>NC_060262.1:36024433-37274433 GCF_021901455.1 Neodiprion lecontei
TCTCTCCTCGCGTGTTCGCGGGTTCGTTGGTAATTGCGGACGGTAGGTTCGTAAAGGGACGCAGGCGTCGCGACGCCGTTTCCTCCCCTGCGCAACCTTGCCAACGACCGGTTTCTCTCCATCTCGACTGCTGCGTGACAGCTCTCTTCTCGTCCCTTTTCTAGTTGCGATTACGTTTCCGTTCCTTCCGGCAATTTTTCCACCGCCCCAGGCACGATCTCCGGGATGTAGTCACAAATCTATCTGACGCGTAACTTCCTCTGATATTCGTCGCAGGGATTTTCCTGGGAAAAAGAAACTCACTCTCTCTCTCTTTCCTTTTCTTACTTCTTTGCGTCGGGAAAGACTTGGGCGTTGGTCGCCTCTTACGGTGTCTAAAGAAAGACTGGCGTAACCGAAAGTAAAACGATACACGCGTCTGTGGATCTATGATGTTTATGTAAAGCCAAGTACTTTATTCTCTCGTATATCCACCGTCAATTTACGAGTCGACTTTCGATTTTTATACCCTCGTAGATACCTACTTTATCCGCACGATTTGACAACGTTACCATATCCAGGATCGCGTGACCCTTTATCCCGATCTATGTGCATTTCGATTTCGTATTGTCTTGAATATTACGAGCCAACACAGATTTTGAAAGTACTTGATAATATGTAACAATAAAAGAAAGATATTCTGTCATAGAAAAATTGGCAAAGAAAGCGGCCCGATGTCAGCATAGTAAATAATAGAGTGCAACAAAAGAATCCTCTTCGAATCTGACCATTCGAGGAGATAATCTTTGGGCTTGGATTTTCGCCGAGTATACGAGTATCCTTATCTCGAAACGATCGACACACGCGATTTTGCGATCGAGTTCTTTTTCCGCCGCTCGACCGTAGATCAGAATCAGCGTTCGACTCTCTCTCTCTTATCTTGAGGACAAGACAAGCGAGTGTTTGCGACTGACCTGCAGTAAAAAGTTCAAATCACTGGAGAAAATCTCGAGGTCTACTTCGGAAGAGCGGCATTCGCACATTTCATTTTGACAAATAAAGAAAAAAAAATTAAAAAAAAGTACAGCAAAGTTAACTTCTCACTTCTGCGAATTACAACATATAACTATTATTTATAAGAATGAATAAGAATTTTTAACAGTGTTTGAAATTTTTGGTAAAAAAATGACGGTTTAAATTATAAAGTTGCGTCTGATAAACAATTGAGAAAAAAAAAAATGTCCCTGATAATCGCGCGATAAATGTCAACTGACACCGATTTTCTTTGCAAATTAACAACTGAACGTGTTATAAAAATTAGGTTCAAGAACAATTTTCATACAGGCGAGTAATATTCAAAGGATCGAATAGTTGATGGTGAGCAAAGCTGGAGAAAAAGGGAGGTAAAATGAACCTTCCCTCATCGCGGATGAGGATGCGATTTATCGTATTGTTATTGCTCGACGCTAACCATTATCGGAGACTCCATCCAATGATCCCGGTATAATCCAATCCCGAAGTCTGAGGCTGTGGCATTTACGACACATTGTCGACACATGATACATTACACGCATGGACGTGTATATATACAATACTCATATGTACACAGTTTGAAAAAATTACACTAGACGTAACGTCCCAGCAGGTTCACTTTATGTTTGAGTTACCCGTTACATTTTTGTTACTAAATATGACACAAATTACTGTAATTTTAACATTTAAACTGTCATATCAAAATTTAATTTGTACTGTCTACTTTTTTTTTTTTCACGTAGTTATACGTAAAAAAAAACTAGTTACCAGTTAAAATTAATCTGTAATTAAAATTACCGGACCTGCTGGGACAATTCATTTTTCGAACCGTGTAGATTGATTCTGCGAACTCTACCAGACCTAACGCAACAAGCGAGTGTCATTTATGCCAGTCGGCTTTGCGTTAACACAAATTATACTCTATAGTTGTATCGACGCGACGCGACGTTATAAATACATGTATAACACACGCAACCTCCATGATTGCAAAAAAAAAAAAAAAAAAAAATAAAAAATGTTAGTCGACGTCTAATCGTAAGCTGCAAGGCGGTAAAAACACACCGCACGTTTCACCCGCTCATGTGCAACTACCATTCTTATTACATGCAGCGAGTCATTCAGATCTCGCGTATAGTATACGGGCGCTATAAGTTGTTACACACACACACAGACGCACATACACATAGGTATGAAATCTCTGCTAGGGTTGAGAAAACTGCATTCTTGTCAAGTACGTTTGCGTAATATTCCCACTTACGATTAGCAGTCACCGCGACTCACTCACTCACTCACTCACTCACTCGCGGTCGGTCAGTGATTGTAATTATTCCCCGTGTCGTCCGGTGCAGCAGCCGATCGCGTAACGGCAAAACGTACAACGTCGAGGTGTACGAACCAGTCGTAAAAAAATCCGTCAAATCGATTTCGTCAATTCTTGATACAATATATTATTTTCATTCAATATTCTTATTACGAGGTACAGTCTGTCATATTGCATTATTCGATCGGTTCTTAACAATCTTCAAACTTACCTCACACTTCTTATCGTAACAGTTACATATTTAGAGATAATTGTGTGATCTGTATCTTGGTTAACCGTACGATAAACGTTTTGCTGAATCTAATTAACGGAGTACAAATATACAACATACATGTTTCTGATAAGCGATAACGATGAGTCCTCTTGTCCATTCTTTTCTCATTTCAGTTCTGTCTATTTACAATGTTACAGCGAAAGTCGTGTAAGTAGTAAATCAGGTCCGTTGCGTCCGGGAGTTTAGATCTTTTAATCCATTTTTAACAGTAATATTTGTATATAAATAAAACGTGATTATATCCACGTATGCACCGAGCTAAAAAGTAAAAACTTCTCATACGCGAGTCCTTCCTTCAGCTGTTTGTTACATCCTCGTGTATTTTTTAAGAACTTGTCGCATATGACCCGTTCATGAATTTCAATTGCCACAGAGTGTCTGGAGATATTTCTTATTATTCTCGCACGTTGTTTCTTTTCAAAACAGCCACGTAGACGTAGAGAAAGAAGGATAGAGAGGGAGAGATAGAGAGAGAGAGAGAGAGGGAGAGGAGGTAATTTTGACCTCAACAATCGTCAAGTTTTGAATAACAAATCGTCGGCAATTACAGGAACAACCGATATTGTAGCCGTTTGCCATCGGGTTATAATAGCGGGAAAGCATTGTGTCGAAGAATCAACGCCGCCTGTGGTAATATTTGGATAAGAGATCAGACGGGCTTTTATATGGTATATACGTAGCAGCTCTTTCTCTCTCTCTCTCTCTCTCTCTCTCTCTCTCTAGGTATAACCTACTCAACTCCCCCACTGTCGAGAGCTATAACGTACCGTTGACAACTATTGTTCGTTAAAACTTCAATATACTACCGTGCAGCAAAATACAATATTGTACACTATCTATAACAGTCATCATCGGAGGTGTTAAACTCACCTTGGGAAGCATTTACAACGTCGTTTCAAGTCACGTTCCGAAGCACGGTGCCATAGGAAGCTTTTTCTTTATTTTTATTTCTTTTTAAACGACGAGCAAAATTCGTTGGCCTGAGTTGATCGATCGAATTCGAGAAATCAATGGCCTCAAATATCGGTATAACTACAGAATAAACATTCCGGCATATTCTGCCTCGTTCTTGTCAACCGATAATTTTGTTTATTGAATTTTGTTATTTTCTTCTTTTTTCATTTTTCTCACACGAAGGTTGGTCGGGCGCGTTGATCGAGTCGAGATCTAATTAGGCTTGATTTAATGGATCAGCTGTCCCTGTATACATATAACACAACAGAGTCGCGACACGCTGGTATTATAGAAAAAATAAAGAAGAATCTGTCTCGCGTTTCGAGATTGCGAAAGAGGAGAACGTGTGATAATTACATGCGTATAAATGGTATATGTATGTATGATGCAGCAGCAGCAGCAGCAGAAGCAGCTTGACTCATCAGTGATAATTATTGAATCATTCATTCGTTCTATCTCTGGTGTCGACAGTTTTCATCCTTGTGCTAAGTGGCATTCAGCGTTTTGTTACACACGAGATTTGAATTTTGTTTTTCTTCGTTTGTTTTTCCTTTCTTTTTTTTTTTTTTTTATCATCGTTGCAAATAATTATACTCTCATTTTCGATTCTTTCATATAATGCATGCTTTAATGTATTTCCAACGCCGACGAGTCATCCGGGCTTTCGATAATCTTACAATTTCAACAAAATTACTCCAAATTTCATCTTTACGGCTACGAATCAACAGCGCGATCCCGAAGCGAAAAACCACCAAGAAAGAAAGAAACCAGCCGGTTCCCTATTTCTACCATTCGAAGGCACGTACCTTCTTTTCGATCGAACTGAACTCAGTATCAATACAAATGGCAACGTTTTGGTGAGGTAAACGCCCCGCATCGTCAAACACCGCAAAAGCATGACAACCCGAAATTTCTGGCATTTCTAGTTTTTTCGTGCAAGAGCTTTTGATAAGCGGGCGAGTTTTTTTTTTTTTTGTTTTTTTTTTTTTTTTCTCAATTTTATACCGATCGATGCCAGTTTCCTTATGGTTTTCATTGCCCTAGATTAATTTTCCATCCAAAAACTTGTCAACTCTCCGCCGGTAAAACAATTTTCTTCGAAAGGCAATGAAAAAAAAAAAAAAAAAAAAAAACAAAAACCAGAAGTGCCAGAACTTTTTGTTTAGCCAGCGTTCAATCGACCCGAAAAGCTCTGATGAAACGGCCGGAAAAATTCTTCCGCAGACGAGTGTAAAGAAAGAAACAAAAAGGGGTAACAGAGAGAGAGAGAGAGAGAGAGAGTGAGAAAGGCAGGTACAAAACCGAACCATTTTCGCTCAGAATGAATTTCGTCATTCGTTTTTTATTCTCATTACTTTTCGTCCCCTGCGGTAGGTTGGTAGATACATATATTAGATCACCGGGTAAGATGGGCAGGAAAGTGGTACGTACGTCCAAACCCTTTCAGTAATCGGGATGATGAAATTTATCTCAGTCGAATGGAGTGCGCTCGGTGATGCAGGGATTGCAGGGTCGAGTGTTGCAGGAGTTGAATAGCTGTCGAGGTTCAGCGGAGAGGAATGCGGAGGAGAGCCCTCAGCCTCGGGTAGAGAGAAGAAGAGATCCGATCTGGTCTGGTCTTCTTATCCGTACGAACGAAACGGACTCTGACTGGGATTGAAAAGTCCCATCCGATGTCGATGTAAAGAGAGGATTAATTAAGAAAACCGGGCTGACAACGCTCTCTTATCTCAAACGACAGCCTCCTGCCTTCCGGACGGTGGAAATTTTGCGTCTCACGATGGCTAATTCACACGCGTATCGCCTAATATTGTAAAGTGCAATGCGTATCATCATTCCTTGTCCAGACGTCAATTGGTTGAAAGGTTTAGTCCTGATCTCTCCGGTAAATATTACCGATTTTTTTTTTCCAATCTTGAATTACAATAACAAAAAGTTACGGAGAGATGCGAGAGAGTTGAATAAAAGGATCGGGAGAAAGAATTCGGACGAGTTAATTGCTAATTAAAAGATCCAGGGTGGTGGCTGGCTTCTGTTCAGGATTACGACGAGATAAGTTTTGGAATTATATATTCTATACGTATGACAAAAGAAAGAGAGCTGGGGAGTTTTGAAAAGTTGAAATTGAAATGGACACGCACATTGAAAAACACGCGAACACAAATCACTGACGAAGACGAATGGAATTGCATTACATGACGGTTGTGTCATTGTCAGATCGGAGGGTGAGAGAATAGATGTTCGTACCTACGTAATTACCGTGTATAATTATTAATAAGAATTAATTCCTGGAATTGACTCGATATGTATGCAATCGGAGATGATCCTCGCGCGCGATTAAAATTCCAACGAGATAAGCAAACGAATAATAGTATACGTATGTATGTATACATATACATATATATCGTTGGCGCCGTCGCGTTTGCGAAATGAGAGAAAAAACGTGAACATATGTGTTAAGAAAATGCACACGATACGTACATATACATGTAATATGTGAAGTAGAATTAACACGCGCGTGTTTTCTTCCTCTGTGCAAGGGTTATGAAAATCAGTCACGGCAGATCGGATAAAAAACGCATGATCATTAGTAGTCAGGTACGTACGACGGACCGACGGAGGTTCGTGTTTACTATCGCTGATATCGAGCTTGAAAATGCGTGTGATCACTTAGCAAACAAGGGATTGGTTTGTGGGGCGGGCTCTGATCCTTCTCCGCGCGTATATAATAATATAAGCTTGAGGAAAGAGCGCGCGAGAGAGAGCTTATCGAGTGCTATAAAAATAAAAAGGAATGAAAAAACCGAGAAAAGAGTGGGCCGACTGACTCCACGGTCTATGAGTGATGACCGAGTGTCGTCGAACAAGAAAAGTCGAAAAGCAACGTGGGCAGGGGCAAAAGTCGATGACCTTATCTCTTCGGCGTGGCCGTGCATCGGATTCGTCGTGCGACGTCCAAACGATCTTCAAAAGTTTCGTCAGGTCGAGTTTTGTATCATATTCATCGGCTGGCGCAATCATTGACGGGTTACGGCTACGTATGACAACATTTCACGATTCGTCGATAACGTGTAAAGTGAGTTGCGATAAAACAAAAGGAAATGGACCGCATCTAAAATCTTTACCGATCGACACTGTGTGCATGCGGATTTTGAATGATCATTGGTCTTGGTTTCTTCAATGATACCGCGTTAAAATCAGTAGTTATACGCGCAAGCATCAGCTGTGTAAGAATTCCGGGTTGGTGCATTGAGTTCGATACATATGAGATATACAAAACACTCGATCTAATTTGTATTTACGAACTTTGCTGTAATTCAAACAACCCGTGCATGATTCGAACTGAAGTTTCTGCCGTTTCGTTATCGAGCCCAACTTTAAGTGAGTAAAAATTTCCACTGTTAATTAGCGTTCAAAAATAGCTTTCGATAAAAGATGAATATGATCAAGAAACCGGATCCCGACAAAGTAGAGTATGGGACTAGTTTTGAAGAAAAAATATATATATATATGTACATAATATATCTATATTAAAAGTAATTCGTCGAAGTTGGTCACAGTAAAAAATTTTTTTATAAATTATTTAAAAGGTTGCGACGTTTCGATCGGCTTCAGGCAATAATTATTGACGATCCTACGAGCTTAACGTGTTATTATCTCGCCATGTCAGGAAGAAGTGAGGATCTTTCAAGAAAGATATATAACCACAGTGGTCAGTAAATCCAAACTCCTAATATATCTGTATATATCCTTGCAACCCAGCGAGGTGCGTCGTTGAAGAAGGGAAATTAGCAACGTTACGTTAATCACCTTGCGGGGATTTCTGCAGCAGCGGCGGGGAATCTGTGAAAACCGTTCTCAATACATGCGGCGATCTGCGTTCCTGTTTGTTGTGTAGGTTACACATGCACGCGCAGCGTTAACTATCAGCTGCAGCTGCAGCAGGTGAATGGAATGTTGCGAGGATCAGGTTCGCGGCAATGGAGAGAGAGGCAGAGAGAGAGAGAGAGAGAGAGAGAGAGAGAGAGAGAGAGAGAGAGAGAGAGAGAGAAAGAGAGAGAGAGAGAGCGACTGCGGATTTACGGAGGTTAAGAGCATCGCGACGTCCGAGACGAGTCGATTGATTCGTCAAACGCGCCACAAATGTCTCTTCGTTTCGACGCAGAGCAGTAAAGACGAACGATCAACTCGGGACTTCGAGACTAATTAATCAATTCGTAGACAACGATCGGCAGTCGCTGATGAGAAGTAAAACATACCGCGCGAATAACGTAATTTATAATAATACGTTCATTGAATGTGGACCGATTGTTTGTTACTGGTGAAAACTCACCCGCACTTCGTCCCTGATTCATACCTGCGAGTAACATCGTCCGGGGAGTCTAATTGACGATTAAATTTTCCACGTTACGCGAAGTAACGTTCCGGTTTTTCGTCGAGATCGCCGTTCAATCGCAATCCGAGACAACGATCCGGTTTTCACCGAGCGAACCAATTCCAGCCCTAAAGAGGCTGGAAACTCTAGGCAAGAAGTAAGTAGTGCCCACCTAACGAGGAGGTTGAGTTGAGTAGCGAGTAACGAATAACGAGTAAGGAGAAAAGATCGTACAGCCGGCAGTCTACGAGACTGTCAATTAACGGTGCGTAGGTATGATACGCAACTTTGTCTCGAGTCGCGTCCGATAAAACCGGCGGCGTGAACGGAAACAGGGTCACCCCCAACGATCGGCACTTTAGCCGTTATGAAAGCGACGCAGAAACTCGATGCTTAGACAATTAATTACAAACAAACTGTATAAACTTTCAGACGTTGAACAAGAAAATCATTGCAAAAATTTTCTTTACCTTTGTAGCCAATTAAAACAATTCCGATCCGATTGTCGGACGAGTAGCTTCTCTTCCCCAGGCAAAGGGAGATCAAAGAGAGAAAGATTAGATAGAATACGACGGTAAAGCTCGAAGTCTGAAATTATATCCGTAAAGGAATCCAGAATCGAATCGCGTTTGCGAATTGCGGAGATGATTTATTGGTTTAGTTTACAGAGTTTGGGGGAGGAAAGGAGACGGTAAAATCAGAAATAGATGAAACAAAAGAGAAAAAGAAAAAGACGATGCAAAGAAGCGAGAAATGCCGAAAACTCGAAACGAATTATTGCTTATTGTGTATACGCGTGAGAAAAAAATTCGACCAAGCAATAAACAACCGAGGTGAAATCGTTTAAAATGCAAAGTTTATCTCCTCTACACTTGTGACATTTGTAAAAATGAAAGATACGACGTCAAGAGCGTCGCTTTGCACGATATCGGACAGTTATCAGGGCTCTGCCAACCTGGAGGCGGTATTAATTCATAAATAATTGGGACAAGCGTTCAACGCCCCTGTGTGTGACTTCGTGTTGTATACGGTAAAAGTTATACCGACAAAGTATGCGTGCATGTACACGCATGCGAGAGAACGATACGCATAGATGATATTTTTATTGCGTTCAAAGGTACGGAGGCAGAACGTGTTTGCTCCGTAAGCGTGTAATCTTAAAGCTCTTGGCCTTTCTTTTTCCGGAGGACGGA
The DNA here is from genome assembly GCF_021901455.1 of Neodiprion lecontei. NCBI lineage: Eukaryota > Metazoa > Arthropoda > Insecta > Hymenoptera > Diprionidae > Neodiprion > Neodiprion lecontei. Next base: position 36,033,562 of record NC_060262.1, read on the forward strand.
TAGGAGAATACCTCGGCAACATTGTACCCACTAACGTCTTGTATTATCGTCCGCGGCGGGTCTTTTGTCTCTGGCAAAGTCCCCGTGTGTATTATTACCGGGTTGTAAATACATCAGACGGCTTGATAGAGATCAAGGATGGTCTTCTCGACGAGGAGGATAAGGAGGCGCAGCGCGCGCGCGCCGATGATAAACGCCACTGCAATTTGCCACGGATCAGTTGCTATTCACGTGCTCCTTTCTGCCTCATTTAAAAGCCTCTCGCCTTTCTTCATCCTCCTCTTCTTCTCAAACTCTTCCGCCTTACCAATGGCAATGGGAAAGGAACAACATTCACAGCCCCGAAGCCATAAATGAAAACAATTTCAGAATCAGATTGCGAGCCAGACTTTCATTTGCATATTTCATATTTCATTGCAAAAACGTTTCTTGAATAAGAAATTTGTCAAACAATTCAGAGAATAACTCTGCCGATATTTCTAGCAGGCTCATCGTCAATGCTGCAGAAAGCTGATCCGTCCAGAACCTGAGACGAAGAGCGACGTCTACGACGTCGTGACGAGGATTCTTTAAAGGGGTTTCCTTCAAAGAGAATCGACTAGATGGCATCTTTGAGATCTAATTTTTCTCCGTTAAGTGAATTCGCGTTACAGGTAAACTTTCCGCGTACATACGTATATAGGTGTGTGTGCGTATATATATATATATATACACACAAAACATACGCTTACGTAGGAATCGAATGAAATGGAATAAAATCGCGACAAACAACGACCACTCGGTAGCTGCATATTTCACTCGAGCGCATGCTAGACACTTTGTATATACTTGCGCTATATGCGAAGATGAAATGAAATTCAAAATAATTCACTCGCTTGGAAATGTTTGCTGCTGCTTGAGCAGCGTTCGCACGCTCCCTTTACAAAATTATTCAAATACCTACTAAACGTTGAAATATATATCGTTCAAATGATAATAATAATAACAATAATATCGTCCGCAGGCTGCCGTCCCTGCAGTGTCTCCTCCTACTGCCAAGTCGTTATTAACGATTGTGTTCATCGACCAAAACGGCGTCAATTTCTACAAAGAAATTAATCAAATTGTTCCAATCGTCGGATTCTGAGATGAGGGTTCAAAATTTACTGATAAGATATTTCCGTTATACATATAATATATATACATGGAACACAGAGAAGGATATCGATTTAACGACGAAGAAAATTTCGGCCTCGAAACCCCATCGAATGTGCAGGTAATTAGCGGAAGCCATTGTCAACCAGATTCGGAGGGGAAAATGACCTCAGAGAGGGGAGAAATCAAAGACAATAATAACCACGTACAAAACCGGGCAATTCGAATCCTCGCTAACATTCCTGCCGGCAGTTTACGCCGGTGTAAATGTCAGGTTTGACGTAGTTTCAACCATTATCTCTTATCTTTCCCCGTACGTTGCGGGGAGGAAAATATCACAGAGTGGCAACGTTTGCGTTTCTTCGGTTGGTCAAGGGTTTCCAATGCACGATCTGTAGAAACCAGCGTCTCGAATGAGCGCAAAGTGAGTAAACCGGGTGATTTTAGCGTCTCGGTATGTAACAGCAGCCGGTATTCTCGTCTCGTTTCATTCGCGGCTTTTCTCCTCCAAGCTTTCTCTCTCTTTCGTTTCCTCCACTTAGCACCGAGTACTTAGCGTCCTGGAATGCTAGGAGAGGTGTTAACAAGGCACCTGTAGCCGCCTAACGAGAGAAAATGAATTATCATTCCTCCTGGAATTTGCGTTATTAAGGATCCCGGAAAGGGGGGGAGGAGGAGGGGGCGGCTCGCCCTGCAGCGAGAGGAAGGATACTTCTTACTTTTTTTTTTTTTTTTTTATTTTTCCACCTTCTTCTCAGACTCAAACTTATCTCCGTTCTCAACTCGCCACTTTCAAGCAGGTATAACTTATCCCGGTAATTTTCCCGGATGTATATTAAATTATGTTTGTTGAGATTTTTTTTTTCCTTCACGTGCGTCTGAACGCGCCAGTTATTTTATCATTTTTAAAAATCCGGTGACGATACTTCAAGACTCTGTAATAATTCGAAATTCCAGAGTCCGCGATTGACAATTGCAGAAAACTTAGTTAACTCACCGCATCGGTAATTTAGCGACAGATTAACCGTTAGTGGGAATTATCGTACGCGAAACGCGAACACGTGGTCGTGTCCGATGCAAATAACCGTAGATTTTTTATCGTTTCTGCTAGTAAACGGTTCGAAACAATGCGAAGCGAAACTGCCCGCTTCAGGGTTAGAGAAAATGCAGTGCACGAGACGTCGACGAACGTTTGTTGTTGAAATAGTCACGAAAATAACCTATAAACAACCACTGCGAGACATGAATTTTGCTCTCAAATTATAAATGATTAACGATCAACGCTAATGGGGGTAATAAATTTTCTCCACCACTACACAACAAAGATCATACGTTGAAGAACTTGAGAACATGGAGGAACAACAAAACATTCAGCGTCGCCAGTTTCGTATTTTGTGTTTTTCTTCATTTGTTTTTTTCCACCCCCTCCCGTCCTTGTCTTTCTCTTTCACCTATCATGCATAATACACATTTGCCAATTGGCGGTAGCGCGAGAGCTTGTTCCATGTACCTAATTGTCATTCGCGTACCCGTGCATGTGCAAATTTCTACTTGCGATACGTAAATACCTACCAAACCTACCTCGGATCTCTGATCGTGAGGATATTACAGTAGTCTCGGGTGAGAACGCGAGCCTCGCCGAGCTCGTGAAAAATTTCGCAAACATTCTGTTTCTCAGTCCCGCCGCAATGTACACGTTTGCGCATACAATAACGTTACCTCTCTACGTGTTCTCGTCAGCCTGCATACTCAAAGTCGTTTACATGTACGAGTATATAGTACGTACCTAGGCACAAGAATACGCGTTGTACATGACGCCGAGTACAAAGGTTCGCCACACGTATACGGATATGTTTATATGCGTGCATATATATATATATATATACGTGCATTTCATTAACACTCGAGTTTAAAAAAGCTTTCGGGACTTACTTCGTGCGGAATTGAAGCACAAGAAAGAATTATGACAAAGTTTTACCGCGGTGCATATTACAGTGTACCTGTACTCTGTCACTCTTACGTGTTCGTCGCGTGACAATACGAGGCTTTTTTTATAACGTATCAAACGTAAGAATATTACATCACGGGTATAGCCTGGAGGATAATCTAGACCGGCGTAGTAACCACGGTACGTGTAGAAAAGCGATTCGAGGATGTACGCGTGCCTGGACGAAGTTGGCACAGTTATCGTCGCAACAATGTGTGTGCGCGCGATATTCCGAGTGTGGAGGAATAAGGACCGGCTCACCTTGACGGGGTCCTTCCACTCCTGCAGGGAATGCGGCGCTCGAGGAGGATTGCAACCGCGAGCAAAGCCAGAGTGCACACGGACGGTTTGACGAGGCGTGGGGGAAACTGGGTTATAGGCCAGGGGGTTCAATGGGAATGCGCGAGGAAAAACGGCGACGATGTCGAAGGATGAAGAAGAAGAAGGAGTAAGAAAGAAAAAAAAGGATACGAACGTAAAACGCGAAGGAGAGAAATAAGAAAAAGAAAAAAACCTTTACGGCAAAAAATATACATAAGCCATCGTTACGTTATCCGTGCAGAATGAAACTAGTTAACAACGAGAAGAGAAAAAAATAAACAAGTTCAAACGTAGAAGGTAAAATTGTACAACCTGTTCAACGGTGTTGCAGACTAGATTATATCACATTTTTCACAATCATCTCAGCCCGTACAACGACGATCGAATGTCTAACGGAATTAGACGATTTTTTTAATACGAAAACGTTTTTTGGAAACCTTCCAAAAATCGGGCAACATTTGATACGACGTCAGTCGCAGAGGCGGTTAGGAATGATTTCTAACGACGACGGACGACTGGCGACGTTTCCTTTTCTTCTTCTATTTACAATTAGAGAGACATCGTTCGTTATCTGATCAATTATCTTATCGCGTAATTTTATTTCGTTCCCTTTCGCAGTGTCGCGACTCGGTTTCTTAATCACTCTCGTGTTTGCGCGTTCGCTGGAGTCAGCGCGAATGCCAGAGCTTGAAATACGTATAGGTATATCTCTGTCAAAGGTCCGCTTTTTTTTTTTTTTTTTCGTTACATACAACGCTGTGAGCCTATCCATTACGGCTACTGATGTGGGCTGTTCTTTACTTTGCATCATCTCGCGTCGTCAAGACTAAACAGAGTAACCGAACCCCTTGACCGAAGGGTATGTTGGTCGCCACATTTGATGCAGTATAAGAGCAACCCTAGACCGGCGTGTATCAAATATAATCAAAGATCACATCCCGACTCTCGGATATTGAGAGTCTCAAATTTCCCGAGTTTCCCCTTCGCCAAGCATTTCGAGTATTTTTTCTCTCTCTCTCTCTCTCTCTCTCTCTCATCATCATAATCATCATCTCTCTCTCTCTCTCTCTCTCTCAGGAATCCTGAGAGTACGCGTTTGTTTACTCTGCACGTGAAAATGCTCTGACGTGTAAATTTCAGTTGGTCAAGGTTCATTTCGAATGTGATTCTACCGTTTCACCACGGGTTGATTTTCCCCGAAAAATTAAAAAAGAGAATCGTAAATTGTTTTCCTCAATAAATTTTTATCACACACCGACAAATGATAAAATTGATATTCAATCGCATTTTTCATAAGCTTGCCTAGATTTTTGTACCCCCATACAACAAGTTTGACGCCAAGTATTTGACCACGCGTTAAACAAACCGATAACGTCGATTAAGTTACAAAAGTCGAAAAATTACTCGGGCTTTCCAAATTTGTTTTTACTTTTTCTTCCAAGTTTCCATACCGCAAGGAACAGGCGCACCAAGGATATCGATTGGTTAATATTTCACGCAGGTAAAGTCAAAGGTTCGTGCGTTAAGCCCAAGAGTCCGGAGGGTCGCGAAATTTGATAAGGCTACTCGCAACAGTTTAATTAACTCCAAACCGCTCATTATACATGGACAGATTCCACGGTAATAACGATCATCATCATCATCATCATCATCATCATCATCATCATCATCATCATCATCATCATCATCATCATCATGATTACCATCATCATCATCGTCGTCCTCGTCGTCTCTCAGACCGATGTTATGGGTACGCGACGACGACGATATCGGCACGTAAACGCCGCGATACCCGGTGACCACAGGTGCATACCACCCATACATACACGCGATACCGTCTTCTTATCAATTATGCAACGGTGACCAAGTTCCTTGAAATATACACGCTTATTACTGCGTGCGTGCGCGTGTATACTTATTTATATTGCACACCGCAAGCTGACGAGGGTATATTTATATCACATAATTGCGTCAACTTTTTTTTTTCATTTCGTTGCAGAGTGAAATTGAGAAGGGTTTATAACTGCAGGCGTTCGTGGAACGACAATGCTAAAATAAAAATCGTCATATCGATAGATACGAGCGAAGATCCTATCGAATTTCACAAAGTTTCGACGCCAAACAATAATCGTCGACGAGTTCGGGGGGGTTGCGAAAAAAGGTGCAGCGTTTTCCCAATTCATAATAATAACAACAACAACAACAATAATAATTATCATTATCTTGCTCGCAGATATATATATATATATTTATTTTTTCGCGGAAAGTTTGCGCGTTACAACGCGACGATCATCGGCAAGGTCGCGCGGCGTATCGGTTATTTACAGTAGAACGATTCCGCGTAAATCTTGACGGATCCTTGGCCGTTTGCCACGGATCTCCATTGGACTGTAAATACGTTATGCATATGCGACGATTCCATCAACGTTGCGCTGCGAGACGTTGTTAATAATACACAATGGCATTGAAAAGCACGTGCTGTGCCGGCGTGTTCGAGGAAATTGCATGTGTTGCACGTCGCGATATCTTTCTATGCCTTGTACAACATTCGCCAACGTTTTGAAGAGAAAAAAAAAAAAAAAAAAATCACCAAAACTAATCTCGTTAGGTGTAATCATTTTGATGGAAAATGGATCTAAGAACGCCCTATGCATACGACAACATCCGAGGAGCTAGTTGAATGATTAATTTTCCACCTTCTTTCACCTGCACAGTCGTCATCATCCCCAGCGGCGACTAATCGTTGGATTCCCGCGTCTAACCTAAATAACCGTTGCAGTCATATTAGGTATAACACAGACGGCCGAGTCACGCATATGCAGCGGGTTGATTGGCAAAAGCGAGAGCCCCCCCCCCCTCGCCCTGCACTTACAAGTTGCAAACGCGCGTTGTTTTGTACCAAGACGGAGATCGGCCGGATTGGCGCCGGTCCTCATATGGCAAGGTCTGATCACGCAGGAGCAACTCTCGACATCTCGCGGGAATTTATATACATATATCTATAGTAATCGCGGGTAAATCGAGTATGATCGAGACGCGAAGAGACGTAGAAGGCGAGGAGCCTTTCCTTCGCCGATATGAGGAGAATCGGAAAGATCCGATTTTTTTTTTTGCCTCATCCCTCCCCGCCCCTCCCTGCTCGCGATATAATCCGTCGTATTATACACGCGTTGCAGTTTCCACGTGACGGTTAAATACCTACGTCCTACATCCTCAGCCCTCGGAAAGTCGAGCCAACATTGCGCGGCACGTATTAATCAATCTACGGTTCTCCAATGGCATAACGGTCGTAAGTACGCAATATCTCGGACGACGAAGGCACGTTGGCATGTATCTTTCCACCTGTCGCCTTGTACTCGCCTTACATATGCGTGTATAATAACACCTTCGTACGTACGTAAACGTATAGTAATCGTACCTTTGACCTTTTTACATTATCATGCCCCGATTGTCGGGAAAGAAATGAATACGCTGCGTGTAATGCGTCGAAGGTGCAGGGATATATAATAATAAAACGTGCATCGACGTCTCGCGAATGACGTACGATGGACATCGAACATCGATGCGTACACGGGGATTATCCCACGTATAAATACAACGAAAATGTATGATACAGGAAGCGTAGCGCGAGTTGACTAAAAAAGAAACGTATCCTCGTCGCAATCAGTGTGTGAAAATATTAAAAGAACAGTTACAAGTCTTAGCGATCAATTCTATAACCGTCGTTCGGTAGGATAGGTAGGTTAGGTATATAAACGCTTAACGCGCGGGCGAGAACAAGATTAGCGATAAAGTAATCGGTTCGGTCTTGCTGGTAGCTTATAGCTGTAAGTATAACATAATTTATAATACGTATAATACAATACACGGAGAGAAACGTGCGTGTACAAAAGGTACGACGGCTATTCCATAGCTGGCGATAAAGCGAGGGAGAGAGAGTCGAAGGATTACGTCAGAGCGACATGCACGAGGTCGGAATTATAAATGCAACGACAAATCGCAATAATAACAACGTGTAGCCAAAGTCAACAAACCCATCGATTAACTCGCTCTTCGCTCGGAGTAAGTCACATGACCGATGGATGACTCATTACGCCAACGGCACCTCGGTTGTTCCTCCGCCGCCTTGTGCTCTACACCTCAAGGCTATAACGACGCCGTAATGTAGGTACCTGCGCGTTTGAAATTGCGATTTTTCGACGGTACAATTTTCTTTATCCGTTGATAATCAAAATTCTCGAATTTCGTACACATTCTGCGGTAGCTTCTACCGCCATCTTGAATCTATCGGTGAATTCGATTTTCGTCAAATAACTCGCCCGTTTTCAAATTTTTACCAACAATAAAAATGATCGTAATTAAAATTGTGGGAAATTTAATTTTATACAATTTTGCCCGTCGCAATATTTTGCCTACGATTGATATTATCAGACTCGAACCATAAATTCAAGATGGCGGCCAAAGTCAGTTACGCCGGAATCTGATTCAAATTCTCATTTTAAACCAAACCCCTCTCCAGGGATTGAAAAAAGAAAATACTGGTATTTGATAATTGCGATTTGAGGTCCTCTTTTTTTGTACAAAGTAAACGGGGTAATACGGGTCTGAAATTTCCGGAAAATTCCTTCGATTTCACAGCGGCCACGTTCCCGTTTCTGTTGTTCGACACTGCACGTATGTATGCGTAGTTATACCAGATGTATTCATGCACGAATTGCGATGGGTGCAAGCGAAGAGATCCTTATAAGGCGAAGCAGGAAAGTTGACAGCTCCTTCAAAGCTCCGGGCCAATGCGGTAGCTCAGATTTATCACGTCTCATCTGTTTCGTCAATCTCTTATATTTTACCATAAAACATTTTGCCGCGAGGGACGAATCGAGGAGCGCAAATATGCCGTTCAGCTGGTTTACAGTTTGAAAGGATGGAAAAAAAAAACAGCGTACGAATTTGAACGTAATTCGGATAAATATACATGTGCCTAGATTGAATTTTGAACGACTTTGATGACTCCCGGTTTATCGTAACCATGTTGAAAAATTTTTTTTATCAACATTGTCACTACTCTTGTGGATTGTATTTACCGCTGCTTGTCCGGTAGGATTCCAAAAAGAGAGAAAGATAGAGCGAGTTTAATCCAAAAATAGCAAATTGCATCAAAAAACTGTGATTCCTCACATTGACCTGTTTGCGAATATTTTCCTGTACGGATATACTTTCAGATAATCATGGAATAAGCGTGTGAATGAAATAAAAAACACATAGGTACATATTTCTCATATCGTCATCTCGTTTCGCGTATATTTATAAAAAAAAGTTAAATTCAAAACACTTTTTTTTTTTTTTTTTGCTGGAGAAGTAAGAGATACGTGCAAGTTTCTTAAATAATTCGAAAGTTCTTTTCATGCAAAAGACTCGGGACGAAATAAGATTACAATAAATGAAACAAAAAGCAAAAAAAAAAACACACAAGAAAATATTCCTCGACACTTCATTAGGTGTGAATTTTACGCACATAATTAGACGATTCTTGAAGTAAGTTTAAAAAGGAATATGATTATATCCAACGTCGTTGAAACGGCGGTCTCGGAGTCCAACGCTGTCAACGTCGCAGCGTTATTTACTTTTTTTTCTCTTCTACTTCTTGTTTTTTTTTTTTTTTTTGTCCAACAATTATCCAACAACTACGGCATCGAATATTTTACCTTCGTGCTTAACAGCACTAACGTAGAGTTAAATAGGTGATCGATCTTTTGCAGAGTGTTTATTCGCAAGTACCTCCGCGCTTTCTCTCTCTCTCTCTCTCTCTCTCTCTCTCTCTCTGTCTCTCTTTTTCTCTCTGCCTGCATCGAGTCAGCGTTCAACAATCCAAACAAACGCCATGTGATACCGGCAGCACGATGGTCATCAGACGATGGATAATTTTAAATTGGCATCCGCGACGCGCAACTTGCGGAATTCTAAAATAGCCTGCGTGTCGCGTTGCAGACAAGACGAGCACCAGAGATTATAGCTTCTCCAAAAACGGAAAGAGACATAGTAAGCCTCAGTTTGCCGGTACATCGGTTACATACCAGGGTAATAACATCATACAGAAATTAAAGAAAATAAAATAAAATAAACTCGTGCAGTGACAAACAATTTAGGACGAATCTAGTCCGCGCGGGAAGGAAATAGATCGACTATGTATAAGGGAAGCATGCTGGTGGGAAATAGAATATACCATGTGCTCAACAGGCGCAGTGCTCAATTAATCGAGTGACATAAAATTTGCAGATTGCCATTGAATGTTTCCTCTTTGAAAACAATTACATCAAGGGAATTGGAACGGTAAAAGGATGATCTGCAGCTTCGTGAATTTCCGGATAAACGACGTGAGTAAAAATAATTATCACTCGTGTCAGAGTGACGATAAAAAAGAAAAACGGAGAACAAGGAGGAAAAATGTCAGAATTAATCTAATTTTCGTAGCGTACCTTGTACAAATGATGAGAGAGAAGAAGATGTTTGATTGTAACGTAATAGTGGAGGCACGAAATACCTCCGGCAAAGTTAAGTTAAATGAAATCGCATCGGCAATCGGCAATCGGCGACGTCATCGTGCAAAGCGTTGTCAGTTGCAGCCTTCTAGAATCATAAGCTCGCGTCGTGCTATTAAGAATACGCGTGTGCGTGACTGACACACTTCGTGTTATTTACGACTGCATCAATGTCGCGGACCGGCCGTTTCAAGTTTTAACACGCGTGAGTTTCTTATGCGAATGCATGTCGAGCCGTTCAACATTTTGCTGTGTGTGTGTAGGGGTATAAAGACAATGTATAGAAACAAATCAGCCTGCTGCCTGGACTTAAACCTAACAATCGAACGCAACTCGCTTGCACAAACCGTGCGATTATTTATCGGCAATAATTTACCTCACCTCACGGGTCGCGAGACAATTTTCGTCAGACTTTGAATAACGATAAGATTTTACGTAACGCGGGTATTATACACCCGGCGTTGGATTGCACATTATTTTGCATATATTTATACACATCTATGTATTATTAAGAGAGCATTCGATGATTTGATTCTCACCCCTGGCAATCTCGTTAAAAAAGAACCGTATTGCATAAACGATATTCCGATCTGCTCGACTCGTGACAATTTGTTTATGCGCCTGATGCACGGATACTCTTTGTATATAATATTGTAATATGCGTTTATGGGGTAGATAACAGCTGCAGCGTGTCATCGTAACGCCGTTGCAGTTGTACAAACGACTAATCACCGAGGCGTGTAATTATTCAAGGAGAATTACATACACGTATAGGTATGTGACGGGAGTTGAACAGCGATACGCATAAGTATACATTCTACATTGTACACAAATCAACGTTCATGCCCAACTCGGTCGATTTCACGCTCGTTTGATATCCCGGTGAAATATGCTTTTTAAATACAAATCTGTTCATTATACACCGAATTAAGGATAACACTGGGAAGAGAGAGAAAAAAAAGTATGAGTATAATTATCATATTTCTCGAGTTTGCGGTTTCGAAGCGATACTTTTCTCAATTAAACAAACATGTAAGGTCTTCGGAAAATAATTGTTTGACCTCAAAAACCTCCGAGATCTGGGTATACATGTGACGATGCATATGTTTTTGGTAATGCACTTCTTTTAAGACCGTTAGTTTAGAGGATTGTAAAAGAAAAATTTGACGACATAAAATCGACAACTCGTGTATAACGTTCAGCTATAAATCTGACTCGCGGAGTTGGTTGGTTCGACGCGTATATCGGGTAATAAAAGATTTACTACGATCGTAAAATGATTTTTATATAGAACGATCGAGATCCGAGGAACGAGACCGAGTTACTCGATCTCATTACTGCAAGCTTGTGAAAGTGAGGGGAGAAAAAACTATCGCGTCAATTTTTCGTTCAACGCGGTCGCAAAGTAAGTAAGAATTCTTCGCTTTCCGTAGGGTTTAAGGGAAAATTAACACCTTTTCTCACTTCAAAACTGATACGTATAATACATATACTATATCGAATCAAATCACAATCGATACGCAAGCGCGAAATAATAGCTGTAGAAGACATTGGGATTATGACTTTTATCATAGACTGTATAAAATGAATGCAACGGAAATTACCTGATGTCGAATGAATTCTGTTATCGTCACAACCGAATAATAAGTAATATTAAACAACGTGATATAACATAATATTTAGCAAGTATCCGAACGAATATATATATATATCCAAGGATTAGACACATATTTATTTTTTCTCCATTACTCCGGCGTTCACGAAATCACGAAACATTCCTCGGCAATATTATACCAAGTAAAAACTTGGCAATCAATGATTCAATAACAATACCACGTGACAAAAGATTTACGAAGAAACGATGAGAAGAGCGATGGATGGTCACGAGTCCGTCGATAAGATGATAAATGAAAATACCTTACACGTGTATACATGCGATACGCATGTGCGGGATAACAGGAGCAAAGCAGAGGGGAAAAAAGCAAGCGAGTTTAAAGAAAAATGACAAATCTTCTCTTAAATTATATCTCACACTTTCCAGCCGTTTTTAAAACGATTATTCAACATCTCGTAAACGGGGGGGCTGCTTATACACGTACGTAGCACGTATATTACACCTTACACCGATCGGAATTATGAGTGGACACGTTCCTTGCGGTGGAATGGTGTGACAAACAAGGTTACGCCGATGGGGTCGAGGTGAAGGGGTGTGACTCTAGCCTCGTGCGGAACAAGGAGTGCAAACATCGCGACACCGGGTCGAAGCTACCTTACATTATACCCGGCACCCTTGGTAATTTTCGTATTTCTTTCCAGCCAAGGCACGGCACTCCTAACGACCGTGCTTGATTGGCTACGTGACCTACGTACCTTTGCGCCGTTTGTTTCTCACATCGCATGGATGTGAAACAACCACGAGTCTTGTGTTGCGCATATTTATGCCTTTTCAGTGCCGATCCGATTCTTCTATTATTCCTACGGCCAACGGAATAGATGAGAGAAGAAAGAACGAACGAAAAATGAAATTGAAAAGGTCTGCCGATTTTTTATAACCCTGTGTACAGAGTAATTACCTATCGACAAAATGGTTCGTCGTATGCTACAGTTTAGTGCGCATGCGATGAAATTTGAGAACAGCCGTTTTTCAGGGTTACTAAATTCACTCATGCTGTCGGTGTTGAACACGACTGTCAAAATTTTTGAGGTTACGTTTACGACGGTTGGCCGTACTGGCGCACAATTGCTCTCAAATTTCAGCGCATGCGCGAATTAAACTGTAGCATGCGACGGACCATTCTGTCGATAGACAATTAATCTCTCTCTGTAGCTTGATAAATTTGACAACGAGCTGTAACAATGTTGGCCATTTTACATCGTTATTATTCCGTATACAGTTTATTCCACTTTCTCGACTCAGGCAAGTATGAAAAAAGAAGAAGAAGAGGAAGAAAAATAAGGAGGAATATTTCACTCTGCGAAGAGTTGCACAACTCGTGAAGCGTATAACGACTGAGAACTGGGGTATTACGTAGACGTGTAATGAGATATAAAACCGTAGTCGAGGTACGTGCATCGCAGTTTTGAGAAGTGATAATCGCCAGGCGCAAGTACCGCGGTCTTCGACTATACACACACAGATGCATACCCATTACACCGAAAGAAGTTACCCTCGGGGCAAAAAACGACGATGGTTGTATAAATTTATGGGGATCCTAACCTTTCTCAATCCCGCGAAAGAACAATAACAGACGCATAAATTTATACAGGAACATTTACGACGCCGAACTATAATATAACTTTAGTTACGTACGTATACATATTATATTTTAACGAAGGTACCTTCTCACCCTGTAGGATTAACACGAGGGAATATTACGAATAGATGAATTACTTGGTGCCGTGTCAACCATTGTTATTGTAAAAACAGTCTTTTTCTCTGGACATTAACCAAAAAGCATGCATTTTTTTGAATATACGATTTTGCCCGTCTTATTTTCCGTGTTTCACCGCATTAGTTTTTATCAACGTTCAGAGGGACGGCCAGGCTCTTTTAAAAGTCAGCAAGATAACTCGGAAACTCTACCGGATGTGTTGACTACTCATATGTACATAAATCATGCGCGTATGAAAAAAAAATACCGAGTTTCAAGAGAAAAATGCCGGCCCTCTAAAGGTTAACCGGAGAACACTTTTATTTTCTTGTATGGTAACAAAAATCTACAATATACATAATACAAGTATAGTAAGTCCAACGTTCGAAAGAGAGTATAATTTATATTTGCCTTTTTGGATGAAATCCAAATTCATCCTCATATAAGTTCCTCGTGCATGAGACAGAAGTACAACGGCGGACTCTCGATTTGAGCGGAAAGGACGCGTTTCGGCGACAAAAAGGGAGAAAGAAAACATTGGGAAGTTGGGAAAAGATCAGCGACTCTTATCGTTTATCGTTCCACCGTCGCAACGTTTTATGTTATTTTGATTTTATTAGGCGCTTATTTTCCCTCCCGATTCACATCCGAGAAAGAGAGAAAAAGGTAGAAAGAGAGAGAGAGAGAGAAGGATCGTGGCGGCATAAGACACAAAAAGCTCACGTTTTACGTGGAAAATTTACGACTTTTCAGCACCTACTCTAACAGTTATAGATAACAGGGGCGAGGAGGAATGACGACGATCGAGAAAACGGCATTAACAACCTCTGCGACAACCGCCAGACTGAAAACCCCGTAAAACATTCATTGCAAGCGTATCAGACAATCCGACACCGAACCTCTTCGAATTGGCGCTCGTTTTCTCGTCTTCTACTTTTCGTACTTTAAAATTTTTCATTTTCTTTGTTAAATGAAAAGTTAATTGAATTGTTCCACGGTGTAAGACATGGATACATTTCACACTGTTTTTTTTTTTTTGTAAATTCTTTACAACGACGATTAGCGAAGTAGGGAATTAGACCAGCGAGGCAAAGTATAACATCACCTCGGCGATCCTTGCAGTACATGACATCGCATTTATAATGCATACGTGTAACATGTACCTGAACGCAAAAGGCCGACCGGCGACTTCACGGAAGCACTGAAACCCGGAATCCTCGGCAATAAAAGGGAACAACCTAACCACCCATATTATATGTGTGTGTGTGTATATATATATATATATATATATATATATATATATATATATGTGTATATATGTATACACACATGTGTGTTTCTAGGTGAGCTTTCACCGCAAAAGATTCAAGCGGATATAATGTTTTGAATTAACGCAGGGTTGACGACTTTGCGTCTGGAAAATTTGCCGGACGTCAGCCTTTTTCACCTCACCTCTTTCAGATTTCGTTTCGATGAGAACTGATCGGTTTTTCAAACCCTTAAGCTTCCTCATCTGGTTCTCTGACCGATCCGATCCAACCCGCGTGTATTCATATACGACAGACAATGTGACCGATCTTTGTTTCTATTTTAATATTCTCTCCTCTCTTCGTATTTTATCTCGCTTTCACTTCCCGTTGAAGAGATACGCACAGGAAACCGATTGTTTGCCGATGCGACTACCGTTGTAGCTCTTTCCGCTCTACCAACATCGGAATCAGTATTCATACAAGCGCAAGAGTGTCTGGAGGTCAAGGTAGTCGGTCGTCTCGGCGACGTTTCGATCGGTAAACTATATAATTGTATAAAGACCCTTGCCGAGTATAAATATTCGCCTCAAACCGACAAGTGTCATTCTTAAGGAATCTGTTGAGAAACAGAGGAAATGAAAATATAACGATCGTCCAGCCTTTATCGAGTTATGATCCAAGTTATACGCGTACATGATAATATTGTCCTGCGAAACAGCTGAGAAAATTTGCAGCTGCGGCAGTAAAGCTTCCTCGATAAAATTGTCAGGCATATATAACCTTTCGTAGATGTATACGTAATAACAATAAGTTGACACAAGTTGTATTACGCGTATGAAAAGTAACGAGAACTCAGTCATGTGTCAAGTATTATAATTCTCTGGAAAAGATTATCGTACACCGCAAACTCGTTGCGTATAACTGCATATATCAATATTTAACGAGACCCGGTTACGCCGCGAGTACAGCAACAATTATGACTCATTTTATTCATTATTCTCGCCGACGACCGGAATGCGATACGACGTATGAGCGATTTATGCGGATGAACGAAGAGTCTGGATATTAATCATATACGAAAGAGATTTTCAATCCGAGGAAAATGTTTAGTTTCGAGGATACAGCTTCGCTTTTTCACTCTACCGAGAATCTGTTACCAATGGTGACTTGCCGGTTGTTACGAAAATAGAGGATTACGAAGTAGGAGGAGAAAGAGGAGGCGAAATGTGAATTGAATTTTTAACAGCGACCAGCTGCACCGCGAGCCGCTTCATCACGCGTAGCGATCGTATATCATCCGAGATACACACGACTTGAATTATTAAAGAAAAATTGCATGTAGCTACTCAAATTCTCAGACACGCGTATTCAAGTACCTATAGTTAACGATAAGTAAATCACACGGAATTACACGCGGATGATCCGAGGACACCTTCGGAATCTTAATTAACCGCGTCTCATCAAAGGGGATTTCGCTAAGCACAGGGTGATTACGAAAATGATATTTCGATATAGGAAAACACTCGAATGGATACGTACTTGAGAAACAAGGCTTCCTCTGCCCGGTTCTGATACATATATACATCAAGTATGGATCATCTCTTACCTGGAACAGAAAAAAATAATCACACGTTAGTATAATTTTCGGAATGAAATGATCAACGCGACGAGAAATAATTTTTCAAGTTTTAGTGTGTTCGTACGGAGTTCTTCATTATAATTATATAGAGGAAAACTAAATATTCGTCAGTGTAAACGGTCCTTATTCAAGAACACAATCGTTTTACTTTCTCACGTTTCGGTCGAGACAAGATTCGACGACGCTTCCTCGGAGCCTGTAAGATATGTAAAGTTTTTTCAACCACGGGGGAACTTACTTTTTCAAAAACACAATTCTGCGTAATTGTAATATATATACAACAATACGGTCAAGATAACATTGCCATGTAATTATACAGGCATTATAATTATTTTAATCACTTTTCGCTGTTCAATCCGACTTGGAAGCCGAAATGATCGGCGATTTTCTATAATTACGAAGATAGATATTACCCAAAATCCGCTGATTGGTAAGTACAACTGTTATACACTTTCTGCAGTAACATCGTTCTCCACGAGGACGTATAAAAACTCTTTTGCAAATTGTCCCGCATTTATTTATTTATTTTTTTTAATTTTTCAATTTTTTTTGGTTCGGATGCCGGTTCGCTGCGCAGCTAGACGAATATAACGAATAAATTACAATCGTGATATATAATATTTTATACACATATATATTTCTTCTCTGGTGAACGAGGATCAACTTCGCTCCACCTGCGACACCGGAAATAGATATTCACGCGCTCACGCACACATCCGTAGACAGAGAGAGAGAGAGAGACGCAAACAGACACCTTATACAGAAACTACGGAACGCAGGGAGGAAGCATCAAGGATAAGAGGATCTCCACACGATGTTCAGTCGACATGCCGCCACGTGGATGTGAAACACTCAGCGATAGTATCACTAGTACATAAAATATTGATCTTGCGTGCGTTAAATTTATCGACATTGGAATATATTTGTTTTACGGTCCCGCAACCCGCGGTTATACCCTCGGCACCCCTCCACTAAGGTATCGTCGTCAGGAGAGGTGAAGGTGCTCACCAACATCCTGCATCCACCACCAACGACGAATGAAACAGCGGCTCGACTCTCTCTCGATATCGTATCTTGTCGGTATTCCTCGTGCGAGATCCACCGTCTTACGCGTCTCGCGTACGTTAGATAATTCTTGTGACGTTGCCCATTTCGATTGGAAAATGGAGGAAGGAGGGGGATGGCCAAGGAGAAGAAGAAATATGATTAAACTTGAAAATTAGTTCGAAAGGTCGAAAGTCATCGGGTCAAGGACCTGGACAGCTAGAACCACGGAGCGCTTCTCCTGGAACTCGAGTTTCACCAGGTAGCGGACCGGTAGCGCACAATCCATGAGGTAGAAGAACCCGGTATCTACTCGAAATCTGCGGATCGCGATTCTCATCCGTCCGTTCTACCGCGCGGTTGTTTCCAGACTGCGGAATTCGGCTAGCTGATTTTCGTCGTTACGATTACTGTAGATCAATGACGCCAGGAGAAAAAAAATTTTGGGCGACGTCACTTTCGGAACATCCGAACATCCGACCATCCAAACTTTGGTTTCTAACTTTAATACCACGTATGATGATGTATGATGTACTTGTGTCACCCTCGAATGAAACGTAGTTTACAATAATTGATGTCATTTCGTATTTCCCCGTGATTCTCACGCTTGGCGGCAAACGGTAGACACATTGTGTAATTTAACACCCTAATCAAATCTGGCCCGACCCTGTATAACACGAGGACGGTGTTACGGTGATAATGTACCTATTGCGAAACTGGGAAGCTACCCAGTCTAATTAATAACCGGAGTATCATCCCCGTGTATCATCTCGGAGCTTATACGCCGATTTACAACTGCGCAGTTTATTCTTATTGTTATTATTATTATCATTGCGTTGGAACAAAAAAAAATATTTTTCGATATTTTTTTCTTCAGTGCATAGCTCACGACAGATATGGATAATTCATGATCGTTACGTGTATTCAGATGGTGAGGATCGATGACTTTGATAGATGTCGGTAGTCATTAAGCGCGCTCCCAGACTCCCCTTATTCGGTGAGCAAATCATTTATATATTAAATCATTATCATTATTATTATTATTATTATTATTATAAATTTTATATTTCATTCTTTCGACTCGGAATCTCGCGTAATTGCAATGATGCGTAAGTTACACGCGTATGCCTTGTATAATACATATCTATAGTATAATATTATAACGACGTGACGGGAAATTATATTTTTTTTCAATATATTTTTATTATACCTATCCTAATTACAAGAGAGAGGACGATCTACTGTGTTATGTTCAAGTTGGTATCTGAGGAATAAGGAATGACGAAGAAGAAGAAGAAGACGAAGAAGACGAAGAAAAAGAATAACTTTATGTTTTGTTTCAATTTGAAAAGAGATTCTTTTATCCAACGAGATTCTTCTTCCCCTTCTTTCTTCCATAATTTATTAACCTATAAAAAGCTATTTCGTGAGATTAAACTCAAGAGGGAAGATAGAAAGTCAATTTGAATAATTCGTTTATTAATAAACCGTACGATAGATTACTCTCTCGGTATTCTGTATAACCGGTAATTACTTCGATTCTTTTTCTTACTCTCAAATATTCCATTCCGTCTTCCTTAATCCTTACAGCTAGCACGACGCGTCGTTCGCCCTTTTTGCTAAATTACTCGTGCACGCCTCGTACCAAATCCAACGTCAGCGATACGCTTTCGTCGTTCGTTGGACATTTTATCTTGGATCTGTAGATATGCAAAAAAAATAAATAAAGGAAAGATCGTGAATAAATGTTTTGTAGAGAGAAGAAAAAAGTGTCGAAGAATCCGAAAACCGATTTCTTTTACTTGTACACGCGTATTCAGCAATGAACGGGAATAACTGAAGCGAAATGTCAGCATAGCGTAAATGATAATACGTTAGAGATAGTAGATAATTGGACGAGCGTGTCTTCCGCGGCTGATACGCAACCGAGGATGAATTGTCAGGGTCGGAACATCGCAGATTTCGACTACACCGAGTTTAGATAAGTTTCTAGATTTTTTTTTTCTTTTTTTTGCCGGACGATTCGAGTCGCTATCACACGCGGTGCGATTAATTGGGTTAGTAAAAACTTGGACCAAGAAAACAAGGAAAGAAAATATAAAAAAATTCAATATCCGATACACCAATGATTATAATTGAATTATTTTTAATCCGCTAATTTGCAACAACGGTGCAAATCGAGACTCGCGCGCGATCGAACGCAGAGTTGCCGATTATACGAAATTCCCGAAGCGACGTTCAAATAAAATGCACGGGGAAAGACGCGAACCAGAGAATGTTATTACAAGTTGCTACTGTACTATCTTATCTAAGAATTCCACGCCTGCTTGAGTAAGCAAGCGTGGAATTAGATAAAGGTATAAAAAAGGAGAAGAAAAAATGAAAAAAAAGAAAAAAAAAACAACGTAAAAAATTCTGTGGTTGGTAAACTCGCCACTTATAACTGATGCGTGTAAGTACGCGTATAATGAGGTATGTATGCGAGGAAGTAGGAAAATACAAGTGCGAGGGAGTAAGAAATTTGCATTTATATTGCACTTCGTAATTTATGGACGTCACTTCTTCTCTGCACCATATAATTATTTTCGTTCGGTTTAAACGACGATACTGTATATAGCAGCGGTAGCAGCAGGAGCAACAGCCTTAAGGGTTTCGATCATCTCTCGTAAGCTTGTACCTACGCCGATGATTACCGATCGAAAAGAAAACTACGTGAAAAACGAGAGAAACACACAAAAAAAAAAAAAAAAATAGAACAAATAATCAAGCATAAATTATTCCGTTGCAAGACTATAAATTTTTCAAATATCGTTGCGCGTATCAAAGTCAAAGTAAATGTAAAACAAAAGGGGGAGGGGTGCTGACGTCACGGTAGATTTCATAATTTGTAAAATCACCGTACGAATCATTCCCCAACGAAACAATTCACGTATCGCACATTCGTAAGTATTCATGAATCAAATTCCGTGCTAACAAAAGGAAGCTAACTATAAGAATAAAAAATCCACCAAAGTGTTTCAAGTTCAGAACGCGGGTATTCATTAAAATAATGCCATGCCTTAGTCCTCGGGTGGAAACAATTGTGTTTATAAACCTTAGCATCAAGAGCAGTGGGTTATGCCGTGTATGTATAACCAATGGTATTTACCCGCGAAAATTCAAACATGGAGTTGGCGAAACAAAAGAGGCGGGGAGGTGAAGGGGTAGTCAAGGGGTTAAGGGTTCGAGGCAAAAGACGAACGAACGAACGAACGAACGAACGCGCATCGTATGGTAAATAAATACTCGATCATCGATTATTGCGTTCGTAAATTAAGCCACGTAGGTACCAGATTAGCACAGTCGTAGAACACTCGAGATCTCTACGAGACTGAAGTTAGTAACGTTAACGTGACGAAACATCGGGTGAAAAAATCATAAATGCCATTTCAAAATAAGAGTATCTCTTGTTCATCATGGGTTTAGCAAATTTCGTACATTCCCAAAGGGTGCGATGTAAAGATTTTTTCTAATCACGCATCTTTGCAGTAACGTTACTCTAACTTCATGCTCATAGATCTCTCGATTCTATTGTTTTGAAGACTCTAACATATCGAATACCGTAAGAAACATCCGGTACGGACTTCTATACACAACAAATTGGTGAATCAATCCAACACCAGATACGTGATGTTGCGTTTCTAAACTGACTTTTGGTCCATTTTGTCAGGAAAATTTTGTTACAGTCAAGAAAAAAAAAGGACTTTTCGGCATAACGTTGAACGAAATCGTTATTTTATGCGAGTGAAATTCGCGGGTGGGGATAAAAATAATCGACGCATATCGACACGTGCCCACAAATCTCGCGAATCGTAACGCAAGCAACGAGTTACCAGTTTCGGTATTCAATCTCTCACACGTGGTTCTCAAATAATGTTATATCTCTTATTACAAGTCACACACGACGATTTCCGCCGCCAACGCAATCAGGCACAACCGTAATCCGATTGCTTACTCGGTATTTACCGTGTCACAGTCCCTACCTACAGGTCTAGCAGTATAAGCACAGTTGGTACAGACGGCTTACATTCTCTCACGTGCACTTGCGTATATAGTTATTGTTGGATACGTGTCGCAGAGATAAGCAGGCATGCAGCAGGCCGACGACCAACGAGCAAAGCCGCCTTTCCCGCTGTCGCGAATGAATGAAGGTATCGCCCGTCTGCGGCTGGCTATTGCCGGATTATTTATAGACCACATGTACCGCGGCACAATCATCGATTTCAAAACGGTTAGCGTGTACCTGAGCATGTAACGTTAGAGAGCCGTGTAAGATGAGCCCAAGTCGGAGTCTGGAATACCCCGATCGGTAAAAGTACGCAAAGCTAAATCGCTGTAAAACGCAATAACGGTATAAAACTACCACGTTAGAGTCACTCGCCGTCATACGCTGAGAACGTTCCCCAAGATTTCGAAAAGTCTCTGACCACCTTCGCCAACGAGAAAATTGCGGGTAACCTTGGAACGACGTCGCAGTTCGTACGTTGTAATAAATAAATACGTACGTAAACTTTTCTAATTCAATCGCATTGTGCGCGTTCCGGAGCGCAGCTTTCTCCTCTCCTCTTTCCGGCTACCGCGACAACGATGACGTCAATCAGTTCTGTGAAAACAACGGTTCTACATAGTTGAGACTTGCAGCGACGATCGGCAGGCATGCGTTATACCCTCCGTAATACGTAACGTTGCAGATACGAACGACCATGACTTGAGTGTGTTGCTAGTCCGCGTGTAACGAAACCGGGATTCTCGGAACGAATCAATCAGTCGTCGAACGACCATGTTTAGAAACGTATTTATATAACGCGGAGTGATCGGTGCGCGTGTTCGAACGAAAAAATATCATTCGCCGACTGAATCGTTGCACTGGGGGGGGGATAAAGATCAGAGAGAAAAATCGGCTTAGCCGTAAGGATTCGATACTCGAGCGAGTCTTTTCTTCGTATCACTTACGCGACTACTCGGTTCCAGGGATCGAGCTGCCACGTCCGTCGAACACAAATCCGATCATCGAATGCCGGCTCGATGACGCCGTCAAGGAACGTGGGTACGGAGTGACACACCTCGGTTTTACGATCCTCCGGCGATACGGCAACGCCGAGACTCGAGTGAGCCTAGAAAATTCTCGGCTAGTGTACGATGCATAGAACTCGAGAAACAGAGATTCGTAACGCATGGCTACAAATGTAAATTCGTAATACTTTCCTTACTTATTCATCCTTCATTTTTATTCACCCTTTCATTTTATCCCATAATTTTCAGCGATTCAACAATTTTTATACAACATGTCACGAAAGTGAGGAAGAAGCGCCGCGTCGTCGTCATTATCGTTATTATTATTATTATTATTATTATTATTATTATTATCGTCATCATTTCACGAGCATAAACAAGCGATTATTTCTACGGTAGGAGGGGAGGAAGGATGGTAAAAATGAATGAAGAAAGATGTAGAGAATGTAAGGACTAGGGGGAAAAAATGAAGAAGAAGAAGCAGTGAGAATTTATGAAGCGTGACGATTGCTCGTCGGGAGAGGGATAAAAAAAAAAAAAAAGAAAGAAATCAAGGACGATAAGGGCTAGACGTTTGTTTCCTCTGACTCTCTCCCTCTCTCTTTCTCTCTAACGGAGAGAACCTGCTGTCTGAAAAGGTAAAAAGGTTTGTTTATTCGCGCTTTAACAGACACTCGGCAGGGCGGCTTCCCTGCTTTCTGCTGCTGCTTACCGCGGGAGAGGTAAAAAAAGCCCGGTTACCATCGTACTGGTGCTAAAATCATTCCTCCCCTCCTCCATCATTGTGATGGGAATGAGACGAATGTTTGTCGCTGTTCATAAATATTTGGAAGCTGTCCAAAATAAATCGTTGACACGCGCGTTCCGTTTGACGAGGGCAAATAATGCCGTCATTATTCGATCCTACATTTCTCAAACGATACGCATCCCTCCCTCGATTCTCGCCTCTCCAATTCTGAACTCACCGTTTTGTGAATTTTATAACTTACCCGAGACGATTCCACTTCGTTTAAACGCGCACTGTATATTCGAGAGAATTTCTCGTGCAAATTTACGCAACGTTTTATGAACGCGATGCGGGTTGTTCCAGGATAAAAATCGCGGCTGATCCTTGTTTTCTTCTTTCTGTGTACGTACAGGGAATAGGGTGCGTTTAGTTTCCTTCTTTTTTTTTTTTTAATGTCAGACTACACCCGACGTCGCGATTATTGTACTTTTCCGTCACATGCAGTCAAACATGCGTGCGATAAAACCATCGTACGTACCTACGTACACGTGAAGTATCCTGAAGACCAAACACGAGACCATAACGAGAGAAAAAAAAAACGAGACGCATACACACACGCATTTACACGAGGAACAGAAAAATTGACGCTGATTATACAACAGATCCTGTATAATTTAACTAACGCGGGATAAATCTTGACAGCGACAAATCGCACGACGCTTCTTCACCGCAATAAATTCCTTTTCCTCGCGCCGAACAAACCGCGAGCTTCGACGTTTATCTCCGCTTCATCCCTCGCACACATATACACATACATATACATATATAATATATGTTCCAACAAGATTATACTCAATGAAAGCTGTTTATTCCTAGAAACTTCACGATCACGATGGATCCTTCTTGCTTTGGTTTGTGTTCCTCGGCAAAGTGTGCCGCTAATTGCGAGCTGCGGATACAACAGGCATATAAGTAAGCAGCCCGCTACATACGCTGCATACCCACGGTCAAACGGACGATCTATATATCAATCGAGCAGATCTCGCGGTATTTCCGACAGAAATTACAGTCGGACAATGCGCAAGGAAAAGAAAAACAGCCACGAAGTGTAGTCATGAATGAAAGCAATAGGATGATTAACAAATATTGCCAGCATACGCGTAAAGAGAAGTACGAAAGCGGTGCGGTGATGCGGTAAAAAGAAACCGACAGTGAATAACGACGAGTTGATGACACACGGCGGTAAAATTGGTCTCGATTGGAAAGAGAGACGGAGAGATTGTTATTGAATTTCGCATTCGTACCTACGCAGCAACATTCTCAGCGCAACGAGTAACACGCTGCAAGGCGGTGCGACCCAGTGTTGTGGATTGTTGCAACCCTTTGACTGTGAACCCGTTTGACCCCTGGTAACCCGTCACAAGTCCATGCTGCGAGAGTAGTTTCAAGGTTCGCTGGCTCTCGGTGCCTGCGGAGTCAGCTGTTCGTCGAAGAGAACCGCGCGGCGTGCTTAATGCATACACCGAGAATATCGTCGCGTCGTTGATAGGTACGCTAGAGAAGGAAGGAGAATTTATGCCGCGTAGTTTCCTTTCTAATTCCTCAACCCAGCTGCCTGCCGCCTCGCTCTATAGTTTGCCGTTACTGTTTCACGGACCGAATTTACGACGTTCGCTTTAAAAATCAAAATATTTATTAAAAATACCTCTATTCGAGCAAAGAAACAATTTTTTTTTTTACGATTTCGAGATTTTTGGACAAGTTTCGGAAAGTGTATTTTTTTTTCGATTGTTTCGTCGAATTTCAATGATCTCTAGAAATGTGAGAATAATTTGAAAAAAAAAAAAATAAAAATAAGTAAATAAATAGCGTCGATCGATTTGTCAGAAAATTTTACCCCTATTTTGTATACCTGACAATTATTTAACATGCGATGCGTCTCGAGAAAATAGTTAAAAAAAAAAAAAAAACAAAAAACCGATAATCAAGATCGTACGCTACATTGTACAGAAAAAAAAAGCGAAAGAGTTAATGCGAAATGAATCGATCCATCAGGGGAATCGCCTCAAGTACCCGGGTATTGAATGCTGATTATTGCCTGGACCACGCGACGAGCCCGCAGAGATATGAGCGTAGAGAACGTTATTAACAGATCTGACAAGATGTATAACCCTGTAATTCTGATTCGATCGATTTGATACAGGTATACACGCGCCGGTCACAAAAACGAGGAGAATGAACGAACGAACGGACGGATGGGTGTGAAAAAAAGTTGATTGCTGTGATATGCAGAATCTTTGTTTGTACACGAGCTGTTACTTTGTAGCCTGGTCGTATTTTGACGTAGGTACGTCGGTGTTACTCGTGTCTCGGTTGGCGGTCGGTTACGCGTACGAAAAGTACGATTAAAGCTTCGTCGGGTGGCCGAGGATAGCTGCAAGAGGTTGGGTAAGCTAATGAGGGTAATTATCTTGAAATTTTCAAAGGCCGGGTGGGTTTCGTTTACAATAGGGAACCTGCCACGCCAAGAACTCTGGGAATTGCAGCCCGCGCCCTGTTACGACGTAAAGATTAAAAAGCACGAGGGAGGGAGGGGAGGAAGAAACACGCCAGCTTTTCATTGTGCATCGCTACCCTTTACGAACTCGTTCAATTTACCCTTCAAGCCTTAATTTACCACCACGCCGCGTCCAAGACTCTAGACTTCGTAGTCATTAGTCCTTTCGTGTATCCACCTGATACGGGCGCACTCTTCGTTGCATATTTTATACGAACACGCACAAATGGGTTGGGAAAATTTGTGGTTTGGTACCAACTCGCTGACGATGAAGATCGCGAGACACGACGATGTTCTTCCTCTGCATATTAATGACACAATCATTTTTATTTCGCTCCTACTTTTACGCCGGAAGCGTATATCTATCCTTCCGCTATCGCGGTATCTTTTCACCCTGCATTCGCTGCGTTTATCGTCCCGATCAGTCCCTGATCCTGCAGTCGATAAGCGGGCGATAGTCCAACCGGTCTAAACTCACTCTGCGGAATATCAAATCCCCTTCGGTGATTGCATTGCGGAGAGAAAGCGAGAGAACTAGAGAGAAAAACAGAGAGAGGGAGAGGAATTGGCGGGTCGCAGGTGATGCAAATGGAACCGATATTGTCCCGACATTACCTTTCGACAAATTAGATCCGTCACACTCGCGATCCATTTATGGTAGATCTCCAATTCAAATGTTGCGTGTCGAAAACGTCAGTGAATGCGCCTGTGTACCCGCATAATGCCTAACTAACTTTCTATACAAATATACAACTACTTGCACCCAGTTACATAGTTTATGTCGGGCATCTGTCAAGCTGTCAGTTTCGAAAAGTCTCGAAGAGAATGAGATGCAGTTACGCTAATCTTGCGCAATAAGGCCATCTCAGAGTGTCTCGGTTATCCGGTCGAAAGCTTCCACAATTATTTCTCCCAATTCAAACTTCCTCCATTTCCATTCTTCTCTTCTTACAACAACGCGAGACGAACAACTGCAGCTGATTTGAAACGAATCCTAAGGAAATCGGTGTAGAATGATGAAAAAATTCACGGAATACGGTTCGGTTCCGATTCACCTGCGTAGCAGAGGATACGATGCGTCCCTAAACGCGTCTCTGAGATGTACGCTTAATTGCGAATGACTGGGGGAGGTCTCGTCACGCTTGGCGCAAAGCTAGGAGAAATATGAAAACCCTCTCGGAAGACCGTAGGTCCGACACCGGTCGTGTTGTGCCCCTCGTAAAAATATCTTCCCGGATTGGAGCAGAGAGGCATGAAGAGAAGGAGAAAAAGCAAGGTTCTAGCATGACAAGCGAAGTGTTACCCGAGGGGAAAACTATAGGAAAAAGGGGGAGGGTGGGGTTAGGACACGGGGGTGTAGTAACACGTACGCGCTTTTACGAGATCGTAATTAGGCCCGGTACACGAGACTCGGTCTCGTCACGACCACCGCAACCACCGTCAACCACCATCACCAACCACCACCAACCACCACCGACATCGAGGCCGCGAGCCGGCGTCATTACGACTACTACTGCCCTCGTCTTTCACGCTCGCGAGGGAACGAACCGCCACTTCGCTTTATGGCAGTGAATTAGCCTGAATAATTGAAGAGAGACCCAGCGCAGGCCGAGCGGCGATTATAACGAGAGTAAGAAAGAGGCTCGAGACTCATACGTCGGATGAGCTTGCGAAGCGTTAATTTTTTGGTAATAGACCTGCAGGGGTGCTTTCGCCGCGCGCGTCTCTGTGTTTGTGTGCGTAGGTAAGACAAGCTTTACACACGTATCGCCCAAAGCCTTATCGGTTCTCCGCTCTAGGGCATCGCGCTGATTGGCTATGGCACTCGAAAGAGGAACGCTGGGTACTCGAGTTAATTATCATAATGGATTTTACCCAGTCTTGTTACACGAGCCGAACAAAGACGTAGCTACTTACCGCACCCTGATGACCAGTCACAGTGAAACGGCATCGATATTCTGCACTGATTTGAAAGATGTCAAGTAAAAGAAAAAAAAAAAAAAAATAACTGATAACCATGATACAACGGGCAGTTAGTTGCACGATCTTGTGTTTACGTCAAATGACAAACAACGCTCCCGATCGGATCGTCCAACATTCGTATCCCCATCGTGAGCTCTGGTTTTCAATTTCCAAGATATGAATAGACCAATTCGTGGCAACGATGACCAACGAATAACCACCAGCTATTAACCACCGTGCACCAGACAGATGATCAACACGCGTTACAACGGGATGTAAACCGAGGTTAGAACAGAGGAAGGGATTAAACCGTGGATGATTCCGCTTCTGAGAAGTCAAAGACCGGAATACGAGGTCATAACCGCGCCTTGACCACGCGGAGGGAACTCGACGACGTAGAGAGGAGGAGAACAGAGACCAATCGTTCGTTGTAAGTTTCTCAAGGCCTCTCGACCGCCTAACCTAATAAACCGTTTGACTGTCTGCCCATCCGTTCGTCCGTCTGTCCGTCTGGTTCACAGTTCTGCCAAGTACCCGACGCTCGTTGCCTCCTCCTTCTCCTCCTCCTCCTCATCCATGGCTGGTGCATACCTACGGCTAACCCACTCTGCTCTCGACGAGTGCAACGCGCTCGTGGATTCAAACTCGGCGCTGAATTCCGGAATCATACGGTGATTGCCTGGCGGAGATCGATCGTTCCAAGATAATTAATATCCGTTCCTCCGATCAGGAACTCGAACATTCAAACGACGCTGACGGACCGTTACCGGCGTACGTTCGTCGTTGCGCGACTGCCTGGCATACGATTGTGAAACGAGTTTTGTCACATGATTTTTCGGCTTCGACTACCTGAGAAGTTCACACGGTACGAATCCAAGCTTTCGTACCGTAGAAGCTCGCGCTGAGATCTGAAACTTTGCTGCGATTGTCAGCGTCTTTCTAATCGCATCGCAACCCGTGTTACCAACGATTCGGGTAAAGAATGGCATGGTTGTTACAGCGAGCACGAGCACACGCTTCGAGAGAGTCAAGAAAGAAAGAAGGAAGTAGTAATTTGGCGACAATGGACTCGTAAACTCTAAATTTCTGACGATGAGATAAAAATCAAGGAGGTTTAACGGTTCGAGCGTGGAAGAAGATTACTGCACAAGTTGGGTCAATTAACGTATCGGTCTACGGTATCCTTCTCCAACGACGGGCATTCTCGACGTTTCTGACGTTCCGTAGTCGCGACGTCACTCGACGCGCAATCTGTGCCTAGGTATACCATACAGACCGCAGCCAAAACCTTCGCCTCTAATTGAGTAATTCTTATCCGATTACAGATCCGGCTTAAACGCTCCTTCGAAACTTCGGAATAACAGGGCGCTAAACAGCCCTCGACAAACTTGCGTTTTAAGGCTATAACATCGAAATCCGTTTGTCGATTTAAATCGAATTAAAGTCGACAGCAACGGCAGGAGCAGCAACAAGTTTCCTTCCATCGCAATTTCTGGATACACGGTCTCGGTGTTGGGGGGAAAATAAACACATGTCAGCCCTAACGAGGAATAATTTGTATTGTCTGTAATAAAATACGGTATTTCTGAGTAAATTGCAAATTCTGTCACGATTCGCGCACGATTGAGAGAATCCTGATTACGGTGAACCTAAATAATGATATTCATATTCGAGCTGAAGAAATTTTTTCGCAAACTCAACGGAGGTTGACCGGCATTGTCGTTACGATGGTTATTTTCGATCGTCATATCTGCTTTCACTCGCAATTTTTTCCGCATCCTGTTCGTTAAATTATACGTACTTATGCGTTAAAAATTGTCTGAAACTAAATAAGACCGGTACGTACCGCTCTAATCGCGAGCGACCTGAAATAAAGAAATAATCGAGTAACAATGACGGTTGAAAAAATATCCTTCACCGAAATACGATTAACCTACCTACCATTGACAAGTTTAGTGTCTGATACTCGTTAATACGCGTTATCGCGAGTAAAAATAAATTCTCAAACGTATTTATCGATTCGATTAGAATCGAGGTAAAAGAAAAAAATGTCGAAACTAAAATAGTTAAATACGGACACGGGATTGCCGTAAATCCGTGAAGGGTATATCGCACCGTTGGGATGATACCTTCCGCGTTTCGAACGTTACCGCCCCTGCATCACTATCAGCAGCAGCAGCAGCAGCAGCAATCCTCCGCCGTTGTGCACAGAGTAGTAAATTTTGTTTCCTTGGCGCAGTTACCCCCGTTTACTACCCTGCTGGAGCGTTGCGTGTTACGCGGTGCGCTTAACGCAACGTAACGTAATGTAACGTAACACAAAGTAACGACGCCAGGCTGCACGGCGTAGAGGCTCTTCGGTTTTTACGACCAAAGGAATAGAGCGAACTCGTACTGAAACCTCCGTCCAGATCCTGCTGGAAGATCCTCGACGATGGTTTCCTCCTAACGTACATTGCAGGAAATTCAAGACCATTGCGCCGCCGAGAGAGATAAAAACACGAAATTGATGGAACATTTTTGGATTTTGGATTATTGTACCTACTCGATTAAAATAATTTGGAAAAAAAACAACGTGAAAAAAGAATCGTATCTATAAGAATGTGAAAATATGGGAGGAAGAAAAATAGAACTATACGAGTTATAATAAGATCGTTTCGGATAAACCGAATCCAAACACACTATATACGCGAGGATTTGTCCTTCGCAGTTCGTAAACTGCAGCCAGCGCATCAATGCGGAACGACTAAGAAAACCGTCACGTCCTCGTCACGTTGTAAAAATCGTATAAAATTATTATTCCACTTTATTTCTTTGAAATTCCCTGCAGTCACCGTGCAACTGAAAATTTAACGTTCGAATATTATATAAAAATCCTAGGGAGAAAGCTTCTGATTTCAGGCTTTAAAGCCGAATCTGTAAAGACAATAATAGGAACAACAGAGAAAGAAAATGGCAGCACCACTGCCCAAAAATTATACAAATTCGAATACGTGCCGAAATTTTTCGCCAAATCGTATAACAATTTTTACTGCGCGTAGTTTTTTGAATATAGGGCAGAACGTTTGTTTGAAAACAAGTGGCGTGAAAAGCTCTTGATAAACTTTTCTTCTTCGCGCGAGAAAGGGACGTTTTACCTCATGGTTCTTGACGTGTGGCACGTTTCATGAAAATTATGTTGAATTCCACGGGGTGTTTTCAGCGGTTGATCCCCGGTACCGCCTCGCTCAATCTCTACGATCGTCGCTGTTAACCCCCGGTGAAAAACTGGCAAAGCACCCGATAACAATTAGTCCCCG
This sequence comes from Neodiprion lecontei, assembly GCF_021901455.1. Taxonomy (NCBI): domain Eukaryota; kingdom Metazoa; phylum Arthropoda; class Insecta; order Hymenoptera; family Diprionidae; genus Neodiprion; species Neodiprion lecontei. The sequence continues at coordinate 36,064,441 of NC_060262.1, forward strand.
AGCAGGGTTGAGACGCTAACGTCACTTTGAGCCCCAACTCACCCCAAGTTTATGTTTTCAACGACTCGGGGACGCGTGCCGATCCCCCAGCGCCACTTTACGACCGACCGATCGACCGCCACCTTCTAGAGCTTTAAGTGTGCCTGCAGCACGCTGTGAATTTCGGCTAAAAGATACTTTCATCTTATCGATGCAGCATAGGACAGAGATGAAGAGCGAGAGAGAGAGAAACAAGGATGCGAACAACGCAGATTCCAGACGATGAAATGGAAGAGAGAACAAAATACAGGGACAGTGTTTCAAAGATCTTTAAATTCCCACTAGCTCTTGTCAACACCCCGAAGCCTGGCTCCCAGTCACTTTTCTCGGCGATAAATTAAACCTCAAGTTATGTAGCGAGGATCTTGTACATACGACGGTAAAATAAAACCCACCCAAGTACCTGCCTCATTCTCGATTTTGGGATTTTACACAGAGGTAAATTTTATCCTGTTATACCCGTATTTCTTTTTTTTCCCACACAAGAAAATGAAGCTTTTCACACGCGCGCACACACACGTATAGGTGTAAAATATATATATATATATATATATATTTATACACACATCAACTCGCCAATGAACGTTAAGATTTTCATATGACGGAAGGATCTTGAGGCAGATCTTCGATTCGTTTGTTTGTTACGCTCTCCCGTTTCACGCCATCTCGTATTTCTCGCAGTGTATTCCTGCGGTATTTGCGGTACCGGTTGCGGCATCCTTCGCGTCAGAGTTACCGTTTCCCCGTATCGTACGAAACTACTCCACCGAAAGCTTCAACGCCATTGCGACCCGAGCCAAGGTAACGCAACACTTCGTAAGCGGTACTCTCGACAAGTTTCGCATTCAATGAATTTAGGTAACCGAAAAAAAGCTCGTCACCTTCGGCCACTGACGACGAGTTTGAACAAGCTCCGCTACCAGATTGGATAAAACCTATGCACGAAAGAATCGCGTCGCACCGCGTTTAGAAATCAAGATAAGTATTCCGTTACAGGGTGCAACGCGTTGTCCAGGTCGTTTCTGTCGGCGTATTTCCGTCACAGCCCTAAATCAAGCAACGCCATCCGCGTCGGTCTCGCCTCCGCCTCCGTCAGTGAATCATTGGCCAACGGTCTTGAGTGCCATGGATTAGTTGTACAAGGTAGGCACTTCGAAAAGCGTGGAGCTTTGGCGGACCTCGCGATTACTCGTTAACCCGCGTGTTTTCGTGAATACGGGAAATCCTTCCTTCCTCCCCCCACGATCAAAATATTGGAGCAACTTCCTGTTGCTTCTATTACGGTTCCATTCTTCCATCCCGAGTACTTTCGACAAGCCGCGGAGCTCCTTTCGCTTCAACGACGGCTGAATTCTCACCAGTCTCGACTTGTTCCTCGGGGTCTTGGATTTTAATTAAACGAATCTAATTACCCGCGAGAATCATCGAAGACGTAGCGGCAACCCTTCTCTTCGTCTCCGAGATATCCGACCGACGACTAATCGGATAAATGCCCCAGAAATCGTTCCGCAAGAGATAAGAATGCCGGGATGGGCCTAATTTCAATTTTCTTATCCGAAAGGAGGGGCGACCGCCAGACTCTTCCGCCAAACTTAACGACGAACCAACTGATTAGAGAAGAAATAATGTAATCTTGGTATTATCTTACTGCAGCGTCCTATCGTTTCATTATCGTTGTTTTCCCCTAATCGTAAAATTCCGAGGAGGAAAAGAAAATGATCCTCCGATTCCCTTTCATCATTTTTATTGCATATACACTACGTAGATAGTAACTACTTAACGAATTGGTTTTTCTTTGCAAAAATTCCTAACCGCAAGAAGTAAACGTCGGTCGTAAAAATGCGTCGTTAAAAAATCTGTCAAAGTATCGCGATCCTCGCAAAGAAAGGATCGCGAAGAAGGCGGGAAAAAACTTTCGACAGTTCGATCAAGTACCAACGTATGTACAAGACCCCGATTGAGAAACGGTCAAAAGTATGTAAAGAAATTTTTTCTTCCTTCTCCATTTCTTTTCAGGATCTCTCTCTTCCTTTCACGATAATCACCATTAAAGGGCAGCGGAAGTTTAATCAAGACGATGCTTCCGGTTGATCGATTCACGCAATATCTTTGAAACGTTTTTATTATACCTATACATGCAAAAGTATATTCAACCGATATAAATATCTGCAGCTTACGCAGCGAAATTTCGAACGATGGATAATCAAAGATTTGTAAAAGGAACCGATCGTTCCCGTATTCGAAGATTGCACAAGCCTGAGTGAAATTGACGGTCCGTGTTTTTTTTTTTTTTTCTTTTTTTTTCTTTTAATATTAAAAAGTGTACGATGCACGTAGCGATGCGTATCGCCCAACGCTATGATTCGATCAATTTACACATATTTCTCAAGCACGTATCCACATTGAAATTGTTGAGCAAGGTGCACGACGCAGAAGAGTGAATATTTTTTAGGTAACAGGATCATCTTGTGTCATACCTGCGACTCTGTATACGTGTACAAACTACAGTACCCCCGAGGTAACTGAACCCAGCCGCGTTACGCAAGCTTTAACTCCGCTCTAGGAGTCTCTCTGCAGTTTCTTTACATCCATACCCCGACACTAGTTAGCAACAGAACCGACCTACCGTAGAATTTGAACACATATGAAACGTTGCGCGTAGAAGAATAGAAAAATAGCGAGCGCGAAAGTGCGGTTGAGAATAATTCAAGAATCTAGCGCGCGCGAGAGAGAGAGAGATAGAGAGAGAGAGAGAGAGAGAGAGAGAGAGAGAGAGAGAGAGAGAGAAAGAGGGAGAGCGGATCAGGAATCGCGTCTTGTCTCCTCAAACTTCGAAAAGCTTTTCTCGAACCATAATGAAAAAGATTTTTATCGTTGGAAAAGTTGCCGATGTTTGTTTTTCATCTTATTCTCACCGCACTCCGTACGTCACTGGGTGTAATATTTTTCCTCGTTTGCTTTCATTATTCTGTTATTTTCACGGTGCGGAGAAGCTGCGAATGAAGTAAAAAAATAGGAGGGGTGGGGGGGCTCTGCTGGAGGGCTGTTTGGAATTTCCTCGATAAAACGCCCGATTTGTTCGCCGATCGGAACTCCGGGATTCGACGGCTCGAATCCGTCCGTAGAAAAGAGCATCGCGACTTCGCCCGCGGTGTCGTTATAACGTGTAATATTATTATGCAGAACATATTGTGCGCGTTGTTCCGTTTAGGCTAATGCTTCGCTTCGTGGAACTTCTGTATAAACGAGGACCCTATAGAAGTCGTCGAACTGTTAAGTATCCTCTTGTACCAACTAAAGATAAGAATGAGAAAGAATAAGAAGAATAACACGAAGAGGCGGGAGAGAGTAAATACAGAAGAATGAAATAAAAAGTGTAATAGTATATTCCGAATTCGCGAAAAACTGTCTGGGATAAACAACACATTTCTACAAAAGTGTATGAGAAAAACGAGTGCTGAGAAAAAAAAAATAAAATAAAAAAATATAACCGACAACCGTGCCTATCATATTTTTAGATCATATCCACGAAGTCAATTTGTGAAAGAAAGAGTAGAAAAAAAAAAAAAAAACAGAATAGTTGTTCCGAGTCGTATATAGGAATGATCATCGCGTACACTGTGTGTTTAGTTACACGTACGATTCGAAAACAATTCGTGGAATGACGCATCCATTTCGGAATGCGGTTAGTCGAATCACGAGGACACGAGAAGAAGCGACTAGTTTTTGCAGTCCTATTGCCAAATTTACAAGAATTTTATCTTAAAGTGACGATATAGGTCTCTCAGACAAATCCCGTATGATTTACGAAAATTACGCGATAAGTGAAACAAAAATAAATGTGTACGATGCGGTATATTTGACGAGTTCAGTTTTATCGTGTGAAAATTTTGTAGGTGGAAAATCGCGTATCGTAAGCGTAAGATTACGTTTTTTGGGACACGTCGTCCACCGTTTTCCTCTTCTTCTTTCCCCCCCCACACGTCTGATTTCTATTCACGTATTCCGTCGAGAGGCATTTAAATAAAATATGCATTCATATTTAATATTATCGTCATTGGTATTCCACGCGGCGGGAGGAGTGGGTGAAAAACTATCGGGTATTCCGAGGGGAAGTAGAAAGAAAGAAAAGGGAAGAAGGAATAAGGGAGGATCGAAGGTGGGGATTTTCAAAGTCACAAACAAAAAATTGTCACAGATTTTATTCCCGATTCGTAGGAAACTCTCGTCTTTCCGAGTATCACGAGTATTTTTCCCTCGTCACTGCATGAATTTCACGGGGAAGAAGGCAGAGCGTATTATGGTAGAAAGGCTGCAGACTTATCGACGCCTCGATCGAGGCCCGGACTCCTTTTAGTTTTTTCAAAAAATCACGAACATGCACATTGCTAAATTTTACTCAAAAGCAAGACGTAGAATTTTGGATTAGCTCGAAGTTAGACAACTTTGTTCCCTGTGATGCGATCGCACGTTTTGAAAAAAAATTGTTGATTCGCAATTACATACAGGATTATCTGAAATTTAGTAAGTATTTAAAAAAAATCCTAAACAAAAGCTTTTTAATATCCGTTATGTGTCGTTTTGGAGTTGATTAATACCCGCTTCGTCAGTCGTTTATTTCTCTTCCTTTCCAGCAGTGTTTATGAACAAAAAAATAAAGGTAAAAGGAAAATAGAAAAATGGTGAAAGAAAGAGTAGCACAAGTCATTTTCTTCCGACCCGCGCGCGATTCGCAACCGACTTCATGTAATAATCGTTGTCGCGAATTTCCCGAATCTTTTCAAATATTACCGCCGATGTATCATTTGTACACGTATAACACATTACGTAATGAAATTCCGTTCAATTTCACTATCAATACCTCAAATGACAAATTATTACTGTATATAAGAAGTTTTGCCTCGCCGGGACTGCACCGAAGTGGAAGAAAAAGAAGAGTACTTTCAAACTTGTCCACTCACTGAAAATCCGCGGGAAGACTGTTTATCGTTAGCCCCGTTTGCCGCAACTCCGAACCCGTCAGTCAGCCGGCAAACTCTTCCTCGCGTTCCAAATTAGCGTTAAAGTTCATGGACAATTGCGCACAGCGCTAGTTGAGGGGTAAAATTTTGAAACCTTGCAAACGAAGAAAAAAACACGAAAAAAAAAAATCGAGAGAATTCATTGCATAATCATAACCCTTGCTACGGTAAAAAAAAAAAAAAAAACAAAGTTCACTCCAATATTCCGATTCAGAACGAATTCTCAGCAAAAAGATCCTCCCTCCTAATATGCCCAATCTTTCATTCATTCCTTCATCCATTCATTCATTCGTTCAACTGTTTTCTTATTTTTGAACAGCACGATTTTTCTTTCCATTCGTCGTCGTCTGAAACGCGTTTCCACTTGTGCAAAGTACCGTTCGCTTATATAGGTGAATAGGACGTCGACCGCCTGTACCATCATCGCCGTATCTTTCGTCTCTCTGCGTACACCGATACGTGTAATATCGTAAGTAGATATAGCGTCGTTGGAGCAGGGCGCCTACGTCGGGTGGTTTTTTTTCTTTCCCCACCCTTAGCTCGATTTTTCCGCAACGTAAAAATACTACAATTAACGGCGTAGTGCCTCCCCTCCCACCCTCGCCCCGCCCCCAACCCCTCATGACAGCCCAGCGACGTCGAGCTTTGTTTCCCCCTCTCCACCCTCCCCCCCCCCCCCCGCCCTTACGTCCGATTCCGACTCGCCCCTCCCTTCCTCCCGCTTCCGTTTAAGGGAAGAAGGTAACCATGGAAACGAACGCTCGGTGCATCCAAACCCCGCGATGCAGTTACGCGCACGTTCACCGAGAACGGCGGGGATTTCCTACCTCCCCCCACACCCCCACCACCACCGCCGACGTAGGGGATGTATATATATATGCGTTGTACGTGAATCGGGGTGTCTGGCCGGCTGAAAGTCACCCGCTCCGTGTAGCTAGACCCCTAATTAAGCTCGGCCCTAGTTTTCCACACACTGAACGAGCTAATACAACACGCCGAAACGATACAGCGAGATTTTAGCGGATGAAAAACGTTCGTCTCTCGCGATCTCGGAAAAGATTTAATTTTTCATCGCGCGGTTCAAGGAAAATTTCTTCGTTACCGCGCACGTGCCGTAATAATCATTAAAATAAGAAAACAAAATTTGGTAAAGAATTGAATAAATGAGAGAGAGAGAGAGAGAGAGAGAGAGAGAGAGAGAGAGAGAGAGAGAGGGATAGAGAAAACCTAAATAATACGGAAAATATAAGAAAACCTTCGCGTACTTTAATGAGTTTCTCTCGTTTTTATACATACCTTATATATAACGCCGTTTCGCGTCTCGGCTTGTTATGTATTGTTAGTCGCGACAAGCGACGACGAGGCAATTAATTCTACAGTCTTAAAGAGAAGAGAGAAAAAAAAAAAACGCGAGAAAGAGAGGAATGAAGAAAGGAAGAACGAAAGAGATAGATGGACGGATAGATATACAGAGAAAGAGACGTAAAACGTTGTACAAAAGTCCAAACTCTCGCGTCCGACATACCGATCCGGAATATTAAACGACACAAGCGTTGCGACAAGTCGACGCGGCAGCTGCATCGGGAACATTCGTAATCGCGTATAAATTGGACAGGAATAATAAAAAACAAAATTAAATAAACAAAAAAATTGGGTGCCTACGAGGGGTGCGCAATTGCACCCCGTGCCAGCTTCTGGACCCGACGTCGCCGCCGCCGCTGCCGCTGCTTCGAGAATCGAGGCTGCGAGGGTGGGAAGAGGCTATAGGCTGCGGGGAGGGGGTGGAGGGTGTCTTGAGGCCGACGCCCAGATCGATGCTTTCGTCTGAGGCTTCTGTAGGCGGAGGCTGGCTGGATGGCTGGATGGCGGGGTGGATGGCTGGCTTGGTTGTGCCGCGGTCGCCGTGTGCCAAGGGCCGCTTCTTCCGGCCACCCTCGACGAGGACGAGGACGAGGGCGAGGACCACGTGACACTTTATTCCCCCTTTCGTTCCTCCTCCGCGTTTCCTCCATTACATTCTACGCGTACGTTGCGTTTATTTTATACGTTCACCCGATTCTCACGCAACCAAGTCTTTATCCTTTAATTTTTTTTTTTCTTCATTTTTCTTACCCAATTTTCGCATCCTTTCTTTTTTGTACGGTGAGTACTCTGCTTCTTTTTCTTTTTTTTTCTTTTTTTATGTTTTGTCTCCCGGTCCCATGGTGTGTAACGTTTGCCGTGAGAAATTAAGATACATACGTAGATTTGTCGTTTCTCCATTCGGAAAGTTACTTTTACGTTCATTTTGTTAACGGACGTGTTCTTGTTTATTTTTTTTTTTTCTCTCTTCTTCATCTTTGCACGTGTTATTACACTATGTCCGATTGAAGATATTTTCAGTGCCACAAGGAAGTGAATTGCAAGTAAGAAAAAAAAAAAATTAGATTACGCACGAGTATATGAGAATTGAATTTCTCAATTAAATTCCAACGTTCCATGGCACCAAATTGGTCTGCACAACCAATGCGATTAAAATAACAATAAGAACAATAACAAGCAATGATCCCCGTATTTTCGCAAAATCGAAAAATTAAACCTGAATCCAGAAAGAAAAGACCTTCCGCTCTCGGTTCTTATCTTACGATTAAAAAAAACAATCATTCGCGCGCACTTGAATGCTTGATTTCGCACGAGATCTTAACTTGACGAATACTAATTTTACTTTTTATTTTAATTTTCCAACGCAGTAATACCAACGCGCACATTTTACGCGCAGAGAGAGAGAGAGAGAGAGAGAGAGATCTCGTCATGGATACATGTGAAAAGATTACCCACGCGAAGGTGTCGGTCGGCAACGCGGCGATGAAAAAGGTGAAAACTGGGGCGGCATAATCCCTCTCGAAACCCTTTCGTTTTCCGCCGCGAGGCCGCGTTTCGCTGTTTTATCAAAACAACCCCCACCCCTCACAGCTTGACGGTCCACGGCCCGGGCGACGAGTGCGGAGGTCGAAGCCGGGAGATTCGGGGTGGAAATAAGGAAGCAGGCAGGGAGCAACACTCTCTCTCTCTCTCTCCTTCTCTCTCCCTTCCTTCTTCCAGCCACCCTCTTCCTCTCGCTTCCTTGCCTCGAGGGGGGGAATCCATTGTGGGATATTTGGGCTCGCGTCGAACCGAAGGAAGTCCGGACTGGTGACGGCGCTCACCGAACGGTCTCTCATTGTCCTTCTAATTGTCCTTCGAGGATAACCGCGAGCCTCGATGCTCGAGAGGCCCTAGCGAGGGTGTCCCAGAAGAGGCTCCTCAAGTGTCTCGCCTCCTTTTCAAAACTCTACCGGAGCCTCGATAGATCGAAATATATAACGAACTGCGTTGGCGCTGTTTGTACAACCTTTACACGTGCAATAACAATAAGAATATTTTTTACAAATTCAATCAATCCGTTCGATTATCGCGTAGAAATTGACGCATTTCTTTGTTGCATCTCGTACGTTCTCAAAAGCACAAATTAGCATTGTTCGATCGTTTTTCCGTTTACATGGCGTACACGTGAATATCGCAGGCGAGTTCAAGAGTCACTTGGAACACGAATTTCCGGGTGAACGAGTAACTTCCGACATATGAAGGCAGGAACGAACGAACCTCTGTAATCAAGAATATTTGACTTGGCAGGAGAAGTTGAAAGGAGGGGACCGTGTGACGTCATCCCCCGCTCTCGTAATTGTCCTTTGAGGATACATCCTCGTGAGTCGAGGGTCGGATACCGGAGTGGATCATTGGGTATCTTGTATTTCAAAGGGTTCTCACAATTGATCCGAACGCGTCTTCGTCTTCGTCTTCGCTTATCACGTATGTACGCAAATCGAAGTACGCGACGTCCTACAATTATTATATGCACGAATCTAAAAACTGATTTACGGTTACACATATTAAAACCTCGGCGTTGAGCTTTTAAATCGAGCGAACTGATTGGCCAATCAAAAGATGAAAAACGTTCGATTACAAGTTTTGAAACGTTTCTTTTTCTCTTCCATCTTTCGCGCATCGACACGCAAACGGCAAGTTTGAAATTCGCGTGAAACGAGAAAATTTTTGAATAGCTGCGTCGACTCGATCATCGAAATAATCACCATCTGCACACTCGATCAGGTGTCTCAAACAGATGTGCGGCAAAAAGTCTCGCGAGTTGTTGTTGTTGTTGAGAAAGAAACTTTGGCATGTAAAAAATGAAGGGGAAAGAAAAAAAAAAAAAATCAAGAAACCCATAGAGACGAGAGATCGATCAGGGAAGGTGGGGGGAGGGAGGGGGGGGGGGGGAAGGAAATCGAGCTCGTCCCTCTTGTAGTTGGATAATTTATCGCCGTTATTCGAGCCGCCAGAGGGATGCAATCCTTGATAAGAATCTGTGCCGAGCGATGTGCCTTTTGCGAAACTCGAATTGTCTCCTCGATGCTTGGAATATCATCCTTAAGCACCCAGTGAATTTCGCGCTGCGATAAATATAATGCAGGTAGAGAGAATTAATTGTCGGTACAGAGAGTCGCGAAACGTAGATTCGTCCCGAGACTCCAAGATGGATGTAATTACAAGATTAATTAGGACAACTCCCTCGAGTTTCCCACTTAGCATAGTAACGACGGGAGTTTGAATCTTACCGAGTTGCGAGTACGGTGTATAAGACAAGGTAACGTACTTGCTCGTCGGAACTTTTCTGTGTTATTCCCGTTGTTTCGCCCGCTGCCACAGAAGTTGATAACTAGCTTGAGCTTCGACTATAACAAAACGTGTACTTCTGAATACAGAAAACAATTCGGACGAAAAGATACCGACGACTTCGAGTCTCTGCTTCGTGTTTCCTTCGTTCGAAACTTGGCGAATCGAACACGCTTACGGGAAAAATAGTTCCTCCAATTTGATGAGATGATAAAGGAAAAAGAAAAAAAAAAAAAAAATAACTAGCAAACTTCGGAAGCGTTATACGCATACCACCACCACCACCACCACCACGACCACCACCACCATCGACTCATTCATCCCCCGGACAATAAGCTGCAACCGTCGAATACAAAATGAATAGCAGAGAATTCGCGCGTACAAGAGTTAGTAGGTAGGGAAGTTGTACAATACGCGATAGAAGTCTATTGCTGTGGCCAGCTACTGGCTACTGTACCGTATGTACGACTGTGCCCGTTGCTAACTTTGCAGGGTGGTAGGAGTAGTACATAGAAGTTGTCTGTTCAACAAAGTTACACAGTGGCTGTATTAGCGGTGTGTATAGAAAGCAAGCGGTAATCCCCCAGAGTAGAAGCCTGCGGAAGCCAGTCACGAACGACTCTGGACAGGGAATCAAATCGAACCGTTTGTTTTATTCCTTGCAATTTCTGGTTCCCCCCCCCCCCCCCCCCCCCCCCCCCCCGAACTTGCACGTCTGCACAATTCCCTCGGCAAATGACGCGGCGTTGTAACGCGATCGATCGATTCGCCTCATCGCCGATTCAGTCTCGTGTTTACCATGGAACCGTCCTGTTGTTGGTGGTTGCAGGACCATCAGCCCCTCTCCTCCTTTCGCTGGATTGCAATCAATTCGAGTTTTGGTACCTACGTTTCACGTTGTACCTAAAACGACGTCAACTGTTCCGCACCGGCTGGAAAACGCCATCCCGACGCTAATGAAATACGTGCAGGAGTTGCCTAAAAGAGGTGTCAGGTTGTTGATGTACAAGAGAGGGGTTGAAAACCTTTGCTTTTGTCTGGAAATTTCAACCCTCCCCCACCCCCTCTTCAATTTTTCAAACGTCAGTGAGTGCGTTTGTAATTTATTTATTAATTTTCTTTCGTTTCGTTTAGGTACATTTATTTATTCGCTGTTTCATTTTTCACTTTCACTTCCTTTTTACCCCCCTCGTTCTCTTGGTAATCCATCCTCCCTTCGCGCTTCCGCCGCATTCGTCAGTTTGACTATTCACCTCACGTACGTCCGCGCACGAATCTACGACTCTACTTTTCGTACACATAAGGGACGATGCTGACGTATCGACGAGGCCGATAATTCGAGCGTGACGGAAATGCCACCGTCGACGAGAGAATCATCCCCCGGTGTAAGAACGTAGCGGTGACTCGGCCAAATTGCAATACCGCAAAACGGTGCCGAGTAGGTATAATTCGCCTCTCAATTCCTTCCATATATATATATATATATACATATATATATATAATGATATTGAGAGTACGGGTGGGGGGTTAAATTATCACCGCGATACAATCGATAACCGGAAGTGGCGTGGGCGGTCCAAAATGAATCCGGGACCTGAAATTGGCCGAAGCCAATCTACTTGACCTTGATCTTGGAAAGGTAATAACGAGACCTCGGTCAGGGAGTAAAGGACTCTCCTCCGAACCCCCCGAAGCTTCCAAGAGGACCGAGCACTCTGAAGACTTGCTTCGACGATCCGACCACCTTTCACATTCGACGAATTAATTCTCGATAACACCTTTCCAAAAGTAACGAAATATCGAGGCAAGAACGCAACCGTGAGGAGATTTCCACAGAAGCATGCTACTGCAAAATTAAATGCTATAAATTATCCACTCGTTGTCAGAACAAACACGTCAAACGAATATTTACCTATATAACCGTGCTTAGAAATGACAAATCAATTCCTTCTTTTGTCGATTCTTTTACGTCCACGTATCTATCCAACATCGAATTACGGTTCGCGGTTGAGGCTGACTAATACCGTATGCATCTGCTCTACACATGCATGTACGGTGTAGAATTGCACGTGCGAAAGGATATTGCGAGAGTGCGATTTTTAATTATCTACAAACTGCAACCTGCAACCTGCGGACTACCGTTTCAACTTGCCAATTAGGGGTGACAAAACTTTGCTCTAGTCGACGTGGCGCGTGTACAGGTAGGTATATAAAGTTGTACGAAGTCCAGACACTGCAGTTTATCGGCTTCGGTAGAAGCGTATCGAGAAGCCGAAGATGATGGTCGGCGGGTGTTTCGCTAGCCTGTAATGCAAATTCGCGATAGTCCCTCTCCTCGTCGATCCACCATGCAGCCTGTACGGTCCTTAAATAATAATTCGATGGTTTGAGAGCGCAGCTGCTACCCTCGTTAGGACTTCGATCCTCCGTCCCCCCCTCCCGCCGCATCATCCCCGTCAGAGTCCCCGTCGTCACGCGTTACGAATATATAGATATATGCACGGAAGCACGCAAGGAACCACGCACGCGGCAACGAAGACAGAGGGGGGCGAGATCATCGGCGGTGGTGAAGACAAGGTACGCGGAAGCAACGCGTGATTAACACACGTCGGAAGTGCAGCACTTTGCCTGAAAATCGTGCGAATATTCACCGCGTCGTATTGTCGTGACGGGAAAGCGAGAGATCAAAAATTATTCGAAGGAGAATCTAACAATGTGAAAATACGACGTTTCGCGTTTCGGGAATAAATACATACGACGAATCACTTTTTCATAGAGTTTGATGGAGTTTTGACTTGTACGGATGATCGCGTCTCCCTCTGTGAAAAGATATGTGCACATATTACAATGTCTACGTATGTGTACAAAAAAGATGCAGGAAGGGGATAAGCGAAAACAAGAGGAGAAAAAAAGGAGACGGAAGAATATGAAGAAAAACTACCGTAATGGGCGAAAAATACTCTCTCTGCCGCTGGGTCAAACGTGCGGGAAGCATTTGTGGCGTCACATCCGGTGGCGCGGGGATTGACGATGGGAATTTGAAAGCCCAAGGCAGAGGGTTCATTTTTCATCGCCGCTGCGCTGCGGAGCTTATATTTTATACATATATATACAATATACATACCTTGTACACACTGCACTCCGTCACACTCTCTCACCCGGGGCAGAGATTTTTCAAATCCATCGTGAGAAAAACAAAAATGATTAATTACATCCTGGCTGTGTACACAAATGTGCAATATACACGGCACGCATGGATGTGTGTATGTATACCTAAAGTCGACGATACGAGTGTCTATCGACACACTTGTAAAGCGATGTAGCGGTTAAGGAAGAATAGTAGGTAATGTCCCCTGCATAGACGGGAGTGAAATTGGAATGAAATATACTTGTGTCAACAGCATTCGGCAATGCGAAATACGCGAAAATTTTTTTCCTCACCCATGATGTCTCGATTTTTAAACTTCGTATTCAGGCTGTGGAAAAAAATTCATACACGAAAAATAACGCACGTAAGACGTGTATGTATACGTAAATACACGGTAATGGAAGAAATAGATACGTATATACGTAACTAACGACCTGCATCGATCGGGTATAATTTCTTTGTCATAAACAGAGCCGCGAACCACCGAATTATGACACGGACTAAAAAACGTATAAATCAACGTTTCTTACATTCCAATTTTAAGAATTGTTATCAACTTACGAGAGCAGAGCCGGACGCCGAGGGCGTTCTGATCAGCGATCTGCGGAAGTGGACTTACCTGAAACAAAAAAAAAAAGAAAATTACAATTATAATTACGACGATCTTCAAAGAATCCGGATGCTAAACGAAATTGCAGTTATTTAGCGGAAATAATTTATTGCGGTTAAATCGTTCAGCTGTCAATTTCAGGCGTGAGTTCTAGCTGTATTGATAATACCTGTAACGATAGTGAAACTCGATCTTAGGAACCCTTTGAAATAACCGCAACACCGCGGGTAATCGACTCTCAAATTTCGACGGGATCAAATATCAAAGATAAAATGAAGAGGAAATTCAAAAGTGCCCATCAAAAATCTTGGAATTATTAGTAATCGATACTGCATAGGTTTGCAATTAATTCTCAAAGTCTATTACATCTATACTGTACAAAAAAAATCAACCTTTTTTTTTTAACTCAAGTCGAAAACGTTGTTTGAAATAACGAAAAGAAGATGCTGTCCAAGTTTCAGCTCTTATTATTAATATCAAGAGGTACCTCATCCCGATTTTCTATTTCCCATATAAATAAGATGGGAAAAATTTGTTTTAAACTTTGGAATTTTATAACTCGTCAGCGCATCAAGTCAAAACGTATTCTTGTAGGGAAGTGAACGTTCTGCAAAAACGAGCGTCATTTTGCGACGAAGAGTTGTCACTTTATGATAAATCTACTCGTTCAGAAGTTATTTAAGGTCAAAAGGTATTTAACGACATTAAATAACTTTTGAAAGAGTAGATTTATCATAAAATGACAAAAGATCTTTTTTATAGACTGTTCAATTCCCGACAAAAATACTTTCTGGCTTTGCCGGTACACTAACGCGTTGACGTGTTATAAAATTCCAAAGTTAAAATAAAAAAATAAAAAAATAAAAAAATTCAATGTTATTTAGAGAGAAGAGCTGAAGCTTGGACAGTATTTTTTTTAAATACTGATAAACAAAAAAACTGTCAATTTTTTTATACGGTCTAAAATATATATATATATATATATATATATATATATATATATATATATATACATATATTATATATATTACATATGAATTCAGCAGTTCTAGCGTTCAAACGAATGAATTAAACCTTCGCATTCTGATAAATCAGTCGAACACGTTAATCGGTTATTTTCGGCACAATAGATGCGTTAATTTATCTCGAGTCTGCTATATAATAAAAATAATAATAATGATAGTTCTCATTCTGCGATTGCGACGACAACCGATTTTCAACTCCACAACTATCATGTCCATACAATAAAATAACCATATAAAATATATATATAACTCTGCAGCGGCTGTAACTCGTAGACAGGTACGGGGTTTTATTTTCAAACAATCCCGCACGCGTCGTTCAATTGGAATACGTTACACATCCCCCACGGCCTGGTGATTAGTTTATGGTCTAATCACGCAATTAATATTGTGTTCCGGTGTAGGAAAGGCCTCGCGAGGATTGGCGTCGGCGGCAGCACCGATCTTACGATCAGCCGGCTTGGTTCTTACCTACGACAAAACGTCCTTTCGAGATTCGGGGCTACGGAATTAAAATTTATTATACATCAACGAGCACCAAGGAATTCGAAAAGGAATTTTCCCGCTACGCGTATCCCGCATTGCAACAACGGACGTCGACGACGTCTTTCGCGATCTTTCCTCTCTCGTCTGCTTCACGTATTGTTGTAAAGACGGGGTTTAATCGTTCACCCGACTATTAGTTTTAATCAACACCTCTCCGAAAATGTCAACGCTCCTTTTTAGTTTAACATACGCTGGCTGCGCCGCACGAATCAAGAATTTTACTATTACTTGACGCAACGTCGTCGCGACTATTAAAATTCATTCAACAAAGGGGCGGGGGGGGGCATAAACTCAAAAAATTTTCATACAAAAATCCGTACTTCCGCCAAGTTTTATCGATGTCCTTATTTATTTTTATCTATTCCTCTCTGATTTCGCGCCAACGGAAATCACGCCGAGTGACGGGTCTGCGAAGTGATTCGAGCATCGCGACGTACATCGAAGTGCGATGAAATTTCGCGGAGGGATTCATTCGAGTATAAATTACAGCGTAACTCCTCGACTTCTGCACCACGTACGACGTATGTGGAGTCAGCTACGTCGCGCGTCGATCCCGCGGTCTATGTTTAGACGAGCCACGTCACATCCGGTCTCTCATCTCCCCTCCGAATTGCACCCGGTCAAGTTCCCGACCTGCAGCAGGAAGTCAAGTCCTCGTGCTCTCGAACGCCTTGTACACATATATAAATGAGAATTGTACGTATGTATGTATGTGTTTGCATTGTATAGCGGTACGGCGATTGTTACGGTGCCCGCATTACGATATATTTATGAATACGTACAATACCTCGTACATACATACATACATACATACATACATACATACATACATATATATATATATATATATAAAAAACATACGTTGAATTGTTTCGCTTCTTCACGTTAGTTGGGTTATCAGTCATCATCGATCATATCGGCAGCGGCACGACCACCGAGCCTAACGATAATCTTTCAGGGATTTTCTCTCCCGCGCACGCTTTCAGACCATCGGAAATATTTACACCCGATGCTTATAATGCTCGGATACACGGTTTGGGATCGCGTGAATGACGAATTGTAATCACGCGGGTGGTTTGACGCGTCGAAATATTGGCACACGATACCTCTATCTTGGACATCGACGGATAATAGAGTTTCAACGGTCGGCATCGATATAGTCTATCACATAACCCTGAATGACGGAATGACGCGATTTTGTCAAACGAAAGGATAAATATTTCCGGTAAGAAGTCACAGACAGTCACAGCGATAGTAATTATCGTACAGACGATAATTGGCCTTGACGGAAATGAAATAATCAGGTTTGCACACGTTTTAAGAAAATTTTTATTTCGGCAACTTAATTATAACGTAAACATTATACACGTATACTCGTAGACGATACGGTGAACGTATATTAGACTCGAATGTACTGCAACATATAATATAATATCGTGTATACACGTGAAGCGTGCGTAATTAGAAAAATGATCGTAAAGCGTCGGCGAGCCGACGCGCGGCTGACTATGATTAAAAAAGTAATTGCTATTAATGCAAAATCCAATTAAAAATATGGTGTGCTCCAATTAAAACGTCCAGCACGAGGATCGGTCCGAGGGGGCGGGAGATGGGGTAAAAAAAAAAAAAAAAAAAAAAGTAGAAGAAAAAGAGCAAGAGAGTGAGAAAAAGAGTGCAGGGTTTTCATTAACAAGTGCATGTGCAGCTCCTAGTTACTAGTTTTCTATCTGGTATTAAGCAGCTGTAATCCCGTATCCCGTCCACGTGAATACCTACAGATATCTGTGTCTAAACCGTATGTATTGTAACATATGTGCCGACTCACGATGCACGATATTCTGCATCGCCTTTCCCCGAAGTCAGCGAGACACGGACTTGAAGGGGAGAAAAATTTCTCGCAACGTCAATTTGCGGTATATAAATCAATCGATAAACAAACGGGGATATCGTAGCTTGTTCGAAAGAAAAAATTTCCTACTAGATTTGGAGTTTCGACGAAACAAATATTTTTATGCTCTATGCGTGCGATGATATACGAGAAAGGGAGGGGGGGGGGGGGGGGGGGGTGGAATATTTTAAAGTTCTACGAGGCGTGAAAACATCAGGTCGGAGACTATAACATTCGACTTCCAAACCTTTGGATGACACTAATTGGCAACATTTGGTAGACGAAAATTTACTTTCACGAACCGATAAATATATACAATAAATGTGTTATGATAATTTTTATGAAAAGACATAAGATGCTTCGAGAACCTTATTCATCGACATACAGAGTGAAAGCTGGAGTAGCACCAGTTTTTTTTATACATTATATATATATATATATAAAACTAGTTACAATTAATAACAAGTTAACTACGCGCAAATCGATGTTTTGCACTGTTTTTCAATTGGCACGAACGATTCAGTTCGGTTTTTTTTTTTTTTTTGCAATCTATAAGAATTTATACCCTCGTTAATTAGAAATCTCGAGGATGTGAAATCTCTGTGAGGAATAACAATTAGTTGGATTTAAAGATCGCGGATCGGTAAATTGGCTATAAGACGAGGGAACAGATGCAATGCGGCAAAATGATGAAAAAAATAAAAAAGAAAAAAAAAGACCAATACGATGATAGCTAAAACATTCCTCGAGCAAGTTCCTTCAGGGTACATGCATAAAAATACACATCCATCCGTCCATCCATCCATCCATCGCGAGGTGCGCGCGTGTGTGTGTAAAAATTGATATCATCGATTTTTCGAGGGTATCCGAAAACGGTGAATCAGCCCGTAGTTGAGAGGGCCTGTTATCGTCTCATGAATCGGTCGTCGGTTTGCCCGCCTCGGTGTAGAGGAGCTGTTTGGAACAGCACGAGCCGTTCCGCAGGAGAGAGGAGGAGACTCGTCGTCGTGACGTATCCATAGTACTACTTTACTACAAGCCGAAAGTTCCACCTCTTTCCGCGGTGCACGTAGCTCGACGTAGCCATGGCAATATTGATCCAGAGAGCCGGGGGTGGCGATGGTGGTGGTGGTGGTGGTGGTGGTGGTGGTGGTGGCGGAGTTCGTCGCAGACGCGGGGGCGTCCAGGGCGTCGATCGGGGAGGAGGTGGCAGGCAGGCAGGCAGGAAGGAAGGAAGGCGAGAGGGCGCGCGGCTCTTCCGCTTATTCGCCGGTAGGATACCACGTGTCCGGCGTATCCATCCCGGCCGGAAAAGGTACGCAAAGATTTTTCCACCCTTACGCCGTCCTCGTCGAAAAAACGGCCGGTAAAATTTCACCCTATAAATTGTTGCCGACATTCCAGGATCGGGCAGAGTTTATCCTTCGACGGAATCCCGATGACGAGGTTTCGAGTCTAACAACGTAGAAAATAAATTGACGATTTTCCGAATCTTAATAGAATATCGTAGTGTACCTACCTATTACAAGATTCTTTCATTGTTTTACAATTGCGGAATAATTGCGATTTTTCCTTAAAACGACAAACAAAAAAAAAAGAAAAAGAAGACAAGCCCTACCGAGTCATTTTAGTCTATGAACGATGTCGCCCTATTCTCCTGATTTTCTAAATTACAAACTGCGGAAATACCGGTTAAGAAGCGAGCTCTGGACGGAGAGCAGGAATTTCGAGAGGAGCAAAATTCTATCCCGGTCCTTGTACGACGGAGGATGCCGAAGCCTTGGATCGAGCTTCGCGCTTTCCGAGGGAACCGCCCTTTTTTTTTCGAACACCCGCCAAGAGAACATCCGAACGAAGAGGTGAGGATGCGATTTTTGCTGAAAACACGCGCAACTCGCCGATACTGTCTGCATTGTCAGTTTTCATACACGATGATCAACGAATCGAATAATTTGTAGACAATTTTCGACGGTTACTTGCCAACTAAAGAAGAAACTAAAACTAAGGAGTCGCTGTTCCGGAAAAGAATAGTTGAAAATTTTTCTAAGGAAATTCATTTGTGATCTATTCCTTATTACTCGCGTATAATGAATAATATATTCATACATATAAAACACACACACACACACGCATCATGTACAGAGAAAAAAGAAAAGCGAAAAGGAAGGACGGGAGAAGAACCGTCATCAAGAATACAAAGGAAAGGTATACGACCGAAGGACAGGCAGGAATTGTGAATTCACCTCGCGCAGACTGACCTGGAGCCCGAAGGCGGACGTGCAGGCGGCGGTTCTCGTCTGGTCCATTAGGAGGGCGAATGAGAAGAGGTAGGGACATAGAAAACAACGGGGGTGGATACGTATATATATACACACACACACACACACACATTCATATCCATAAATACATAGTCCATGGGAAAAGTGAGGCAAAGCCCGGAGAGAAGGGGGGGAGGGACTGCTTTGAATACGGGTTGGCGGTGCAAGCCGAGAAGCGAAAAGGAAAGAGGAACAAATAAGAAGGGCGAGGGAGGGGAAGTTGTCCTAGGTCGGCGAATATGCCAACCTATAAACCGGCTATCGGGAATTTGAGAAAAATACTATTTGTCATCGATCGACGAAAGAAATGATCCCAAGGAATTGGCGGCTAATGAAACGACTCGACTTTTGGCACCTGGATCGGTAGTAAAAAAAAAAAAAAAAAACTCCATATACATATATCTATATGTACGTATGAAACATGTATCGCAATTATCTGAAAAGGATGAAGAATTGCTCCTAATCTCGGCGTGTTATTTTTCCAATCCCGCGAGATGGCCGCAATTTTTTCTCTTCCCTTTCCGCAGTGTCGGATAACCTTTGCGCGAGGAAAAACCGACCCAGCGGAAATCTGACGCGAAAGCTGAAATCGGATAAAGGAACGAGATGACAACTGAATTCCAAAGAACACCTACGTATGTATAAAGAACGAGTCGAGCGGATTAATAAATCAAAGGATGATCCTCGAGGATGATCTTTTTCCCCCATTTCAATTCCTCCGCCATTCCGCACGTTCGTCATACTTTTCACCCGTTTCCTCAAGATTCTCTGCGGCAGGAAAATCTCTGAAACGATCGCGCATTTATCGTTCCCAAGATTCCTGTATCACGCCATTGCGCCTTGCGATTCGTTGGCAATTACTAATCATCGTAAACAGAATCAGCCTATCCATGTATCCGAGTGGGTTTTAAAACGCTACGGTAGAAAATCACAATGGGCATACGGTTAAAGGATCCGAAAGAATCCTGTTACCGGCATCGAGAGGCTTTTGTATACAGAGGGATAAGCTGAGAGCGA
Organism: Neodiprion lecontei; assembly: GCF_021901455.1. Classification (NCBI taxonomy): domain Eukaryota; kingdom Metazoa; phylum Arthropoda; class Insecta; order Hymenoptera; family Diprionidae; genus Neodiprion; species Neodiprion lecontei. The sequence goes on from NC_060262.1 coordinate 36,084,742, forward strand.
TCGTCGCGGGAAAACGGAGGCTTATCGTCGATGCGCGTAACCGACATTCGGGAAATGCGTGCGCGGTATGCGTAACGCGTGCGTATTACGTGCACGCGTACCGGGTGTAAGTATACGTCGTAGGTATAAGACCCCGGGTACGGTGTGCGCCCGACGTCTATCACTCTCTCCATAAATCTCCCGGCGCGTTCAGCTTATACCAACCATCCGACCAAGCATCCAGCCAACGAGCGAACCTCCTACTACCAAACCCACCTGCAAAGAGGGGAGAATATTCACGGGGTTGTTTATTAGCGACGCTACACGTATACGGTATACGGTGTGTGCATACCACACCGCCCGGAGGTACGTTCAGCTAAAACCAGACTCGTGACTTACGAGGCACTAGGGTTTGAGCCTCGGGGATAGACGGAGCGCGTCGCGAAGACCCTCCTCACCCCCCAGCGGACACACCGACGAAGGCAACCCTGCGAAGAGTAAACCACCCTCAAGGCTTTCGGGTGCCGAAACGCGGCGGGAATTTCGAACGAATAATGTAATGGATAACGATGTTTACCGTTATAATAAGAATAATATTAACAACGAGAAGATTGAGTATTCTTCGAGGGGGATGGTAGTTGCAGGGGACGATGATTACTCTCTGACTTGACTTTGACGAATCGGTGGACAATTGCATATTACGTATATCTGTATACGCATATTAGGGATTCGGTAACGTTCCCAAATGTCGTGATACACCGTGTATAGTTGATCATCGTCGATCATAATAAGACTGTATAATTTGACGATACTCGGATGGAAATGAAGATATTTGACTGCGGTACGAGCTGATGAACGAAAACGGATTGAGTGTAAAAAAAAAAAAAAAAACACATTCATACTTCGATTAGTTAAAAGAGTCCCGTTCGCCCCGCTGCTACAGGAAGTTGGCAAAGGGGAGGAAACCATGACGAACCGTTTCACCCCCGAGGGGGGTGAACGTTTCAAGATTCGTACAACTAAAAGACCGGGGCAGGAAAAAGTAATTTTGAGTCAGTGGCTTGTCGAGTGTCGTTCCGGCGTCAATGAGCGAGGATAAGGTGGCGTTGGGTGGCCGGGATGTGGTGCGGGGTGTGTGGCGGACTGAGAGCATAAAAGATACTAGGGATGTGGGGGGGGTGGTGAAGAGAGGGATATCGGCGAAGCAAGTTCTCCCTTTTATTTTACACGCGCTCGAGCAAATCCCGCAGCAACGGAATAAGGAGAGAAGAATTGATAGAGAGAGAATGAAAGAAGAAAGAGAGAAGAAAACTGCGACGGCCCAAAGGTTGGATAAGGGGGAAAGCAAAGAGAGAAAAACGTTGGGTAGTGCATTGCAACGTACCTACAAAGAAACGCATACGTGTACGTAGACACACGCGGCTCTCCGGCAAATGAGAACGAAAAATAACACCCTCCATCCTCCACCTAGGCCTACCGCACCACTGAAACTTCCACCATGACACCAAACGACCCGCACGTGACGCGGGAAAAAAAATGATCGGTGTGCGGCGGAAAAGTAACAGGTACAGATGAAGTGGATGATGGCGGTGTCGGTGGCTGCCTACCACTACCATTGAAAAACCTCCTGGAACCAAACCTCGTGGCAGTAATGATAATAATCGCTTGGTGCAGGCGTACATAGGGTCACGTGGTCGGGTACCTACCGTCACAAGTGCAACGGCGGCAGTCGGTTTGATAGGGTGAGGAGGATGCGAGGGTGGTTAGAGGAGGTGGCTGACGAGCGAGTACCCCCGCTTCTCGAGGAATATTTACCGATCTTATCAGACGTTTACCTCAATTGAAATGCATTACGTGCCCCGTGCGGCGGCTCGGCGGACGCTTAAAACCGCGCACACCAACGACGACGTGTACGATAGGTTGATATGATGCACAACCACGCAGCTGTGGATAAAGTGGGTGCGACGATACGCGTAATACGTGACACGGAACTCGACACCTCCGAGTATCCCGTCGACGAGAGTCATTTTTACAAACTATCCAAGCTCCTTTCTTCCTTTCACCCTCTTTCGATAAATCCTCAAAATGGCAAAATATTTTAAAGCGAAACATCGGACGGCACAAAATTTCTTCCAACATTTCATACAAGGTCGGAGAAAAGATGATAAAAATTTTTTTTCTTTCATCTCTAGACTGTGTGACCACAGAAATCAATCACTCGAAGAAACAGGTGCCGCGTATCGATATTTTTATCAACGCGAACAGCTTCAACGCTGTACTGACCAAAATTTATTCTCGTTGTTACAATATTTATCGGTGATGATGAAAAAAAGAGAAAAAAACAAAAACGGAAAGAAAAAAAAAAATCGTAACTCGGTCAAAGTAATCTCAAGTGATGTTACGCAATCGCTGTGTATGTATGGAAATAGATATCGCGCCACGATTTACAAGAAAAAAAAATAATCTCTTCGTATCTCTGATAAAGAGGTAATTTAATATCGTTTTGAGTATAAAACGTGAAGCCTGAGTGGTTATCTCGCATCCGATCGTAATATTATCGATAAAGATAGATTGTTAAAATAAGAAAAAAATTTGTGTGTCTGTTAAACTGCGGCCATAATTTTTCAACACAATGTTATACGATGAATTGTGTTTAAAATAGACGATAATTTTATCACGAAACAACGGAAACAAAAAACAAAACCCAACTTTAACAAACTCACTTTTTTTAATGATCATGACTCAAAAATTGTACATCAAGTGTCTCCGTCGTAAGTTAAAATAGTCCAATTTTTTTTCAGTTTCAGCCACACTTTCGAAACACGAAGATAAGAAAAATCGATCTGAAAGTATCAATTGTCTTTGGTACTTGTACATATTTTTTATAAACATTACACAGTGCTCACGTCGATTTGTCAATTCTCAAAATTCTTCCAAAAATCATATTATTCGTCACCTTTTCGTGCCCTTTTCACACCGACCCTCTCAATTGTCTCAAAGACAATAATTTTGAACATTTCAAAAAATCGTGCACCACCGAGGAAGAAAACACAAAAATTCCAGGACACACACCACAACTCTTTGACATTTCCTGATTTTTCTATACGCGTACAAATTCCCCGACAATTCCCGGATTTCTCTGACATCTGGACATCCTCGACAATTGTCTCTGCCATACGCAAGTAAAAACACCGCACAACCGAGTGGCCGTTATAACGAAAAGTGTCGAGAGAACCGCAGCTCGAGGTTGTTAAAAAACTTGACTCCAATATGAAAAAAAACAAAAATTAAAGAAGCGCTGCAACCGCCGATCCGTTGCAATATCTAGAAAGAAGAAGATGAAAAATGAAAAAAGAAGAAGATAAGGTAAACAAGCGTAGTGAGTAGCAGCGGCAAGAAACGTGGCGACGAAAAGATTTGAAAACAGCTTTGCAGCAGCGCGATCGGTGATTAAACTATTAATTATTCCGAAGGTTTACGATACGGAGCGCAAGTTGTATCTCATCTAATTCGTTTGTAACACGTACACGATATAATATAGAGTTACGTAGTAAAGACAATTAATTATCCAGCAAGTGGTAGATGAGCTCTGCATCACGAAATAACGTCGAGTATATATATATTATATGTATATTAATACATGCATAACAACGTGCCCATAATCGCACCGTTCAGGTAAACTGATAATTGCACGATATACGACCGTGTATAACGTGAAACGACGTTAGACGAGCGACGACTAATTAAGAGATAGCCGGCTGTACCGTAATGTACGGGGATAGAATGTAGCTAAGATGCGGGAGGGGGGAGGTTTTCACACCGACAAGGCTGATCCCTGCAGTAAAACGAGTTGATCGCTCTTTTGCCCTACAAGGCCATCGGCGTCTTATTGCGAAATTTCTCGTCGACGTCGAAACGTTCTGGTTTAAACGAAACCGAGGCACCGGCGTACGAACGTTTTTATTTAAACCTGTCCGCGTATCCGCCCCTCTCGACAAGCACGACGTGTGTCCAAAAAACAACGGGAGATTTCGTTTTTTGAAATGACTTTTATTCGAAAATAGCCCCCAACGGTTATTATGCACTTACGCCGACGCTTTTTTCAATCCCCGAAACACTTCTGGAACTCGTTAAACGTGAAATTTATAAACAAGTTCAATGAATTTCTTATTTGAAGTCCCCAACCTGATGACTGCTGGTCGATGTATCGATATATCGATCAGCCCCGCGGTTAACAGGTTAATCTCATCGAAGCTTGCAAAACGACGACTCTTTAAGGTTCTCTTTATTTTTGGAAACACAAAAAAAAAAAAAAAAAAAAAACTCACGCGAAGCCGCGTTTGGTCAACAGAAAGGCTGGGGCGTCGTCACATTGGTATCGTTTTTGACTATAAAATCACGAACAATCAACGAAGTGCGAGCATGTGCGGTTGCGATAAATTCTCTGATCCCGCATTTTCAAAATCGCCGATTCTAACGCAGTAAAACACGTAAAATTACAAAAAATTCCCATTATTCATTTTATTTATTTTATTTATTTTGAACTGTCCTCGCGTAAGCATGATTCGTGATAGGAGGAACAAAGACGGAAAAACATGTTAAAATTGAATGAAAAATCAAGATAAAAGGCGAAAGACGATCGGAGAATATCGGCCGAGCGAAAACAACGAGTGTCAGAGCGCCGTTGGGAGTTTTAGCGTCAGCTGATCGTGATCCGTTCCATATTTGGCTCGTCTGGGGCGAGTTTCAGAGCGTCCCACGCGTTTTGTGCCCCCCCGGGTGTCCGCGTGGTGGTTAAGCCAAGCCGTCGTGGGTTGCCAGACTCCGACTTACGACTGACTGACTATCCCTACGACCTACGACTCTCGACTCTTGAGTCTCGACTTACGACTTACGGCTTACGGTTCACCGCCTGACGAGAGACTACGCCTGAATAATTTATCAACCCGACGAGTATTTAAGGGGTATAAATCGGTGCTAAAACCCCGATCGAATAGACACGGAGAGAAAGATTTGCTGTCGCGCAAGTTCCGTGCTGATAATCAGATATTTATCATCGATATACGATGCAGGTTATAAACAATTTATCATTCCGCGTCGCCTTTCGCCGTTACATCGACACAGATATCGGTATAGATATACGTCGTGATTCAAATACACGCGACATAACTCGTACAAGATGTGCCAATAATATAATTCCGATTCGTCTGTAAAATTCATTCGCCAATTCGTATCGGATTTTGATTTTTTTCCTTTTATCGATCAGCTGTAAACAGGCATCGGTTCGATTTTTGAAAATTTCAAGTATTCTTCGCGATTCTGATGTTACAGAGTTAGATCGGCAAAAATCTGATGAATTGTGCAGACGTTATTATTATTATTATTATTATTATGAGCGTCGCGTTGTTCACCGTAAATTTCGTTACTCGTAAATATAACAGTAATTACTTACTAGTTACCGAATGCATCGTCTATCGGTATACAATTTTTCTCACATATTCCCACAGCGCCGACGACAACGGCCGGCAGTAATTGATGTAAAAAGAAAAAAAAAAAAAAAAAAATGAAAATGCGACAACGTACAGTCAACGGTACAAACGCATAGGTTTAGCGTGTACGGCTAATCGCCGATTGAACATTCGAAAATTAACGATTTATTAGCCAGTATAACGTTTTGTAGTGACTGTGCTGCTGTAGGAAAGGGAAACAAAACTGCGTTGCATTCCTTCTGCGCCTGCATAAGCGTAAAAAAGAATCGTGATCAAAAAAGGTACAACAAGAGAAAAGGCAAATCTGAGGGAGAGGGGGAGGCGAAACTGTAAGAGAAACAAAAAGAAAGAAAGAAAAAAAAAAAAAACAACAACACGAAACGAGCGTACAACGCGGGCAAAACAACGCAACGAAGTTTGAAAGATGGAAGATTAATGAAATAATGGAAAAAAAAAGTAAATAAATAAAATTAAAAAAAAAAAAAAAAAAAGATACAAAAAAAGAAGACAATCCCATGGAAATGCGAGGCGTAGTAAATCGTGTAGTAGTCAGCTGACATGCACATGCAACGAACGCACGAATCAGTCAGGCAGGCAGCCGCTTCGCCTCTCCCGCCGCCTTCGGCACGTCCTCATCCACTCGCCAATTTCGTTTCTCTTTCTCTCCCACGTACCTCTCTCTCTTTCTCTCTCTCTCTCCACCTCTCCCCGCCCCCGCCACTTTCGTCCCCGTCGTCGTCCTCTCGCGTTCGTACAACCGCGGTGTCTCGATGTACTGCTGCTGCTGCTTCCGCTGCCGTTGCTATTGCTGCACACCCACGGAAAGAAGAGCCGCGCTGCTATGCTGCACTCATTCATAAAAGTGGCCCCCGGAGTTGTAGCGGGCCGCGCCTTTTACCATAATCGTTTCATCGGCCCCAGGCAATTCGCAACTGCGGGCGTGTCGCTTTTATTGGCCTTTGGTGTGTGATAATTTCTTTCGGTGAATTTGCCATAGTCGACGATGGTGCCATTCCCGTGGCAAGGTTCTTGTCTCTCTCTTTTTTTCTTTCTTCCTTTTTTTTATTTTTTTTTTTTTTTGCATTTCTTTATTTTCATTTATCTTACATCGAAATCCACCCCAGCCGCTGCCTAATTTCCTGTCTCAGGGTATATATGGGAGGGGGGGGATTCAAAATTCGAAGTACAACGTTCTTCGGGTGATTTTTTCGACGATAATATTAATTTTGACGTAGTTCAGGGAATAAAAGAAAATGTGAAAACAAAGATTTGAAAAATGGAAGTGAGGTTAGGCCATCGAATCGAGTCGATTGACTAGGATGGCTTATCGTCGCCATCCGTGAATGGGAAATGAGCCGTAATTTACGAGAATTGGATAACCGTGCGATATGCCTTGCGCATAAAAGAGAAACAGAGCGACACGATAACAGAATACCTACAAGTTCTGAAAACGTTGTCAGCAACTGCGTGCTTGTTCGTAATTTGTTTATTTACACGATGTTTTGACTAGACTAAACTCGAGCAGACTAGAAGTAGACCTGATTACAAATTCACGAATCGTCTAAAAACTTCAGCCTTTGATTAATTACGTGAATTTATACTAGTCCTTTTTTTAAATTAACCTATTTCTTTTTTCACTTCAAATAAAAACGATTTTCAAACCACATTGTGCCTGTCTTTAGTCAGTATAAAAAAAGGAGGTCACTCAAACATTTTAGCCATTTTTTTAAACATTTCCTGCTCTATTAGCTAGCTAATCGACACGATGCAAAATCCGTTCCTTAGAAGCTTAGAGGATATATTGACGATTCTAAAAAGTCTTGGTTTTTATATTTCGGATATTCCGTTCGATTACAAACGTGGTTACCCTTTTTTTGCCAATCATTTTCCGCAGAACTCTACTTGAACGAACGTACAGGAGTAAATTTTTAAGCCAGCTGAATGGTTTCCTTTTTTCGTTTTCTCTTGTTTCAAATTGAAAATTTCTAGCTTTCAAATTCATATTGTTTTGTTTTGTTCTCTTCCATACATTATTCCAGCCACGATGTAACGATAAAATGATCAAATTCAACTGCTGTTATCTGGAAAACCCCGTCAAAATGAACTTGATGACATACGCTGCACGAAATCAACATTCCCAATTACAGAGGCCTTCTTGAGACAATCTCAAATAATATTGAAAATCGGTCGAAGGATCTGTGAAAAGAGAATTAAAAAAAATCCCACTCCGATACAAAAAACGCGGTGCTAACTTTCAACGAGCAAGTCTCGCCAAAGTTGTGTAAAACTTTAGTCAAAGGTGCTTCGAAATCTCCGAACAATTTTAAGCTCCTAAGTGCGTCGAGAGGAGGCTCGGCACATGCCCCCGGATAACTTTGCGACGTCTGGACGAAGATCCCAAGGTGGCGATAACGCGCAAGCATCAGTTTCTCTCAACCTTATCCTGGGGTGAGTGAGTACAGCAAGCACCATCAGCGGCAGATGGTTTACCATCGAGTCAACGGAACGGAAGGTTGGTTGGTTGGTTGGTTGGTTGGTTGGTTGGTTGGTTGGTTGGTTCCATGGTCGGTCGAGAGGTAATCGTCACACCCCCGTTATACCAAGGCATCCGCATTCACCTCGCCTACATTAGCATAATCGAGGAATACTAGACGCACCTTAATCGCTTGGTGAATTACACACTCCTCCGCGTTGCGGGCAGACGACGAACGTGAACGTTCATTCATCCCGCGTACAAGCATTGACTGCCGGCATGCAACGTAGCTACGTGGCAGTGGTTTCGATTCATTACTTACGCATCGATCGGCGACTCCCGGACGGCAATTTCATTTTTAATTTAACGACGCCTCGTCACGATGCGTTCCTTGCTTATGCTTCGACTTCGACGCGACGCACACTTTCCGCTTCTTGGTATAACGATGATTTCGCGCGATGACGTGGAAGAGGCAAGGTTAAGAACGAGATTTATGTGCGTGCATACCTACGCTTGTCCAAGTTGTAACAAAACTGGCTTACGTTATTCATGCAAAGATTATATACTATAAACTTCGTACCTAAGAAGAACATGTACAACTAGTAACTATAAACGAGGCGTTATTCGCTTCGTGAAATCATCGTTACTGTCGCAACTCCTTAAGGTCAAGTCAGAACTGCCGACAACGACGTAAAATTGCGAACGTCTTGAGACGCGTCTTCTGTGTATAATTAAAATTTTTCAACGAGTCGTAATTTGTTTCGACAACTTCAACTGTCGTTGATTGAAAAATTATCGTTTTCCCTAATCTGCTGAAATAAGTGGGAAAAAAAAGAAAGAAGGGAAGAAAAAAAAAAAAAAAAAACACCTCACGAGCGCCGAGACGGAAAAATGTCCGCTGTCCCGCATGCCTTTTATAGATTTGCGAGAACGGTTACAGGAATAGAATGGAGTGCCGCTAGACGTGTGAATTATGGAGATGATAGGCAGGCTGCAGCCTTGGATCGGGTCGGTAAGTCAGTCAGTCCTCGTCGTCGTCTGGGATTTTATGCGGTCGCGGCATATTGTATGTCTGCTACGCAAATGATTATGGAAATAGAATGGATCTAATGTTGATTGAGGACATGTATAATCTGTTCATATAGAATGATTTTTTTCACTCTCCCAGCTAGTTGCGTTGGCATTACAATATCGTAACGTCGTTGCGTTTGTATGTTCAAAAAACCGACCGATATTTACCATTTGCCGCGCGTCGAAGAAGCGATAATTTAATTGCGTTTTGCGCGTAAAGAAATAAATCGAGATCCACAGCCCCACGGGATACTTAAATATGTAAGAATATAAGTGGTTAAAACGATCCTCGATTAATTGCGTAGGGTGTTATTATTCTCTTCGATATTTCATTTCAAGTGTTGCTGCGTCCTTTGAAAAAACGAAGTATTAAACGATAAGAAAACGACGGAATCGGACTCGGTGATAATCAAGTATACCGTAGTACAAGTGTATCTACTTTTTAAGGTCTAGACGTATTTTCATTGTTTGTCGATCAAACCCGTAATTACGTTACAAAATAAAGACCAGCGATCGATCCTAAAATTATACGCCTACGTAGTGTAAGAAAAATGCTCTACAATTTAAAAAACGAGCAGCTGTTGTACAAATCCTAAAAATTATCAACGTTGTTCCAATACGAAAATATAATACGTACAGCAATTATACTGCAGAAAAGAAGAAGAAAGTGTTGAACAAAGTAAACGATGACGATAATTTTTCTTTACGTGATTTTTTCCCATCTGTGGCAAATCGATCGTTTCAATTTACCTCGTTAACCAGCGATATGGAAAAAAAAAGAAAAAAAAAATAAAATAAATAACAAGAAACTGAATAATTCACCTCCTAGAAACGCGATCCCGTTCTTCCCACGCGCCCGTACGATCTACGAGCGTAATTGCACACGTACGCAATGCGCTTATTGTTAGCAAGGAGGTCGATTCTTGAACCCAAACTATGCGTAGTATTATAAACGTACGCTACAACTGAAATAGAACAAGGCTCACCGTCTGGCTATGTGACGTCTCTGTCCCGTGCAACATGCAAGTGTAACTCTACCCACGTGGTGCATAAACGGAATGAAAAATAAAAGAAAGAAGCTAAAAAATATCAAGATAGCATCAGTCGATGCACTTGCGCAATTTTAGATCAACAAACTGTATCTATAGGTATATTATTACAAACGAATTCCGCGATAAGAACACTAAAACAGCTTACACTTATACTCGTCGCCTACTCTATATATTATTTCCACCTGCCAAACTCGACCAAAGTTTAGCATAACCTATAAAGTATAACGGAATTTCACGATGGCCTGAAATAAGCTTTGAAAATTCTGTGCCAAGTAATCGCAAACTGACTGACCGAACAGAGACGGCGGGTGGTTGGATTGTCGAGAAGCTTCGCGTGAGGGGATTACTTCGTATCCTGGAAGACGTGAGATTTGTAGGTACGCCAAGTGTGGTAATGGCGCGTCCCTTTTGGCCTTAGATGGAAATTGGGATCGACTGGAAAGGGTGGCAGAACGGATCGCACCGAAACTATCGGGCAGGGACCGAAACCGTCTGATCCGTCATCGAGACGTGCAACCTGATATTACCTGCCCCGAAATTTCATTGCTCCGAGTTCTGTGCGTGACGGTTGGAGGACGAGGAAACTTGTTCGAAAAGAGAGACGATTTTGACCTTCGATTTTTCTTTAAAACTTCCCCGAAATTAATCAAACCGTTCGGTAAAATCGATGAAACTGCTACTCCGACGTGAGAACGTGTGAAAATGCAGCTTGTAAATCGGGCAACAAAATCATTTCGACGAATCGACTTTTCCAAATAACATACAGAAAATAAAAATCGGTATTAATATTACAGTGCATAAATGATTCTGCTATCGAAAGCAGAAAGATGAAAAAAAAAAAAAAACCGAATTATTATATAAAAGTTATATTACACACAGTCGGATCGAATTTCCATATCTTGTTATTAATTTCCCCTGTATAAATGAATATTGGCCGAAAGGAGAAGGAGGGAGGAGGATGAGGAGGAGGCTATTTTGCCGAAGCTGTGAAAAGGGGATAACAATTATGTACGTAATGTGAGAATAATTGGCCTTTTCAAGCACGAAGAAGGCAATTAAGAATAAGAATAACAAGTAGAAATAGAAGCGGAATACAGACGGCGTAACGGGCGTCGTTGTCCGAATCTATGCGTAATAACATCTCCGCAATTCTGCTGCCACGACATTTCGCCATTATTCGCAACGAAACACGTATAAAGCCAGCGGCAAAAACGAAACGCCGACAAACGCGTAAGAAGCAACGATGTATGTGTATATACATATACGTACACATACATACATATATATATATGGGCTATTCCGCGTCAACCGGATCAGTCATCTCTCAGATATTTTTTTAATTTGGCATGTGGATTGTGTAGGGGGAGTTAGATTTTTGTGCCAAAGCGCGAATCTCATAATGCAAAATTCGATTTTTTATTAACAATAACAAATTAGACTCCCATTTTTTTCAAAAATTCATAACTTTGGCAAAAAGTTAGATACAATATATTTTTTTTTTCAAATTACGCGGAAAGCTCCATAGAATTTAAAAAAAAATACGAAATGGTAAAAAAAAGTTGTTATCAATTGTTTATTTAACAATTAATTTTTCAAAGATTTTTAAAACAATGACTGACACGATCAAAAAATTTTTTTAAGATTTCAACATGTTCCTTGAACTGTACTACAACCTGTAAATTAATTCCAGAGGGGTGTTTTTCTTCGTTTTCGAGTAAAAAATGATTAAAGGTGTCGATGCGCATGAAATTGCGGCGCGCTGAGTCTCTACGTAATGGCGGGCGGCCGGTTGCCGTCCACCGCTAGCTCGCGGCGGCGTCGCAGCGTTATTTTAGTGTCATTTTCACGATGTAGGACATGATTGAAGAATCTGAAAAAAATACTGTACCTTCACAAGGCCTGCTCAAAGCGATAACTGAAGTTTCAAGAATGTGTTTTTATTTTAAAATAAGTAGCAAGTTATGTAATTATTATCATTTATGTGCCCTCTCATGGTGTGTAACCGTTATTTCTTGAAGCTCTGTAATAAAAAAACGGTGAAAAACACATTCCTGAAACTTCACTTATCGCTTTGAGCAGGCCTTGTGAAGGTACAGTATTTTTTTCAGATTCTTCAATCGTGTCCTACATCGTGAAAATGACACTAAAATAACGCTGCGACGCCGCCGCGGGCTAGCGGTGGACGGCAACCGGCCGCCCGCCATTACGTAGAGACTCGGCGCACCGCAATTTCATGTGCATCGACACCTTTAATCATTTTTTACTCAAAAACGAAGAAAAACACCCCTCTGGAATTAATTCTCAGATTGTAGTACAGTTCAAGGAACGTGTCGAAATTTTAAAAAAATTTTTTGATCGTGTCAGTCACTGTTTTAAAAATCTTTGAAAAATTAATTGTTAAATAAACAATTGATAACAACTTTTTTTTACCATTTCGTATTTTTTTTTAAATTCTATGGAGCTTTCCGCGTAATTTGAAAAAAAAAAATATATTGTATCTAACTTTTTGCCAAAGTTATGAATTTTTGAAAAAAATGGGAGTCTAATTTGTTATTGTTAATAAAAAATCGAATTTTGCATTACGAGATTCACGCTTTGGCACAAAAATCTAACTCCCCCTACACAATCCACATGCCAAATTAAAAAAATATCTGAGAGATGACTGATCCGGTTGACGCGGAATAGCCCATATATATATATTAGAATTATGTAGGTACATTTAATACTCGCCACGTGTAATGACTCCTTATAAAATCAGGACGACAAATAGAATAGGTTAAAAGTACCCCGTGACCAAATAACTCTTCCAATCATTATTATAGTAGTCGAAGAGCATATATATATATATACTCTTATGTGCCAGTATACCTTAAAATTGGCCAAATCACTCGAAAGTATCGCATCAAAATTCTTGGACCGTTGTCAAGAATTTTTCAATCATCATTACACAGCTAAGAAAAATCTTTTCATTTTAACGAAGCATAAAAATTCTTATCACTTCGATAGTCGAGAAAAAAAAAATATATATATGTATATATGTATATATAAATTGATCCGATGAGTTTTTTGTCTGCTGATTCGTCCAATTTTACTCGACAGACCGGAAGTGCCACGTGTTACGGTCAACCGAAAGCGTAGTAGGGCTGCTGAAAAAAGGCTATTGGGTACATTATATATATATATATATATATATACACATACAGACGCAAATGCGATCCGTGTCGGAAGGGGGGGGGTTTACTTGGCGAATCGAAGTGGTATATTCAGCGAAATAAAGGCAAAGGCGAGAGGATGCTTGGTGGGGGTTTCAGAAGCGCATGGCACGTGCGAATTTATTAGCCTTGTCCCAGTCTTCGGTTTGGCGCGACCTTCGAAATCGGTCGCGGCCTAATTCTGCACGGACAGTCAGGCAAAACCATGCGAGGAAACCTACAAGGGTACGTTCACACCGTATCGCCTCTTTGGCTTTACGTACGTGTGAGTGTGTGTGTGTGTGTTCCATACACACGTGGGTCTGTGTAGGTGCATACTTTACGTAAGGGATACGCCACCAACTCGCCGCGACGATGGATGCAGGGTTTACGATTTCATTGTCAGTATCGTGTTTCTCAATTTTAGAATATCGCAACCGCTAAACGTTGATTTGTAAAACAAAAAGGAGGAAGAAAAAAAGAAAAAGTAACAGAAAGAGAGGGAGATAAAAGTGTTACACGGATCAGGTGTAATAAAATATGCCAACAATCGGTGTGCAAAAATTTCATTATAACGGCGAGAACAAATCCTCAGAAGAAAACGAATGCGAAAAGAACGGTAGGTACGTGTGTTTGCATCGTAACGTCGGCAAATGATTTTATTACACGGTCGTACAACATTTCTTGTTTACTCGACAATCCCCCATATTCACTGCACTTTGCCAAATTTTTGTATCTACAATCAACACCGTATACTTGCGTGTGTGTGGTAAAACTTATATACAAGAAAGTTTATTTCAGGACCTATTGAATCGATTCGAATCCCGGTTTGTTCCAGGTCAAGAGACGGATTTGACCAACCGCTCCGCAAGTTTGAAAGTTCGTACGATAGAAATAGATTTATAAATCTGATCAACGTGATCCTCGTACGTTCATCGGATATTCTCAGCTAAGAGAAACGCATTATTAAATGCAACAGCGAGGGTGTTATACAGATATTATTACCAACGTATCATTAAAGCAGAGAACGAGGAAACGATTTTGGTCGGCTTGAGTATTGATTTTGGCTTCTGAACGTGGAACAGGTCAATTAGTTGCACGGAACCCTGCGGGAAAAGGTGACTGGTCAAAGCCGGGCGTATCAAAACGCTATTAAAACGGAAAGTGGATGAGACCTGGTTGATCGGTGTGTCGCGGTTCAGCCTCACGGTTTGAATTTTTCATTTCGATCCGACAGCCACGATGACGGAAGGACGACGGACCGATCGCAGGCACGTATGTTCAGCGAGTGGCCCAGACAATGTATTTTGGCATACCGGAAACGGGATGAGAAAAAAGAGAGAGAGAGAAATTACAGGTCTTGCGTTTGACAATTGGAGGGAGGGAGTCAGGGAGGGAGGGATGTGCTACCAGGATGGAAGCCGTGTTTCAAGATGCATGTACACATATATGTATACATATATGTAATATGCAAACATTCCTACTCCGCGAATATACATATATATACATATATATATATATATAGTAGAGCTACTGCGGTATGTGACGCGTATAATCTCGGGGTGGAAACGAGACGTGACGGTATAAACGCCCTCAGAGAGAATGTCTAAATACGAAAACGAGAGGAGAACAGCAGCAAAAGTAGATAAGGTAGGTTTACAGGCACTCTTGCCTTACTCGTGAATCTCAAGCTTTTCGAGGTAGTGTTTTTTCTACCATTGCGACGATCCCTTCTACATTCTATGTTACAGTGACTGAAGACTCGGGATAGATCATCGTCATCGTCGTCTTTATCGTTGTTACCACTTCGTTTCGCTTCATTCCGTTATCGCGAAAACTGACGTTGCAACGTTGAAATCGAACTATGACGTACGGTAATGTTCGTTAACGGATTTCCAGTAGCTAACTGTGTTTTTGGAATGAGAACTAACAGTAAAACGAGTTTCTTTTCTATGGAAATACTTGTGTCTCTGCGATCAACGTGTCGCTTGTTTCACCTGTCACTTGAAATTTGCTAAGAATGAAAACTCGTTCGAGTTTTGAATTAAAAATAACACACAAATTTTTTAAAAAGTGAGTCACCGAAAACATATTAACGAACATTACTGTACGTACATTAATGTTAATATTGGCAAGAAATAAGGCGAATATTTTCCACGAGGTCTGCAAGGTGGTCGTCGGTTAATTAGATAAGATCCATCTTATTCGAAGCACGTTGTAGATGAATAGAATTTTCAAACGAATTCAAAACTCATCGTCGATCCTCTCGATTGAGATTCTGATTCAACCGATGTTTTTAAGTGGGATGTGAGTTTAAATATAAGAAGAAAGAGCTTTCTTGAATGGAATAATTGGCGTAATTATACATCACGGCGATGAATTGAAAGAGTTAAATATTCGCAGTGATGCGGTGATGTTTGCGAATATAATAAATAAAATTCGTACCGCGATGATCAAACGGGGTTTATTCGATATTAACGAGAGAGAGAGAGAGAGAGATGCGATGAATTCTTGTACGCAAGTTCGTGTAACTTCAGAATTTGCGAAACGGTGAGCTAATTAAGCGAAATTCAAACGAGCTCTTCTCTTCGCTAATTTCCCCTTATCGGATTTTCTCTCCATTCTCATTCCGGTGTATCTTGGCCTTCGCAAAATTTTCGAGTCGAAGATATAATTTTCTCAAGCTTATAATATTATATTTCCGCGTGTCTTTTCCATTTCGAAAATAAATCCTCTACTCTCGTATCTCAAAATTTCATCCAAATGTCAAATTGCGCCACAAAACCGGCACAACATTCTCCCATACAGCGCTTTGTCCACCGTGTTTCGGTTTAACTGTCGTCGATGCCGAAAACTGCGACTCAACTTACACTGTAAATTATACATACCCACACTTTTATCACATATACCTACGCGGTACATCTCTGACCACTAATCCTACACATTGTACATGCGTACAAACATATTTTTTCGTTTTTTGTTCCTTGAAATTTTTTTGCGATTAGTTCTGCAACCGCCGTAGCAGCTGCAGGCTAGCTGTTATATACGTTGTACAAAATTCGCCTAACAAAAAAAGTTGTGCAAATCCCCCCCCCCCCCCCCCCTCCTCGAACTATATACGTATACCTATAATTGCCAGGTGTTTGGAGACCTTGCGTTAGATTGCACATTGCGCCATTCACCGTGCGGCGCATGTCTCTCAAACTCAAGATCAAAACAACTACATGTGGGTATATAATTCGGATAGTAGGTTGAACGCGAGTGTGTGTAAAATCAACCGCACACGTGATACTTCGTTTCATGATTGAGTAAATCGAGTAATTGAATTTTCAATTAATATCGCGTGGGTACCTACTTTGTATGCTTTTCTTTTTTTTTTTTTCTTTTTTTTTCTTTTCTTTGCCGTCCTCCTTTTTGTCTTTACTTGGCGATAACGGAGAAAGCTGCTGCTTCGTGTATCGTATGCACGAGCGATTAATTACACGGATAAAAAAAAATATCCGTGCAAGTATCTTACGTAATAAGTTTACACCAAAGATAATTCGCGTGAATCATAATTATACATGACGTACGATACGAAATTGAATTCAGATTTTTAACGGCGGCAGCGGCATTTAATTGCACGAATTAATTACAATGAAAGGAAACATCGGTGTATAATATAATCGATATACTATCGATAATAATAATTAGCATAAAAATTAATAATAATTCAACCAAGAAGAAACTAATTCGGCATGAATACTTGAGTGGTATCACAGGTATAAACACACAGGTGCGTATCTCTCAACGTTACCCGATCGACTAGTTAATTAACCAATAAATTAATATCCTCAATTAATTTACCACTGAACGCTTTTACCAAAAAACGAAAACGACCGGACTAGAGATATAATGTGACGTAATAATCCAAAGTTTGTATTATGTTCGTAAAGTGTTTTTAAAAACAAGTTGATCTTTGCGTCAAGTATTCCTATGCAAATAGTTAATATAACGATATGATCTCGGGGAGGGGAGCAAATAAATCCTTTCCGCAAGTGCATTGCAGATATGAAGAGAACAACGCAAAGGAAATCTTCCAAGGTATCCGTATACAAGAATTCTCACTGCAAATGCATACGGAGAGAGACGTCGCCTGTTTTGCCTCTGTCCTTCCCCAAGAGGAAAAATATTCAAGTGTCGTGCAGTGGCGAAAATGCTACGTACACGATAGGATGGTCGCTCGGAGGTTGAAGGTGTCGCTTGAATAGATACGTATACTCGCGACGATTTCATTAACGTTTCCAGTGTAACAACACGGCGCAAAGGAGCATCAACTCTCGTAAAATCTGTGTGTGTTTGTGTGTTTGTGTGTGTGGTGTAGTATAATAAGTAGTCAGTGTCGGATGGTTCGCGTAGTACTCTAGCTTCTGTTACGACAATTACGTACTACGGTTGGTTGCTATGACTTGAATTTATGCAACAGTGTTTGTAGCGAGGTGTAGAAACGACGCTCGAAAAAGGAACAACCTTTTTTTACGCCATTTATTTCACCCGCCCTGGGATATTTGTTTCCAATATCAATTTTCAGGAGGAAATTTGTCTTTGTTTGTTTATTTTTATTTATTTTTTTTTTTCATTTTTGTTTTTTTTTTTTTTTTTTTTCCAATCTCTCTTCGCAGATGCAAGAACGCGGAAAGTTTCCGAGATAAAGAGGCGATGCAAGCCGGCAGCTGTGATATCTATTGTTCGAGGGTAGAGGGTATAATCTTGAACCAGACTCGAGCAAACTCTCAACTTTTCCCTACAAAACTTTACACGCGGTTGAACGTCAAAGTTACGCGGTATAATCATGCTTACGTTCTTGGCTATCTTCGATCTACGATCTACACACTGTAACGACGTTGTAAACCGACGTTAATTGCAATTAATTGTAACATCCAATTAGCCCTCGCTGTTCCTCCCGGGGTTTCAAGCCTATAGTCGTCCGGTGAATAAATACAGTGGTACTCAAACCCCGTGGCTCGTTTTCTCTCTCTTACGTACGTCTTTCGCGTGCGTGCAAAGCGGAAGAAAAACAACAACAACAACGACAACAACAAAAAATATCACCGATTGCTCGAATTTTCTCCTCAATTTTCGGTGAAAGATACGGAGAGAGAAGAAGGAGAGAAAGCGGGATACGTAAGAAAAGCAGATAAAAAACAAAGAAGCAGCAACCGTGATTTTGACTACACGAAACGTTACGCAAGAGGGAAGGAAGGAAAGAAAAGCACGGCATTTGTATTATTACACATACACGTTGGATCAGTGAAACGCGTCGTTACGGAAAGGGTATACTAATTGAAACGAGTCCGAGGATCCTTTTATACGCGAGTGTGTATACACAGGTATGTACATAGTCGTCTACGACGGGAGAAAATAAGCCGACAAAGTGTATTATTGCCTCGCGAGGTGAAAGAAAAAGAATTAAAGCTCGGGCGCGAACTTTCCAACTAAAATAGCCCGACGCGTTGGCTAATTACAGAGCAGGGGGACCCGCGTCTGTCCGTCAATTCCTCAGGATCTGCCCACGTGTCAGTCGGACGGACGTCTATAACGCCTCTCTCTCACTCTCTGTCTCTCTCCAAGTGGAATATGACCTACAACTCGTTGTGCGTTTTATTATAAAATTGCGCCCACGTGTCGCGTTCCTGCCCGATTGACACGAGCTTAGAAATAAGGAACTTTGAGAATCATCGGTCGAGGAAAAAGGAAAAAGAATAATTATTCTTGGCAAAAAAAAAAAAGTATGTACGTACATAGATATATATAATATATATGTGCGCGCGTGTGTGTGAATATTTTTAGCAAGCAGCGTAGCCGCTAATCTAACTTTTTGTCATATACATACACGCTGCGTGTATATTAGGGTATACGTATAGGTATAATTTAATTCGTGAATGTAATAGGAAGAAAAGGACGTTTTAGGCGAGGCGATTTTTATTCATTTTATTAAACAACGACGAGAAACGACCTTGTCGTGCATTAGCATAAATTCGCAATAAACTCGACCGCCTAATTATACCGCGAGATCGATAATTCGCACGTCGCTGCCCCTCCGTATTTCGTCACACTGCTATATAACAAGCTTATAAATAATCCCACTCCATCGTTATACCTGGTGAACTATTTGCACTGTGAACGGGATTGAAATTTAGAATGGGGAAAAAAGACGGAAAGTGTCCGGATGACGATGCCCGACGATTTCCGCCGCAACGGCGCTCAGCGATAACCGGAAGTTATGTTCAATGACGAGGAAAGATTTTTTTAAAATAAAAACAAAACGAAAATAAAGTAAGACGAATATATATCCGTAAGTGGAAAAGTCTTCGAACCAGGCAACTGCGACGGATGCGGTTAGTAATTTAAAAAACATTACAGCAATTTCATTATCAAGCCTGCAAAGGCAGACACGTATTTATTATATACCTTGCATGTGATGCCTGATAACTCGAGCTTCTCCTCACCGCAAACGGCAGTCAACTTGTCCGTTCTCTTGCCATGCTACACGCGCAGGTATTGTCTGATTAAACGCGTTTTTTTTTTTTGGTAACTCTTTAATCCCTGGTTCTAAAAGTACCAAAAAAATCTAGCAATTAGTTTTAGTCAGATCCGAGAAATTCACAATATGTGCAGTTGGTTTATAATTTTGGAAAATAAAAGAGCCAATAATGTGGTCAAAACATATAAATAACCGTTAGACTTACCTTACGTAAAAATAAAATTGTTCGTAAAGAGCTCTATTAATATGTTATTAATTTCGGCAGAAAGCTAATTACGTATAATAATAAGACTGATTAAAAATTCTCACGATTCAAACGTTTATACAGTATACAAATCCTGTATGTATCTCTGCATTCCACAGCCTCGGAATTAGCGAGCTTATTTCAGACGATAACGGAAGAACGATCGAATGAAATAAAGAAATAAAGATAAATAAGGGAATCGAACAATCGGTGTGAATTTGCTTCACGACGCGACGGCCGCGGCCGATCGGTAAACGATGTTACATGCAAATTATTTTTCTTTGTTAAGCCAACCGACGAAAAACGTGACTTGGCCAACTTTTCTTTGTTCCCATGCCGCGGATACTGCTGCATAATTGCATTGGGCTGACCGAGAATATATATATATATACACATAAAAGGAATTTGAATTTACGATCGCGTTCGAATTGCCCGTACCTTTCGTTCAAAACTTATTCGACTTATTGTTAGTTTAAAAAAAAACCATTATGCAACCTCTCAAATATATTTAACCACAAGAAAATTGAGCGTACAATTTATGAAAAAATCACTTCGCTTATTTTCGATACCAACATTCGCACTGCACAAAATCATTGACACAAGTCGAGGTTATAAACTACGCAGGGGGGGGGAAAATATGTAAGAGTATGAAAACAAGAGGAGATAAATTGGGACGGGTAATCAGAGATTTCTTTTTGTGCTACATTCTTCTCCGACACACGGGGTAGTAAATCGCTTTTATCACCAGTACAGTAATTCTCGAGACACAAGCCGGGTGGATATTGCAAAGAATTAGCCGAGATTATATACCTAGCCTTAATAACTTATAGAAACCGTTAAACGCGGAGCAACCAGAATTTATTAAAATCCCAAAACGCGGGATTCCGCCTTCTTTTCTTAACCTGCCATGGAAAACAATCGCATTTACAGCGAATATTCGTTTTCGAATGTAAGCAAAGATTCGCTCGCCGAGCTCTCGCCAGATAATAAAATCATTTAACAAAAAAACTACAATTATTGTATCCGGATTAAGACATTATACCCAATGATAAGCGTATAAACCAATCTAGGAATGTTCGGAGTGAAAAATAGAAGCTTGGAAATTTTTTTGGAAATTGTCAGACCGTTTAAACATTATTTTAATTTATCAACAAAATTAAAAGCACTGAACAAAAAAAAAAAAAAAAACAACAACAACAAAGAATCGGCCAATAATGGGATCGATTTTGTATAAGGTTTGAAAAAGAAAATACAGTTTTTTGACAATATTGCGCGAATTTCAAAAAAAGATCCTTTGCAAAATCACTCTCAAATATTCACAACTAATTAACCAATGGAATAAAGAGTCTGAAAAAATTCATAGTACTGTTTCAGATTTTGGGAGAGTTGCAGAAAAATTTTTAAACAAAATCCAAGATGGCGAGGGTCAGACATTGTTTGGTTTCGCACGAAATTATCCCACATGCATATAAGTATATTGTATTTTGTGGATCCAAGAGTAGCATCGAGGTATCAAGCGACTTTTGACTGCTTAAAAATAACTCGAAAGATACAGATAACGTCCGCCGAGCGGTTCTTATCGAATCCCCGCTCCGTCGTTCGGTCAAAACTTACTTTACACGTTGCTGCAACCGCTCGGTGTCGAGTACGACGAAGGTAAAAATTGTCGTAAACCTACAAACCTCAGCGTCTATCCGTCATTCGATATTGCGATAAATGTATCAATTTGAAAAAAAAAACCTTGCAGGGTAATTTCGATGAAAGAGACAATTTTTTACAAGACACCATTATCATTTTTCTCACCTTCTTCTCAATTTCCGAATTACCGCGTTATTGCAACAGAGTCAAATGCACTTCGGAGAGAGGTTCGTCGCGTTCGTTGGTTTTTATTATTTCTTTTTCCTTGTTCTTCGTTGTTGTTTTTTTTTTTTTTTTCTTTTTTCTTTTTTCACAACGGTGCCCAGCCGACGTACTCGAGGTGAACACGAACTACACGAGTATCAATTTACACGCTGGCAGTAAGCCATACGAGTACTCACCAACCTGCAACCGGTTACGTACGATCATATTCGAATATTACCTGAAACTGAGAAAGCCAATCGGATGCATGGATGCGGATTTGACCTGTCGCCTTGATTGAAAGAATTTTTTCTTTTTCTTTTACGTTCAACTCCCCTCTCGCCGGTTTTTTTCATCATTCTTTTATTCAGGATGCAGCAAATGTAGAATACATTTCACGGAATATTGTCGTTCGAATCCAACGCCAATCTTGTCATAGATAAAAAAAAAAACCTTATCTATGCCTCCTTCGTCTCTCTTTTCTGTAGCTCAATGCTCGTACATAGTTTGCATGGAAATGGCGACGATCGATTACAACTTGTACGATTTATAAAAAAGAAAAGAATATGTGGAGAAAAGAGTGTAGTAGAAATAGGGGGGGGGGGTCCTGTATTTTAAAGTTGAGCGTAGGAGTTTGTACAAGGTGTGCTGTTAAAGCCAAATTCTTCGCATATGTAATTTCGAATGGTGGGAATGCAAAAAATAAAAAAAAAAACGAAAGAAATATAAAAAAAACTGATCCACATTCACAAACGGTTTATCGATATCATTATTCAAGTTCCAATTCAAAGAACAGTTGCGTACATTTAATTTAATAGTTGAAATTGCCGAATCACACAACTGTTATAATTTTCCACACATTTCACAAACGTTTTTTGCATTGTTAAATTTTCTCAAACGTACGAAAAACATTGATTGACTGAATATATAATAGATTCTATATTTTAAGAGCCGCAATAATATGATAACAAATTTGTAAAAATATGGAAACACGTAATTGGGAAGAGAAGGTGTATCGTATATATATATATATATATACACAGCAGCATCCAACAGCAGCCGACCAGACATATTGTATCGCCGCAAGTTATTTAGCGCATCGAAGCGAAGTGCATCGGCGTGCCAGCGACACCGAAGTTAAATTCCCACAATTCGGCGAACGAACAACGTCCGCTCTCAGCGCGAAGAAAACTCGGTCAACAATTCGTACGGGCTTGCAATTAATTTAACCGGTTTACACGTTGCCGGCAAACGAGGCTTCGGAGACAAAAGGAAAAAACGCAAAAAAAAAAAAAAAGAAAAAACGTAATATAAATAAAAAAAACGGACGGATTTTCAACAACTTGTATATATATACTCAGGTATCTGACCAAAAGTTTTGTACGGTCCGGTAAGGTAAGGAGGTAAGGATAAAATGCAGTTTGCCGATCGACGACAAGAGACTATGAATGTAATAATAATATAAAAATTATATACGCTCTGAATTGCATTTTGATCGACGCATATTTACGACGTATGACAAAGCATCTGCGCCACCGACTTGCAACAGTTATCAGTTATTTTGAACGAAGCACGATGCGAAACAGTTTCAGTTTCTCACCGCAGGCGCATTGCGGGAGGTAAACAAAGTCAGCAATCCGTGATCGTGACGTTAACTGAGCTTTCAAATTAGTCGGACCGCTAACTAGTTTCCCAATTAATTAACATCAGTTTACGCGAGGATTTCTATCGTTGTTTCAGCAGCCCGAATGGGATTTGCACCCGCTAAGCTTTGCGGAAAAGTATACCTAACCCTTAGATTCCGCTATATGACACGTAAATAGAAATCTTGAATTATACGAACAAACAACAATTGAGACGAAATTTTGTACACCCCAATCACGAGACAATAAGGATTTAAAATCGCGTAATAATATTCGAGCGAAACAATTTGATCATTAAACCACTTTTAAAAATTCATTCAGGCGCCAATTTTCATGTTATTATATAGCCGCACGTTCAGGTTGAAGAAACGTGCATGTATTATATGCAGTGTTCAAGATCGTTGGACGGTAAGAGTTTAGTTGAGGCAGGCCGGTGCATTTTTAACGTCACAGTAGATACGCTATGCAAAACAAATACGACACGATTTCATAAATTTATATACAACGCACGCAATTAACCGGTACGATAATTGTTTCTTTTCGTATATTTTTTATTTTTTCATTATTATTCGCGGACGGTTTCGTTCGTGGAACGGATATGCAGCGGCATTGAGACGTATCGTGAGAAATATTAATAATATTTCACACACTAGCGCGACAGAGAGATCGTTACGTAACCGCTACGTGTCGATGCAATTGTACTTAATCATTCGTTCCTTTTTTCCTTCGTCATTTATTACCTACACATTTTTTCCACTTTGATTCGATGAAAAAAAAAGTATGCAAAACGAAACGCGGAAATACTGCTAAACATGATTCGACATATTACATACACATATTTTTATTCGAGAAATGCGCAAGTCACGTGATGACGTTATGTTGATTTACGTTGCTATATTTTTCACGCATTAACCCCCAAAAAGATATATAATTATAATAATAATTATATACCCTCTACGCGACGATAATCGTTTTTATTACACTTTTATATCTCGACTCGGACTGAATCAGTAATTGCGAAAAGTTGAAGTTCTCGTAAATCGAGATTTTAAACCGAGCAGGTATATTTATATTAAGGATAGTCTGACAAACTGTTTTAATAATTATTTTACATAAAATCGTCTTATACAACTTACGCTATGAAATGAATTTCATTGCGAAATATAAATCGATTATAGAGAATACAGCAACGGGCGCATTTCAAAATTCCGATACCATTGCAAGAAACAAAATTTCACCGACCAAATTACACCTAACAAGTTGAAAAGCTTCCGAGAGAAAGAGTAATTTCGAAAAAATTCGGCAATATTGGAAAAATATAAGCGTACAAAAAAAAAAAAAACCATCGTTTCTCTTATTATTACATTACAATATACGAAAGGTGTTGTCCGGAAAATTTCGATCGTCGCATGTCAGCTGCGGTTAGCCGCTCAAACGGCATCAATAAAATCAACTATGTATGCGCGTACATAAACACACATACACATACGCACAAAACCGCGCCAGCTGTTCCTTTTCCCTGATTTCCCCACTTGGTTTTCATTACTTCCACCTTCCTTATCCCCCCCAACGGCACTGGTTTCCGCCTACGTTTTCGATTCTATGACGCGTTGTCTTCGCGGTCGCGATTCGCCGCGCGTGTCAAGGTAGCCCAACAAACCAATAAACCAACCAACGTCGATAACGCACCACCCATCGTAATGAAATGGAATAAAACGCAACAGGAAACGTTCTCTCGAGCAAATTGAATTATTGTTATAAAAGAAAAATAAGAAAATAAATAAAATAAAAGAATTTCACATCAAATTTCTCGCGTCTTTTCGTGCAGTTCGTGGCATACCTTTCGTTGTGGTCAAGTTAGCGTGTAAGGATAGTACTCGATGAGTGTACGCCAAAGTGTAAAATACATGGACCATAATGCATCGCGTCCCGTCGTTCGCTTTGGAAGCGACTCGTGCACGAACTAAGGAAGGAAGGAAGGAAGGAAGGAAGGAAGGAAGAAAGAAACGAACGGATGGATGGACACGCCGCTGTTAGCCGGTTTACGCTCCAGTTAAGGACCGTTAAACGAGAAAGGTTGTAGAGATCAGGTGCCCCGCATTATGGCGAACGTTTCTTCGAAATGGAATCTCTATTTCATTATCTTTTCATTCCTAACGCTCCGGTATCAATTAGACACAATATCACCGCGCCATAGATTATCGATAAATTGTAATGCAAAATCATGAAAAACGAGGTCTGACTAGAAGCAAAAAAGATAAAGAAGAAAATAAAGAAATGCGTATTAACGCACAGTGCGAATGAGTTTGTGACTATGTATATATTTTGATAGACGAAAGTAAGAACCGAAGTTCGGACGGATCAGCGGATCAGCAGATCGGCAAATTGGTAGGCCTACGACTTTAGAAGGAGAGAGTTGCGTATGGAGGTGTCAGGAAATCATAAAGTGTGTGAAATTAACTCAAATCCTGATCAGGTAACAAATTCAATAAATAACGACGAACTGAAACAATAAAGAAAGTCACACCATTCTAAAATTGTAAATACGACACATCAAACACTCTCCCTTCAAATTCTTCGAATAATTGTTCCGCTCGATTTTATCTATATACACTTTTACCGTCCGTTTTTACGTTATTGTTACTATTTTGTTTTATTCTTACTCGACTATTGTCTCTTATATCTTTTAACTTATGGACCTGTGCCGTCCACTTATATTTTTAAATTATAATCGACTTTTTAAACCAAAATGACCCAAATAAATGCCTAATTTTCTCTTTGATCGTCAACAACTATTTCTCGTAATTGTCTATTTATTTCCTTTTCTTTTACATTTGACTTGTAATCAATAAGTCAAAATTCATAACAAGTTGGTGAAAAAAAATATGACAAAGACCCGGATGAGCGTAAGTTCCGAGTCACGTAACGTCTCTCTTCCTCTCAATTTCCAAATAAATTCTCGACTGGCTCGTTATGATTGGTAATTTATCCCCATCGGGGAAAACGCGTAACCGGCCAACTCGCCTTGTGACACAAGCCACCGCGATTGTCTCCAAGATAACAGTTGTAAGGGTCGAATGTAATGGTTGGATCCTCGAAAGAGTAATCTTCCATTCAATCCAAACTTCCGGTGTCGTTCCACCGGAATTTAAGAAGGGGGCTTGCTCAAGCCTGCAATATACGTTATTATTATACTCAGACAATCCCTCCACAGGCGTATTATATAGACGATCCCCCATGTTTGCAGTAAACCCTCTTACGTGTCCGATACATGTAATCGTGTTTCTCGAGTGGTTGCTTACGATACACGCACTTACGCACAGCGTTTACTTTATACACCTGTAATAGGTACAGTCATATATTTACGTCACACAATACAGAGCTTGGAGGCTTTTACCTTGAGGTCGATGATTACAGGGGTTGAAAGAAACGCCGACTTCCGATTATCAACGTTCGTTATAAAGCGAGCGGCATGACTTACCTGAAAGAAAGCAAAAAAACGAACGTATAATATTTTATGAAAATACTGTAGTGCGCGTATAAATGCAAGTTTTTTTTTTTTTTTTTTTAAATCTTTTTTTCTTTTTTCAACGAGTAATGACTGCTGCGCAATCATCAATGATTATATCGGCACTGCAGCAGAAACTGTTTTGGCAATCTGATTACAGTGTAATATGTTAATAAAAACGCCCACCGCAATTACAGACGGATCAAGATGACGATGACGATGCTCCTTCGCATAATTATTAATTTGAATAAAGTTGAAACCGAGCTGCGGATACGAAGGAGTCCAAGCTTCCGGTACGTTATTCAATTTCACGACGATAAAAGATACCTACGCCAAAGCGCACCTAACCAAAGACGAATAATTTTACGTCTGTAATGCACGGTTGGATATTGTCGCGACAGGTATTAAATATACATGTGTGTATAAAAAATTAACGGTTGTAGAAATAAAAATCTGAAGAAATTCAGGAGTGCTTTTTTGTGACCGGAGAATCGTATGAAAATTCCTGAAGCAAATCAGGAATGGTGAGGGAAAATCATTGGTCGAGTAGACGTGGAATGCCTCATACATGGTATACATATATACGTATACAGATGGAAATAGGAATGTAACTGATGCTATTGTGACTATCAATTCCGGGGGTGAATGAAATAAAATATGACAGATATTCCCAGCGGAGTGATTTCGACTCCTTCCGGCACGCGAGGTGATTTATCGTTCCGTTTGAGTATCGTTCACGAATTAAAATCGCGTTATTTCACTACCCTCGACACTTTAAAGTACATTATCGCGTGCGCTTGTGACGCCGAAAACGTTTTAACATATCGATACCCGAAAATAATTGGTCGGGAGTATCTAAATATTACTTAATAGGAATGACGCCGATGCAAAGTCGGAATGCAATCGGTAAGAAAAACAAACTGTTCAATTAACGCGCTGCAGCCACGATTAGCGAGGTGATCGTCCGTGGTGGTTGAGCAAAGAAACAACAAACAGCTGAATAAACGACAATTAAGACGTCAACTTCAGAGACCGGGAGAAGCTGCAGCGTTGAATACTCTCACAATTAAAGAGCCTGAAACAAGAACCGAAAGAGAGGAAGAGACGAAGAGAGGGGGGAGGAGAGGGAGAGACAGAGAGAGAGAGAGAGAGAGAGAATCACGCAACACGTAGCCAAGCCAGCGCAGGTAAATGCGTCATTCCTAACGAAGCCAGGATAGACACTCTCTTTGCCTTTAAAGCGGATATGATTCAGCGGGATTCCAACGTGTGTCCATAATAATATAATCTAACACTGCGCGGTGTTGTCGTCGTGTTGCTAGCTATTTGTAAGTATAGTTACCACGAGCAATGCCTGGATGTTACACAGGTATAATATCGGCCAGTCCATGTGTGGGGTACGGCTGTAGGAGTAATCAAGTGTGCGATCCTTGTACCATAACGTAGTAAGTTGGACGCGAAGGTGCCTTCGATCCGCGTTGACAATGTTGTTGTGTACGTCGGGTATGGTTACACGTTACACACCGTCTACCCTCGCGGATCCAAGCCCTGCCACGCATTTGCAAAATCAGCAGCCAGTCGCTCACTGCGAACCGTGAACGGAGGAATACATCGTTTGTAGGTCTTTGGGTGAATGTACCCACGCGCGAGGCCGTCGTCGGCAACGAGAGCACCTACATAGTATAGGTATACACACCTTCGCACGGCGGAAAAGCTTCGCTTTAAATAAACCTCTCTGTGCCAAATTTTTACAACCTACCCCCTTCCCTCCCCCTTTCCACTAAGGATCGTCGTGAATGGTCCCACCACCAGTGTCTCTGCACTCTGCGGTCTATCCTCGCGGTGTTTTTCCAGCATGTCTGTCGCTGCATTCGTCCACATTTTTTCATCCCTCTACCCCCCTCTTGTTATTGTTAGTAGGTAGACAGGTAAAGAACGGTCCCCGACGC
The DNA here is from genome assembly GCF_021901455.1 of Neodiprion lecontei. Lineage (NCBI taxonomy): Eukaryota > Metazoa > Arthropoda > Insecta > Hymenoptera > Diprionidae > Neodiprion > Neodiprion lecontei. Next base: position 36,113,703 of record NC_060262.1, read on the forward strand.
ACTTTACGTGTCATATTCTACCGACAACGTTCCAACGATGGAGAGATGACGTGAAACGCGGTTGATTGTCGCTGTACGCCGAAGAAGGCGGTCGATCGGTTGACTCTCCGCGGATCGACGACTGCGACGAACGCCCGAAGCGATCCGATCGACGTAAGGCCCAAGGGCCGGTTTCTTTATATATGGTGGTCTTCTCGCCGAGGCGACGTCGTCTTGATCGTCTATGCGCCACTTTCACTCGAACCTTAAATACGACTCGCTCAACGGCTGACTGACTGACTGACTGACTGATTGACTTTACGTTACGATCAAGATCGGGCCGCAAGACCTCTTTTCCCAAGGTGTAATTAAACGGTTTGACGATTTGATTCGGCTGAAAACAGGATTTCCAACGTGTCTGAAATTTCAATCGATCAAGTTCGAGACAGTAAACGAAACTTGATCGTCAACTATTGAAAAGCACGATACGGCGATGAACTTGAGGCTGAATACTCCATGATTTTTATCGAAAGTTTTACACTTCAACTGGTAATGAAAGAGTATAGTTCCAAGTTCATACATTCGTACTGTCGCAAGAAACAAAAATGACCGATTCACTTGCTCGTCGGTAAGTAGAACGTGAATCCGTGACGTAAGTATACATGCATAAATTTCACCCTCAAGTTATTAAAAAGCATATCGATACTTGTATTGAAAATTTATTGCACGTTAAGCGCGGAAATACTTCGGACGAAAACCAGATTGCCGAGATAATTCCTCTCCTCCTCCCTCTGTGAAAACTGGCCGGTCGTTTAAATCCCGAAAACTCAGCGAGGGGGTTAAATTTTCCCGTAAAACAACGCCGCGGATTTTCGAAACCCCTGCATGTACGTCAAGCCTTTTGTATTCCGACGAGAAACAAAACTCCCGCGTTTTAAATAGACACAATTACTAACCTATGTAGATGATACGTGTATCTATCTTCAATTTATTTTTAAGAAGTTTTCGACGTTTCACATATTTCGAACGAAACGCACGAGAATCGACGATGACTGTACATACGACCGACGTTAATCGACCTCTTGTTTCATCTGTCGCTACTTGCTGTTGCTGTTGTTCTTTCGTTTCGTGCTATCCATTTTTCGCCTACAAGCCCACGACAGAGAAGACGCGTCGTCATAAAACGGCATTCGAACGGACCGAAGGGTTTCACCCCTGCAGACCGAACAAAACTGAAACCCTCGACGTAGTCGCGAGGCGAGGGGTTGTTAAATTACGAACCAGCAACCGACAATTAATATCGCCATTATTATCACGATGCTTGTTATTTTTCTCATTCTAGTTGTTATTCTTATTGCTATCGTCGTCGTCATCATCATCATCATCGACATCGTCGTTGAGGGAACGATCGCCTCGAGATCTTCCATCGTCCTCGTAGTCGGTACACGTGTCCTTCCTCCTCCTCCTCCTCCTCCACCACCACCACCACCACTACTATTACTATTACTGCACTAGTATTATATTTGTACACGTATACGTATAGGTATAAAACCCGCGAGCTATTTGTAAACAGCGATGTTTGTAAACAACTGGTTCTTTGCGAGGGTCGACTATAATACACAATAACCCTCGGCTCCAGAAATCGTCGTATATAAAACAAGGTAGGTGGCCACCAGCTGGGAAAATTGAAAATTCCGAAACAATTTCAGCTTTTGATATAAAAAGCACCATTCTTCAAACAAAAATTTTCTTTTTCATTCTACTCAATATCAATCTTTTGCCAATCTTTAGGTCAGTGCAAATGTGGAGAGAGAAATAAAGAGAGAGAGAGAGAAAGAGAGAGAGAGAGATGTTGAAAGAGAAACGGGGGACAAGTTGCTTTCTTCTACATGAAAAATAAAATAAAATAAAATAAGACACAAAAATATTCTTTCACGCGAGATCGTTCAGAAATCATTCGGGTGTTGTACACATGTACCAGATTCTTCTGTATATCACCGGCCGCCGCAGTTGCTTCGCGATGATGACGAAAGATTCTCATTCATTGATGTTTCATTTTTTTTTCTCTCTTTCTTTCTCTTCTTTAATTAACACTCAAACAGCTTCTTTTTTTTTTCATACACAAGCACACGTGTGTATAATTTTATCTGCTCACTTGGAGAGCGTCAAGTAAAAATTCATCCATTAACGCGAATCTTCGCGTTGAATGAAGAGAGTAGAAATTAGGAAGAAAAAAAAAAAAAAAGAACTTGATTTAAAATGCTAATAACGCCAAGAATCGAACGAAAATTTGGAAATGTTATTCCGCGTGCCAGATTGCAAGAATTATACGCGATACGTGTTGCACGTCTACATTCTGTCTATAATATGGACACCGTATTGTTGGCGAAATGTTAACACCTATAAGCGACGAACACACGAAATTTTCTAAATCTACGAAAAGAAATAAAGCAAGAAAAACACCGTTCAACGTTTTCAAACTATCTTCTTCTCGTTTCTCCGAGTTTCTTCTTTTTTTTTTTTTTTTTTTTTTTTTTATCACAGTTTCGACGATTCGTCGAGTTATCACTTTTCGTACCTCGCTCTAAAAATTGGGTTGCAATTGACTGTCGCGTTGAATTTTTCCACGGAATTCTAGCAATCCTCGTCTCTCTCTCTCTCTCTCTCTCTCTCTCTCTCTCTCCCTCTCTCTCTCTCTCTCACTTCGTTTCTTCGCGATCGCCTTATTTTTGATCGTCTCTCTTATTGTTTCCCCCATCCTTCTCTCTAGCGCGCGTTCCTCGTCTTCCGGGACTGCGGCGCCTCGGGCGAATCGAGGCCAGTTTTATCCCCGATCTTTTTTTTTTCCCTTTCTTTTTTTCTTCTTCCTCTCGATCCTGCAGCAGAGCAGCAACATCGGCGGCATTCCCGCGCGCTCAGATCCGACCGAACATTGACCGCGAGACACTTGCGTAATGCGAAAGTCAGACAGACACAGACGGTAAACGCTAAGGAACGAAAGAGGCAGACACACCGGAGGCACGCGCTTTATTCACAGCCGAAACTCTGATCCAGCGTGCGTGTAACGACGATGTTCTCCAAACGCTCAGAAACTGCGCTCGCAGTCTGCTTGTATCTACTTCTCCGCAATCTGTCCGAAAGTTGTAGAAAATTAGTTAAAAACAAGAAAAAGTAAATCAAACTCAAACCATCGAGATGATCCTGCGTAGGATGCACGTATTTCTTTTTTTTTCTTTCTTTTTTTTACGCAAAAACTAATCGACTTTCTTTCGATCTTACAACGAGAGACACGATTATCTGTTCGATATGAAAATTAAGAATAATAACAACAAAAATCGTGACATCGATCGTTGGATCGTCATTTTTTTTTTCTCTCTTTGTTCCGCGTAACACAATCGTTGATAGACGATGACGCTATGCCGATAACCAACCGCGAATTGAGGAATAGATCGCGGTTTCTCGTATGTATTATAAATGCGGCTTGAGCCAGACGCGACTATTATACATCGATCGAGGCTGATAAGTGCCGCCGCCTAGGATTTCGAATTCTCCCACGATACTATATTTATATACATATCTGTACATGTATACCTATACAAGGTATAATGGACGAGGAAAAAAGGAAGTAACAAGAAGCAAGGGGGGAAAAAAAAAATCCGTTGACCTTAGCCTAAAATCGGCACGTGTAGACTAATCCTTTGTTTGTGGTTCGCTTGGTTCTGCGCACATCTCTTCCTCTCTCTCTCTATCTCTCTTTCTAACTCCATCTCCCTCTATACAGCATATTACACCTAGACGTCCCAACTAGCCGCCGTCAGTTCGCAAATTTAATCGCACGTATCGTATACTGTGTGTATAACATACCTTGCGATATAACAGTAAAAAAAAAAAATGAATAATAGCGGATAAGAATACTTAGGAATACAGAGAAAAAAAAGAAACAAACACCGTTTGAAAGAAGAAAGAAAGAAAACAAATTGGCACCGCGTTGACGATTGGAGGAAAAATTTGAGAAGCGGGAGAAGGAAGGAGGAAAGGGGAAGAGGACGAAACGAAAGGACCTCATCTGCGCGCATAAAAGTCTACCGCTCCGAAAATTATTTCGACGAAAGTCAAATCGAGGCTGCGAGTGCAGTGAGAGGAAGAGGAGGAGGAGGAGGAGGAGGAGGGCGGATCGAATCAAGACGCGACAACGACTGCATCGTAAAAATTTAACAAAGGTATATACGCGTCGTGCTTTCCGTTCATCGTTTTACAGTGCAAGCCGCGGGAGGAACCAGAATTCCTCGACCTGGTTCACCGAGCGTGGACAACGCGGAGTACGTACACGTTGTACGTAAGCCCTGCATATACAAACACATGCATACGTTGTTACATAGATATAGGCGGCGACGTCTCGCGTGTACAAAAATCGTCCTCGGGTAGGAAAGCTGGACTTGCGTAAGCCGGGCAACGGCAGCAGCGGCATCGAGTAACGTTATATTGCAGAGAACCCTGCCCGCCGCCTTCCTTTCACGTTCGACTTTCAGCGCGAAATGAGAGACCTCCCCCCGCATGCGGCAGCTTCCCATCTCGCGATTCGATTCGAAGGAATATAGAAAATGAAAGAACTTGGAAAAAGGAAAAACAAAAAAAATATTATACTATCCCCGTTACGCTCGTAAATAATACTTTTGTTAATTATAATTCGAGGAGATGATTTTTAGCGAACGTTCGACGAGAGAGACACAACGCGACAACAACGCGTCTCTCACGATCTGCGTTTCGCAGACGATGTCAAGGAGGAGACACGCGGATTAGATCGTACGTTTGATAAAAAAAAAACAAAAAAGAAAACTGAAGTATCCCCCAATTTAATTGAATTACATTAATAATAATAATTTGCCATCGTATAAAAAACCGTGCAAATCAGCGTGAAACAAGATCGCGAAAAAACCATCATTTTTCAATAAAACAATTAGGTATGCGATGACGCAGTTGTTAGATTTGACTATACTTCCAAAGAAATTAGGAATCCAATTATAGACAAGCTTTTATGAAAAATTTCCACTCTAATTACTCGATCTATATAATATATGTATATACACATATAATGAAATTCCATCGTCGACAAAAATAATCGTTGTATAGCCTGAGAACGACGGACGGACGGACGGACGGGAAGGATAACAGATGAACGGCGTACGAATGATTAGAAAAAGTGATAACTTGTTAATTTCGACCCAACTGTATAATCGTCGATCGTTGATGGGGATTAATGAATTGAAATGAATTAGTGAAAGCCAGCTGAATTACCCTAGGTACGTTCGTATCGCTCACTCTTTTTTTCCTCCATCAATCTAAAAATGTAATTTACACCCCGCAGTGGTTTGTGCACTGTATAATCATAGTCTAACATTTGCATACGTATACAAGTGATAACAACAATTAATTACGTTCCTTTTCTCTTCTTTGTTTATTTTTTTTTTTCCCCTTCCAAGACCGCCGGACCATCAATTAAACTAGGTAGGTATCTATCTATCCATCTATCTATCCCGTTATCTATCTGTCCATCTGTAGAAATGTTTAATCGCTGTATAATATTATTCAAATTAGTTAAGAACACGAGATATTTTGGTAATTTAGACAGGTATTACAAAAGTATTAGTGACCAAAGGCAAACAAGACTAAGGTTTCTTTTTTCTTTGTCTCTCTCTCTCTCTCTCTCTTTACAGGTGTACAAGTAGATTTAGACATTGATAATCGAACGTTAAATTTTCGATATATACACGAAGGTATAATACCTACGACAGATGTACCGACGCCGCGCGTTATAATCCAAAAGACGAGATTCGGCATCGCGAGTCGAGTTTCCATTCACGGGGTGCGAAATACCGGCAATGACGAAATGTTTGTCAATTAATTGTCACGTATCGATATTATCCCAGAGTTTGATAAATATATGCACATATATAATAACGGTGTCATTGGCCACGCTGAAACGTGGCTGGTTTACGTAATATGGCCGAAAGACGGCGATACCTGAGTATTTGTGAGTTGCGGCACATACCTACATTCTCTGTGTAATAATTATAGAAGAAGAAGAGGGAAAGAAAAAAAACACGAGAAGAAATAAAGAAGACGAAGGCAAAGAATCTTACTCGCTGCCACGGTAGTCTTTCTCTACCGACCTGGCGGAATGTCACTTATTTTGAATATCTATAATCAAAAAGTTCATCTTATATTCATTTGTTAGATATTTTTATTCGGCATTGCAACGCATGATTGCGCTTCCGTGATATTTTCACACGAGTGATGTACAGGCTTGCGATTAGATAATAATAATATTAATAATAATAATAATAATAATCGATACAATTAAAATTCAATACATCGGGTAAAGACTGAACATAGCATAGTTTTAAATCGCAATAGCCAAAATGATGTATATGCAAAAACACACGTGCCTCTATTTTATTTCATCTTTTTTCCTTTGATGTGATTTCTCCTCTTTTTTTTTTTTTCAACAAAGACACGCGCTATCCAACTATGATTACACGTGTGTAAACAAAATGAAATATATTCCCACGGTTCGCGTGACTGCATTCGGGGCATTAATTCCTTGGATATAGACACGAGTGTTGTACGAACCTTATTCACGGACAGATACATGTAGAAATATCGGGTATCTTGTTCGGGATTTCCAATGTTCGTCGCTAATTGTTTGTATACCTTGTAAACAATGAAAAAAAAACATTGGCAAATTTTCAAACGAAACGATGGTTAAAAATGGAATAGAAAAAGGAATTAAAAAAAAAAAAAACAAACAAATAGAAACCAACAACGGCAAAGTGACTCGCGTGAGCGATAGCAATTAGTGTACCTGCAAGTTACATCCAAAAGTTTATAACGTAGAAATTTTAGTCGCGGATGTTGAAAGTTCGGTAATTGCATTCTACAACTGCACCTCTCGCGTTGTTATCGTCGTTGTCGTCGTCCGCCAAAGTTCGACAGTGATTCTCAACGTTGTTATCCGCGCGAAGGATTTCAACTCGACTGTCTGTTAGGATGAGAAGAGAATAAATGTAGGAGTAGCGAATGTCGCACCGTGTAGATTGTCGTCGGTAGATTGAAAATATTTACGCGAATTAAAATATCGTGAAAGGATTCGTTCCGTGCGTTTGTTATAATTCGGCGCGATTTTCTCTCCCGCTGCTTCGAGTCTCCGATTAGTTTATCAACGCGCTTCATTCGTAAAAAGATTCGCGACGATAAGACAGGTCTGCAAAAAATTATTTTTTTTTTTTTTCTTCCATGAATGACTTCCATTTCCCTCCAACACGTACAGTATTCTTGCAAAATACGAGGTGTTTCGATACAAAAAGCATAACAATAATAAAAAAACAAATCACCGTTTTATTACACTCGAGTAAATAATATTTCTTATAAAATTATGTATTTAAAATTCCGTGTTCATTCTGTTCGCCTGTGAAAACTTTTGACGTGACTCTGGACAATGAGTTGGTCACTCGTCGAGAGCTTTCCTCCCTCGGACCCTTGTAATAAATAACGCCAGTGCAGCTCTACGTGCGATCTTGTTTAAAGATCGTTATCTTCTTCCCTCCGTACAATCGACCGTGGGATGTTTCGCGCTAATTGACGTATGTAGGTAGGTGAGTAGGTAGGCAGGTACTAAAAGAACTTTGTGGAATGTAGAAGATACAGTGGCGCCTGAAACTAAGAACACGCCGCGAACTCGATGACTTTTTAACAACAATTCACCACAGATGTCAGAGTATAATAACGTTCGTAAAGCGTTAATGTTGTTATTTCACGCCATAAACTCTGATCATAAAACGTATAACTACTATGGCCTAATTAATTTCACCGACGGTTAAACTTGCGGAATATCGTAGCGGATTACCCTTTTATTTCAATCAGCGTTTAGAATGACTAACGAGAAAGCTGCGTAAATTTTTACCTCCTGCTGTTCGGGTAAATGATTATTCATTTCAACGGTTACGAGTTTCAGGATTACGTAAACGTGATCAATGTTGAATTTTAACTGGTCCGATACGAAAATTCAATATTTTCAACGTATCAAGATTCTTGTTTCACTTCATTTCTTCTCTCGCTTCTCCAAGTTAAACGATTACACGATGTCAACTCATCGCTCGTTCTACATATTTAATTCTGAGGTAAATCTTTTTAAATTTTCTTCAACAGATGAAGATCTCTCGGCAGGTAAAACTTTGTTCGGTGAAGAAGCTAATGTAAACAAAGTGTGTGTAAATAGTTGTACTCGTATAGAACACTATACGGGAGTACCAGGAACATACAACGGTCCGCAATAACTTGAACGAGCTTGAATTGTCCCTGCACGGTTAGAAATAAGCGGTTTACCCAACATTCACAACACACTACGAAAAGCAGAAGAAAAGAATCCCAAGTAGAGATAGCCAGAGATTGTGCAACGCGGTGCAGAGCAGCGGCGGAAGAAAACGTTATAAAAACTAAGACGAAAGAATTAAGAGAACGCGATAAAATATCTTGTACAAGAGTTTTGGACAAAGAGAAAGAGAGAAGTTGTTCGTTTTTGGTACAATACGAGTTAGGCAAACTCTGCGCGAGTAAAAAACAAAAAATATATAATAAAATAAAATACCAGAGGAAGACCTTAACAAAGGGGATTCAAAAGGAACCGAGATTTTACCCTGAAGTCACGACGACGACGACGTTGGTTGAGAAACCAACCGAACGTGTGTAGACGGACATTTGCAGTGACGAATTTTGAGGTACCTATAATCGATTGATCAAGCGTCTTTCATCCCACTAATTTCCGTGCGGGCAGTTTGTTACCGCACGTATTCTTGTTTGTTAGGTAAATCTGCCGACAGAGTTAAGAGCGTCCCTGCAGGGCATAGAAAATCGGGGCCTTATATTACCGTTGGTCCCAACACCGCCAGTCCAGCTCGCTTTTAACAAGAGGATCACGAGTATCCGTGCGTATGGACATACATATACATATATAGATCCATACGTGCGTCAAAGTAACCACGCACACGGTTGGTTATGTTTACGGCGCGATGGATGAAGAACGGCTTGAGGCTGAGAGAAGAGAAATCGGTCGACGATGAAACGTCTCTACTTTCCTAGGCCAGGCTGCTGTTGCTGCTGGTGCAGTTGCCCTCGGGTGACGGAGTCTTTTAAAAATCATTCCCGGTTTTTTACTTTCACGAATCTAGATAGACGTCACTGTCCGAAAATGTCCATATAATTTTTTATCTTTCTTTTTTTTTTTAAATGTTCTTTTCCCACGACTTTCGACAGTCTTCGAACGTATCGCAGGCAATCATCGCCAAAAGCCGAAATGCTGTGAATTCTTCGTCTACCTATCCGACGGCTACGACTAATATGTAATTACATAATTAAATCAACGATCTCGTCGAGGTGCGCGAACGAAAGGTTCGAGTGATCGCATCTTGAGGCTTTGAAACCCTCGTAATGATAATAGTAAAGTAAACAGCCGTCGACAGCTTGTCTCAGTCAAGAGGACTCGACTCAACGCTGACAGTCAGTCAAGTTTATCCTTAGCCTAACCCGGGAATCGTGAAGAAAAAAATAAAATAAATAAATAAATTAATACAGCGGTTTTACTGTGAGAGTAAAAAGAGAGAGGACGATGGTCGAGAGGAATCTCTCTATCCAGCTTCTATCACCTCGACGAGGAGTGCAGTGATAAAGCTGCGTTACACCCTCAAAGTGCTTCCAACCGCTAACGGCAAGCAGCGTATATGCATGCATATACGTATATACGTATGTACGTATGTACCAAGTTGCACTTAATGCACTTGGTCGTGTCACGGCGTAATGCAATGGACGCATGAAAGACGTCACGTGACGTCTGCGGCATTCTCGTCGTCCTTGCAGTCATCTCTCTCCCGACGCTCGACGACGTGCCGATCTCTTGGAAATCGTGTCTTTTTCCACTCGGTGGTAACATTACTTAACGTTCGATTTTACCCCGATGCCGATTAGCGTTTCGATTAACGATATTCACTTCGCGATTGTTTTTTTTATTATAATTTAGATAATCGCGCGGTGCAGCTGCGGTAATTAACGTTTGTTCCAAGTTTAACGGATACGTAGCTGCAAACAACTAAAAGTCGCTCGAAATTTATGGGCATCGTGTTTCGCATTGATGAAAAAAATAAAAAAAAAGAAAAATAAAAAAAAAAAAAAAACACATCCTCACCGGTTCCAGTCACGATTCCCTGACCTCTTTTTCAGCAATGCGTATCGCATACAAGCTTGCCGATATATTTTTTACCATCCCGAGGTCCTCGGGATTCGTAATATCTTCAAGTCTCTCTAAGAATTCGCAACGTGTAAATGTGTACGGGGGTGAAATTTTTCAGGCTAAAATAGATCAGCGAACGAAGCACCGCGTCGATTCGCGATCGGATGGCACGGAGCCGAGTTTATAGCTACCGATAACGAGGCTGAAATTAGCAATCAAAAGTTCTAATCTTCGTTCAAATAAGGCAGTGAAGTCCGAAAATAAAAATTCGGTGAAATAACTCGAACCCCCTCCACCAAATACATCAACTCTAGCTGCTAGCTTCAGCTTCAGCTTCACGTACCGATATATATATATATGTACAAGAAGCATAGACACAAAGTTTCGGTCACTGCACTCTAGGCGCGGGTTCATTGTTCAGGTTGTACAGACAATCTAGGTGAGTGGATACCGACACCGAGGGCCGTAGAGTGAAACTTTGAAGTTTCCTCGAGGGAAAAAAGATTACGTATCCTCGATAGCGAGGAAGTGTCCTTCTTCCTTCCGCGTCAAGAAGCATTAGGTCAAAGTGGTCAATTTTTCATCCCCCGAAAGAGGGGAACAGAAGAGGCGGCGGCGTGGCAAAGAAGAAAGAACGGATATAACCCGACTTAAGCCGGTTAACATCGATTGATTGATCATGGAAGAGGACAAATTTCTCTCTCGGCGATTGTACCCTGGCTATGATCCTAGCGGTTTTGTACATGGACGAAACGAGTCGCGGGTCAACAGTTAAAGGATAAGCCGTTGAAAGTGAAGCCCTTGAGTGACGAAGAGGGGCAAACTTGTCTTTTTTTATCGTGGATGACGTTTATATTCAACACCGTAAACCGTAGTTAGGTATACACTATATATATATGTGTGTGTGTGTGTGTGTTACAGGATCTTCCGGATTATCAAAGTTCTCCGTGACTCTACGCGGTTCGTAAGCATACATAACAATATAAACAAAATTTATCGTCACGTGGGTCATCGTTCTTTCAAGATTATTTATATTCTACGGACCGTACGCACAAGACGAAATAAAGAGCGTCGCATTTCTTAAATATAATATGCAGCCGATACTTCAAACACTACGCGAAAACCCCCCTCATGTATAACGAGGTTGAAGATAGTAATGTTAATCCTAACGAAACATTGGCGAAAAAAAAGAACAATTTTCTCAATTTTGCAATGAATTTGCAGAAACTAAAATTTCTAATTATGAGTGTCTTTTTTTTTTCTTTTTTAATTTTATTACGGTTTACTGGACTTCAGATAATTCCAAAATCGCTAAAGAACGGTTTTTCCTTAACGTTATAAATTGTTATGATATCGTTAGAAACTTCGATATGATTGGATATATACCTACATACAACATCCGGTTAACCGCGTGATAGATTTTCGACAACACCGTTCATTCCGGTTGAAATAATATCGTATCCTGATTGCGGTGAAAAATCGCTGAGTCGCGTGTAAGAGGATTTTAAAAATCTTAAAATTCATGTTTTACTGCTACCGTATCTTTGGTAAATACGCATACGTCGAAATGACGAAAAATAATATCATCGTCGTCTTCTCCTCTCTCACGCGCAAACGGACATAATCCCGATGATCGAAGATTAAGCGATACACCCACAGTCAGCTGTTTCCAAAAAAATGTCAATATCACATAATGTCCGTTACAAGCTTTCTTGGCGTGGTTTTACGTATCTCGCAACTCTCGACGTTCACCTGCAATACAGTTTGGTTTTCACGGTCTGCTTGCTTGTCTTCGAGGACTTAAAACCGCTCCATCAATCTCAAGTAGTTACACGCCGAAGCGTACCGACACTCGTCTTCGATACTCCGATACTCGAAAGTCGACTTCGCTTCAAGTATAAACTCGAGGGAAATTCCGATGATTTTAATACCAGGTAACCCTTGAGACCAAAGTAAACCGAACGCTGTTACGCGTCACGCAAAGCGTATCACCGTTGCGACGCGACAAATAAGTAACAACGACCGAATACTATCGATCATTGATTTACGCTGTTTTGTTGGGAACAAATATCACATTCTTAATTACCAATCATTCGATTCGCGCGTCGTAAAACAATAAAGACGTCCTTGTGATACCTCGTTCACCGCCAATTAGCTAATGACAATCGAGCTGAATCCGTGGCGTTCATTTGCCTCGATCAAGTCTCGATCAGGGCACTGTAAAAAAATATCAGTGCGTCGTCCTACGTCGTTCCCAAGTTTAAACCCACTTCTTTTGAACCACGGCCGATTACAACAGAGATCACGGAAGCTGTAATTTGTTTTGCGAAGAGTCATCTAAACACTGAACCAGTGTCAAATCCTCCGTACCTTAAGTTCACCAACTTCTGCGTTAATTGAATGGTAAATAAGTTGCGTGAAGGAGAAATGCCGCGGGATAATTAAGCCGGAATATAACGGCTAGGCTGCGGTCAAAGCTGACATTGGTATCTATTAGGTATGCGTCTGTCTCCGTTTCCCTGCCTTGTTGTGACAAGAGAAGCAACACAGTGTGCAGTATACGCGTAACAACATTTAGCTAATCTCGTCTCGGATCGCCTCAAATATTGCAGACGTATACTTGGTCTAATCGGCACATTTGTCGAACGATTTCATACGCGAATTCGCAACGTAGTTCGAACATGTAGGACAATAACTGTTGCAAATAGAAAGAAAGTATAAACTATAAAAGCAGGTAGCATGAAAATGGCCGCTTTTCAACATTTGCCAACTTCGCAAGCTTCTATTTCTGCATACGTAAAAAAATATCTCGCTTCGTTAGTTCTGTTTGATTATAAAATATCATATCGATGGATGTTTTTATAGGTTATAATTTATACACGGACCTTTAAAACTGTGCAAAAATGCCTTTCGAATCAGAAATATCTCAAGAGTCGGTAAGATCAGAAGAAGCGGATTGGCAGGGCGTTCAAAGATGTACATTCAAGAGGGCATTCAGTCAGTCAGTCAGTCAGTCAGTCAGTGAGTGAGTGAGTCGCCGGGTCGGAGAAAGAGAGAGAATAAAGGAGATAGAGGGAGGGAGAGGAGGGAGTGCAACGGGGGAAAGGCCTAGTTTATTTTTATTTCTGTCTGGCTGACGGGTACGAAATAGGTCGAGGTGTCTGCGGCGACGCTTGTGCGGCACGCACGCACGCAAGCACGCATGCACGCGTGTGCGTGGGTGCCCCCAAGTGCATCCGTAAATGCATGCGTGCGACTACTGCAGCGGTGGAAAAGTTTGCACCGAGGTTGACTTGGCGAAAGCCTGAGAAAGTATACTAACCGAGTGAAGAAAAAAAATAAGAGAAAAAGAAAGAAAGACCGCACCGCGCGGAGGTAATACGATTGCGGCATTAAACACGCGTGTCGATGGGAAATTGGAAGCTGCGCACGAAGTGCAGCGTAAGAGGTTTACTGAAAATGAAGCTGACAAACAACGATGCCGGTTGCGTGAAATTATCCAAAGGAACGCGTCGGCGATCATCGATTTCAAATATTTCATTTACCCGCTCCGAGTGAAGAGAAAAAGAGTAGATTTTACACAAAATGCAGCAGCAAAAACAAAAAATTACCATGTCAACCATATTTCATACTACAAATTTAGCATTGCAGATTTTATTCCACGCACAGTGGTTTTCACCGTTTTTAGAGTAAATCCTTCGTTTTACGAAATATATTTTGGAAAAAAAAGGAAACAATAACCTGACGCGTCCCGCTTTTCTTCAAGTTTCGAGTAAAATCTGCCCTCTTATTTTCTGCGTTCAAATATTAAAGACGATTACTTGGCGGTACAGTCGAAAAACATTCTCGTCAATCCCTCTTGATAAATTTTTTTTGAAATTCAATATCTATGCCGAGTTCTTTTCAGTTTGAAAGCTCGTCGTCGATTTAAGTCTACAGCACTTGCTGATTTTAGCTTAATCAAAAGAAATTCCGTACATGCATTAATTTTAATAATAAACTATTGACGTCGTGTCATTCTCTTTTTCATAACGATTCCCTTTTTCTCATTGTCACTTTTCTCCCAATCCCCGCGTTACGTGCAATTTTGATTACGTAACAACGCAAAAATTCGCAATTTAGGGATTTTTATGCTTTTAATTTTACCGGAATCCTCTCAAATTTTTGCCATCGTCATCGTCATCATTACTATATACTACTACTACTACTACTACTACTACTACTACTTTCCTCAGCCGCGGTGGACGAAGTTAGGAAAGAGAGAAATGACAAAAATTTTGTTGGTGAAGTGAAAGCTTTGAAGGAGAAAAAAGGAAAAGAAATTCTCAGCCCGATACGCGTTTTGTATGCGATCTGCGTTTGTCGCTTCGTTGTCGTCGTGTCGGTTCTTCGTCGATTATAAAAAGGTAAGACAACCGACGGCTGCTGCCTGACAAAAAAAAAAAACAAAACCAAAAAAAAAAGCAAGCCTTATCGTGGTAAAGGGTAGATTAACATCGTTCGTGTCCGATCAATCTCACCGTTAGCCGCGACGTTACGCGAAGCGTTTCAACGGGGCGCAAACTTAGAAAAAACCATTCAAATGTGTAAAAACGAAACGGAGAGAAGTAATGAAAGAAAAAACGAAATAAAAAAAAACAGCAACGAAGCAAACTCCGAGTTTGAAAGCAAAAATATCAAACAGTCAAACGCCGCGCTGCGCGATGATATCGAATGGGGGTCAAAGGTCGGGATAAACTGGCGCCTCTTCAGACCGGAAAAAGAACGAAAGATTAAACTCGTACGTGGAGTATGGAAGTAGGAAAATGCTGACGACTTCGGGATAGGTACAGTGTGCATATTTCACAACGTATGATTCGCTGTGACACGTCACGAGCATTAAGTTTATAAATCTAAAAGGTACAAGGTATAATTATATTGTTAAATAAAAAAAAATAAATAAATAAATAAATAAACGACGACAACAACAATAATAATATAAATAACGATAATAAAGCTAGTCAACTTGTTACCTCTTCGACGTTTCGGAAATCCCGATGTAACGATAATGAATATATTCCAATTAATGAATTTCTTGTATTACACTGATTTATCACTCAAATTGTTCCGAGTTCTATGAAGCTGCCGGTAGCAGGTGTTGTTTCACGGTGTATTAATCAACATTTCGATTCGTCTCTAATTGTAATTTTCCAACCGAGTTGGAAGACAAGGGTCAAAGGTCGAAGGCGACAAATTTCGTGGTAAAACCCGCGATATATATATATATATATATATCCGTATTTATGTTTACGCTGTGTGTCGTACTATGTAAAATAGCTGTGTATATAAGATATACGCAAAGCGTCATTTACCTTTAAAGCAAATGCACAATACGGTGGACGATAGATATGGAAAAGATATTAAATAAGATTTTATATACGAGAAAAGGAAAAATGAGGAGAGAGAAAAAAAAAAAGTGAAAAATAATACGACGGTACGTGACAGAAACAATTTATAGTCGACAGACTACCTATACACGTGTTATTTTAGTTATATTTTATTTTATTTTTTCTAATTTTTTATTCGCTCAATGAAACACAGCGTGTAGTCAATCCTTGTCGGAAGAACTTTACGATATTTTTACCGATTTATCCTGTATATCTGATAAACACGCGGGGCATTATTGTACGCTTGTCACCGTTATTTACATCGGCAGGAAAAAGAAATGAGGCAAAAGACGGGCATAAAATTTGTAGCGCCGCGCCTCGTCTTATATACCTACATACAACTATATGTTCAATATGGGTACTGCGACAACGAGGCTGAAAATCTCAAGAAGGTTAATGAAATTTCAACAATGATAAATGAGAAAGGTGGTCACGTTGGTGAAATTGCATATATATATATAAGATACGACGCTGTAACCTCCGCGCCTATGTTTTTCCCCATTTCTTTTTCTGCTCACACACGTAACGGTCGCAAGCATGTAATAATGCCTTGCATGTATTTTTCATTAGGTAAATTCGGTTAGTTATTAGGTCAAATTTCGAATTTAAATCAAATAATTAACATCTCATGAAATGTTGTAAATATCTGCAAGAGAAAAAAAAAAAAAAAAAAACGAACGACCTGAAAGAAACACAGAAAACAAAAAAACTCAAAACAACGATAATTTAGCACGAACGTAAATTGAAAAACCGAGTTATCGAACGCAACTCCGTAATCTTCATGTTATTCTTTTCTTTAACGTATTTTTGGTATCTATATCTAATTTCAATCGATTACACCTCTCATTTTGCGCAACCGATATATGCCTATGAGACACATTCTCATCGTAGCGTTGACGTATTTTTTACAACTTATACTTGCACCGCCCATAAGTACTGTCTTGAGTTTATCGTATCTTTTTTTTCTTTTGTTGTTGTTTGTTTTCTTTTTTTTTTTTTTTTTAACGTCAACTTTTTTCCTCGTACATCGGACTCGTCGTTGTTGTTAAGAAGAAGATCACACACGCTGATAAAATCCTTACCGCGTACAACACAATTTTCGCCAACAGTAAAACGGTCACGTGACCTTCGCAATATCTGTATCTAGGAACATGCTTACGCACACGCGTGCATACGCGTACACAAAATACATTGAAGTCGAGTGTTGGTAACGCGTCGCGAACATATACAAAGCGATTAAAATTCCGTCTGGCATTCATTGAGGGAGTTTCATGTGAATGAAGTCCATTGTCGTGCGTCGTTCTACGCTGCTCGCTCCACTCGCGATCCGAGACTCCGCTTCCCGAAGACGTCATCGTTTCCATAAAGACCTGCACGTATATCGCTATACACACACTACACGTGCACACATATTATACAGTTTCTGTCAACGCGTTACGACACCACATACTATTTCACGTATATGTGTGTGTTGCACAAGCGATGATGTCGACGACCTCTCTCTCTCTCTCTCTCCGTCTCTCTCTTTCTCTCTCTCTCTCTCACTCACACACGCGCGCAACGTGCGGTGCGTATGCGTGACACCTGTACGTAAATACACGGATTTGTGGAGCTCGGTGTGTCGAACCTCGGAGGCATGAAAAAAACTTCACCGCCATATAATCGAGGAAAAATGAAACGCAATTACGGAGGATCATCTCGAAACGCTGCCGCGGTCTGGCGTAGAAATTCATTCCTCACGGATAAACTTCATTCGGTCGACCCCCCCCCCCCCCCATCACCCCCCATCACCCCTAATTTCAACCTCCGTAATGTTGTTGGTTGATTATTAAAATTCAATTTCAATTATCTATCAATGCGATAAATTTGTTAGATACTCCGTGAAGTAGCTGAGGAAATGGGGGAAAAAAAATGCCTGTAGCATATTATAAGAGAACACCTGGTAGTATAATAGTTTATCATATTCTCGTAATCATTTATTACGCGTCTTTGTAAACCGATTGTTGTTGAGATTGTTTTGAAAATAAAATTTATTCCGTTCGATCAAAGCTTTTCCTTACAGTCCTGATAATAAATTTACTTCGATTAGCTTCAATGATTATAACAATGATTTTTAGTTCGATTTCATCAAACATTTCGCTGTTTAATAAACTAGACAGTTATACTACACTTTATACTAAAGACTATTCAAATAATTCGAAGATATTTGTTCGACGAAGCGCGTGAACGTTACTCTATTTGTTTTTCGTCATGTTTCTTTCCTTCGCGCTTTCTTTATATACCGATCAATCAAATATTTGCTATAGAATTACAACTAATATTTATCAAATTCGAAAGAATGTTTAAATATGTAGATTCAAAACCAACTGATCATTTGAACAGTTTTTAGTAGCGATTTAATGGTAGGGGAGAAGAAAAAAAAAAAAACCAACCAATCCAATGTCATTAAATTCGGGAAATTATATAAGAATGCATTGAATCGACTATATTCGTTAATAAACCCAATCTGCATGTGTATGCAAACATTGCTTTGATGAATTTACTACGAATGGAATAACTAATTGTTCGCATGAATATTAAACAAGGTGTAATACATTTTCCCGTTACATTGTAACTTTTGCAAAGTACTCACTCACCGCGATTTTTGATTATAATCAAAGGCAGCGAGTGGCGAGTTAAAAAACAATGACACGCTGCTCAATAATTCTACGAAACGAGTTGCTGTTTTTCTTTCTTTATTTTTTTTCGTCGCCAGGAAATATTTGTACTCGCTAAAGTCGTGAACAATATCTTTAGCGGTCAAGAATGGCATGTGAAACTTGTATAAAGTATAATAATCGCATCGCGGATCACGATGTTTCTTTATCGATGATAGAAATTTTTGCGGTTCCGACTTTTACGATGTAATAAAATATAAAACAAGGTAGTTGAACATACGTCAATACGACGGACCAAACAAAGATCGCCGATATGAGAATAAGGAGGATATTCGCCATTTCCGTTTTCACATTCCCGAAATGTGCGGTATAACAATTTCACCACAAGTTAATGCATATATTACAAAACAGAAACGGATTAGATCTTAATTTCATTACATTTTCAATAGTGTAATATCCTAATTATGCTAATACAAACAATTTATTGTGATCTTTTAACCCACATACACCGATGTTGCAAATATTGTTAAATTGGCGTAATTCTGAGGGAACGTAACGAGAGAAAAAATAAATTTAAAAAAAAAAAGTGCATCCTCTGGGGATCAATTTGAAGAAATTGTTTGATCCTTTATATAAAATAAGTAGGTAAACGCGCAAGTAATTTTACGACCGTAAAAATTGTCCTGCAAGAGGGATGATGGAGGGTGGTTGAAAAAGTTTAAAAGGGAAAGGGCACGTGGGCACGGACGTTTAATGGCTTGATGAAAAAAAAAGAAACCAGATTAGTCAACTTGCCTTTGATATGTTCTCCTTCTTTGATAACCGTCTGCAAGATTCGCTTGCAGGTCACCCCGACGATAATAAACCGGCCAAGAAATTTCACTCTCACTCTTCAACCCCGCATAACGTCTCCTTATTATTATTATTATTATTATTATTATTATTATTGTTGTTGTTGTTGTTGTTGTTGTTGTTGTTGTTGTTGTTGTTGTTGTTGTTGTTGTTGTTGTTGTTGTTGTTGTTGTTGTTGTTGTTGTTATTATTATCGGCATTGTTATCATATACGTACATATATATCTTCTCACGTTCAACAATGTAATGTAATGCGAAGAAAATTCTTTGACGAACTGCGCGTTCGACGTTTGGCTATAAATTTAGTGAATATTACACAATGCGCAATAATGGCATAGAAGCAAGAGATAAAAAAAAAGGAAAAAAAATATCCATTTTTTTTTTTTTTTTTTTAAATTGATCGAACAACATTCAGCTATAGAAATCAATTGCAGATCGCCATATCGATAAGAGTGATAAGATAATCGCGGACAACAGACGATTTCGATGATCTGCAGCAGCAATTATTCAAGAAGATATGAAATTACTTCATGTTATTACGTATAAAACATACATAAACAAGCAGTGTCTTATAATAAACCGAGTAAATATATTGACGACAATGTCAGGCGAAGAAGTGTGAACGACGCACGCTGTGCAATTCCAAAGTTTACTTACAGGGTGCAACAGCCAATATTACTCTGGACGTATAAACACGAATAAACAATACGGGTGTGTATGAACATTTGTTTGTTTGCGCGTGCGTGCGTGAAAATTGCAGACTGCTGATAGAAGCTCGGTGTATTTGTATAATAACAGCGCAAGCTTCAGACTAAACTGACAATGTGAGCCATCGGCAAACGTCGCAGCTTCTTTTTCTTCTTTTTTTTTTTTATAGTGTTTCAAACGCATTAAAGCTGCAGGCTTTCGACTATTACATCGGTATAGCGGAGTAACTGACCTACATGTTTATTCGTTTAGATAACTGCATACCGTAATCGTAATATCCGTATGTCCGTGGTCGTCGTTAGCAGTTGTTGGAGATAGGATAGAAAAATTGCTTGCTTGGCATAAAATATAGCGCAGCCGCCGCCGTCTGGACCGCAACGCCATAATAAACAAGTATGTTACGGTTGAAACTTGTAGCGCACGATGAGATATCGCGTGAGAGTATCCCAAAGACTGCGTTACGATACAACAAAGATCGTGTGGGTATGTTCGACGAAAAGCAATTGGCACCGAGGGACGATTATTAAATTTGTCAATCTCTCCGATCGCAAACGAGACGATAAACACCAGCGTGGCAATTGAATCCGTTCTATCATCGCTGTTTGAGTTTTCGCCTCGCGGACCTTAGATAAGAGAGAAATGATTGATACCGTTGTAAAAATTGTACGTAAAACGATAAGGCAGACATCCGACGTACCGACGCGTTGTTGATCGTAAAGTAAAATACGAACAATAAATCATTATCGATCCTCAGCTTGGACTCGAACGACGAAGTCTGATTTGTTCGATCAACGTTCGATTAATGAATAAATTTCCTCACCTTGGACAATTTCTCGCCTTCGTGATGGGGAAGAAGCGTCCTGAGGGATTGAAAGCCGGCGTTGATACTCTGCATTCGTCGTCGCTCGTTGCTGTTGGCGATTTCACGCCTCATTCTCTTCTCTTGCTCCATGTGGCTTCTTGGCGTAGTCCGACCCGCGACGCCGTTTCCGTTGTGACCGTTTAGATTGTTTACAACCTGTCCGTCGTTAGATTCCTGAAGTTCGTGATGATCCCCGACAATCACGTTCGTCGCTACCGAACCCTCGTCCGCCCCCTCGCTGCTGCTGAAAACGAATGACCGCGCAATTTTTAAGAAAACAATTTACAAAATACGGTGTCCATCGACGATGGAAAAATTCCTAAATGAAATTCTCAAACGCGATAATGATACGATGAATGAAACGTCGAATTGTTGTGAAAAAAATAACAGATTGTGAAATCTTTCTTAAACACTCCAAGTCGTAAAAATCCAATCTTGCGTTTCCTGATTCAGAAGGCAGAAGCCAAAAAAAGACATTTTCTTTGACGAAGCGATTCGCTTATCGCAACGTTTCCTCCAAATTCTCACAGCGATTATACACATATATATGTATATATATACGTGTGTATAGTACAAGTCACTGCACGAATGATAATATTACGTACAGGAATGAATACTTCGAATTCTTCGAACCGATTTAGGTAGCGTTTAATTCATTACGAATGCACGCAGGCAAACGGTCAGCTTTAATATCTTAATTGCACTTTTTCCTCGCGTCACTATATCCAGCTATTATAATTATTACCGTACCACATATTTCCCAAAAATACGAATTACATGCATGTATTCATCGGTCACTCAATGTCGACGTGTTTTCAGAAAAAAACCTTGATTAGTCAGGTGTAAAGGAATGCAAGCTTCATGCCGGTCTTTCTTTCTTATTTACTTGTTCGCTTACTCACTTCCTGCATGTTTCTTTTTTCTTCTTTTTTTTTTACTCGAGATCATTCTAATCCGATTATTCATTTTCAGATGTGATTTTACAGATGCAGCCAAATCTGCGAAGCAAATAGCCGCGGCGTTTAGGAAAACAAGAAATCGTTGGCGCCAGTGTCGAATGCTTTTCAAGAGTTTAAAAAGACTCTCGGAGGAATTGATTCGTACCAATGGATATGTGTATTGTTCGTGAATTGAGTGCAGAAGAAGCGTGCGGTTAGCTTTTAAGGAAATTGAAATCTCCGCCATGATTTCTTGGTTCTTTTCGCAGAGTAATTCTTTATACCTATCGATACAGCCGAAACCGTTTTAGCTTGTATAATAAAATTTCGCCCCGAAGCATTTCCGGATGGTTGAGTATATCAATACCGGCGGTACAACGTAACGAAGAGAGAATGCCTCCGGATCATTACTTTCATCCTTTACTACTGTTGTCTTCTTTCTGCAAACGAGGCGAATAATTCAATCGATAATATCGCTGCCCACTGACTAAAATATTGTAAAAGAAAACTGTACATGTATACATCATAAATATTATAAACTGTAACAATGAATTAGTCAAAACAGACAAGAACTACCAGAATTAAAAATTCTCGATATTATACGTCATCGAATAATAAACCGTCGCATCTCGAGTGTGAAGAAAAAATATCTCATAAATCAACGAATCTTTCATGCGGTGCAACCTGAGCTCAAAATTATTCTCGTACCTACAAAATACACGTCGCGAGTGTACATAATTTATCGGCGAATATAAATTGGGCCTTACGGAGTCAAGATTACTACTAATAGTTTTTGATATATCAATATTTATGAATTTTGTACATTACGACGTAATGCAGTAAATTATAAATACCCGTAATGCCTAAGCGTATATGAAATTAATGATACATGACGGGCCTACGCACATTTACACTGAAAACTCGTGCAGATATTACAGGTAATATATTATACACATTGTTCCATTACTCGACGAATCTGGTGTCATAAATAAATAAAACTATGCAACGACGCAGAAAAAAAAAAAGAAATCGGTATTCGTAACCAAATTTTATATACGAATGCCGGAATCTTGTGCAAAAAGACTTGGCAATTATTTCGTTGTTTTTTTCTTAAAAAATGTAATAAAAAAAAAAAAAAAGAAGCAAGAAATTTCCAATAAATTTTTTTCCATACCGAACATGAAAAGTCTTCCAATCCGATGAACGTATTACTTCGCACATCTGCCGAGAGTGGGACAAGAATAAAACAAAACGATGAAGATGAGGTATAAAAAAAATATTGACAAATATGATAAAGTATCGTAAACGTCAAAAATTCCCACGCCGTCACGGATTCAGACGAGTCGAGTATATTCGAAATCGACAGTGAGGTTACGATCGTTTCGCGACCTAAATCTATGGATTATGAAAAGCGTCTTTACAAAGTTGCATAATTTTAAGATTTTCTGTCCTCACTGCAGTTAGAAAACGAAAAAATCGAGCGATCAATGAGAAGATGAAAGAAATCCATCTTATGATCAAAACTCGAGAACTATATTTTAAGTTTTCCAACTTGTGTTTATCTAATTATTTTGTTCGTTACTTCTTTTTTTTCTGATTTCACAATACAAGGACAGCGATTCACGCGACCGCCGAATAATTTCTGCGATCGTTCAAAGTCCTCGTCGCTGCATGGTTTCGCACATGGCGATAAGCGTGTAACGACTCCTCCCCCATGTATATATATACGTATGCATATATATATAAAAATATAAATATATGTATACATTGCACACGTACCGTATACACAAAATTTATTTATAACGACAGCTGCAGGAATTATTTTGTTTACTTTAAATTATTCATCCGCATTTTTCCACCAACACAAATGAACTGTACATTGTACGTGTGTATGCATAAAGCTAATTGAATTTATTATTCATTATCGTTTCAATAAGCGGGCGCGGTGCGAGACAGCAGCAGCGATTCCGTAATACTTTGAAAACAATATAAGAGAAAATATCGTCAAACGTTATTTGCAGGAGATAGAAAAGAAAGATAAATAAAAAATGAAGAGAAAATTAATTATCCAAACACGAAGACGATATTGTCTAGGTATTGGATTGAAGAAATTACCGACCGAATATA
Source organism: Neodiprion lecontei (assembly GCF_021901455.1). NCBI lineage: Eukaryota > Metazoa > Arthropoda > Insecta > Hymenoptera > Diprionidae > Neodiprion > Neodiprion lecontei. Next base: position 36,137,531 of record NC_060262.1, read on the forward strand.
AACATCGGTCCAAAGTACGCGTGAACTTAAGATTTGCATTTCACGCTTGTGTTATTATCATTGTTATAATATATATTATATACGTACAATTATGCACTCCGGGAAAAATAAAACATCGTCGCAATACAGCAGCAGCAGCAGCAACAGCTTCGACAAAAGTTTAGTGATGAGAATTTTATCACTAACGATGAGTCGAACAACGGGAAAAAAAAAATAATCGAAGAGGAGAAACATCGCCGTGGTTTTTCCCGGCAAATTGGTCAAATGTTACAAAAAATTAGTGATTATCGTAGTGAAAGCCGATAACTTTTCCTTCGGCGCAGGATGAAAAAAAAACAAAAAAAAAAAAAAAAAATAAAAAAAAACAAAAAGAAGTTATTCGACGCCGTATTGATATTTTCTGAATTTCCGGTTTTGCGCGTTTCGCCGACGAAGGTAATCAATCCGCAACCCGCGAGATCGCGTAAAAGTTTTGCCAAACTGTCTCAAGCGTTACGGGTATATTATAATATAACACAAGTCGCATACACATTTCACGTATAATATGTACATGGTACGTATGTATTGCATGAATCGATGTATACAAGAGAGACCCGAACGATAGTCGCATTCAAATAATCCTATATATTATATACACGTGTATATATACAGGTAATTATCCAATCATTATAACAGAAAGCGCCCGTGGTTAATGAATAATTAATATATGCAAATATTATTTGTTCCTTCTAAAAGTCGAGTAGGATAAAGAGGAGAGGGAGGCGGAAAAGGAGGACGACGGAGAAGAGGATCTCGCAACAGTATTAGAGTTAAAAAAAAAACACTCTCGGGGAGCAATTATTATATCACACTTATACATGTATACGTATACCTGTAATAAAATAAACGTCTGCAGCAAAGCGTGAAGTTTCATCGCAAAAACTGATCTACGTTTCACCCAGTCAAGTTGGCTCATACGTACCGATACAACCATTTATTCGACAAGAATATCATCATATACGTTCAACGATCCAAAAAATTACCGATAAAAAAAAATTTATAAAATTATTCAATTGTTATCTAGAGCTGAAAGTTTATATCAGATGTACGTATATATGCGTGGTGTAACGAGAAGAGCTAGGAAAGCGGGGTCGCCGAAATTGAATCGAGCCGGGCTAAAAGGCGGTGAGTCATCGTCAGAGGCCGTGACCTTCGGCGTTGCTGTTCCACGGAACACGCTCGTTCTACACGTGGCGGCGATAACGAAACTGCGAGGCTTATGGGCGACGTCGACGTCGACGACCGTCAGCCATAACCGTCGGAAGGGCGGGTGGGAGGGAGAGAGGGAAACGCGTCGCGGCGACGACGCGACGGATTCTTTGATCAAGTGGAATAAAAATAAATAAATGAATAAAATAAAAAATAATAGCGAAGCAATAAAAAGTAGGAAGAAAAAACCCTTTTCCATTTTCATTTGCCCGTTTTTCTTTCTTTCTTTCTTTCTTTCTTTCTTTCTTTTTCGACTCTTCCTGCAAAAGTTTTTAGTATAATTGCAATTACAGAGATACGCATGAACGTACGATTGTAAATGTTTCCAATGAATTTGAAAAAAAGTTGATTTAATTCGGTTGGTTAATTTAATTAAGTTAGTCAGCGAGTAATCGCCGGGGAATTTTTTCAATTATATCTACAGATATACCAACCATAAGCTACATTGACAAAATAAATTTATAATCCAACGCAAGTATAATAGAATCGACTGAAATTTATTACACATTTTTGTACACCGTGCGAGTTAGTGAAAATGTGCGTACATTTAGTGCATCTTAATTCCACTCCGACCAAGTTAATTATGCTGTCAACTTATAATTATAAGTTGTAAGTTCGGTTGTATGATTTTTATAATCGCGATTCGGTTTCACAACTACGCGTTGATTTTACGAAAGAATAACAACAATAATATGGTAGGGAAAAAAAATCAAGCGACTTTCCCGAGGATGCGAGTGTTGGATTTTCTTTGTCAAATACGCGTGCAGGCCTGCAGGTGGTACTTCCTGTAAGACATGAGATATCTAACCCAAACTTCGTGTATCCCCTGGCGAGGTTATCACAGAGTTGAGGAAAAAAGAAGTTACCGCGTATATACGTGGTAAAATAACCGCGTACCGAACAAGCGTCTCAAGTGAAACGTACACTTCAAAAACTGTTCTTGGTGCGTTTCTTCTTTAGTCTTTTTCATTATTTTATTTTATTTTATTTTATTTTATTTTATTTTATTTTATTCCATTTCATTTTATCAACACATGTACCGAATTCAACTTAAGAATTGGACGACGTAAATAAGAATAGGTACATGATTTATCTTCCGTAAAATGAAAAAATCCAAGTTGAATTGTGCGATCGGATTTTCGTCGCTTGAAAAGACAGCCTCAAATGTTGTACCCGCAGAAACGAAAAAAAATATATATATACATATATATATATATATAAATAAAGATTTGTCGAATTAACCAAATATGGCGATAGAAATATTTTGTAAAATCAAATATACATATGATTTCACTGCACAGACGTTCCAAATTATCGTTCTTCCGATAGCTTTTCTTTTTTTAAATAATTAATTAACTCAATCACACGAAACTAATTATTCAAGAATTTGGATTCAAATCGTTAAACTAAATTAATACACACCAGATTCTTTTCTACAATACGTACATAACGCTGTATTTTTGGCCTTCAAGTATCACTTCACTTTCGGCATTAGCTGCGGATAATAATCGACATCCCATTACTACGCGGTGATTTTGAAAAGATAATTATCGCGCGCACATGGAATAAAGTATTTTTAGAGGTATGACTAAATGTGAGCCAACCCGATCTACGAAGCAAATTAAATCAAAGCATACCGAAACCAAAACCTAGGCTAGAAAAAAGCAACGAGTGTACCACGTACGTAGGTATCATTGATGGACAACAAAGAGAGAGAGAGAGAGAGAGAGAGATCAAAGTCGGAGCGAAGAAGAGCGTACATCTTGTGATTCGAAACGCGCACCGTTACGCGCGTCCGTGAATTCATTAAAGAACGGAGGTCACCGGCCCTACGCACTACGACGGTGTTCAACTTCCGGTTCGCCAAGGTCCGCGAAGGTTCAAGGCCGGGCGTTGTTACACGTGGAATTCGCGTCCGTCCGTCCGTCGGCTTATCATCAGCTGCCGACGATGGCGACTCGCTTTCCTGACGTCACTCGAATCGCCCACGAAGCCACGCGAAGCGAAATAGACGAGAGATTAGATGAGATGAGATGAGATGAGATGAGACGAGACGAGAGTAGCTTCGGAGCTTCGGTACATAATTTACAGAACACGAAGCGTGCCCGCCTACGTCGCGTGTTAATAGGAAGGAAGAGCAGGAAGTGGGTCGCCTGGATTTCCTCCCTTCTTTCGTCTTACTTTGACTTGTCGGAGAGACCTCGCGATTTCATGCGTTCAACTTCACAGCGCGGATATAACCCGGTCGTAGGTAATTAGATCCGTCGTGGTTAGCTGTGCCGTGCTCCGATCTCTTCTCCCCTCCTCGCATCTCTCGCTCTAGGCCACTTTCGCTTCACCCAGAATTCATTTCTTCCGCCCTTTATTACTAGATATTTCTTTATTTTTATCTATTGTTATTATTTATTATTTTTTTTTTTTTTTTTTTGCGTAGAGAAGTTGTAACTACAAGAATTGCAGTGAGAACTGTTTGTTACTGTACAAATCTATAACGTATACCTTTGAACTTTTCAGATACCGAAATCAAAGTAATTTTCATTCAAAAAAAAAAAAAAAAAAAAAGAAATGCCATCCACGCGATTACCTATTATTAGTAACTTTGACATTGATTTAACTTGACATGAACTTAAACATATGAAATAACGATTGCATAATGAATAAATTTTTTTTTTTTTTTTGTTTTGTAAATAAACAGCTTGACGTTGGCTGGCTAAACCCTGTCGAAACGTCGCAAAATTGCAACAATATAATTTTGTAAGTCGTCAGTCAATGACCTTTTCCAACGAACGTCTTCCTCACATAGGTATAATCACCATCGTGCTTGTAAATCGAAGATTTCTTTTCTTTTCTTTTTTCTTTTTTTTTTTTTTTGTCGGAGAGAATCGATTGTAACAATATTCGAATACAAGTATCAATTGCGAACACGGAATTTAGTTGGAAAAACTTTTAGTTTCTATCGATTCTTTTATAGTTACGTTCATACGTAAAACCATTGTGTACGTTACATCTTTTGACGAATGATAAGAATTTTATTCTACACAGGTAACATAATTGAATTATTCTGAGGAAAATAGGTGTTTACAAAGTTGGAAAAATACGTGAAAACGAAAATCAAATTATCGGTTTCACATGTCAGAGACAATTGCGAAAGATTCTTCAACATGTGTGAAACAAAATTTCTATACGATAAAAAGGAAATACGAAAATATTCAAAGAATAGTTTTTCACACTTTTCGACAACGAATTCATCGAACAATAAGTGAGACGCACGTCTACGCAATTAAATCCCAATACGAAACCCGTCGAGAAATTAGACGGTACCTGCAATCAATTCGCCAAATAAGTGGAGAAAAAAATGGTAATACTTCTCCTTCGCCGAATATATTATTACGTGTGTACAAGAAATCGTGAAACGTACGACAATTAACACAAATCCAGCGTTACGATCGCAACGTCTCTTTCGATCGGAAGCTGGAAGCCGGTTTTGCGCAACGCGGGCAGAGTCGTCGAAGGAAAAATCCGGAAACTCGTCGTCTGCGGTACAAAAAGTGAATACACGTCGAGCCCAACGGTTCGTTGGACGGATGATGGAAAGAAAGAAAGAAAGAAATAAGGAGGGAAGGAAGGAAGTAAGTAAGTAAAGAATAAATAAAGGAAGGAACGAAGGAACGAAACGAGGCGAGGCGACGTCCAGAGGCCAGTGAGTCACGCACAGCTGACGACTGGCGCCACTCAGCTGACTTGTAAGCCAGCTTATTCCCGGCGTCTGTCTATCATCAGCTGTCCGGTTCGTGCGGTAAAAAGCAGCGAGATACGTACGTACGTACAACAATCGCGGGCTAGCCGCTCGTCTCTCGGTTTGCATTCCATTCCGCGTTTCGAGTTGTTTGGTTTTTTTTTCTTTTTTCTATTTTTTTTTTTTTTTTTTTAATTTTTTTTTATTCGTCGCGGTAAAAAACGTGTCTCTTCCTCCATCGTGCGATTTCGGACAAGAGGATGTGTACCGTGAGAATAAATCATTTGCTGCTCCCCGGCTGTTGCACAGAAAATTTTGCATTTCCATTTTTCGTCAATTTATATTACACGCGATTCACGACGGACGAATAAGAATCCGAAATTTAGCACGTTTCAAAGATTGATATTTTATACTTGGCGAAGTCGATTTGTCTGTTTGTTTTTTTTTTTTTTTTTTTTTTCGAAATTAAAACAGTTGAATATAAACGACAGATTTTTGGAGAAAAAAAAAAAAAAAAAGAAAAGAAAAAAAACACAACCCTTGATCGTACGCTTGGAGAATAATACGGCATTATTTTCCGCGTTTTGCGTAACGATTTTCAATCTCCTTTGATTCGCATCCTTGAGGGCAGCTTATATAATAGCGCGAAACAACGTGGAAGAGCGGGAATTGAATCGGAGAGAGGCGAAAAACCGTCGACGAGAGCCGAGGTGATATATTCCGGTATCGCGTTGTTCGATCCTGTTTACGCGTCACCCGCGAAATACTCGCGAATCGCGATTACGTAAGATGCGAGAGCGAGAGAGAGAGAGAGAAGAGAGGGGGGGGGGGGGGAACATTGCAAATTCTAATTTCGATTTCAATGTCCGTGCCGAAACGAGATACATAACGCGGTCTAACAATACGGTGGGAGGATTTTGACCTTGGCTGGAATGGGCAGCTGTTGCTGCTGCTGCTGTAAAGCTGTTATACGTACATATGAGGCATTCCACGCCAACTCTACCAACGTTGGACCCTCGCCATTTTTGATTTTCTTCAAAATATTTCGATGCAATTGTCCCAGCTCCAAAACAGTACCCTAAATTTTTTCACATTATTTCGAGTCAATTTATATTATGTACTGATGATTTTTGAAAACCAACATGTCCTGTGCCGTAATTTAAGAATGTGAAAAAATTGTCAAAAATCTCGCGTCAGTTGTGGAAATTTTTAAACTTGGACTCAGAGCGGGCCGGCTATCGCTGCGACTATTTTTTGAACTTTTTAAATAGGAAAAATTGAAGAAAAAAAATAATTAAAAGAGGCGGTGCAAATTGGACGATTGCTCAAACATTTTCGTATACAGAATCGGATTTTTTGATAATTTGTCGACAATTTTTTCAGATTTTTAAATCACGGCATAAGACATGTTGGTTTTCAAAGATAATAAGTAGTACAAATTTACTTAAAACAACGTGAAAAAAATCAAGGCATGTTTTGAAGTTTGGGACAATCGCACAAACTTTTTTCCAACATAATCAAAAATGGCAAGGGTCCAACATGGGTACAGTTGGCGTGGAATGCCCCATACATTCGTACATCCTACGAACTCAAAGCAGGCATAACGCGTACGAATAGATAATTGGGAGTACGCGCGTGACTCGACACCGAGGCTGGGTAAAAAAATTGTCAAATTTTATCACCACTGAGACAGTGATTAATTTTACATATTACCGTAATATATAATATCTTATACGAACAAGCTTTAATAAACTGACATCGTTACATTGATCATCGGCGATTAATAACGCAGTAGTTGCGTACATTGTATAAAGAATTTGTAAAGAAGTGTACAAACTATTCAACAAAGCTGGTATTACAGATCCTCGGCTTACGAATTTTAACTTTGTTATACTATACTCTAAAAACTAAACTAAAAGTGGAGGCAACATTTTAACGATATTGAATTTCGACACTATCGTTATTCGCATTGGGAAAGTAAGAAATAAAAAAAAGTAAAGAAACACAGGATTGCAACGAAAATTGATCTAGTATATGTGGGGAAAACACTTTTTTTTTTTTTTTTTTACAAATAAAAACGTATTTCACATCCGACTACACGAAACTTCACCGACGATCGATAGATACATGTGAATAATTTTTGTATCAAAGATCACCGAAGCCTAGCCTTGAATGATAATAAATATAGAAAAGTATTCGCAATCCGTGGAAAAATTCTACTTTCTCTGTACCGTCAAAAACAATCCGTTGAAGCTCATCTGTGCAGCGGTACAGCTTATACTCTGCGCACAGCTCGATCATAAATTCATTCGCTCGACACGTTCAACCTATTTTATACGTACGTACGTACATGTATACATATATGAAACAAGGACAATTTTTCATCGTTCAAACGTCTCGGAATATGCAATGTGAGTGTATACGTACAGACAAAATGCCTCTTTTATCACGCTTATGTATCGTACACAGAGACAAAAAGTGATAAATAATTCAACGGAGATAGGGTGCAGCTGATCTCTGCTCGTATTGTACGATCCGCGGAGAAGGTTCGACCTGTATGGCGAAGGAGGAAAATGTAGGAAGAAAAGCTGTTCGCTCAGCCTCCGTTTACGTACTTTGACGTCGTCGACGTGACGTTCCGGGAAACAGAAACGTTTGCTTTTTACGAGCCGTTCAAAAAATTTGAAACGTGTATCTAGTGTCAACGGAGTCTCCGGATGTTAGAAAACACGCGAGTCACAGCGTAACGGAGTAGATGCTTTTCATGTGCCAAATTGAAAACTAAAATGAAAAAGCAAACAAATGAAACTTCACTTGTGTCTATAAAAAAAAAAAAAAATCTCACTTCCCCGGAAGAAGAGATTTCACAAAAGACGTTGTTTCCAAATATAATTGTAAACCCAGGAATTCGAATCATCGATCGAATGAAAAATATCGCATAATTTTTGCTATTTTTCATCGTTACTACATTTTTCGAACACATTGTCTGATCGACTAGCAGAAACTGGAGAGTTTCGCTGAAATATTTTACTACATTTCGCAATGACAAATCTTGCCTCGAGATTAATTCAACGATATTGTTGTTTATAAATCGTGAGCGTAAAATTTCACCGAGTAAAATGGATAATAAATTACACCGACATTATTAGCAATACTAATTCTCGCTCGTTTCAATTCGCACAAAATCGGGATCTCAAATGTTGTTAATTCTACGTCGCGGTTTAGACATCGACGCCACGCTGCTGCTTCGGTGCAGCACAAGTTAAGCCTGAGCCGTAAGATCCCCGAGCTGATCGCGAGCCTCGGACGTTGTTGAACCTTTCGCGAGATATTATTTACGATCGAAAAACATTCCACGTGTAGCTGATCAGTTGCAGGCAGGCGTTCCAATATCAACATCTATTATCTATAAATATATAATTTATACATATCGCAATACCGAGATACCGTGGAATGAGGGAAGAATTTTTGTGTAAAAAAATAATAAATAATAAATTCAAACACAGTTTTGGACAAAAAAAATTAGAAAAAAAAAAAGAAAAAGAAATGTAATTAAAAAAAATTTTTTAAATCAAACATGTTCACATCGCACGCTGTTTACACAAAAACAATTGTGTCAATTACGATCAATTACTATCAATTAAAACTCTGGAGGTGACCTGCGTTGAATAATCAAAGATTTGATACCGCGCATTTTTCTCGCGAATGACGTTGCATTCATTGCTCGTGAGCTTTGTATATCATATACATACATGTAGAGAGCCACCCTAAAATTTTCTTTTATTTCATCACAATGCCGACAATGAATATAATAATAAGAAAATATGATTGATGAAAAGTAATTTTCAATCCGCTTAGTTTTTTTTTTATTCCATTTTTTCTTTACAACGATTAAAATTTATCATTGATTTTCAGTCAGACATGCGTTCTCGAAATATTTCAATTCGATTCGCAGCGTCGAATGATATTTCTAAGTTATACATATTTCTCAATCAACACTGTTGTTGAAAACTTTGTATTATAAGAATTGCAACGGTTTCAATCAATCTTCATCAATTGTTATACAAATAGGTACAAGAATAATACGAGAATGCTTGTGCAACACTACGCGCCAAACATCCAACGATAATTTTTAGTAAATGATCGATGATATTACCCGCCCACACGCCTATGTAACACGATTATGTAGAAGTATACGTATAGATATAAATGGACCACAACGTAACGAAGTGACAATAAATTGGAAAAAAAAAAGAGAAAAAAAAGCAAAAATACCAACAATTCAACGTGCTAAAAACAATTGCAACGCTGACGGAAGTTTGAATTTCTTTGCTTCTTCATCTTAAACAAATATAAGAATGGCAGTAACTGCGTTAACGATTCCGTATATTTTCAAAGGATGTCCTTAGTTCATTCGTTACTTTCTTTCTTTATTTTTTACCAATCAAACATCTCAGCATCCGCTGACCGATCAATATCTTCGTTGTTGTCGCACAACTTCCGTTCGAACAATATCTCGAATGAAAGTAAGTCTCCTCGTTCCGTCCTTCCAAGCACAACGCATTGAATAAAACATGTATAAAAATTACGATTTATAGGAACGATTCCCGTCATATGCAAAGCTATTACAGAATTTTCCCCCCAATTGTGTAAACGCTATGGAAATACGTATACGCTCGACGAATTGAAAACCGCGGTTATTTCAATTTTTTTCGTTTTATTTCCCTTTACGCATGCACCTTAAACGGTGATGATCGTAAAAAGCAACATCACCAAACTCTGTCGTGGACATTGTCCAACTGCAACGCAGCGGATCGTTTTCCTGTTCGAAAATTCAACTTTCTCTTCCCGCGAGTATGAGCGACCATTTCATACATTGATACACAATGTACCTATTATACGTATATGCGCGTATACGTACGTACGTTATCCATACATATACGTATAAAAAAAGCCATCAATTTTTTCCAACCGATACTGTGCAAGTAGATCATTGAAAGCGATATTCCACGTATAGTATATACATTCGGAACTGAGTGTAAAACATTACGCGAGATAATCGAAATTCGATTCAAGAATATGATAGGTATATAATATTCGTACAACAAATCTAAAACCATTCTTGCCCGCGATACATCATTATACCGAAATATACCCATTATACGACAATTGAACATGTAATAAATAAACGAATTCCTGTAATAACAATAACAATGACGTTTACAAAATATGATGATTTCGCTCCGAAAATATGCCAATTCGTTTTTACAATACATACAGGGTGTCCGACTTGAATCGACACGGCAGAATATTTTGCGAACAAATGCGTTTGAGAGAAAAATTGTTCGAAGTAAAAGTTTTATGCTTCGAATTGGACAAAATACATTGTGCTACCGTATTTTTTATTCCGTGGACGTTTGCAAGGTCATTTGAAGGATAACGTTGCTTTTTTAAATAGAACCGTGTGATTTTTTTTTTTCACAAATTTGAATTCTACAAAAAAAAAAAAAAAACTAAGAAAGTACTTAAAAAAATTTTTCCGCTTCGTCACCCGAAACGGTACACCCTGTATACACGCGCGATCTTTGCCCACGTATACTCCGCGTAGAATATCATATCGCGTCGTATGCAATGTAATCGATAATACGCGTTCATTGAATAATGGCGGTGGTGGTGAGTTGTGAAAAATGAGGCGTAGTTTCCAAGCTGCCTGCGGGCAGGGTTCGGCTCAAGGGCGTCGCTGCAGGCGTCGAGGATGGCGCAGCTGGCCGTCGCGTCCCTTGCTGCATCCATCCCGTGTCACATCGTCGGTAGCTTCACGCGGCCCAGAAAGAGTGTTTATTTTTAATTCCGTACGCCCTGCATCGTCGTCGCTAGTGGCGTTCATCGTCAGCTGGCGGTTGCTCCTCCAGCTTGCAGCTTGTACGATGCGTCCTTAGCTGTACGCCGCAGGGAATGGAAATATAACGCGACGACGTGCGACGATCGTGGTTTCATGCCTAACTTCGATTGAACTGCGGAGAGAAATCGGAAAGAAAGAAAGAAAAAATCGCTCTTGTGCAATTTTAAAATCAGACTCTTGGCGTGGAATTTTAACTTGCAAAAATTGGATTATAGGTATACGTTTCGACTTTCCGTGGTTTATTAAATTTCCCACAATCCCAGAGGCGCGAAGTGCGAACGATTTTTCTGAAAAATTAATACCTTTACGGTAACGTAACCGCAAACCTCATCCTCGTAAAGAAAAACGATCCCGTGACAAAGACGACGACGTGGCGATCGTTGTGTATCGATACGTGACTGCGTAAACACTCGGTAAGTGAACGGGTTCAGGGCTCAGCAAAGAACCGAGGACAACATGGATTGTCAAAAAGCTTTTTACTGCAACAAAGAGTAACGTCAAGCCACGAGATCCAAGTGCCTGCTACTGGGTAGGAATAGAGGGATTATGATAGCATCGCGCGTCTTTTTCGTGAAAAAGATCGAGATTGCGTATCAAGTACATAAGTAATGGGAGGAGAGGATCCGAGTACGACGTGCTTCGAGAACGCGGTCGGCCGATCGTGAGTCGAACCAAAAATAGCCGCCGAGGAAGAAAAAAGGCGGGCGGTAAGGCGGACGCTTTGGTCCGGACCTATATCACTACCTTGGCCCTCTTCTTCTTCTTCTTCTTCTTCTTCTTCTTCTTCTTCTTCTTCTTCTTCTTCTTCTTCTTCTTCGTCTTCAGCTTCGGGATCCGAGAGGCTCAGCAAGCCTTTGTCTGCGTGGCTGCGGGCGGAGGGAGAGAAGGAGACAGAGAGAGAGAGAGAGAGAGTGAGAGAGAGAAAGAGAGAAAGAACCGCCGCTTGAGTTTAAGCATCTTTTTGTTTTTTATTTCAATTTTATTATTTCTGTTTAGAAGACTGTACGGAGCCGACTAGTATCATCAGCACGAATGAATTCCTCCCAGGCGTACATTTTTTATTTTTCAGGATCGACAGAATTCGTTGTTATTAATCGTAAGGGGAAAAAAGAAATTTGTCTTCTTTCGAAGCATCGCTGTGTAAGGACTTGTAATTCTGTAATTATATCGTTATAAATGAATTTATTATCGGTACAGGGAATGTGATGATAAAAAAAATTGCATAATATAATATAAATAATACGTTGTTTGAAATAAAATTTAAAAAATCCAATTCCCGCGAGGTCAGACAACGAAACCCTCAACTATATAGATACGCCATGCACACCTGCCTTCTCTCACCATGTTGTTACACCTTATACGTTTTTATTAAATTTTTCTCCCGCCCGTCTATAATCTCATTACTAATAATCTTCAGTCTCGAGCTTCCGCTGTTTACATTACGCAAAACCGTTAAAATTTTCGCAACGAAATATTCGGCTTCCCGTGCTGCGGTACACGGATGAAAATTGAACTTGTATAAAAAAAAAAAAAATAAAATGAAATTCCTCCCCTCAGTCTCGGTCAGAAAAAAAAAAAAAAAAAAAAAAAAACAGGTCCTCCCTCCTAATTTACGAAACTAGGTTCTAGAGTAACGCCGCGGTGCGTCGCGACGCCTTGACCGCGTGGCGTCGTCTTGGGTCAGTGAACTTTACACAAGTTGCCTCAAAGTCATCGCCTGGTTCGGATAGCGCTGCGGTCAATCGAGCCCCGAGTCTCGTCGTTGCGGGGTCATTGGGTCAGTCTTGCCGCATGTTTGACCCGCTGCTGCAGTCCGTAACCGAGAGAATTTCGACTGCATCGCTCCGCGTGCATGGAAAATCAAAAATTAAGAAACTATGCGCTGCACTTGGCGACATAACGCGAAATAATTCTTCGACGTGACGCGTTGGTAAAATGTGCATGTTAGAAAAATATATATCGATCAGAGTGGCGACAATTTTGCTCAAATAAAATTCCGAGACTCTTCCCGTCAAAAGATTAAATATTCTCTGATCTTTTTCCACGAAACTTAGGCAATTTTGGGTGGCTTTTGTGACTTGTAAGAATGTTCCAAAAATTGGGCATCTTCAATGCATAAATTTGAATACAAAAATACATGGTGCTGTTTCGTTTCACAGAAGTAATTATAAATTGAACAATACCATTTTTGTAAGTTATCGTACAATTAGTTCGACCCGAGAACGGTAAAAGTTAATCTTTTTTTTTTTTTTTTTTTTTACCTATTCACGTAACGGGGGTGAGGGTGAAAAAACGCTCGAATCTTGTAAATTCCACCTCTCGGATGCATCGTAATATCGTTAAGGGTCTTATACAGGCCCTAATTTTCTTCGTTTTTGATTAAAGAATCACGTGAACCAAACAACTTTTTTTTACTCGCGGTTAATGAAATCTAATTACGGTCGGTATCTCGAATCGAAAACGTAAGCTGTTCTCTTGCGATGGGAAATTTAAATTCCCGTGCGTATGTTTCTTAACCCCCCTCCCCGTTTACGCCGTTCTAATCTAAAACTAAATCAAATGTAAATCTAACAATAAACAACACTGAATCTCATTCGTCCATTTTGAATCCATCCCAAAGTGTCATTAAAAATGACAGATGTCGAGCCGCTATTAATAACATAACTAACGCGATACACCTGCAAAGAATTCCTAATTTAACGATTTACTTGATTATATCATGTAACAATGAAGTGTATCGAGCGACAAATCTCTTCCGGTTATAAAGAGATCCGTAGAAAACGTATCGGATTACATACCACGCAACGTCGACCTCTTCGCTTCGCGTTGTAACACCTATGCAGAATTAGTCGTCGTTCGTTATTTCGTTAAAGTTTGCTCTCACACACGTACGATATTATATTATAATACACTAGTATACTACAGCAACTACTAGTATATACATATACGTATACATAGGTATAATATACTCGATTCTTTCGGCAAGGTTAAGCGAGAGCCGTAAAGAAAGAAAGAAAGTAACGCGGGCGAAAAGAGAGAAGATACATTTAGCGATTAATGACGTCAGACGGAGCGACGCCGTCTAGCAGCTGCCTCAGTCTCCTCCTTGTCCTCCTCCTCCACCGATTCTCACGGGTTTTCATCGGAATAAGAATAAAATTTAAAAATAATAACCACGATGAAAGTATTTATTTATTTTTTTCAATTTAAAAAAAGATCACTTCTACAGCGATAGCTTTGAAAATTTATAATAATTATTATCTACTTTTACCTTGATCTGCCGCAGAAAATAAGATATAAAAAAACAAATTCCGAAGAATTACGACCAATAACTTTGTATATCACACGAACCGTTGTCACATGCTGCACGATGCGCCGAAATGAGATGGACCCCAATTTTTCTCGTCATCCCAAACGACGGAAGCGACGTACGGAATATATAACGTATAGTGTATCCATCTCGACGTATTTCGTCGGGCGGCGCGAAATAAGATTGGATTTTTTTTTGTTTCCTTTCTTTCTTTAATCGTATTTTCCGAATACTATGTATGAACGCGTATACAACGATACTTAGAACGTGACAGGTTAATGATACGATGTACTGGAATCGGACGGACAAATTACAGTTGCATTTATATACTACGTATGTTACATGTGCGTACCTACGCAGTATGCGAACGGTTATTATTTTGCTTACTGCATAAAAAATTGAAATAAAACTTCATCCTTCTGTGTAAACTGCACAAATCAATTACGACAATACCCTCGTCAATATTTCATCAACGCCATTGATCCGTCGATATAAAGAATACGGAAAAAAAAAAAAAGAATAAGAAAAAAACAAGGCATCAATTGGTAACGTTTACTTATGCGATGTTCCAGGTACATGCATGCATAATATCATTTTCGACATTGATAGACGTTTATAGGTATAATGCGTGCAGACAGAAATGCCTACAATCAGCGATCGAATGTCAACATCGTCTGCAGGCGGGCAATTTTTTACTGCAACTTCAGTAAAAGAAGTTCCATTATTCACTGCACAGTCATTCCTTGCATACATATAGTCGGGATGTTTAGTTTTATTTCTCATAATTATTATATTGATTCCGAAATGTCGCTGCGATAATAGAAAAAGAAAAAAAAAAAAAATTACCAACAAGATTACAAATTTTAACACGCAAGTTCACGCAATACGTCATACAATTTGCATGAAACAAGCATACGCCCTAATATAAAATACATCTGTTAAATCACGTTGACGTACATAACGCACTCGGTATTTGGGAAAGTAACGTGGAGCGATATCTGACATCATCCTACGCGTGACCGCTTATAATATTAACCATACACAATAAACATCATTCTAAATACCTAAATTCGAGTGTATACAGGTGCCTGAATTCATTTATCCCTTCCCCCCTCCGCGTGCGTATACGTTAAGGAAACCTAACCTATAACTTAAACCAACCCAACTCCAACGTCAGCAATAAAGCACGTACCAACGACGAGACTGTACGCAGATGCATCACCTACATTTTATAGATACTAGAAATAAAATGCGAATGACGCGCTATTACACTATACTCGGTATGAATTCCTAACGACTAGACAACACCCGGTCATCTCCTAGAGTTGCGATTCGCGCGCTTGCTCTAGAATTCGACAATTTAAATAAATTTCAAATATCCGATAGTTGGTCCCCCTGACGGACAGCCGTTCTCGGATTCTAGCGCATGCGCATCGCCGCGAATCCACAAAACTACGACGGTGTGTAGTAGTTGAGAATTCACTCTGTACACGCACATGTATATGTATATATATAATAGCCTGAGTGTTTGTACAACGATATCTCGCCTAATCTCAACGCGACTGATGCTAGCGGGCTGCATCGGTTATACAATATTATAACCTTGTACCCATCACTCGAGTGAGAGAGAGAGAGAGAGAGAGAGAACGGATCGTACAGCCGGGCAAACGAAGAAAGGGCCCCTTGCCTGCATGTCGGGTACAAAGGGACGTGGGGGTTTCCTAGTACCGAAGGAGAGCGTAGGGAGAGAGAAACAGCGACGAAGAGGAGAGGAGAGGAGAGGAGAGAAGAGAGGAAGGGCCAAAAAGAGACACGAAGAGGCGAGAGGCAAAAAAGGATAAAAGTGGGGGAGACCCTGCG
Organism: Neodiprion lecontei; assembly: GCF_021901455.1. NCBI lineage: Eukaryota > Metazoa > Arthropoda > Insecta > Hymenoptera > Diprionidae > Neodiprion > Neodiprion lecontei. Next base: position 36,153,587 of record NC_060262.1, read on the forward strand.
GGGACTACTTTCTCCCCCCCCCCCCCCGCCCCGCCGGGCGTCCGTCCCTCAAGCAGCGTCGCTTCCGCCGTCCAAGACGGATAGAAGGAGAGGAAGAAAGGAGGGGCGCGAGGGTTGCCCAAACACGAAGCGAGAGACGTTTCCTACGCTCCGAGAGAAGATGGAAAATTTCGATGCTGTATTCCGTGCGTGTACATACTTGTATATACCATGCAAATAATACACATGCGTACATGGACATATATTATATATATTATATATATGTACGCATGTAAGGTTATGACGTTGCCGGAACTCTTTTGTACAACGAAGGAAAACAGTGGAATATTGTTATATTTTTCTTTGTTTTTTTTTATTCTTTTTTTCTCTACCGTTTGTCGTTCGTCGCTGTTGCTGTTGTTATTGCTACGCTGCTGCTGCTGCGACGGAATTCATATCGATTACTAAACTTGCTGTATTTATTTTTATCGTTTTTACTTTTACATAAAAGCATGTATAACGCACCGACCGTAATGACAATCATAGATCCTAGTATATGTGTATATCAGGGTGGTCCGTGTATGAGGCACAAAAAAAAATTCACAACGGAGGCTGTTGATTCGGTTCTAAATGGTGAAAAAAAAATTCCTCAATTTTTTCAGATTCTTATTTCATTCCCCTAGTCTCCCTGTTTAAGCGGCAAGTTTCAAATTATCCAAAAACATGCTCGTTCACTATATTTTGTACTGAATTTTATTTCAAAGTTATTCGTAGGCAAAAAAAAATCCATAATCTCGAATGTTCGGTGAGACTCAACTTCTTTTTAGGGAATAAATAATAAAGAAAAAAATAAAAAATCCCAGTGTCAGACTTAATCTGAAAAAAAAATTTTCAAACAAAACACTAACTAATTCATTTAATCAGCACTGTAGTGGAATAACCCAGATGTCAACGCTACGTAATATCACAGTCGATGACGTGCGAATGTTGAGGTTCTTTTTTTTGAATTAATCTGATCCATTTGTCATCTTGGGGGAAGAAAAAAATTAATAAATAAAAAACTTAACGTCGCATACGTTTCTCATGGAATCCCCCTTTATGATTGTTTATTTATCACAGAAAAGCAGATGAATCTCACTGAAAATATGGATTTTTTGTTTGCCTACGAATAACCTTGAAATAAAATTCAGTACAAAATATAGTGAATAAGCATATTTTTTAATAGTTTGAAATTTTATACATATACCCTAGAAGGAGAATGAAAATTTTGACGGAATGACGATTCTCGGTTATGTCTGCAAACTGACCAGTTGCTTGTAAGAATAATATATATCTGAGAGATGTGGAATGAAGGGTGTTCGAAAGACATACAGTAAAATCCCGTTTATCCGAACAAACTTATTCGAATGCACCTACCTCTACCTTTCAGTAATCTCTAGTTTTGTTTCATATTTTTGTAGGTCATTTTTTGTTTCAAAGAGTATGTAGTAAAATTAAAACTCCTTTTTTTCCCGCTGCCAAACCAGGTGGATTTTTTCTTTATCGTCGCAAAATAAATGAGCTTTGTTATTCAGCACTTAAAAACTGTTTAACCCGTCAACAGAAATTGTTCAGTCAAAAACATACAGGCTTATTTGCAACCGTATCAATAGCATTCTACGTACGCACGTTTTACGATCATATTTCGCGGTATTGATGCAATTCGGGGTGTTTCAGGCGGGACTTCGGTTCATCCGAAATTTTCGTTATCCGAACCGTCCTCCGTCCCGATCATTTCGGATAAACGGGAGTTTACTGTACTACTTATATTCTCCGAAAATGCTGCTCTAGAACGGGATCTGTATTCGACGAAAACGGTAGGGGTTCGATTCGGTTCTTATGCAAGTGCAACGTCGCGAAGAGTAAGAGAGAAGGAGAGAAGGAGAGAAGGAGAGAAGGAGAGAGAGAACGAGAAGCATCACCGTATTGTGGGTAACGCTGGAGGTCTCAGAGACACCATTGTTGTCTGCACGTCGTCGTGTCGACGCTTTGCGTACGACGAATTGTACGTAAATCCAACGAACGAGAACAACAAACGACGTACGGAAGAATAAAATAATCGAACGTTATTGTCATAGCTGCTTGGTAATCGCGGAAAACCGCAAAGAATCTGCGTACATCAAAAACCGATGCGGTGCAAAAAAAGGAAATAGTACGGCGGTAGCTGACGACGGAAATATTGGTATATTAATGACGTGGAAAAAAACAAAAAAACCCCCAGAAAAAACCAACAATAACACAATCATCGCCGCTCAGGAAGTATAAAAATAAGAATGATAACAATAACGATGATGATAATAAGACAACCTTACCGTTACATATACCTATGTATAATAATAAGCGCGTACTCGCGAGTTGTTGAATGGATGACACGAGCTTTACTTACTCCTACGCTTTACACGTACGTAATGTGTACACTCGTATGCACGATGAATGTGTGTACGTGTATACTCGGTGCGACTGCCGATGAATTTTGCAACGTTGCATTATCGATGTATGAATTAATAAGAACAATACCTACGTCATGTGTGACGGGTTCTATAAACAGTTATCTATAATCAATGGGACTCAATTCGCGTTATTATAGTTTTTATACTTTTTTTTTTTCTTTTTCTTTCTTTGGGCGGGTTCCTTCAGTTCCAATTTGCAGTCTTCTTAACCGCAGACTACAGCTCGTTCGATATACAAATAGTATATTAAGAGGACTAGGGAGTTTTCTTTTATTTTCGTCTCTTTCTTTTCATCGGATAATCGAACCGTTTTCAACATGCACGACGCAATTTGCTAGACTAGGCCATAACGCCTGACATGCCGAGATGTTACGTATGTCTGTTAATAAAGGGCATGATTCTTCAGCTCTACAGTTATAGTTACAGTCCCGTGAACGCTGCACGTTATATAATTTTTTTTATTTAAGGTCTCTTATTCCGCGGTGTAAATAATCGTAATTCATAGATTTGAAAAACAAAAAACAAAAAAAAAAAAATTAAATATTAAAAAAAAAAAAGAAAAAGAAAAAAAAACATCCACCGTAACTAAAGTGAGTCATTTGTATAATTAGCAAAAATTAAACTCCCGTAGGTACCTATCCGTACGACGTATAATACGTCTACGTTATGCGTAAGGATGAATGCGTCCTCTTAACGGTTTTTCACCGTTCAAAAGATCAAAAACTCGAAAATTCGTCTCGTCTCGTTCAGTCCCGTTCAGTCTCGTCTTCTCGATTCTTATTTTATTTTTTTTCGACGACCCTTGTACGATCCACCTGTTTGATTATACAGGTAGATAAAGAGGGCGATATACCTTAACACGTGAATGTTCCACAGGAGAGAGTTCCACTGGCAGCAACTGCGCCATACGTAGGCGTACTACAAAGACGTTTCAAGATTAGGCTCTGTAGTGTATACTTTTATATTTTATAGACAGCCGTTTGGAGAGAGCAATACATCCAACGTTCGGTTGGTAATAATTTTTCCTTCATTTCATCATTTTTCTCAATCCCTTTACGGTTCTCTTCTCTTTTAGTTTCGTTACAAGTAGGTAACAGCACGAGCAAAGTATCCGTATTATCAGAACTAATCAACCCGATTATATCGCAGAAAGCAGCTCAATTGTTACAAGCCCCGGAAAACGAAAGGGGAAAAAACTCTGATGCACGGTTTTACCATACGATTATGTACATGTTTTATAACATACGATTAAATGGCTTTATTAAGCGAAATGTGACGATGAAAAAATAAAGAAATAAACAAAAAAAAAATATATTTACTTATTAAATATTATTTTTTAGTTTTTAGTTGTCCACTTTTCCGCTTCTATTTGTATTTTTATATTTTCGGTCTGCGTACAGGTTCATTATTGAACCTCTGCGGAATACGCGTGTATTGTTATGCGTATGTATTTACATTGTAACCGGACAAATGATAAATAAAAAAATAGATAAACATATACCTATAAATGAGAGAAGAGTTTTATTAACGAGATTAGGAAATATGCAGTCGCAGCAGCCGATAAGTCCATTCCTAGACGAGGCCGAGCAAGTGCATAGCTGTGCACCAGAAGCGATACTGCAAGCGGTTCTGCGGTGCCGTGGCAAATCGAATCGCCGCAGAGCTCGCAAAGGAGCGAATTTATCCTCTATAGATATGCATACATGCATACAGAGTGCATCGCTTCGATCGTACGGTAAACGATTTATGTACATGCATGTTGACACGAGTACGGAAAAGGAATGAATTAATTGAAAAGAAGGGCTTCGATATACACCGAGAAAAATTACATTTGTACAGTAACTAGAAAAATTGAGTAAAACAGGTATCGTTAAAAAAACTGTTTGAATATTGTTGGAATTAGGAAAAACGAGATACGCGTAACCATTTTGCGCTATCGTCGATCCTTTTTTGGCTATTGCAACGCAAAATCAGTTTCTTCGGTTTACTCTACTTTTTTAGTTAAACAAGTCTTTAACGTCAATTTATTCTTGCACGAGCATTAAATTTTCGCAACAGTTGCAAAAAAATATAGTAACAGTGATCGCAACGAGAAAGAATAGTAATAGGTACTAGACTTTCTGGTTACAGCTACGAAACTAATTTTCATTTTCTACCTAAAACTATATTTTTCGATTGTGGTAAAAAATGAAAATAGTTAAGGACTGAGCGGTAACCGGAACTAAAGATTTCTCTCAGTGTAATTTTCGCTGCCGCGGACGATACAAAGGCATTGTGTACGTACCTACGTATGTTACGTATGTACGTGCGAATTAAGAGTATGCGAGGATAAGATGATTCGAACAAGATCAGGCGTTCTTAAAGAATCGCTGCAATTTATAATTGAGTCACGATCTGTCTGCATCGATTTTGAAGGAACATCACATTTATCTAATTGTAGACATGTATATATGTGTATATACTACATACATTGCCGCCGCGACTTGATAACGATTAAATTAATAGAGAAAGGTTTATAAATATCTTATAATTATATACGTGTACGAAACCTACAGCACATTTTTTACATTATCCTATAAATTTCCGAACAAGCAAAAGCTCCCAGAGGACCATCATCCTATAATTATCTCTTCCATGCACACAAAAAAGGAGGAGGGTATAGATATTATCGCGCGACGAAAAATAAAATTCAGCAACTTGTCGGACGTCGTAAAGTTATTGTACAAAACGTTCTACACGGGTATTATTTATACACAGACGAGAACAATATAAACGCGAGGTTATACGTTAGCAAAAATCTAACACAGAGAATGGCAGCTTGATATAAATAAATTGAAAAGAAGAAGAACCAAAAAACAAGGCACTGAATTCGAAATCGAAAAATAATGAACGTGTAGGCGACGAATGACGAATGTCGTTACTTCTTTTGTTACACTTCAGTGAAAAGAAACGAAATGAGGTCAAGATTAAAAAAAAAAAATAATAATTAACCAAAGAAAAGCACGAATTACGAGAGAGTAAAATTGTCGTAATTTTTAAAATTTATTTCTTTCGACTTCCATCGACGGCGTCAAGTTACGTCTTCCCATGCACACACGCATCACCCTCCCTCCCCGTAGATGTGCGTTATAGACGCCGCGCGATATCTATTTTTCGCTCGTTCCTATTAGGTACACGTGCACCGAGCCGAGTGCTGCAACGCGGCGTGCAGTATTATACATAACAGCGGCGATTGTACCTGCAGCACTCGTATACTATCGCGTTGACCGTGGTCAAGAGAACCGTATTATACATTCCGCACGTCTATGTCCAAGCAAGCCTGTTCCTGCGATTATTAGTGCGCAGGTAAAGAGAGGAGGGGGGAAAAAAGGGAGGAAATCATTATCGATATTTTGGACTGCTGATACGTAAACTCCCCAATAAACATTGCTGGTAAATAAATCGTAAGAAATTCGTCGAAAAATAACGTTGTATATAGTTGAATAATCGTTCAGCACATACGTTTTTTCTCGTCAAAAATGTCCGCCCTGATATAGGTTTTTTCGACTGCGCTCATCAACGTTTTCTGTTAGTGATTATGATCCGGATATTCCACGGTTGAAGTAAACGTCGAAATTACGGTTTTCGGAAACGTAATGAAACAAGTATGAAAGAACGCAATTTAAATGTTAACGTAGACGTTTAATATATACCTGTTATAGCCACCATTTTTCGTGGTTCAAACACGTTTAATAAGCGTGTTCATTGGAAAATTTTTTTTATAATAATACACGTACTTAATGTGTGTTGATTTAACGTAAAAACGATATCCGTAAACAATTATTATACGTTTAATTGAATACACTTAATCGAATATCACGCGGTTCCGATAAACGTGTAACAACCAACTTGAGAATATGTTTTCGGTATAATTTTTCATGTACTATATTAATGCACAAGCTGTTAAAAGCTTCTTGTATGGTCAATATGGACTTATCTCAGGGGTTAGATGATACAGCAACGCTCACATTCTTAGCTATTTCAGTAATGGTAACTTGCACCAATTAAATGATATTAATTATTTTACATCCACACCTATGTATTCTTATGAGAAATACAGGACAACTAAATGAGATAAAGCACACACCTTTGCGAAACATGATATATATTTATTATAAGGTACTTTCATCCAAGGCAACAATGACAATAGTTACATTGCACACGTATCGAAATATCCGCTTTAACAATGTATCTGAAACATAACAGTAGTTTTTTATATACCAGTTTGTCTGTATCGTTGATGCGGACATTTTATTATGCCAACGATGTAACTGTGTGAATGTTGACTGGGATGTATAAATAAACATACAGTCTTTTACATATACGCATACCTCAATTGTACAGATGTACTCACAAGAGTATAGAAGTATAGCAAATAGTAAAATTAAGTAAACATGAACAAACAAAAACTTATATCCGATACAAGAGGTTTGATAACAAATAAAACATGAAACAAAATAATCATACAATGATTATACCCTAACGAGGAAAATTGTTAACTTTCATCTCGGGACTAGGTAAAAAATCACAATCCTGACAAAGTAAAACAATAAAAAGTATTGGCACATTATTTCAACACAGAACACAGATGCTATAGAGGGCGTCTTCTAGGTACGCAGTACGCAAGTTTTAACCAATATTGGACCGCAGTTGGAGTATTAACTTTCCTGATATCACTGCTAATCCGTGAAACTTGACTGGGATGTAATATATACACAGTCTTTTACAAATACCTACATTGCATAGATCAGTTATATCGAAGGCTCACATAAACACGGACGTGCACTGACCTCGGAAGTTGGTCAAATTAGACTGATTCACTGATCGCGTGAGCTGAGAGCCTTCGCGAACGGTGGTGGGAGGGCATTCTGGCGCGTCGTCCTCGGCTCTCAGCGTGCAGGAACCGTACGAGTTACAACACGCTGACCTAGCGAGCCAATCAGAGGCAGAAGAAGAGGCGCGAGTATTTCACGCTAGGACATTCTCGATTCTTCGCGACCGCTTGTCGTTTGACACATGCGCTCATTATACGTATATGTAACATCCATGGTACACGAGCTTCATCTACGGCCACTCGCTTTGCTAGCATGGGTTATTCCAATATATACATTATGGTATAGGAAAACGTATGTTTTACAATTAATAAAGACGCCGCGAAGGGATGCACTTATATGCTCAACTACGTAATTTCTTGGTGACCTTTGTAAAAAAATCTGTTCATCGATTTTTCAACTTTTTTTCCTATGTTGGGAAATTAACAATAACACAAGGAAAAGAATTTGAAAAAATGGAGGTAACATATTGTTCTACTTTACAATATTACGTAGAATAAAATTATCACTTCTAGTGTTATGTCACCTGAATTTTTTCATATTTTTGATGATACTTACTAGTTTATCGAATGAAAAAAAAGATTGGAAATCGAATGACCAGTTGTTTACAAAATTTAAGGTAATCAGAAAAACGTGCTGAGGAGGATAACAAAACGTTGAATTTTAGTCACTGCTAACATGAGAAAAACTTGAATATAATGATTATAGTTCCAAATTCAAACATCGCAATATGTAAGTAAATGATGTAAAAGTTGATTCCTGCCCTCACTATGTTGAAAAGGGTAGTATTCTTGGATATGAAGGTCAGAAAGGTACGAAACAAATCTTGTTTACGTTTCGGCCCGAGTAGGTATATAATTCTGTGTATCGATATGACAAGTCTATGTACGACGTAATTTTCACGTATCACATGTGATCAGTAGATCAAAAGTGTATTGACTTAATTATTAAACAATTAATGAGAACATATTGGCAAGGTATGGTAACTATACGAAACGTTAAACTTGTGTTACTGGTGAAGGAATAAAATATGTATATTAGCTGTTCATGAGACTAGAAATATAATGGATTTTACCACACGTTTATACTACGGATCTCGCTTACCACAATAAAACGTTGATGATGGAACGCAGAAATTTTGTATTTTAATACCTACAAATATACCGATTTTTAACGAATTTAAATTGACAATTGAGCTAGTAAACAAAACGTTGATTATTAGTCTAGAAACCGTTGTTTAAATGTTGTAGAAAAGCAGTGAATGAAACGTTAAACTTGTGGTACCGGTGAAGGAATAAAACATGTATATTAACTGTTCATAAGACTAGAAATATAAACGGTTTTACCACACGTTTATACTACGAATCTCGCTTACCACAACAAAACGTTGACGATGAAACGTAGAAAATTTGTATTTTAATATCTACAAATATACCGGTTTTTAACGAATTTAAATTAGCAATTGAACTAGTAAACAAAACGTTGATTATTAGTCTAGAAACCGTTGTTTAAATGTACGTGTAATGAAAATCGTATAATATTTGTGGAGAGACAACGATTAATATTTTACTGAAAAATTACCGTATATCGAACACGGTAATATTTTCTACCTATACCATAATTATACGACCTTAACGTTTCTTCAACCACATTTTAACCGGCTCATGTTTACTGGGTCGTATGGCAAAGTGAGGTAAATTTTCAATTTCTATAAAACGTGTCAAGTCGACCGTATAAGAGACAACAATTTTTTTTAGTACATATATATATATATATGTATTTATTATATAACTTCTGGCGGGGATTAAGCGATTATAATAATACATCCTCTTGACGAAAACTTGATATAGCCTTTGTAAATATGTGTATATATATATATATAATATATATATTGTGTAACATGGATTTGCAATTATCTGATAACGACGCTACCGAGATGAACAAGAGGAATTTGAGTTGAAAATGGCTTAAGGCGATGTTGCGCGCCGTTTATACCTACGCTTTGAAAAACTTTTGCACAATTTTTGACCACTTACTTATCTCTTGTTTTTATTCATAATTTGTTATGACGTGAGGAGGAAAGAAAAAAAAAAAAAAAAAACATAGAGAAAGAAAGATACCGAAACAAACAACCCGTTGAACAGGAACCGAAACGTGGACTGAATTTAAAAATATAGATATAGAGTTGCGGGTAAGAGTTTGACATGAAAAAACGAGGACGACGAGGACGACGAGGACAAGAAGCAACAAAGAAACTTGGTTAGAGGAAGCAGTCAAGCCCCTCGTCTATTTTTAAATCCGTACGCTCGTCCGTCGAACAGCAGCGTATAATAATACGTAACTAATACCTAGTAGCGTAATCAGTATACGGTACCACACACACCTCTATATATATATGTATGTATGTATGCTATTGATGCTCTGCGGCGACCAAACCTAACCAGGTTATTTTTCAGATTTATGAAAATTATCGTCCAACAAACTCGTACAGTGTAGTTATAAACGTCTTGTATTTTCCCAAGGTCGTTCGTAAATGCGCAAACAATTGAACCCGTTGCAAATAATGATAATAATATTAAACGATTGATAATGATAAATCAATAAAACGATTGCTGCTGCATGTACGCAACCCGCACACGCGTAAAAAATATGTTATACATATACATTGCAGTAATAAATAGTGATAATAACTAATTCTTCTCACGAAATATCTATGTGTATATATATATTATATGTAAAATATAACGAGGCTGTAGAGATCCGGTAGAATTGATAATAAAAAAAAAATGAAGAAAATAAGGTACAATTAGTGAAATCTTATAATTGATAAGACGCCGCGGTGCTCGTTACGTGGCATTCCACGTAAGTGCATACGTACATATTGACATACCCGTGCACACATACCATATCGGTTTATACGAAAATGTCTACATCGCGTTTAATCACGGTTTGCAATCAGCTGATTGTCTCCTCGCTCTCTCCCTCCCCGCATGTGTCCATGTCCCTCTACCCAACGCGTATGTACAGGGTATTCCGTCAGCTGATACGCAGCCGATCGCGTAGACTCGTTGTCATTTGCACATGTGGCGCCACCAGATTTGACTCGAGTCACTCGAGTGACGTCGTACAACGTTACGTACCACCGAGGAAAATTGTGCACAAACAACGTGCGCACCTATATAACGTATCTATATAATATATTATATTATATGTGTTCATGTACACACTGCGGTATTGTAGTAACGCAATCGCATGCATAGATATATATGTAACTTTATTGTAACACATGTTCCACGTCCAGAAGAGTACACACGCGCACACACACAATGTAGCGATATGTGGCGGACGTATGTACCGCGTTTACCTATAATAATGCTGTACGGCGCCGATAGGGACTGGGTATTATTGTTATTATTACGGTTATAATATCTACCGGCCCAAGCTTCCATCCTTAAACAGAGAACGACGACGCTTCAATTCAACCGACGCATGGAAAATTGAGAAGAAACTAAACATATTTTTAAACTCGTTCGATATGTATTCGCGTAAGAAAATACTCCTTCCGAGACGCGGCATATGATCTATGACCGTACGACTACCCCATGGTGTGCAATACGTGTTACCATTTACACCACAGCGTAGTACATAATTATTCCGATGTATAATTATGATGTAATAGTATATTTTTCTATACCGGACAAGGAATAAAGTAAGAAAAAGAAGGGAAAAAAAAAACAATTACTACATTACGAAAGACTAAACGATTCGTATATAAATTAACGATTGTGTTAAAGTTTAAAACATCCGATCTTTTTTTTCCTTTCTCTTCTTAGTTTCCTTGTGTTTCGACAATCAAATTTCGCACAATACCACATATTATTGTAGGTTGAAAGAAGTGTTATTCTAGTCTCTTCGGTGTGTTCGTAAAATCTCAAAAACATGTAGGTATATCATAATGACGGTATATTACGTAGGAAAACCTGTCGAAGTAGGTACAGCTGTGAAATCCTTATACCTGTATCAAACTGTAATAAGAAAAAAAGACAAAAAAAAAGAGAGAGAGAGAGAGAACCCACCTACAGGATCCTGACGACGATCGAGCGTTGTGCATGGTCTTTATTTTGGCGTGCCTTGAAAATTATTTCGCACACCCACGTGGACCCGCGATTGCACGTCTTTTCTTATTTTCTCACAAACTTTGCCAGAAATTTTCTTTTGTGCATTCGTTTGAGGGGAAATTGGCAAATAGAATTGAATAAAATGAAATGAAATGAAAAACAAAAACAAACAACAATGAAAAGAAAAAAAGACCGCGAAACCTTATTTTCCAAAGCGCCATTGGCCATCGTATAGAAAACACAAGAGTGTGCAAGCAAGTGTCGTCAAAGAAGTAAATCGAAATTTTTTGCATGCGGAAAACAGAGAGAGGAAAAATCGAGGAGCGAGATGTTTGTATATCGCCTACTTCCTATTACAGGCAACAAAGTACATACATAAATACATTCGTGCGTAAATGTGATAACGTACCGATGTACGTTCGCCGCGTACAGCAATGGGAATATGTAAACAAGAAGAAGGCATTCAGCCGGCCGGCGGCGCGGCGTGGTTCGCGTCTTATTTATAGAAGCAAATTATTGTGCAACAAAACGCGGGGCTTACGTAACTTGCCGCCGGTCTCTCTTTCTCCTTCTCTTTCGATTTCTATTTCTCTTGCTTCTTCTGTCCGTCTTTTGCAAACTTCTCCTCTCTTCTATTCTCTAGTCTCGTTATTTCTATGCAATTTATTAATGATATTAATGAAAATGTTTGCCCGACTTCTCGTGTAAAGTGTTTCTTCCTCAAATTCGAACCGTAGTGGTCGCAAGTACATACGTTGTATTGTTTCGTTTCATTGAGGAGAAAGACTAAAAGCTTGCCGCCAGTGCTAATTGTCGAAAATTATGAAAGAAACCTCAGAATAACAACAACAACAATAATAATAATAATAACATCAACACGAGGGGAAACAAACCCGGTCGGTTATATTGTATGTACATAAATACACGGCACGTCCTACCACGCCTCTGATTCGCGTTTTCAAAACAACTCTTATAATAAAAACCGCGCCTCGGGTTGATCATGCGGTTGAGGTCCGAGTAAGGCTTTATGAATTAAAAATTCCTGACACGAGAAATACGCGATTCTACACGTGTTTCGTCATGTCATTAAAAAAAAAAAGAAAAAAAAAGAGAAGAAATATAGTTGAAAATTATATTATCGATATTGGTGTCAAGTCCAAGGCCGTCCGGAATTACTACACAGGCAAAACTATTTGATTTATCGAAATAATGCTATTGAAATATCGTCGTTAGATTGACCCGCAAGATGATATAAAACACAGTAATAGCAAAAGATATGAAAAAAAAAAATACAACATAATCGCACGTATTTACCTATCTGCTTCCCGTCATAATATTGCTGTTATGGATCGAAAAATATAAACCGTTAATAACGAGAGTAAGAATAAAAAAATTGAAAATTTCCTCACGAATTAACTGGTAAGACCTGCGTACAGAATGACTACACGATATACGCTCATAAACTTATTACACGAGGTAATTGTAAATACAAGAGCGAGTACGCGACGGCAAATGGCGTGGCGGCGAGGAAGGAGCGTTGAGTGCAGAGACCAAAATCGAGAATAAAAGGAGAATCGAGAGAAGAAGGAAGGAAAGCAGGTAGGCAGGCAGGCAGGCAGCCGGCCGGCCGGTCAGTCGGCGCCTCGCACCAGCTGAGTAAAATGAATTCGTTTAAATGCGCGTACATCGCGCGTCCTCCGTCCCACGTTTCTAATTATAGAAGTTCATTATCGCGGCGCTCGGACGCGCTCCGGTCTTCGGTTCGATAAGCGAATTACAACGGACAAAAGTTGACCCCACGGATGGGAATCGGGATCGGCTGCAGCAGCAGCAGCAGCAGCATCATCATCATCATCAGCAGGGGGATGTCGAGGGAGCGGCGGCAGGGCGGCGAGGGTCGGGGAGGAAAGGGAGGGGGGGGGGGGGGAGACGAGGAGGGAAAACGTCGAGAGAAACGTGGGGTGGTGTCAACGGGAGAGACGGAGCTGCGCGTGTGTTTTTAGCCGGTAGCGCGAAATGGCGCGTCTGGTATAAGCGAGAAACGAGAGAAAAATAGAATATTTTGTAGCACGTTTTCGGTCGGCTTACCTGCAGAGTTCGGCTTCCTGTTCGTCCACCGCTTCAACGATTTCCTCGAGGAGAATTCTGTCGTCACTATTACTAAACACTGACATAATTCGTCGATCTACGCCACTTTGGTAAACCGCGTATTTTCACGTCCCACGGGTCACAGAGAATATGAAAATACAGTAGCACACCTCCGTTTTGGATGGTTAGAATAATAATAATAATGATAATAATAACAACAAAAACAACAACAACAACAACAGCAACAACACACACTTGAAACTCGCACAGGATATTTATACGACGTTATTGCGTACCATTTATCACGTATATCGTATATCAAACGCACGTCGGTTTTCGTCCGTCCACGGGGCAGCCACACCGCGGCGCACACACAACGCCCGATCGCGTTTTGTAATGGCGATCTTTGGCGGGAAACAGCTGAGGGCCCCCACGACGACGCACCGTGGATCACCAGGGATCACTCCGCCGCCGGCTACCCTAACCCACCGCCGAGTTTTATTACGCACCTCCGATATCGGGTGATAAAAATTGGTGCGACTGAGAAAACGGGACGAACCGCGGACTCGAATTAGGGCGAAATAAAACAAACTGCGACGAAAGTCATCGTCCACTAACTCTTACACACGAAATATCCACCGACCGGCATGCGAAATAACTCGAGCGAAGCGACGGACTAGTTTTCCTCCGTGTAGCTTACGCTAGACGTGCGCCACGGCCGCGCGGGAAACATCTGCCAGCTGGCGGAGGCCCCGCCCATAGAATACGCCGGGTATCCCCCCCTCTCATTCCAGCCATCCCTACGCCGAACGCCCCGCTCCGTAGCCTCGTCCCGCACGATACGCAAGTACACAAGCCCACGACGACCCGCCGGCCGGCCACACGCCGTGACAGTTGACGATAAAAACTGCCCCACTCTTCTCTCCCCCGCCCCAAAGCCCGTGGCGTCGCCCCTCGTCAGCCGGCGTTACGCTTACGTTGCGGTGTAGTACGCGACTCGAGGACTCTGCGCGTACCCGGGAGTATTTTTCGCAAGTACCTGGTTTACTGAACGCGGAATTGAAAACTCGGAGGGGTACGACCGAGAGGAATCGATAACGGTCGAAATCTCACCTTTTAGCCTTTATTGCGGAATAAAATGTTAGCGCAAAAAACGAATAAATGAATACAATATTAGCGAACATTAGCTCGAAACGTTTTTCTTTTTTCTCCGTTCATCTTCATCGATGTCAACGGGCTAGATCTTTATCGTAATATTAATGATCAAAGTCTTGTAGGATAAAAATGTCTGCATTCACCAGCTGAACACTAGATGCTTGCGGACGCACTCGTGTACAAAAGGACCCACGCGGTCGCTGGTGTGGTGCGACATACCGAATGGAACGCTTTGAGCTGATTACGGCGAATCGATAACCTACTGAACAAGTTTTTCCGTTTTAATTAGTGCATCGTTATAAAATTCATAACGTTAATCGTTCCCCTCGAACCATGCTTGGCGTTGTTCCGACTGTCTCGCGATTTCCTTCTCAGGGAACTTGCATTTTCGGGCTCGTTACGTGAATCAGGCAGACTATTGACATCTAGCGGTAGTTTTTGGTACTAGTCGAAGGACACTTCTAATATAATCTGATTGTGAAAAAAAATGGAGGGACGTTCAACTTAATTTTTAGACAAGACCCCTTTATCGTTATTTGCAAATATCTTTATAATACAAGTGTAAAACATTCATTATTCATAAATTTTCTCTTCACTTAATATAAAAGAAAATATTCGACGAGACAAACTTACAAATAAAAATAGAGGCCCTAGATTTTCATTCGAATCTCGTATTGATAAATACTGTATCTTATCTACCACGATGTAATATTTGTTATGTTTAGAAATAAAAATAATGCTAATAAAATTATCACTTTCGGGTAAATTAAATACGACTTAATTAACGACGTTATTATAGTATCCTATATATCATGTATACTGCAACGTGTGTTGACCCATTACACCAAATTATGTTCATCGGTTAGTGACATATAGAAAAAAAATTGTAGTAAGATTAACTGCTGAATCGAATCACTTTTTGATGAGAAAACTTCAATCGTCGTAAAGTTTTAATATTTAACTTAATTCCCTGTACCGAAACTATTACCCACTGACATTGCTTGAACTATTTTTTGAAACAATGGAATGGCACAAGTATTAATCACAAGGTGAGGAAATTTTTTATCCATACAAAATGGCAGGAGATGAATCGATTGCCAAACTAATCCCAAGCCAGTACCGTACCATGAAATATATCTTCGGTGTCCGGATGGAAAAAAACATTGTCAAACATTGCCAGGAAGCTTGACGAAGCAGGAACTAGAACCGAGCCAAAAACATTTATTCGGTCACCAGTCCGAATATTGGTATTTTAATTAAAAACATTAATTTCAATTCTCGCGTCGTTTATATGAATGCATCTGCCAATGTTCGACTATTATTGAATTATTATCACGAGTTAGTGATAAACCGTTACCTTGCAAACTAAGCCTAGTCCAATGGGTCAACAATCTTCATATTTTGCATCTACAAATAATTCGTCAACAATCTCTTTGCAAATTCGTTAATGGTATATAACTCATTTCTCAAAGAACAGTCCCTTACCACAAGGACATTATTGAACATAAATAAATAATAGAAATGCCATTCTCGATTTGACGTATTAAATTAGTATTTGTAGATGCAAGGGGAGAGAGGGGGACCTAGATTTAAATTTATAATATTCAAATCGACTGGTTTCATTCACTGTACCGGTGAGTAAGCTATATTTACTGCTCTAGATGCCAGGTAAACGCATGCGCCATTACACAATCACTTATCACCATTTTACCAGCCACTTTTGAAAATTCGCATCTTATTCAAACTTTTTATGCTTCAAGTATTTATACAGACAAACAAGTGCTGAGAAATGTAATCACCTACATGATATTAGGTATCGGCAAACAAAAATGCATTTTCTTTTCATTCAGTGATGTACGTACATACAACATGGCTGATGCATCTTCCTGATATGGAGTGCGTTAAACAATGGATTTACACGTTGCGGCCGCATTGGATAATGAGAATTACTACCAGCCAAATACTGTTCGAGTGCAGCATTGGCAAACCACAAATTTGTAGATGAGTAATATGCATTTAAGCAGGAATGTATTTCACGTTTATGTATAATTAAAAGCTGTTCGTAATATTGACTCCCAGTTTTGGGTTTGGCCATTTTTTGGAATTAGTTCTCAGTATTAAATTCATTCTAACTAGGCTAATGGTTCGTACTTGTTTAGCACAATCTATGTTGACGTAATTTATTCTAAGATGTAGCAAATGTAATTAAAAAGCAGAATTGCTTTTTATACCCAGTGTGGATACATAGGTAATTTAAACAAAATAGGGGAAAGTTGAGCAAGCTTTAGTCAAACTGTGGTTTAGATGTTACATTTTGACAGTGGCCTGTCACGACATCCTAAATATCCCTTACTTCTGTCAAGTGAGATAAAAGAATCTTCTCAGATTTCTGAAAAAAATCTTATTGCATGTATGTCACAAACTACAAAGGATTTTACTTTACTTATGTGTAATGTAAGTCTGGTCTAAAATATAGGTATGCACGACTTGCACAGTAGAGATAAGTTAAGTAGGGCAAGAGCAGCGATAGGTTGCGGGGCAACATTGTCACCGACTATTTGTATTAACTGATTATCGCTTATTTTTGTATATATTTACCATTTGTGTAAACTACTACGAAATTATTCATTAATTCTCGTAACGCCACGTGTGACAAAGTTGTCCCACATACACTACTCTAACTGTAGTTGCCCTATTTCTATAGGTATTACATGTCGAATTTTTCTCAAATATTATGAATTGTGAAAATTTGTACTCAACAAAGTCATCTCTAATTAAGAATTTGTCGCTTCTATAAAATTACTTTTTTCCTTGTTGACTAAAATTTCAGAACATTAAATACTACATCAACGGTATTAGGCTTGTTCGAATCTTCCCTACAAATTTGTAGATACGTGTGACGTTTTACGAATCATACTTGTAATTATAGTATTTTAATTTCGTTTACCTTGTCATGCTAATCTTGCGGATTTTAAATGTTTTGTGATGTCTTCTGTACTGTTAAGATTCAACATGCTCGTTTATGACTTCTCAGCGTTTATACTTTGCATCAGAATTGAGCAATAATTGTAAGTATGATGAAAGCACATACGAGAATTCGGAGAGTGCTAGCAGATATAGAACTTGAATCAGATTATAGCAAAAGCCGTTTAAGTACAGTGAAGAATTTTATCCAGTCATTGATAAGAATCTCCTATAATTGGTGTAGCGTTTGTGTTTGCATGAATTCATACTGAGAACCACGAACAAATTAATTTTGCATATTTCACTGCTAAATTAAGATTTCCGTGTTTGTAAAAATCATTATCACCATAAATTTGCAAATCATATCGAGTTACTGTGCATGGAACAAATTGTTTTCTCAGTTGCCTACTTTGTAAATCCATGTTTATCCTAAACTAATAATCTTATCGAAGATAAGCTATTATCCTAGCTTTGTTATAATAATTTTTTCAGTCCTAGTTTTAACCGTTCCTGAGCTGGATTCACTTTGATTTTCAATTGTTGAATAAGATCAAATATCTTCAGGGAAGGCCCAACTTTAAAACCAGTTAGATCTATAATTTGATCTTTAGTCAAGGTGAGCAATGCATTTCCATCTATTTTACGCTTACTAAAATTGTCACAATAGGTGGCACAATCATTGACACGAAGGAACTGCGCAACGTCGAAAACATTCCATTCAGCAGGCACCAAATCACCGAAATCTGAATTCTTTTGTAGACCATCCGCTAACCGAGGAATAAATTTATTATTCGCTGAAGTTACCTGCAAATAAGAGCAAGGCTGTTAGTATTAGTACAGAGAATAGATGATCAGATGTAGTATCAAGATGGTCAACGATTATCGACAAAAATAGCACTATTTGGGACTCAAGTATTCACCTACATGTTAGTTGCTATCAGTTTGAAAATTACCTATCGTTACCTTATGTTATTTGATCAGAACCATGAATAATAGATCGATTTTCTTTTTCAAAAGGAAAAACACGGTGAATCGATGATCAAAAGCCTTTTAAACCAAAATACGGCGAGGATTATGAAATTGTGGGCTATTGTGCGTACAATACAATACTATATATCGACAAAAAAAAATGATACAACGAATAGAAAGAACTTGATTTAGGTATGACACAAATGATATAACAGCATCCCAAAGCTCACGTTAATATAAGATGTAGCAGTTCTCCCCTTGGGTGGAATCAAATTTTGGGCCTCACTACGTGTTTCACTTTCAGCATGTCCTTGGCCAGTAGTAGGACTTGGCAGTGTTTGGTCAGGTCCGGCCGGTTCCTGTGCTGTTTCTGGCTCTCTGCCTCCCTCTTCCGGCAAACTTTCTAATTCGCGTTCTCTCTCAATTTTAGTACCTTGTGCCGGTTGTGGTTCTCTCTCACGATCACGACTTTCCATTCTACTACTTTGCCGGGGTAAAATACTTTTGGCACATGCCACCTTACCCCCTTTCTTCGGTTTTCGTTTACTTTTACGTTTAAGGCCTCTCGGTGATTTTACTGTGGATAATACATGTAATTCATAAGTGTAAAAGAACCTTATAAAATCTTGAGCTGAAAGAACTGACTTAGTTTGCAATGAGTGCAATTTTTTTTTTTTTTGCAACTACACGTTTCTAAAAATTTACTTAACTTAATATTTTATCATATTTGAAGAAACAAAGGAAAAAAACGAGATTTATCGTGAACTTGTTAATCTGTTGAAATACTCTCCCTACACTCCAGAATATCTAAATTAAATAACTTTGAATTGCACACACTTCAACTTTTTGTTAAGATAAGCTTTTCAACAAATAATCAATTTACCAGTAGGACTAGTGTTTTTGCCAAGCAAACGGGGCCCTTCTAGCTTATGGTCGACGAGGTCACACCACCCGACAGGGTAAATGTCCGGACTATGACAATCGAGCCATTGATCATACTCATCCTCCCATCCATCAAAGTGTACCCTTAATAGCCTGCCAATTACCCTAGTGATTGTAGCTACGCACACCAATCGAGGATCCATTAAATCAGCAGCTTCTAGTCGCATTCCTTCAATGAATCCATGCTGTGGAATTTCCTGTTCAAAATAAATATTAGGTATTAGGTTGAAGTATGCAATTTTCTGTCCTACGACAAAAATCACGAACCAAAAGCTACAACTGGTACAACATTACACATTACGAAAATTATGTAATCACAGACTAATCTAAATTAAACAATTAATATGACTCACGTATAAACACACATTTAGCATACATGCCAATATTGCTTTACTAAAAGTATAAGCTTACCCTATTGAAAAGTTGAACAGGTGCAGGGATATTATTAGTTTCAGCCAGGTATGCATCCCAGGTGAACGAAGTTGGATCGTACCCTTTTGGAGGTGTTAGCGGTAATCCATGTTGTGCGCAAAAACCAATTGGGAAAATACAAGGTGAACACGAGTGATAACAGAACCAATCTGCGCCGCTGGCGTCTTCGTCATAACTGTCAATTCTAATCATGATGTAATCTTCCTTTAATACTTGCATCACAGTAGCTGCACAGATAGCAGAAAGATTGAGAGGATCGATAGCCTCGATTTTCATCCCTTCACGAAACGTGTAACCTTGATGTGAATGATGATTCTTTTGTGCCAAAAAATAGCTGTCTGTTGCATCATCTTCGCACAATTGATCTAGCGAAACACGCTCCAAGTAGTCCGAGTACGCATCCAGAGTTTGTCCTACTTTCTTTGCCCATCCGACAGGATGAATCAGAGGTGAGTCTTCGTGGCACCAAAATCCGTTATCTTCCGGAGAAGAGTCGTAGTATCTGACGTGTAAACGTTTTCCTATAATTTTTTGCACTGTCGCAACTTTTACTTGTGAAATTCTATTCTTGTCCACCACTTCTAAATGAAGTCCACATCGGAATCGAGATTTCATACTATCGTTAACCTTGTTGTAAAAGTTAGTTGGCAGTGTTCTAGCGCCAGTTAATCGCCTCATTAGGAAATCCTTCCAATCTTTGTACTTGTTTGCTATTGCTGTAAAAGTAAATACGAGTCAGTTGGTATAAACTAGTTAAAGCATGCCGGTCCTACTTTACAAATAGTATAAGAACTCTGACATAACATAAAGATGTATTTTAAAACTCCGCTGGAGTAAATTCGAAGCGTCAAATTGATAGCAGCTACGTTTGTATGCTCTGGTCCAGTCGACACAGTACTGAAAATAGTGTTATATCCAGTGCCATACGTTTTCCCAATTTATTGCTTCTGCTTGCTAACTCTCCCACGTTTCTTATATTAACACTATAGTCTGTATCCTACCCTATCTCCATCCAGCCTCAGACCACTTGCTTAGCTCAGCTAATTGCTTTCCTCACTACTCTGAATTCTCACACCTTTTCTGCATCCATCAGCTTTGTCTCTAGCTTCACTCGTATTTCTACTTTCATTGTCTCTCAAGACACACTCCTGATCTTTTACGCATTTTCAATTATAAACAATAAACTATTCAATATTGTTAAACAAACTACATTCGTCAAACAGTATCATTTATCAGTACCCTACCAACGTCTTCATCGAATCCAGACCATATTACATTATAACCACCCTTCAGGCGTATCCAGACTTTAAGCGGGAAAGAACCCAAACAAATAATATCAACATTCCATAAAGGACATAACAGGAGAAATCTCTCATTACTGAAATTCTTCCAGTTTTTTTTTCGTTGGCAGATGGTGTTGCGGTTGCCAAAACCCTTGGCTGCTAGCTACTGGAGAACCTAAGTGGCAGCAACCAGTGCAGTTTATGAGTATGGTATGAAGTGACTATAAGCTTACTCAAGTGTACTAATTAAATGAATGGGCATGCGAAGAAAAGGACTGTCACATTCGAGAAGAATTATTTCGTATGATCCAAAATACGGTACGTAGTCTGCAAATATTTGACTAATGTTCGACGTGTTGAATATTTCTAAAACTTTTATCCATACAGCTGTATAGCCGGTTCCATTATATAATTTTGTAACAAATTTTATACAAGTACGGCATCACAGTACTCCAACGTCAAGGTGGGAAGCGCTTTGAGTGATGAACCAGGAATATCAATCTGTTTATTAGGACTTATTAGGAAAAAAATTGATTTTGCAACAATATTTGTAACTTCACAAAATTAAAAGAATTTTTATAATGTTCCATCAAATTATATACTTTAGAATTATATGCTTCTGTGTTAGAATCGAATACTATCTATAATCATCAGACGACGTCCTATTATAAAACTTAGAATATATAATACGTATTTTCTTGCAATGTGTATTGTGTAGGGTGGTTCTTATTTTACTCATGTCGGAATTTCTTCACGCTCACCCCCTTAAAAGTAATCAACATATATAGAAGAAAATTTAGCTAAATCTCCAAATTTATCCGATAACTCCAACACGCCCCGTCAAGCAGTCGAATTTTTATATGGAAAAATGCATGCATTTGAATTGTTTTATGCTTGGCGGGGGATGTTAGAATTATTGAAAAAATTTGGAGATTTGGCCAAATTTTCTTTTATATATGTTGATTACTTTTGGGGGGTGAGCGCGAAGAAATTCCGACAGGACCAAAATAAGAACCACCCTAGTATTACGAGAATGAACAACAACTGTTTTGCATTTTGTAAATCCACTTAATAACGAACGTGGAGGGTCTTCACCTAAGATAGCGCCATCAAAACGTTAAATTTATTAAGAATTATATTACAACCTGAGGCCAGTTATGAAGTTTATACCCTCCATAATACCCCGCGGTTCAGTTTCAAACTAATCGACCGTACTGCCCTCTATTGGGGAGTGATGTACTGCACAAGATATCAAAACAGATTCGAGTTTGAATTGTTGAATCGTACGGTACAAAAATACAACTATGCAGAGCTATGTCGGTACCACAAAGGTCGGTATCACGAAGGTCGGTACAAATTTCTCTTGCCCTACGTCGATCAGAAATGTTGGTGAAAGTTCAAGTTCTCAAACGGATCAATTCTGTGGAAGAAACTTGTCAAAAAGCATGTGCATTATCATAGGGAGCTAAGGAGTGCCTGGCTAGAGAAAAATGCATGATCAAATTCAGACATTACATCAATATGAGAAATAACTACTTATAGAAAGTACTTGTATAAAATATTCTTTGGAAAAGGATTGTTAATCACTTGGCTTTGTGATGAGTGAATTAACTCCTGACAGTGTAATTACGATTTGGATACTGATATAATAAATTTTCAAACTCGTTTATAAATGTCCAAACTTTTTGTAAATAAATAGGCACAAGAGTACGAGAGAATTAAACACTGATCAATAATATCTTCGAAGTTATCAACTATTACTATCCCAATTACTTGAGTGCAATATAATAGATATGTATAAGTGGTAGTGGATATTTAGAACTCTATTCACTTACTGTTTGGTGGTATTAAGGGCTTCCCAATGGTCGCACACCAGCCCACAGGGTGGATATCGTTTGAGCACAGCGAAACCCAGAAGTCTTTGTCTGCGTTGTGACCAAACCCCTCGTACCTTAGCAGTGCTCTGTATCCAGAGATACGAAGCACAGTTGCGACCCAAAAGGAATCTGGAAATGCTTCACAAACTTCATCACAATCCGTATTTTCCACTTCAACTTTCATCCCAACTGTTATATTATCCCATATTTCGGATATTGGCGCCTAGAAATATCAATTTCAAACAGATTACACAACTGTAGGTCAGAACACATTTATGATACAAGTTTGATGTATAATTCATTGAACGTGCTCACAATTTAGATAACCAAATTTAGCAAAAACTAATCAATGTCACGACAAAATCATACAACCCTAGAGAAAAATTGCTAAACGAAAAAAAATTTCTCGATTTTTGAGTTTTATACAAAATATTAAATGTTGCAATGGGCATAGGATTGAATGAAATCGGCATACATGCTTAAAACAGGAAACCGGTGCAGCGCAAAATCCAGGCTCAGTGAGTTGTTGGGTCCAATCGTAAGAACCTGCCATTTCAGCCGTGCGTTTTCTCCTCACTGGAAGATCTTCTGGCATTGCAGGTTCTGCGACTACTTTGTCTTTTTCCACCTCAGCTTTCGAGTAGTCACTCGATTCCTTGTCATCTTCATCAGCAATCGTCTAAAAGTTAATAACATATTTAAATGTTGTAAGATGGTGGTGATGCATACTCTGAGAGTGATTAAAAAAAAGTAGAAATGTGAAAAAGATTGAAACCTAAGTGCTTTATATAGGTATCATATGAAAATACCAATATTGTGTGTCTCTAAAGGTCTGGTTGAATTATTGATATTTAAGCGGGGAAAGTGTTGAAAAATTCTTAAGTTAATCGCAAAGGGGGTGAAACATTTGTAGTTGCCGATAGCTGGGATAACAGAAATCTTTGAATACAAGAGTTGGCTGTGGTAAGAAAAATGTAAATTGTGAAATCTAGTATTGAATACATAATCTAGCGATCATAAGAAAAATTGCAGTTAATAAGTAACCAACCTCGTTAGGAATGGCTTTTACATCCTCTGGTGAAGCAGGGTTACTTGAAGTGCGTTGTTGTGGATGTGACGGACTGTAAGTAGAATCAGCTGTAGGGGCAGTATGCTCTGAAGATCGGGCGCATGCTCTACTGCAAAACCGACGCTCCTTGGTGTAGAACGCGTGCTTCACACCAATTGCACCACATTTTTCACACACAGCTATGATAAAAGTTGAATTTATATTTTTTTTAGTCATTAGAATTGTTTGTGTTTGAATAGTAAGTATATTTCAATCATTGCAAAGAAAATATTTCGCTATTTAAGAAACTCTTGCCACTAGTATTACATTTCTCATGGACGATTTCACTTGAAAATTGCAAGTATGAAGGATCGTAATTCTGATCAAATCCAATTGAACAATTTCTATATGATATCATTAATCAGAAGTATAAAAATACAAGATGGACTTGAGATGTTTGGTTCTGAATAGGGAAGAGAATGAGTGCCTGGAATAACAGGGAATTGATGAAAGAATTTATATCGAGTAAGTGTGTAAACGAATATAAAGATAGAAAGAAAAGTGTCCAGTTACAGTGTGGAGATTCATAATAACAGGAAAAAGCGATGATAGTAGACAAGGAGATGCGTGGCAAATAGCCTAGACATAAAGAGACTGAATCCACAATTATCTCCTGCATCTTAATTATACGTGATTGAAACATATACATATATTGAGAAATATATCTTCACGTTGAAGTATGTGCTTTTCGTTAGCTTCGCCATAACATTTTCACGTGCTTATTCATCGAGCATCAATTTTCGTATTTCAGTTAATTCATTTGCCCTGATCGAAAACCAGTAAATAAAATAGAGAAATAAAACCCAAACGTTGTCGATTAACCATTTTTTCTTTTCTTTCGTATTTTTTAAAATTTAGGTGAAGTACATCACAGAAGTTATTTAAATAGCGCAGTCTTATAATTTGTGTGCAGATACTTTTCTTTTTTTAAGATATGGTATCTTTTTCAAGCTTCAACTGTAATGCATACCTGCTAGACGTGATTATAAAATATATTTCTTATAAGAATGACTTACCAATGCCATCCTTACGGATAGGTATAAAGTTCAAATCTGTATGTGGCTGATAAGCAATTGGAGTCTTTAGGACCAAGCCTGGATGTTTTATAGGTTTGATCTTGCGGTTTCGATTGTCTTGGGTCTGCGTAGCTGCATTTGTGACCACCTGTTCACGATCTCCATCAGCCATGTAATCCTCTATAGTCATGTACTCGCTCATCTCTGGCCCAGTTTGCGGGTCATATTCCTACACAATATTTTTAAACAAATTGACTGCATGTACAAACGTTGTTCATCAAAAAAATTGATATGATCTAAAATCAATAATCAGAGAATGGTCTTCTACGACGGGAGATATGAAATAACTTACATTTTGTATTTCTTGAGTATCCACAGCCTCCATCGCTTCGTCAGGTTCTGAGCATTCGGCAGTAAACTGTGGGGCCAAATATCGCACCATAGTAGGCGGGCCCATGTGATGATTACGCAGATCGTCAAAAGAATGAGATCCATGAGAGAAAAAAGGGCTTTCTGGTTGGCGCGGGTCTAGCATCAACTCATGTGTTGGCTCCCCATGCATCATCATGTCACTCATCCATACCATCCCCAGCTCTGGCATCCCAGGGATGGATGTATATACTGGATATAGAGAACGTTAAGCTTATTAGACGTATGTATCAGTATCATTATCGCAATATCAGTGAATGGGTAAATAGACATAGAACCATAAATATAATTCTAATGATATTGATATATAGAGCTAATGCGTATTATTTACAGTAACAGGAGCAGTAGTTATCATTGAATGAGCATCGCTCTAATTTAAAAGAGCATATTGTCCATTGCAATGCATTGATTATACACGTCGTATATGACGATGGACCGAAAAAAAATTGAACCAGCACGTGACTTCTTAGTCCATGAATATCGTCATTATTCAACACTTCTGACAGAATCAAGTTTCATTATGATGATAGCTACTATCAAGCAAAGCAGATGAATGGATGGATATATCTGATCCACTCTGGCTTGAATAACTAGGTGGCTCATTACTCAATAGTTAATGCTTTGTTTTACAAAGTAGAAGTCAGATTTAAGATCTTAAATGTGCTACTATGTCAAGTCGCATTGAAAAATCTCAGAAGTATTTTACCGCTGACGAACACAATTACATTATTTTTATGTAAGCTTAATCAAGCTACCTGCTATGGTCACGGCAATCCAATATATGAAGCATTTGGTACTGCTTTAAAAAGAGAGCATGACACGCTACAGTGACAATTTTGTGCAAAGTTATCAATCGAAACAATTGTGACGAATACATGAAACATAAGAGAGCTCGGACAGGGACGTAACACACAATTGATATGATCTCTACGTTAGAGTAAAAAATGTTGTTTCCGAGAAGTATTGGGAATGGATTTAAAAAAATACATCATTTTCGATGTACTTATTATGTAGAAATGAAAATTGATCAGAGTTATACAGATAAGTGTTCCATTCATCATAAATAGTCCATACCACATCGAGAGCGCCTTTGCTTCGGCGGTACGAACCCAAAGACCTAGGAAAACTTTGGAAGAGTATTTAGTGCGTGCAGATAAAAACGTGTATTGTTAAGATATGAATAATACTATATTACGTGATTTTTCATATGTGATATAATGCATTCAAGCACATAGAAACGGCGATGTGGAGTGCAGAGGGAGCAGGAAGGGGGATGGGGGCGAGCAAGGGAAACTAGCGGCTGTAAATTAATTACGCTCCTGAAACCGACGCCTGGCGCCCGAAAGCCTGCGTTTATTTAACCTTTTTACATACGTTACCTTCGACCCGAATGATGTCCTTGAAAAACTTGGGAGAGAATCTAAAAAAAGGAGGTCTTATCCGTGCAGTAAAACATTCAACTACGACTATCTGAAAGTTATGGGGAAAATTGAGAAAAGGTAAAGATATATACAAACCATTGGAGGCCTGCATGTCCATGACAAAGGGTTTCGGAGGGTTTATTTGGAGATTTCGACCCGGTATTACCGCAATCTGTGTTTCTCGCGCAGTGGGTACTCCATCCCGATCGACACGAAGAACATTATCATCGAAATTTTCACCCGTAAACCGAGATTCACTTAAAAAAATTGTGTTTTACGCGACATCACCGAACAATAGCGAAAAACATTCGTGGTAGGCCTATTCGCTTCATCCCCACCATCGCAATCGCCCTCCTTAAACCCCAGGGCCGTACCATACGATTCTTCACTTCCCGTTGGAATCCCTTGGGCTGCTGTATCTATCTACTTCACACCAAATCACCGACGGACAAACTGCACACGTCCCATTTTTGTCCAATATCTAACTACGCATACCTTATGCATCAGTGTGTAGGCCTTGCGTAGATATAACGCTGGTTCCTCGGCCAAGTTCAAAGATCAATTGTCACTGCTGTAAATCTACCAATTCGTCAAATAATTGCCACGTAATTGTGGTTAACGCAATGAAAGATAATTTTCCTGCCAGTAATTGATGGCATTTTTACGTAGCGTGTCAGGATCATATCAGGATACCGAAATTAATTTGAATGCGAAAAACAAACGATAAACAGTTGCTGAACTTTCAATCCAAGGACCAAGGACGACTTGTATAATTATTGTCAATTACCTGTTTTCACCTCTCACTTGTTATGAGACCTGCATGCCTGACTAGCTGTATCAGTCCTAAGTTAAGACCGTTTGTATAAGGTCCTAAGTATCAACAAATGCATGTACAATTGACGAATAGAAAACCGTTTGCTCATAAATAATAAACAGATTTGTAGTTATGCGTGTGGTATATATTCAGTTCATTGATAGCCAAGCACGTTGAGTATCTTATCTCTGATTGACCTTTAAGTGTTGCCATTCTAAGGCCAAATAAAAACTGATAATCAGTAACTAAAAATTTTGAGTGTAACTGGTAACTCAACAATCAAGGTGATTTAACCGTTAGGCCAAACAATTTGTTTTGTATTATAATCATATACTCACAGCATTGTATCACCCGTTCATCGTGTTACCTTTGTCTTGTTTTATGTCGTTGCTTTATGCCAAATAACAGTATTACATCTTGTAGGAGTTGTCATTTCATCCTCTTGGAAGAATGGTGAAATCTTCACAAATATGCACTTACTTTGAAGTTCACCATTTTGTGTCAAGTTTTCCATTTTTATTCACAGATATGTCACCCGAGGAACTACGTCTTCCAATGCCATGGGGTCACATAGCAGCCAAGGCATGGGGTTCACCTAATGGCAAGCCTGTTTTGATGGTTCATGGTCTTCTGGACAATGCAGGATCATTTGATCGCCTGATTCCATTTCTACCATTCGATTATTACTTTGTCTGCATTGATTTACCGGGCCATGGATTATCGTCACACTTCCCTGCAGGGTTACCCCTGGATTATTTAAATCACGTTTTAGCTCTTCGCAGAGTCTTAGATAGTCTTAAATGGAGCAATTGTATCTATATAGGTCATAGTTTAGGCGCTACTATGGGACTGATGTTCACCTCAATTTATCCTGAGAGAGTAAAGAAAATTTTATGTTTTGACGCAGTTACTGCTACGCCAATTACAAACAATAGACTAATTCCCCACATTCGAAAGGTACATGACAATATTTTGAGCATTGAAGGGAAAGAAAAGACTATGAAAGTATATACAGAGGACGAAGTGATGTACATGCTCATGTATACAAGATTCTTTGCTCTAAATTTTGCTGCTGCTGAAGCTTTGATGAAGCGATCTGTTACCAAAATTGGTGATAAATACAAGTTGAACCGCGACGTACGACTCAACGCCGGCTTGTTTCCGGTATTTAATTCTGATCAACACTTGAGTTTACTTGAGAAACTCAAATCACCTGCGACAGTCATTGCCGCAACAGCAACAATGGCTACAGCTCATTATGAAAAAATGTTATGGCTTAGTTCAGATAGGTTGATGAAATCACACAGGTTTCTAATAGTTGAAGGTAATCATGACGTACACAATAATCACCCTGAGAAAGTTGCTTCTCACGTATGCCAATTTTTGAGTGATCTTAAGAGCAATTTGTGATCTACGTAGCTCTTAGTTAATCTCAATTCACATGGAAACATGTACGATTTGATTAAAAATAAACAAAAAAATAATCTATATTAATTTAAATTCTGTTTCTATTACGTTTCTACACGTCAAAATCAATTTAGGGTATGGATTATAAATTACTTAAAAGTATGATTGTAATATATTGTGTAGTCAAATTAAAGGAAAAATGTAATTTAAAATGTAATAAGCTTTTTTGCTCTCTTGACGATTAAAATATACAGTAAAAGTAGGTGAATGGTAAATATGTGGTGGGAATCATTGGAGGAAATTCTAATAAACTTGATAAATGCAAAACTTATTGATGTACTTTTTTTTTACCAGATTCAACAGAATTGTATTTTACATCAATTCTAAGATTTTATGAAGTAAAATTAACAAAGCTTTGTGGAGTGATGTAATATGATTGAAAGTGATAGCAAACTCTTCTATTGAATAAATCAATTTCATTACTCGTTAAGATGTCACTAAGGTGACTCTGACTAGTCCATTCATTTGATATACCTTGAATGTGATTTCTTTATCCTGCAAAACAAGCTCTCGCAGATGATCTTCTAAAACAACTGCTGTGTGATTCATAAATGAATCACATCTTCTGGTGCTGTGTATATGTTCTGGTGCGAGTTGAATTTCATACCAACAGATCAAAGCATTTGGAATAGCTCGTTCTGGTACTGATATCTTGCCAAAATTAACTAAAGATTCGTTGGTCTCGGAATCGTCTAGCTGAGTCAAAGTTACTGCGTTCGTTGACGGTCTGCATTCATACATACTTGAGTTGAGATCAAAAACCTGATTTATCTGCAACATCAGGTCAAAGTTGTTAGCAACCAATCACAAGTCATATGAAGCATATTTCTCAGTTCAAGGATTGTCATGTTTTAATTTGTCTTGCAACTGGTTAGCAAATTGTGAAATATCACAAATGAAAGAAAGCTTAGAGAATAGTATTCAAGCCATCCTGAAAAGTACCTCATACAATTAAAGAGAGATTAAATCATCACCAACCTCAAATTCGTTAATACATTCTGCGACAAAAAAATATCTCCCATCATTACTAGCACTATGAATTGTCGAACCAGGTTCATTTTTACTGTCTGCACTCTGAAAAGATGTATGTAATCAAAGTTATGCTAGACTACAGCTTCATATTTCACTGTCAGCTATTAGAGAAACTTTAACTTACCATGTCATATTTACTGTTCCTCAAATGTCCCTGAACATTTTTGTCGTTAACTCTGACCATTTTGGGTAAATCAGTAGAATACACTAGTTGACCCATTAAAAAGATTTTCTGTTGTAGTATGAAACCAGCGTTATTTAAAAAGTAACTATAAAATAAAGCACGCTTAATTAATTAGCAATTACCGTGCAGTTATTCAGTAATTATTTAGAATCAGCTTACTCAAGGAAATCGTGGTAGTTTTGCTGGTCCCGATCCTTCAATTCTCCTTTGGCATCAAAGTTATGAATTAGAATGGCATCAATTTTGTTGTTAATTTCACTGTAATTCGATATCGGTTCAATTAGTGAAGTGATCCCACTGTCGGTTGCTACTTTGTGTAAAACAGTTTGCAATGCTAGTGAATTTGCTTCACAGTAGAGCTTTTCACAGTTCCTATTTTCCTTCAATAAAGTCAGTCCGTAAACAGGAAATGGTGAAGTATCTAGGACGTATTTAATGGGTTCATTTTTTTGATGTTTTGCAATTCTCACTAATGATATCACATAATCGAAGTCATTCAAGAAAGTAATCACTTCTTTTGGAAGACGGAAAATGGGTTCCATTTTTGGTGTCGTATCTGTAACTAATTTGTACGAACAGTTGAGTTTTCCGTTCAAAATTTCAGCCGAAATTTCCACGTGATCACGTTGCTTGCAAATCCTAGGAATAGCTGGAAAAATAGCTTGCTGCCAGCAAGATTTCCCTTGTGATGAATTAAGTGTTATGTCTTCGTCTATATTCAATTTGAACCATGCTACCAAACCATCAATGATCCCATCGTATCTACATTTTACATTGACCATTCCTTTTTCACCATCTCCACTGAATGTTCTTAGTACCGATAAATCGTTGAAATTGACCTTTACTATTTCTTTCGGTTCAGTAACATAATTAACGTTGACATTTTCTAAATTCTCAGTATCATAGAATTCGTCGTCAACCAGGACAGATACGTTATCAAAATTTAAAAAACTTGGGTGATCAGACTTGTTGAATAATATTGTTGATCTAGACCGAATATGTTCAGACTCGACTGCAGCTACATAAAGCGTAGCTCCTAAGGGAATGACCATCCCTAAATTGTTTCCAACAAAGAGATTTTCATGTGCATCTATTAGTGTCGGTATCACACACTCCCCAAATAAACCAGCATCAAAAGTTTCTGTGATTATCAAATTTACCCTGAAACAGACCATGTAATATCCACATTTTATGATGCGTTAAAAAATGTGACAGTAAGGTAAAAGAATAACATTTAAAATATTCTGTAGAACATAAATAATGGTAATTTAAATTGACCTATTAGGTATATCCTGTGGGATGCACAAATTCTCTGAAGACTTGGGGAACAATTTTATATCATCGGCATTGTTTCTACTGAATACATTTCTTGCAACGTTTCCCATAACAGGTGAACATTCGCAGGCATATATTTCTTTTGCACCTGCCTCGTGCGCATACAAGCTCAACAGGCCAGTGCCAGTTCCTATGTCCAAGACAACGTCATAACCTTGAGCTATGCGCTTTTGAATTGCTCTTCTGAATCCTCTATTTCTAGCCGTGTCATTCAACATTGGAAAATGCCATCTGTCTACAGCCATACTGAAAGCATTCTGAAGGTTTCTTTCGGCGGGTAGAAAATTTGAATCCACTTGAAGCGCAAGTTTTAAATACTGAATGGCTTCTATTGGATTATTATTTCTAAAATGGCAAAATTAACAATTATCAATAAGCTAAGAACATACATAATACAAGAACCATGTGTGGTGTACTACCTAAGAAGATGAGCAGCAAAATTATTCAGCATACGTGTATTATTTGGATAAATATTTAGCGAATGTTTGTAACAGGTCACAGCATCTTCAATTCTATTCCCCAACTCTAACTGCATTCCCCACTCGCCTGCAAGGAAATATCAGTAATATTATTACCAAAATTTGAAGGAATGAGTCTTAATAAATCAATAACTATACAATTTGGATAGGAGGAAGAGAAATATTGAGTATACCTTGAAATAACTTACACAAAACGTCAGTGAACAATTTTTCCACTTCTGATCTCTTCGCTGGACATAATTCTGCAACTACTGTGTAATAAGCATAGGCTCTCCCAACATTTCCACATGCATCCTGTTCCTGAGCCTTTTCCAGTGCTTTTTCAACAATTTCCCTTATTTCCACATCCATCCTGTGGTGTGCTGTAATAAATATTGCACCATATTGGATAATCATTACAACTGTAAAACTGCTCACTGTCAGGGTGCATAATCGAGACCAGAAAAAAAATTCAAAGTGATCAGTGATTATAATTGAAGAGTGAAAGAGAAACATTTATAACATCCAAAATTAACAATCAATCGAATCATACTTCTCTCATTGATGTAATTGGGGTGGAATAATTCTTGAAAATATGTGAATCAGTAGAGTGGATCGACTTTTACGCCGAAACCAGATTGGGTATTTTCATTATATGACCCCTTGATATGACCTGCAGCGAATGAAGGACAGATTTATGTTTACAATCTCGTTCTGTCAAGCGGCATTGACATTCAAGGTTATGTTTCCGTCTCCGGCAATCAATTGTAAGTTTATAACACAAAAATACAAGGATACATAAATAATTAGGGACTATAATCTTCTCCACATCGCACTGGTTTACACACGACGTACGATTTGTGATATGTATCCTCTGTCCAAATTCCCTAGCTTCTCAATCCTTCTGGTCATGGAAGAAGGATTACATTTCACCACACTTCTGGTTAATGGCTTAAGGAGACAAGAGAAAAAGCATTCGATACTTTAGAAATAGCCAATATTCGATTGGCACTAATTCATGGATAGGATTTTAGAGGTTTTTTTTTTTTACAAGTAAGTTTTGTGACTGAGATGTTAGATCGTAAATTTTATTAGCATATAAATCCAGGGGTGTGTATACATTTTAATTGAAATTTAGAAAAAGAGTACAACTAGGGTAAATTTTCATACAAATATTTGAGTCTGCATTAGGCAATTTGGAGAATTTACATTTTCAATCGCACCAATCAATATCATTAATATGTATGAACTACATTATTTTATGTACACATAAGTTGGCTACAAATTTTGAATTTTGGAATCCATTGAGAAGCAATATTAGGCATAGATAAACGGTCACTGTATTCTCTGAATACTTCGTGTATCTAAGGAACAATACAACAATCGTAACAATGTGATAATTACTTACAATTTCGTAAGATTAATATGACTTTCATATAAATATTAACATTTTCATCGTAGATTTAATAAATTACAAACTGTTCAACAACGACAAAATTCGAATCCAAAACAGCATTATTTACATTTAATCTAACAGAATTAATAGTTTGTGAAAAAATAAAAAATCCTCAATCTCGCATTGACCTACAATAAATATAGGAGAAAAAAAAACAAGAATGATTTAACTAAACAGTTGTACATCCATGCATGGATAGATTAATTTTTTGCAGTATAAGTAATGTTCAACATATCATTTGTTTCTTACTTTATTCATGTCTAGCATGTAGAAATCTGAATTGCTTGTTAAACTCGTAATGTTTTCTAACCGCACAGTGGTATTTAATTTGTTACTACATACCTATTGTAAATTTACCACTTATCTAATTCACTGCAGTTGCATAATTCACGGGGAAATGGAGACGTGCATCAATTATCAAGCAGTGAACCAAATGAATCGCAAAGCACCGATCATGTAGGCACGTTGCATATGATGCGCAGACTGAAAATAGCTAACAAACGATACATGGTACGTACATTGATATTATGATCACTGTATCGCGTATCGTTTCATCACTATTTGCAGTCTGTGATTTTCTAAGATTTGAAGAGGACTGTCTGACTGATGGATCAATTATAGAATGATCTAGTAAGCAGTTACATTCTTTCACATTAGCTGGTTACTGGATCATGTTACAGATAATATGGAATTTACAAAATGTACTGATACCTCCCAAAGTTTCGTGAATGGGCTAACGTCCTAATTAATTTATAATCGGAATGATTTTAAATATTGCACATCATTTCATCACATTTTGGATCAAAGTATTGAAAATGTTTTCCCAAATCCAGTTAATGTAGTTGACTCACCGAACAGCTATGAAAATGAAGATGAACCGTCTTCTAATTTAATTATGAATCAATTAGATCAATTTGTTGGAATGAATAGACCAGATGAATTTATAACATATGGCCGCCATTGGTTCATTAAAGTTGAGAATGATGACAAAGGTATGATCATGTCGTAGGGTGCCAAAAGACTTCAACTTTTTAGCTTCCATATAAATGATTTTGGTTGACCGGTTCGAAATAGCCCTGTTATACCCCTGATGGAGCCCAACAATTCAGAACTGCAAGTTACAACTACAATTGAACAAATCGTACAGCCCAGTGGCCTAGGAAACTTGTAAGACGAAAATTGCGAAAACAAATTTTTGAATCATTTCAGTCTCCAATTACCAAGAATCGATGAGCTCTGCAACATTCATAAACCGAAAAGTCCAACCGTAAAAAGGAAACCCGCAAAATATAACTTTTGATGATAATCCTCAGTTCCTCAGTTGGTACTTAAAATCCTCAATTTTGCATTGGCCAGCAATGAAAGTGAAAAAAAACAAGACCAATGTAACAAAACAGTTATACATGCATGCATAGCTACATTATATCTTCTGCAAATAAAAGAAGCCATAAAAGTACGGTGTGATGTAATTATACACATAATTACACTTTCGAAATTTTGCCAAAATTTTTGATTGTGTAAGCTTTTGGTTGCTATACTGGTTTTCAATTTGCTTTTAAAAAAATAATGAGCCCAAAATCATCTCCACGGTAAAAGTAATTTGGCCTACACAGTTACCAATCGCCTCCAACCATGAATGCATCTTCATCAGAGTCTTCATCATTCGAGTCAACATCTAGATACAACGCAGGTAAGTCTATATCATCTTCGTCATCATCTTCTTCTTGAATAACACCGTGAAAAAGCATGTTGTAGCATTTGGACTGTGGATTGCGGAAATGTACATAAGGTGTATCTGCCCGCAAACGCATTCCGCACAGCCAACAAAAATATGTATTGCATCTCCAGCATACCATCTTGTTGCAACCATCGGATTTCTAAACAAAATTTGAAAGCACATTATTATTTTTCGTGAATAAACTATAACATGTGAATAATATGCATAAGGTGAATAACATAAGGAAAAATTTTTCATCCCTGAACTAAATCTAGAGCTTTTAGAGAAATGCTTTTTTGAAATTCTCTATTCGTTTTCGTTAACACGGAAAGTTTACAATTTGCTTCAGTGTTCTAGATTTGTTACAACGCTGAAATTCATATTTAGTTAATCAAAGAATACCTCAATTGCAGCATTGCAGTGCGGACAATTCCGGCTATACGTGTTTATCCAAGTTTCCGACATGGTGTTCTCAACCAGTGCTTGTAATTGTTTCTTCCCATAACGCTGTTCGAGTTGGATCTTCTTATCATCAGGTGCGTTTTGATACTCTGTCACAAGTTTTTGTTTTTCAGCTGCGGATGATATTACTTGTATTAATAATAATCATGTGCTTTATTTCACTCCAACTTTTTTTTGCCTTAAGCTTTCGAATTACCTGACTTGAATTTGCATGGTTCGATTCCATGGTAAACCATTTTGCAATAAATACAAAAAGCGTACTGACAAGCAGGACAGTTTGCCATTCTATCATTTGGCTCGCGACTAACAGGATATTGACAATGGGGGCGTGGACAATAAACAATATCGGTCATTGTGTCTAATGTCACGCTTAGCAGAGTGGCGTCGTATTTCGCAAATAATTCTTGACTGACTAAATCCTTGACCTGTATGAGATAAAAAAATGAATGCATAAAAATTAAAATTGTTACATTATTCGATATGATGATAATGACGGAAGGATCAATTTTGAGGTAGTTGATGTTTGACAAACATTGCCAAACAATTTTCACGTGATCGCTGCAATGATTGTGGTAATTCTAGCAATTTAGAACATGTTACCAACTTACTTGCCCTGGAGTTGCTTCGGACGAGCATTTTTCTTCTGGACAGCTAATATTCTTGACATTTCCATCTTGAATCCTAATTTCCAAGTAGGTAAGAATACATTCTTTACAAAAGACATGAAAGCAGGGTACAAATTGTGTACAATGTTCACCCAATTTATCTAAGAAGCAAATTTTACATGTATAAAAGTTTCTCTTGAATTCAGTTTGCTTGCGTTTTGAGTCATAATCGATCAACATTTGCACTGGATTTCTACTGATTGACTGGTCTGAAACAGCTCGTTCATCGGCGAACTTTTTAGTCTTCTGTTTCCTCCCACGTCTTCTTGCAGGATGTTTTTCGTTGATTGTTTTTCTAACCCTTGGCTTTGTCAGGATTTGGTTACACTTAACTTCTTTGCTTTTCGAATCTTTCTTAATCTCTTCATCACCATCTTTAAATTTGTTCGTATCTTCCGCATTCTGAGTCTTCTCTAGGGCCATTTTATAACAAGTATAACTATAGTCGATTGCTAGGCTTGCTTCTATGTTTAAAAATTCCAACGTTTCATCTTTCAAGAATGCCATCCATGTAAAGAGGATTTCAAGCCCTTTGTTTTCTTCCCACAACTTATCCAATTTCTTACACAATTTAGCAATAGCGTATTGACTTAACCATGATGAGACAAGGGTAAATTTCGGCGGGGATTCTGAAGGATAATTAGATGGCAGTGTAATAAATAACGACATTGGGGGTAAATGAGCTATCGGTACGCTTTGTACAGGCTCATCAGGAAATCTGCTGTCTTTGTAAGTGAAGGAATACTCCGGAGGAATAGTTACGTAAGCTTTTAAGGTACATTCATACTGTTCGTTCTCCTTGTG
This sequence comes from Neodiprion lecontei, assembly GCF_021901455.1. Taxonomy (NCBI): domain Eukaryota; kingdom Metazoa; phylum Arthropoda; class Insecta; order Hymenoptera; family Diprionidae; genus Neodiprion; species Neodiprion lecontei. Next base: position 36,191,122 of record NC_060262.1, read on the forward strand.
ATATGAAAATTCTTCTTTGTTATAGATGCTTTCTAGGGCAACAATTTCATCTTTTTGCTTCTCGTTGTCAGTTGACTGAAAATAAAATATTGTTAATCAATTAAAAAATCAAAACAAATCCTATTTCGCATAAGTAAATTGTTCGTTACTATATATCATTTATGTCATAAACTTCGGAGAACAGATTTTTCTTTCGTATTGAAATAATATTGTATGTATTTTTATAGGTTACGTTTAGTAAATAAAGTGCGATAAAGTTTATAAAATTTACCATTTTCTTCGCAGGTGAGGGTTGAATAACAAGATTTTTTCTGAAGAATAAGGTTATTCGATTTTTGTTTGAAATTTTTTAAATATATGACGAAAAAATTTTATTCCTGCGTACGGTTTCCTACAAGACTATGTTCCTGCTGGACAAAAATCCGAAACAGTGAAGGTCAGTGCAGCCGGAACATGAAGAAAACAGCTGTTTTTCCGTACCAGGAAGTACAAAATACAATTATGGCAGTTATCGATTAAAATCGAAGTATATTTCTTAGCCTATAAAGTATTCAGTGAAATTGTCACACTTCCACTTCCTGCCGACGTCAGTTTGGTCGTCGTCAGCTGACGGAAGAAAAAGTAAACAAAAATATACTATGCAATATGCGTTCACGGAACAGGCATTTGATCAAAGTACATACATACATGTGTTGGACAACATAGCTGAGCCGGGTTTAAAAAGTGATTTCTATTACTTTTACTGAAATGGAAGACCGTGAAGTGTTATCGAAAATGAATTACCCCATTTACGCAAATGTGCTCATGTCGGTAGTCTCTTATTTTTTGACAGTCCGATTGATACCAAAGTTTAGAGATATGTTCATCAAAGGTAACCTCTATGGCATAGATATGAACAAGAAGGACGGTGGTAAAGTGTGAGCGAAATTCTTATTCTTTTACGTAGTTTTTAATCTCTGCACATTTTCGTTAAATAATAATGTATGTACAACTGTATGTATCTGTATAACCGTTCTTTTTCAGACCAGAGGCATTGGGTGTCGTGACAGGATGTGTGTTTCTTATCACAATGTTTTTATTCATTCCCGTTCCATTTACCGACTACATATTCAAGAATGCGGACTTTCCTCATAATGAGGTAAATATCATAGATTGAATGGTAAAATATATGAAATCATTTTTGAAACTTACACATCATCATCTCTGGGGAAAGATTTTGAAAGTAGATTTAACCTATGTTCATTTCACTAAAATTTACCATATTTAATTGATTATTCTACTCTCATATGTTTTCTATTCTTGTGTACAAAAGTCGTTATTACTTTATCTGAATAAAGTACAATTAGGCTAAATGAAATTATGTGTTCGTAGATCATGCTAATAGCTCTTTATTTCCCAAAGAAAGATGTATGGATTTGAATGGTTAGAAACATCTTTATTTGTATAAATTGCCCATGAATAAATCCGTATTTTTTGGCCGTTAATAATTTTCAGTTGAAAATAGAAGGCACAAATAAGAGCTTTGATGGGAATAGAAAGCGTACTATTTTTCAAATGAATAAAACCTCGGCTTACGATAAATAGGCAAAGTTCCTGATGTATCACAATTTATGACACTTGCTATATCAAGTATGCTGCTAATTTTTATTTCTTGAATACTTATTATTTTCTTTGAATTCGAGCATAGCTAATGGGGCAAAAAATATATAGATCATTCTCAGCATTGTTAAAAAAAAACTCGACTCATTTGCTTACAGTTTGTCGAGATGTTGGCGGCTCTTTTATCGATATGCTGCATGTTATTGTTGGGATTTGCCGATGATGTCTTAGACCTGCGGTGGAGGCATAAGTTACTATTGCCCACAATTGCATCATTGCCACTGTTGATGGTTTACTACGTGAACTTCAATTCGACTTTGATCATAGTTCCAAAACCGCTACGACCATGGTTCGGTTTGTCAGTTGATCTGTGGCTGCTTTACTACGTCTACATGGGGATGCTAGCGGTATTTTGTACAAATGCTATAAATATATTGGCTGGTGTCAACGGACTGGAAGTTGGGCAGAGCTTGGTAATAGCAGCCAGCATATCAATCTTCAATTTAGTCGAATTATCTGGGAACGTGTGGAAAGCGCATCAGTTTTCATTGTATTTCATGCTACCGTACATGGCAACGTCACTTGCACTTTTCAAACACAACTGGTGAGTATAATACTCATATTATTAAATATTCACTGTTTTGAATGAACAAAGTTTTCCTTTTCAAGAGTTTTATTAAGAAGGAGATTGAATAGAAAATTTAGCGAATGAAACGACTGTGTTGTTGCAATGACGAATGAAATTCTGAATAGAAAATTGCTTTTTATTGTGTATCACATACGTTGGAAAGTTTCAGATATAGGTGAGCTGATCCATAAATATGAGCGGTATTTTCGTTTTACACATCTTATCTGTCTTATTCGCAACTTGATCTGGTGAAAGTAGGTTTTATAATGTGATATGGTACGGCAAAGTTCAAGCTAGAATCGTATTCATACCCATTACCCATTCGAAGAGTAAGGTGTTAATAATCTCAGACTAACGGTTTGCTTTGCTGTGACGAACTAAATACTGTAGAAAAACTACAACAAATAATGGAAGTACAGTATTATCTGTGGTATTTTTTATTCATAAAGACAGCCTTATTGAATCATATTGACAATAAATTGATTGTTTGTCCATTCTAAACTTGGACTCTTCGAAAAAAGTACTCATTTTCATAGGTCAGCTACTATAATGCCCTTTGGATCGAAACTTAACTATAAATGGTAAATTTAAAACAATTCCATTCCTCCATGAAACGAGAATTATTTTGTTCAGACTATTTCAAGGAGATGTGTATAACACGAGTAGAAAAGATTGATACTTAAAAATCATAATATAAATAGATTCCAATGTTCTTTTACATCTTACATACAAACTATTTAACATTAATATCTAAATCAACGTATTAACTTATTGTATAAATTTCTTGTACACTAATTAGTGTGTAGAGAGTATCGAGTATGAGATAATATCACAGTTGTGGTAACGGCCTGGGTGTTAATAATAGTCTAACTTTGCATAAAAATTTTCTACCAGCCAGTCATATTTCCACGTGTTATTCATCACTATGTCTGGAGCAAAATAAGGATCGCGGGATTTATAGGCCCTCAAAAGCGCAGTCTTGTTGTCCAACCATATCCCAGTTTCTATTAAATCTTCAATGTAAGGAACGTCAATAATTAGCTTTGCATTTTTCTCTTTTACATTTGTCTTTTGATGAAGAGACGTTACGATATTGGCAGGATCTTGACAGAGATAGCAGTACCATCCACCATAATGATTAAGATCCCCTATAACTAAACCTAGAGACTCTCTCTCGCTAACGTCACCATCAAAGTCTTTAGGTAGCACTAGCGAATTTTGATGATATGCTTCACGCAGTAAACTAATTGTTGATGCACCAATTACAATTGAAGTCTTGAGCGGATGCTGCCAAAAAAAGCCGAACACAGACCATCTCAATCGGAAGCCAATAGGTTGCGGCCACCCGTCGTATACCTTCAGGAACATTAGTGCTCGTGGATTTAAAATTTGTTCAGATTCAGTAGTCACGTAAATATCATCGTCTCTTAAGTTCCGCACAACCTGACATACTTTTTCCCATATATACTTAGATATCACTCTTAATGGCTTACGTATCTTACTAGCTATATTTATGTACAAAATCTTATCTTGCCCTTGTTGCAGCAAACCTTTCGCAAGCTTGTGCTTAAAATTATCCTCTGCATTGCTGAAATCGCAAATTACAAATAGATCTACGACCTTGTAAAGTTCCTCCACTATTACTTCAGCAATTGCTGAATTGTAATCGTTTAACGAAAACACATAGACAATTCGTCGCAGCGTTTTTCGTTGTTCTAATTTGATATTTTGCTTGGAAGCCATAATCGCTCGCCACACTACTTCTGGCTGGCCACAGTCGGTGCCATGCCAACCCTGGTTACAGATGCACCGTTTTCTTTCGATCTCCTCGCTGTTTGCCATTCTCGTTACATCTACTCCATCTCGCCAACACCATGTGTGATTGTATTTTTTGAATGATTGCAATGTATGTTTGTCCTTTAGGTAAATATTGCTCTTGATTGTCTGAAGATGCGATGCTGAGTGGTCAAACGGTAGTACATTTTGTACTGGCTGCAATTACAAATCTAATTCAATACCTTGATACTAAAATCTTGGTGATTATTTTTGGAATTGCAACTTGGGATTGGGATTGACATTCTACCAAAACCGGAAACTGAAATAATATACTTTTAATTGGTAGATTTAAAAATGTATAATTGATCTTTACCTTCGGTTTTTCGATTTTCACGAAACTGACTGAGGTCTGTGTGGTCGGCGCTATAATATCCGGTGGTGGTGTAGAGGCCACGTAAATTACGACGATAAGAATTTGTAAAACTAACAACGTATAGAGCAGGGCCAGCTTCCCATCTAGACGTCCCTGCATATCCACACGTTTAGTCCTGAACTTTTGAATTGCGAATTTCACATTTCACTCCTTGATTAAAAATTCGAAAACGGTACCTCTCAATCCCGATACGGCTTGACGCAATGAATGCGTAAGTGCATTTCTTCATCTGAAAAAATGATCAAATATGAATCTTAAAATCAGGTCAGGTGTAAAAATTGTTACGTCGCGTATTATGAAAAATTTCCATCACGGTATGAAGGAGAGACATCAAAAGACGTCGTATATCGACCTTAGATATATTTTCATCTCGGAGATATGTATTGTATATATAAATCATTCGCTTAAAAATTGAGTTTTTTGTAAAACGTAATTTAGTCATGCAAAATATTTGAAAAGAACAATACTCAAAGTTGTACGAAATTTGTAAAAAGCATATCGGATCATTTTGGTATGACGCAAAATTAAACTGTGCTGCTCAGTTTTTTAGAATTCAAATATTCCGTTGCATGATTTGAATATCTCATTTTTCGTATCAATGAGAAATTCTGAAAATGTATTGTTAGGGGTTAGCTCCTAGAGATGCATCCCGTTTTACATTCATGGGATGCTTGAAGCGCATCGGTTATTCCCAGGCTGATCTGACGGGTCCGATCCGTCTCGCGATTGACTCACGAAATACGATGACAACCGAGATAAGATAACGCAACGTGAAAATGCTGTTTTTTTATTTTTTATTTTTATTTCATCACTATTGATGTCGAGTTAAATCGTATTTGAAACAATCAAATTCAACAGTTCATTTGTGCACGTTTATTTACTTTTCATTCGTTTATATGTTGAATATAAAAATTCTAACGTTATTATAATTATATCGCTTTATTTACATTAACAAATCGCTTGTAATGCGTATTTTACAAATCCGTTCTAATTCGAAATACTCCAGAGAATTTTAGCACACGATAGAATGTCAAAGGTGACATGATGAGGGATTTCAAATCGTCGGGCGTGTCTCACAAGTGACCGGGTATAGATTGCTGATTTGTCACGACTAATAAGCAACTCGCAAACGCGAGAAGACCGCGACTAAATGACGTCATTGTCCATGCATCGGTTCAAAGGCCTGCAATTTCGAATCACGGAATAACTCGACACTCAGTATACGCGCGAATTCAACGTTCAGTCGCAGTGCCTAGCAACAGTTCAATTGTTGTACAACACTCACCGAAAATTGCGGTCTTCCCTTGGCCTCCTAGCCGCACGTCAAGATACTTCTGGAACGGAATAAGCAGTCCCCCGCATTTCGCATATTTTTAGAAGCGATCGTAGCCGAGTGCGCGGCCCATTCGACGGCCGGGTGAAATTCCTACGGGCGCTACGTCTTCTCGGCTCGTCCCTTCTTCCGTAGCGAATGCGAATGTGAATGCGAAATCCAAACCACACCCGAAACACGGTGAAACGCGGTATGCGCAAGGCTGAACGAGGCGCGTGCGTCGCGCTCTAGTTCTGCACGTATAATTCGTCTGCAATGAAAACACCAATTACCAATTTCTATCAAGAGTTCAATCGCCTATTTGCAACAGTAAACAGGGTTCATAGAAATATGTCGATTCGTTGCCTCATCGGAATAAAGCGAATGTTACAATCATCGTCAAGCTAGGTCGTTGCCTCGCGTTGCGCGAGATGTATCTTCGTTCATTTTAAATATCTCGCAAGAATTTCCAAATTCTAATTGACGCGATGCACGAAAATTATAAAATTGATTAACTAAAAGGAGCGTTTTTATTCGGTAAATACTTTCAACATGCGTCGAATTTACCACAAGCTACATTTTTCATACACTCACGCGTGTTAAGAACATACACGCGTTCAACTAAAGTCGCACTGAGAAATTTATAGCGCGAAAAAATAATACCGATATCCGCACATTTTAAAATGGCTCTAATTATTGCGACGTTTTTAACGACGCGCATTGATGGTCGGATAGCTCTTGGCATACTACTGCCAGCTAGAATCTTGAGGTCGATTGCTTCTGTCTGTGGTTCCTTTTTCTCTTTCAATCGTAGCTACCTGTACAGATTTTCAAATGGCTCTGAAGACCATCTGCCTCGGACTTATCCGATGTATATGGGAGAAGAAGCAGCTGGTGTTCCTTTTTGAATGTCAGTCGTTCAACTGCCGGCCGGCTGCCTTCTTCTGTGATACAAAATTTACCCATTTTGCAGAAAAACAACTTTCTTCGAAATAGTTAAAATCGCTGGAATTTTTGTCAATTCATATTCTTATACGACAACGTAATAATATATATGTATACCGTGGTGATGATTATTTGTTTAAAGGTATCCGTCGCAGGTATTCGTCGGAGACACGTTTTGCTATCTTTCCGGAATGACCTTTGCAGTGGTCGGCATATTGGGTCACTTCAGTAAAACTATTCTACTATTCTTCATACCGCAAATTATAAACTTCTTGTACAGCATACCGCAACTATTTCATTTGGTACCTTGTCCGAGACACAGACTTCCTAGGTGAGCAGAAAACAAAAGTCCAATCAGTTAATTATTGGGATTTGAGATATTTTCATTGTTGCGAATGATCAGTATGATAAATTGATTATACATATTGCAAGATGAGGTTTTCGCACATTTTTGAATTATATAGTAAAGTTCGCGATGTTTTATACACTACAGGTAAATCAAGGTATTTTAAAGATGACATTGAACATAGGATTTTTTTTTTTTAGATATAACAAAGAAACGGACAAGCTGGATATCAGTGTTACAGTTTTTAAAAAATCAGAGCTCAACGTGCTTGGTAAGTTTGAATGTGATTATTTATGACTTTAATCAATTCATGCCTATATCAGGTGTCACGAAAAAAATAAACTTTCCGGCTGATTTCCTAATTGTTTTCGATTTTTTCCTAAGTGGTTCTCGTAGTTTAATGTTGAATCTACATTTGTCAACAGCTAAGCTTTGCTTGTGGGTATTTCGCACATTGAAGATAGTAAGTTGGAAGGAAGACAAAACTGGTTTGGTGACATGTAACAATTTAACGTTGATCAATTTTATACTGTATATGATTGGTCCAACATCTGAGCCAAGTTTAACTATAATCCTCATACTTATTCAGGTAATTCAAAAGTCACATAATAATGTAGTTCACAATAAGTTTCGCAGTCACAGCTTGCCAGATGTCATTGACCAAAATTCACGTATATTTATCAATTACTGAAAATTTTTCCTTGCAGATTATGAGCAGTGTATTGGCATTCATGATCAGGTATCCACTTGCGTCAGTGTTTTACGATATTTAGATGAGAGTTATTTTACGAAATGAAATTCGAATTTGGATATCTTAAGAATAAGCACCACGGGTCTTGATACTAATCAAATTTATGCATATTGCATTCTGTTATACCAAAACTTAATGATCATAATGATCACAAAAAGCTTTACTACTCTGTATATATATATATATATATTAAATATTATATTATCAAGACGAAAATCGTATCTTTTATTGCCTGGAATATAATTGTATATAAATATTACCTGTATATTAAGTAAGGCAACTAATAGCTTGAGTATGTACTATTTACATACCAATAAAAATTTGGATGTTAAAATGTTCACTTTAAATTAGTCAGTTAAGAATGGCTTGTTTAAAAATGATCACTATGAAGTCAGTAGATCTGTTTAAAATTATCACTGGAATTAGTATAGGTAAATATATGCAGTATATTGCAGGGAAAAAATTTCTTTCCCACATTAATTTTAAATCGTTACTTACGCCATAGTAATGTAGCTTTTTTATAAGACTTCAAAAACTTTAGAACCAAATTGGTACATTTCTACGAAAGAATATGTGATTAGCTGCGATGTAAAATATATATATATATATATATATATACGATGCTGCGTTACACCGTGTTTCTCGTGTGTTCATTATTCATGAAATAACGTATATTTGTCTTCAAAAAGCAGATATTGAGTTAAAATTTGCCCTAAGATATTTACGAGAAAACGTTATTATATTTGGAATTCCTGTGCTCATTCTGAGGAAAGTGTTGGTATCAGGTATTCATAATGCTGAATATTTAATTAGTTTTATTTTTTTTTTTAACGATACTATCAGTATACATTGAAACATGACCGTGCAGGAATATACATTTTTTTCACCACATTCTTATAAAAAACGTAACATACTTACTACACGTACAACATACATATATCTGTTAAAACTTATAATTCATGATTTACTATCACATATTTTTTCCCCAAGCATGGTAGCTAAATTCGCAATGTTACTTCACAAATGGAGACTGACAAAGTGTTGAAGCTGCATTGCAACAAGTTCGCTCAGCAAAACTGGTAAAATATATAAATCTTCTGAAAGGTTAGCATTGTGGCACATCTTTCAACTTATTTTGCTTTATTGATCTGAACTCCATTTGAAACTTAAAAAAAAACTGATACATATTATGAGAACACGTCATGTACTGTACTTGACCAACATTACTGTAATTACACCATTGACTGTTTTCTAAACATATTTGGAGATGTTCTATCCTATTCTGATTCTACAGGTGAGGATGGAATCGAATGCAGACATTTTTCACATCTGACTAGAAAAACATGCCCCATAGGGCACTTATACCAATCTTCGTCATCTAGTCCCACTGTCTTAATCATGATGTTTTTCTCTTCGTTAATTGTTAAGGATGATTGTAGTGAGTCTTTCAGTCCCATTAGCTGTTTGTAGATTGTATTGCTGTTAACATCTGTAAATTTCCTGAGGTTCAACAGTCCCAAGTAAATTATTTCTGTTTGCAATGCAGTCTCGTCCTTGTTTAATTCATGGAATTTCTCAAGTTTACAGAGCTGAACCTGTGAACCAATTGATTCTTCAATATATGTATTATAACAATACAAACAAATCTGCGTGATAAATAAAAGCAGATTTGGTATAGGTATACTATTGTATCCAAATGATCCAAAAGCAGTAGACGATATTTTTTATTACCATATAATGTAATCTGATGAGCTCATTTTCGATATCCTTGACCATTTGATACGACATATTGTGATCAGTCGGAAGGCATGTGATCAGAATGATAATTTGATTAAGAACCACTGGCCAATTGTTGGTATCACGAACGATGTTTGGTATTTCATATAGTTTTCGCAAAATCATTACGGTGACTATTAGTTTCATCCTGATATCCTTCAAACATGAGATACTTAGATGTTTTTGTCCATTCCCAATTGTTTTCAAGTTTTCGAACAATTTTTTGTGGGCATGAAAATCTGAAAGTTCAGTGAAAGTATACATAAGCAAATCATATAAACATTATTTCGATCTTAGAATACAGACAGAAATATTTATTGCAAACATACAGTTGTTGAAAGATCTTTCATCAGTTCAATTACTCAAGTATTTGGTCAAATGTAGTTCGAAATACCTTGAAATTGCTTTGTATATACTTGTGAGATTTCATTAATGTCATTGACAAGTCTCTGTTGATCATCTCGTAACTTTTTTAGTCTGAAGGAGACCTGACCCACTACAAATTCTATATTTTTACATTCCTTCTTAAGCTGGTTTGTGTATCGTACACAATGTGTAATACGACTTTTGCATACTGGACATGCTTTAATACCAATTTTAAAGCTGTGGTGCCATTCCCAGTCAAGATAGTCACTTTCGATACAGTGACCACAGTCTGGCAAATACACAAACCTGTAGAAATTCAATGAAAATATTAATCAGCTTGGAATAGTTTGATAACATAAAAAAAAAACTTCAAACTCTTGCAAGCCTTGTATGCACGATTATTCACTTCTATATAATGCAATATTTTTTTTGCTCGCTCGAAGTGGACTTACCGTGCATCAGATTTACTTTTATTAGAGACTAAAGTAGGTAGATCCTTCTCATCGCAAACACGGCAGAGCGGTGGGCATGGTTCACCGCAAAATCCGATGCAGGGATGCCCACATTTAGTAAGTTTTCGGCATGGTTCATTACATGCCTCTCGATCACATATTTCAAAGCACAGTTTCTCACATTGAAGATGTTCACAACGCCATGAACAGGGTTCCTAAGAAAAAAAAGTAATGAATTACCAATATTCTAAATTATAAATGTTATATTTATTAATGTGAATTAATCTCGTGTCTTGTATCAAGTCGATTATATTCTTTATAATTTCTTTTGTTTTTATCAGCAATATGAAGTGAAATTGTTAATAATTCATACTTGGCTTACCTGACATGGCGTACAAGGTACCCGGCACTTGAGTTTACATTCAGTATGTTGACATTTCAGAGAACATATTTTATTACACGGCCGACATTGATCCTTGCAAAGAGCCGTGCATCTGTAACAATGACATTCCTTGTAATTGGGAAAGGAAAACTATCGGAAACTGTGGCTTTGGTACCACTAGATTTGTCATACGTAATATACCTATGTTAAGGGGGGGGTAAGGTATTAAATTTTTTTTTTTTTCAATTTTTTTTTATTTTTCTAATTGATTGCACAATATGTCAAGAATATTGTGTTAAAATTTCAAGTCGATTGAAGCAAAATTGAGGAAGTTATGAGTAAGCGTCCGTTGCTCCGGGATGAGGTTTTATACCTAACCGACAGTTACGCGACGCGCTCACCCGGCCCAATTAAAACCAAACGGGTCTGTTCAGGTAGAGTCAAGAATATTCGAGGCATGGTATATGCATCAGTTAAACACTGTACGCCGTGCTGAGCAGTAACAAGTGACGCTAAAATTTTGACTCTGTTTTCCTTCAATTCGTACATCGAAAGTGTTACTTTGTTATCGTTCGTGTTCGTACATCGAAAAATGCCCCGAAAAATTAGCCAAAGTCTGTCAGTGGCACCGCTACAATCGTTGAAATTGCAGCTCATGTAGCTGCATGTACTTTCAATGAAGGTTCTTTTGCCTTGCTGGCCTTTATGCAAGAGATGCACATCCCGACAGGGCCAAGTTCTCACGAATGGGCACGACAAGCTGACGAGTTGCGAATTAGTAGAGCAGAGGAGCAAGCAGCGCATGACAGTAAAGAAGAAAGAGTTTTGCGTAGACAAATGCAAAAAGATGCTCTAGACCATCTTGATGGAAGCCTTTTGCTCTACGGACCTGGCATCGACGACTCTGTGGGAGTATAAAAAAATTATCGAATTTTATGTTGAATTTTTCAGTACGCAAAACTCTAAAGCGTTTTTCTGAGACTTGTCATTTTTGGAGTCCGTGCCCACCATAACTAAAAATCTACTGGACCAATCGTTTTGAAATTTTGCACAGTGTTTTTCACATTATTCACCAGGTATTGTCGGGAGCTTTTTTTTTTTTTTCAATAATTATCAATTTTACAACAACAAATTAGACGTTTTTTTTAGCGAAAATCTGGTTTTTGGCTTCCAAGTGCTACGAAAAATCGAAAAATCGAAAAAAAAAAAAATCCTCCCGTGAATACCTCGACAAACATCTCCTTTAACAAATGCATTTTGATTTTTTCGTTTCACATGATTTGGTTGCGAGTTATGATGGGCACCGCAAAACAACTTTTTCTCGAGGCGCCTCCGGAGATTCATCGTCAGTCGCTCAATTTTTGATATTTTGCAATGAAAATTTAGGGAAATATTGTTCAAATGTTACATTATCATGTATGGATTGCCTGAATAAACTAACACCATCTGTATTGTCAAAAAAAAATCTTAAAAACATGCTTTTTTTTCACCGAATTAACCTTACCCCCCCCTTAAATGCACTAAAAAAATGTAAAATAGATTTGAATAGTCAAGAACTTGAATTCTAGACACTTTGAACATATCATACTTATGACCACAGATGAGAATCTTGTTGCAAGGTTGATGGCATGCAATATGGATTCGTCCTTGTTTACAGGAACCACAACTACCGTTACAAACGTGACCACAAGGTAACGCAGTAGCGCAAGGTTGTGGACAATGCTGCAAAAGTTTATCTGCATATTCTGGTAAACCTACGAGATAACAAAAACTATCCATATTATTTTTGTAATTGTTTTATCATTGACATGATCAACGAAGTTGGATTCGTTGAGAAAATTTCGTGAACTATGTCTACTCACCAGCTTCTATTTTGTAACATGGCACAGAATATATATGTTGACATAATCCCAGTTTTGGCAAGGGTCGTGGATATTCGCATCGTTTAGTACATGGTTCCTTGCATTGGGCTTTGCAGGGATGTCCACATTCAAGCTTCCGTGGGCATTGACCCGTACAAGCAGCAACTGTTGGATTCTCAGAACAAGGAATTTTTATTTCATGGCCACAGTCAGGTACAATCTTGACTGTCTGAAACGTCGACAAAATATTGTAGAAAAGAATATCAGATCAACATCAAATTCATATTTTGGTGAAAATAGTTAATACAGAAAAAAAACTGTGTCAACAGCAATCACATTGTTCGCAAAACTTTTTAATAATTAAGAATTACTTTTTGGAAATTGAAGGGCCAGCTTTTTTCATTGTTTTAGCGAAATATCCGAGTGTTATATACTAACCATTTCTTTACAATTTCCGCATGGCATGAAACACTTCTCTTTGCACGTATGACCACATGGTAGCTCGCGTTTGCATCGTCGACTACACTTTTTTTTTTCCACATCATTTGAGCATTGCACTTTATATTTATGGCCACAGGAACGTTCCTTTATCACATCTACTATACAAACTCCACATGATTCATGGCATCGTTTATAGCATCGATGGTCAAGTGCACATTCAAGTGCTATTTTTTTACATTCTTCAAAACATACATACTGAAAATTCATAGCAAAGAACAATAGGGATAGAGTTATAGTGTATACAAAATTTGAGGCAATGGCGAATATTTTGAAAAGTTTGAACATACTTGTAGATGATCAGGATCTTCTTTGATGTGACATTTTCTTTTGCAAGTGTGACCACAAGATAACAATTTCGCACAAATATGAGTACACTGAAATGTCGCAAAAGGTAAATGACAAGGCTTTCTTACAGTGTGACCACAGCTTAAGGGAGTTAATTCCTATAAAGAAAGGTCTTATTAATTCGAATAAATAGTAATTGAATACTTGTTGTACAATTTCCAATTTATAAACATTCAAAAACGGTGCAAAACAAAAAATGACAAAAAAAAAAACAGAGTATAATAATTATCAGGCGGGAATAAATTAAGTTGAAAAAAACTTCTGCAAAAAATATAAGCTATTTAATTAAAACTTCACCTTGAATTGACATTTATATTCTTCTAAATCTGTACAGCAAGGAAAAGTTGCGATATGACCGCACTTGATATTTGTCGTGATTGAAAATTTACAAGGTGGACAGGCTACATTGCACCCTGAATCACAACGATGGCCATTGGGGCAGCGTTTCAAACATGGTTCTTTGCAAACGTAATTCTCATGATCTCTGTCCGAAATATGACAAAGATTTATACAGGTATGACCGCAAGGCAATACAGTATCACATTGACGTGAGCATCCACCAGTAGGAGAGATTTTGAAATCGTTTGCTTTTCTTATCTGAAATAATATGCATAATCTGGTAGAAATTCAGATTCATGAAGGTGGACTAAACTTCAGAATTTTACGATCTTACCAAGATATTGAGCAGACATTAAAATGAGTTGTGAATTTATACCTCTGTTAATTGATCTGGATGATTTTGGCACTGCAAAACAAGCGAACTCCCGATAGCATCGTTGTTTTCAAGGGTTTTTTTTATCTTGGGCCAAATTTCATTGTTTACTATTAAGTTGTCCATATTTCCCATAATATAGAGTCCTTCGCGAGCACGTGATAGTGCTACACAAACTCTATTCTCAGTACGTAAAAATCCAATGTTACCATTATGGTTATTCCGAACCAACGATAGTAGTATTATTTTGTTTTCCTCTCCCTGGTAGTTGTCGACTGTCGTTACGCGTACATTACACAACATTGGCATACTTCTTTTAGCCTGAAATTCGTACACAACCTAAGCAATCAGCTTTCAAGCGCTAACCATGTTAATACCTATACGTTGTAATATACCACTGGACAAAGTATGAAAATATTAATACGGGAGCAAAATAGTTGGAATCGAAGTACTTGAGATACATAACAGATTTTGCTGATTCTGTCTGAGAAACTCACAAAAATTGTTAACTGTTATACGTATAATTAATTTATAATGTATCCTTACCTCTTTGAATTTCAATAACTGACCACTGTATGTACACAGTATAGTGATTTCATCCGAAGTATATCCTTGTTGCAGCAAATATTGTGCAAAAGCCAATAAAAATTTGATTTCGAAAGGGTTGGACATTGACTCGCTTTCTGAAGTTCCCAATTCATGATTTTGATGATTCAAAAAGAATAAATTTTTCTCCAAACCTTTTACTGCAGGATAAGTGAACACGGATACATGATTCACTAGTGTTTCATATATCGCCGGGGATATCAGCTCAGCAATTTGTGGCCGCATACGATGCTGAACAACTAACTGTGCACTTTTATTTCTCATCTTCACTATTCTCTCAAAGAGAGAAATGTTCAGGTTATAATTCACCTCCAACTCATAAGTAGCCGGTTTTGGTCGTAATTGTTTATGATCGCCTATAAGAATAACTTGTTGACAGTGTTCTGTCAGAGAACATATTACATGAGCTTCAAGAATTTCTGCTGCTTCCTCTACCAGTACTGAAATTAAAAAACAAACTCAGAGCCAGTATTTCACGCATCCATTATGGAACGTGAAAAGTAAATCAAAATAATTTGGTTGCATACATGTCTCAAGTGTAAGAAGATATCCAACTAAGCAAAAAACCATCTACCTATTGGAGCCTTCAGGGCACGCAAGGTTTCGTGCAACCTAGCTGCACCTGTAGTGGTCAATCCTATGACCAAAGCATTACGCATCACTTCTAAATCAGTCATTTGTTTGAAATCATCCAGTTTAGCTGATATTTCATCATACTCCGTTTCTAGCTGCACAACACGTTTTTGCACCACTTCATGGCAGCTTAACAACCAACTACTATAGATTTCCCATGTTTCGTATTTTAGGTAGTTCTGTGATGTAGACTGATTTTCACTTAGGGGATGTTGACTCAGAATTCCCTTGAATAGAGAGATTTCCAATAACAAAATATAAAAACTATCATTGGTTGCTACTTGGTTGATATACGAAATGGAAATTGATACTTTCACAAAATATTCAGTAAGAACTTCATGATGACTAGACAGAACTATATATTTTGATTATAGTAAGTTTGAGATTATTCTAAATGGCGATCGTCAGAGAAATTGAGAGTCAAAGGGCTAATATTTTTTTGTCACATATTTTTGACAGTAAATTCCAAATATACCAGAATATTCTTAGATGGTTTCACAGTTTTCTAAACCTATGGCAACTTCATCGATTTATAATTCGATTCTTTTATTCCCAAGTAATATAAAGAATAATGTATTCACAACTCATTCTTACCTGTGCAGTTGTCTGTAGTGTTTTGAATTGCTCAAGTACTTTATTGAAATCCTCTTTAAGATGTACCTCTTCGGTTTTATTGGTGCTACACTGAATTATTTTTGTTTCAAGTCTGTGAATAACAGCATCCAGATCACTGATATCGAAACAAGTAATTTGCGATTTATCCGCAAGTACTATACTTGCTACATCAAAATCATCATCTATATCTATGTTCTCATCCTCGGAGTCATATTCAGATTTTGCTGAAGACTCACCCGAATTGTATTTGTAGGTATTTATTTCCTGAATTAAAGGTATAGAATTTGCACCAAATAGTTGAGTAAATAAATCGTCAGCATTTATGCCATGCAATCTATCATCATTGGCATATTGCCGAAGTATATGTGGCGAGACTATAACAGTATCACTTGTCAAAGCCCTTAGCACTGAGTAGAGCATACTGAGCTCATTCAATATTACGTTTAATAGATTGCGGTTGTGATACATATGCCGCCATAAAGAGTTTTTCTTTTTCTCTTTGTTAAAGTAATTATCACGTACATTTTTCAATTTGTATTTGGTCAAATTTGGGTTTTTGGATTGTTCGCCAATGCGAACTAATGATTCTGTATGCAACATAATACCTTCCAGAAACTGATCAAGGGCATGATTTGTCAAGCAAACAACAATCATGGGTGTGGGCTGCGATGACTTGTACCAACTTGAAGAATTGGCTAACAATGTGCTAGCTATTTGCAATGCCATAAATGTCTTACCAGTACCTGGTGGCCCATGTAATACTGATAATTCTTGTAGAAGCGCACATTTAAAGGCTTCATACTGGGATTGATCAAACTGAAGGTATTTAGCACTTGGCCATCGTTTAGTATCCATCACAGGAATTCTGAATCCTTTACACACATAGACTGTGCTTTGATCGAGATATTTCGGTGGAGAAGGAGATGATTCCGCATCTACGATATAGCGCTTCATTGGGAAATTCTCTTCAGTCATAAAGCGTAAGCTGCGAAGAGTATGGTAGTAGGGCAAAAAATATACTTTTGACTCTACCATAACAAATGAGCAGTTGTACATGTTTCGCATCATTTCTGATCCTGTACAAAGCTCAATGACTAGTTCGCCTCTTCCTAAGAGTTTTGGATCTCGCTCGGCGACAGTTGCGAAGAAAATGCTCTTGAAGTTATCATTAGTAAAACATAGGAGTGATCCGTACATGAACAACTTCGAACGATTCCAGTTTATTTTTGGCATAACTCCAAAAGAAATAGTTATGCCAACTTGATTTCGTACTATAGCTGAACCTATCAACTTTACATTTTGGAAAACCCTAATATTTGACTTTGGCTTTGGGATTTTTCTATTTGCTGCTAACGCTTCTTTATACTCTCGAATACCCTCTCTCAATGGACATAAAAAGTCTTCGCGGACCAGTCGAAACTGGACATCCAGGTAATGGTCCACTGAATCATAGGCACCATGAGTTTTGCAAGGTCTGATGTATGGATGATGATCATTGAGATCTTCTACCGTTGGTACGATATTCAAAGTTCTGAAGTCCATGAATGTTTCACTACCCTTTTCTCTTTTCTTTTTCAGTTGCTGATGTAATTTCTGAATACCATATTCTATCTCTTTATCAATTTTATGATCAGCTTTGGTTTTTATAGACTCTATAACATATCGCATAGTTAGCTCCATGACTGGTATTAATGTACCATGAGAGTCTACAGGAACAAAATTGATGACTGCTTTATAAAAAGCATACAAGGTATTCCAGAATCCGTCAATGTTTTCCCAGTAAAATCTATTATCTTTTGTCTTGCTTTGAGTTTCAGAAGGTAGGGATACCAAATAGTGTTCTAAGTTGGCGAGGAATTTCGACTGGCATACATCGCTGAGGATATTTATCACAATTCTTGTGAAATTTGCTTGTCCAAGCTTTGCCAAAATACGAAGTGTAACAACAATGAAATCTTTGTTCAAATCGCTGTTCAGTAAGAGCTTGAAATCAGGGTTGTGTGACAGTTCTGCTGCTACTTCATTCTCATCCATTTCACTTAGTCTTTTTAATTGAAGAAAATGAAGGTACTTTGAACATTTTTCTTGATGAGAATACTGTGCGCTTCCACTAGAATTCCTGCTGTAATAAACATTACTTTGATCACTCCCAAAATAGAAGTAATATTATGTGACACTAGATATGGCATGAGAAAATAATGGCAATTGGTTTAAAGACTCATTCGCAATACATTTGTCATATTTTTGGAAAAGTAACATTTATAATTTGGCATATTTCATTATACTGATCTTACCTTTGTCTATGGAATTTTGGTCCTGAGAATTGTGATACAGAAGGTGAAGACGATCGTGAATCACTTTGTTGTGAGTTCTCATCAGGTTCAGCAACTTTTAGTCGCAAGTCAAACCAGTCATAATATTTAGATGGTTCACAAGATTCTTGCACATTTCGGCTCGCTTGGGCGGAGTGCTGTCCTCGCTGATTACTTTGTATATGTTGACCACGTTGTCCATGCTGACCTTGTCGACCACGTCGATATTTACCACGTTCCCCACGTTGACCATGTTCCTCATGCTGACTTTGTTGACCATGTTCCCTATGCTGACCTTGTTGACCATGTTCCCTATGCTGACCTTGTTGACTACGTGACCTATGCTGACCACGTTGCCCATGACCCCTAAATGGCCTTCTCGGCCCTGTAGACTGACCTCTTTGTGGGTGCCTATTCTCCATGTTGATATCGGGTATTAAAGATCTTGAAATTGTAGCGTTACTGCTCGGTCTACATGAAATAAATACAGAATACTAAAAATGTACTAAACCTGTAAATAAGCAGCGTGAAAGGTATAATGAGTACATTTCGAATACCAGGAACTTACAATTGGAAAATGTCAAGATCAATGTCATTAATTTTGCTATTGTCAGATAACGTGTGCATATCAATGTATGTCTGCATAGATAAAATTTGGTTATGCCAGTCATAGTGTGAGATAAATTTGTCATTAGGAAAATACACAGGTTGAAAGAAATGACACTTGTAACATTCCAAAACTATTGTGTATAACCAGTACTTAAAATTCAACAACGTTACTATTTGGTAAAACTGCTCACGACAGAATTTTGACCGTATTGCGATGGTGCGTGAGCCGTTTCAACTGTCACAAAAATTATCACTTTCGATGATTTCTTATCCGAGGAAATTGGGGAGTTCCCATTTCTACCACCAAATGCCGGAAATGATGTGTCAGCATCAAACATACAACTGATCGTTGATTGCAGCCAATTACAGCAACTCACAATTATGTCATGTTGGCGTTCATGTTTAGTTGGGAGAGGAGTTGGAGAGGTTATGTGATTTAAACACACCGGCTAATTACCTAATGCAATTCCAATGCAATTTACGTTCAAGGAAAAATAGAAACTAGATATACTTTCATAGCCTACGAAAATTCATTGTAGTATTTCATTTTATTCA
This sequence comes from Neodiprion lecontei, assembly GCF_021901455.1. Lineage (NCBI taxonomy): Eukaryota > Metazoa > Arthropoda > Insecta > Hymenoptera > Diprionidae > Neodiprion > Neodiprion lecontei. The sequence goes on from NC_060262.1 coordinate 36,210,638, forward strand.
ACATTTCCATACATGAATTATCTTTTATATCATCTAATAAATATGAGAAAGGCGGTTATTTTGTTATTCCTTCAAGAACATAGGCGGTTAACATGAATCGTCTCGTATCGCGGCTGACCGTTGGACGAAATTTCTTTCAAAAGTGCACACACTCTACTCAATAGTAGAAGATAAACTTTAGTGTCATTTTTGGCAGGTGTCTATATACATTGCATACGGCAGGATAGAAAATTAATCTTATTATAATTCAGGTTCTCTCATTGGATATCAATCGATTATGTGAGTAGTGAAACTCAATAGCTTCTTAGCTACTTATCTGAGGGCGATACCTGCTTCTTATAATATTTATTATATATGAGTGTTACTCACACTCATTTGCTTACGGTTAATACGGTATTTTTAATTATTTTAGGATCGTTACCCTTTAGGAACCTGTACTTAAATACGCAGAAGACAAGAATTTGTATTGTAACTCTGAATATATATGAAATCAAAGAAAAAATATATAGAACAACTTCTTCGTTTCTTTTTCGAATCAACACATTATCGTTCATATTTTTCAAACTGAATACTAGTAAGGCTCCAAAAAACATGCATCATTGAAATCAATTGTTCATTGGCATAACTACAATACTTCGAAAGTTGTCAAATCAAAAGATACATTAGTATTCAACAGATGTATAATATGTATTTGAATATTAAGGGTTAAAATATGAAATCAGTGGCAGGCAGACAAGGCCCTAAGGATAAGCGGGACGCGTAGCCCCATCAATTTCTGTAGCTACTCTGTTATCATCTCTCAAACGATGCGAAGTGCCGCCAATTCTGGCATCACACTCCATGCATTTGCTTTCCTCCATTGCGCCACCACAAGCATCTATCACGTAAGCGTGGCCATTTGGACACATATACCAATGGCCTTGTTTAAAGCCCATTGCTTTGACAATCATCTTTCGTTCTTGGACAATGTTATCGTCAAACTGCTGTATTGCAATCTGTATTCCCTGTTTAACTTCCAATTCTCTGCTTTTGGTGAATTTTTGAATGCCTAACAATTTTAATAATACTGCATCGTATTCTTTTTGATGAGCAATTCCAGACTTATCATCTATTTCGCACATTTTCGCCTGTAACGTAAAGTTGTGGTACAATTAAAATCTGAATATTACGGTTTTCTACTCTTTTTGAAATCAATGGTATCGTATTTCAACTATAATCCGATTTGAAAGTTTGAAAACCCTTAGAATTGTAGAAGTTACATATTGCGTAAAAGTGCAAATTCATATTCAAATGGTCATAATTTTTTTAAATATGCATTTCTCACAAGAGAAAAAATTAATGCTAATTGAAATTATACATCATCCGTCAGATTCGAAGGAAAAATGCAGATTTTCTTTTTTTATTACACAATAGTGCGCTTATGACTTGAACAACATTCTAAGTTCTGGAAACTACCGGAGGTATTTGATGTTAAAAATTTATAAATACGATCAAGGAGCATACCATGTATCTTAGCCGTTGAATTTCTAGTGCAATATCTTCTAATTCTTGATTGGATATTTGGCCTCGTGTTGGAAGAAACTGCACTAGCATAAGAAATTGATTTTTCACATGTCGATAAGATTTAACAGAACGGTCTTTTATTGACTTCAGTATGTCAAGCATCTCTTGTAGAAGTTTCAACACGGTTTCCATAGCGTCAAGTTCTTGTAAACTCAAAGTTTGCCACTTTCTATTTTTTATGAGGATTCCGTTTTCTCGTAATTTTTGTAATAAATTCTTTACCTCCGGAAATTTGAAATCTTGAGGAAATGCATGAAATGAGATTTTCAAAGAATTTATAAAGTAAGTAATTGTAAAAATACGAATTCTTAGTAGCAGAATATACATTTGCTTAAGAATAGGTAAAGATGTATCTATATACTGTATTAAATAGGCTGTTGTAAGCCAATGATGAAATACTTAGCAGTATTGAAATATGTAGTTCATTTAATACAAGTACCTGCAACATCCAAGTCGGAATTCATATCTTGTATTGTCTCAACAATATTTGTCTGCCTATTTTTTTGTGTGTTCGGTTTACCGAATACTTTTATCTTTACTTGTAGTACATCAGCCATATCTTTTTTGATTTGGTTCATAACTCTCATACACTTTCTTATAGGAGTTTTACAGAGGGGACAAGTTTTCATTTGAATCATCTCACTGCATTTTGATGCCCATATTGTGAGTGCATCACTTTCTATACAATGTCCACAATCTTCCAGAAATATAAACCTATCAAGATTGCAAAGATTGTGCAAAGTATATTAGGAAGTTGTTGTATGGTAAGGTTGGTACTTGCAATTTGTTATTGTATTCATGAAAAAATAAAGGTTTAAAAAATTAAGGTATTTTTAATTGTGTAAATTTACCTTGCATCTGGATCATCTTCATTGCCAAATAAAATTGTTGTGAGTTCCTCTTTATCGCAAATTCGGCATAATGGTGGGCAAGGATCGCCACAAAAGCCAACACAAGGATGTTCGCACTTTAACATCTTCGTGCAAGGTTCAATACATGGTTCTATATCGCATAGTTCATAGCAGCGTTTATTGCATTTTTGGTGTACGCATTTCCGTATGCAAGGTTCCTGAAAGAAATAATCCCCACATAATATTAACGTAACAAAAGGATATCTTTTCAAGATTTACTAGTATGTGAAAGGAATGTTCACATAGGGGTTTCAATTAGCCTGTGAAATTTGAAATCAAATTTATTTAAGGGGTAGATGTTGACACAAAATTCGAAATTCAAGAAAATTCGTTAATATCAGAATGTTAGAAGCAAAAAAACAACAATATTCTGAGTAGTAGTAGTATTCCATCAATATTGTATTAAATGCTTTTACAGCGTCATAATTTGTACTTTATACCGCACTTTTTCTTTATAAAATATTTCGAGTATGATGCCACTATACTGGTTGCTGAATTTTTGGATTCGATTAGTAAAATTACTCTTAATTATAATAATAACAACAACAACAACAATAATAATAATAATCACTACCAGTCCCGCCATATCCTTTCTGGTATGGCCCCATAAGCGGATAGCTTGTGTGGTGTGAGGGAAGGATCGGTTAGTGATCATCATTATGCGTCTGCAGTTATCATAAAATGTTCAATAGAAACAGCCACATTCGCACAAGGGCCAAGGAAAACTACAGAGATTGCCCAGGTGTAGCTGGACCGAGTTCAAACTTCAGTTTGTCGATTCAGTGCCTGAATGAAGTGACCCGTATTACAATTTTGGCGAATTGCCACTCTGGTCCTCATCGACACTGTAAATTCGAACTCAAGTCTTCTTGTTCTGCAGTCTCGCATACTACGCACAACACTACTACGGTCGGTAATGAATTATTTATTTTTAAAATTTGTATGATCAATATGTGATTAATTTTGGATATACTAACTTTACATTCCGTACAAGGTATTCCACATTTCTTGTTACATTTGTTGTGAAAACATTTGACTTCGCAAGGCTTCTTACAGGGTTGACATTCCTGCCTGCAGGGCACATCACACCTAAAAAATTCATAACAATATTGTGTGAGCATGATGACATTTTTCCTAAAAATATTTGTAATAATTGGTTTTATATCTTGTTTAGATCATTGAGTAATGTTGAGCAGATGAGTTCATTTACAGAAACTTGAAACAATTGATTGATAATTTCACATTTTGGCATCGTTTACTACGTGTTTATTGTTAATATTAAAATATCAATTACTTATGTCCACAAACAAGGATGTTGCCACAAGGCTGCCTACAAGAGATGTGCATACGTCCTTGGTTGCAGTTTGCGCATGTCCCGCTACATAAATGTCCACAAATTAGTTGTGTTCTGCATGGTTCCTTACAGTACATCAGTATCTCTTTAGAGCTCGATTCTAGACGGAAAAAATAATTAACACTCAAAGTATGAATTTCCTTCCAAACTTAAACTACTCCGATTTTTTTCCCTTTTTAAACCTTGTTATACTGTATGAAAGTACCTTCCATGATTATAGAAAATAATGTTTTGGCTTCTGGTTCCAGAGTTAACAACAGCTGAAATGTGGTAATAAAATTCTGCAATCAACCGAAATTTGGTCTGCAATAATTCCTGAATAGAGGCATAAAAATTGGTAAAATCAGAGAAAGTGCCCTTGCATAGTGTAACAAAATCACAAGAGGGAAAAGAAGTTCAAATCGTTGAAGTCTGAATACATGAATATACTAAATTTGAAACCATTCTATAAATTTTCACCTGTTGCTGTTTATAGAATACTCACCAATGCTTCGTAAGTGACAAGGCACTGAGAAAATATGCCCGCATAGCCCAGGTTCACTTCGACGAGTCATTACTTTGCATTTGTCAGTGCATGGTTCTTTGCATTTTGCTGCACAGGGATGACCACACATTAATATTCTTTGGCATTTAGCACCACATTTAGAACGTGTTGGTTCTTCACTGCATTTGACTTCCACAGTATGCCCACAAGGACTGAGTTTATTGACCTGAAAAATATTCGTAACTTTTTTTTCAACTAATTTAATTACTACTCACTTGTTTCATTTTGAGGTAGATTTTATGAAAGAATAGGTAATATATTTATTGGTCAATTGAGAAACATGTTTTTCATTTTTCATAAAAGAATAAATTGATAAGAATTCGTAACAAATTTGGTTTGACAACTTAACTTATACTTTATATTACGAAAAAACTAGAGTCCATTGAAATGATGGTATATTTAAAATTATACTCACTTTTACTTCACAGCCACCGCAAACTTCATAGCATTGGCGATCACATTTGTGAGTACAACTCATAACACGCTTGCAAGGTCTTTTGCATAACAAATCTTCTACATTTACAGCGCATTGAATATTTTTATAATAATGGCCACAGGAGCGCGTTTTCTGTACATATATGGTACACTCTCCACATGTCTCATGGCATCGTTTCTTGCATGGGTGGTTGGAAGTGCAACCAATATTATTTTTTGCACAATCTTTATAGCAGAGGTACTATAAAAGAAATACACATCAAATATTAAATTTCTAAATTAGTGTTACCATTGTTCTAATATTTCATCGACAAGTCAAACTTTACCTCAATATGATCAGGATCTGCATCAGCATGGCAAGTAAGTCTGCAACTATGACCACATGCCAAACGAATCTCACAAGGATGCGGGCACTTGCACTTTTCAATAGGTTGATAGCAAGGTTTTTTAATTTCATGATTACAATGCGGTAAGATGGCGTTTACCTATGTAAAAGAATCAAGTGATATATTTTTACAGGAGTTAAACAATCTTATTCATAACAAATCTTTCACTTATAATTAATGTAAAAGAAATTAGAAAAGAAATTTATTTGGTGACACATGAGAGCGCTAGATTCTTGTGAGAAAAATTTTTGCTCCTATTGCAAAGCACAGCGCTGCATACCTACCGTAATATAACATTCAAATGTTTCTACATCACATCCACAAGGCATTTGCACAGTGTGCCCACATTTGAGTTGACGATCTACCATCACTCGACATGGTTTACAGCCTTCAAAACACTTGAGCGGACAAGGATGATCATTCGGACAACTTTTAATGCAGGCTTGCTTACATTGAAATTCATTGTGCTCCCTATCCAATGTGTGACAAATACTTGTACAAGAATGTCCGCACGGTAAATCACCGTCACATTTCTTCAAGCAACCACCTTCCGGACATTGTTGGAAATCACTCACACTCTGTATCTGTGAATAAATTCTGGTTGAATGAAATGGCTTCCATGAGTGAGATGTCAGTATCCTGAAGAATAATAATTATCGCAATGAATTATTACCTTTAGCAACTGGTCAGAATGTATTTGACATCTTAATTCAAGGGTATCACCTATGGCATTCTCATTTTCTAAAACAGTATTAATTTTTGGCCAGATCTCATTTTTTGTAAGAAGGTCATTCATGTTTCCCATTATGAAGAGACCTTCACGTGCACGAGATAATGCCACGCAGACTCTGTTTTCCTCTTTAAGGAATCCAATGTTCCCTTCACCATTGTTGCGTACGAGTGAGAGAAGAATGATCTTATTCTCTTCACCTTGGTAATTGTCAACTGTTGTTACACGTACCTGTTTGAGAATTGTATAACGAGCAGTTTCCTGTAAAGTATAAAGCAATGTAATTTGTATTTGTCATTGTAATTGTAGGTCAACATTATTTCAAATTTTAAGAAACATGTGCCGATATGGGAATTGCAGTTAGTATATATGAAATTGTTACATAATCGAAACTAAATTCTAAAAATCCATCAAAGTAAATACTAAAACCACTTACAATGACTACGGAGCAAAAACTGTAATTACCTTCATAAGAGCAAATAATTGTCCAGTATAAGTACACAATATGGTGATTGCTGTGCCGCTGTAACCTTGCAGTATTAGGTGTCTAGCAAACGCCACTAGAAATTGCGCTTCGTATGGGTTAGTCCAACTTTCTTCGCTATTATGGCTATTTTCATGGTTGTTGTGATTAAGGAAAAATATATTTTTTACCAATCCTCTTACCGCAGGGTAATCAAGTACTGATTGATGATTATAAAGTGTCGGATAAATTGGCGGGCAGATTAATTTGGCAATCTGTGGTCTCATTCGGTGCTGATACGCTAATTGTGTGCAATCACCTCTGATATTAACCATTCTTTCAAAGAGCGATATGTTCAAATTGTATTTTGTGCCCAGTTTGTAAACAGACGCCTTCGGTCGAAGTTGTTTGTGATCCCCAATCAGGATCACATGTTGGCAAGCCTTCGTCAAAGAACACACAACGTGTGCTTCAAGAATTTCTGCCGCCTCTTCCACTAGTACTAAGAGGGTAAAAGAGATTGGCAAAAGATGAATAAGTACTAGATTCCAATTAAAAATAGTAATCGTGTAGTGACAAAACTAAACATATTTATAAATCATCAAAAATAAAAAGGCACTACAAATTGATTTTACCTATCTCGCGTTACTGAGAATTTTCTAAATTCTACAAGAATGTTCAAAAATATCTTCACTTCCCAATACAAAACATTTCAAATTATGAGCCACTCGATCGATGATAGATCTTTATTTTACTGTGTACACAACTCTAACTTCTAGGAGTCCCTACTTTTCTTAATATCACCTATTGTTTTACTTTAATTCGTTTAGTTACTTAATGGATACATCTGTATCTTATACTGATCTTTTACTCTCCCAGGTCTCACTATAAGGTGAAGTTATAAATACTGTGGTATGATCAGTCAAACGTGATCGAAATGTACCTATAGGAGCATGAAGAGCACGTAAAGATGCGTGTTGTTTGGCAGCACCAGTTGTGGTAAGCCCAATTATTTTATGTTCTCGTAGTACAGCCAAATCAACCAGTTGTTTAGCTTCATCCAATTTTGAGCGCAGTTGACGAGATGTATGTTCCATCTCAGTTATTTTCTGCATTACATTTTCATAGCTTATCTTTACCCACTTCCAGTACATTCTCCAGTGAGGATTGCTGGCTGGTAATCTTTGGTTAGTGTTTATTATTGGGTGTGAATTCAATTTTCGCTGCAAAATTAAGTACAATTAATAATAATAATTCAATTTGCTACTTCGACAATTATGGATGAATTTTCGTAATAAAATGTGGTGAGTATTCTTGCCAAGTTTAAATTGCATACCTGTTACATCTCATTCTGTCTTATAGGAAATGTTTCCTATTACATCAATTACCATTACTAATTTCATGAGTACGAATTAAAGTTAAAAGTCTTGACTAAAACATTGTAATTTATATTCTACTGTATATAAATTTTGCATTTATACATACTTCAGAGCATAGCAAAGCTTACCTGTAGATTCGTTCGTTGTACGAACAATGCATTTAAATCCTCTTCCCATTCAATGGTTGGATCAAATGGCAGAGCATGCACCTCTGGGCCTAAACTTCTGTATTCAAGTATCTGTTGATTCAGCCTGTGAATCAGCATATCTATACTTCTCAAGGGAAAAATAAGTTTATCAGAATCATCAACTTGAAAATTCAAGTTAAGTTCTAATTCGTCATCCATATGTACGTTTTCATCATATGGAAGTTTTTCTTCGGGAAAATTTTCAGCAGTAGCACCTTCCAGATCTTGAATTGGTGGTGAACTTTGTGGAACCATAGTTAGATTGGTACTCACGATTAAGTTTACCAGTTCTTCATTGGATTTGATTCGCTGTAATTCTACATCATGGCAATATTCTTGCAGACAGCTCAAAGGTACAATAGCCTCCGCGGTGGTCAAATGCTTAAGAGATGCGCGCATTCTTTGAATAGAACTCAGAACACTCTCCAATTCACGTTTCACGTCATACATTACTGACAACGCATGATTCCTATAACCACATTGGACTGCCTTGCGTCTTTCCATTAGCGTGAAGTGTTTCAAAGCTTCACTTTTCGATCTGCTGCCAACACGCACTATGGAATTAGTGTGCTGGAGAATACCTTCCAGAAATTGATCCAAGGCATGATTGGTCAAACAAACAACAACAATTGGTCCATGAGGCTTCCAATATTTTATGTTATCCAACAAAGTGCCCACTATTTTCAATGCAATAAATGTTTTTCCTGTTCCTGGTGGTCCTTGGATTACTGCAAACTCTTGTGTAAGAGCACACCTAAATGCTTTGTACTGTGTTTCATCTAATTTCATTTCCTTGGCACTCGGCCAAAGATGATCTCCGTCAATAGGAAGACTGAAATCTTCGTATTGCAACATTTGACCTGGTGTAAGGTAACGAGGCAGAGAAGTGGAAGTATCAGCATTTACGAGATACTTTGTCATTGGGAAGTTGGATTCCCTCATAAGTCGCATAGCATTTAGGACTGCTAAATATGGTTCAAAGTATATCTTTGATTCCAACATAACAAACTTAGTGCTGTATAAATCTCGAGTGATTTTTGTACCCTGACAAGGTTCTATCAAAACAAATCCTTTTTCGAGTTCTTTTTCATCGCGATTAGCAACAGTCACAAAGAGAATAGTGTTGAAGTTATCTTTACTCAGAAGTAATAATCCACCAAACATGAATCTTTTTGATGTATGCCACTTTACTTTTAGTACACCAAATGAGATCAAAATTCCACTATTATTTTTCGCAACATCTGGGGCTATGAGTGTTACATTTTTATAAATCCGAAGATCGTGATTTCGGTATTTCGCAGGACCATGCAAATACTCTTGTATGCCACTGCGCAGAGGGGATACAAAGTCTTCACGTAACAAACGAAACTGAACATCCAAGTAATGTTCAACTGAATCATATGCGTCTTTTATTTTGCATGCCCTGACAAAAGGGTTTTGATTGTACAAGTCTTCCACTGTTGGTATAACGCTCAATGATCTGAAATCTTCAGGTGGATTCTCTTCCACAACTTCCTGAGAAGTTGTCTCACGTTTTTTGTTTTTGTCTTCAATTTTCTTAATTTCTTTTTCCAACTCTTGCAACATATTCGATGCATCATTTTTCAACTGTTCACGAATTTTGTATCCATCCCTAAGCTCAATAGCTGTGGTAATTGGGATTATTTTTTGTAAAATGGGGGTTAATTCGTCCCTAGCTTTACTCGGCAATAGTTCCATGATTTTTTTAAACAGCACAATCAGGTTAAGCCAAAAATTATCCTTGTCTTCATGGTATAGTCTATTTTTCATTTTGTCAATAGCACTTTCAAACGCCAATTTTGTCAAGTAACTTTCCAATTCTTTGAGGAATTTAGGTGAGCAAGCGTGGCTTAGTACACTAGTTACAATTTCAGCAAAATTAGCTTGCGAAACATTGGTCAAAACTCGCAATGTGACCACCATGAGATCTGGGGTGGTAATGTTGTTTAATAATTCTTCGAAGTCAGCTTTCTTGTTGGTTAATGTTGTAACAACATCATCACTATTGCTTATACTCAAATCATTCAACCGTCTGAAATTGAAGAATCGTGTACTATACTGATCTCTGTTAGTCGGTTGCCTATTGGCACCACTACTTCTGCTACGATGCTGACCTCTGTTCTTGCTGTGAAATTAATGAATATCATATTATTTCAAGAAATGTTATAAGACTTCGCAAAGTACAATTGCTTATTAAGTTTCGTTCTATCAATAAGTATAAACGATTGTTCAAATACTCCTTCAATTAAAATTGATTACATATTAGATAAAAAAATTTTAAAAATGCAACTAAGTAGTAGATTTTTTTCAGTAAATTTTGAAACAGAATAATTGTACAGTACTGAAATATCCGTGTGTAATATATTTACAATTGATCAATAAATGGACTGATGGTGATAATTATCGTTATGAAGCTTTAAATTACAGTTGGTTTTATTAGAGGAATTAGAGCTTTATTTCTCTCAGAAATTTTCAAAATATTGTGTTTACATCTTATATCTAACATATGTAAAAGTTCGATCACTGGCATAAACTTATATTTAGACTTTCCGGCAGTCTAAAGGTTAAATTGAAGATTATGAACAGGAATTGAATTTTACCAAATGTCATATTTTGTATAGCATATAGAGACAGTATTTGTAAGTTTCCAAAAAAAGTTCTTATTGTACAAGGAATAATTGGAACAACTGGGTGATCTACCAAATACGATTTGTAAATGTTTAGTGCAAAATAATTGGAAATTTGATCACAATAGTAAAATTCAGAAGCAGGAAATTGTTGGATATTGTATCAGGTTCAGAGAACTCACTTTGCATTGGCATTATGATCTTGGGAATGATCATTACGCCGATATGGTGTTCTGTTATTGCTGTTATTCACATTATTATTTCTTCCACGATATCTGCAATGTGGACGTTGCCCTGTAAATAAAACAAAAAGCATGAGTTTTGATCTGTTGTTTTTCTTATAGCTTATAATCTACTTCCAAAGTTATGGACTCGGTAAAATTTGATGAATTATGGTATACCGACATGTTTTTCTTCAAGCTAAAATTATGAAATTAATCAGTCAACTGACAGACCACGAATATTACATACGACTTTACTATTTATAAGAACATATCAAAATAACAGATAGAGTTTTGTGAAATAATACTAAATATATCGTTACGATTGTATACAAATCTTCCAATGACTGCACTTTTAGGAAAATAGGTATAACGTTTATGCAACTTAACACTTTTCTTTGAGGAAGTTTGATGTATGTATGTACGTTTAAATGGAATGTTGATCACGAACAAACGACGTTTATGCACATACATACCAGCGTCTGGTGGGTTTGACCTATCCATGGTATTTTGCCACGTCAGTGCCCCGAAACCATGAATATTGCGCTTCACTTGGCTCTACGATTTAATAACTTCACTGGATCCTTATTAACGTAAGAACTAGAAAGTGGCAACTCTCGTGTAAAGGCCTAGCATAAAGCATAAGCGTCTGGACGGTCTGGATCAAATCCTTCTTGGTCGAAAAAATCTGAATAAATGCACTTCACAGCTAGAGTCACCGTACGAGTTTATCGCGTCGGGGAACTCCCGCGTTTCGTACTCCTAGTGCCGGGAAACTTCTCCGCAGTTCTCCGCTCTGCTGCTTCCCGACCACGGTCTTCCCGACTGTCGCCGACTACACTGGGGCAATGTTGAATTACATACATTAAACTTCTCTCGCACACTGTTTCGGCCCCCAGTGAATCACACTATACTTATATCCTCAGTCAACGACGGCATGGGTAGCTGAGCGGAAAGGCAGAGCATGTCCTACCCTCTACATTTTCACAAACTCTATGGAAGTTCGTTTTTTGCCACAGCTGACGACGGTTGGACGACAGCTTCCACCGACGTTGTGACCGGCGTGTGTGTGGCTCGTGCTTCAAAAACGTCATTTCATCTTTTCACACGCACGACGTAAAGATAAATGTAGATTTATGTAACCAGTTATCGCAAAATGCCAGGATTAACGAAATTTCAAAAATATGCCATCTCCGGACTCGGCGTTGTCGGCGGAGCTGCACTGCTTTATTACAATGTTTACGGCGGCGGTGAATCTATGCATGTGCTTAACTCCTGGACCACGAATTTCACTCCATCTGTACAATGGGAGCACAATTGGGATAGGTTAGGATCGATTGGACTACAAAATTATCTGCCCACTGTTTTTGGTGGAACGCGCGAATCACGCAAATTTTTTCCTATCTGAATCTCTTATTTGCACACTCACGTGCTTAATTCATTCGACATAACCAACACGCAGCATAGTAGTTCGTGTTTCTAACATGTAAAGACGTTCTGTAATTCGCGTTCTTGTCCTCGGGATGGAAAATGAAATTTGTATAATACGGAGCCTAACTTTGCCATCACAAAATCACAGTATTACTCTGAATCTTTCATTCTATTTTGATGTTGCACTTTTCAGACGTGAGCCAAAGTCCTTGGTCAAACCTGTCAAGATCAACTCTGAATCTGATGAGAATAGGTACAATGAAGATCTGGCTTCGCAAAAAGTGACCGCTACACGTAATTTGTTCCTTATACGACATGGACAGTACAATACAAATGGGAAGACCGACTGTGAGAGAATTCTTACCAATCTCGGTGAGTAGCTTTGAGACGACAGGATTTTATGGTTCCCAATGCTCTTGGCAGTAGATTTGGATATCATATTCTGCACAAACTGCTTCTGCAGATTTTTAATAAGCATTTCAGATTTTATTACGATGTTCATATTTCAGGCAGAATACAGGCAGAATCTACTGGCTCACGCCTCGTTGAATTGAACTACCCTTACACGCTGATCGTCAGATCGACGATGAGTCGGGCGCAAGAGACGTCTAAAATTATAGAAAAGAATTTTCCCGAAGTTCCTACAAAAGACGACAGTCTTCTGGAAGAAGGAGCGCCTATTCCTCCCGAACCACCAGTTGGTCATTGGAAACCTGAAAATTATGTAAGCATTACAAGTATTGTTGTCAATTTCGTTTTTCTTCAGAATCGTTTTATGCTCGTTTTAATTTGCAATCAGTTATAAATTCCCACAGCAAGAGAATAGTGACTTCAAGCGTAGAGTATATATGAAAGATGTTGTTCCGTTATTCGTCTCTTTGTGTAAAGCATGTTTCATAAGCAGCTTGTTGCAGCAGTTCTTTCAAGATGGAGCTAGAATAGAAGCCGCATTCAGGAGATACTTTCACAGGGCAGATCCTAAGCAGACGCAAGATTCCTATACCGTACTCGTTTGTCACGCAAACGTGATAAGATACTTCGTCTGCAGGTAAAGATTGATAACTTTCGCTCAGGTCATTTCTTGAATAAATGTTGAATAAATTACTGTTTTTACCCTCGCAATGTGCCATAATACGATAACATGAATACCTCTTAAAATTTGTAAAAAGTCTCTAACTTTCTTTACAGAGCTCTGCAATTTCCGCCAGAAGCTTGGCTACGTTTGTCATTGAATCACGCAAGTATTACTTGGATTAGAATATCTCCTTCTGGTAGAGTTACTCTGCGTTGTTTAGGCGACACTGGGCATATGTTACCTCAAAACGTTACTGCCAACTAAACTAATTGTCTACTAAGTAACAAGTGAAACATCTTCTATTTTTTAATCCATCAAAATACTTTTAATTTAAATTTGAATACATTTGTAAATTAGTATTACAGTAGATAGTATTAATTAATTAATGCAATATAATATGCATACACGTATTACATTTATGGGTATTTTAGATTGAAATTTACGGAGGTATGAAGGTGACTCATTTCTTTCGTTTTCTTAGGTCTCATGTTTGAAACGATAACGTTGGGTTTTATCTGTTGCAGTTTTTTCTTACAAAATTTTGCTGAATCGATACATGTATAACGTTCACCTGAAACTGAACGGCATCTTTTACATCATTTTTTACCGACATAATACAAATAGTTATCATTGTTTCAATCATTCAAAGTACATGATCACTTGTAAATTTTCCCCTCAAAATATTTCGATTGTGTTGATCGTATACATTTGTAGATTTAATGGAAATAATTATTTGTCAGGTTATTGTAATTTTGAAATTTTGAAAGTTGGCATCAATCAAAGAATTCAGCAGCCAATTATAAACTTCTAAGGTTAAAAAACATTTCTAATGATTTCCTGTGATTCCTGTACTCATGTCACATCTTTTTTCGCTCAGCAGGTACCTTGAACTAATCTAAGTAAGTCATTATATTGCTGGCTGTGAAAATGATAGATTGTGGGAAAGTTAATGAAAGCGAACTCTCGCCTGAAGTATCCGAGTAACTGAGAAACGTGCGTGATTAGACCAGAGATAGTATGATCGTCACGACTTCCCAAGCTGTCCGTTATCGTGAAAAATTAGACCTTCTCTCACATCTGGTAGAAAAGTCGATGATTTTCACTGCCAGTGGGCAAAGGGTACGGGTGGAAGGAGTGAAAGATAAATTGCGTGAGTAACGTTTTGTGATCGATTTATTAGATTTTCAAAATATTTGGAACAGCATGTAGTTTATCGTTATAATTATTTATTAGCATAGTAGGTAATAAGATATTTAAGGTACGAGACTTAATAAAAGTATTTAGCAATATAGACGAATATAATCTGAAAAATGTTCAATAGTAGGTACCATGATTCATTTAGGTTTCTTTTTCTTCATCCGTACGCGATATAATTATTATAATGTCAACAACGTTATAGAAATGTATAATGTGTATCTTTGAACAAGCATGAAAAACGACACTCCACATTATAGTAGACATTATGATATAGAAATGGGGATATCGATTATTTTTTTACTTTTTTTTTGTAAATCATCGTCGTCAAATGTTTCATATTCACAAGATTGATCCACAGTGGAAATATGATACTCCTGCGTCAACGAAAAAATTACGCTCACGTTGCACGAGTAAAGAATATTTTTCCTACGTAATAATATTTATTACCGATTACGTAAACGAGATAGAATAGGATATGTTTGAATTTTAAAATCGTTTAATTGCTTGTAAAATATGTTCTCGAATTTCGAATTTCGAATACCAGTCGCAATTCTTTCACACTAGATTGAGCAAAAACCGGACAAAAATACGACAACTTTTAAATTGGGAGATCTCGAAGAAGGAAGGTATAATAAAAGGAAGACTTCTGGAATCGCATTTCTTACTTTTACTTGTTAGATTGGAAGCAGTTAAAAGTTTAAACTGCGACCGTACAGAAATCGAATGTACATTTACAATCTTGATATTCGACTGGTTTTCGATAATGGTTCTGTTGCCGTCGAAAAGTTGCACGTGTGCTTTCTAGGGGTGCCGAGTAATAGGAACACGTTCGATGTTACCTGGTTTCTCCTCACCTTTTCTTTTTTCATATTCGTTCATTCGTACAAATTGACTGATCAAAAACCCCGAAAAACGAATCAAGACGCGTTATACCTCATTGCTAGGGAAAAAACCGAAGTTTTTTTTTCTCTTTTCATCAAAAGATAATATTTGAACCAAATCCATTGCCCTTGTGGCCCCGTTAGAATAATATATTGAACAACTTTCGGGGAATTCGAAAACTTTTAATTTTCTTCACGCACAGAAGGTCGAAGATTGAAGATCGCGACCCCTCCGGACACAGTGCTGCACAAAGATGCTCTTTATCGACGGCAAATATTTAATTTATTCTATCTAAGAAGATCGAAGCGGAAGATACAGTAGAATTTAGTCTGCTGGGGACTGGGGCTCGTCTTCCTCGTCCTCTTCGTCCTCGTCAATCCCCGGCTCGCCAAGCGCATGGACGAATTCTGGAATCGGACGGTCGGAAATTAATTGACATTGAATTAACGTGAGTATTTTTTCGAAGGACGAATACTCGTACATCGACGTGGGGTGTGATTCAACGTTTCAGAGAGTTCGAAAGCGTATCGGCGTAGGGTTCTTTTTTACCCTCGATTTTACAAAATGCCCTGCTTTTACACACCTATATCCGGATAAGCGAGAATCGCTAGTCTGGCAAATTGACACGTAAAAGCTATGCATCAGTCTTACAGAAGCGGGAGGTAGATTTCCTAAGGATTTGGGGAGCCGTAAAAGGCAAACGTGCGCGCCTTGTGATCCCGATGACCCCTTTTTCAAGACTTTGGCGTGATCCGCGTCTACGTCGTCTCGTATGAAGCGCAATGCGAACGGGAATTCGGAGGCGCTAGACTTCGGGAAAATCCCCAAGATGAAACCGAAAAAACAAAAACATCAATGTGTAACTAATTAACGACTCGTGCCTCGAGTTTTTCCGCCGCATAAGCGACTGTGCAAAGTATCTTTAAATCTTTAACGATAAGAAGTTCTCTGCAAATATGTTTCAATATTTCAATTTTAGACGATAAGCTCTCCATTATTTTGAAAAACAATTTTAAAAAACCACCGCCGGATTTCTGTGCAGATTTTCTACGTAGTTTAGTATCAAATATCTCGTAATATCTCTAAAATAATTGTCTCCGTCGTATTGTTAAAATAAATTCACCGGATGAAGTTTAATTTGCTCACGGATGAAGGTTTGATATATTTAAATCGATTTTTCGAATTATACGAGTTTGAATGCCGATCTTCTTCCCCTATTTTTGCATTACGGTCACCGGAGTAATTGCGAATGTCCAAGAGTCAAATAGGAGGTTACTCAAGCCGTTCTTCAGGGACGAGGACCGTCTCTTCGAATTATTCATTCGGTACCGCGTACACCGCGCGCTTTTATTATCAAATCTAATTTCGATTGCAGATGCTGGACCTACGGCCCATGGTATCCCCCAACCTCCGACCCCTCACCCCTTGACCCAAAGGGTGGCAAACAGAACTTACTCAGGCATCGCATCCCCTGTTAAGCCATCATCCACTCAAGTGTTGAACTTTTGCAGGGACGACGCGATCGGCTCGAAGATTTGGGAGCGCAAGAGGGATGGAGAGAGAGAGAGAGAGAGAGAGAGGGAATCGCCTAGCTTCTTCTGAATAGTTATTCGTGGGAACTGCACCCTCCTCCGAGTTTCCGATCGCGCGACCCTCGGCTGCTTTTCGTGCAACACATGCGGTATTTCTCGGGGCAATAGAGAACATGAGCAAGAACTAATCGCGGAGGGCTACAAGTTTGCCAAACTAGACGTAGGCACGGCTCTCCCTCGGAGAAACCTACGATCTATGTGGCATTAGCAAATGGTCAACTTGTGCACTTAGCTTTATGCCTGGTCCTCTCTCTCTCTCTCTCTCTCTCTCTCTCTCTCTCTCTCTCTCTCTCTGTAGAGTTTAAAATTCGACAAGAAAATTGTTATGTCATATTAATAACAGACGCGTAAGGCTCGGCCCGGTATCGAAAGAAAAGATCTGAAAATTTTCACGTCAAAAGAAGATCATTAACACGAAGTGCAGATGTGTTTTCGGTGGTTTTTTCATTCGATCGCACTTATAATTTGCGAATCTACATGTTTTTGTTGCGAAAGCGAGTTTATCCAACTCGTATCTCCCATGCCTGCGTGTGCTGTAAGGGAGGTACAGTGTGTGTGGTTGACGAGAGGAGCGCTAGTGTGCATGGATGCGCATAGAGTGTTGTTTGTTTGTCTTTGAAAAAAAAAAAAAAACTTGGCAACCGCATTGTTTAGCTTAGTAACCACGCTGTTTGTTAGTAATCACGTTGTTTTCGTTAATGTATCAATAAAGTTTTATTATCCAGTCTCATCCGAGTGAAATCGTCAACTAATTAATATATAGAGAATTGAATCTCATCTGAAATATCCCATCAGTTTTTACAGAACGTCGAGTGTTTTCCCAAGATTTATCTAGGTACAAGATAATAAAATGGACCGCGAATCACCCCATTGTCATCGCAGTTTTCGCCTTCTTACAGTGAATCGGCTCGCGATAGGGATGAAAAGGTGATAAACTTTACAATGATCTCGTAAAATGCATTTTTATCAAATCCCTCGGTTCGTCTCTTCTCGTCCTGCATGCATCATTCTCCGCACACAGCCGTGTACCTATGGTGTAAATATATTCTCGCACGGCCGATTTGATTATTTACGAACCGGAAGTTTACCGTTTCGGAAAATGGTACACGGCCGTGCGTTTTCCCCGCTACACGAGTAAAGGGTCCAAGGGGAAGGTATGATATAAGCCTTACCGTAAAAATCGATGCGACCGTCTCCGTCGACGTCCACTTCCTTTATCATATCTTCAACTGAAACATACAATCATACCAAACGTGTTCGTCAGATAGCGTAGCAATATAGATGTATAATAGGAGGGAAGCGGAAATTGTTTGAAACCTTCCGAAAAACGGGCGGCATGATAACCGCGCGATTGCAGATCACTGCAACGGCTATAAAAAGGGTCAAAAGAGAGGTATGGTGTAATAACACTAACATAAAAGAACGATTCAATCGCGTTTCTGTATCCGGAAACTGTGCATAGGGGATCATTTTATGATGATATCGATAGCAGGATATCAGAAATGTACAAAAACTGACAATCACCTTTCCTCGCATGGTGTATTGGAGGTCAATGCAGGGATGAATTTAAATTTTCCCGATAGAATGCAAGCAGCAGTACTAAATTCATTAACTGGCATTATTGGAATACACGGGAAAATTTTTGAAGTTATACTTCTTTAGGCGCGTTATGAAAAACTGATGAGAGTGAAATTTCAAGATGCGCGCGCATCACTGTAACGCAAAATTAACAGGATGAAGTTGCCCACTCAACCGAATTCATTAAGTCTCGAAAAAAAGCTAATGTTGGTACGCTTGTCGCCTCTGATCACTGTTTTCATATTTATTTATAATATTTATCCACATGGTTTTAGTTTTTACAGTCACAACACGTGTTTTATTTTCATACAAGTGCGAATTATATATGTGGCAATAAAATATATTCAGTAGTGATTTAAATTGAATATTTGGATTAATATTATTTACTATTTGTGAATATTAGTGAAAAAATTGTGCTAAAATACTTTTTCAAGTGCTCCAATATAATTGAGGTTAGTTATCCGTATGTATTATTTATTGATATAAATTAAAATATCATTATTTAATATAATTAATACTAAATATTATTCAATTATCAATGTTGAATATTTATTATTGGTTTTTTAATATTTACAAAATAAAGAAATAAATTTAATAGAGCATTTAATAAAAAGTTCGTGACAAAAATTTAATAGATTATTTAAATATAATGTAAGACATCCGTTATTTGTTTTATTGTTTTTTTTATTTAATGATGCCAAAGAAGTATAACTTCTCACGCGCGTACATAAGTACACGCACCCATTTTTTTTTTAGTATGGTTACTATAATACAGTTCTTATCTATTTTTGTTTTTCACCATAAACGAAAAATATACAATTCTGGATACAAATTGAAAACAAATTTTGCAGCTGTAATTATAAAATCTAATACGTCTTATGTTGTTGTTCATTTTACTATCGTCACTCGCGTTATATTCGTTTCTAATTATTGCGATAATTTGATATTGAGTCAAAAATAAATTGATAAATTGATGAGACTATAATCACACGGAACAGTTTAGGTTTGTAGGTACCAATCTTTATCCAATTGCAATAATATTCAAACATTGTCGTTGTAACGATACAAAAAAAAAAGACAATAAAGAAATAAATGAAAGCCATCAGCTTGACCGATGCTTGAATTATTCTGGCAAGGCTATCATATAACATTAGCGTGAAGCAAATGATTTACGCTGTGATAACGGTATTACAATATTTCGTGAGAAATTTTAACACCGCGGATCTTATCGCGCTATTTAGTCACGACATAAACGCGCGTGTAGCCAATAGTCGCTTGCAAATATTGACCAAGCCGGGAAAATGAAAGCTAGGCGAGTTATTGGGCATTATTCCAAGAGGTTTTAACTCGCGATTACTCACTTTCTTCCTCCGACAGATCCTCCCCGAGACACTGGAGAACGGCTCTGAGGTCCGAAGCGGTGATGTAGCCGCGGTTGTGTTTGTCGAACACCTGAAAATTCAATTTCAAATGTGAAATTTCACTCCGTATCTTACTCAATTTCGGGGGAATTATACGGGACGCAATATTTTTCCAGTGAAAAATTATACGGCTTAGAATAAATAACGCGGCTTCTTTCTTGGTAAGCGGGAAGAGTGAAATTTAAACGATAAATTTTCGTTAAATTTTTTACATTCTGGGGAGGGGAGAAAAAATAAATTTTTATTAATTCGAATATTCTTGTATATTATACAATAACGGCGAGGTAAGTTGATGCTCTAAACGAAGCTGAATCCGGTTATATATTTTCCTTCGTGTACTTAAGGGTCGATCTCCTACAAAGTACCGCGGGTTATATCCGTCGGACGGACTTCATCACGTTTAAAATTCGACGGGGCTTCATATCACGCAGAATTTTTTTTTATCCAATGAAACTTGAGTGTACATTGATCCTTCCAAATGAGAAATTCACGCGATGAATCAATCATGAACAGTTGCGGGTGTGCTTGTGCGGAAGATTTGAAAAATTCAAAGATCTTAGAACTCGAAATACAGCCCTTAACGTTCTTCCGAGCATGGAATACTTGCGTTTTTAAAAATGGGTAGCAAAGTTGTGGGTAAAGTATTTTTTGTTCGTTTATTGCAATAATTACGGAGGCATCGTTCATCCGATTCTTTGCGAAAATCATTCAGACGCGCTGCTTTCAGTCCGAACAGAATTACAATTAGAGCGTGAAGTCTTAGCGGGGTGATTTTCGATATTCAAAGTACCTGCAACGTTAAAGAGCTACTGTGATCAAAAGGCCCGCAAAGTTGGGGGTGTGCGGAACGGAAGCTGCGGTTTTACAACGCTCGAGATGAATCACCTCGAGCACTTTTGTCGGGGTGAAAATCCTGAATCCGTGATCAGTCGCAAACTGCTGAAGCCTTCCAGCGTGACGTAATCCTGCAGCATCTCTAGATATTCGTTCAAACGGATTCGCGTTGAAAAGCCTAAGCTCTTGTCGAGTTGGTAAATCTTCATCCTCATCGTGGTCGTCGACGTCGTCGTCGAATTCAATCGCATCCCGTAGATCTATGGAATCGTGCAGGATTTTAAGAGTCAGGGTTTTATTGCACTTTGTAAATGCGTTTCTAACCAATGCGACCCTTTTCACGAAATAGATTCAGAGCTTAATCGAACTGCGGCAGGTGATCGGACATTCCCAATTCTATTTCTCTTAGTCAGGTATGAATCAATCCTGCCGTGTAAAAGTGAAGAAAATTTCTATTTCAACCGAGAGAAGTTTCTCCCCTCATTTTTACCCCATCAACGGCAAAAGCTGTACGTGTATTACACGTTATCTATTCGATATCGATGTAATGATCCTTTTTACCCCACTTCGTTTGATCCTTCGCGATACATATATTATGTCTTTTTTTGGCCCGTCATTTATCGCTGATAACCCAACCTGCATATCCAATTCGCCGAATTATGTGTCATCTTTGAAAAATACGTGATGTGCGTGATCGGATTTTTACATCAAGAGACGGTATTAACCTGCAGAAACGTTAGGCTTGAAAAATATATCAGGGTAGAGTTACATCGCCAGTTGCGAATCCTGCAAACGGCTACGTGGTACGTATAAGCGATTTTGAAACGACAAAACGCTGCGGCTTTGCATGCGGAAAGCGGCTCAGGTTCTTGTCAATTCAACGAAGCAAATCTCAAGCCCCCGCAACAATCTTTATATATAAGCTTATCAAGCATACGTCGTGCATGCGATCGGTAAATGTAGCATCGGATAAGTTGGGCACTTTGCCCACGGATAAATCTGCTGTATACATTGCATATTCCCGGTAAATAGATGCTGTCGGTGCTTTGAACATTATATAATCCAGTGCATATCTAGACTGCAAGAAAAAGGTCGGCAGAGTTGAATATTGATTGGAATTTTCTCGATTGCATATTGAAAGAAACTTGTATTAGCGTAAAACAAATTAAATTTGAAGACCAATCATTTCCAATTGTTAATCACAATATTTGTTCAGGGGGAAAAACCGTATCAAATTTTGTGTAGACATTTTCACTCGAAGATTATTCAAATGAAATTCAGTGCTGATGTAATATAACTCGTCAAAATTATTGTCTTCCCGCGTGTGGATTATTCAGTCGGAATGATTACGTACAACTGAAAGTATCGGTTTATATTTTCCGTCGACCATCGAACGGCGTAACGTATATGAAAACAAATGGAAAAAACAATAACATAATACCATAATAATTGCATTATCAGACTTGGCCGCGCCACTCGCCCCCGTTTTCAGCGGCCCTTTGGCCCGTTATCAGCGTTATAAAATTTGCAAATCATCCCCCGATGCGCAATATTTATGCCGTAACAGGCGTCCGTCGTTCGGTTCGACAAAAAATTTCAAAAACGAAATAAAACTAAAGGGGTACTTTATTTTTTGAAACTGAAGTATTTTTAACCCAAAAAAAGAACATGGATTTTATTTTTCCTAGAACCGCGCCGACGCCCCGGACATTTTTTAAATTATAGTTTCTGTCAGAATCGTGGACAGAATTCAATTAGCTACGCTGAAATTCTAAGGAGAGAAGAAAACAGTCAAGTATAAGTTATGGACTGCGGAACGTGGATCCATTTTTTTTTTTTTTTACGTAGTAAAAATTTCTGCATTGAAAAAATGGAAATATTGCAGGGGACCGAATGACTCTAATTAAATTTCGATGCCTGTTCATTCGGATTCCGTCTTCACGTCTGCTCGTTGATGCATTTTTGCTCAGTTAGTAATTTTTCCGGCACTGATTGACTTTATTGTTCTAGTTCACGCGTTCGAGTTGCGTTAGAATTTCAAGCTCCACTTCACCCACGCGGTTATTTAGGTATATGTATTATGTATATGTATACGATGAGAATCAACCCCGTTCGTACAGAAGTTTAAACGCGTTTGAAACTTGTCGAAACAGTTAGGAAAGGCGAACTGTAGGCGATTCTGCATAATTTTCACTCCGTTATTAATACGACTCTGAACGATGAGGGTTAGATTCCAGTATATTTTAGGCTCGTTTTGCCCGTTGATTAGAAATCTTACTATAGTTGTAACGTGCGAATGTAATTGTTGACGAACATCTGTTGCATCGAACTTACGCAGATAAATTCTTATTTACTTTGGAGATAACTTTTGGTGAAATTTTATATTCAGGAAATCCCTTGGAGAGATTTTTACAGCGAACAAAATGAGCGAATAATACGATCAGAACTGGATCGAAAATAGCAGGGTTCGATCATTTTGAACGATCTGATTATAAAATTTTTTCTCCAATCGTTGACACCTTAACAGCTTGATCGCGTTATTCGAATTTGCTCGAATTCATTTCCAAACCTTAGCAGAGATATTGTTTTATTCGCGTTGACTACCATTCGCAGATTTGTCAAACGGGTTTTTTTCTCTTCTCCTAACTTTCGATTCACATCCATGACGCAACGATACGCGTTCACGGTTTCCGCACGTTCGAACAAAAAACCACCTTTCGAATCAATTCTCCAATCAACGGATCTTCGTGCTACGGTGTGTAGCTTTCGTAGCGAACCGATGGTCCCGTGGGGCGAACGATTGCAAAGGAAAAATAGAACGAAAATCTTTTGTCCGGTTTATTCTGAGTTTACAATTGAATCGAACGAGGCGGTGAGGCTGACTAGAAAATCATTCGATAGCAGAATCGAAAAAGAAGCACACAGCTCTTGGTTACAAATTGGTGAACGGATTTTCACGACTTTTATCATTATTCTCATGCGAGGTAAACGTGATTAGATTCACGCAATCCCAGCAGGAATTTATTCAGATGCGTAAAGATTATGGGAACTTTGAGCATAGCTCGCATACAGATTAGAATATATCTCGTATTTAGGTCGCCGATGAATATTTTCAAGCACACCCCCGCAAAACAATTTTATAATATTATATAATGCATGCTTAAAAAAATTGGTCAAAACCCTGAACATGTGACACCTGATATAGGTAGATATATTCACACCAGCTGGAAAGCTCTCTGGCGGTTGTTCCCACGAGTAAACGCCTTGTATATTTAACAGCGAGCTTACAATAATGCGTCGATGGGACGTGAGCGCATACGGGACAAGAAAGCTGCAGACTTGAAATTTGCTTGGTTATAACTTGCGCGGATAAAACTTGCACGTGATTTATAGAGACTGTACAAACTGGGTTAGTTGGATACCTGGAGGAGTTAAATAGGCGTTGGGTACGCGGGTTTAATTATTTATAAGCAGCGGAGCTGTGGCTGTTTGTATTATAAATCCGCTGCTTGTCGTCGTGGGAAATCGAACTTGCTAATTTACGCTCGAATTTATGAATCATTTCTGCGTCCGAGACTTTGAATCGCAAAGAATCGTGTTGAACTATCATTGATCAGTAGCTACGTCAATAATTCTGGTTCGGAGTACAGGTGTTTATAAATTTTTACCGAAAATCGAATTAGATAAGTGTTAAAAGGCAGATCTATACTCTTTCTCCAGCGTGCGAAAATCGTGCGCTCCCCCTTTAATCGTTGGTAACTGCAGATACGGTATCATTTCCTGTCGATACTTTCCTCCCCCGCAGGTATTTGTGCACTCTATGAATTAAATATAGCGAAAATCGATCCTCGTGGCTTTGAGCTGCGGCTTCAACGTGTTTCGATTGGCGAACGAGAAATTTCTGTTCAAACACGCTACCTACGCGGGCTCAACAAATTGTGTTCGTATGATTTTACGATATTGGATTGACCGTTGCGCCCTGAGCCATACCTGTAATGTTTGATCAAGAACGGGAAGTTGACTATGTGAATATTGTAACATGCACAAGATCAGCAGCAGGCGACTCAATTTTAACTTCTGGGTTATGTCTTTACGGAGAGTAGTTTAAAAAATGGAGGAACGAATTAACACGAGACAAATTTTCCCAGTCGTATTACACGGACCGAAGTCTGAGGATTCGAATCGAAATTGAATTAGCTTCGAATCCCTCCCCACCCCCCGGTTTTCAATTATTAGGCGCTGGCCAAAATGCTATTCGAACCAGCTGCAATACACCCGAATTTTCCGATCTCATATCACAGTGGCGGCAGCTGTTATTTGAGGCACTCGAGAAGCATCAAGCTCCTTAAAATTTCATCATAATATAAACCCGCAAGAAATCAGGCCTACATATTATGTCGAGCCGCGATTAAATTCCCCGATCGAATCGGGTTCAATTTGAATCGGGATTAAACTCGGAGAGGTTTCTTGGATGCCTTGATTCAATTAAGACCTAGAGCGGGATCTTTGATGGCAAAAAAAAAAAAAATAAATAAATAATTAAATAAATAAGCACCCTAAAATATCGGGAAAAGTTTTACGAACCATTCATTTTATATTGGCAAACAATGACACGCAAGATGATAAATTCTTGCTGTCTTTCGGCGGTTTTCCAAGGCGCGTGAAGAATTTCCCTCCGCAGTGAAGGGTGACAAATTGGCCGACCCTGCGATCATCTAATCTCAAACTTTAATTGTCCCTGTCCTCCACCCCCCGGTATAACACACTTTTATCCGATGACTCACCACCGCTTTGCGCCATTTTTAAACGTCGCGCGTAAATAATTGCGCCTTTAAATATCTCCAAAAATTGTTTCCGTGATAGACGGACCCTCGAAGTTGTCGACAACGTACCGTTGTACTTATTCACGATTCAAGCGAAGGTCTGCGCTACATACGTGTAGGTATGTATAATCGCTGCGCAATAACAGGTAGCCCCGCATCAAGAGCTACAAGAGCTCTGTAAGATAAGGGCTGAACTCTGCGGGTGTGTAACGTTACAACTTGTATTATCAAGCGAGCACTTGGCGCGAAATAATTTCGTTATCTTCGCGTCACCTAATGTATTTTACAGCCCGCAGCTGTATAATATTCGTCCACGTGGAGATCGTTAATACGCAAGGCACGAACGTCTCAGGTTGAAAGAAATTTTACTCAAAACTCTGCATCGCCGGCCATTTCATTTCGGCATTATTTGATCAATATCTTGTAAAATAGCTGCTGCAATGATCATTCCGACGCGTATAATTGATATGCGCAATTGAATTTCGAGCCCGTTGTCCGCCATTGTTCGACGATTGTTTGAACGTCAGCGTATTTGCACGAGTACTTGACCATGCACGGCGGTCAACCGTTTTCGCAAATTGGCTTACAATTAACTCCATCGAAGATTCCGTCGACGAGGCTTGTGGCCGCAGATTGTGCGGACAATGAACTCGCCTCGAAATTCAGCGCAGTGCGTTAAAGATGACGAGTTATCGAGCCACCCTTAAGACCTTAAGCTTTAGCAATTCAATTTTCGACAACCGTTGGAACTTTTTGTTAGCATAAAAAGTCCCGAAAAATTTGATGCAGGGATGAAGCGGGAAGAGAAAAGCTTCCGGCAGGCGAACAGTTTTAGTTTGAACCGCAATTATATACATGCATGGGGGGGGGGGGAGGGCAAAGTTTTGTCAAACTTCAATCCGGCGGATTTGTTTTGCGGATAATTTATACAGGCCTCTGGAATTGTCGAAGTGTAACGAACGAATAAAAAGCCTACGGTGATATAATTGCGTGATTAATTTAATAAAGGTATTTCAATTTACACAGTGAAAAGTTTCCAACCGCGTCGCAAATTGAAATCGCATCGTTCTCTGATCGTTTTCTCAAATACGATTTTCGCCACTTTTCTCAACCATCAAAATTTCAACCACCCGAGTTTCTCGTTGGCAAGTCGCTGCGAAACTTGCCGGTTTCACATTTCACTACTCTCTGGTAAATTGTTTCGTCGTAAACGATGGCTTAGGGTTCATATACAGAAAACGAAGTGAACCGACAAGCGTGGCTCGTGAAGTAGGATAATTTTAGCAATTTTTATAGTGTAACAGGCCTCGACTCAAATTATCGGAAAATTATGCCAAAACATATTTTCGTCTCAATGTAGAAGACTAATTTTTCATCGAATTCCAGTATATCAAGTATACCGTCGAAGTTTTACTGTACAAAAATCGCAAGAATTTCACTTGATGACGACCCGCATCTACGGGGACAAAAACAGAGAGAATAAAAAAAATTAAAAAAAAGAAATAAAAAAAGGGAACAGTTCCCATCCGTTTCAGCGGAGTCCGTGACAATCTGCAAGCTTCGGTAGAGACTGGCAGTGGCACGAGGTCGCGGAGATTAAAATATCGACTTCTTAACCACACGTGCGACTTGTCTCCGCGTTCCTTGCACCTGGAGCGAGAGATAAATGAAAATGATAAGCTCGGAGGAGCGTTATGTAAGAAAATATGATTATCAAGAATTACCGATTCAGGTACGAGGCAAAGATTTAGCCAATTGATTCGCGCCTGTTTGAAAGATCCGGAACTCTGGGCGAGACGAGAATCCTCGATGTATATTCGGAGCTTGCCTCGCAGCTCGAGCCTCTTAACCACTTCCGGTTTCGTGCTGAGCTCCCTAGAATTGACTCCCAATCGCTATTCGTTTCCTCTCCCCGCTTCTCCTCCAGTTATTAGCTCGTTACTCAGGCTCATTTCACGCGCGATCGGTTTATCGTAATCTCATGACACTCGGCGTCTTCCGCATATATCCATCCGTCCGCCCACGTTTGCCTTCGTATAACCGCCCTCCGCCGGTTTCTACGTCGCCCAAGACAGGGGAAATATTTTACAAACATCATTTCGTTCGTAATAACGAGGGAAGGTTGGTTGCCCGACATCCATACACAACGATCTTATTTAATTTACAAAAATCGGAAAACAAACTTTGATGTCGACGCTTCGTTTCGAATCGCTTAAACATTTCAAGAATCCAAGAGATTAGTTTCTATTCGGTAGACTATTTTTAAAAAAAATTACCGAAACACTTTCTTCTTTTTTATATCTGCATTTCGGTATCGTCGAATATTTAATTTTACCACGTAGTGACATTATTTATAATCAAGATATGGTAATATCGAAACGACCGTTACTGAAAGATAGAGAATGTCTTTTAGTAGGAATTTTAAAGCAGTTTTTAAATTTAGTTGAGACAATTGAAAAGAATATCATACCGTTCGAAAATACAGTTTTTCCTCGTCGTCTCTACGAGCGTAATTTTCATATCATCTTTTTCAAATCCAAAATACCTATCTGCTATACCTCAACGTTCGTTATTCTCCTTCTCATTTCGCGCCCTTCCACGCGCAGCCGGTTTTTACGACTCTTATTACCAGAAACGGTTTTCTCGTGTTGCCTTCTGCGGCGAATTGCGTCTGATTGTTCGCTGTATTGATTCTAATTGATAATAAATTCCCAGAGCATGACGTAGCTGGTCGAAGGGTTTTGGGTTGGTTTACTTTTTCTACTTATCTCAGGGCAGATCGTCCCACAGAATTTTTTTTACATCTTATACCGCACAACGGAGAAAAGTTCCGCACCGATTTTAAGGGGGTTATTTTTTCCGAGTAAGAGTTTCGTTGATACCTACTTACGTTATCCGGTAAAACTTTTTTCCTCGTCTGGTTAAATAAGTTTCTCTGTAAATTAGGGTATATTTTCACCCCTTGTTTTGAGATAAATTTTTCGCCCCGTCTAATCGCGCGGCCACGTTTAAAGAATATTCGAGACTAAGTATACATTAATGACGATTACACCGTACAACACGAGATAAAAGATGAAGGCTAAAAGGCGCGTAATCGTTATTTCGCATCACACCTGCAGCTCTATCAAATTACTTCACAGAGTCGGAAAAGCGGCCGCAAACGTCAAATTTCCCCGTAATTTTCCCACCAGCTGTAAAGTACCCTGCGGCACATTGCGATATATACATATATACGTGTAATACGAAACGAGAGAGAAAACTTAGTAATATGATTTAATCCCCGCTCAAAGCCCGCCTCTCACAGGCTCGCGCAGAGCTCAGATGTTTCGTAACAGGTATATTCGAAAGGGTGAAAACCCATCCCTGAGCCGCGGGCTGCAAGCTTCGAAGTCCCGGGTGACACAATGCGCCCTAATGACCGTCGACACTCGGTTCCGGCGGCGTTGTTTTCATCCCGAAGGAATGACAGGACGCGAGTTCGTTATCTACATTCAGTGGCGTGCACTTTTTCGCATCTCGGGCTGTTTTTATGAATGCTAAGTGATGCGATTTTCAGCCAGTTAGGCGAAAAATACCATAGATTTAAAGTTTTTAAAGTTTGCAAACTTGGTACCGCGGCGAAAGAAATTTTTTTACAGGAGTTAGTCATTTTCATTTTTTTACCGTAACGGAGAGACACGACTCGGGGTAAATGATGAAAATTAATTGTTTGTAGCTTTGATTGGGAAATCTATAGTACGTTCGACTATTTTTACTTTGGTTATATGGTCAATTTTCCTATATTTTTCCTTACTACTATTACGATAATTTGATGCTCGTGCAAGCATGAATCGATATTAAGACCCTGTGTTGTAACCGAGGTAAATACATGTATATTGTCAACAAATCAAGTCAATTCAATAATGCAAAAATCAAAAAATGTGCCATTGACAACTTTGTAATTATCTAACCAAATGTAATTGCTTCTACCAAATTTTCTACAGTCATTCCAACCGTTGCAATTAAACCGTTGTCGTAACGATTGTAAACACAATATTTTACTAGACGGTCTTTAGTAACTTTAACAATTGAAATTTTTCTCACAATCAGTGTGCTTTCAGACGCAGGGCTGAAGGGCGCTCCACGAGTCCAAATTGCGAGGCGGCATGCGAAAGTTGTTGCAGGGTAGTAGGATTAAAGGGTTTCTACGGGTATACAATCTTAGTGAAACAACGTTGAACTCTGGACGCTGCAGCGGCGTCACTTGGTAATTTAACTCTGTCGGATTTATGCTCTGGAATAAATGACCCTCCCGTGTTTCACGATGCAACGCTTATTACAGCTATTACGGTTATTCAGTCAGCTATCTACTCGCTCCTCGTCCGTCGTTTCGTCCCGTTTCTGAAGCGGTGTCATTTTCCGGAAAACGTGGAATCGTCAACCGGTTCGCGTGAATTTCGCAGCGAACAAATCGCAGGTATGTACTTTAATTTATACACAATATAATTATAATTACAAAGGTAGCAGGCGCAGATGTTTGCGATTTGTAAATAAGGAAAACGGCCCCCTTGATGGGAGAAAACACTCGACGATTCGGTAGTTAATTCGCGGAGTACTTTTAGGGGTGTTTTTCTCACCAGGCGTCCCCCTGCAGGGTTCGAGATGCGATTGTCCTTCCTCTCGCAATCAGATCGCAGGCTCCAGTCATTGTTCGAAAAATTTTTCAAATCAAATTAAGAGACGCATAATTCTATCCGGCGTCCCTCGTTTTCTACAGACAAAAAAAACTTTTCAAACTGGCTAAAACCGCGTTAAACCGCGAATCCGGCCTTATCAAATTTCCATAAAACAACCGAGGTATATTCGGCCGCTTCAAACGCAATAACAAAAGTTATCGCTCCCCATTCCTCCTGTACCGAAAAAAAAAAAAAAATTCCCATTCACGTTTAGGTATAACGTATTTTAATATATTTACCTACAAACGCAAAACAAGTTGGAGAACGGAGAATGTAAAGTTTCTCACTTTATATTTATGCGATTGCTTCGAATTGAAGGACGAGAAGTTTTCTTTTTATTACCCTAAGGGGATAAGATGCGAGATCGGTCTTCCCGAATTGTTTTTCACGACGTTATCATTTCATCCGAGGCATGTTTAACGGGGCGAACAATATCGGGACAACAGTTTGACCTCCCGTATATTATCCGCTGCATGCAGACGGGGTAAATATTTGTCACGCCTACCTTGTGTTAACGCGTCGTATTACGTATGCGTAAAATCAGGCATTCATGTATGCCGGTAGTGAAATGAATTTGTGATTTTCCAAGCCGTCGAGTGCAGCGTCGATCCTCGGTTCGATAAACTCGGAGAGTCTCGAGTTGAACGGGTTTGGATTCTTCGATTCGTCGTCAAGTTTACGTGCTTGCACGAACGTAGCGTCGGTACAACGAGATAATGTACACACGCCTGGATGAAGAAGCGGAGAATCGCTTGGCCAGAGAGGAATTCTTCACGTCGCGTCGATGGGTATGTATTTTTGCAACTACCTTGCTTTTTAATCGCAAGTTGTTCCACGTACGTACGTACAATACGTACATATGCGAACGAGAATCGGGGATGAAGGTGAAGGGTTCGTCGGGGGTTCGCTTGGAGAAAAATTTTGTCTCGGAGACTGTGGGGGAGAATCGTGAGTCGCAAGATGCAAGCCTCGTTAGATGCATTCAAGATGCGAGTCAAGGCCGAAGGTGACTTGCAGGAAAAACCGGGGACCTTGGCATGCTCTGTAAATAAACTCGATGCTGTGTGTTGGGAAAATCGATCGAGAAACGCGAGATTAACCGACACACATCTCGGGGGTCTTTAACGTTTCAACGATCGGATAATTTGTTGACATTTTATACTTGTTTTAGAGCGGAAACAGCGTCTATAACGCGTGTATGCTACTCTTTTTCCACGAGGGAAAATTCTACCCTGTTAGGTTTTTCCCCACTGTTGGCTTCTAGCTCGTTAAGGACGCGCGGCTTATCAAGAATTTATTAACCCCTGGCTAATTGTTACCCGTGACGTCATTGCCATGCTTTCGCGGTGACACAAGCGCGGAGTGCGTTTAATCGCACGAACAGCTTTGTATTATTGCCCCTTGAATTCTCGTCGAGGAAACGTGATTCTACGATTGCGGTATTTCCCGTTTTTCTTCTGAAAACTTACGCATGCGATTCTCACGGCTCTTCTGCGATGCGATTCGAGAATCGCTCGGTCTTGGTACGTTCGATTTGACAATGGCTTGTTTCACTTAGATTGGGTTTTAAGTGACGCGGGACAGCTGAAACAACTCCCTGAATCGATTTAGGACCTCGGTACTTACTATTATCACTTTAAATTGACTGTTTCAACTCGCCACCTTCGCTCATCCTACAACAACACGATATAATTTTGAAGCAAAGCTGCTCGAAGTTCGAGAGATCCGGAGGAGGAGCCCCATTTATTTACCCGCTTCGTGGATTTTACCTCGATCGTCGGAGCTTCGCTCGTTTTTGCAAAACATTTGCACAATGTTCCCAATCAATATTTAACTTTATCCAAATTTTCAAAGTCCAATATTTATCTTTCGTGTTTTTGTTTAAACTCAACTTGTTATCGCGCGAATGAATTTCGGCAAGATTTGCTGAGAAATTCTTTGCACGATATTTTTTGGAGAAATAACCCTTTTTCTCCGCAGTCCTACTTCTCTCTACTTTTGCGATCTCACATCTCGACGCAGATTAGAAAACATGTCAGCGACGTTTACGCCGCGTTTGGGATTCGCTGTTCTACCTGCTCGTGTATATAACTCCCGGTTATCTCGAGCAGGGCAAAAAATTGAAGGGATGTTTGTCACGCGAGAACGAGATAAGCGCCTCGCGGAATCGCATGGAAATACCATCCGGACAGTCACGCGAAACTTTTAGGTTCGCGACGTGTTTCGGTTTCGATCGATGCGGAATTTTCCAAGTCGTTGCATCCCGATGCGACATTGAATACCGCAGTGAAAAGTTTGAATTTTTGAGCGATTCGCGTAGTCGGATCGAGTACAATTTTATGACGAAACATCGACGCAACTGCTTTCAATAAACTCACCCGAAATGCGTCGCGCAGTTCCTTTTCCTCTTGATCTTCCGTCGCTTCTTCCGCACTCGTTCCTCCCATGTTGCTTACGATTTCTACGAATTCTTCAAAGCTTACGTTTCCGTCTCCTGAAAGAAAAAGGAAACGTCGACGTAATTTCAGTTGCAATTTCTGTTTCAATCGTGTTGTCGTATTAACCGAATTAAAGAATACTGTCTTTTTTCTCCAACTCACAATCTCGGAATAATTAGAATAAAAAATTATTTCACCAAGTGAATGTACATTTCGTTTTACTGTCCAGCGGAGAAGTAAAATCTCCATTAATCACGATGGCAATGTGGGAGTTGGAAATTTGCCGGGGAATCAAGAATTGCAGGGGGAATTTTATTAAACGGAAGAGTTGGAGAAACGTTGGACAATTTTCTCCTCGCGTTGGTCGGAGAATACTTCTGTGACGGTGAAAAAGGAGGAAAAGGAGACGAGAAAAAAAAATCATATGTAGGCGAAAAAATTCTGTAACAGCTCGGTCACGCGAATTTCGTCGACCCTTGAGGCCGCGATATTAGCGTTTCCGATAAGGTTGAATTTACCTTTTCATGTATACAAACAAAAAAAAAGAAACGTTGAATTCGAATCTGGCGAAATCAATTTTTGTCGATTCGCACGAATCTGCTTTCACTCGATAAGCCAAGTTCTTGTTCCGATCACTTTTATCTTGAATCAAAAGAGGCTGTTTTAAATTAAAAGAAGTGTATTTCTTTTGCCGTTATTGGAATAAATTAAATCGTTTCTTCGAGATTAAACCATACAAAAACAATATTAGCGATTAAGGTCATGTAATATTCCTATATTTACCGACCGAGCAAACTTACTCTTTTTTTCTCTCTATTAAATAAGCAAACGAACGAAAAGAGTTGAAATTTCGACGGTGCATCGCGTGATTCTTTGACCTTCTGTTCATATTTGTTTCTTTAATGCAGGGGGAAAAAAGCTGAATATGCTCGGTCGGTAAAGTTAGGAGTACTATACGGCCTTAATAGAAAATTTTGGTACCTGTAATGTGGTGTAGAGAGATAGAGAGAGTGAAAGCATAGGATGCTAACAAATAAGGCGAACTCTTTCGAACAGGGTCGGAACAGTGCGAAGTTGCAATTTGCAAAGCAAGTGACAAGTAATCGATATTCCATTTAGGGGTCGCCGGTACGATGCGTGCGAAAGTTTGACCTCCAATTAGTTCGGGGCTATTTGTAATCCAAGAGAAAGGAAAAAACACTGCAAGGAGTTCCGGGTCCATTTTTGTCTCTTTCCTTCTTTCAACCACGGAGGTGGATAAATTTGAAAGAAGGTTTCTAATTTCCGGTACGAGCAGCGTTCGCTTCGCGGTTTTTCCTTTTCTCCCGCTTCGCTTTTTTCAATGTTTTTCTTCTTCCTCCACCCCCCCTCCCCCCGCCTTGTTTGGTCCTAATAAACTCTAGTGCCAGCGTGAGGCGGAAGCGGGTGAAAAATCGTCCCTCGTGAATTCCTGCGCAACTGAAACTATTGTACTTTTACTTTTCTTTATACACATACACGATGCACGCGGGGTTTATAACGTGCAGCTATGTATGCGACACACGTAGCTTTTCAGTAATTAATTTTACAAAGCGTGTCTGAGATGATAACCCGTGCTGGCATGTTGCAGGGATTATATGAAAGTCGAAAATCTTGGCGAACCTAACTTCAGCGTGTCGCGTTTTCCGTCACGGAATTGGAATTCTGAAATCTAGACTCGGTAAAATATTCCAACGCGTCAAAGTTCAAAGCCATAAGATTCACCTTTAATTAAATACTTGACTCGATTGCTATCCGTTTGGATATCCGTTTTCTCAATGATATAAGCTTCAAACGGTCGTAGAATACCGGATTAAATTACCACTCTCGGTTGAATCTGGTGTAACCTGACCGGTGTTTATATTGCCGTATTGTACCTGTACCTAATTCTACAATCGTCTCAAACTGCAGTTTCGGTCATTCTCCGCCTCGTAAGGTACAACGTCAAAAGTTGCCAAGGCTTGTTCGCCGTTCAGTTTTCGAGAATCGCAAGTATCTTCTTTTACAAAATAATTGACCTCCCAGCGCGCTTCTGGCAAAAAATCGTTCAAACTCTGGCCAAGTTGTTACACGCTTGCATCTGCGTCTATACAACACTTTCTTTCTCGGGTCAAAGCCGGCAATATATCTTAAAGCTAATCAGCTTTCGCCGGAGGCTCTCTCGACTTCTCCAGTTTTCGCAAACGTAGACGCGAGTTCATTTTCTCGAAAAGTATGTACGGGTAAAGTTGTAACGCAGACGTTACGCAGCAGCGCTGATCACAGTCGTAAACGCCAAAGGGAACTCGCCTAATTGGACAGAATTTTCCTTATATTTCGTACCATAATTGTCGGTGGGAGCCTTGAAAGAAGAATGGCCAGAAAACAGAAGGAAGGGCCACGACATCGATTTTCAACGACGCTAAAATAAATTTCATACAATTTCAACATGCAGAAAGGTTGAAGTATACATGTATATATATTATAGAATCGGTAGAATTCTTTTTGGTTTGGCACAATGTTCATCTTGACGAATCAGTACTTAGGTCTTTTACACTTTAACTTTTCTACATTTCGACTATAAAACTTGAATTTTCAGTATTGTGACCGTCCCACTAATTCACTCCCATTTTCAAACTGTAAATCGAGCTTACAGAATAGAAAAAAAATTGTCACCGTTAATTTTTCACACACAGTTTTTGTTCCATCGTAAAAATTCGTGACCAAAATAGCCGAAATTTCTTTCCCACTCTCCTAAAAAGAAAGAAAAAAGAAAAGACTAAAATATAAAACATTTCGCCGATGGGCCGTCCAATTTCTTATTCCTAACACGCCTCACCTTCCGGACGTTCAAACGAATGGTTTTCACCCCCGAAAGACGTTAGAAGGCGGCCGTTTATTGACCAAGCGAGTGTCGCGTTAAGGCGAGTGGCGCAACCCGCGCGACAAGCTGGAGCAGAGCAAGTCCTTGGATAAGCCATCGAAGGATTAGCGGGATTTCGGGACTTCGGAGGATGACTTCGGGAAATCCTTGCCGCTACTCGGCGATGCCTCGAGGCCTGCTAACGCGTGCTACACGCCGACGAACCTTGGAGATTCTGTAAAACCGATCGGAGTATCTCACACCTGCCGTTTTCTAATCCCCTAGAACAGATCAGCCGCCTTATTTATCGTCCTGATTAACGAGGCCGGAAAGATCCAGGCAAATTAGCCTGCATTTATTCCCCATGTTCCGTACGGCGCTCCCCTAGGTGCTTAATTTTTTTTCACCCCCTCAGGTTAACGTATTACGCTTTTTCTTCTCCCCCCTCCCCGACCTCCACGTCATCCTTCTCTCTCGCACCCGATGCGTGGGTGCTCGAATTATGCACCGGCAGTAACGCTCCCCGACAATTATTAACGACGCGCCAACCAACCGTAATAGCATTTTTCTTTCGCGTTCCGTGAAATTAACGAACTCTGTGTGCGCTAACTTCACGAAGAGTCGGGCCAAAGTTTAAGATGCTCCGATTTTTTTAACGCGTGTTAGTGCGACTCGGTGAAGTGGCTTTCAAAAGTGTTGTGTTTTCCTTCTTTTCTATTCCAATACTCAGTGATTAAATTTCGAATCGGCGAATCGACGGATGCCTGTAGTACAAGTTTTAACGAGGACTGAAAGAATTCATTCGAGATATATGGAAGTATATTGTCAGAAATTATATGACCTTGTGCTTTTGGCAGAATTGATATCGCCGATGGAACTAGGGATTCTTTATTTCTCTTTTCCAGGCGACTAAACTTGACGGGAAACTTCCTCGACGTTTAAGTTACAGGTACGTACGCATCATGCCGCTTTCTAATTAATTTATCTTTACTCTCGGTCCCTTCTGCCGACTTAAGCGGCAATTGAAATTTCACAGTGATACTAAGGAGGTAAATATGTTCGAGCAAAGTGATACTCACCGTTTGCTTCGTGACTTCCCATTTCTAATTTGAGCCTCCTTTCCACCTAATCCAAATATTTTCACTAGTTTACTTGGAGTTTCTTTAAGAAAAAATGAAACGCCTTCTCACAATTTTAAACACTACAAGTTCTTCAGTAAAATCGAACTTTGTTCGCACAGTTTCACGAACATTTTCTCACAGTCACTGCGAAGTTAACGCGAGATTGATCGCGTGAGAAAACAGATCTGAACGTAAGAAAATCTTGAAGTAGATTATATGGGCGATGAAAAAGCTTTCGCCCGAGCTTTGTTCGAATTGTTCGGTACTCAGACTCGTTGGGATGCGTGTTTTTCTGACGAGTCTGAGGGAAACGTTCTTTCAATGTCTGTCTAGGTTTCCGTTTAGCTTGAAGGTTTTTTATTTCCCCGATTTAGGTTTGACTAACTATACACGATTTTTCGAACATCAAATGTGCGATCGTGAACAATTTACCAACGTCAGTTATTTTTTTCTCTTTAATCAAAACTTCCGATAACCTTGCATTTTTACATTCAAAAGCTCCGTAGCTTTTTGAGCTAATACACTTCGCGATTCCGTTCGCCTGCTCTATTTTGTTAATCCGTATTTATCCTTGCAAAGAATTTCACATTTCCTAAAATTTCTCAATCCCTGTCCGCTTTGAATGCTCTCAAGGGATGAGGTAACTGCACTCCTTAAGATTTTCGAGGGTAAAAAGGTCAGACAAAGTTCTGATCACGTCTCAGCTTTTTTACGTCTGAAACAGAACCGTTGAATTGTGGGTATTCGAGATTGCGAATCCACCCTACTTGCATACCTTCTACCTACAGGATGGACTGTAACGGGCAATTTTTGAAAAAGGTTCGGTAGAACGCTGCCACGAAATGGCTGCCCTCGCGCGCCTCTAAACTTTGCTTTCTGGTTTATGATACGAGACTTTTGGTACCGCGGGTGATGCGACGCTGTATCGAAGCCGGATGTAGCTGGAAGTCGATCACTAAAGTCTCATTTTTCAAATATCACGAGGCCGGAATCCGGGGAGTCGGATTTCTGGTTAGCCGTACGAGCATCGGAGTGTCATGAAAATACGACCGTAAAAACGAACAGCGTACTATCAGCTTTTATACTTTCGGAATGGAAAATTCGATCCTTTTAATGCGAATGCAGGTATTTGCGATACTTGTCGACCCTCAACATGTTGTTGAAAAGGGTAAAATCACCCCTTACGCTCCCCTTTTATGACGTGGCAGTTATCATCATACATAAAAGACACATAAAAGTCATCGAATGTTTATCAAATGAATAAAGTTACCGCGTCAACCTAGATTATTGTAAAAACAGTATTGTTTCCAACTTCCAACCAGAGAAACACGTTTTGCAAATAAATAGCATTTTTTTTTGCCTTTTAATTTTCATCTGTTTGGCCACTTATTTTCGCTCGCGAGGTTTATTTATTTTTTTTTACTCCGCAAGGCAGCATTTCACCGATATAAATATAATGATATAAATAACCCTCGATGAAAATCACCCTTAAAATCAACCTCAAAAAATCGACGAATCGAGAATTTTTCGATAATGAAGTAAATTCTTTCGTTAATACCGATTGGACGTTGTTCACTATCAACGGACGATACTACGTTCTTACCGTCAGAGGTAGCATCTGGTATTTTTTCGAGCTAAACTGTAGGGATAGTGTCGACCCCCAAAAACTGCAAAATTGGCTCGTGAAAAAAAGAAGTTTTGAATGTTTTTAGGTCCACCAGAGTGTACGAAAAAATGAATAGAATCGGCGATGCGAGCCTCGGGAATTTTCCCTTTCCGCTCCTTTCGCGTCTCGGTTTGCGTTGTAAATTTAACAAGTTGAAGAGAGTACAAGACCTCGAAGAACG
The DNA here is from genome assembly GCF_021901455.1 of Neodiprion lecontei. Lineage (NCBI taxonomy): Eukaryota > Metazoa > Arthropoda > Insecta > Hymenoptera > Diprionidae > Neodiprion > Neodiprion lecontei. Next base: position 36,249,274 of record NC_060262.1, read on the forward strand.
AGGCAATGTATTCCCTTAAGCAGATTCGGAAGTTTCCTCGTTTCACAATCACAGGCTCGACCCGGCGTGGAAAATCCCCTTATCATCCGGCCATCTAACCCGAGAGCCACGCGGGTAAAAGTTGGGCCGAAATTATGTTGAAATTTAATCAAGACCGCGTCCGCTTGTCTCGGGAAAGTTAGAAGGCCCGCCTCTGCAAGGGTGGCCGATGTTCGCACACCGCGTTCCGCGCTCTTCTCCTGATCGCCGTTTAATCTCCGACGCCTCGGCCAATCCTCCGGGGACCGGTGCAGGTCGAAGGTGCAGAGCAAGGATCACGTGCGGTCCACAGTTGGAAGTTACCGGCATCAAATCCCGATCCGAGACCCTCGCCAATGTTTCTTGCGATTAAATTCACCAGGCACGCCGGTGTTCTTTGGGCCAGTACCTACGGCGCCAGCACTCGGCTTTAACTAGCGGTCGAAGCAAACAGCCCTTTTCGTTATACGGTTGCGTTCGCACGTGCTTCGAAACTTCGGTCAGCTGCAGGCGAGGTAAAAGAACTTTTCCCGGGTTGCTATCCCGACACCTAACCGCATTTCACCCGGATAATATCACCGGTATTTAAGCTCAACGAAGAGTTAGTTTATCGAGTTTCTTCGGCAGCTCGCTTCCTTTTTCCAACAACACTGCCCGCTTCCCGGACTTCCTTGGACGAAAACGCGCGATAAATTTTCATTATACGTATACTTTCACGGTACCTTCTTTCATGGCTTCTTTTATGTAGGTACATGCATACGGAACCGTGACACATCTTTCATCTGGCAAACTTTCAAATCGAATTATACCTGCGTGAAAAAAGGTGAGCGTTTTCACCGTCGCGTCAGCGGAGTTCAAGTTTTTTCAAACGAATCAATGGGTTGGATTCAAAATCATTAATAATGTCGTTGACGCTGACTCGTGTCGTGATTTTCGATGCGTCTACAACACTTGGTCTCAAAATGTAAAAATTAAGAAACGAAGACGAAGCTGACCAGGAATTTCCGGCCCTCGAGTTTGATCAGCGATTTAATTGAAGCTCGGTTCTTCCGGAGCCAACCGCGTTAAATGAATCGGTGAGAATTAGCCGGGATTCCTTTTGTCGAGGAGGATAAAAAAGGTGGATCGCGCGGAGGCACGCAGGTATGTGAAAAAGGGAGAAGAGACAGGTAGGGCACTCAGCGAGAAAGTAATTGCATTGCAATGGATCACTAGGGACATCTGGGACCGAGTGTGGTCCCCTGGTGTCTGTCTTTGTAACGGAAATACCGCTCGTAAAATTCGTCTGCCACGTCGTTCTTGCGCCCCGGAATACCTTTCGGTAAATTGAAAATCACTTTCTGACGCTTCGAAACCGATGATTATTCGCCCTCCCTTTATTCAGCTCTCGCCGCAATTTTTTCACCCGGCGTTTCTGCCGGCTAACAAAGTTGACAAAGAGGCGGGGGTTCCAATTAGTATCTATAAGTCTGACACGTTCGCCGATCGAGTTTTTCGGAACCGAATTCGTTCACTCGGAATTTTTAAGCGCGCAGGAAAGTTCGAAGCTTCGTCAGTTTCGAAACGTCGTCGATGAACGGTTCCATATCGGTCAAAAATCCAGAAACGAACTCTTCCTGCAGCCACGGACGGTTCGAACAACTAATCCGACAGTCTCGATCGCTACCGAAATACCAACTCTCTTTCATTTATTCTCTCCGGGGCTCAGCAAGAGGAACGTTTCAAACTCCACTATCGAATTCCCTCGCTTTTATTGTACACGTATATCCTCCGGTGTTATTTATAACCGACTGCAGGCATATTTCTCCACAGTGGAAGATTCGAATTATTGTTGATGAAGAAAGAAGCACAAACAGCGAGCCGTCCGGACGCGTGTAGACATTGCTAATGCAACTTTGCCATCCGGGCCGTGAATGGTCTTTTGTTTCAACTTAACCCATGCTCTGTTATCTGGCTGACTTGGCATAGGAAACTGAGAGAACGAACGTGCGCGTGCATTTGATGCACAGCTTGCAGATAAACGGACGGACACGGCATTCTCCAAGTTACAGCAGTGGCCAGAGCCGAAGTATGGAGTTGACGTTACGAGAGGATGAAGAGTGCGAAAACGCGATAAAATCCTGAACGTAATCGAGGAAATTCAAGCCCGGAAGTGCAACGTCGAACGAACCGCAGTGACGGTCAAGCTCTCCTCGACGTCGATCAAGTTGATCGCCGGATTCATCCGCACTGATTTCTTCTCTGGACATCTTTTGATCGTGATACTTTTCAAGTTTGAACTTTCATTTCACGGATAGGTATCGCAAAAGCGTGGAATAATCGAGCTGTAATTTGAAATCCTGTCTTTGGATCTGACGCGACGCTCTCACGTATCTACAGTAAAGTGTAATTACGCGCCGCCTGACATGCCTTTTGAAATTCGAACATCGGAGAATCCGTGACCTTATTGGCTTAACGACAATTACTCGATATCGAGGAAACGTTTTCCCGACATTTGGCTAATTGTAAGCTGCGACACTCGGGTAACGGAGTTCTGGAATTATTTTTCACATTCCCAACTCTCTTTTGTATTAAATTCTTTTCCCATTAATTCTCACGACTTCTGCCGATAACGGCCCGTGTGGTTATGAATATCGAAACAATTTTACCGCACTATCGGTTATAAAATTGCGGCCAACCGCAGCACTCGTCGTAAATTTCGGCGCAACGTTGCTGATGACAATCCTCGAGTCTGTGGCCTTTCCGATTTCCGGTACCTACGTGGGAACGTCAACATAGGTATGAAAGCATGTACGTTTCGCGAGCAAATCGGGTCACCGATAAATAGTTATCAACTATCAACCGAACAGCGGTGTCGCTGCTCGGTTTAAAACGGAACTGGACGCAGCTGGCCATTCGGATGCCAACTTGTTCGAACGGAAAGTTTTTTCACTCAGGTGTGACGCGTATTGAATATTTGAATTTCTTCCAGGCTCCGTTCATTCTCAGTGCGACGAACACACAAGTGTCGAAATGAAGGAAATTGAAGGGAGAGCTGTAACACATCGAAGACCAAACCTGGAGAGTGGCGATTTCGATTACAAGCCATCGTCTGTAATTGCTCGTTTACTACCAGCGAAGGACTTTTGCACGGCTCAAACTTCTTCTCACAGGACTTGTTGAAACGATTTTGACATTCTTCGTAGAGAGTTAGTCTCGCCTAAATCGATCTACTCGGCTTGTCACCCTCAACACTTCGCCACCTCTAGATGTCAAGCCGATTTCTATTATGATTTTCAGTAAGATTTCCGCATTTGCGAGACCGAACCCGAGAAACTCGTAACCTTCGGTCGATCAATTTCAGAGCGAAGTTCTATTAAATCTTTTTCTTCGTCATTAGAATGTCTCGTGCGAGTATTAAAATGAAAAAAAAAATAAAAAAAAAAAAACGAAAAGTATTATCGATAATCGAGTGATGGAGAAAAATGCTCCAACACAATTTTGGTCTCACGTCGGAATAATCATTCAAAAGCTATTTTTAATACTAATTTTGTTTTATAACTAATTTTGTTTTTGGCAGATGCAGATTTATCGAAAATCGTACCCGTCTTCCTCTCTAGTGCGTTAGCGGACATTTTTACCGTTGGAATTCAGATTTGCAAAATATTATTCAACCTGCTAGACGCCCCCGCGTTACAAGCGTCGCAAATTTTCTTGCGGCGTCCCTTTATTCGTGAGCTTGAAATGCGGACTAACACAGACTTTTATACCGTAACAACTGGTATAAAAATTCCACCCACTGAGTTTGAAATTTACCCCAGAGAGCCGACCATCTAAGAGACTAAAAAGTGTGCCGCAAAGCGCTAATTTCTATTCTCTTTACAGGGTGTTTTGAAACATTCGAATCCAGCAGTGTTACAAGTAAACCGTTGAGCAGGTCGTGAATACTTGCGAAAAACCCTAATGCGCGATTATGTTGCAAAGTGAGCAACGAATGGACTTTGTTTTAAAATGATAAAGAGATCTCGGTTTTACTGCTTCTATTATTATTGCAGTTTTTGATATTTGCGTTTTGATTTTATTTGGTGAAGATACGTATTGAAATTCGTCTTTGAAGATTTTCGACGCAGACTTTGTCTTAAAAAAAGATCGCATATGCGTAATTTTTTCAATTTGTCCGACCCAATTTCACCGCAGCCTTGTCTTTTCTTCGCTTACATTGAAAATCTAAGTAGACGTGCACAACTTGTCGCGGATTAAGGTAAAAGCAAGCAGAGGCAAACGGAAAATCAGGTGGAAAATACGATGATGCGATTTATTTCGCGTTTACGCCCCCCTTAAAAACAAAAAATAAAAACTCGGAAGGCGTGGGTTTCAAGCATCTCAGACCTTCCGTCTGTCCTACGCGTCAACACCCCTCGGTAATCCCGGCACGGGTGTAAAAATCACGTCTCGGGAAAATTGTATCGCACGCTGTCAACATAATCCCCCATCGTCAACCATGTGTGTCGGGAAATTATTTCCGAATGGGTAATCCCCGATTGAAATAAGGAATATCAAATTTTGTTCCCGTTTGCATCGAGCTTTATAGAGCAGGCATATGCTAGTGTATAATATTATACGCATATTTCCTGTCGGTGGATTAAATTTGACAAACTTGAAACTTGACGAGGAAGAAAAAAATCACCAAGTATCGCCAGATCTTGAGATGTTTTCGACAATTGAAACGAATGAACAGGGATTAATCGTTCGAGAAACTCCGTCGCTAGAATAAAGATTTCGTTGCACCTTGGCATTTGAGAACTTTTTTTTTTTTACTCAACTTACATAGCTTACAGGGAGTATTTTTTAATAAAGTCGGAACTACTCGAGGCAAATGAGAAAAAAACGGAACGGTTTATAGGTACTTTGGGAACGCGCGAAGAATCTGTTAATAAAGTTTTTACCTGTCGTCGTTTAAACGCTGCGTTGACCTGTACTGAATTCTCACCGTGGTCGCTTCGCGGAGTAGGAGGTAATAAGTATAAATTTCGAAAGCTGTCGTTAGGCATCCTCCGTTAATACATCCAAGCTACCGGGAAGCTCCTGGTTATTATTTTTCCGCGGAAGCAATGACTTACAACGAAAACACAATTTTTTTCCACGTTCACACGATGATAAATTCTGCGAAAAATGATGAAGGGGTTCTCGAAGATTCTCTTGGCGGGGAAACAAATTTCTCAGAAGTAATGCATACCTATCATACGCGGGATATTTTACCCGGTAGATATGTTCGTGTGTATGGTGTTTTTTTTTTTTCGTTTCCCCCCTTCTCACCGGAAGCTGGAAAGCTGTGCAAGAAACTGCGCGGGTATAATATGAAGTATAGTAACGGGAAATTTCACACTGAATTCACACGGGGCGAGATTGGGAATGATGGACTTGGTCACGCGCTTCGTTATTGCCGAGCTTGTGTGAAGCTGAGACAGACTGGCTTTTGTAGATTTCACATCTTTGCCCACCGGTTCGCATTCCTTCCGCCCGATTCTCATTTCCGTTTATTTTCCACGTCATTGCTGCAGGTCTGATGATGGCTCACCTTCGGAGAATCGAGAAATAATGTGTGAGATGCCTGCTTCGAGTTATTAAACTTGAAGATATCATTTTTTTTTTTCTTCGAGTATACTGTAAGCTCTGAAAGTTCGAAAAAAACCGTAATTTATATTTACTGTATAAACGTCAAGAAGCTTGATTTACGTAATACATTCACGCCCAATACGTAGATTCGTTTTTAATTAAAACCAATCGACTCTCGTAAGGTTGAAGGTATAAGACGGTAGTCGATTTTGACTTCGTACAAAGGCACCGTTCTCTTCAGAAGACGTGCCTTTTCCACTTAAGCTCTGGAATTTCTTTGCTTCTTGTCTTTGACCGAGTTATGTATCTTATACGTTAAAAATAAGGACAGACTTTTTTTTTATTTGAATTTACTTCAAAGTGTAGTAAATAGACGACATTTTCGGGATTACATTCTTTTCTCAGTTACCACACTCGAGCAGAGATTGCACGTTTTTTGAAAAGAACAGTCCCCTGCCAAGTCAAATTGGACCAACGGTGTACCTTCAACCTTGTGACATTCCCCCAAAATTCTCGGATTCGATTTTACTAGGACGTTCTGGAACGCGAATTAATGACAGTCGCGGTTTTTTTTCACTCTCGCATCTTCTTGACTTGCGGCATTTTCTTTCCACCCTGTTTCCTTTTCTATGGATAGCTTTTTGTGCGATTCCAGACGTGCGGAGTCGAGCCAGATTTCTTGTAGCAGGCTAGTAGTAAAAACACGAAAAGGAAGAGGGATAGATTCGCGCGGTCGCGAAACGCGACAAGAGAAGAATTATTGTGTTTTCGCAGCTCCGCTTGACACGGTGTGATTGATATCTATCTGGATCGTATAAAATAAAGAACGGTTTTTTATAGCCGTGGAAGCGGAGTCAGCCTCCCGCCGGATATCGAATCCCTCGGATTAGTTGAAAATGAGAATGAAAAATTAGGAAAATTGCGAACCCTCGTCCCGAAGCTTACTCCAAAATGACGATATCGGAACACCTCGGAATCCCAGACCGCTGGGGAAGAAGGAAAGAGGGAATATCGAAGGAATTGAACAGGGAAAAGGGGAAAAACTGGCACAGTAAATTAAATTTATCGTAACACAAAATTCCTCTGCACGTGATCTGTGATGGAAAACTATACGTACAAACAAATTCATTTCGAAGATTCAGTTTTCCGAGATAATGACGTGTATTTTGCTATTTTTATTTATTTAAAGAGTCGTTACAGTTTTGATAGTATTATTGATTCTCTCAGCTATTTGCCCAATGCTCAACGAGAGTAATAGTTTTCAATGTAAAAGTTCAAACTGCGCGAAAAAGGAATAAATACAAAGTTGCGCGATGAAAAAGCGCAAACTGTACTTTTGGTAAATTTTAACGGAGCAACTAGCCGCAAAGGTGAGGGAGAGAAAAAGGAAAAGACAAAGTAGTTCACTATTTTCATCGCTTTCGATGGCTCTTGGCAAATACTTTTATCCTCCACGGAATTGAACGGCAGTCGGTCCAGCTATGCATACAAATTCGTAGAAGAGCTCTGGCAATAATTACAGATATGGGTTAATTAATTGCGAGAAATGAGAAAACACTCACCGTCAATGTCAATCTCCTGAAGCATGGTCTGAAGTTCTTCGGCGCGTGCGAACTGCCCGAGGGAGCGCATAACTCGTCCCAGTTCTTCCTTGGTGATGCTGCCGTCGCCGTCCTTGTCGAATAGCCTGAACGCCTCTCTGAACTCTGTAAAAAAATGGCGGTCGATAAGGTTCCTCACGAATGCCGATTGCCTTTCGACGATAGCGACAGACAGACGTTTCGCAGCGAAAACTAACGTCGTTTAACTGCGAAAATCGCGAAAAACGAAAATTTCCGCACTTTCGGCAAGTAGCGAGATTCGTCAGAACCGTACGGCTTTAAATTCTTCCTGAAATTTTTCGACCGGATGAAAAGCCTCACCTGAACAGGGATTTGTCAGTCGCGGGTGGCCTGAGGGCGAAATTCGCTGCTTTTATTTTCCCCCTGCAGCGTGGGGTGGAAGTCGTGCAATTTGCTGTCCGGGAAACTGTGTGTGCAATCGTACATACCCGGTGAAAATACAGAGAACAAGAAGAAAGAAGCGGAGCGTAAAATGCGACCTGTTATACCTGGGATGCGTCCGTGTGAGCGTTTCTGCATCGGATGAACTTAGAGCGAGTTTGTGTGCTCGTGTTTCTCTTTGCGTGTGTGTCAAGGTATGTGCTCTGCACGAGTAAACTACGTGCAACTGTTCGTTAAGCCGACAATTCGATTCGCTCCTCCGCTCCAAAGTCACTGCGCGCATCTCCGACTGTTCGTGACGTTCCTGTTAACTTTTGCCTCAAATTCGTTGCAAATTTCTCACGGTTAATCTCCGGAGTAGCGAGGAATCGTGACGTGCAACTGGTTATCCGATAAAACTCGTTCCCAAGAATATCTGACACCTCCTCTACGCAGCTTGTCAGGACTCTTGCCACATTTCGTCGCAAAGCGCGTCTATTGTTCAACTCTCTAATTGCTTATACATGTATCACGTTTCGCTTCGAAGGAGAGAATAATGTTTAAATTTAAAAGTTTGATTTCTGCTTTAATCTAGGGAAAGACGAAATTTTTCAAACTTCTACGCCGGATGGTTGATTCGTTTTTCTTTATTTCATAATGCGGACGATGAACTTCAACGCTGACGGCTGCAGGTCGTCTCGGGCTGAAATTGCTTCCTATTCTCGGACGAGATTTCTCTGTTGCGAGTGCCCGATTGTCCGCACGTGTCCGTCTAGGGTGTAATCGACGATTCGATTATATTTGTCGGGAAGAAGTGCAGGAGAAAGCGAGTCACGTTTTCACCGAGTGCCAATCACCTTTACTCCGACTACGTTCGCTTCGTAGAGTACACCGGAGAATACAGTAAACGTCTTCACCTTCCCACTTTATTCAACTTTGTAAATATTATTTACCGGGGAAAATCGATTTCCGTCAGAGTCAACAATAGCCAGAAGTGAAAATCATTTTTTTTCGGTGAAACAAAAATTGCAATCAGAAAATATACATTCGTATGGATAACTCGACGGTTGAAGGTGAAGTAAAAAGAACGAAATCTTCGAACTATAGCTGAAAAAACGCGAGGAGTGGTAAAAATCAATCTAATCGTAGCCTACTCCAACTATTTTCGGTTATTCATTTTTCTGACTGACAACTTTGCAACGCGGTTGATCTCCTTTTTTACTTGATAATTTTAGACAGCTTATATTACACGTGCAAACCTACATGCCTCCAGGCAGCGAAGCTTGAATATAGTCCGGCTTGACCAAAAGTTCTGAAAAATTATATCGCATTTTGCATACGTCACTCGTAAACTTTTCCCTCCTCGCTTATCTCGAAACTCGCTGCAAGGTTGGACTTTTTTTCAGTGAAATAACTCGTTCAGATTGCGAGGAGAGTAGTCGCTTCGTAAAAACGCTAGGAAAAGTCCACTGCCGTAAACTGTCATTCACTGTACATTATGCCAGTGTCTGTCATTAATTTGGAGCTATCAAAAACTGTCTATCGATATTTACCCAGTTTCTATGTGAAAATATTTCGAGCAAATGTCAAGGTTTTAAATTTCTCGCCAACGAATTATTAGCTAAAATAACATAATCGTCCTCGGACATTCGCGAAAAATATGAATAACATTACACGTGTTATTTGAAAAAAACCAGCAAAGAGGATTCCTTTCATTCCGAAATAACAAATGCTGATAGCATGTCTTGCCGTAATCCCAAAAATCGTCCTCGTAGCAGGAATGGAACTCGTCTCCTTCTCTTTCAGGAGACAAATCGTCGGCTTGATTCGGTCAGCGGTCGAATAGCGTGGACGAAAGGACGGACAGGAAGGTTTACAGTGGCTTAAATCGAGATAACCTGCTTCGGGGTGAAAATAATACCGTCTACTGGAGGAAAACGTCCCTAGCCACTTTGTCGGGGTGCGACAACCCCTTCTGTCCCAAATCGCAAGGGCGAAACAACGCCATAGGTAATTTATAAACTACCCATCGCAGGAATGCGGGTAGAGAATCGCCTGTGGTTTCTGTACGTGAATTTGGGGAAGCGATAGACCTTGTAGTTCGGAGTCAGACGGTCCAAAAATTTTCCGAAAAGTATTCCGGGTCTGTGTGTTCAAATTTTATTTTGCAGTTAATTTCTTGAGTCTCGAAGTTTCATCGTCACTCGAACACGATAGAAGAATTATGCGAATGAGAAGTGTAAGGATTTGAGGTTAGAAATCTCTTTTGTCCCACCTCGCGTTTTGCAACATTAATTGCGGCCGTTTCCCTAATGAGAGCTTGGTTTTTTTCACCTTGTTATTAGCCGAGAGACTGACGAAGAGATTTGCACCCTTAAGTTTTTACGTGAGTAGGCATTACGCTCCTTTTCGAACGGAGAGAAAAACGCGAAATAAAAATGGCGCAAAAAAACTCCTTATCGTTTTATCGCTTTCAACTGAGCGATCTTCCCTCAACGGTTGGTGCAATTCACGCGTTTTCGATAGAATTTACATGGCATGCGTAATATGATATTCATGCATAAACATGGAAACGGCATGAGTCTGAACTCTGAGCGAAGCATCGTCTTGGCTCCGGAATCGTTCAACCTTATTTGACCGACTGAATCGCGCACGGAGGAATTTAATAGCGCAGCGCTGCAGCGTGATAAATAAAAATTCTTCCCGGTAAACTGCGGCTGCGAAATCCATCGGTGGGATTCGTTTTCTGCACGCATCCGCAACGTGGACGTAAACGTTACGCGTTTTTATTGGTTAGTATTGGAAGTTTTGCGCGATATTCGCAGTGGTGTTATACCGACGCAGCATAAAACCCTGTGTGTCTACTTGTACCGCTTTGCAAAACACTTCACTCCGTCTGTCGAGAGAATAAATTCGTAAGTACGTGACTATATTCGAGAAAGTTGATTCGGGCCACGTGAAGATAGGAAATTTTCTGAAACGCATCAAATTTCACCGTTGTGGGTGAGACATATTCCGCTTGAATCGTCCCGGCTTTTCAGCAGGTAGACCTTCGTGCTATCTCAATTAACACAAAGCAGTGGTAAATTAAATACTTGTAAACGTCGCGGCTGGTATAACAATAATCTTCTCTTCATCAACGAAAATCCACTTTCTATGGAAATGTGTACTCACGTAACGAGAAATGTAATTCAACTGCAGTTCCAAGTCATTTCATTCCTCGAGTAAAAAGCAACGTGGTCCGATTATAAAATTTATTAATTTCGTATTTCCTCCTGCAGGGATTGCTGTTTGTATAAATTAATTCATTCGAGTAAACAAAGTTTTCGATTGTTGGACCGAGATGATAATTTCTCCCAAAACACTTTTAATCCAAACGTTACATACCTACAGAAATTACTTTTGCATTTCTCTTTAATAACGCAAAAATCGCAAAATGTATTCCGGCAACTGTACACGCGTTTTCTTGACGACGAGTCGAATAGAATTTGTATCCATGTATCAAAATTTGCGTATACGATCTGATGCTAACGTTATTACCGTACATATGTACGTGCGGAGAGGTTCTGCATATGCATACGGCAGCCCCTCGAGGGGTTCGTGAGGCTCTGAAGGCGGAATTTGAAGGGTTCCAAGGAGCGCGTGTTAAGCCATAATAATACGGTTTCCGTTACAGCGAGGGAGTTGAACTGCTTATAAGAACCTTGACGAAAGGGAATAGATGAGGGCCGTCCGTGAAACGAAACTGATCCCTTTGTCCTGAAGTAAATGAAATAAAAAAAAAAAAAAAATATGGAAAACAGTGCTTTCGATGCAAGTAACGGGTTGTACAGCACTTCGCAGGCTTCCGACCGTGGGATCGATAATATTTATGGATCCTTCGCAGTGATTTCGGGTAATTCATAAGTGTGTACGTATAACGCACGGCATCGATTTCCTGTGGGGGGGGGATTTTTCCATCGGGGTGACAGGGGGGCTAATCGTGAGAATATCGAAGTGCGGTTGGAGTGTGTAGCCGAGCTTTAGGAAGCAGAAATTATTGGGAAAAGGGCTTGCGTATAGCGTATATTCCATCATAGGCACTCTTGGCTCCCTCGCGTCTCGACCGACGAATCAGCAGATCCTCGAGAAAAGGCGCGATATTACCGGGAGATTCAGGCTCGGTGAAATATTCATGGAACACGTGTATACCCGGTAACTCGATCACTTCTCACCGTACGCGTTGCGTTAGCATGATTCATTTCGGAACCGCGCGAGTTTCCGAATTTTCCACTTTCGGCTGGATCCGTACCTCAGAAGGTTCTGGTGTGAATCGTCTGATCGTCCGGCTTTCTGGACATGTTTACTACGCTTCAAGGGAGCTTACGCCTTTGCCTACCAACTTCTCGGCCGACTCGTTCGACAGAGGAAAAAATGCAGAACCGAACGATGATGGTTAGCCAAGAAGTTGCGGTCGTGCGGAATGAGGAAAAAAATTCGCGACCCGTTTGCTAACGGAAGGATGACGAACTTTGATCAGGGAATACCGGTGACAGATTGAGTTTCCAAGCTGACGTACAAGCGACGCCTCTCGAGGGAACGAACATCAGCTTTCAAGAGGGCGGACAATTTGATCCCCGAGCTCATACTTTTCCCCAATAAAGATTAGCTTGTTGGTCGCGAGGAGAGGGGCGATCATCAGACGGCAAAGATCTCTTGGCGAAAACTCGAAGTATCGCGTCAATTTGTTATGCGGAATTAGATCTGCTAGTTCATTAATTCTGCACCGGCTGCTTGCCAGTTAATTGAGAGACCGATGTCTTTGTTAGCGCGTAATGAATTACCTTCAGCGTCGACCCTTCTGGTAGAAATGAGCGGTATCGTTGAAACTGCCTGGATGTTTCTGGCTCGCGTGCCTGTCAGATTAAGTGAAACATTCACAGAGAACGAATTTCCGTACCTACGAAGACGAAGCTTCTCTTTTTTTTTATCCAGGAGTTCCGTAAGAGGATTGTCTTCTGGCTCCTTGGCTCTAGTTATGCCTCCAGCGCCAGACGTGACACGATAAAGGGGCCAATGATCTCCGCCCGACTCTCTCTACTATCTCATTTCGAACATTTTCGCGAGAAATAAGATCTGAGAAACTGACTCATATTTCTCTTCAACAAGCTGCGCCGACGCCACAGGTGGTAGATCAAAACGCAGGGTGTACATGTATAAGTGTGGAACACGAGTCAAGAAATTTTGCTGAGGAAATGTTTTTTCGCCACAGGAACACTGAATTCTTCTTCAATATTTCATTTCTGATTATAGTGGATACCTAAGAGAATAAGAGGGTACAGTGTTGGCGCCCCGACGTGTGTTTGTGTGTGAAAATGTAATCAAGATATGTCCGTGACCGACAAGAAAGTTATCCCAGGTCGATCTCTCCAATTTTGGTCTAGTACACACATGTTTTGGCGCATCGAAAACTAAGCGTCACGTATTTTTGTTTTATAGGCCACGAAACAGTTTGAGGGGATGGAAACGAGGGAGATTTTCCCAAGGATGGGCATCCATCGAAATTATTTCTTGATGTATTTAAACGAAACCAACGCTGAAACGTTTCATTCATTAATAGAACCATTTCAGCGTTGGTTTCATTTAAATCTTTGGCGGTCGGTTTTACCCCCTTGGAATGTTTTATGGCCCATTAAAAAAAAAATACTTGTCGCTTAGTTTTCGATTTACTACAACATGTATGAACTATTAGGTACAAAGTCAGAAAGATCGTCCTGCGATACCTTCTTTGTAAATAGTGACTATATCTTAAGGTGTCTAAAAGTAAACATTCGTCAAAACTTTGTCTGCGGCTCCTCAGGATTCGTCGACACTTTCCATGCAGACAATTGGAAAACGAAATCATAACTCGACGACCCGCTCGACGTGCTCACCTTTCATTTGTGCCTTGGTGATGGTGCTCCTCGGCCCCTTTTCATGGTGGCTCTTGGTGGCGGAGGCGGAACGTTGCGGTGTGGCGGGTAGGGCGAAGAGGAGGTTGGCCGGAAGTCTTGTTGCGCCCGACGGTGTGCTCGGTGTGTTCGAGGTGGGGAAGCTCACGTTACCCGGAACCGTCGTCACAGGAACCGGAAGCGGCAGTGGTAGGGCATAACTGTCCAAAGTTTCCTCCGGCGACGCGATCTGCATCGACGATGACGATATCATTGGTAATTTTGATGGTCCGCCCGCCACTTCGTCCCCCGCACTGCCGCCGACCACTCCGCTGGTTTGCCGCGTCTGAAAAATCGGGGAATTTCTCTTTCAAAATGTCTCTTCAATTTTCCGATTCGAGATACGAATTCTCGTTGAATTCCGCCGGTCCTTGAACACTTTTCGTTACACCTATAATACCTGAAATCGATTTGATTATTCCGTGAGGGACGGAATTGATGGACGTAGTCAACTGTGAGAGCGTTTACCGCAAGAAAAAAAACCTTTGACGTGAAATAATTGGGTTTCAGCCTACCTGATATTTTTATTCCTACTTTCTGGATCGTTGTAAATTGTTTGGAGGGGAACCCCAAACATCCTTGTACCTACGCAACAATATATATCCGGTATAAAACGAAACGACGGAGGAGGCAATCGAGCGATACTTTAGGCGGTTCTCAAAGAGGGTGGGAAAAGTCCGGAACGATTCGAGCTGAGACCCTAAACGAAATTACTATTGGCTTGAGGAAGTTGCCGGTATTGGCCACTTCTCCCTCTGAGGTCCTGCTTTTCCTGGTCACATGTGACCGATTGAGACTCGATCGTTCCCTAAGTGCGTTGTATAACACGCCTGCGACTCGTGAAGGGTGCCTTTATGGACTCTTTTGAATACGAAAAGGACCAATCGATTTCTCGACAGCGAATTGACGTGTGTTCGATAAAATAAATGCCCCGCGAACTCGACAAAAACAGAAAGAGGAAGAAAATGAATGAGTTTGCTGATAAAGTTTAGGGGAACCTGGGATAATGGGAGCCTGCGGGTAATGAGAGCAGTGTAAAAATGGATTTTTCCAATGATCGTATTTTTGCAATTATATAATATAAATTATGAGTTTCATTAACAATTAACTTTAGTAGCCTCTCATTCCCCCACGCCCCGCTGCCCAAAAGTTTTGCTGTAATATATATATTTCCGAATCAAATTTCCGAAGAAAATTTTTCATTCCGATTAATTGACTTTCTGAAATAGGTCAATCGTCAAAATATGATTGTATTTTTTGGGTGTAAGTTTAAATTTTTGTTAGAATTCTGTCACACAAACAGCGGCAAGGATATTGCTTCAAGAATTTTTTTCGAGTAGATCGTAGGTGCACGAAATGGCGAGGCCATTAGGAAGTGGCTTTCTTATTTGGTTAACAAGCTAAGAGACGGACTTGAGTTCAGGGAAAATTTTTTTCTGTTCGGTATTCCGTAGCGACTTTTCCGAGCAATTTACTGCCGCCTGAGTGAATCTAGTTATCGTTTTTTCGTGACCTAAAAATCGAGCGAACTTTCTTGTAGAAGTAGCATTGACTTTGTTGCTCTAACAGCGAATCACCAATAATCAAATTTCCCGATCGCTGTCGGTCACGGAGGTGAGAAAAAAGGTCTGGTCACGCGAAAATTGATCTTCGTTGCTTAAAGGGTGAAAGGATCAATTTCGTCGATTCAATGGAGGCAATTTTCGCGAGCAAAATGCAAGCTTTCGCATGCCGGTTAAGCAGAAGAAACGAGCTCAATATGAGGGCTGCGAATCCGTTCGATGGAATTCCTTTTATACCCGTCGTGTAAGCTGCACCCAGCATGAAAACGCGATACAGAGATTTGCCCGGTGGAGAAACCGAGCTTTTTTGCCATCGTCACGGCTCCCAGCCGCCTTGCCTTCTTTTATTCTTTCGAAATAATAGTAGCATAAACTTTTCGCCGCAGACGTGCCTTTGTGTGTCCACTGTAACGGTCCGAAATTGATCGAATCAGTCTCACGTTGGCACACGGCGAGTGTGGATGACGAGTATCTTCCACTCGGAGAGAAGGAAACTCGAATATAGCCGAACGACGGGGGCGTAATGACTTGATCAGTTTCCTGCAGTGCGGAGAAATCCTCCTCCCCCTGTGTTCATTTCACCTTTATACCTTTATGCAGAAGCATCCGGGCTCCAGGTTCGATACAAATTTACTTTGTTTCCTCCTCTCAGTTCGCCGATATATAGCTGCAGAGATGGCTGATCGAAGATTCTATCCCGTGATGCTAATACAAGATCAAATTTCGCTTCATCGTCCACGTCAGTCGTTGCACGGGGATTCCGGCGAATAAACCGAGCGAGATACCTAAAAGATCGAGCTTTGTATGAAAGAAAACGGTAGAATTGGCACAATTCTGCGACAGGGTGTACAGAGTTGTTTTTTCATTGATTTTCTTTTGCAATAGAAGGTCACAGATGCGTTTCGACAAGTCAGTGATTCAGAGAACAGGTAAAATGAATGTTTCTATTAGCTTGCAATATTCTTCGAATAGCTTGCAATATCTTTCAACGACCTTCGACAAGTATCTTGCACCTTTGAAGCATCCGCACAGTCTGTCTCATGGATGGCGGTATTCTTCCATTGGCAGAGTTTCGAAATTTCGCGTGTCACTTCGCATTTTATCATTGTGCTCGGCCGAATATCGAGATCGGCAGGATCCAATTCTGATCCGTTTGTTCTTCAGATGCCAAAAACATTCGTGTTTTGATATGCGGATCAAATTCAAATACGCCGGGCTCAAACTTCACGATGTATAAATGCAGATATAATAATAACAACGCTGATACTTTAGGAATATTTCAACGGAATAAGCGTCGAGCAGCATGGCCGGAGTTTCCTCGCTGTTATTTTGCAAACAATGTTCATTCCCAGACACATCCTTTTTTACGCACCAATTCGGGCGTTTAGGGAATAAAAATTACCTCTAAAATATAACCTGGAAAATCGATTTTGTTCAATTTCTGGGTAACAACGTGATAGTTTTTGTTAAAACTCACGTACTACATCATCGATTAAGTAAAATCGGTGAAACGCACCTGGGGTACTTTCATCATGAGTGCGGAAAAATTCAACCCTTCGAACTAGAATTTTCAAGTAAAGGAAAGTGCCGATAAACGGCACGGACAATTTAGCCCGGGGTAAGATCGAATTTAATCCCGGCGGGATGCAAACTTTCTCGAGGAATCCTGACCGAACCCGTCGGAAGCCGCTTGTCGCCGACGTGCCCTCAGCCAGCCACAGGTGGCAACGAAAGTCGCTGGTGTAAGATTTCCCACCCCCAGCATTCATAATTTCAAGACAAACGTTTAAACCTCGTAACTGTATTAGATTTCCGAAGCGTGTCGCTTAGCTGGGATTTTCCGGAACACATCGCTCGGGGGTTCAGAGGTACTGGATGAACGTAGATGGAATTCCCGGAATACGTTGTGCTTTTGGAATTGATCCAAGCACCGGGAATTTGCGGAATAGCTAACCAGTGAATTATGCGAGTCGAGCTGTTCTCTCGAGATAATACACGAAATTATAGGAATGCGCGTCATTAAACGATGGAGATGAAAAGTTGGCGCGATTTTCATGATTGACCGAGTCGAACGACCGTAAAGATGCAAATGAACGGTGTAACGGAACGGTGGCGAAAAACATTCTGGAACTCCGTACGATGGTACAGAAAATGACTCGAGGATAGTAAGGAGTATGCTAATATGCCACCCTTGAGGCGGTCTTGATGAACCGGATCAAGCTCGGAGCCTTCTAAATCTCGACGGGAATCACCGAGCAACAGTAACGTTCAAGCCGGAGGAAATATACCTGGCTATGTATTACAGCGCGGTGCTCATCGCAGGATAGCGCTGTTATTTGGCAGTGGAAATTGAGTTCATAACGGCTACGAGAGACCCTAAAACCCACGCAAACGATCAACTCGCCCTTTGAAACCGAGACCCGTAGTAAATGAAGGCTAATGAGGTAATGTCGTAATTATCTCCTAATTACCGACAGAATTGATTTTGCTTAGACGAATCCTCCTCCTTACCGTTTAACCAATGAAACGTCGTAATCTTTGGAATTTTGAGTAGCGCGATGCAGCGAGTATATGTATACATCAATTAACGATGGATCGAGAAAGAGTTTCTAATTGGATGGACGAAGAGACGAATTGCTGTAGTAAAATTGAATACGACCGAACGTGTTTTGAAAATGGAATTCGCATTGCCGAACAAACAGGTATTATCGATTGGCGGAAAATGTGTGTGTGCGTGTGTGTGTGTGTCGAATGTTACGCATAAGATACTATTGGATGCGTGGAAAACAGCCGGGTGAATCGGACGTTAAGGTGGATAACGAGTATGGCGAGAATTATTGAATAATACATTCGCAACTTGATTATACTTGTTTTCATACAACCCAACCTAATCCTAACTCACAAACCCGTAAGTGACTTCGGACCTTTATTACCGTCATTAATCACAGCCCAATTGACTCCTCGGCAACGGTATATTACACGAATGAAATTACCGTGGGTCAAGAAGCGAAAAAGCGGAGTTTGAAGTTTCATATCCAAAGTGGAATTCACGAAATTGAATGAGGAGGGTAAAAAAGAGAAGAAAACAACCGTGAAATTGTGCACATATTTTCTCATGTCGCAAAAGAGTTTCGCATAATTCAGGAACGATTTACGCGGGTGGTAAAACTTTTTACGTTCAGCAGCGTGTGGTGGAAAATATATGAAAAATAATGCACCCTACACGCGACGAAGGAAATAACTGTTCGCAAACTCATTTTTTCCTGTACAAGAGAGTGTTGTAATATTTGGTGTGTTTTTAAACGTGCCTGTACAAGGAAATTCGGAGAATTTAGTAACCGCTTATCGCAATCCAAGCCTGCGGATTCCGGTAATCGAGACTATAACTCGAGTGGAAATTGAAAGCGTCAAATGTCGGACAGATCGCGGTGAAAGCAAATATCGAAAAGCGGAGTGTCGGGTGTTTCCAGCAGGTGTGAAATATCGCAACGATTAGGAAAAGGTGGACATTGTGAGACGTAATTGGCCGCGATGTTATCGCCAATGACAACTTTGAACAGCAACGGCGGCTTAGCTGCACGACAGTAATTAGAACGTCCTCGGCACGCGAATATTCGCGCTGAATGTTGTTTGCATTTTAACAAAACGACCGCCTAGCGGGCGTCGTATCATTCAGGCAAACACGGACTCGCGTTTTTACCGTGAAAGCTTGCGGGTCGTTATCTCTTCCTCGCTCATGCCGCTTTAATGGACACTCATCCTTCCCGAGTAATCGCGTCCAGTTCGTTTATCGACCCGATCCTACCTCGCATTTTCTCCCATACGTTACAGGTATGCGTGCTCGTCAGACGTTACGACGTTTATGTTTACCTCGAAGCCGACTTGTGTCGTCCCTTCGAAGGCGTCGGAAACCGCAGTCGGGCCGCGGCCGTGACGCCGTGCGTCGCGACGCCAGCCCCTCTCGTCCGGTTTCTTCGATCTCGTAAGTTACGATTTTTACAAGTTGGAACAGTTTCGAGGGAATAAAGTTTACTGTAATGTCAATATGCGATTAGAGGACAAGTCGGTGAAGCTCCGAACTCTTTTAATTTACGATTGTTCGTATTCATACGAATTATTTCAACAATAAATGCGGGAAGATTCAATTTCTGAAAGAATTTTTATATTCTATTTTAACGTCTTTGTTATTTTATAAGCATATTTTTTTTTTATCATTTCTAATTATTTGAAATTTTGATATCAAAATTTGCGATGGTTTTGGAGGACACTCATTTTTTACACGATTAGAACCAGTGTCTAAAGACTTTTTGAGTAAAATCTGTTCGAACAGGAAGTAGCGTTATACTTGTTTTACGAACGTTTACCGATACCATAAATTTCATGTCCATTAAAAAAGTTTCACTGACGTGTGCTCTAAACGAAACGTAATTTATTTGGAACGAGTACTTCTGATTTGATTACATAATTCGTTGGCCTATAAACTGGAATTTACATCATCAGGTTCTTATTCGAATGAACCTTTCCTGATCTGGGTGTAACCGCAGCAATAATGGAAGCTAATTGTCTTTCTATTTGAAATTGCGAGATCAATTTTTCGCCATTGTTAGAGTAATGCAACATGACTTTTTCGTGGTTTCAAGGTTCAATTAAAAATACTCTTACTGTCAGATTGAATAAAAGACTTCCAATTTCGTGAACCCGTTGTATTAATCTTTAACTGAAACGAAAGGGACTCGATATAAACAAAGCGGATGTATAATTCTCATTTTGGGAGCAAAGTCACGACGTGGGATTCGTTTTAACGGAGTCGTCTGCTAAGATTTATCGGTTCGAAATCATGCCGCGAGTGATTAACCTTCGAGAGAGCGAATAGCCGTTGTTAACTTAATCGCATCAAATTTCCCATTACCTACTTCGGCGACCGTTTGCCTTATGCCCCCGAAACTTTTCGGCTTATGCCTCGTTCTCGGTAAGCCAGCTTCTGTTTTTTGCCTGCAGCGCTGCTACCTTGAGCCATCACTTGGAAACTTTATTGGGTTATATACTCATACTTTTGATGGTTCGGTGATGCTTCGGTTGTGAAAATCTGCGGATCACACCCGGTGGCTTCTCTCCTCGAAAGGAAACCTCCGCTTTCTCGTCCCTCTCCCTTCAAAGAAGATCCGAAATCAATTTCAGGCGCGTGGTTCATTGTTTCAAAGAAAGAAATGACCGGCTTTCGAAACAGTTCAATAATCCCGCTTCGCGGTTTTTCTGCAACTCGGCAAAAATTGCGGGCTGGTGAAATTTAACGCTAGTCGAGTTAGCGCGGATTAGCATTAATCACAAGGTTAGCGTCACTTGGATCCTGCCTGGAACCTGGCCGTTCACGTTCTCTGAATATTTCACATCGCTCACGGACAATCTCTTCGAGCCATTCGATTACAAATCGTTCGAACGCGACGAGACGCCGAAGCTTCAAATTGATCACGATTTTTTACTCGATGTTACGTGACAAATATCTCACATAATATTGGCACGGATTTTGCTTTACCGTAGAAAATTTGATCGAACGAATCAGCTCGCCTCGAATCAATCTGTGTTGTAAGCTCCTTTGCTTCGCAGAACTCAAGCTCAATTTTTTCTTCATCTCAAATTTTCGTCCCAGGTTAATAGAGTCTGCGTCTTCGGAGTTTTGAATTTAGGTCTCCATTTTCACGGTTCGCGAGCTTTTCTCCTGCGGACAATGTTCATCTTGAAAGCTCGGTCCGGTCAATTTTTAAGAAAGTTTCAACAACACTCGCAACTAATCTTCGTCTCTTTACATGGATTTTTTTTCTTATACACCGTGGACTTTGTATATTCTTTCAAGGTCGAACCGCAAATTTTCTTTTTATTATAATATTGTATACATGTATATATATTATATTACGTATATCAGTATAGATACTCGTTTCCTTTTTTTCTTGCCGGGACACTTTTTACCGGAGTCAATGAAGCGCCGCATGCTAAAAATCTTCCTCTCCACATTTCTCATGGTCTTTTTTTCATTATCTTTACTCATCCTTGGAATATTTTTTGTCTTGATTTACACAGCTTTCCTTGGGCTACTAAAAATCCAGAGTTGATTATTTCGTTACGTCTACCTATATTTGATATAATGAGGGGATTACATGTCTCCTTCATTTCTTCGTCCCCTTTGTCTCTGACCCAGCTTTTTAGCGGCAATAAAACACTCCGAACTCTACTGGAGACTATTCAGCAATGTCGATTTTCGACGCTCAGAGTTCAACCGAGGATTCCTGTTAAATTGTCACTATGTTCGTTGGAGCTGATCTGGAATGGGGCGCGTCGTTTGAACTAGATTAAAACGACCTTCGTGCCCGAGAATCGCGTGCATTCTTTCACGGATCATTTCATCCGCCATCCACCTCCCTCGCATTGCTTCGCAGGATCGATCTTTCACCTGTTTCACGTTCGAAATTCGTCCGCAGAATACATGTATTTGTAACGAACGATTAATTAGGCCGCAAAACCACCCGCTAATTACTCGTGAAATATTCTATTAGTCTTACACAAAAGAAGGTTACTTCCGTATGTGCAAAGTTATACCCAGAATGTCATTCTGGATCCATGAAACTAACGGTGAAAATTCTCTCCTTTAACGGCCAGCGATGAACACAAGATTTCCGACTTCGGCACCGTTCATCTTGCGATAAATTCTTCGAAAATTGGCGAACCGAGATCTACGTGGAAGCTGCTCTTCCGCTTATCTGGATTGGAGTGGTAACAACGCGAGATGCGCTGCCGCAAATGATTCCAATCCACCCAACAATGGACCGTAAGCTGACAACGAACCGATCGAGTTTTACTGCCTGCTCGGCGACTAGACAAAACTTCTACAGACGGCACATTCAACCCTTGTCGCTATTCAGCTGCGATTTTTCACTCGTGTACGTGAAATACACGATGATTCCTCAGTTTCGTAAAGCACAATGAGAGATCTCAGTTTCTGAAAAATTCTACAACTCATCCAACGTTGACGCCTATCTTTGTTGGGAAAGCTGCGATAGCGGAAACGCTAATGAAACGAATGTATTTTTCTTTGTGGCAATTAACCTGCAATTAACACGGGATATAAATTAGCTGCGTTACGATTCCGTCCACCACAATTTTTAACGATAGTAATACGGTATGAGAATTACTCTCTGATTATAATATTCGGAAATAAATGTGCGGTTTGTGTTATGACGATAATTAAATTGTACTTCGATTTTTTTTTTATGAAAACAGATATTCAACCGAGAGTTGGATGCGGAATTACGACGATTATCAATGGCTATAACATATAGTTTATTTCACCATAGGTACACGTAGAATTATATGTTTATCGAAACACGTAATAACTGCAAGAATTCACGGATGCCGAGTTAATTACATTTTCAAAATTGTTGTATTGATTCACCAAGCGTCAGGCAGGCACTGAATATGATCGGTTTACTATCTGTTATTGGATTTTTACGAGTAGCCAAAGGTTGCTTCTCTATTGTCCAGCTGCGGAGCGGATATGAGCCCATCTGTTCATCATTACGAATTAATCATTAGCTGTTGGGTTTCGATGTGGTTAACGTTGACGAACACGAATGACGGGTTGAGTTTGATTGTTGTTCATGTTAGTCACGTTATTATAGCGTTTTCGTGATTGGTGTTTGTGATTTGCAAACTTAATGTTAGAGGGGAGAAAACCGAGTGTTTAAATGAATATTCCCGCAATTGATTTCGCGCGTTATGTATTAACTTTTGGGGATTAGAAATAAGACAAGTCATGAGTGTCTATATTCTCGATGTTGCCTGAATGTTATACTTATAAGTGTCTGTGTGTTACGGAGTTGAATAGTTAATCGTTTGATGCAGTTAGAAATTTTGCCAAAACTCATTTTAGTGTTGCCCAAATTACACGCAAATACTGTAAACATTTTTCCTCACGAATCGATAATGCAGCATAATAAATATTATCTAGACTTATCTGTAATCAGTCAGTAAATTAATCGAGCGTGTAACTTTTCGCAGTCGTCTATATTAGATACGTAGCTTCGGAGTGCGAGGATAGTATGTATTTGGAAAATTGATAATAAAATATATAGCGTGTGGTTTGAAAGTTTGTAATTTTATTACCCTCCGGCACTTATTGTAAGTGCAAATAATAAAGAAAGAGAGAAAAGAAATCAATTCCTTGGCTGCTTCAAGAGATACTAAAAACGACGATCGCTGGTATAAAGTAAGAACAGAAGTTACGGAGGGCTATCATACCCACTTACATCTACAGACACCCCGAAGAATCAAGTTAACCGAAGTCGATATTGGATTAAATTCGTACCGAGCGAACCAATCCGAAAAGTCAACATGAAAAATTTTATCGTATACGAATTTTACGATCGTATACTTCATCACGACTGGTATTAGAGCGAATGTATTATTTGTTTACAATAATGTTTTTGTAGAGGACTTTTTCAATGGCTTCGGGTCCATTTCAATCCTCGACCATCAATTTTGCTCTTGGTATGATATAAATTTTATACAATATGTTCCTGTTAAAAAAGAAGGCAATCCTCGTTGTCAACTTGTCAGATTCGAATCATAATCCGTTATCAATCTCAATCCCAACGGCAAAATATGAAACAATCGCACAATCATTGACCCATCATATTCAATAGATCGGAAAATTTCTGAGTGCAACTTCACTGATCGATCTTGTATAGAGGATTCTCAAAATCTCCAAATGTAATGTTATTCGGCATGGGGGTAAATTTTTGCGCTGTGAATTGTTCCATCGTTCCATATTACTACATCTCTTTAAATTCTCGAAAGCCGTGCAATTGGCGTCGATATTTTAATAGGTCATAGCGTAAGCCCCGTCACCCTTCGGAGAAGAAGAATAGGTCAGATTCGGAGGTCAAGGCCAAATAGATGTGCCTTGCCGAATAGCCGTTCCTTGTTGCACGTATCATAGAATTCAAGCAAACGTAGAATCCGAAGGCAACGACAATCCTTAGTCTTCGTTCAAACTTTATTTATTTAAAGAAACGTCATTCGTCCATGCCGGAATTAGGGTAGTTCAAATAGAATGTTTTCCGTTTACAGTTAGCTCCGAAGTTCAAACTAGTTTTATCCACGTCTTGCGAAAATTGAACTAAAGCTAGTGATTGTAAGACTGGGATGTCGGTGGGTGCAGATATCTAATAAACTTTTGCGGCACACCGCAGTTTTCGATGAAAAAAATTTTTTTTTTTTTCATTCTCTTCGATTCGTTCCGACGAACGACACCATTGTTGAACGTGAATGGTCTGAAGTGGTTCGGTGTCCTCGAACCACGAAGACGAGGGGATGCCGAAGAGCGAATAGAAGCCGCGGCTATACATGTTTGAAGTAGCAGGCAGCAAGCAGCGTAGCCAAAAACTCGGCGGAAATGCGCCGCGATTGTTATCCGCAATTCCGTAGGTATTCCGCCCGAAAGAGTTTTAAAAAATTGCAAATTTTCTGCGCACATTCAGGTCGTTGGATCCGAAAAATCGAGACCTTTTGCACTCGACCCGTTTCACGCGTTCGAACGAAACGCCGCCGCCAGCAATTGAATCGGTTCGATCTATAATCGACGCAGTGATAGTTGTGAAAAATTTTCAAGTCGGCACAGACGCGAAGTTGGCTGTGATTGAGTGGATGGTGGTCGAGGAGTGCGCGGCGCGACCCTGAGGAGGGTCACACGAAAGTCAAAACGAAGAGATAAGAGAGACACCAACGTTACCTCAAGTGTCCTTGCTTGGGATCAGTAGACGGATGCCGAAAGAATGGAATCTCAGGCAGAAGAAGTCTCTTTGCCAAAGGGGTGAAAATATGAAGGGTGAAAAAATCGGAATGGTTTCACCGACTCCCAGAGGAACATTTTCTCCTACAAAGTGTTAATCATTTTTAGACTTCTCGTCGCGTTACACCGTCTTTGTGACACCGTATCTTCCTTCTATTAGATTTTAAGCTGCGGCAGCTTTGATTAGTATTCATAGCCATAAAACGGATGCATTATACTAGGTATATACTCACGTCGTTACCCTGCAGAGAAATAAGACTCTGTCCTGACGCCGCGTTATATCTCGTATACACTTTATATGGAAACATGGACAGGGTCGTAAGATTTCAGCGAACCTTTCGTGTAAATCTCCAGGCTCACGGAGATCTCGGTGGGTTCATTCGCTGCCGACACGTTTTCGTATATACAGGAGACCTCGTGTCGGGTTTATGGTTATTTCGGACAACGCCGAAGACGCCGGGTTAATTTCACCCGGCCCCCCGAGACCTCGAGATCAAACGTCGCCTAAACTCGATATTAATGCAGTATACGATTGCGTAATCTGGGGGTAAAATCGCCGGGTTAATTAGTCGGAAAATTCCCCGTCGAGTTCCAGTTTTTTTCGTTTCCATTTCCGCAGTGTCGAAAAGATTTTAGGGTAAATGGTAACGGTTCGGCCGAGCTTTCCTTCCGTCTGAAACTTTCCCAGTATTTCTGTGACTCGAAATCAGGCATGGATTTCCGAGGCGGTTGATGCGATTACGATCCTTCGGGGCTCTCGAGAAAAAATTGACCGATCAATTAGCAGAAAACATCGTAGCTATCTGATCGGAAATAATTGCCATTTAGGGTCATCCGCTTTTAGGATTCGCCGGTTAATTATAGCTTCCGCGGAAGTCAGTCGTCGGGAAAGGCTGGGTAAAATTTGCTCCGTTGAACAAAACCGCGCATCGTTTCTGTTAGGATAAAATGATCATTCGGCGCCTGTCATCCAGTTTCGTGACGAAGTTATTCGAAAGACGTCGTCGTTCTTCCGACGGTTTTTTGCTCCGTCCAGAAAAATGTCGGGTCACGTTGTCGAGGCGAGGCTCGCGGCAGGGGTTGGAATGCAAGGGGATGGGGTGGCATGGAAGCTGAAAGAAACCCGTTGTGTTTCCTCGCCCTAATGATCCTCGGGCGTCGACCCGATCCCAAGGGGCAAGACAGACAGGCTCATTTGGCGTCTCATTTTCGCTCCCTGCAGATACCCCCTTGTTTTAAACATACACATCGTCCATATATACACGACCACCATGCGGAGCACTCACTTTTTCACCGCGAAATGGATACGTGGCCCATAAAAACCCGTGGAGTATTCTCTTCCCGCTAGCTTGCAGGGAGAAACACTGCACCCCATGGAATTCTATCTGTTACATCAAAGTGGATTACTATGGAATGCTCGACTTTGAATGCTTGAATGTTAAAGAGCAGCGTCAATTAGCGATACGTCAATATACGTCGCGGGGTGGTGGATTGTTTGTTTTTTCATCAGTTTAATCCATGGTTTACACCCACGTGTCCTGCCCCCGCGGGTGGATCGAAAAAGCGTTAATATAATCGGATTTCAATGTACAAGAGAACGTTAACGAATTAGCGTTATATATACACATGGATCGGAGATGCTGGTACGGAATTGGATTGGGTAATTGTTGCGAGATGATTGATCCAGTACCGTGTTTGTTTTTTATTTTCTTTTTTCGTTTTCGCTCTTAATTTTTTTCAAACTCGTATATCTCTCGATAATTTGCCTATAAATCTCGACTTTTATCGAATGCAATTTACCGCCTGCATGCCCAATTGTAACCAAGGCCTCACTGCGGCTGCGATTCGTCGATTATTACCAACTTCAAGCTGCAGCAATGCAATTCGAGGCTGGTCGCGACTATTAGCTGCTACGGAATGCATCGAAGTGTGGCAAGCTGTAAGCTCGTAGTTCTGGCATCAACGAGCGGCTGTATTTCAGGGACTGATTCGCGCTGATTGGATAACCAATTATTCACCGGCAGTTCGATCCCCAGTTAGTCACTGCAGGAACGAACCTTTTAATCACAAAACCAGCACGAAGAGAGCAAGCATTTAAATTTATCTTGTACTTTGAAAGCAGTTTGTCATTTTACTGTTGTGTAGAAAATTTTACATCTGGGAGGGATGAAGCTTGCAGGCGGTATCGGGCTGCAGGAGAATTGTAAAGAAGAATCTCTTTTACTCAAATTGGAAGACTTTCGATTTGTCTCGCGAGATTTGCGGGCCTCGTGCTTTCTCCTTGGACCGTAAAAAATGAAGACGCACCGAGGCAACGGTCTGATGAATTTTTAGGGGAAACACGAATGTCGAATATTTCCGTTCCATTACTCCCTGAAGCTCGACCCGGCCGGATGAAGTAAGGAAAGTGGATGCGTTACGCCCACGACTGTAAATGTCGGAAGTATAATGTATAAAAGTAGCGGGGTTGCGTGCCCGAGCACAGATTCCCACTAAGAATATATCATAGGCGTACCGTTAAGTGAAGACCATTTCCAAATGATCGAAGAATCGCGAAACAACGGCCGGACAAGCGCAGCTCAGATTCGTCGAGTTGAGTTAGATCGAAACAATTATGTCCTCTTGATATGGAGGAGCAAGAAAAAATAAATTAACGAATAAATTAGAAGAAAAAAAAAATACAATAGATTCGCTGGGACAGATACCTTAATTCCTATTCTTCCTCTATTTATTCAAAAAAGAAATTTTCAAATGCACCGTATATCCAATTTCGATAAATCGTCGTTCGTGTTTTTTTTTGTAAATGAATTATGCGTAAATCACGTGAGCTTGAATTTTTATTCAGCTTTTTGCTTGACCGAAAGAAGAATTGATCCGAATCAATACAGCCGCAGGTTTTGTACGATAAATTAATGATTTATTTCAAAATACATTCATATTGTCATAAATTCATGTCAGGTGATTTGTGCTGAATTCATTTAGGAACAAAATGAGCTCTATTATTCATTGAAATGGGACAAATTACACGAATTTGACATCAACAAGGGGTGTAATACTGGATAATGTAACTCATCTGAGATTAATAATTATACCGAACGATCTATGTTCACCATCTTCAATTTTTCTTGAAACCAATCAGAGGGTAGATTTTTTACACAACAAATTGGAACTCGATTCGGTTATCGTTGATTGTTAAACTCTGCTTCATTATACCGGACTGTATACCTCATACACCCTTTTAGTAAGATTGACTTTCGAGCTTTCATCGAAGCTCGCATTTTCCCTCGTCGTCTTTGGAAGGAAGATGGGGCTTGCGATACGTCGCAGCGAGAAGATGAAATTCCGAATTTCGCACTATAATTACGTGCAGATATTGTACCCAAATACATATACAGGCAATTCCGTTTCAGGATGACGGTTATTCAACTAATTCCTTTTGGCCGCGAGGCGTCGACGCCCGTTATCGATGAATCGCAGTCTCGGTCCTCATACCGGGAGCTTTGAAAGTGCGAGGGAACAAAAAGCCTTGGTCGCGTGCCATTTAGCCGACCGGCCATCCGACGCGTTAATTAGCCATTTAGGACTCGTCCTCCTCATAAATCACGGTGCAGTTGCAGCGTAGGCAGGAAGTTGAACCCTTTTTAAAAGCTGGAACTGGCCCATTTACCCCGCGAGTTTCATCACGTCAAGATTACGTCCGAGGCTTTGCCATATCTCTCCATTTTCCGCTAAATATCAGGCTGCAGGTTCCGAGTCGACGCGACGCGAGACGCTTTAATTCTATTCTGCACAGCGAAAATGACTGGCCAAATTTTATGCACAAGCGTTTGTAAGACCGCGTCTCTTCTGGCAACGACTCGCACATGACGGAAGAGTCTGCGGGACCCGTGAAACACGCTAACTGTAGTAATTTCCTGTGCTCTAGGCGCAGCTTGTATAATTATATTGTGCCACGGTTAGGTTGGTTGCCCTTCGTCGGGTTACCCCAACAACAATTTTAATAACCCTCGTAATTTTTTATCGTTATTACCGCAACTTGATTTTAGCGAGACGTGATTAGGGAGTATTGAGGAAACGGATCATGAGGTTTAATTTTCACCTGATGTGGAAAATGCCATTCGTAATGATCAGTTTCGGAACGGTCCGTCAACAATATCATCCTGACGTTCGAGAAAAAAAAAGCCTTCGTTAAATTTATATGAGCTACGAGGTGCTCGGCGCATTTTTACTCAACTTGACGTTATCGCTTAATACCATCCAATTATAATACGTGATAATCGTGATTGAAATAAAGTTTACTCGAATTTA
Organism: Neodiprion lecontei; assembly: GCF_021901455.1. NCBI lineage: Eukaryota > Metazoa > Arthropoda > Insecta > Hymenoptera > Diprionidae > Neodiprion > Neodiprion lecontei. Next base: position 36,278,549 of record NC_060262.1, read on the forward strand.
ATATGTACAATTATTATCTACCCGATCACATTTTTCATAATCTTCGTCAGATGTTCTATATCGTTTCATCGAATTTAAATCATTGTCATTCACTGTAACGAAGCATTTACTGCGGACTTCGAAAGCTTATTGGCACCTCTTAAAAATCGATGCTTTATCACTGATTTTATAGAGCATTTTATGGAGGTGTTAAATTACAAAGCGATTGTATCTTTACAATACGTAAATACTGTCATTAATCGCAGCGAAGCAAAGTGTTGACGTCGGTATGGTTTGTCGTTTCGAAAAATGCAGAATGAAAAGAAGAAAAAAAAATAAAAATTAAAAAAGAATCAAAATCCAAACACAAGGTTGTGTTGAGCGTCGTAGCCGGTGGTTGTGACGTCATATCTATCCATCAGGGTCGAAGGGGTAAACTCGTAAATCTCGTAAAACGTAGACTTTAGTAAAACCAAAAAAACAAACAATAAATACACGCGAGCTGCGCCTATCTGCTGCCTGCATCCCGATGTAATTGATTGCCATAATGTTTTATATCCACCTTACCGTAAAAATTGCAAAAATTTTCATTGCCTTTTCGTTCCAATTTTTTTTACGCCTCTCACGAGTTTCAGAACAAAATGAGACAGAGACGGAAATGTATTCTCACGGAAAATTCAGCGATGAGCAAACTCTTCGCCATATTTTCCCGGTTAAAAAATAGACGTAAAAAAAAAAAAGAAAAAAAAAAAAAACCTTTCAGCCGTAGCCGATGTTTAGATCTATTTTCTGCCGACAGAAAATGATCCGCAGATCTTAATCACCACGTCCCTCGACACCTGCCACCTTAGTTGTCCTTTTTTCTTTTCACCCTTCCCTCGATTTCCACCGATCTTTCAACCCTAAACTTACTTGAAGCCTGTCACGTAAAAACTGTGATGATTTTCACACGGGAATTATTTTGTCAGTTAAAAAAATTTTATATTCAGGCTCAGTAGGAACGATGAGATAATTCTCCATATCAATCGATAGATAATAATGTTGCGTGGGTGGATGAACAACAGCGATACTGTCATTAATATCGAGTCTGATAATTGATTACGGCGATAGAGAATGATGCTGAAAATAAAAGCAAGCAACGGAGTGACGGGAAGGGGATACACAAAGGAGAGAATGGGCAGGTGGAAAAGCGCAGGTTAGAAGCATGCTCTTCTCTACTCCTTTACTTACACGGTGTAAATCAACAACGAGTACGTATATACTTATACATACGGTGATCGTCCGTAATAAATTACCCTATCGTTCCCTTTATACATTATTGTTTAACAGCCTTATAGTTATACGTCTGTTTCTTTATTGTAATTAAACTAATAAATTCGGTATGTATAAATTTACGCTATCGAATTCACTCCCGCCTACAATGAACGAATGATCACCCAAGAGCATAATTCGGCAAGGGAGAAGAGAATCCGTCGGTCGCTATTTACTAAAATTTTGACGTCACCGAGCGACCGCTGAACGCTCGACGATACGACCAACCACTTCTTATAAAAGCGCCACCGCGGAGCGACGCTCACTTCTCGTCTGATTAGCGCCGAGTTGACATCAGCTTTGATCATCGAAAGACCGCATATTTTGGTTACGTAAAAGGTTGACAATGAGTACCCTCTTTTTGTGCAACCTTCTTCAGAGCGTTTAATTCGTGTAATCTTGTCCGCAGCGCCTAATTCGCGCCATGTTCTCAAATCGACTTGTTCGGTTACAATAACGAAACGCATTCCGTTTACTCCTTCCTTCGAATTAACACTGTTTCTTTACTTTTCAGTTTCTTTCGATACAGCGCCACTCACGTTATAACACTACGATTATTCTTCTAGTTTCAATTAAGTTTCTTATCCTCCCTTATTTATTATCATTATCTTTCAAATATATCTTTTCTTCCCAAAGACTCAGTCTGATCCTTTGGACGATTCATCCGAGCCAAACCTGATATTATACAATTATGTAATTGCTTTATTATCAGAAGCAAGGGTAAAAGGATAATCGGCGTGAAGGAAATAAGGTAAATGTTGAAAACAATATCCCCAAATATGTGATTTTTTTTCTCGTAGGCCGGGTGGAGAATCGGAGAATAACAAGTTCGTAAAGAGTCTTCGACGAGGCGTCGACGGATCTCTGTTGCTACTCAAAAGAGAGATATAAGCGAATCATCTATGGTGGAGCGAGAAAAAGTGCGGCCGAGTAATGACGGATTTGCCTGTTGCCGTCGAGCTGCGGTTATTGAAGCAGAAATACGTTTGGCAAATGACGGGATTATCCGTCAAGGGATCGAATCGAGGGACTGACGAACGGACGGGTAATTGTGCTTGCATGGACATATTTACCCCCCTGCAGTTTGGATTACGTTCGATGAGCGTTGCTCCATTGATTAAATATAAATTGATCGCACCCGTTAGCGGTGTAGGTATATCACCGTGGGGCGGGGCTGAAGTTCCGAATTTGAACAGTTCCGAAAGCGCCTAATTCGGAATTGTTTGGTGGCGAAACTTGAAGTGAAGAGATCTTTACGAAGATACTTTTACGAAACGACAAAGTTTTTAATCGTCGGAAACCCGACGCTGCGACGGCTCATAGTTCGAAAACGCAGGATTGCGAAAATTCAAGCTGCGATAGAGCAAAGTTCCGATAAGAAAAGGTTCGGCAAACTCGAACTCCGTAAATTAATATATACTCGCACAGCGTAGTTTACTTAGCGAGTGCGTACGAAAAATCAGATTCCGAAAATAAATGTTATCGAAAATCCAGAACAAAGATTAGTGGTGAAATTTTACCGAGCCAAAAATTCACAGAACTGAAAATCTTTGATCATTCGGAATCTCAATGTTTCAGATTTTTAATTTTCTCATATTCGCACTTTCCGAACTTTGACTTGTCGGAGTTACGCACTTTCGGAATTTCGACACTTCGGAACTTTGATGTTTCGTCATAGTTTGATTTCTTTACTTTAAATCTCGCCACCAAAAAATGTGGAATTCACGATTTCGGAACTTTTCAAATTTGGAATTTCAACCCCGCCTCATTGCCGATCGGCTCTAAGTAGGTATCCGTTAATTCAAGCTCTGTACCAGGAATCGGAGCTTTGGACGTTGAGTTATCGTGCATCGTTTTCCGGGAAGGAAGAATTCCGTAAGTCCGCAGGGCGTTAAGAATATAATGAACGACGCATCGAATATATTTTCTCGAAGAGAAATTGCTGCAGCCCAGATAACAAGCTTCCAGCGTACCAGTTCAAAGGTACCTATACATAAAGGTATAAGATCTTTTATACAGCTGGTAGACGTCGATCGGAAGTAAATGAAGAGACGAAGGAGAAGCGGATGGGAGTAAAAAACGAAATCCGCAATGCTGGTTCGACTCAAACGATCCGTCGCGGGATACACGCTTCGGCGTACGACGATGGTAAGTACAGAAGTCTTTACTCCGGCTAGATGGATGCTCAAGTGACTTGAAAACCGGAGAAAAGTGTCGCTTTGCCTCCTTACACACCTCATTCGAATACCTTATAGTGTAACTCTGCTTCTCTACGGCGCCTTAGAGTGCTTCTGAAAAATCCACGCGGCCTCCTTGCTCCTGAATCTCATTCAGAGATTCTCCCTGGGGGGAATAATTTTGAATAACCGCGTGGTACAATTTGTTAAAATTTTTCTTTAAGCTCTGCACTATTTTTTCCGATATTATTACGAGGTAAGAAATTGCCAAAAAAGCTCCCAAAAGTTTCTAACGAGAAAGAATTCGCGAAGGAGGTGCGTAAACAGACGCGATGAACGATATGAGGTATTTTGTTTAAATTTTCGAGGCGAGTCTTCAGCCTTGGGGGAATTCCGCCTATTGATTTATTGCCCTCTTCGCATCTGCTTTTCCATCATTTTGCGTTCCGGCTGCCGCGATACTCAGAGCGAGCAAAGTCTGGTCTGTCTCTGTACTTACGCAGAATTCTTATCGACTCGAATACTTTGTTTACGCAGTATCATAACCTGGCTTAATAATTTTTTCCCCTGTATCGATGATCGGAAGACTAATTTTTACCTACTTCATAAAATAACTAGCTCTTCTCTCGAGGCTTGTGAAACATTATCCAAATCCGTTTGAGCAGTAATATAACCGGCGTCTTTTACGCCGGATCATCCGATCCGCATTTTCTTATTCCGACCTTTCTACATCGCTGTGTTCCACCTACTCTTCAATTTTCCCTGGGAAAATAACGAGCGTTGATGCTCTGCGAGGTGTGCAGCTGCATCTCGGAGGGCCGTTTTCCCTCCATTTCTTGTAATTATAGTTCGAAAGCTTCTCGCCGAACCTTTGTTTTCACGATGGTGAAGAATTCTTATTAAACGACGAGCTGCTGCACAGTCATGGGTGATAATTAGAAAGTAATACCAAACCGCGATGCTGCTGCAACGAAGCGGCTGCAGAGACGCTATTACTCGACATTAAGAGGAACTGCATGTCGGAGGAACTGATCACCTTAGAATGCAAACATAAATTTTTGTCCGGAGTAATACTATAAATTCTGAGGGTTACGGAGAATTCGCAGCTAATGCTTGCGGTTTGAACGTCAGAAAGCTCATTTTACACGATTCGTGCATGAACAATCGACCAGCCAGCTAGTTTTGCTGAAAAATGAACCTATTCGCTGACCTACGTAATAGGAATGAATTAATTATGGATAATGCCGTTTTTGATGTTTATAAACAGCGAACGTCCATAAAAAATTTGTCGAAACCGTCAGAATTTCCAGTACTCGTGAAAAGAAAAAAAATGGGTCTTTGCACCTGACGACAATCAGTTTTCGTGATATACTGCAAGTTCGCTTAAAATTTCACACTCAACCGGCTGATCCTTGTTACACCGTGCCAAAACGCAAGGGGTCTATTTGTCTAGCACCCTACTTACAATGGCTTAGAATTAGTGCCGAGGAGGAAACTTAGGTTCCGGACGATCCTAATTCAGTCAAACACGGGTAAGAAGCCCCATGATAGCAAGCCTTCGTCAGGCGAGTCCAAAGAGCACCGCTGCAGCTTATAACGCGTTGTTTGCGAATCCCCGAAGCGTTTCTTGCCCACTCTTGTGTTTGTTAATTATCCTGCAAACCGGACAGCGGACAATATAAATCAGTCATCGCGCTACAAGGGCGGTAATTTTTTTCACCCGAATTTTTTTCTCGTTCTTTACGGACTGGTGCCAACTGTCAACGCGACTCGTTATTCTCGACAACAGCAAACAGTGAATCGTGACTTGAACTCGACCCGGGACAAGTTGGATTAATGGCATTCGCGTGTTTTGCCACCCTGCCCATGCTCGCCGAAAGGGAGAGCCAGCTTCTTCCGCCCTCCTCGCCCTTCGGGTACTCGATTAACAAGCCCGGAAAATCGCTTCAGAAACCAGACCCGCGTAATTCTGTTGTTTAAGTTTCACCTCTTTCGTTGCTTTCTTGGGAATCGTTAAAGGTAAGAAGATTATCTGGAATGGTGAGAGTCTCCCGAGTCCTTTAATAATCGTTGCTAATTCAGCGGGTTTAAGTGATACTAAAGATCAGGAGGAGATCTTGAGAATCTTCGTTTCTTTAAAGCTGGCATAGCTCGTCCGCGAACGGATAATAATCCTGAGCGATTGCAACAGTCGGCCGGATCTCGTGAGCCGTTTCTGAATAAGATTCGAGACGATTTCATCCCCCACAGTCGCCGCTCTAAGTCCTCCTCGATAATTTATGAATCTGAATTCGGAATTCAAAGGCTGCAGAGAAGCTTTCCCCTAATTTCCCAATTCCACCTCTGATAAATCGTTTGTGATTTCGCCTAGATCAGATGAAAAAAAAAGCAGCCCGTAAAGCAAACATCCGGTGACTCGTTTGAAGTTTCGTTTGTGAACAGAAACGACGGAGTAAATATTTGATGCTTGGATATTCTGATTGAAAGATGCAGAGGCATCCGAGTTTCCCTTTTTCAAAAGAGAGTTTTTCGTCGTCTCGAACATACCTGTGTTTGCGTATGTGTGTTTCGATGTGTGAAATCAATCGGCACACACGTTTTTGTGAAAGAACTTTTCTCTCTACACTTTTCTAATGAATTAATTAAACTGAAGACACGAACTCCTTGCTATTACCTTAGTTGGACGAGTAGTTCATTTTCTGCCAAAGAATTTCGCGCGCGGTTACTTTTCTCCGTGTTTCCTTTCAATCCGTCGCTGTGACCCTCAGCTCAGTCATTCTACGCATACAAATTGGAAAATACGAAAGGAAAATACCTCAACGGGAAGAAAGAAGAATACCGAACGTAGGAAAATATACAACAAACGAGACGTTCGACGCGCTGCGAGATAAACGAACCAAACTCCACGTCTGTCCCTTTCTTCTACGTATTTTCGTTGTAATAATAAGAATGGAAAAGGTAATAATAGGCGAAAAGGTGTCGCCATGAATTCAAAATGTAGGTACATCGTCCCAAGGGTAAAGCCTGGGGAAACAAATCAACTTTTATTTGCACAATGTCAACCTAGTCGAAGGTTTATCCGCTGTAAATACTTGTTTTATTTCGTGGAATTGAAATTCATCCATCAAGACGATGAATTTTTGAATAAATAATGAAATTCGTTCGGCAACCCTTTTCAGGTCATTATTCGCAGTTTGCACAGCATCTAATTATTGAGCTTGCAAAGCGCCCTTATTTAGTCAGCAAATCAGCGTTTCGGTGCAGCTGGTTAATTGCTTCAAATTTCGCATAGCAAAACGCAATCGCATTTCCGTGGAATTTCCTGCCGCAAAATTTTGCGAATTCCACCGAGGGATCCGAATTATACGTTAACTCGGAAACCATTTTGGGTACGTGTGTAGCTTTAGGCACGTACAAACACGTTCCTCCAAAACATACGACCACCTAGGATTCCTCCATTCTTCCCTGGCCGTATGCTGCAGCCACTGCGGATCCATGGGGAATTCTTTGAAACGCCGAATTCTGGTTTCACTTTGCAATTTATGAACCACGCGTTGAACTTGACGATTATCTACAAGCTTCGTGGTCGACTATTGCATCTCGAATAGAAAACAACACGGTTTTTATCAACGACGCCATCGTTAATCAGAAAACTTTTCACCTTGGACTACTTTATTTTAGTATCGCGTAGGATTTAAGGTCGAAGCATTTAGCTGTACAAAAAAGAACGACGCGGAATAGCACAACCGTAGTTCGTGAAGTGAAGAAGAAGGAAAAGGGTTTTACGTTCTCTCTTCCGTTGTAACTGTCCGTCCGAATGCGGACGCAGTATAAAGCAGCGATGCCGATTTAAAGGCCTCTCTAAAACCGCCGCACATCCCCGCATTACCTCACCTGTTTATACAGACACCAACAGCAGGTGCTCTAGTTACATAACGCACGGTGATCGTCACAGGCGGTAGTTGCTCTTTATTCGCGTTTCCGCCATTCTAGATCCTGGCAGACACCTGGGGCTTTACGCCTAGTCGACGGAAATATTTCCGGGTGAATTTGTCGGCGAAATGAAATTCGTATCGCAAGGGGAACGAAGAAACGAATAATCCGGATTCTTGCGATTCTTCCAAATGTGTCGCTCATCTCTGTACAACAATAGCTGATTCTTCTACCGATAAATCGATATGATTTACAAATCGTACCTGCTCTCAGTCTGTTGCCTGCGTTTACGGTGCAAGGTATTGATTTTATACACCAGCCGTAAAGTTGAAATAGTTAAGCGCTTTGTTTCGGTACATAGACAAGGGTTTTCGCATACACGGGGTTTGTTACTCCACACCTGCGGCAGAGGATTTGCTTCGTCGTTCGCGATTTAGCCGACCGTTTTTAGCGAGGGTAAAATTTTAGTTCACGTGAGGCATTAAACGTTCCGTTAAAATCTGCTCTGTACATATCACGTACCTTTTTGGACACCCGAAGATTGTTTCAGAAATATCAAGCTACATGACACCGCGCCTTGTTATCTCTGGATTACGTTCGACCTGAGCGGATTTCTAACCCGAAACTAATTATGCTTCAGAGTTGTAGATGAATAATTTACAGGTCTTGCCTGGAGGCTCATTGAATGTTTATAATCAACTAATTTGCGAGAGCTTAAAGTCGAGGGGTCAAGGGTTCAAGGGTTCGATGTAAATTGATTTCCCGATGGTAAATCACGAGCTCGTGAATGTAATACACTTGCTCGTGTAATAAACAAATTTGGCCAAGTATTACAGGTTGTTATAAAAAATGCTTACCTACACTAGGCGCAACGGGAATTTCCGAGTAATAGGAAAGGGAAGATGCGGGGGAGCTAGAAAGAGTGAATGAAAAACTTTACGGTCCTGATCTTTCGGTAAAAAGTTTTACTACAAGGCTGACGATGAAGCAAGACATACTCTTTTCTCTGGAGATCATCAGGGTCCAAATCTCCGCTAACTTCAATTTAACGAGCAAAAATTTAAAAACGGAACAAACAAATTGGGCTCTTCTTTAGGCAAGCTTCGTCTCGCCCATACATGATAAAAATTTCATTTGTTACAGTTACTAGAAAATTCTGCTGCGATGGATATAGCAACAATTATAAAGATTTAAATACTATCGGGATTACAAAAAAATGTTGTATACTACTAGGGGCTTCGCCCCTGCGCGCTTCGCGCGCCAACCCCATCTCGGCGCTACGCGCCTCGGGCACTCGGCGCTGCGCGCCTCGTTGTTCGGCGCTTCGCGCCTCACTATTTCCTTACGCATTGTCTAGTAGACAGGCGAATTCCTTCATGTTGATTTGATGACAGGTCTGCACTTGCTGTCCACTTCAATTCCTTCTGTGCTTACTTTTCTTTTTTTTATCAATCTAAGCTTCCATTCGTTGGTTGAAAATTGGAGTTCCTTCTCTATTGATATCTATCTATCTCCTTGACTTGCTGAATTATTTTTGCTACCGCTCTGCCCGTTATTCTCCAAAATCACCTTCTTTACATTATTTTTTTCTCTATATTTATGTTGCTGTTCACTCCGTAAATCACCTCTTTCTCTTGTGGTCAACATCTATCATGGTCGTTCTCTTTCCTGGTTATACGAATATTTGATGGATATTATTCTATGGCTTATTTGGTTCTTCGCACTTACAATTTTATTTTCCTCTTTCTTTTGTGATACTTCCGACCATCCACCATCTTCATCGCCTTGTCTGCTGCTTGAAACTCCTCCTTTCTCCATTGTCATCGTAAGTCCTGGCTGTCCTTTTGACTGTTTGGTGATATATTTAGATTTACTATTATTTGATTGTTACTTTTCATACTTATTACTCACTATCTGAATTTTATTTTGGTTCTGCAAGACATCAAAGTGTCCACTGTCTCCGTCGCCGGTGAAGAGTAGCGAGAATTGTGTTCCATTTTGTGATCCGTTCCGGTGTGGATGAATTTGTTCTTCGCGATACACGATTAAACATATCTTAAAAATATCCGCAGCTGCATATATTGCATTTTTATTCATATGTGATTTGTAATCACCAGGTCACCTAATCACAGCACCGTTTGACTCATTACCTGTAATAAAACCCGCAAATGTAGACCAATTATCCACTATATTTGAAACGATACTCAGTCTCACCTCTGCGTGTCGATCTTGAGTGCCGTATACACAATACGCCAACGCGCGAAAAAGACAATTCCTGTCGGGAATCATCTTGATAATTTTCGTTTGCATGTTCATTTTTTGCGCGTCAGAAACAGATACCTATAAAGATATTTGTCAAAGACTGTCATAAACAGCCGATGACAGCTGTCAAAGGGTTTGCTAGATGCTTTTTGTTTTGTTTTCGGGATCTCACCCCACCGCCAACTTCATGCGTATACTATTGTTATTATAATCTTTTTTTACTATTGTTATTATAATCTTTTTTTACTATTGTTATTATAATCTTTTTCTACGTTCATTTGTTTGAAACTTTTTTATTAGATAGAGAGACAAGTAACGATTCATAGAAATTTCTCTCGGTGTATTCACGTTTATACATATATGTATAATGTATATCGTACGATATTCTATACGGCAAAACGATATTAAGGTCATTACGGAATGTCGTGTTCACTTTATGTCTGCTTTCTCACTGCTCGAAATGGCTTCACGTTTGTTACGTATTTTACTCTCCGCGTGACGAGTTTCTAATCGAAATAATGGAATGATCAAAGCCTTTTGCGAGCGAACGGCCTTGCTATCGCCTGTACTGTACGATTGAGCTACGTTCCGCCAGACGGCTTAAAATCGTGAGACTGTTCCGACTAAACGATCGCAGCTTTGACGCATTGACTCTCATCCTTGATCCTGGATAAAAATTTTTCCTCTGCGTTTAACGAACCGCGCGCATTTTCACTTCTGCTAATTAATTTCTGCACCACATATTCGCACTGCACCGATAAACGTTTCCTCAATTACAGGAGGCCATTGTCACCGGCCATGCAGGACAATTTCGCTGACATGTGAAACCGATGTATCCATTATAAACAAGGATCCACGGCTCAATTAGCCCACGCCCTGACTATTCACGAGGAACGTCGCCCTGGGAAGTCCCACGGGGTGTTTGGAGTTCACTCGGCTCACACTGATCGGTAATTATACTCTGACTAGTTGTCAAGCTTATCAACGAAGTCCCGTATACCCCGGGGTCCTCGGACGACGGGACGTCGGAAAATGTTATACATAAACGAAAACGGAGCCCAGTCACTCGCGTGAAAATGAACCCGAAGTTATTCAAGAGGTGATAGTGAATTGCTTCCGACGATTTCATCCTACACCGGGATACAAAATAACCGGTCCATTTACTACAAGTCAAGAGAATCTTCTTCGTTTAATACCCGGATAAATTATTACGCTTACGGAACTTGCAGGGTGGTTTTACAATTAACGGGTCCTGAAGGATTATTCGAAGCCCTGCCTGGCGGCGATTCATGGCCTCCGCGTGGTGACGAAAGGTGGATTAATAAATGCGTTCACGTACTTGGCGAGCGTAAACCGATCAATTCCTTGGATCAGTTGACCTGGTGACCCGCGGTGGCCTGTTAGCTCGATCCTCTCATCTCGTTTCAGGTAGGTTTACGCGCCAGTCTGAATACTGATCGGTCTGTTCGTAATCTCCTTATCCGGCGAAGTCTCCTCACAGCCACATCCTCTAAGGACACGCGATTCACGCGAGGTTCTTACTCCGAAGGGTTTTGCCGCGTCCCCTGGAGAACAGGAGAGCTGAAAAGGGTTCGCGATTCGAAGGGTTGCCGGCTAATCATATTGCACGGGATGAAAATTAGGAGCGAAAAAGAGAGGATTCTGTTATACCAGTAGCTTTTAAAGATTTTTCATTTTTCTTTTTTTCTTTCATCTGTACTACGACGGTAACAAGAGTGGTATGATTGCATTGTTAATCAATAACTTTTGTCGCAATACTATGTATGCACACCTTATCCGTCAGTTTTTTTCTCGTTTTCCAGCCTCCAGGGATCGAGGATTCTTTGTTATTACTTCAATAAAGCTTGCAACGTGTAACGAGTGCTGGTTAAAGTAACGAAAGAACTTAAAAGACTTTGGGCTGCTTTTGCTCGGGGAAAATTTCTGGAATACCGGCTAGCCGTTTAGTGTAGGTAATCGGAGCAGCGGTTCTGTACCTCATATGAATTACTCTCGCAGCGTGTACTCGTGAATTTTACAAGAACTGCTGGTGTTTCATTCTCTTAGACAAAATTCCCTTTTTACACGGTGAGACGTGACAGTGAAATTCTCCAGAGTCTAGATGCTCGAGTAAATTCGTGCGCACGTCGATCTGGTCGACGATGTTCTGGAGGTGGAGGATGCAGCTGAGAAAAAAACATCGGTATTCCACTCATCCCGTAGAATCCGAACCCTGCAGGGATCGGCTGTATCTTGACCCGTTGACGGCTCTGGTAAATCCAATTGAAAGTCGCCTTTCACGAATTTCGAAGATTTGGACGGGAGCGTTTCGTCGGCAAAAAAAAATTCGTTGGAAAAATGTATGAAGAAATGTTCACGCTTTCCATCGATATAATTTGGGAACGAAATGTATTTGTTAATTTTCAGGAAATCTCTGTCAGGAGAACCAGATTTTTCCTGAGAACTGATCGCAGTTTTTATGCGCGGTTTGTACTAAAGGAACTTTTTAACGCTGTCGCAAGTATAAATAAATGCAAGATTGGATTTACTATGCACTGTTACTTTGAACTTTTTTTCTCTGCTGAATCGCGTGGGAAAATGAATTCCCTCGAGGCTGCGACGGCGGTTTATCATACGTATGTAAATATAATATGAGCAAAATATTATTTCGGACTATTTCGTACCTGCATTCGTGGCGTATAAAATCTACGTTCATTTTATTCATTGCTTCGGTCGAATAGCAGTTGAACATGAATACGTTATTAAATGGTAAAATACACCCCCAGGCATGTGTAGCCGCATATATGCCGTACCCTTCGATTATAAAAATTTATCGGAAGAATCGCGGGCTCCTCTTTTTATTTCTTCGTTGCAGGATTATCCGCGGATGTTTGTAAATTCCATTCTCGAGGCTTTTCTTGTAATTCACCGCTATCTGTACGATGTAATGTTCGTATTGGAGGAAAAGTTGTCGGGAAGTTGGAAAAGTTATTCATCTTTTGTCCAGACGGCCCAGCTGATGTCTCTCGAATCGTGTCTCGTATTTGTTGCGATGGTGATCAGTTCGATTCTCCGATATGCATAAAGAGTACATTAAAATTTCTCGAGTGAATTCATTGAAACTTATTCGAGAAACCTTTGCAAATTGTAACGTATAAGACTTGGGTTTTAGATTGTTTGGCCAAAAATCGATTGTTTTACTGATTTTATTAACAGATAGTCCTAGATTGAGTATTCATCGAATTGTTAAGCTACATTCATAAGCTGCGAAGATCTCTTTGAAATTACAAGAGTAAAAAATACTGGAATTATAAACAAAAGCTTAGATATCAATGTTTTGTTTCAAATCCCTTCAAAACTGTCGAAATTCCATTAGATCCATCCCTTTTAACTCTGAGATGACTTGATTTTGTCCCATAAATTCTCTGAAACTGATTTCGTTTTCTTCATCAGTCAATTCAATATTACAACTGTTTAATCATAATCAATATCGATGCAATGTTACAAAATCAAATATTCACAGATGTCATTTTGATAAACAAACAACAGACTGGAACGGAGCTGCGCAAATTCATTTTGGGATTTCCCCTGAAATTCGGCCGCTAATATAACATAAATCGACTGTATCTCGGAAAATCCGTACGTGAAATATTAAAGCTGAAATGAATTTCCATCGGGGACTAAAGCTCTTTGTACGTTTTCCGAATAGAAGTGCATCAGTGAAAACCAAGGTAGTAAAGCTTCCCAAATTCAAGTTTAAATAATGAAAAGAAACCGACAAAGCACCGGGCCCCCATGTCCAAAGTAATCTCGACTATGGGCCGTATACATACATAATACCTAAGGTGAAATTCTCGCGAGATAGCCGCGCTCTTGTGTGAAAGCTCGGAAAGCTTCCTTTCACCCTTGCAGAGTCGTATCGAGCGCTTTGTCGACGTATCGGGAAGCGGGCTTGAATCGGAAGCATCGAGCCTGACACACTGACTTACTTTCTTGCGCACGCGGATCCAAGAATTACAAAGCCGAACATCAGGGTCATATCAATTTCCCGGTACAAATATGCCCGGCATCGAACGGGTCAGGATATCTGCCGATGACGCAGCCCGATTTCATTTAACCCCCGTCGGGGAATCCGGGACCGCCAGTTTTTTATCCCATCGAATTTACCTTGCAGCCGCAGCAAAACCGAGATAACAACGTTACGTATGACAATTTTTTTCCTCCCCGCCCGCTGGCGAGGGGCTGATAAGGGTTGAAAAATTAAAGCTCACCGGAGGAACGCTCGCGCCTATCTTCCACGGATTTTCCACCAGCGCTGGTCGCGTGAAGTTCGGTTTTCTTTTCGCGTAACTTATTATAATACGAAGAAAGAAAGTTCCGAACGCTCGGAGCCATATTGGCGAACAATGCGAAACTCCTCGACGCACAATGACGATGAAAATAAAAAATCTATGTTCAACAAATTTTTCAACCAGCTAATTGTGACTCGGTGCATTCATCGCCTGTCTCACTCTGGCGCCGAGGTAATCAGGCAAGGCTATGCTTTGACTTTTCCCGCTCTGCGCAGCGTGTCTGCCTGCATGTTCAATATCACTCAGGCGTATTTGCGACTGTACATCGCCAGGCCAATCAGGATTCGTTGGCATAATTGGCGCACAGCCGGAGACAATAAACCGGGTTGTTTGGAAATTTACCGATGGATGTGCATTCGGAGCAAACGTCGGGCTTTCGAAAGTCCACTTCGCCATATCGTTACTGCGATTGTGTGCTTAAAAATTCCTGACAATTTACTCTTTAGGAAAAATTATACGTCAGATCTCCGATGAAGCTCGGGATTGAACTCGTTACATTATACACAACGACGAGCAAATATCGTACCTAATGGGTGTTCCAAAAACGTTGGAAAATTTCGCAATTCCGCGTTGTTTTATCCGACTGCGACCGGGTAGCTGTTTGGTCCGTTGTATAATTACGGAGGGCTGAAAACAATTGTCGACTCGTTACATTTTATTTACCCTGAGAATGATTTTTTCCTAAAACCTCTGGTTTCTGGACCCGCTGAGCGCGCGTAACTTCCGTTTTACGAGACGGCTGCGCGCACCTTGTTCTCATACTAGTTCTAATTTCTCAGAGTTACAGTATAGCGGATGTAATACCCATCTGCTCGCTAACTGCAAGGCTATACCGGCGAGGCTTTACGATGTCCTTGGCGATTTTTATGGGAACGAACGCGAACTTTTGCCGGACAAGTAAAGTACCGCAAAGCGTTTTCGCTCTTTAAAGGTTTCGATCGGTTTTCACCGACGTAAGAGAAACTCCGCCGCCGCTCTTCCTCGTCTTTCGATTCGATACCCGCGCGATCTCGACTTGAGGAACATATGTTTTTTGATCATACGAGAAGCTCCGTAGTTTCTGGATAAGAGTCAAATGTGCTTTAACTTGTCAACGATTCGCCGATGGGGAAAGATATGATACAGTAGATACCGCAGGCGGAACCGCAACGCTGGTCGCGGCTTGTTGACGTAGCAAAGAATAATGGAATGCAAATAGATTTGTAATTACGCGTCATTCGAGGTTAATAACGCGTCTTCGGTACCGCGAAACGACCCCAAGTCTTCGGGGGGAATTAATTACTCAAATAAGACGAGCAGCTTTGTTACACGCGGTTCGCACAACGGCAGTCCATGCCGCACATCGACGTGCTCGGAATCCCGAGGGATTCACCATCCGGTTCGAGGAACGTGTAATTTACGTACGAGGGTACCGATGTCTTTATATATAGCATATATTTTCGCTGGTCAAATCTCACGTGGATTACAATTAGTGGATTGGATAATCGACGCGTGATACGAATGAAAAGTCGCAGGTATGTAAATGAGATCTGATTTATTTTGCAAAGAAAATAAAATATTTACTTCAATTCCGAGCGTAATGTATAAATAGATTTATTTTTCGTGCTTGGTGGGTTGAAATCTTAAATATTCATTAATTTTTCTTTCCGAGAAACAACATTTTAATACTGAATAATTCATTGCAAGTTTGTCGCATAAAGGAGTCAAGCTCTCAGATTTATCAAAAAAGTCTCTCGGCTCGGTTGCAGAATTGGCTGAGATGATGAAACCGTTTCGTTCCACGTGACTGGGGATTATACGAACTTTATATGAACCCTCGAAAGGGAGGCTTAAAATACATTACTTTCGAGAATTCATTTTTCAATAATCGCAAATGATCCGTGAAACTCTGAATCCAGACTGACAGACAGAGACTTGAAACGAAACGAAATAACGGTCAATCATTTGTTTATATAATTATACCTCAGGCATAGGGTCGTTGAAAGTTAAGTTTTATTCGGTAAAAATTTTGAAGAAAATGTCTTAGTTTTCGAGCCGAACTTGAACTGCACTTGAATTATTGAATGCCATCCTCGAAATGTAATATATGGCGAATCGGAAGTGATACATCTCGAGAGTTGGATTCTTTTCTTTGTTTCCGCTCTGCTTTTTCTTGCGCTTCGTGATATATAAGAATAACGTAAAGCAACTTGGATGTTTTATTTTTAAACATGGTGGTAGGTACATAGTATACGTATGTATGCACATGCGCGTATAAAATAACGTTCGTTCTTGAATAAGTCAAACGATTTATGGATACGGTTGAATTTTTAATAATACCTTTCTCTTCCATTTCATCTTGGAAAATGAAAAATAGGAAAACGTACCAAGAGAACGGAAGAGAAACAGGATCTTTGTTTCATGTGATGGGGAGAAACGGCTATTTTCTTCGTGAAAATACATCCCCTTGTTAATTTACCGTATTCTCTCTCTCTCTCTCTCTCTCTCTCTCTCTCTCTCTCTCTCTCTCTCTCTCTCTCTCTCTCTCTCTCTCTCTCTCTCTCTCTCTCTCTCTCTCTCTCTCTCTCTCTCTCTCTCTCTCTCTCTCTCTCTCTCTCTCTCTCTCTCTCTCTCTCTCTCTCTCTCTCTCTCTCTCTCTCTCTCTCTCTCGGGGGGGATCCAGTCCCTCTAATAAAATGTAAAACAACAAGAGTCGGACAACGTTGCAAAATTTTTGGAAACAACAACTCGCTTATTAATTATGATAACAATTGAAGAGGAGAATTAAAAAGGCTAAGAGTACAATTTTTTCTCTCAGCAATGTTCGGCCATGCGTTTCGATAGAAATTACACCTCGAAATCATAGCAACTGATTGATCAAAAGTAAGAGAAAAAAGGTCGATGCAAACGTTATGAATTAACGTTTGCGACCTCATTTCCTTCCTAGCGTCCTTCACGGATATAATAATCCTGCTGACCACGCAGCGGAGTTTGTCTAGATTCGAGCTGATATAACATTTGACCGAGGGATTTCTCTCGCTAAACGAAAGACGTAACGTCTTCTTCGGTTTGTTGCATTCGGCTGATTGATTCAGGGTGCCTGCGTCGGTTATCCGGACCACCTACCATCAATCAGTTCCATTCTACTTCGCGGTGTAAACGAGAGTTGAGTTGTGCTTCGAATCTCTTCCTATATTCGCAAAGCTGTAAATATTCACCCGCATGTATCTATGTATGAGATAATGTACATAATACATGTATATATGTATCTCTACGGACGTGCGAGAGAGATGAGAGGTTATCAAATTAGCCGAGCTTTTATGCACCCTTTAAATGTGAACGAGATTTATCGATATCGCAACAGCTACTATTTGCGAAAAATGAAATTCTACTTCTCTTATCTCTTCTTTCGAATGAAGAAAGAAGCAAAATTGAATCAGTCAAATGAAATAAATCACGAGAATTACCGGTGGATAATAAACTCCTACTCGATTCAGCGCCAATTTCCCTGTGGATGACGACGTCGCGGCGATGGAAAAAGATCGACGGTCGTTTAGCATTCTCGATAACATTTGTCATCTCACCCCTCAATCAAGTTCCGGAGTTTTTGCCGATCAAACAGAAGGTATGAGGAATTTTTAATCGCATGTCTATGAACAAAAAATATCCCCACGGAGCTGCCGGAGTTCCTGATCATGGATTGGCGTATCTTTTCTCTCTTTCTCCGAACGCTCTTCCTCTTCTTCGCCACTTTAAAAGGGCTTTAATTTTCCCGCCGCTTCGACCGTATAATTCATACCCGTATCAATCGCTGCTGTGTGCAAAACGGAATAGCCAGCTGGAACCGCTTTCTCCGAGTCGGTAATATTTAGGCGAGAAACGCGTCGTAGATAGGAGAAAAAAAATTCAAGAAGGCCGGCTACTCCGTCTTAGTCAAACGTAATGTAACTACGAAATTTATCCTTTATAACCACGGACACGTGCTCAAAGGATCGCTCCAGGCTCCGAAATCCTTCGGGAAGGTAGGCGGATTATGGTTCTTTCCTCAAGCTGCTTTTTTCTTTAATTTTATTTTTCCCTCCTCCCTTGCAATACCCAACCGATCTATTTTCACTTAGCGAACGACACTGACGTAGGTCTAATATCGCCTCGCCTTGGAAGGCGTGAAGAACTTTCGGGGGGATACGTGTTCAATCTTCTTTTTGAACCATCTTAAGCCAAATAAATGTGCACATTGCATCAGCTTTCAATGAATTGCATCGCAGCTTCGTACCTAAATAAAAATACATGTCCATTTTATTTCGATTTATGCACGTATACATAAAAGTCTACATTTTTTCTTTCACCGTTAGAATCGGTTTTCTTAACTTCCGAAAAGTCGCCGACTCGAGAGATTTTCTGATCATAAAATTACGTAGAATCTGGCTAAGCTGAAGTCAAGTGAAATTGAAACAACGAACAATTGCCGATGCGGTTGGAAACTTCGATCAGCACGCAACACGTACACATATTTATGAGTTTGGAAAATTGCGTTGTCCGTAAGGTAACAAAGGCCCTGAATATTCAAATTTTCAGCATAATAACGAGGATAGTCAAGCCGGTGAGATTTTAAATCAAAAGCTACGACAATGAATAAAGAATACATAGTGTCGACGAAGAGGATCAGAGAGTAAAAAGAGGGAGGGCGGAGGGAAGGGGGGGAAGGTAATTCTTTACTTGACACGAAGCCTGTGAAAATTAAGCGGGGAATTAAACAAGCACACCGGGTACTATCCCCAAGACGCAAAACTGAGATGTAAATTGGTCCCATTAAAATATTGTTAACATGGGAAATTTGAATAGGGTGGGCTGGCTAAGTTCGAGTTACGATTCTACGTTGCCTGCAGGTTTACATCTACAATGTAAATGCGAGCCAATTACAGACCGCAGGTATCCACTCCGAGAGATTAGGAACTTCAAATTTACTCAAAACGGTGCTCGTACTTAGTTCTCCTGTGTTTTATGGCCACCTTACGCGCTCGAGTCGGATCGCGATAGTTTCAGCCTCCGAAATGAACGACAGAGAGTGATCGGCTCGAGTCACGTCGTCCCTTCATTCGGCCGTTGTTTCGGTTGAATTTACACGTGCCCAGAGAAGCTCATATTCCTTGTGAACCAAGCTATTTTTATCATGATACTTCCACACAACGTTCTCGAATTTATTTCTCGAGAGGATGTTTCAGGAGTGCAACAAACAGTCGGTGATATTGGCAGATATTCAAGTTTCCTGAAACTCATTCTCAGTCATTGATCGTCGGGAATTCGTGACAGCCGAGTAGAAATGACTTTACTGTCGCGAAGTTCGAAATTGACAAGTTAGTCGGACTCGAATTATTAGAGTTTTCGGAGAGACTGACAACCGAAAGCATTTCGCTGAAACTTTGTCATTTGCTCATATTGCTGTTAGGCTGTTAGACGATCGCATCAGGTCGCGATGATCAATAAACTGCAGATTGAGAATTAACAAGCCTTTGTATCCGCACGTAATAACTGTTTGTCACACTGTCAAGTTACGGCCAAGATAAATTATGGGTTCACTTCCTGCTCGCAAAGAGAAGCGTAATAAAAGTTATAAACTGTTACACGAATGTTATCATCATTCCTCCCGTAATTGTCAGAAATTTTCGCGCGTTTTTCACAACCAATTCAAGTAGATGGAAAAATGTTTTACAGCCAAGTCATTTTTTCCAACTCGTAGGGAAATTATTCTTAATGAGAAACAAACCGTGTTCAACAGTTGACAAATTCGACCAGACAGTTTCGCGTGCGCAGCTCTTTGCGAATTGTAAGGCATACCCACTTCAATTTAGCCACCCCTGAATGAACGAGCCCCACGGTCAGGATAAAATTTCGTTATTCAATCGACACGAGAACGAGTGAAAAAATATGCGCAGACACTCTCAGAGTGCCGTTTGTTTTACGAAAAAAACGCATATAATTTCACGCGGAAAATGTAGCGTTGATCTGAATTCGACTAAAACACCAAAGACACAGAGATAAATGAATTGCCCTTTTTGCACTCACCATCAGAAGTTTGACTTTGTTAACCAAAGGGGATGTCGTGAAAAATTTGTTGACAGCTGTCAATATTTTCCCTTCCAATGTGTCGGCGTGTGGTTCGCATCCGGTTTCAACTCTGTCCCCGATTCTTGCCGCGCCTTCGGCCCGGAAGTTCTATTTCACTTGTTGTTTACCGCTCAGATCCGTGAACAGAACGAGACGCTACGCGGTCATCGGATCCGCGCGTTTTTTCAAATATACTTTTGAAACCTCGATTATTTGGAGCGATATTTCCCACCGCAGAGTGCGAGTTCGTATTTTTTTCTCTTGTCGAACAAAGCTTATACCGAAACTTTTCAAGTACAGTTGCAACTGAATATTACTAGCGGCGTAGTTCCTCGGACAAATTCTTCAATCGAGTCTTGAGTTTACTCTGAAAAGGGTTGAATTTTTCGTGCAGAATAACAAACGAGGGGCTCAGTTTTTGTACCTATGGATTTGAAACGACGATCGTTCGTCATCAAATTCAAGTATTCGCGTATCTGAGAACAGTTTTTACATCGTGGCAAGGTGACCGGTCAACATGGAGAGAAACACGAGCAGTTGGCCCGAGTAAAATCGTTCGAAAATTCGGCAAAGTCTGCAAATCGCGTTGATTACCTTTAGTTTTAGGAGCAGGGTCTGCGGCGTCCCGAGGTGCCGACCGTTTTGTTCCAAATTGTTAAATTGGATAAAAACTTTAAGCTCGGGCAGGCGAATGCCGCGTACCGTAATTTGTCGCGTACCGGTTTTTGTTCGAAACAACTTATAGAACTCAGCCGAGAGCTTGCGTAGGCCCAGAAATAATTACCGCCGCATCTTGATTGACAGATTTGCTCTGTTACATGGTTCGCTTTTCCGGGCGATACGATGCCCTAATTATTAACCCAGGGTTTGCTAATTTAATAAACAGTTCCGAGTTCACCGAGAGTCGAGATTGAAAAGTGAGCTTAACACGTGATGGAAAATTCATGGCAAGAGTAACTTTAGTTTCAAGTAGCTACGTGTAGTACTTTATCTCACCCGAGCCACGAACGTGCGGTTCAACGTCTACTTTCAGCCTTTTACTTCCAAGTTTGAAACACTCTCAGCCCCCTCTTTGTAAATTCATCAATGATTGATAGGAGTTAGCGAGCATGATACACTAAGTCATAAAATCACGCCGCTTCTGAATAAAAAATGGAGCCCTTACTTGGTTATCAAAGAATTTTGAGAGCTGGTTAGCAATTTGAAATTATGATCGGCCAATGATACAAGCTGCTTTAGGGTTTCGTTCTCTCTGAACTGACGTCACCCCGCCACTTGGGGAAATGAAAATTCCGTCGATTTTTTCTCGGTGATCGATAAAGAGGAGAAAGGGTGAAAATTCATCGATCTTCTACCAAATATCTGGTAAAATGAATGGTCTATCAAAACAGAACGGGATCTAGGCTGATCGTGAGACGAGCGAAAATACTTTTTTGCTAATCTGTAAATCGTGTCACTGTACAATTAAGAATTCGGTGGGTCTTCCAACGAGTTTCTTGGAGCTACGGGCGCACCGCGTCAGGATCCTGGCTCCAGAGTAACGCGACGTCGCGGTCTTAGAGGCGACTGGATGCTGCGAGTCGCGGCTCCACAGTCATCCCGAAACCAGTCCGAGTTCACCAGACGCTGCGGCGTCGCGACGCACGGGGTTTGCTCTGCTTTTGCGCCGGCCAGCCGCCACTAGTTGAGCCTCTGCCGTGGTGTAGTCGAGGTCTCGTCGCCTCTCTTTGCTTCTCATTCGCATCTTTATGGCTTGTATAAAAACTACCCGAATGCAGCCCTTGGTGCTGCAGGACTCTGGCTCCTCTGCCTCGAATCGCTGCATTCCGAATTTGAATGGCTCCGAATGCGTCAAATTCCTCAAGTAAAGAAACCAATATTTTACGTTAAGCATTGATGTTTTGAATGGTCCGAAAATCGATGCTCAAAGTTCCGAAAGGATAAAATGCCGAAAGGGCGTAACACAAGTCTAAGTTCCGAAAATGCGAAAATGAGAAGGTTTAATTATCTGAAACATCGAAATTCCGAATGATCGAAGATTTTTAGTTCTGTGAATTTCTGGCTTGCTGAAACTTCACCACTTTGATCTTTCTTTGTTTTGGATTTTCGATATTTTTACGTTGGGATTCCTGGTCATTCTGATTTTCGGTTTTTCTCATTTATTACACTCACTCGTTGAGTAAACTACGCTGTGGGAGTATATTTTAATTTTCGGAGTTCTACTCTATAGAAATTTTATTTCTCGGAATTTTGCTCTATCGAAACTTTACTTTCCGGAGTTTGGTTTCATTTCTTCAAGTTTCGCCATCAAATAATTCGGAATTAGGTACTTTCAGAACTTTGACTCCGCCCCGTTGCAGTCTCACAATCAGTATCCTTTTCATCTTTCAGTGAAAGACGATTGCATACCTTATTTTCATTATTATTTGGCACTTTTAGTTTTAAACTCTTTGAATCTCGCGTCAGTGATGCAGTTTTTTTTCCCACACTTCTTGTACAGTAAACTTTTTCTTCGTTATTATTTCGAACTCGGAAACTATTGTTTTTGTCAAGCTGCATGGAAACAAACTTTACAATTTTCTTATCTGTCTGCGTTTTATAATACCAATCAGACTCGACCCAGTTCTGCGATGTTGAAATTTCGAAGAGCTCAAAATTTTACAATCGAAACCGCAAATAAGTAGCCTCAAAGTTTCGAGAGTCGAGAAATTAACCATGCATTAGACAAAATGTATGCTTTGAAACGTCGATGACTGATTACAAGAATAACTTTCCTTTGATGCATCCGATGAAACTTTGATAGCATGATTGTTAATAATGACGCAACATGAAAGTTAAACTACCTCAGAGAAGCGTGAATCAAGCTTTCAATTAATATTACACAACAAACGCAACGGAACGTGGGTTCAATTTTCTGTTTTGCGAGCAGCTTCCGAATAAGTCTTGTGCAGGACCCCGGATATCACATCGGTGATCTCATATCCTGATGCCGTTGCAATATCTTTAATATTTTCTGGAAAAATACGCCACTGGTATAATATAATACGTGATGGAAAGTAAACCTGTACCTGCAGGGATGTAAGGTCGGTGAAACTCGTTACACGTCGGAAACTATATATACGTATGTAGGACACTCGAGTGATCAGAAATAAAATTTAGATAAAGTAAATAATATTGCAAAGCGAAGCGGAGTGTTTATAAAATTCCTCAACTACAGGCGAACCTTGCTTCTGTTTCTCGTTTTCACATCCTGAAATTTTTTTCCCTATTTTACCTCGCTAACATCCACATTCGGCCTTTCAAACTACATACAGCAGAATGACGAACGATGTTGACTCGATTGTCACTGCAATGATGACGACTCAATGTCGAGATGCAGCGTTCAATTTGGCAAAGTGATTTATTACCCTTGACGAACGGTAATCTCGCATCCCAGCATATTTTTGTGATTTTATTATTTATTTATTTTTTTCTGTCGTTTACAAGACCAAAATAACTCACCGAGAATGAAAAGTGGCTGACGCGCGTTTCTCGGCACCTTTTTTACTTTCGGTCTCTTCCGTTTCCCCGATTCCCGGTACACTTAATTAGTCTACGGATCTATTACGGAAAAGCCGAGTATCAGTTTCGCGCGTGGCAATAATTCGGTCTTTGTTGCATCGACGAAGCTGAAGCCGCTCCCGTGACATTATTGCTGCACCTATATAGTAGACTCGATGCAATTACGCCCATTCAGTGACTAATTTGAGAAACACGACTCATTCAATCGGTCAAAATCGGTACAGCTAGTGCAGAATTCTGTGTACAGGTAACTCCTGTATGGACTGATAGCAGCTAAACTACGGTACGGTGACCGAGTTATTTATTTTTCTATTTTCTCGTCGACCGAATTTGTTTCGTTTCGTTTAATTTTTTTTTTTTTTATATCTTTTTCTTTTACTGCCCTGGACTAATGACGCATTCACCTGGCCAAGGTATGCACGTGAAAATTCCAATACTTTTATGATTCCGAGCCCGATTTGCCGGAGTCTATAATAAATTTTATATTCAATGAGGAATACTCGCATGTATACGTTGCTTTTTTATTCGATACATTCCTCGGGTTCAGATTTTTAGCCAAAGTATAGGAGCTATGTATGTATACGCCTTCAATATAGCCTTGTCACGAAACGTATGACTTTCATGGCAGTCTGATTATTACGGGTATGGTGTACGGACACGATGGCGCGGAAGCTTTTCGCTTTCCGAAACGAATCAGGATCAGAGCTCCAAACCAAAAATGTCTTATCTCGTCTCACCGACCGACGACTCAAAATGGAAAGAGACGTATGGCAGTCGCGTAACAGCGTTTACGAGCGTTTAAATACGAAAATAGAACGTGTGTTCGGTTAATGAAAGAAAAAAGTTAAAGCTTGTCATTACCAAATAGTCAATAGTCAGTAGTCGTGCAAAGATGTGACTTGCAGTGTAAACTTTTCGCTGTGGACTAGATACGCGTAATCGTTTTTCAAGAACTTGAGCCGTGGTAGAGGGCGGGAAATGTGGAAGTTAGTTTTGCGAAAATTAATCCTGTCAGATAACTATTTTACCGTATAACTATTCCCTAGAAACCGATGTACCTGCCAGATTTTACGCGAAGAGTTTTTAGTGATTGGATTGAAACTGCATTTTTAGTCAACTCCCTGCGGGATTTCCTTTGACCTAATTTTCTCAATTTCTTGTGTGAAGATCGCAGGGGAAGAACGTGTAGAGCATGAGCGTGGGGAAGACTGCGAAATCCTTGAAATGCAAATTTGCGTTATCCGATGAACCAGTTTCGAGGTAAGTTTGTTCGAATCGAAGGAGACGCGGTGGTTCTGCAATTGCGGACCAGGATGATGTATCTTGACAAGAAAACGTCCGAGAGAAGAGCGGAACAACTCGGTAGTTCTACTCGAGTCGATCATCACGAGTTACACAGCAAGACGTTTGAGTTGTTTCGCCGTGCAATGCGGGCGAAAATTGCGAATCGTAAAAACCATAACGAGTGAGGAAGAGAAGAAAAAGAAAAACAAACGAGGTAACTGGGATGAAACTGACCACCGACAAGAAAAGAAAATAAAAAGAAATGTTAAAACAAGCGATACCTACTTCCACATCGGGCACACTTGAAAGCTCGAATGCCCCCCTCTCCGTCCCCCGGCTCTTTCTCCACCGTCGGACCATAAAAAAGCGCACGTTCGCCGCCCCCGTGAAAGAGCTTTTATTTCCGGAACTCTATATCTTTGGTAACTCAGGGCGAAGTGGTGCTGGCGTGGCGGTTGATTGGATACGGAGATACTCGTTCGTACGTCCGTTCTATCCGCATTGATACGCTGCCTGGCTAGACTCTGCACCAACCGAGATTTCAAAGTACTCTTACGGCTGCAATATCAACGCGTACGACGCGCAAACTTGCAGCCGGGAAACTTGGCTCGGGTAACTCAAACCTGGCAGGGTACAGTTTGCCGGGAAAACGGTGAGGCGCTACGTACATGTTATTGTCCTGGTTACACATCCGCCACGCCATGTTAGTCCTGTTACTCTTTCGAGCTTCCGTGCTTTCGATTATGGCCTCGGAGTTTATCACCCAGAAAATAGGAAAGCGAGCGTACCTACCATGAATCACTGGGACTCTGCGGCACGCGTGACCAGGTGTTACATGTAACGCTGGGAGCGTCGCCGGGTAATCGAGGTTAAACCACCTTTTCATACGCCGTATCTACCCTTCCTCGTTGAGTTACACTGAGATTACGTCGAGTGCATATTTTCGATCGGAAACTCACCCGCCACCTCGCTCTTTGTCTATCCACGGGAATCTCCGTTTATTCTCTTGCAAAAATATCCCGCACCGTGGGATTATCGTTTGCTGGCTACAGACTTTTATCGAGATCTAACGGTCTGCCGAGTTTTTCAGATCTTGAGGATTTTTGTTTTCTTTTTTCGCGCGTAGTTGAAAAGAGCGATGTAATGAATTTCGACCGATTTTGCAGAGTGAGCTTTGAATTCGTGGTTTAATCATCGCGTTCTCTTCTTGTGGGAAAAAAAATTTCCACGTTTCGAAATCAATTATTCGTCGTGCGGAATAGTGCTGGAACATCGTCTTTGAAAACAATTTCTTCTCTTCTCTGCAGTTTTATCAGCAAGTTTTGATATCGTTTCGACGTTTTTATCTGACAATGAGAGATCAGAAATTCGTTACGAAGACCTTAGTGAAAGTCAATAAACTTGTAAGTGAATTTTAGTCTTTCAATGGAAAACAGGTTGAATATGTAATGTGACTATTGTATCGAAGAAAACAACTCAAATTCGATGAAAAAATTGAATTTTTTTTAAACTTAGACTCTGATATTACAAAAATTTGACAGGCGTTAAGATTTTAGTGCAGGAGTACTAATCTGGTACACGAATACAAGAGTGAATGTTACAGATGCAGAAAAGTAAAAATTCTTAACTTGGCTTGTAACGAGTTAGACTGAATTCTATAACTGTAACAAATTTCGATACAATCTGAGGTAATTGTCATACCATTTACAGTGCGGTTTGTTTCGCTGCCAAGAATTCTTTTTAATTTGTAGGTACTTCTCAGTTCCGTAGCTTTAAGGCGAGAAGTTAGAATTTCATTACGGAAACGGAACCCGATTTTCCGCAGATTACTACGATGATAAAATTGGAGAATAAAAAGCTGTACAGTATAATATAAAAAGCTCCGTAATATTTTCATCTATGAAAATTCGTCTAGAAACAAGGCGAGCGGTTGGAAAAGTTTTGGGGAATGCTATTTGTCGAACCAGGTCACATCACCGACGGCGATTCGGACTTTGATAAGCCGTGTTTCAGGCTCAACAAATCCAGGATTATAACTGAGCTACGCACAGCTGGTCTGCCGGCATAATCTGCGTTGTTATATACCTGGAATCTTAATTGATATCGTGGATTTATGCGACGAATTCTTATTTTCAAAAAATCGCAACGGGCGTTCGGCATTCCGAGATACGCAATGCGAACAAACGAACGTTCTTATCATTTCTCGAATTTAATTTGCCCTCCGTCGTAAACCTCAGCGGGAACTCGAATATAAACTTAAATACACAAATGACGAATCCTGCAGTTCGGCCCAACAAAGGACGAAGGAAAAGCTTCCGCTCGAGTTGATTGCCACTTTGGTGACGCGGTCTTGTCGGAGGTTTTTGACCAGAACAATGCTTCGACGGCATCTCTCTTTCTCTCCTCTTAGCTCTCCCTCTCTCTGTTTATTCTTATCTTTAGTCGTAACCGTGGCATTCGGCGAGTCCCAATGTTTCCAGCTATATTTCAAACGGACAGACTTACGTTGCGTGCTGAAAATTGCTGGCGAAAGAACCCCAGAAGAAATCGGGCCAAAGTAACAATCACAGTGGAGAAGTTTTGTCGGAAGAAAATGTCGCAGTTGAATTACACTGTTTTTCATATATTGTTATTCTTATTATTATCATTATTCTTACAGACATATTTTAGTATGTAAGCTTACGTCCCGTTAAGATGGGAGGGATAGTTTGAACCGTCTAAAATAATGTCTATTATTTTAGGATTTTTTTTTCAAAGAAAATGAAAATACTTAAAGCAGTTTGAGTTTGAGGACTTTATTATTTATAGTTTCAAAAACATTTTCTAATTTTTTCGGGTTAAATTAATTACAAAACGGCGCCATGGCGCATATAAGTAGCGAACAACTTCGAACTCCAGGCTCTTTGCGGTC
Organism: Neodiprion lecontei; assembly: GCF_021901455.1. Lineage (NCBI taxonomy): Eukaryota > Metazoa > Arthropoda > Insecta > Hymenoptera > Diprionidae > Neodiprion > Neodiprion lecontei. The sequence goes on from NC_060262.1 coordinate 36,306,403, forward strand.
GCGTATCTCCTGACGTCACTGTTCAGCTTGTAACAGATAGAAAAATTTGTACAAAAAAATTTTAGGATTGAAATTCAAAAATCTAGCCACGAGTTCGAATCGATAAGCAAGTCTTATAGATTGTGTCAAAATTTTGAAAACGTGGTCGTTAGCTACTCATATGCGCCATGCCGCGATTTTGCTATTAAGTTCAATGAAAAATTCTAAAATGTCCTTGAAACTATAAATCATAAAGCCCTGACACTGAAATCGCTAAGTGGTTATATGATTTTAGACGGTCCAAGCTGTCCCCCCGCCCCCCTCATACAGTAAATCTTTAAAACATCTTGTATTTGCTTGAACTTTTCTTGAAAATGAATTTGGAGATGGAGTTCATACGGAACCGTTGCGTCTGTTTGAAAACCAGAGGAAGAAAAGTAGAGTCCGTGAGAAGGGTATAAAATGTAATCAATACACCTGGACGCTAACTTTGATTAAGAGGATTTTTCACCGTGAAAATGGATTGCTACAATTAAACGGTTCCCTTTATTCCGGAGAGAACATTCAATCTTTCATGCATCAAAATTTTTTTTGCCCCTTGATGAGCTGGAAATACACATATATCAATGAATATTAATTTCCGGATAAATACTTCAGTTGTGAATCGACCTGAAGCGTCGGTGTAGACGCAGGGAAATGAAAATCAATGAATTTCTTTTATCGTCTCCGACACTAACGAACGGCCCAATTCCACGTCTGTTAATTTTCATCCAGCTGTCGTTCACAGCTTTGCAAATAAATTGGAAAGCATTTTTATTGCCACAGTGACACGCGGTTATTAGTAACCTATATTGACGCAGAGCGCCATAGATTCACAGACGGATAACCCTGATCATGTCATACCTTCCGCATAAAACCCTTAACCTGTTTCTCGGTCAAGATTCTCGTCGATGAATTCTATCGGCAGTAATGGAACGGACTTTGTGCGTTCCTTTTTTTGCACAGTGTAATTTTTTTCAGGGTGCGATGATCAAACCGGCAGGTGAAGGTGTAACGCATGTCTTATAGGTGCTGCCTAGGTGTAATGAAGAAGGTTTATTTATTTTCGAGGTGCAAGCATGGAATCGTGCTCAAGCTAAGGTGACAAGCCTTACCTTTCAGCGTGTCAACCTAACTCCAAGTAGGCTGTCATAATCCCGAAGTACGTTTCGAGAATAAATTATCGCGTAAATTATGTTTCGTTTCAAGTACGGTGATCCAGCCAAACTGGGCTGCTTTCCATTAAACGTTCTAATATTGTGCCGTGGAAGTTTAGAATTTTGGAACTTAGACGACAGCAAGACACAAGGCAGAATTAAGCCAGGTATGATTTTCAGAAAACCAAACTGCACCGCACGGAAACTGTACCCGAATAACACAAGCGTGAAACACATTACTCGAGGTGTTTTGCCAGCTTTTTTACCATCTTGCAAAGTGTAATGTAACCACACGTATAACGTAACAAGAAACCTGCAGACTCTTGCGCCTGAATGTGAAAAGGTAATTTCATTCTTCGCGACTTATGTAAAATGAGATAAAATGTTAATGACAAGAGGTAACTCGGAGTCTCGTACCGTTATAACCCATTTGTTAAAGGATATATTATACTGGCATTTTTCAACGGAGACAAAGGAAACTTTTTTAGTATTATCAGGCGTTACGTGACGGGCACAACAGTTTTTTAATTGCTCATTACCGCGGGTACCGTTGCACCTGACAATTATTAGTCAATTGTAGGCAAATGCGTTCCAGTTGGTGCGGAATTCTCAGGAACATTTGGCACCGAATTCCGCAAACGATGTCCGCAACAACCAGCTGCTGTCGCAAATATGCTGTTAGCTAATTCGTGCCAATTGACAATCGTGGCATTTCTAGATGCTCGTAAAGACCGATTGAAACACCTCGCAGCATTTAGAACTCCGGTTTGTAGATCAGTGTAGATACATATCCAGCTACGGTATGTATTACATCCAAAGTTGTACGGTTACACAGAATTCTATGGGGGAAGTGCAATTTGTCTGGTAACCGAACTCGACGTCTGTCTCCGCGGATATCAGATGAAGTGAGGAGGGTTGACGAACAGCCTATTTTTCTTTTCTGTTTTTTCTCGCGTATCTCTTGGGGACGAATCGTTATCCGAATGGTCAATTCCATACGCCAGAGTTGCGACCCAACTGCAGTATATACAGGATGAGGAAATTTAAACACTGATGGAATTGGGCATTTTGTTTGCTGTACGGCGATTTCAGAAAATATCACGTATATAACCGCAATCGTTGCTTTCTGGAAAGTGTCATGAAATCCAATTAGCAGTTTTCTTTCAGAAACTAATATCCCAAGGTCTGCAACAAATCGCGTACAGTATTCTACGTAAGTTTTTCTTTACTCCGAGTAAAGAGAAAATTTTCCCGAAAGGAGGTCGGCAACTTCTCGTATATAATACGTGGATTCGTGCAACCCAAAGGATTTGCCAAGTGCCCGTGTTTCGACGCAGTATACAAAGTATACATGTATATAATTGAAAAACACAAACAGAGATTACGTCGTGGACGGAGAAATTAAGTTTTCAAATATTCTCTTTTGATGTTAATGTACCTTTCAAATCCGTCCCGAGTCGAGACTCGCCGGGTCTTATGACTCGTGCCAGGTTTTTATTTGGCTTTCTTTTTGGATTTCTATTTTTGATCGTTTTCTCCCTCTCTTTTCCTCCCTTCATCCCCGTCGCTTTGCCTCGCCTTTTCGTCTGCACGCGTCACTGCTCCCTTGCAAGCTCGGTTGGAAATTGGTTCGCGGAGCCTAGAAACGATTTCCGTAAAAACGTAATTACAGTTTCCGAACGAACAGCGACGACTTTACCCAACGACGCTTATGCCTCGGCCTATACTCCACGTAATACGCGGTGCACGTCCTTCCCCTGTACACATATTACACAACCTGTGATAACCGACAGGCTGTGTTCAATTCCAATCAAGCGACTCGACTCGCGGCAGTAATACGTCGGCAGTCTGCAGCAGTGCCTATCTCGGTGTATCATCTGATTCCCAAAAGCTTGTTAACGAACGAGTGAGTCGACTGATCGATGGGCATTCATTTCTCCCGGTGAAATTGCGTCCAACGATTGGTGTAGAAGATGAATCGCATAAGTTGCGCCGAATTAAACGGGACGGCTTTCTCGATTTTCATATTTTAAGATTCATCGTTCTTTCTTCGTGCAAATTTTTGTAGCGTCGGTAGAAGCATTGAATATCAACTATAGCAATTGCAGAGGATGATGATTATTTCAATTTCTACGATTTTCCACAATAAATAACGCTCATGCACGAAGTTTTGAAAATAGATTTACAAAATATTACATATTCTATTCGATTTGTAAATAATGCACGATTCAAACTAATAACTGATGTGATACCTACTTACCTGGCAATCGTAGATCGTGAAATATCGGTTTGGATCTAAAAGTCGGCCAAGTCTTACGAGAGACTTCGTCCAGGTGTAGAGTCAATTTCAAAGTGGGATTTTATTAAAATTGCCTGCTAGTCGTGCAATAAAAACCCAGAGTCATATCGCTATTTCCGTTTTCTGTTTCTGGTTTATTTTACAAGCAAGGATAGATTTATCCAAAGATTAAAATTCAAATGTCATGACGTATGAAAAACAATTAATGCTCTTTCGAAAACGTGTCGAAACCTCCTTCGAGATATGTTTATCCAAACTTTTCTCGCATAAAATGAAAAAATCAATTTATGCCTACGAAATTTGACAATTTATAGTTAGTTTCGTCAGATCCTTACTGTCAGATCTCGATAATCTGTGGTCAAATTTCAAACAGGCCGTAAATATGTTAAAATTTTTTTCCTGTTTTATCGACAGATCTGCCTACCGCAGTTACTAGATAGATAGCTTCATCTTTGCAGTGACGGGAAACGCCCACAAATGGTAAGAGAATTTTCGACCTCAATCGACAACCACAATTTCCATATTACCTTGCCATGATAAAAAAGGTATCTACCGTAAGTGTACTAAAGTAAACCTGTGATACCGACGACAAGATTGAATTAATTGTGTAAAGGCAATTCAAAATGTGCTTCATCTGTCGAAATTTGTAATGACTGTGAAAGTGTTAACAGTTAAAATACTTCTGTTATTAAAATCTTTGTCGGGGATGAAGATCATACGATAATATCAATTCCGGGTAGGAAAATGAATTAAAAATTGATGTTTAGTAATCAAAAAATATATATTTGAGATAGGAATTGTCTCTTCTCGTCGGAATTGTGTCTAACAAATTGTCTTCGTTCTGATATACAGGTAACATGCAGTATTGGTAGACCTAACATTATACATATATTCAACGATTGACGATATCATCAATGTCAACTTGGGATTTATATCTTATACTAATCGGGTGTAGAATTCTCATAAGAGTTTCGTAGGACTTCTTACGGGCGTATTATTCTATGGATACCTCAAGCTCCATCGAATGTCTCGTTAAAAGAGCAGATACTTGGGAATCCTACGCGATCGGTATAAACAGCTGTTTCTTGACGATGATTAATCACATGGTGGCAAATCCGCTTGATTCATATTACAATAAAGCGAACACAATATGTCAGAAAAAGATAAAGACGTACAAATGACACAGCGAGACGTAAGTAAATATCATCATGGGTGTTAGAAATAAAATTAGAAAGAACTTTATTTACAAGAGTCGAATTTGAACAACCGTTTGACGTCATACAACTGACGTCATTAATCTCAATGCGAATTATCGCGGAATTGTAATGCAACGGTGCATACTTTGTAACTGACTTGAAATCAGTCTTAAAAAAAAGTTATAAATTAGTTTTCATTCCCGCTTCGTATTTCTTTGTACATACAACAAATGAGAGAACAAAAATAAATTCGGGGTATCTCTGTTTTCAATTTGAAATCGACTTCGTCGCCGAGCACGACATCGCCTCAACACGGATCGTAATCTAACATCGTTCGTATTAAGAACGTAAACAGTTATTTCTTTGCTCAGGTGCAGAAACTGCAGCTTATGAAAATATTCAAGCAATTCGTCGACCATCGCGATGCGCGTACACAGAGGTACCTAATGCTTGTATCATTTTGACTCAGACGCGTACAGCGCAGCGGCCAATATTTGTTGCATTTGTATTCTGACGTCGAGCTTCTTGACGTCGGGGACTTGTTTCATCATCGGCAAAAGCGAGAGGAGAAACATCCGGTCGTAATCCTCGTCCTGGATCATCGGCTGACTGTGGGAAGACAAAATGTCGTGGATATCGTTGTCGAACGAGTTCAACGACGTTTCGCAAATCTGCGTCGAGTATCGACCCCGCATTTTCGGCTGGCCCATGCTCATCGACACGTTGTTGTATTCCCTCGAGGTGCTCGGTTGCACGGCCGGAAAATCATATTCCTCGATCACGGGGTTGTCCATTTCGCTATCGCTGTCCGGGTGATGGGGCGAAGCTTTTTTGACCAGATTTCTGAAAATTCGAACTAGTCAACCATTTTGTAAAAAAATCGCAACTCCTAATTCCTCTCAACGACGAGAACCGCCAAGTCGGCACGGAATTAAAATACCTTTTGTTCTCGACGGTCGGCAGAAGAAAGTACAACTGGTCGAAGTAAATATATTTCTTTCTTTTTCGTGCGGCCGGACCAGCTTTTTGCGAGCGTTGCATCTTCAGCTCCTTCATGAAGTAATCCCTGATGTTCCTCCATTTCCCGCGTAAATTCTTCTCTGAAACACAAATACAGCCCCTGTTTCATCAGCCACCGCATCGTAAAGACCAGTAGCAAGAAAATTATTGAAATATTGGTATAAATTAAAGTCGCAGCTTCGAAGCTCGCAGTCTTTCTCGGCCAAACGGCTTAATTATCGGCTCGAGGGGTTCGCTGCGCATGCGCAGACCGCAGCCGTGCCCATCTGCGAGGATGCGTACACAAGAACGAGAACAATTTTCAACGGTAAGCCGTCGGTGGTCGGTGGGTGATTTTACCCGCAAAGCGGGCACGGAGTCCGTCTTATAAGCGTCGATGGCAAGGCGCGAATGGAGGATTGGTAAACGGGGAGGGCGTGGAGCAAAGCGCCTCGATTTCTATCGATTCACGGCCATTCGGCCACGGCGAAGGCAGGCTGCGTCTTTCTCCGGACGCAGGCTGCGGTCGCGGGGTTTTAGAGGCTTGATAAAACGATCGCGTGATTGTTAAATTTCGATTCTTCGTCCGCATTATACTCGTGACATCTCTATAGATAAGTCGTTTTCGGAACAAGGGGTACATATCGGAGGGAATCTCGGAATATTCCTCCGCTCGTAACGACCAGCTATGCCGGAAACGCACGTGGTTGATTCGAGACGGTATTATCCGTAGGACGATAATCAGAGTGGCCGGCCGGGCAGCGTGATCGATGAAGGAACGAACGGTGCGGTGCGAGGAGGATATACTGCATACTTATACCCTACCTTCAGTGTTTCTCTCCTCGTTCGTCAAGCCGTCCCAATTGGGCACCATCACCTGGCACATTTCGTCCCAAGCGTCCATCTTAGCATTCCTGTCGTTATACTCGTCGCAGTTGACGTCGTAAATAGCCGGCCGCTTCTGTATCTCAATGATAAACTTTTCAGTGTCGAACATTGTCTCTCCGTCCCTCTCGTCTGTATTTTGTTTACGCCTTGCGCCCTTCCCCTCTCTCTCTCGCTCTCTCCCTCTATCTGCAATTACGCTCGCGGCTGGCGGGATTCACGCGGCGAGAAAAACACCCGAGACGACTGCACCTGCACCGGCATTCGTCCCCTGATCGGCAGCTTGAACGGGGTCTGCGGCTCTCCGCGCACCGATGCGGACTGCGGACGGCGGACAAACCGCCTCGCCTTGACTCGGCCGCCCGCGGCGCGTGTTCAGCGTTGCGAGTCGTGACGCGGCGGAACCTACGCAGCGGCGTTGCCACATCTACAACCCGTCAGCCCCGCCGCCCGGCCGCTTCCGCCCCGACGCCTTCATTCCGCGGAAGACGCGCGCCGTCCTCGCGCCGATTATGTCGGTTGACTCGCCTTTTCACCTGCGCTATTCGCCCGGCTGCGTGAGGAGAAAAAGGGAAAGAATCGTGCGCCTCGCGTCCGTCGGCCACGTCGGAGCTGCAGTGCCTGGCGGATTTCCTTTCGACGCATTGCTTCGTAGATTACTCGCACGCGTACAAGTTGTTACGTATTCTATCGAAATCTCGCCCCCTTTCACCTTTGTTCACTACGTTTAACCACGGCTAGTTTGGACAATTTTCGTTAATATTGATACAACGTATCGATCGAGAGCGGGTGTATCTACTCGTTTCCGGAAATCACCTCGAGTCGTTACGTCCTTGATAATAATACCGTGTAAGCATGTGTTCCGCTGCACGTGGAGGTCGCGCGGCAGCCCTGCGGAGGATAGAGAAAATGATCGCGGATCCCTGATGGCGCGGAATCGAACAAAACTGAGACGAGGGTCAAATCCACTCTGAATCGCTTCCGCGAACGCGACACTCGCCCGGTTTGACGGAACCTGCAGAAATGTCGGTGCGGGTCTCGGGGCTGCTCGAAAAGTAAGGAAATTTTTAGGAAAGTGAGCATCGAAGACCCGTTGAAAACGGTCTCGACGCAGTAGTCAATTCATATCGGGAATGACTTTGTCAATTTCCTTGGCAGTATTAGGGAAATACCGGGTGCAGTGTTGGGAATGGGTTTTTTTTAGCACCGCGATGAGAACCCGTGGACTCATACCTGTCCCGAGGAAATCGACGGGTCGGGATCGGTCCGGTTCAGCGCGGAATGAGGCAGGCAGACAAGCATGGCCAATCCGGCGAATACACACCCACCGCGGCGGCGAAATATACGCACACCAAAGAAAAGGCTGCGACACCGTAGCGGCGAACCAATATTTGCCAGCGGCATTCCTCGCGGAGATATTCCGTTCGCGATAAGTCGGCTGGACGGACCGGACGGTTCGAACCTCAAGCTCAGTCCCTGCGTACGAAAAAGAATCTGAAACTGCAATTTTTCGATGGTACAATTGGTGTCGCTGGTAGTCTGAATCCAGAATTCCGACCAGATTCCGCAATACCTTCGGCCGCCATTTTGAATCTATAATTCAACTAGTCAAATATATATGATAAAAAAAAAAAAAAAAATTGTCACGACATTGTCGAGATGCAGATAGTCGAATCTACAAGTTTAGTTCCGATCATTTTTAGTGAATAGTTGAAAATAGCCGAGTTATTTGACAAAAACAAATTCCCCCGTAAATTCAAGATGGCGGCCAAAGCTATAGCAAAATCTCGACGAAATTCTGGAACCGGACTACCAGCGATCCCTCCCAACTATTGAAAAAAGAAAATTGTGACATGTAAAAATTCCAATTTCAAATGTAAGCATATTCCGACTGGACTACTCGATCAAAGCCGAGTGTGGCAGAGTTACTCGGCGGTTACGGCAGGCGTCGCGACGCGGCGAGCCTCCCAGATGTCCGCGCTTGTAGCCGACGGTGGCCTACCGGAAACGTCGGACGCACGTTCTCGGAGCCAATTTTAACCGCCGGCCAAGTTGTACCTGTGGCCTTCCTTCGGGGCGGGCATACCGGGTGTTCAGCCGGCTTGCCCCGTTTTCCATCCGCAAGGGCCGCGGCGCGGCCGGAACTGACAGACCCCAAACGATTATCGTATCTTTGAGTAATTTTGATAATCTAATCTTATTTCCGTTTAACTTAGACAGACTGGTGCAGGGGTCGAAGATTCGATACTTTTTCGTTATTTGCAGATCGCGATATTTTCGCATGCTCGCTATTCACCAAATTAATATATTCGCAAGCTAAATATATACGATGATTTTCGTGAAAGTATACGAGAAAAAATATATTTAAATTATAAACTAACTTCATTACAAATAACTTTGAAATTGTTAAAAATCCACCGAATTCGTTCGATTTCACTCTATCTGAGATGACTGATTTTGATCAGATGCCTAGTGGTTTATAAACTCCCTGAAATCGATTTTACCTTTTTACGTTATTCAATTCGATATTCAAACACATCGATCAAAATCGATATTAATGCAATCTTTAAAAAAATTATATTTTACCGAACCATTGTGATAAGGGAAAGAGTCTTGGCGATATTATAAATAAGAGTTTCTCGAATAAGTCACTACAGAGTGAAAACGAGCAATTGTACCACATTCTTTACCATTCTAAACTTGAACTAAAAAATCTATAGGTATTCAAGTTCTTGCATATAATTTTCATATTTTATTTTCTTGTCTTTTTAGAAAAGTTACCACAGCTTATATGGAATATATGATAATTAGATGAGTAATAAATCTAATTGCTTATTTTTGATTCGCGCCAACCTCTTTAAACTTCACAAAAATAATCATTATCATCAGAAGAATCGCGCTTACCGATCAAGTACTAAAATTTGTTGTTGCAGAAAATACAACTAAAGCGTAAGTTATTAATCAAGAATACCATATGGGGTGTAACGGACTCCGAAGTGTTCAAAAAAATTCAATAATATCTTAGGGCTGGGTAGTGTAGCACATGTAAGCAAAACGAGGGTGTGGGAGGGATGAGGGGGGGGGGGTCGAGATCGTACGCTGTCAGAAGTTCTTTATCCTCGACACTACAGACTCTTGGCCGCAGAGGCGGAAGTCGGCGTATTAATTATAATACGTCGGAATACGCCGCAGTTCCGCTGTACAAATTCAATTACGAATAACGTTCGTGTGGGTTCTAATTATTGCGATATATTAGGATGAACCTTTCTGGACGTCTGGTTAATTCTCGATCAACGAACCCTTGCGGATCAACGAACCGGAAAACTTGAACCGACCTCGTATTCTGAAATTTCATATTCATGCACAGTCTGGCATTTATCCTCAGGCACGTATTGAAAGTTTCTTATTCAGAATCGAACTCCAACAAGGTACTTGTGTGTGCGAAAGAATATTCCGCGATTTGCCAAAATTTAAAAGTTATTTCAAAATTCCGAGAAATTTCAGATTATCGTTCCAGTTCATGTGTCCGAAAAATTTTTGTTTTTAGATTTGGTTCACTATTCGTGGGATGAATCGGGATCAAAAATATGAAAATTCTACAGTATGCCCGTATAATATCGTACACGTATATTACAGCATCGACTCGAGGATTGTCTGTAAAAAGTTTAGTGAGCAAGTTTTTTCGCGCTCATGCGGCAGGAGTTTTCTGTCTCTTGTACAAAGTTTTTACTCCGCACGGACAGACTCCGCGAGCAAATCCACCTCCGGATTGTTGTAGTTCGACGCAAGTTTAGCCGAGCGTATCTTTCTGAGCTGCGCAATTTCACGAATTTGTTGCCAAATGAATCAGGAATTATTCACAGAGCTGTGACTTTCGTTAATCATACATAATATACGATTCAGAGGTAATACACAAATTTAGATATCACCAGAATTTAGGGTTGGTCACTTACTCATTTAAACTTACTCATTTTGCTCGACACGCGTAGCAACCGCTATAATTGTACAACTTCTCCTCCAGAACTTGGAGGAAAGGGTTGGGTTGAAAATTTTCTTTTACTGCTGCCTCAACGACGTTGAAATTTCGAAAAAATTTACATATCCCAAAAAACTGGAACGCATGCGATTTTTTGTTCAGTACTGAAAAATCTGTTGAAATTTTTAATATTTGATAGTTGATAAAATTTTTTTTTACGAATTTCAACATAAAGTTTTCGATACTAAACAAAAAAAAAAAACGAACGCATCTCAGATTTTACAAAAACTTTTGTTTCGAGATACAAAACGTAGCCATCGAAGGATGTGAGGATATTTCAATTTTGAAATTCCCGAAAGTAGCCTTTTTTCGAAATTTCAACTTCGTTGAGGCAGTAGTAAAAACAAATTTTCAGCCCAACCCTTTCGCGTAAGCTATTTTTTAGTTAAAAGAGTGTAAGGATCTCGGAGAAATGCGAAATCTAAAAGATACCGTTTTCTGAACCGCCCTAAAATACGTACACACATAGTTTGGAATTTGAATCATTTACGTTTACTTCATTTTATCATTACACTCTCAAAGATAGGCATACGTATATAACACATGAACGAATTTTCTATGAGGTTGAAGGTAGTAGCGTTACCGTAACGACGAATGATTACGAAAAATCGTTAGCGTCACAACTTTCAGATTGTCTAAAATTTAGTAAACATTAACAAACAAAACATGCTCATATTTTGTAAACGCAACTCCCTGAGAATCATTCCGAAATTGCAAACTCATGACTCTTTCCCCGATGTTTCCTTACTTCAACGTCACTAACTTTAGGTCTCTTAATTTTCTCCGATCGAGAAGCAGTCGGCCCACCATTTCCTCACCCAATAAAGAGCGGGATGTCAGGAGCAAGGAGGAACCCATGCAATGCGCGTGTGCGGGAGTGTGGCGTGATCAGCGATCCTGCGTCTCTTCTATATTGATCTCTTTACCCGACGGTCGGTCGTCTCGCCGCGGCTGGGATCCACGTGAATTGCAGCCACGGGCGGATTCCCCTCCTTCGCCTTCGCCCCTCGGTTTCTTCCTCTACTCGTCCTACGCTCGGTGCTCGGGATGCTGCAGGTCCATCTCCCGACATATTTTTCTCCCCACGTCTGCCTGAGAATGAGTACCGTTAAAAGCGCAAACTCGCGCAGAACGCGAGATTTCCCCTCGTCTCCTGCGACTTCCTGTATTACAATCAGACCCAAACCTGGCTTCGGATGCTTGCGATTCACGCCGTTTACACGATCGTAATTACTTCGGGAAACCTCTCGGCTTACTGCACGTCGATGTCGATATCAAAATCCTTTTTTCTCGGTCGAGAATCGTATTCGTTCCTCAAAGTGGAATTGAAACTTTTCCTTTTTTCCTTCTGTACCTTTTTTCTTACCGCTTAACTGATCGTAACGTCGATCTGAAATCAAACTCGCCAACTTTATTCAGGATGTAAAGAAATATACAAAGTGCTACTTTCGTCAGTAAAAAGAAACGTCATTTCTGAGTGCCCGCATACCTAATAGTCGAACTATGATTCATTACGGTCTTTGGCGGACGTACTCGGACGGATTGTATTATACCAATTATCGGTCTTTGTCCGATAGCAGACTATTCTTACTATTCTAAGAACTAATCAGGAAGATCACCCGTGACCACAAAGAATACGTCTGACGATTTCAGAGTTTCAGTCTGGGAGAGGCGACGAAAGCTCTGTGCCGTTGCATCGTCATATTGTTTTCTAATTGACTCGAAAATTTGCTTCGGTTACGTACAGTCGCAGAGGCAAACGGATTCGAACCAATTTAAAAACCGAACTATCACTTAATTGGCTGCTCCTGAACGCGGGATATTTTTTAACCAATGGGAAAGAGCCTCTCGTGTTGCGCGATGCCCATTGTGCGCGGAAGTTGGCGGGGATAAAGCCGGCTCTATATTCTCTCTCTCGAAAGGTTGCGGGACATTTTCCTCGATCAGTTGCTCGCCGGCGAGAAACCAGTACAGCTCGTGTTTATATCCTCCGACAAGGTTCAAGAATCTTCGTTTATACGTACAAACGATACAATGGCTGATTTTTACGGCAAGAAGTACAAGCTCAGCAGCAGCGAAAACTTTGAGGAATTTATGAAGGGTTTGGGTATGTATATGATTAAATTTATCGTGACCGTATCTCCTTCTTATATTTATACATGCGTATAGTTTAATATTCGATGCGGAGTAGCGGAATTGGTCCTTCGAAACATCATGAAACTGCTATTAATAACCAAATATCCTGGTTGTAGCATCAACGTTTATTTATCAAATATTTGCGGGATCAGTTTTTTTCCCCCGGTATACTCCGGCAGTTGGGCAGCCCAATGGGAATGCAACAAAAAAAAATTTTCAATACACCCTTTTTTATGCTTGAGAAACCTCTTTAAATTCGAGATAATATTATATACTACGGTTAAGGCGTGTTTCACACTGCATATACCGGGTAGATTCATTTCTCTCTTTGCAAAGAAAATTGGCCGGGTATCGTAGCTGCCATACAATCGTATCGAGCGAAGTACCTACGTGTCTATACATATAGATAAAACGCTCCTTCAAAATATCAATCACCTGTGGACTCCGGTTCAATTGGTCATATAATAACGACTGACGGCTTTTATGTTATCTCATAAACCACCGGTATCAAAATCGGGGTACTTGGATGATAACTAATCCATCGTGAGAAGTCACGTGTTCTGAGATCGTGATTCACACTCGCGGATCTAGATAATAATCGAAACTCGTTATCGCGATGAAAAATGCGGCGATTCTCGCACGGCAATTGGTCGCGGGAACATTCATCATTCGATCGTGACAATGTATGCCTGGTACATGCGTGCACAGTACTTGCGATAATGCGCGTTTGAAGCATGAAAAAATGACATGTTTCCGTTACGGTCTCAACGCTGTAAAGTATGAAATACGAAGCATTCCCAACGTCTTACCATTTTTTATTTTTATTTTCTCAATCTCTGCTTCTCTGCCCACCGCCACAACGTGACTCGGACATTCTTTCTTTACGACGAGAATAACTTCTCCGCGCCCTAATGGTCTACTGCGGGAGAGCGATATAGAGGTGAAGATAAATCGCGAGGAAGACCTTCTGTGAATACCCGAGACAAAACGAAATGGGATAAAAGCGTAACAGGTGTTTGTAACCACAGTGGCTGCAGTTTAAAATCATTATGATTTATGCACGAACGTGTTTCCAACGCATCGTCGGAATACTTGCGCCAGGGGTCAAACGGTCCATCTTTTAACGGAACCTTGTTTTGATCATTAGAGACGCCGATATGAAGCTGCGTATACAGATTTTTCTTTCGGAATGTCGAGGAACCCGTTTCCCACTATCGCCTACATTGTCATCGAAAATCTGTCGTCGTATCAGATATCTCAAGATTCGGTGTTACGGTTCTACGCCTCCGTTCTAGATGACGCTACTGTAGTCGATTCCCAACTTCTCAACCTTGACTCACGGAATACGTAATGAAGACAATCAGGCTTACCAGTCAGTCAACGGCTCGGCTCATCGTCGACCAAATAATCAGATCGTCTCAGCTTTTTCGAACTCTCCAGATTTTCAGTTTTATATTATTTTGCATTCTATAAACTTCGGACCAGTTATCAGAAAACCTAATTTGGGTGCGATAAGAACATTGCTTCGCGTTGTACGTACGGTTGCTACAAAATATAAGTTCAATGTTCGCGTGGCTTCCTACAGTTTCGACATTTTTCGACCATGCGAACTCCAACGCTTGTTCACATGTTAATTTTTCTTTTCGTACACCACAATGTCAACGAGACTTACTGGCGTTCACCTGAATGGCTGGTATATCGAATTTTTACGCTTCCGTGACGATTTATATCAATTATTGGTACACCTCTTCTGCTGGTGTATGTTTCAATTCGAGACAGACATGCGAGATAACGCGTATGATAAAAACTCTGAACGTTGTCACCGCGAGTCAATTCAGAAGATATATGTAGACAAATTTTGCCGCAAATTTTCACCTCTCATGAAAAGGCTGCCATTAACGGCAGTTGAATTAATTAATTAATCGACAATATTTCCAACCAGGTTCTAATTTTGAAAGTTCCAATTTTTTTCTTCCAATAAATGTACAATCCGCGTGAAGCTAACACCGCGGGGAATGCGATAATGGAATGTACGAGAAAGTATCGCAAGCCCAAGACCGCGCCCCGAATATCCAATGAAATAATCAATTTTCATTCGTTTAGATTAATCGGGATGGATGCATTGACTTAGCACCGACCGTGAAGACGTGCATCCGACTCTTCGACGTTCGTCGATCGCCCGACCGCCCGACAGACAGACCAATTGAGGCCCAATTTAGTCCCTGAATTTATATTCCAATGTAGACTAATAAGCGGCAATCGTGTGGCGAGTGCACATCCAGTGGGACTAAATGCGGGCCCGTCGTCTCGTCGCGATGCTCGCAGCATATCCCCCCTGTGGTATGGTATCAAGCATCATGATACCGGAGAATACCATCTCTTTCATGTTACACGGCAGTATGTAGAGCTGTGGCTTTTACCTACCTACTCAGATATCCTAGGCCTTGTTAATGCAAGCATCGCCTGCACGGTGTCCCATTCCGCTTCATTACATGCGTGAACGGCAATGAACGAAGAAGATCAATTGTTGAGCAGCTTGTGTGGTAAAAAAATTCGATATTCTCAACAAAAAAAGTGGTAAAGAATTGTTTGACGCGTTTGAATAATTGTTATACAAAATTTGTTTGTTTATTTTATACAATCCTTTTTTACTCGCGTATATCCACCGTTATAACTATAATGTGCATTTGATTGTAAATCTTTCGCAGTTTAGAATAGTTATCACGAGCCGTTCATAGGTCGATGTGAATTCGTTAACGCCTTAGACTTTGACTCAGTGATTTTTTTCAGCTAATAGCTGAATGAAGTTAGCTGGTGCGTGGTGCGACAGATTCGAGAAAAAGAACAACGCGTCTGTAGGGATTCTTGTGTTATCTTTATCGAATTTCGGATCTTGCCAATTTCTGGTCGGTAAAAGCTCTTGGAACGATAACGCGATAAGCATAATTCTCGGTAAAATCGTTGAGAAATGCCAAGGACGAGTATTTCAGGAAATCGTTAAAAACGTGTTGAAAGATGGTAAAGAAATGAGAAAAACCGCAAACCGGTATCTGGAACAATGTAACCGAAGGAGCTGGGTGCTCGTAACTTGAGAACCTCAGAACGACCTAAGACCCGGGTATCACTTCTTTAGCTGTTCTCACCTCCGCAGCCTGTTGTACCTATTACCATAAATCTGTCACGTATCGGATCGCAAGGTCCCGACGCAAATCAATGGGGTTCTATCTTGTTGCTGGTACATGGCTTTATATATAAATATGTCGAAAATGAGTTGAACAATGTGTGTGACTACACACGATTTCTTTCTATATTTAGCCACTCTTTAGGTCATACCGTCATCAACTTTTATGCATTACGTAGACAGCTGCGAGTCAAACGGTATTCGAATGAAAAAAAGTTATGCATAAATTAATAAAAGTAGTCAGACCTGTAATTTTGATGGTATAAGTTATTATTTGCATCAATGGAAAGGAATTTCGTGTAAAGTTTCACATCTGCTGACCGTAGAAACGAGCACATTCATTTACTTATACTTATACTTTTAATTACTTTGTATAGATTTATTTTTACAATGCAGACCGTAGTCGAATTAGCATGATCTCTGAATTGCTGATTATTAGCTGTAGTTCTGGAACGTTTGTAGCTAGTTAGTGCCTTTCGTGCGGAACTTGTCATTTATGTGAATGAGCAATCGGCGAAATATGAAGAATTTGAAGTAGAGTAGTGTGTCGTTATTAGAGCTTAGAATTAGAGAAGTTTGTCGCTTTTATTTCCCTGGGGTAGGTTATAGTAATCGATTTTTCATTTCGGATAAGAGAACCAAAGCTTGTTAAGCACAATGAGCTTCGTTCCCCATCGCGATGATATAACTATCATTCTTGCGCAATGGTGTTTATCGGATTTCTCTAATCAGTCGGCTTTACTTACTTTTTTTATATCTATTTTCTTTTTTTTTCTCTTTTTCAACTAATCACCGAGTTGCGTTTAGATAAAATATCCAAGATCGGACTTTGTCGGAAGACTTTATTTAGGGTCTGTAGTTCATTTCGTTGGTGCGGGAAGATGAAATACTGCAGTGGGATTCGTTTACAGTAATCCTCATCAATTATTGTCAACTCTTATTTGCAAAGGTCCGAAATCCGTCAGATCCGTATACTTATGTTACTTTTCATAAATTATATCTTATAGATACTAGAATTGTATTCTAATTAGAACCCATTAGGCAAGATGACATAAATCATTGTCAATCCGATCAAAGTTTGGATACCAAATTCTGTTTGTGCATTGCACTGCACGGTCTTATCTCAAATGGCCACAATTTTTG
This sequence comes from Neodiprion lecontei, assembly GCF_021901455.1. NCBI lineage: Eukaryota > Metazoa > Arthropoda > Insecta > Hymenoptera > Diprionidae > Neodiprion > Neodiprion lecontei. The sequence goes on from NC_060262.1 coordinate 36,323,453, forward strand.
AGAGATAATGAGTCCACAAGATACAAATTAAGAACTTTGATAACAGAATTTATCTTTCTATATTTATAATCCGAGAAGAAAATGTTACAGCGGATTCGGATAAAGATTAATGCTTCGGATTCAGGCATTGATATGATGGAGTTCGTTTTTACTGATAATGTATGTTCGTCACACTGTTTTACATTTTAGCTAACGAACCGATCCATCGTACTGTTATTAATTTTTTACAAAACCACTTCCTCGCAGGTCAGTAAGCCGATCGCTCAAACAGGTTCGATCTTGACTGAGATACTTTAGTGAAAATAAATTTGCTCTGATATCTTATCGACCTTATTTATGACCCCCATGAATGCTAAAATTACTATATACTTATTATGATTTTTGTATCCAGCGCAATATATCTTACCGTCATGGTGACACGTAGATGCTTACAAAAATTTTCATCACAAATTTATCAGCACGCGAATACTTACAATTTTTGTCGGATGTATATAATCTCTGTATTATACATTTCTTTTTTCTTTCTTCAATATTATACCGAAATATCTGTCAGAATAATTCGTATATTTTTTTTTAAAGACTCATTTCACCCTGTTAGCCTGAGGCAAGGGTAACCGGTTTATGCGCATGGCTTCACGATGAATGTCTGAGGCCATCCGACCCTTCAACCCTTTAAATGAACAAAAATTCCAACCTACTTACCGCCTACGTCGTCTGTGAGCAAACTATACTCCATAGTCAAACAAGTTTGTTAACTCATTGTCCTGTAGAACTTGTTCAGTAAGAAGAACGAATAGCTTTTGTAAATACGTTTTTGTACAATTTTGACTAACCCGTCTGACGCGTTGTACCTCATTTATGTGACAAGCTCGGCATAAAATATAATCTTTGGTATCGGATGCGCCGTATAGTCTTTTCAATACAAAATTAAGCCTATTCACGAATAATTTCCCACTGCGATTCTACGAACGATCGGAATCTGTAATCAATTTCCGTTATAATTGTTTTCTTCTATAGTCGCAGGGAAAACGATTCTATTTTGCAATTTATCGCCTCGCGTTGCCGCAGTCGCAACGTTCCAAGTTTTTACTGTGGATGTGTAAATGCCCCAGTATGTATGAGCTCTGACAAAAGCATCTGTTCGTTTATTATAAACGCGTGTCTTAGTTCGTTCGAAGAACTCGAGAGAGTTGACTCCTCAGCTTGTAATCGTAATGGATATAATTAAAGCATGCAACTAACGTATTTTGCACAATATCGTTTCTGTGCGTTTAATTTAAACACACGCCTGTAATTGCAGACTGACTGAAATACCAGGGGTTTCAAATGAATGGGGAATTCCAATTCGATTCGTCGATAATACTGCACGTCATTTTCAAAAAATGTAAACGTTACAAGTTTGACGGTTTTGTGAATTTTTGGAAACATAACGTGCTCACTAATCTACTTTGTCGTTTGACGCTGAGTGTCTGCATTCGTTGAAAGTTAGATTTGATACTGTTCGTTGAACTATTCGCAATTACTCGAAATGCAATAAAATAATTGTTGTACCTTGCACTGAAGAGGTTTCAGTTGTATACCAGCTTGATCACGGATAATGTACATACGTACACCTTATAGGCGTAAAGTGTTATTGAATATGTATAGGTACACAAGCCGAGGCGCGTGTACAGCAGAGGGTCAAACTTCATCGATACCATTATTCCTCCTCCTCTAGCCTCTATCGATCAGTCTCTGATTGGCTCGATCGAATCCTTGCGGACCAATGAATGGCGAGAGCATCTCTATCGGTGTCAGGAGAAAAATATTTTGTCGATTAGAGGAGTCCTATAAAGCTCGGTTGACCGGCTCGTCAGAAGTCAGTCTTACTCAAGCTTTGTAGCTGTGAAAATTTTCAGAGTCCTACCTCAGATCAAGTCGAACCTTACAAATCCGAAATGGCAGACGCATTCATAGGAAAGAAATACAAGCTCGACAAGTCCGAAAATTTTGACGAGTACATGAAAGCTATCGGTAAGTCTCATTTTTTTCGAACTTCGTCGGTTAAGGATATGTAAATTCAGAACTCAATTATTACGATTCATTCGGTGTCGAATCTGTAATAAATTATTCGGCCATTTGGTGCTCTGATTTGCGCAATTTAGCATCCAACTATTTGTTATAGTTGGTAGAGACTAGAAAATCGTATTATGAGCTCTCGTGTGATCTCTGACCTCTACCTACGCTTTGCAATTGTTTTGCAAAACTTATCAGTCATTCTCTTGGAAGCATAGACTTGTGAAAAATGTTCAATCACTCGTTAGTTCGTACGCGTATCGCATGAATTATCTACGTGTAATGCAGAAATTATGTGAAGCCTTCGGTATCCGGATGATTCAGAGGTACAAAAATTTAATTTTTTTTATAATCATTGCAAATTGTTCTACCGGGAGAACGTGAAGCGTGTAGGGGGCTGGATTTACGTATCATTAAACGGAGTTAATGGTTGTTTTCAAAGTAAAGAGAAAGGAGTAAAGAACCGACAAACAGATATAAATAATGGTTCGACCAGTTTTTCTTCTTCGATCACTATATTAGTATAGATTGCCGGGGTCGTCCTGAATTACAATCGGTTAAATATGATAAATATAGACGGACGTTGTTTCGCATACGATATGATTCGAAGCGTTGTTATGTCATCTACATACAATCATCGGTTATATTCGCAATAATCACGCCCTAGATTCTCATTGGCATTTACATTCAGAGCTTACGAGTGTATAGCTATGAATTGTGTTTGTCAGGCAACGAAGCTTGGACTGAATGAGCTCAAAGTGATTGAAATACTTGTTTATCTGCGTTAATACCCATTCTAAACTTGGATGCGATCGAGCAAACAGACCTCTTGAATTCCGGTCGCGGATTACAGGAGATACCAAAAAAAAAAAAAAACTACAACCAAGAATCATTCTGTCAATATTGTTCCTGGACCGGGTCAATTTATGCCACGCGACGTTTGTGAGAAGTTGTAAATGCTTCATTATCACTGTGTACGTGTTTCACGTCTGTTCAACTCGTTCGACTGCGTCGCCCGCCTGCGGTTTTTATCAACGAATGTTGGTCTCGACGATATTTGATACGTCTCGTCTTTTTTATGCGGGGCAAATTACCAACTGGCAGCCGCATTCGCCTAAACAAACATTATTTTTTTTCGTCTGAACCTCTTTTCAGGAGCAATTTGATCACAAGTTTTGACGTATTATCAAAATGAACAGCTTGCATGAAATTCATCGTGCGGATCATATAATTGCAGTGCATTTCGTTTCAGAATTTCCACATTTCATTATAACTCGTTCAGTTTCCAGACATATTGTAAAAAAAAAAACAATTAATTTTGTAGTATACGAAATCATATTAGAACAGGAATCACGATCGCTTTCGTGTGATAAAGAAAAAAGGAAAGAAGCGGTACTGTGCTAATACCAATACACGTTTTGTATTCTGATTTAACAGGAGTCGGTCTTGTGACCCGGAAGATGGGAAACAGCATCAGCCCGACGGTCGAGTTGACCGAAAACAACGGCGAGTTCGTCTTGAAGACGACCAGCACCTTCAAGAACTCTGAGATCAAATTCAAGCTGGGTGAAGAATTCGACGAGGAGACATTGGACGGTCGTCAAGTGAAGACTGTTATGACCCGCGAAGGAAATAAATTCATTCAAGTTCAGAAGGGAGACAAGGAGACCATAATCGAGCGAGAATTCACGCCGACGGAGATGAAGGCTGTAAGTGTCATACCTATAACGCTGTTATTGCATTCGCCTAAGTGTTATCTGTATCAGTAATTGTTTCCACATCGGGGGACATTTTTTTTTCTACGGTAGCCGTAATAAGCTTGCACAATAACGCAGCGGAGAGTAAATTCGTTGCATCGTTAGTCCGGATCAAGTCTTGTACGGACTTTGACATGCTGCGCACTGTGATGTTACTCTTGCGTGACAGAGTCACTTTACGGGCATAAACTAAGTACGAAATAAACTATTGCTTGTTAACGTAACCGCTGACTCAATCGTCAGTGATGCTATTTTTAAACGGTATAACGCGAACCGTCCGGCAAGGTTCGTTGCAATTAATCTGCCGTACTCAAGACTCGATTTATTAGTTTCATCGTAAAATTCTGGGCGAGTCTTTATTATTTACAATTGCGTGAGACTTTGTGCTTATAGGAACTTTTTATTATTTCAGGTCATGAAGCTGGGCGACATCGTCTGTACAAGAGTGTACAAAGTTCAAGAATAAGATGAATCATCCGGTGGATATAATTTCCAAAAAGTGCCGAGAGTTTGCCCATTTCTTCGTTTTCACAAAAACTAATCATCGATACGCGTTTACATAGTATTTGAAAAATACTACAAGATACATCTCAAGGCATCATCATATAAGTTTATCGTCACGACGTCTTAGTCATTAACGAAAGAATGTAATTCAAAACTATCGTCACCGAAATTGTGATACAGCAATCGTACACATTCGATACATAATTATGAATTCCCGTTTGTATATGTTGATTTCGAGAGTTTGATATTTTTCTAATTTTCCTATCCTACTAATCGAAACGTTCCAAAGCGAACTTTATCAAATAAAGTTTATTATTTAAAAATGTTAGCGTATAATTATTATTCCTATGTATGCAACCTCTTGACCCCGTTTATTGTTGTATATAACATTTCTTTTTAACTTACGAAATTCAACTGTATTTTCAAAGATTGTACAAATACGGTATCTAACATAATACATGACGCATATTTCAAAAATTATGAAATAATTCTTTTAGTGCAAAGTGTGATTCTCTTTATCTTATTACAAACTCCCGAAGAGCAGAGGAAGTTCAAGGTTGCCATGAAATGAGGCGAGTCCGTACGCAAAGTTCGTTATAAATATCCAGTAGCTTAGCGGAAGCAATAATTTGAATTGGGCGTTACTAGGATTGTTATTGGGATTATAAACGTGACAAATATGACTCAGGTGAAAGATCAGCTGGTAGAATGGGGAATTTTGTAATATAACGGTTGGTGACGTACAAATTTTGAAACCGTCTAGCTGATATATGTAGATATTGAAAAAACGAACGTACTTCGTATTTTCTCAACTGATACTCCGTGTGATCGTTATTTTGCAACAGAAATCTTCCGCGCATAGTCTAATGTCGCTGCGATAAGCGGATCAAGAGTTACAGTCGAAAGTCGAAAAGTTTTTGTGTATTTTCTCAGCTGTTGATCACACTATGTTCTATATTACATGCCATTTTTGAATTTCGTGGGATTCAAGTAGTCCAGATAGGTCCAACTGAATCGCTTCTGATTGTACGACGAAATGTTTTGGGTTCCAAAATTATCAAAAAAGAAGTCTAGACCCTTTAGATTTTTGCATTCCATATTAGGCGGATTTTTTCCGCCTTGACCTGTTTTACAGTTTACACGTTAAAATGGTGAAACGTTAAAACACATGCCACGAAGAAGGCGTTCCTAGTACTAATTCTTACATTGCACGAAAATAAGATTTAAATCTTACAGCTGTATAAAAATGGCTAGCATATCGAGATTCTTCCGTTACTCTCCCAGACGGCAGAAAAAGATTTCCCTCGAGTCCTCGTGAGCTCAGCAAAAACCGCATGGGAAGCTCCCTAAAGTGCCCCACCGTGGAGCCTATGTCCCAAATAACGAGCTCTCCTGTAGCTCCTCGGAAGCTTCTAATAAGTTACCAACCAAAACTTCTGAAAAACTCTGCAGACGCTCTATGTAAGCTATTCTACAAAGCTTTAAGGGAGCATTTCTATATGAAAACTCAAAATTAAAGTTCTTAACATAACGCAATATAACATTTGAGATGGTGATGAGATCGGTGAGTACATGAATTGTTGTAAAAATCCTCGAATGCTCTCTGAAATTTAGCGATTATTATTTATACAATTCGGATTTTAAAAGGAATAAATAAGTGTGACGTTTGTATCGATTCGTAGTATGAACATGGACAAGAATTATACTCAGATAAAGAAATAAAGGTGGGCGGGGACAGTAGATTTCACGAAAAACAATCTCAACGAATGATGAAAAATATATTGAAAACCTGAAGGAAATTTGATGTCTTTCAGTCGTACGTTTTGATTCGTTGCTCGCAGCGTGTCAAGATTATGCGCAATGGATTCTTTTCGCAACATTGCGGCAATATAGGGTAAGATTGAATCAGTTTCAGCATTTCCCAAAATCAATCATTAATGAACTGAAAGAATCAAGAGTGCCTTGCTTTCTTGCGATTTTCAGAGCTCGGAAACTTCTTCCGCAGAATCATTCTGCATTTTGCTATAACTCTTGATCCGTTGCGCGCTGGGTATTCGGACAGTGCGCAATCAATCTCGCTTGCAAAGTTACGGCGACGTGGTTGACAAAAGTATGGATTTTAGCGCTGTTCAGAAACGTCAATGTTTTCAGACGAAATGCGAAGCATTTGCCTTACTTTTTCTTCTTCTCGGAGCCAAAAGTTTTTGGTCTCAGATTCGACTTGAATGACCCTTACCTGCCCAATTGGACCCTCAGGAACTCAGGAAACGCAGCGAAAAGAGCGTAGGACCAACAGGAGAGAAACGGCGAGCAAAAAAGCACCTGCTGAAAAATGTCGAAAACACAGGATCTCGTTTATTGGCTGTAACTTTTGATGCGTTGATCGCAGCGTATTGGAATTGCGCCCAATCCATTTCTCTCGCAAAATTACGTCGATATAGTGCGCCAAAGAATTGATTCCAGCACTTTTCAAAATCGCGAAAATTTTCGCCAAAAACACAAAGGGGTTAGCCTTACTTTTTTTTTGGGCAAAAAACTTTTGGTCTCAGATTCGATTTAAATGACGCTTATCTGACTAATTGGACCCTCAGGAACTCAGAAAACGCAGCGAAAAGAGCGTAGGACCAACAGGAGAGAAACGGCGAGCAAAAAAGCACCTCCTGAAAAATGTCGAAAACACAGGATCTCGTTAATTGGCTGTAACTTTTGATGCGTTGATCGCAGCGTATTGGAATTGCGCCCAATCCATTTCTCTCGCAAAATTACGTCGATATAGTGCGCCAAAGAATTGATTCCAGCACTTTTCAAAATCGCGAAAATTTTCGCCAAAAACACAAAGGGGTTAGCCTTACTTTTTTTTTGGGCAAAAAACTTTTGGTCTCAGATTCGATTTAAATGACGCTTATCTGACTAATTGGACCCTCAGGAACTCAGAAAACGCAGCGAAAAGAGCGTAGGACCAACAGGAGAGAAACGGCGAGCAAAAAAGCACCTGCTGAAAAATGTCGAAAACACAGGATCTCGTTTATTGGCTGTAACTTTTGATGCGTTGATCGCAGCGTATTGGAATTGCGCCCAATCCATTTCTCTCGCAAAATTACGTCGATGTAGTGCGCCAAAGAATTGATTCCAGCACTTTTCAAAATCGCGAAAATTTTCGCCAAAAACACAAAGGGGTTAGCCTTACTTTTTTTTTGGGCAAAAAACTTTTGGTCTCAGATTCAATTTAAATGACCCTTATCTGACTAATTGGACCCTCAGGAACTCAGAAAACGCAGCGAAAAGAGCGTAGGACCAACAGGAGAGAAACGGCGAGCAAAAAAGCACCTGCTGAAAAATGTCGAAAACACAGGATCTCGTTTATTGGCTGTAACTTTTGATGCGTTGATCGCAGCGTACTGGAATTGCGCCCAATCCATTTCTCTCGCAAAATTACGTCGATATAGTGCGCCAAAGAATTGATTCCAGCACTTTTCAAAATCGCGAAAATTTTCGCCAAAAACACAAAGGGGTTAGCCTTACTTTTTTTTTGGGCGAAAAACTTTTGGTCTCAGATTCGATTTAAATGACCCTAATCTGACTAATTGGACCCTCAGGAACTCAGAAAACGCAGCGAAAAGAGCGTAGGACCAACAGGAGAGAAACGGCGAGCAAAAAAGCACCTCCTGAAAAATGTCGAAAACACAGGATCTCGTTTATTGGCTGTAAATTTGATGCGTTGATCGCAGCGTATTGGAATTGCGCCCAATCCATTTCTCTCGCAAAATTACGTCGATGTAGTGCGCCAAAGAATTGATTCCAGCACTTTTCAAAATCGCGAAAATTTTCGCCAAAAACACAAAGGGGTTAGCCTTACTTTTTTTTTGGGCGAAAAACTTTTGGTCTCAGATTCGATTTAAATGACCCTAATCTGACTAATTGGACCCTCAGGAACTCAGAAAACGCAGCGAAAAGAGCGTAGGACCAACAGGAGAGAAACGGCGAGCAAAAAAGCACCTGCTGAAAAATGTCGAAAACACAGGATCTCGTTTATTGGCTGTAACTTTTGATGCGTTGATCGCAGCGTATTGGAATTGCGCCCAATCCATTTCTCTCGCAAAATTACGTCGATATAGTGCGCCAAAGAATTGATTCCAGCACTTTTCAAAATCGCGAAAATTTTCGCCAAAAACACGAAGGGGTTAGCCTTACTTTTTTTTTGGGCAAAAAACTTTTGGTCTCAGATTCGATTTAAATGACGCTTATCTGACTAATTGGACCCTCAGGAACTCAGAAAACGCAGCGAAAAGAGCGTAGGACCAACAGGAGAGAAACGGCGAGCAAAAAAGCACCTGCTGAAAAATGTCGAAAACACAGGATCTCGTTTATTGGCTGTAACTTTTGATGCGTTGATCGCAGCGTATTGGAATTGCGCCCAATCAATTTCTCTCGCAAAATTACGTCGATATAGTGCGCCAAAGAATTGATTCCAGCACTTTTCAAAATCGCGAAAATTTTCGCCAAAAACACAAAGGGGTTAGCCTTACTTTTTTTTTGGGCGAAAAACTTTTGGTCTCAGATTCGATTTAAATGACCCTAATCTGACTAATTGGACCCTCAGGAACTCAGAAAACGCAGCGAAAAGAGCGTAGGACCAACAGGAGAGAAACGGCGAGCAAAAAAGCACCTGCTGAAAAATGTCGAAAACACAGGATCTCGTTTATTGGCTGTAACTTTTGATGCGTTGATCGCAGCGTACTGGAATTGCGCCCAATCCATTTCTCTCGCAAAATTACGTCGATATAGTGCGCCAAAGAATTGATTCCAGCACTTTTCAAAATCGCGAAAATTTTCGCCAAAAACACAAAGGGGTTAGCCTTACTTTTTTTTTGGGCGAAAAACTTTTGGTCTCAGATTCGATTTAAATGACCCTAATCTGACTAATTGGACCCTCAGGAACTCAGAAAACGCAGCGAAAAGAGCGTAGGACCAACAGGAGAGAAACGGCGAGCAAAAAAGCACCTCCTGAAAAATGTCGAAAACACAGGATCTCGTTTATTGGCTGTAAATTTGATGCGTTGATCGCAGCGTATTGGAATTGCGCCCAATCCATTTCTCTCGCAAAATTACGTCGATGTAGTGCGCCAAAGAATTGATTCCAGCACTTTTCAAAATCGCGAAAATTTTCGCCAAAAACACAAAGGGGTTAGCCTTACTTTTTTTTTGGGCGAAAAACTTTTGGTCTCAGATTCGATTTAAATGACCCTAATCTGACTAATTGGACCCTCAGGAACTCAGAAAACGCAGCGAAAAGAGCGTAGGACCAACAGGAGAGAAACGGCGAGCAAAAAAGCACCTGCTGAAAAATGTCGAAAACACAGGATCTCGTTTATTGGCTGTAACTTTTGATGCGTTGATCGCAGCGTATTGGAATTGCGCCCAATCCATTTCTCTCGCAAAATTACGTCGATATAGTGCGCCAAAGAATTGATTCCAGCACTTTTCAAAATCGCGAAAATTTTCGCCAAAAACACGAAGGGGTTAGCCTTACTTTTTTTTTGGGCAAAAAACTTTTGGTCTCAGATTCGATTTAAATGACGCTTATCTGACTAATTGGACCCTCAGGAACTCAGAAAACGCAGCGAAAAGAGCGTAGGACCAACAGGAGAGAAACGGCGAGCAAAAAAGCACCTGCTGAAAAATGTCGAAAACACAGGATCTCGTTTATTGGCTGTAACTTTTGATGCGTTGATCGCAGCGTATTGGAATTGCGCCCAATCAATTTCTCTCGCAAAATTACGTCGATATAGTGCGCCAAAGAATTGATTCCAGCACTTTTCAAAATCGCGAAAATTTTCGCCAAAAACACAAAGGGGTTAGCCTTACTTTTTTTTTGGGCGAAAAACTTTTGGTCTCAGATTCGATTTAAATGACCCTAATCTGACTAATTGGACCCTCAGGAACTCAGAAAACGCAGCGAAAAGAGCGTAGGACCAACAGGAGAGAAACGGCGAGCAAAAAAGCACCTGCTGAAAAATGTCGAAAACACAGGATCTCGTTTATTGGCTGTAACTTTTGATGCGTTGATCGCAGCGTATTGGAATTGCGCCCAATCCATTTCTCTCGCAAAATTACGTCGATATAGTGCGCCAAAGAATTGATTCCAGCACTTTTCAAAATCGCGAAAATTTTCGCCAAAAACACAAAGGGGTTAGCCTTACTTTTTTTTTGGGCAAAAAACTTTTGGTCTCAGATTCGATTTAAATGACGCTTATCTGACTAATTGGACCCTCAGGAACTCAGAAAACGCAGCGAAAAGAGCGTAGGACCAACAGGAGAGAAACGGCGAGCAAAAAAGCACCTGCTGAAAAATGTCGAAAACACAGGATCTCGTTTATTGGCTGTAACTTTTGATGCGTTGATCGCAGCGTATTGGAATTGCGCCCAATCAATTTCTCTCGCAAAATTACGTCGATATAGTGCGCCAAAGAATTGATTCCAGCACTTTTCAAAATCGCGAAAATTTTCGCCAAAAACACAAAGGGGTTAGCCTTACTTTTTTTTTGGGCGAAAAACTTTTGGTCTCAGATTCGATTTAAATGACCCTTATCTGACTAATTGGACCCTCAGGAACTCAGAAAACGCAGCGAAAAGAGCGTAGGACCAACAGGAGAGAAACGGCGAGCAAAAAAGCACCTCCTGAAAAATGTCGAAAACACAGGATCTCGTTTATTGGCTGTAACTTTTGATGCGTTGATCGCAGCGTATTGGAATTGCGCCCAATCCATTTCTCTCGCAAAATTACGTCGATATAGTGCGCCAAAGAATTGATTCCAGCACTTTTCAAAATCGCGAAAATTTTCGCCAAAAACACAAAGGGGTTAGCCTTACTTTTTTTTTGGGCGAAAAACTTTTGGTCTCAGATTCGATTTAAATGACCCTAATCTGACTAATTGGACCCTCAGGAACTCAGAAAACGCAGCGAAAAGAGCGTAGGACCAACAGGAGAGAAACGGCGAGCAAAAAAGCACCTCCTGAAAAATGTCGAAAACACAGGATCTCGTTTATTGGCTGTAACTTTTGATGCGTTGATCGCAGCGTATTGGAATTGCGCCCAATCCATTTCTCTCGCAAAATTACGTCGATATAGTGCGCCAAAGAATTGATTCCAGCACTTTTCAAAATCGCGAAAATTTTCGCCAAAAACACAAAGGGGTTAGCCTTACTTTTTTTTTGGGCAAAAAACTTTTGGTCTCAGATTCGATTTAAATGACGCTTATCTGACTAATTGGACCCTCAGGAACTCAGAAAACGCAGCGAAAAGAGCGTAGGACCAACAGGAGAGAAACGGCGAGCAAAAAAGCACCTGCTGAAAAATGTCGAAAACACAGGATCTCGTTTATTGGCTGTAACTTCTGATGCGTTGATCGCAGCGTATTGGAATTGCGCCCAATCCATTTCTCTCGCAAAATTACGTCGATATAGTGCGCCAAAGAATTGATTCCAGCACTTTTCAAAATCGCGAAAATTTTCGCCAAAAACACAAAGGGGTTAGCCTTACTTTTTTTTTGGGCGAAAAACTTTTGGTCTCAGATTCGATTTAAATGACCCTAATCTGACTAATTGGACCCTCAGGAACTCAGAAAACGCAGCGAAAAGAGCGTAGGACCAACAGGAGAGAAACGGCGAGCAAAAAAGCACCTGCTGAAAAATGTCGAAAACACAGGATCTCGTTTATTGGCTGTAACTTTTGATGCGTTGATCGCAGCGTATTGGAATTGCGCCCAATCCATTTCTCTCGCAAAATTACGTCGATATAGTGCGCCAAAGAATTGATTCCAGCACTTTTCAAAATCGCGAAAATTTTCGCCAAAAACACAAAGGGGTTAGCCTTACTTTTTTTTGGGCGAAAAACTTTTGGTCTCAGATTCGATTTAAATGACCCTTATCTGACCAATTGGACCGTCAGGAACTCAGAAAACGCAGCGAAAAGAGCGTAGGACCAACAGGAGAGAAACGGCGAGCAAAAAAGCACCTGCTGAAAAATGTCGAAAACACAGGATCTCGTTTATTGGCTGTAACTTTTGATGCGTTGATCGCAGCGTATTGGAATTGCGCCCAATCCATTTCTCTCGCAAAATTACGTCGATATAGTGCGCCAAAGAATTGATTCCAGCACTTTTCAAAATCGCGAAAATTTTCGCCAAAAACACAAAGGGGTTAGCCTTACTTTTTTTTGGGCGAAAAACTTTTGGTCTCAGATTCGATTTAAATGACCCTTATCTGACCAATTGGACCGTCAGGAACTCAGAAAACGCAGCGAAAAGAGCGTAGGACCAACAGGAGAGAAACGGCGAGCAAAAAAGCACCTGCTGAAAAATGTCGAAAACACAGGATCTCGTTTATTGGCTGTAACTTTTGATGTGTTGATCGCAGCGTATTGGGACTGCGCCTAATCGACTTCACTCGCAAAATCACGTCGGAATAGTGCATGAAAGAATTTATTCCAGCACTTTTCAACATGGCGAAAAATTACAGATTCGACCAAGAAGATTATGAGAAAATTCTACAAAATTATACAAATTGTATTAGCGCATTGATAGTTACCGAATTAGGGCTTGCGCGAAAAATGAATTGAAATACTTTATTGTAAACATGACAAGCTTAAAAAATTGTAGATGATAGTTAATTACAATGTAATCTAATATTATAAATACTATAATATAACTATAATTTTTGTTATTGATTTACATGAACATAGTTGATTAAAATTATTTATTTTGTACTATTATCGTATACAAATGGTTAAAAACTGAAATCAGTCAATAATTTATAAGTTTTTCACATTTATTTTGGAATGAGTAACATAGATCTTTTTTACACATAAACCATTCACGCATGCATTCCCTCACGTCACACACACTCCTTCACACACCGAAGATTTCTATACAGGATATAAGTGAACCTTCCCGTTCACATTCAAACACTCAGGGAAAGTTTCGTTCATACAGGCCAATAATGAGGATCGCTTATCTGATATCGGCGGCCTTTCCCACGTTGGCTCTTTCCCTTGTTCCGAGGTCTGCTGATCGGCGGGTTGGGCGATTTCGTCACGTTCCTTGCCCTTGAACAAGGAGGAGATTCGAGTCTCTGAATTTGCCTGGCCAGGACGAGTTGGGACTTCACGGATGACCCCCGAACACGCTGTTGATTAGATCCTGCTCAGTTGACGACCCCGGAACGAAAGAGACAGAGCTCCGGTCTCACGTGTCGATCTCACTAATAATTTGGAGGGTGGGGATTGGCGTGTCGAAATATCGATTCGACGAACTTACTTCGAGAAATCGATGCGGGATACTCGATGTTGATCCTCGCGATCATTGTTCGTTACAAATTATATAGGTAAATATTCAAGTAACACCGAAAAAAGGTCAATAATAAAATCAGATAATGCAGAAAAAATATCTTCCATGACGGTTCCAAGTGGAAACCGGGTTCTTTAAATGCTGCCACATGAAAGATCGGGAAAAGTGCACACATTTTTATTTTTTTAAATCAATCAAATATGATAATTATTAAGCGAAACGTTGACTGTCGGCTATTTTTTTTTTTAATGAGAGATAGGTAACGATGCTTTTCTAAATTTCGAGTGTATTTTAACTTACATTTGGACAGTACAAGAAAAATTTACTTATCATCAATTGTCGCAAAATGGCGAAGTTATTAGTTAGCAATTGAAGCGGCTCGCTGCTGGAATCTCGAATTGGCAGGAATGATGGAGTGCGTCATTTTTGTCTGAAATGTAAAAACTAAATTTACTTTGAATTGACATATATTTTTAGAATCGATGAACTGAAAAATTCTGAAGAAACGTTAAATCACATTCATTTTTGTTCAGAATTTTCTTAGTAAAAATCGTTACTTTTTACGTTTGAGCTCGACAATTAGTATGATATCACGGTTTTCTGGGTTATTTTGATACATCGATAATAAAATGGTGCGCGAATTAAAAATTACTACTTTTCAAAGACCTTCTCGCTAATGCTCGCTCGGGGTCGGATACCTAGTGTAACTGGGTTTTGTGCTCGTGCGCTCGCTTACTCGTTGTCAGTATTTTACCACATGACATATTTGTAGGGGAGACTGGGGCACTGGGGACTCCCCGAGTAATTCTGGTATTTGCTTCACAGTATACAGAATGAACACTGTCTTTGTGCATGTGAGGCAAACCGAATCTGCCCGTAAGATTTTTTCTATATAATGCTACAAATCACCTTTACCCATGCATGTAAGTATAACGGATTGTGAATTTATGACAGTAAATTTCCTCAAAGAATACCACAGAAGAATCAGCTAAGTGCTGAAAGATTTGAAACACTACGCACAGCAATTTTAGCTCTAATTGAACGATGTTGTTGTCATGTATTCCTATCTATACAATGCCAGCCACTCACCAATTGCAATTTGTTGATCCCGATTGTTCGGTTTTTTTTCCAATTCAAAATGTTATCTGAAGCATGCATATTGGTTGGATAGTACAAAACATGACGTTTTCAATAATCAAACTTGTAAACTTGAAAATTAGTCCGGAAGGTCAAAAGTCATCAGATCAAGGACCTGGATAGCCAGAACTACGGAGCACTTGTTCTGGAAGTCGAGTTTCGCCAGGTAGCGGACCTGGAGCGCAGAAACCACGGAGGGCTTGTCCCGGAAGTCGAGTTTCGCGGTACTCGAAATCGAGGGGGTAGGAATAAGAAACTAGAATCGCTGGTGGACAGAAGGACCAGAATGTCGAAATTTCACCGTTGCGAAAATCTTATTCGTAGACTTTAAAAATGTCAAAAGTTCAAGTCCGGAAAATTGAAAACATAGCAAGTCGAAATACAGAAAAATATAGAAAGGTCAAAATATGATACAGTAAAATCGAAAATCCGTATACGATTCTATATTACCGAGAGGAATTCCGAGTATTCGACCGTTTGGCATTATATGTTCTGATCTTTTCAATCTTTTACTTTTCCATCCGTCGATTGCCAACACTTTTGAATTCTATATGTCAAGTTTTCGCTTTTTTAAAAATTCGATATTGCGGCGTTTCGATCTACTCATCTTTCTATATTTTTACCCCCACTCTTTTGAGGGAGCAATCGGAAGGAAGCTGCACACCCGCGTCCTCAATCAGTCAATCCGATCGCTCTTCTACGCGGCGACGTTCCTTCCCCAGCCGTTCTCACTAATCTGACGCCAAAGCGGCATGGATACAGGGGATTCACTGGTCGGGTGGTTCCTCAAATGGTCACCGATGGTGCCACCACCCTGGCGGTATCAAGGGCCACGCGTGATGCCGGCTTTCTCACGTTTGCTCTCGAGGTTCACGTCGGTCCGTCGGTCCATCCGCAGGATCGTTTGAACGAATGAGAAGTTTTGGCGTCGCTAGCGCGATATTCGCCGCGGCTAGGTACTTTAGTTGCGGTGCCATGAAGCTTTCGCGGTTGCACGATTGAACGTACATACACGAATACATGCATACACATATTTTTTTCTCGAAAAAAAAAGGTTATGAATTCAGTTTTAGTTATAGAATTTCTTTGATAATTGTGACACGGTGTGAAATATCTTGCACATTTTGTTAAAATGAAACTGCTGAAACCTAACTGGGTTACTCACGATGGTTTGTACCGCAATCTCCTAACCGATACCTAACCTCAAATCCGACTCGAAAATCTTTATTCATATTTTATACATTTCTAGAATTTCCCATATTTTCTGTTGATATACATCCCGATGGCAAAAGATTCGCGACTGGTGGACAAGGTGAGTTACTTTTTGTTATTATTTCGGAGGATGGATTTTAAAAAACAAACATTTTTGTCAGCGATCGGTCCATCGGCCCCTGCGCGAAGGGCAATGTCCGATAGGTTAGGATTTAAAAACCCGCCCATTTTTAATCTGTCTACACTTTGCTACCGATGTTCAGAGTAGGGAAACATGTTTTATCCTAATATTATGAATCTCAATAATTCGTTACTGGTTTCGTATCAAGTTCTCCGTGTCAATCGGGTTAAAGTTTGTCTCAATTTGAGCGTGTTGGATAATCAAAGCAAGCATGGATTATTAACCGTTTGTCGTTGAATTAGGAAGATGTGCTAATATTATTAAAATCTGAGATTGTATACTATGCTTTACAATAATCTGTTTTTTATTGTTTCAATAGGAGGTGATTCCGGCAGAGTGGTAATATGGAATATGCAGCCAATAATTGATGAGTCTGCGGAGATTAATCAAAATGTTCCTAGAATGCTGTGTCAACTAGATAATCATCTTGGTAACCAATTATTTATGTCGATGTTGTCAATCATAGTAATCCAGAGACTGGTTTGAAGGAGAAAATTCAAATCAGGAAATAATATTTATTTGGACAATTATTTGAATTTTTTACCATACCTTTACCATAATGCTGTTTGGTATCTGATACTACAACAGGTCAGGTATTGCAATGTTTTCGAAAATGCTTATGCTACCTGCAACTACTTATTCAGAAACTCAGAGAAAGAAACAACAAACAATTGGAATTGAACGAGGAGTATACGATATACTTTCAGGCTCAGGTTCTATTAGAAATACAAACTATTATTTGTTACCGAACAAACTGATTTAATACAATCAGTCCAGTTCTTTACACTGAGTCATATTGAAGAAACAGTAAATCAAAATTGATACTCGTTTAGCCCTCATTCCATCCAGTCTCTTAAGTATTTGACTTGCCAAAATCCTGAGTTGATAAAACTCGCTGACTACATTCCATTTGCCTATGTATAAGTAATGTATATTTTCTCGTGTGACACATTCTTACAGCATGTGTAAATTGTGTTCGTTGGAGCAGTGGTGGCTTGTTGGCCTCGGGAGGAGATGACAAGCTCATAATGATATGGAGACTATCGGGAGGTAGTGGTGGAAGTTCTATCTTTGGTAGCAAAGCCGGAGTCGAGACTTGGCGATGTATAGCGACACTCAGATCCCACGAAGGAGACGTCCTAGACTTAGCGTGGGCACCTCATAGTCCTTGGCTGGCCTCAGCATCTGTTGACAACAGTGTCATCATATGGGATGCATCTAAATTCCCAGCCGTGGTCGCTGTACTGAAAGGACATACCGGGCTAGTAAAAGGTGTCACTTGGGACCCGGTCGGAAAGTACTTGGCGTCGCAGTCCGATGATAAAACATTACGAGTTTGGCGGACTACAGACTGGGCTGAAGAAGCTTTAATTTCAGAGCCATTCGAAGAGTGTGGTGGCACGACTCACGTTCTTCGATTATCCTGGAGCCCTGATGGACAGTACCTGGTTTCAGCCCATGCAATGAATGGTGGAGGTCCGACTGCACAGATTATCGAAAGAGATGGCTGGACACAAGACAAAGACTTTGTTGGACACAGAAAGGCTGTCACTTGCGTTGTACGTGAAAATATTTGATATTTTTGATACCACGATTATACTGTTACATATTGCCACAAAATTCATGTCTGCTTCTGTAATTTTCAGAGATTCAATGGTAATATTCTACAAAAAAAACCTCCAGGTAGCACGAAACCTCAACAGTATTGTTGCGTTGCGATCGGATCTCGAGATCGTTCACTTTCGGTGTGGTTGACGTCACTCAAGAGGCCTCTGGTTGTGGTGCACGAATTGTTTACTCATTCAGTACTGGATGCCAGTTGGTCTCCATGTGGCCTAAGATTGGCTGCCTGCTCTTGGGACGGGTCAGTCGTTTTCATCGAATTTACGCAGCAGGAGCTTGGTCAGCCACTAGACCACACAGAGCAGGTATGTTTACATGTGTTATCTTTAATGTAATCGTTTTTCAAGTCATAATGGGTCGTCCAGTGTATGTTTATACTTCGACTTTTAACAAGTAACTCCTCGCATACTGCACAACCATCAAACGACTCGATAGTAACGGATTGAAATAAAATAAAGTGAATAAGGAGTTTCTAAAATCTAAAGTATTGACGACAATTGAAGATTTGAAGTATAAATCGAATACTCAGTTCTTTGCCAACAGAATTTAGAGCCTGCTGCAGCGAGATACTCTCTAGTAAACAGCAACGAGATTAATTTGAATAAAAAGATAGAATGCGTACAGCAGGGAAGTAAGCAATCGGATGTCATTTTACAGAGCACTCTCCACGAACGTATGTATGGTAAACCACTGGTTCAAGGGGGTTGTATGGTCATGGAGGCCCCTGAGCTGCTCAACTTGAAACCTCCAGCGCCACCCTCTCAGCCTTGTCCACCGCGGCCAGTACCGGCTAACAATACGCCTCCTCCTTCTATAACTTCAACACCAGCTAAAGGCCCTATCAATAAACAAATTGAGACGAGGACCTCGGATGGAAGGAGAAGAATTACACCCATGTTCATACCGCCACCACCAGACACAATGTGAGCTGAAAAATAATAACGAAGTTTTGATCATGATTGCACTGAAATCTTTAGATATTGCACTTGATTTCTTAAGCTAAGTTCATCAAGCGATGGAGACCAAATTTTTGTATTTTCTACAGGGACACATCGATAGGTGGAGGTGTAGGGCCCCCAACGTTTACTAGCACATCACAAACGAAGAGTTCTATTATCATAGAGAAACGAGACGATGTTGTTACTCCCAATGTCAGTTCAGCATTGAATGCCACACTGCCTGCAACACCAGTGCCGACACTGACGTTAAAACGTCGTGAACAGACTGCCTCGAAACCGCATCATTCTACCCTTAGCAAAAGACTGAAATTAGTTGCAGAAAGAAGTGCAAATCACATTGTTTTCCCTGCGATAAAGCCATCCAGCTCTTTGTCTCAACAAGCCGGACACTATGCAGTGACCGTCACAAGTAGTCAAGGATTGGCTCACCTGCAAGTATTCAGGGGCACCGATTCCGAACCTATTTGGGAACTGTACCTCGGTTATAATGCGGTGGCCTTGGCCGCTTCCCCGGCAGTTATAGTATTAGCACTAGAAGACGGCAGTATTCACACTTTTCATCCAGCTAAAGGATCGAGACCTGCTCCTCCACTGGCTCCTCCAGCACCACTGGCCAAATTATATGCCATTGGAAACATGGTCAGTTGATTGTTTTTATTCTAAGAGTCGACGATTCTGCGAAGCACTTAGAAATAGCTTACATACCTATTTCTTCTGCAAGGTAATGGTCATATCAAGCTGCGGTGCCGTCAGAGTATGGGAATTCGGTCCATCTCCTCGTCTCATCGTCTCAACTTCAGCAGTTCATTTAGTCTCACCTGGAGCATCACTCTTGTCCTGTACCATACACAACGGGATGCCACATTTATCATTTACGAACGCCCGAGCTTACATATATCACAAAGAAATGGGTAAGACTAAGTTCTTGATAATTTTCCCTAATTTGACGGTCACTTCACTTATTTCATAGTTGCGAAATAAGTCGTTTATTGCATATTTGGCTGCAACATTTCTTATCCACCTGTAAATCCGTAACTCAATTATTTTTTTCCAAACGATACATCAGGTACTTGGCTCTTGATTGGTGATAACCAGGATCCGGTATGGCGGTGGTCGTCTCAAGTGGCTTCCAGCACGTCTGGTGGCAGAGCGCCGCGAGGCCCACTATCATCGTTGCAGGAAGCTCTTCAGCGTACAGCGGGAAGTGCGCCACCACACCCGAGACCACCTCACAGTGCGCCAAGTGTTGTTGCTTATTTGGAGCAACAACTTCTCGCTTCGAAAGCGCTCGGCAGTTCGCAAGAATACGTCCACTGGCTTATGGCATTAGTATCTTTTTTGTTAACTCAAGGCAAGTTGTGAAGGACGGTCATGTTGGCTTTGTAATATTGTTTGGCTCGTATCTAATATGCTCACTATTTAATGATACATTTTGAAGTTGAATCTTTATTACAGATGGATTAGAGAAACGTTTAAGGATAATACTCGATGATTTATTGGGACCGAGTCATGGATCGGCTGCAAAAAGTGCCTGGGAACCTACAATGCTGGTATGTAACAAACCAGCACTAAATACATTTTTCTTTAATTTTAATTGATAATTCGAAAGTAATAAAATTTTACTTACTCGGGTCAGGGGATGAACAAACACAAGTTGCTGAGCGACGTATTGGCTGTTGTTGGGGGGCATCTGCGCTGGCAAAGGCTGTATCTGGAATATGCTGAACAGTTAGCAGCGATGAAACAGACATGATAATAACGGTACGACGACACGGTAGACTGAATTTTCATTGCAACAATGATATTTATATATATATATACATATATATACATATATACATAGGTATACCTAACTACTATACAAAATGTATATTTATTGCAACATTTATCAATGAAGACTGTACAGATTTTTATATTTTACGTTGTATGATAGTGAAAATAAATTATTATGAAATGAGTTTGGTGAAGTTGTCACTACTTTTTATGTTGGAAACTTGTATCAGCACGATTAAAACTTTGCTGACAAATACACAGATCGTTATAAATTTTTTCAAACCGTAATCCGAGGGAAAGGGAAGGATATAGAAAAAATACACGCGAAATAACTGCATTGTATTTAATAGTGTTTATAGCAATATATTATAATATCGATAGATGTACACCACCGTTAAGCTCTTTCTTTATAAAAATACGTAACAAAGCTCAATGTGCAATAAGCAAAAAACATGTAAATTATCAAGCGTAACTATTTGGCTTTAGGCCCGGTAAGTATTCGTATTTTATTTCGCCAATTAACTTATGGTTAATCTGTGCGTTCAATAATTTCTCGTTCGTTTTCGGAACAATTTCTTTCGATTCTTGTTACACTTTCAACATGGTATACACACATTGTTCGTACCATCATTCGATAAACTTTCGCATTCTGATTCAGATACACGCACGGCAGTAATATAATAACAATTGATTATACAATTAAATCAATTATATTGTACATATCTAATTTCCTTCTGTCGAGAAAACCGCAACTGGAATAGCACCATCGGACCATGGATATTGTTCTAAGTCTGACTTTGAATGTTCCACTCTTCAAAATCAGACTTATAACTAAATCGCAATAAAACTAAAACAATATAGAAAAATAAAGTTAGGCAAGTATCCTTTGTTCCCCTCTATAGTATGAATGTTGCGTACAGTAGGAATACATGTATTATAATGTTAAATAAAAGTACTTTATAATATATTATACGAGAGGTTAATCAGGGTATATTGCGGGATTGATTTTTGTTTTATCATATATTTGGATAAGATCACAATTTGGACACGAATATTGTAATAATAAATAAGACGCATTTCAACAACAAAAAATGATATAAATAAAATTGTGATCATATCCGATATTAATTTACGTATAATAATAACATGTGTCGGTTATCGCAAATTATAGTGTATAGATATTACGTAGTAGCGGTATTAAATTTCATACGGCACGCGTGTTTGATTAAGTAGAATATAAGTATACATTACCATCAAAGGATGTCAGCCTTTTCTTTTTTATCAATCGTTTTATCTCGGCGTCGTATGTACTTTTCTCGCTTGATGTACATACTTTTGTTTCTTTCAAAATCATAAATGCAACAGTCGTAATAATATATATCAATTTCAGACGTCAAGATTTGGTAATTACACATCCATATATCAAGACTTCTTCCGAGCGATCCGTACACGCAATATTACATCATAATATACAAAAGAACGTAAAATAAATTATAACAATTATTCTCTGCCAGCCATTACGAATATTCAACCGCTTGGTCCGCTATATATGTTTTCTTTATTTACAAAATCTTCTTGTAAAACTAACTATAATCTAACATTACAGCAGTATAAACTGTGCTAGGTAATGAGAGATGAAAATGTACGAATAACGCGCGTAGTCGCCTCCACCGAATAATTAACTCTTTGCACTTAGCCACTTTTACTCCAGCACAGATTACATCATGCTGTAAAGTCTATACTGACTGGCATTTGAGAAGAAGTATTAATGTCTTTGACACTGTTACAGGGGAGGAGGTCCGTTAGTATATTCAAACGATGGACTGAGGCTTTTCGCCAAATTGTTAGATAGCGTGCAACTGTAATCTTCTTCCGCCGAAGGTACCAAAGTTGCAACGCCAAGCAACAACAGCATTAACGCTTGGATCGGAAGCGAGGCTCGTAAAACACGTCCCAAGAACCGATATCCTCGCGCTAATACGGTTCGATCTTCGTTGTCACCACTGAAACACAGGTAAACGGCAATGTAATGAACAGGTCAATTTTTTCCCGTCGCTGAAATGACAAACTCCAACTAATAAAATTACAGATATACAGGTGCTCTACGAGTGAAAACTATAAAACGCTATTTTTAAAATACGTTTCAGCAAAATATATTGCTTGGTCTATAATTCTTCTGAAGAAAATGAGTGTTTTCGATATCACGTATTTCAATCAAATTCGTTAGTCTCCGACTGGACTTACGTCCGTATTCAACAACGAACACTTGACGGGCTTAAAACGAGTGTCATACTTTTATTTCTTAATGATTGTATACAAGGAAATAGTGAAACATACTCTCCAGCAGCCGTGTCGTGGGGTTGAACAGTTCCTGAGGTAGCTTCGTCGAGTAACTAAAATTAAACAAAAAAAGAAAACGAAAACTATAGATACGGTGCACTGTGTGGTTTCTACTTCAATACATAAGAGCGAAATTTAGACAGGCGAATATACATTACATCGTTTTTCTCAATCCCATCAAACTACATTATTATTATTCTTTTTACCTAGATGTGGCTCTACTTTGGTGCAATTACCTGGGTTACCTTAATCCAATAATACCAAAGAAAACGTTATAATTTTGACTAAATATGAACAACGTCAGAACTCATTTTTCGCATTATGCAATTTATCGTTCTTAAAAAGTTTCTCATTACTACAATGTTAATCGCACAGAATAAAATATATTCATCGCTGACCGCAAAAAAAAAAAAAACGATCCGTTAGTGTTGCGAAATTTTACGTTACAGAGTTAATACTTTCTTGTGATCGAGTAAATACTTACATCTTGAGAAAGGGACGCAAGCGACGAAGATGTTGCAGCGAGGCCCACTTCTCGTGGATCTAGTCCAAGAGCTGCGCCCAATTTTAAGGCGTAAATTCCGGTCAGTCGACGAAGCGACTGCAACCGAAGACGAAGTTCCGAAAGTCGTTTACGAGCTTCGCCGCGTTCTTCCAGCAACTGGTTAGCAGACTCTTGCAGAGACAATACGCGAGGTTCGCATCGTTCGAGATCACTGCGCAGCTCCCTAAAACGTAACATAGTTAGTAGGACAGTGGTCCACGGGTATTTCTCCAGTCCGATCTTATATCATCGCTGATCGTCTTTATCCGCAAAGAATTGGGCGAACTCACCTGAACTTGTTGTACTTTGCCTGGATGATGTTGTTATTTTCCGTTAGGTCGATGGGTTCGCTGGCTCTTATCGAAACCTCGGTTCTTTCGAGCCAAGTTACGAGTTCCTCGATAATACGGTGGAACTGCTGATTGCCCATGAGGGCTGTTTGCAGCGCCGATTGCCACGAGCCTGCTGCTTGGCAAACTCTGTCCCAGCGCATATTCGCCGTTGCCAATCTTTCCCGCAGTTCGTTTGCACGTTCTATATCTTCCGTGTGATCAGCGAGATGAGTTCCCACTATATTCAGACTGACGACTATGCTCTTATGACTGTCAAGATCGAGTAGGAATTCACGGTGGTCTTGTATCACGTCTTCGAGTTGTTCTATATCACTCGGCGGCGATTGCTGCTCGCTTTGTGTACCCTCTGCCAGCTGTAGCCACTTCTCTAATCTCCATAGATCATTATCAAGCTGAGCCCAATTTCGCCGCGAGCAAAGCGGGCATGTCAATCTTCCGCCGTCACTGTATTACGGAGAAGAGAGATGTTTTAACAAGAGTTCCTATGCGGTAGTATTAATTAATCATTTGCATGTTTGTTGTGTATTTGCACGGAGATTGTGGTGTTTCGTTTGAAACTGCGGATTATAATACATATCATGCACTGTTAATATTGTAAGCTGGTAAGTTAAAGGACTCACTGTTCGCATGGAAAAGAGTAATCGTCTGAGAGAGGAGACCTGGATACGAAGAATAAATTTTAGTTAGTATTGCAGTGGCGTTGAATATATTATTTTTGATCAGTTGGTTGATTAATATTGCTTAAAACTATTAAAAGCTGGAAAAAATCTGTATGATCGAATTCTCGAAGTGTATAATATTAATTGTAGTTAGAGCAATCACCGTTTGTAAAAAATTATAGCCAGACTTTATAGTGTGATCATAATTAGGCTGAAATGAAAGCGTTATTCTCCGTTGTTAATGCGTTAAAATAAATTCCACGATGAAGACTATCTGAAAATTTCAGAAGCAAATATCACGCCGTACGGTAAAGTACCTGATTTCTCTTATTTGCTGTTCTCGAGCTCGTGCTCGAATCAAAAGTTCCTCATATCGAGCTGTCAGTACTGCGACTTCAGAACTCTTCGCAGCTTCTTCACTCAGCTTCTCGTCTCCGACCAGCAAACCGTGTAAATGTCTGACCAATTCCACGGAGGATTGACAGCTTCCAATCAATTTGGCCTGGGTGAACAAGTACAAAGGAATAGAAATACGGCGGAAGAGACATAATGGTGGAATCCAAAAGTGCACAGAATGTAATTTGAATTTCATCACATTCTGTGAGGAGTTTCCATCACTTCGGTAATAATGATTCAGCATTAATACTAACCATGATTTTCGCAGCGGCAGGAAGACCCGGTCCAGCAACGGGATCCGGTGTGACGGCAACCTCTAGAGCATCAAGTGCGGCTCGACACTCTCTAATCGCACCTTCCAATTCCATGAGATAAGCGTCGCACGAGGTCATCCTAACAATTCTTGGCAAGGTGTCAACCTGCACAGCCGAATCTTGTTCAAATTTAAGTGTTTCCACCTGTATGGCTGCGTCGACTTCCATTTTCTCTTGCGATTCAACTTGAGCGGGGAGATCGGCGAGACGGGATTTAATGTCCTTCCACAAAAGTTGATATTCGTCAACAAGTTCCTGAATAGTACCGACATCGTCGGCGTGACTCTCCTCCATCACTTTCAACGCTAATTTGTCAGCCCGTTCTAGGGTCGCGTCCAGCGCTACCAATTCTTTTGCTATCTCTGCAAGTTGCTGCATCCTTTTTCGCGGAGAGGCTTTTTGCTCTGGAGTAGCCAAGTGCTGAAGCTGCGTCAACCGAACGTCGATTTGCGTCAGCGCAACGACAGCTGTGCCGTGAATAGTGATGAATTCGCGATAACTCTTGTGCTCGCTTTGCAGCGCAGTCAACACCGCATCAATTCTGGGTCGAAGCGCGTTCCACCTATCGATTACTCCACGAACATCAGCGGTCAAAGATCTCAAATTGTCAGGCTCCAAACCACCCTTAGCGAGGCGGCTGTAGTTCTGTTCGAGTGTCTGACGAGCGGGACTGTGAGCTTCGACGTCTTTTAACATCTTCTTGGCCTTCTGCACAGTCTTCGCAGTCTCCTTTTTCGACAGGTCATCGACATGACTTTCGAGCTTCTGCAATTCCGATTCGGTTTTTATGAGCCACTCTTCGTGTTCCGTTTTTAGCTTCTCCAACTGCTGGAGCAGCTTCCACGCAATCATGATCTTCCGTTTGCGTTCTGCGGAACCGACGCAAGCCGCTTTCCACCGTCGTTCCAAACCGTCCATCCCAGACTTGATGGCATCCGTGTTGAAGGATGCCTTCCAAGAGTCACAATCACTGAGCAGTATTTCACACAGGTTCAGAACCTCTCCGATGTTGCCGCTTTCGGCTTCGATCATCTTCTGCAGGACGTCGTGATCTTGGATCTTCTTGTCGACGGCATTCTGACTCCTTGCTTCAAGGATGAACGGCTCATTCAACTGCACTTCGATTCCTCCGAGCCACTGTCTTATCTCGGCTATTCGTCTTTCCAAGTTATTAGTCGTGTGAACCAGGTCTTCTATCTTGCTTGTCCGAGCTTTACTGGCATTCAACAACTTCGACCATCTCTCGTTGAGCTCGTCTAACGATCTCTCCAGTTTCTCTCTCTCCGTGCTGTCCTCTGCAACCTCAATTAACTCTTTACCAGTGTTCTGAAGCCAGTCCAATTCCCTCTGCTTAAGAGCCATTTCGGCTTGAAGTTCGGACTCTACCCTCTTCAGAGCCTCTTCAGGTTCATCCACAGCCATAGAGTCACAGTTCTGTATTCTATCCTCGGCATCTACTGTCCAAGTGATCAATCGAGATCGTCTAGTTTCCCAGCGGTTATAAAGGCCGCATCGTTCTCCTAGTCTGTGAGCAAGAAGAGCCAACTGATGTTCGAGGTCCCCGTGCTGCTGCCACAGAAGAGAACCGTGCTGGTTCAGGGACTTCATTTCGGAAGGACTCAGGCACTCCTTCAATTGTTCGGCCGTTATACCAAGCGCTTCAAGATCGGAGGTGGTAGCAGCCAGTTTGGCCTTGACATCCTGAAGCGAGTCGAGCTCTTGACGAGTTCGCGTTAGACTGCTGGGTCCAAGGAGGAAGGCGTTGTTCAGCGATTGGCTGACTTCTTGGAAGGCAGATGTGATTTTGGCGCTTTGTTTTTCGTGCTGTTCACTGAGCTCCTGTATCCGGACGACGAAGTCCTTCCAAGTTTCAAGTCCAGCCCGAATGTTTGCTATACGTTGCGTATTCGCGGCGTGTTCCATGCGCACCGAAGCGGCAAGGGCCTCGTCGCAGTTGACCAGCAGAGATTCTTGCAGGCCGGAAAGAGACTCGGCCTGCATCTCGCCAGCGGGTAATTTCTCCAAGAGAGAATGGATTCTCGCGAGGACCTTGTCCAGTCTTCGCAGATGGATGAACCGGAGCTGGAGTCTGCTCCTTTCCCTCTCCGTCTCCTTGAGCCAGGCCAAAAGCCTGTTCTGGTCATGTCTGTACTTTTCCCAAGCAGCGAGACGGTCTCGCACCGCGGCATGTCGTTCCATGATCTTTGCGAGAGTCTCATTGTGGAGATTCGTCAAGGCGTTAAACTGCTCGGCCACGGAGAGTTCGCGACCCTCCTCGGAATTTACGGTCAGCAAGAGATTCTGCTGATCAGTTAGCAGGTTCTTGTGAACCTCGCACAGGTGTCTGTGCTCTGAGAGACCGCTGTAATCCCCGGGGACTCCCATCGACAGGAAGTCTTGAACATGAGCGAGATACTCCTGCCAGAGACGCAAAGCAGCCGCGCCGTCCTGCGAACGAACCAATCGAGCCGACAGCCGATGATACTGCTGGAAAGTCTCTCGGAAGACCCTTTGCCATAGTTGCAGTACTTCGACCACGGAGGTTTCTTGAGGTGCAGTCTCCAGGGCTCGGTCTTTTATCGACTGCAAATGAGGCTCCGTTCGCGTTAACGCTAGGAGATGATTTCTGAGTAATTTCAGTTGCTCCTTTGAATCTCCATGACCTACGGCCGCGAGACTCTGGAATCGAGATAAGATTGTGTTGCGTAATTATTTTAACGAAAGACGTATTTACACATGGTAACGGAGTAAAAGTGAAACACTGTTTGGTAAATGTTTTCATACGGAGCGGAAGAAAAAAGATTCATCTTAAACTGTGGGGGATATAGCATGTCGGTAATCGCTGTTTGATCTTGAATCGGGCGATTGCAACTGCAATGGAAATTCTATCGGGGAATTCACGCCGCCTTCGAAACTCCAGTGTACGTTAAGTTATAGGAACCACAGCCACTCAGCTGTTGCGGATTCCGTGACCAATGTAATTGCCACTCAGTGAGCCTACTGACCTTGACATAACAAATTGTTTCGAAACTACAATTAAAATATAAGCGTGTGCCGGGGGGTATGATTGAGTTGTGCCAAGCACCAGAATCGCGCCAAATGCCCGCGCTAACATCAACGGGAAAGGCGCCGTGACTAATAACTCGCAATATCGTAAATCCACGCCACGTATACACGTTTATTCAATCTACACCTCGAAATCACCAATTAAGCTAAAAATCCACAACCCGTCTGTTTCTGAGGTACCGATGAATAATTGTTTCTTTATTTTGTTTTTTTTCAAGCAAAGTTGCGCTATATTCTCTTTATTAGCCGGTCCACTTTCCGATTGAACTTATTTTTGTTTACACGAACAAAACCATCCCAAGAGCCACACGTAGTAGACTGTGTGAAGAGCGGTACTTGTGCCGGTGACACCGTATCTGGATATATTCAAGAGAGCGTCCGAGGATACGATAAGCAAGATTTCTGACCACTCTCGAAGACTACTCTGACAAGAACGTAACCGGAAGATAACGATCTATAAACATATATCTACTTAACGTACAAGCTCGCTTCTTCCGGCACCGCAAAACAATGCAAATTGTTACACAAATCACGCACTTCCGTTCCAGGTTACAGACACGGGGGTTGGTGCCGGTATCATTTAAAGTTTACGTCGCTGAAAATTGCGTACACACCTGCTGGACAGAGTCGAGGAAGATCTTCGTATGGTTAAGATCACCGATCGCCAACTCCTGGTTCAGCGCTCTGGCGTCTGCTGTGTCGGCCAGAGTCGACAGGGCTTCCCTTACATCCTCAAGACGGCGACCCAGCGCCTCGACCTCCGTGTGTAAAGGGCCGCCTGCGTCAAGGCCAACGTCCGAGGCGATCTGTGCCACAAGTCCACGAAGTTCGGCCAATCTCTCCTTGTGTTCGGCTAGTGTTTCCTCGCAAACCTGCATTTTACAATTGATGAGAAAAGAAAAGACGTTAAAAATTGAACGAGGAGAATTGAAATAAACATTTTTTTCTGAAATTTATTGCAAGATTTCATCGGCATTAATTCAGTGACGCAATCGACGATCTGCAGATCTTTGTAGTTAAATTTCAAATAGAATTAACTTTGGACTAGATTTGTTAACAGTTTAATGCCCTTAATTTAAACTGAGGGAAACCCTGTTTATATAAACTTTATGAATTCGTTTTTCGTAATTTTGTGATAAATTGTCGCAAAAGAGAAGTTTCGAGAAAACGTGTCTGAACTTGCTACTTGTAATAAAATTAATTCAAATATATCCAAAGAATATCTTAATGCTGTTTACAAATGCGTAATAATTATCGTTTCTCAAGGTCCAATTACGATTCGACGAGTTATCGTTACGTATTAATGTTACTTGCTGTATGAAAGTACGTAACAATAACGGATATATAATATTATTACCCGAACGAGAGTGCCGATAGACGCTGTTCTTTTTTTAGCCGTCTGTATTATCGGTGCAGCTTTAAACGTGTTTGAGAAATTCTTTTCTCCAAACGTTAAGGATTCTCGTTTCAAAAGCTACATAATATTCTAATATCAATACTGACGCAACCGAACGATTCCGAGATCAACAACTTCTATAACCGTCAAGCATTATTTGTATATTATACAAAAATTCCACAGCAGCACAAAATGATGCCGATAATTCATACCTATATTCATATTCTTTCCTGAGAACGAAGCAAAAAATGTATTAAAACTTTCACTATATCGGCCGTAGGAATTTCCATTTCGTATGTAATACGCGGGAACTACGGCAGCTGCCGGTATTTTATATATTTGCTGGTATTTGCCCCGGAACAAACCAACTCTTGTGCGCGAGCGTGTGTTTATTGTGACTTTGAGGATATTTATAGATATCACCACGAGGTTTCAGTCTCCTCCGTCGCTCTCCACCAGGCTACAGGAGTGTTATAATTTTGAAACGAATTTCAACCGCGGTTGGCAGCGTATATGCATAGAATTTCATCGACAATCCAAGGATCTTTGCCGTTTCATTACTATCCGTATTTCGTTACAGTATGGATAAATTTTATATTCTTAAAATCGATCAAATTTAGCGATACATCGAATGCGTCTCATCTCCCGCGGTTAATTGAGAAAATAAAATAAATTCGAGCTACTTTCGTGCATATATGTCAACAGATGTTTAAGCAGGCCGTAGAAACCAGCAACAGCGACCAGATGGCGAATTACGCTCAACGGAATCGTGATGATTCGGAAGCATTTGACGTAATCGCCAAGTTACCAAGTGTGTTATTCGTGTTCGCTTAATTAGACTATATTTAATTAAACAACGATCGAGTATACAGTTAGCTCTTGATACTCAAGTAATGAGATCGGGTAATTAATCGGTACTTTAGTCAATCGGTCTAATGCCCTTTCGCTTGCAATAACACAGTATTATAGGTAGGTACTGTCTACGAAGTTAATCAATTTAATTAAAATGCTCGCTGCAACAACCAAGGACTTAATTTTTGTATTATATCCATGTGCAGGTACAAAAATTCTTTGCAAGTAAAGTTTGAAGTCTTTGTAATCGTAAATAACCGCTGCCATGTACGTTTATGTGATAAAAACTGAGAGACAAATTTTTAGAATATTAAATGCTTTTCCGCACCAATTTCTTGTACATGTCTGTACAAATTTTTTAATAAAAAGAAAGCGACGGTATAACGAACCGAAAATAAATGTTGGGTCATTGACATTTTTAGTCCCCGTCTATAAGCTCTATTCCGAACCAACTAAATTACGTTGAAGTACGTGGGCTTATCATCGGTGGTCCGTCTCTCGTCTGAATACCACAGTTTTTAGAAACCTTCTCGTACAAAACAGACTTTCAAATAGTTCAATTTTTATTATGTAGCAAGCGCAGTTTTTCAGATGTGTGCAAGTTAAGAAGCTTAGTTCATTTCATATATCTGAGATATGACATGCGAGATAAGTTTAGTGCTGACTTAGCTAGAGAAATTGTTTAACATTCCAAGATAGCAGAACTAATTATACAACGTGCCTTTATCAAACATGTTTCTTCTTCTTTCTTATTTGTACTAATCTTTGAAGTGATCTTACAGTAATTGGTTCATGTTTTCGATCAATTGAAGCTGCAGACTTACTGCGATTAAAACGATTGAACTCCGATGAACTGCAAGTAAGGAAAATTGCAGAAAAGTGAAGAAAAAACGAAAGTTACACGATACGTGCTTCTTAACGCTATTATACCTTTAGTTCTTCCGGAGTGCACATAGTTCGCTCATTTGTACCCAAGCGGTAAAATAATCTTCACGTGCCGTTGACTGCACTTTGACGTTTCACTAATTGACATCACGTGGCCCTAAGCCACTGGAACGAAAGTGAGAGAAAGAGAGAGATAGAGATAGCGAAACACGTGTGTACAGATACTCGGAAGGAACGTCATGTCTGCGCAAGCAGCATACCGAGAAAGTGGGCGTAAAATATAAGATAGATCCGACTGATTATATCCATTTAAAAACCCCGGACCCGGGTGTATTAATTTTAGCTGAGTTTTATTAGCGTGGGCAACAACAACGGGGACGAAATCACTGTAGCGTATAATGGAACACTGTGTTAGGATATGGATGCAAAAAATTAACACTCGACAGCCCGCCGAGATGAACTCATCGTCGAGTTCAGGCTCGGAGGAGACCAAAAATTTTTTCAAATATTCGAAAAATCCGGAAACGCCGATCGGCAGGCGCGAATACACACGAACGAAGGCTGAACGCGGATGTGTATCTGTGAAGCAGGCGTCGCGACGCCCTGGTCCAGACTGGCGTCTGGGAGGATCGATGCGCCGACTCCCTCGCACAATACTTCCCCTGTCGACTGTCGACGACCCCTCCGACCGACTCGCCGAGCACCCTTCCAAAAATCTTCGGCCATTTTTCCCGACCCTGCAGGGATTTCTCGTTTAGAAACAGGGGAGCCGTCGGAGCGATCTCACTGCGGATGACAATGGCTACGCTTTTTCAAATAACCGGCCGGAACTCTGCACGTGCCTGACGCACTTTTCGAGATGATGATCGCGCGTGCGTCATACGACGATCCCCCCAAAGCCATGCGGGATAATCAGTCATTGAAGGGGTCCGAAGGACCGGGAGGGTGGAGATCGCCCGAGGAAAGATAATGGTCTATTTCAATTTTATAATCAATATATTTAGAGACTAGACCCCGATGAAAATTCAAAAATAAATTATTGGAATTTTATTCCTAGTAAGAGGCAAAAATACCTACGCTGGGCAGTTAAAATTCAATACTTTGTTTTAGTAACTTTATTATATCACTAGGTGGTCGAGTGTTTATCTAAATACTACAGTCGTAAGTTAACAGCGATTGTTTTATAGAAATGTAGAAAGGAAGGAGGAACAAAATTATAAACTAAAAACTAAACTGACTTATTTTCTTTGGGAAAATTATTTCTCACTGATTCAACGAGACGGATTTTTTTTTCGCATTGAAGTCAATTCAGTATCGCTAAAATAAAGCAAACTGCGTGCATTTTTTAAAACTATTAATCAAAAATGGAATTAAACAATTCCTAAAATTATAATTTCGACCCGCGACGCAGTGGCGTTCGATTTGTCAATGCCCGATGACATCACGTGCGCCCTGCAGCAGCGACAACTGTTCATTTTCCGACCATATGTCAGGCCCTTGGGGTGTCGTGGGTTAGGAACAAAAACCGGCCACGAAGGCGAGCCGAGGGGCGGATGTACCAAGTCTTTCCGTAGAAATAATACACCCTGAGACGATTCATTTATAGGGGTTTCTTACGCGCGAGATTTATTTTCTACACCTGTATTCGTTTCGTTGCAAAATCGTTCAATTAACATCTATTCAAACTGACCATTTCTCACGAAGAATTATAAAAAATAATTTAAAAATATATCCCCAAAGTAAGAAACCTATTGCGAGATATTGTGAATAGAGGTAAACGAGTGATTGGTCAAAGCCGGTTTATTACGGTTGCAATCTCTACGTTTTATTTTTAATGAGGTTCAAGAAACACTGCCTGATCTCTAGAGGCCACGTTATTAAGATAATCTCTCCCGAAGAGGCTGCACGCTGCAGATAAGAACTTGCGTCCAACGCGCTGACGGTAACTTAAAGCTGCAACTGAATTGACAACTATTATATGTATGCATCTTGAAATCAGCGTGCGTCACGCGTAAGTGTAAGCTAATCAAGCTACGCATGATCTATTAGCAAAGCCTTCCGCTTCTACTAACTTCCGGATTAACCCTAATCGGTCACTGAGTGTGAACCCCCCCGCCCCACGACATTTTTCAAACTCCTCGTAGAGTTCAGAAATAGACTTTCATAGTTTGTTTGCTCGAAATCAATTTTGTAAAAAAAAATTTTGTAAAAGTTTTTTATTCCGTTTTACCCAAATTGTGACGACGTTTTACACTATTTAAACAATCAATTTTGGTTAGGAATATTGGGAGAATTTTTTCAACGATCCTTAAATAATAACTAGATACCTTTTTAGATTTTTAGAACTCATTGTTGAAACAGGATATCACTTTTTTAGAGCTGGGGTGAATTTCACCTCGCGTGAGCGTTAGACGATTCTACCAAGGTGTGACAATATTAGGGTTAATACGCCAAAAAAGCAGTGAGCGCAACAGGGATTTGTACGGTTTCAATTTATTACACTGCTATACTTCGAGCGCATCGGAATTTGCAGATCATTCGACGAGAATTATCGTACGTCTTAGATTAGGCGTGAAAATTAATTTTATAAAAATCAAAAAAAATTCATAATATCAAGTTTTCCCTGAAGTAAGTATGTTAGAGCACGACGTAAAATGGAAATAGTTGAAGCGTCGTCTGACCTTCCCTAAATCGCACGATTTATGCCTGCGACAACCTTTGAGCCATTGAGTCATGGACTCGATTAGGACCGGAAACCGTTCACCGATGCCCTCAACCTTATTCACCAGTGCCAACTGGCAAGACGTGATTAAAGTAAAAAACAAACAATTCTTATTTGCATACATTTCGGCATCGGACCACCGCTGTGTATGTATCTAATATACCTCTGAATAGGCCAGTGTTATAAAAGTGCGTCATACGGTGGTAATTTTGGAATCATTCCGACTATCGATGACTCACGTTTCCAATGTGTTTGTGCATATACACAATTGACAAACACTAATGCGTGCGGTCGATCTGTGTTCGGTACCGACTCAAGGTTCAGTTTCGCTGTAATCGGACGCTGATCGCAATGTCAAAGTCATTCGCATAGGTTACTCCGTGACCTTAAAGAGGGGATGCCAGTAGACGGCTAACAATGTGGGTGAATTTTAGAAATTTGTATATCCCGCCAAGCAATCACTCGACTCGATTCGATTGGGGTTTGTTTTATTGAAAAGTAAAAGACCGTGGTGTATTATTTACATTTCTTTTTTTTCACGCTTTACAATAACAATGCTTCCTACTAATTGATTCTAATTGAAAAAAATATCTCGACGAAGCTTGATCTATAAAAATACACCCCAATTGAAATCAATAATTTGTTACGGGGCTGAAGTTAGTAACGTTAACGTAACGAACCATCAGGTGATAAAATAATAAATTCGCAACTTTAGAATGACTTTAAAGAACTTGGCATTTCGAACTAAGAGTATGTTTCGTTTATCATGGTTTACCAAATTTCATACATTCCTGAAAATGCGAAGTAACAATTTTTCCTAAACATGCATCGTTACAGTAACGTTACTAACTTCATGCTCAAAATTAATTGCGGTTATCGCGGTATGAATTTCTGGAATTCACCTACTTTTTCCACGTCTTACACTCGTTTTCAGTTACCGATTAATGAATAAAGCTAGTTCGTCGATTATGCAACTGATTGCCGATTAATCGCCACGTATCGTGTCAGAATTTAATTTTTTTCTTATCTCTGCCTATCTTAATTTCCACATACCTTGACTTGCTTCCTTGCTTCTTCGGGTGGCAAGTTGGACACGCTGCCCATTTGCGTGTCGACCCAAGCCTTGACAGCGGCGCTTGCGTCCCGATATTGCTGCCAAAGTCTAACAGCGTGATTATACTTGTTGCAAAGGGCGTCTAGTTCCGCCCTCGTATCTTCCCAGGCCTGGACCGCCTCCTGGACGGCGGCTTCGACGCGTTCCCCGACCTCCGCCGTGCAGGACTCCCGTAGAGGTTCGGCTGCGGCCCGAAGTTCTCCAACAAGGGCCTCGCGAGCGCCCAAATCTCCGCTTAGACCCTGAAAATTTGTTAAGAAAATGTTGGTCAATTTTTCGGATTGGTCAGACGGTTTTTACCATCACTGGATTATGTTCTCCGACTAATGCTTCACTCCGGCCAACCGTTCTAGCCTTTAAAATAAACAAGGTCGCTGATATTTCTACATCGATGTTGGACTCGGAAGTCTATGTATGTATAGAAATCTGTGGCTGGAAGTCGGTTTCCGGCTTATATTCGCGTCTCTGTAGGCGATAAATACAACCAAAGATCAAAACAGTGGTTTTCCAGGCGGCTAGACCGGGTACCTACGTTATGTTATATACAATTCCTGTGCACTGCTTGATCGTAAAATCGCATCTGGTTTTGCTCTCGTTTCAAACAGAGATATTCAACAGACCGGAGTTCACTTGTGGCTATACATAGACGCGTCGAAGCAATGTCGATTTCAACTAACAGACGGTACAGCTTTATGGTCTGCATTCGCTTATCTGCACGTCTTGTATTCGTTCGTCTTCAGTCGAGAGAGGTTCACGCGATTGGAAGTATAATCTATACACCTATACATATATACATGTAATATGCATATGAAGATTAGTCTTTCGAGGAGAGAGTGATAAAAAATTTTAAATACACCATGCGTGGGTAATAAAATATCCCTATTATACATATACGAGTACGTGATGCACTAAGGCACAAAACGGAATTTATTCTTATCATTATGCAAAAAATAAAATATCTAATTTTGCAGTCAATTTTCTTTCGCATAGCTTTCTGTCCTCGATTCCTTCTACAAATAAACTTCCCCGCTATGTAATGTCGTTGTAATACCGATTCTCAGTGGCACGCTATCGCACCGCTCAGAAAATGTTTTACAACAATTATAAGATGCCGAGCGAATCAGTTCTTGACGTATTACCCTTCACTTACTAATTCTAAGTGAGCCGGCCACTCCTAAAACCATTTCTTCAGATATCGGTTGAATCAATACATACTTTCGTATCCTCAACGTTTCTGCGCTCGAAACGAGTCCCTGTATCGCCGTACAAAAGGCACGTATCGAAGTTTGCATTCGGTTTAAGGCTAAGTAGCCACACACGCGAGTCTCTGCGTGTATGCAAAAAGATTCCTCCCGGCTCTGGCCCAAGTATATTAAAGTTAATTTTATTCCTTCATTCGTACTGGTGGAATGACGTAAGATTTTTTCACGTACAGCCAGGGAATCGACGCACGTACGATTCTGCCGACGATGGATGATTCACGAATTGAAGTATCAATAAGGATTATACTAAAGTAACAAGTTCGATTTGGCTGCCGTAAAAATATTGCAAACAATCGTACAACATATATTTGTATTCTTATAAACATTGAACAGTCCTAAAAGTGGAAAAACGTACCAATAATTCAACGTTAATTTTTTCCTCCACTAAATTATGAACAGTAATTTAAACTTTCCTGATTAAAAACCACCTCTGTAATGATAATAATAATAATCACGATGCTAATTCTTATCTGCCGTGAAACTAAAATCTCATAAATCACAACAATAATACGCAGCATGATTTATTCAAGAACTAACATCATCCATCACGGACTTCCAATTTTTCATTTGAAACGGTGTTTTCTTCTTCTTTCTTTATCTCCAATTTTTCTTACCGGAGACCGAGGACTCTTTGGTTTTGAAAAATTTGCATAGTACGGTATAAAGTAAACGTAGATGAAACTGCCGTTCTAAGGTAAATACTCGTGCGGGTATACCAAACATATTGCAGAGGTGCACGTGATGCTTTTTTACATGAATAGGAAGGTCCACGTGGCGACATTTAGTGACACCGTTCGGTCAGCGCGTAACAACTTTAGCGATTATGTCATTCCAAGTATAATTATTATTAACTGGATTAACAAACGGCACGTTGCAGGATATATTCACAAGAGATAATACCAACTATGAAAGAGAGACACGCGCGTTAGGCACCTACACAAATTTACACAAACATTCATTCCCAAGCAATCAACCGTGTCCATATAATATAATATAATAGGATACGAGAAACGTATCAATGAAGGACTCACGACGCAAAGTCTTAAGAGGATTTATTTTTTGCTTAGCCAAATTACCCGGGATTTGAACCAAATATTTTCTTTTCAGTGCGTAGTATTGGAAAAAAATTCTTACTATTACGTAACGAACAACGATACAATAAGGACAAGTGCGTCGGGTTTTGACTTTTAAAGGACGTGAATTAACGATCGTTCGTTACTTTTTTTTTCATCTAGGAAGATTTTTTTTTCTTGTTTGCTAGTTGGAAATTTTTGAACGTGAGTCAATGTACACGTGACTCGAGTTTCTTATCGTCAGCAGCAATTCACGATGAACTATAGCTACGGAGACTTCCGTTAGTGGAGCTAGTGCTAAAGTTAACCGAAACTAAAGCAAAGTAACGGCTTAACTATAAATAACCACCTCTATATCTATAAACGCGTTGCATTTCGCGGTGAGGAGCGAAGCTGCAAGTCGCATATTTTTTGTACTTTATACATCAAATCACGGTACAAAACGTTGGCTTGCAGTCGAATACGGATCTAAAATTTTACTCGGCGGTATATAATTCTGGCTATCCATTTTGCAACGTCAACGTTCATTGCAGCGTGATTCCCATGGAACAATGACGAGATTACCTGGGAAACTAGGAAGACATTCACAGCTCGCGTCACGACTCAGCCAATGTTTTACGGTTCAGTGCCTGTGCAGCAGGACGCGATGCCGGTTCGCTAACCGGAGGTATAAAATCTGCGGACACCAGCTAATTGCAAACGTCAACGTCAACGAATAATTTGCATAATGCGCGGAATACGTTAGCTAATTTTTTACCTGCAATTTTTTGTATCCAAAGACCATCAAATATGCGGGTAGCGACTACGAAAATACATTGCATATAATTCTACAATAAGTTTAAACGAAATAGAATGAATGACCGTTCTCACCTAAATATCCGCCGTTCGATAGCAAGAATAGCAGAGAGTTCGAGATGATTGAGTGGCTATGTGCAACGATAAACAGTTTAGAACAATGCAGAGAAATTATGAAACCGAGACTGCAGATCTCAAGGCGTCTCAGCTATGCAGTCATCGAAGAAAACTGCGATAATATGCACGAGTAAGAACCTTGGCGTCCACGTGAACACGAGAGATAGGCGTTCTGCACACGGAAAATATGCAATAAACTGCATTAACGTATTTTTTAAACGGATTCACAATTACGTATATAACACTATCTTGTAATACCACGAGGAACAACACCAACGATGAAACGTAACATGCAAAACGATGTACAAACATTAAGAATTTGTTTAAACGACGTGGAGGTTCCGACACTCGATCACCGGTGTGTTAGAGCGCGCGATCTTTACTCGCCCACGATTGGGCGCCGACTGGCGAGAAGACCGTTGATAGCACCGTGGCCGCTACTGATAGCATTCCGAAACAAATACATAATACGAATCAAGCCGCCCGTCCGATTGGTCGGTGCGCGTGCGTAGCCGGCGAGTTTTAACGTCCGTGAAACGGTCGGAAGTTGGATGGATGGGTGAGTCGTTGGTGTGTGCAGCCCGGCGAGGGCGTGGATCGAGTCAAAGAGTCTTATCTCCACGGCTCCATGCAAGTCTGACGCCTCGGCTTTTTCGTCCAAACTACGACGCCGAGAATTTCATTATATTCTGAGGGTTTGAGTCGCTCAAATTCGAAACACATTAAATAAGAATGTACGTGTAAACTAAGTTGTCACACATATTTCTTGTGCCGAAATAAAGATACTCTAAAAATTTGAAACTGTTCGGAGCAGCATTAGGGTAGATACAGCGCATAAGGCGTCTGAATACGGTCATAAGTCAAAAGGTTCCTTGTTTATGATGGAACTGTACATAGACCGTTTTTGGATAAGATAAAACATTACGGTAGCCTATTTTCTACTTTACCGGCATTTTGTGGAGGTATTATGTAGCCGGCTATTGAATGCCGTTTCTTAGAGCTTGGTTATCTTAGACTCCATGGTTATGAGTATGGTGTAGACTCGGAATAAAATGTTCGAAAAGCGCTAACGACATTTCAAAGTGCGACTAGTAATACATCGTGTTTTATGACAGAATTTGAAACAGGTTGTTATATTATTGGCCAACTATTTCACTCGTCGATTAACACCTACACGCTGGCAAGTCAGAAACGCCTTGAGATATGAGGTCGGCGTCAATTATAATGAACTGTTCATAGTACCTACGACTCCGCGATATTGATGTGTCAATGTGGCACATGATAGTTTTTTATTTGAAATCTATACGCGAATATAACGTACTATGCAACAGGAAAATGGTATCAGAATTCTTTTTCAAATGCAAGGGGCGAGGAGAATCGAGATGTATTTTTAATCCAGTTTCAACGTCTATATATATTTCACAAGGGTCATTGAAACCTGCTGCACCGAAGCCCAAGAATGCTTCGCTGACGATAAGCTGCGTCTGCAGTAACAGTTCTCTGTCGTTACAGAATTTGAAAGGGTTCGTTAAGCAATACAACGATTGTAAAGTTGAAACTGGCAAATTGGTAAAAAAACCGTAGTTACTGAACGACAATTTATTTACCCTCTTTTTAAGGTATAGAGCAAGAATTTAATGGGGTATTATAATTGGATTTATCCACGGATTCGATTGGATGGATTTTCATAAATTATTAAACGGCAAATAATACATAGCAACAATAGTCATTACACCGAACTCTACTACCCACCGAGCTCATTGTGTTACGAGCGACACCTTTAAAGTGATGTTCTTCAAGTGATAAAAAGACGATTAATTTATACCGATATCTTACCTCCAGCCGTTCGGTCGCCTTTAGCAGTCTCTCGTAGTCAACGGATCCCTGGACGGTAAGAAGTTCCATCATGTAATCCGCCTCCTGAACGGACTGCTGAACGACCTCCAACTGCCTTTCAAATCTGCGCCAGAGCCCGAGTCTGTTCCGAAGAAGAGTAAGGAGTCTTGCGCACCGGGATTCCAGTTCAGTGTGTACATCCTGAAGGTTGGAGATTTTTCTTTCAACGGCGAGTGGTGACACCGACACCCTGGTCCGCATCGGTAGGGTATGAAGAACCTGGCGTAGTCCCATCAGGTCTTGCCACAAGTTGGTCAACTCCTCGGCGACGCCGTGGCACCGATCCACGCACGCCGCCACGATTTCACTACCTTGACCCTCGTTGCCTTCGCATTGGTCAAGAACGGATGACTGTCTCTGATGAGATCTACGAACCCGCGCGAGACCTCGTTGCAAGGCTTGCAAGCGCTCTCTGAGAAGTTGCGCAGCGTCTAGCTCCTCGCCGATCAATCCTTCGATGCGGCGTGCCGATGACAGCAGGACTCCGACCCGCTCGCTTTCTGCAGCCGGAAGTAGTCCTAGCCGGCCGAGTTCCTCCTGTATGATGACGACTCTATCGAAGAGAACAGATAACCGTTCAACGTACAGGTCAAGCTCTTCTTCGGTCTTCAGAACTCCATGGAAATCGTCGATGGTGACACGAAGTTCGTTCAGTTCTCGCTCCAAGAGCTTCAGCTTGTCGTTAACCGGGACGTCGCTCGACGATATATTTTCGGCAACGGAAGCTTGGATCGTGTTTATCTTTTCGGTAACGCCTTGCCAACGGTCTTGGAGCTCACCGTGGAACTGCCTCTGAAGCATCTCGTCTGACAATGGAACGATTCTAAGTGCCTGCTCGAAGTTGTTCTCAGCCTCGTTACGGATATTGTTGTGCACCTCGTACTGCGCTTTTATTTCCTGGAAGAAAGGAGAGACCTTGATTTATTTATTTATTTATTTATTATTTCATCTCAAAAACCCTCTTTTGGCGGGGAATTCAACTACTCGAAAGAAGGACTCCGTGTATCCGGATCTTTAAC
Organism: Neodiprion lecontei; assembly: GCF_021901455.1. NCBI lineage: Eukaryota > Metazoa > Arthropoda > Insecta > Hymenoptera > Diprionidae > Neodiprion > Neodiprion lecontei. The sequence goes on from NC_060262.1 coordinate 36,364,801, forward strand.
CGAATTCGTTGGGCTCATATGTCACTGCCGCATCTTGTCTGAGGGGGTATATTTACTCTAAAAATACCAAAGTTGATGGTGTACTCGCCTGTGGCGGTGAGCCAAGTCTATTTTCAAACTTGACCTGAATCTATGAGCAAGCTCTTAACCCGTAGCTACATGAAAGAAAGTTCGAGAGGTTTGGACACCGAGAGAAAGCTTTAAGTATTTACAAATATAACATAAATTCGTGAAAACTTACCCAGAATTGTCGCATGTTACCGCCCGATGGATCGTGGACAAATGCAAGATCACGTTCCGCGGAGTTCATCCAATTTTCCAATCGACCAACTAACGCTTCCTGGGTTGTCCAGCGATCTTTAAATGCTATGAGACGCCTCAAAGAAGATTCCACTTCGTCTTGAAGCTTGATGATAACATCCAGTGCCTCTCCATATCGATCTTCGGGGTCTTCAATTTGCACCAATTCTTCCAAGCTACGAGCTACTCCTAATAGCTGAATTAGACGTGCATGGTGGGTCGCGATGTCGGAGGATAATGACTGAAAACCATATTGCAATGAGTCACATCACCAAAAGATTAAGTACTGTAATCGAAAAAAAATTATATAATAATTCTTACCTGATAAAGCGAAATATACTGTTCATAGTCAGACGACGTGACTGTTTGTAGGTCCGGAACCCGTTGGTGAGCAACTCCCAGCCATCCCCTTTCCTCCTTAAGTCCTTGTTCAAGTATAATCCATCTTGAAGCTGCCAGAGACATCTGCTGAGCGCGAGAAGCAGCCTGGTCAAGCAGCGTGGTTGCTTTCCTGTGAAGTTCCTCGTGGAGATCGGAATACTTTGCTCTTGTCTCTCTATCAAGGTTGCCCTCTAGAGATTCGAGAATAGCGCGACAGTGGTTCAAGTTGACGAAGAATTTCCGATGCTTCTGCATTTCCTCCTGCAGGTCTTCTAAGCTCGCGACTGATATTGGACTGTCCAATAAGTTCTCCGCTATCTCGGTGATCTGTGCAAATTCCTGCAACGTTTGCTCGTACTCTTCGGCGAGGGAAAGAAGTTGTAGCAGTCGGTCTCTCTCAATGCAGATGGTGTACTCGATGACTCGGGTCATTTCGTGAGCGGCGTAAGTGTCCTCGGGGACAATCTTCCCGGGATAATCCTTCAAAATTCGTCTCGCGGCAGAAACCAACTTTCCAGTCTTCCACATGTGACAGCGGTTAGTGTTATCAATTTTTTCTAGCTCTTGAAGCTTCCACTGCGTCGACGCATCACTCGCTATGATGATATCCAGTTGCTTTCGATGTTCGTCAACTAGTCGAGAGACGTTGTTAACACCATTCAGGAACTCGTCCCAGCGGATAAGTTCCGTAGTAGCGTACTTCTCTCCGTCATCGGTGACGTTTTCGATTGCCTGAACCTGAGACTGTAGAGCATCCAGGCACTCCATTATTCTTTCACGATCTTCTTCTACGAAGTGCACTTCGACGTTATTCCAAATAGAGTCCAACTCCCTGACACTTTCCTCGACATGATTGATTTCTTCTTTCAGTTCAATGAACGTTCGCAGGTCGTCGTGTGAAGGTCCGTGGGGACTTTCCCTACTCAGAAAAATTCTGTACTCCACAGACTCGAGCCAGGTTGATATGGTCTCAACTACTGTGATCAGAGTATGTTTTATAATGACTGTATCACTTTCTTCTTCGACAGCAGCTCGCAGCTGGCCCAAACCGCGTTGAACAGTTCCACTTAGTTCTTCGATGGATTCGGTCGTAATCACCTGATCCAGAGTTGCTATGTAAAGTATGTTGGATAAATGAGTGGTTTGTTTCGCATTTTGCGAGTTCCTTACACGGTCTGCTATGACTTTTGTGGCTCTTGTACGCTGTGAGACTTGATTTTGCGGAACACCGTATTCCAACGCCTCCGCAAGAAGCAAGGATGTTGGGCTAGGTGTTTTTCGAACAGGACTGTGCGATACTAAGAGTCTGTCTTCCCAGCTGGAGTTGGGACTGGTATCACGTTTTTCATACTCTGTACTCAAAGGCACAGGAACTTTGGATGTTTTTTGGTCGTCAATCGTGTCGGTATAAGATTTCACTTCCACTTTTGATGATGGTTTAGTTTTTGCGGAAAGCACAGATTCCGTTGGAGAAAGGGGTTCCTCTGTCGTATCCATTGGTTCAGGAGCTGTTACAATGCTTATAGCCTCTCTTATAGATTGACGAGAATCTATACCTACTTGGCTCGAATCTGGAGTTTTCGCTGGCTTAGCTGATACATCAGAATAAGTTGAGTGGAAAGTTGGGCCTTGAGATTGATCCGTTGATATTATCAGCTTTACCTCATCTTTAGGCATTTTTTCCGTAAGGCGTTCTTGGTGTGGCGAAATTTCTTGAGAAACTGACACAACCTGCACTTGGGCTGTATTCGGATCAGAAGACTTCAATTTCGCAATGGTAACTTTGGACGTGATGATTTCTGCCTCGGTTTCATATTTCTGCGAAACTTTACCTTGCGCTCTGATGGAGCTTAGGTCAATATCGGTCAATACTTTTCCTACAACGATGTTGCCCGGTTGTTTATTCGTGGCATATTCTTCAGAAGAATCTGGTGGCGACCCAGATCTCGTTTGATCGGAATTTTTTCTGGCTACGTCGGAATAAGACAATTTTGGTCGTGACTCAAGAGCCGTTGTAGGCTGACCAAATATTGTTTCAAGATCAGTTTTTTCTTTTTCTTTGGTAAATGGAGCCGACTCTTGTGCCTCATTTGTCTTGTGTTTTCTTTTCCTCCGCTGTCTTCTCCCTAGCCTGGCTGTATCATCTTCCAAGCTCGTAACGTTCTCCGAAAGTTCTTCGGTAATACTCGTGTCTTGCGACGTTTCTATCGCTGAAGCGCGTTCAAAATCTAGGAAACTTTGACTGGCGCTATCAGGTATTTCGATGGTGGCTTGGACGTGAATTTCGTACGAAGTATCCGTAAACGAGTCCGTCTCCGATTGCTGTTGAACAGGCTGTTCTTTTTTAGCAACGATTCTTGTCACTTCCAGTTCCTTTGTGGCTAAATCTTTCTTTTCAGGTGTACGATCAGCAGTTTTTTCTGGCACTATAGTTTGAGCACTAATATCAAGCGTAGTTGGAACAGCTTGAGTGCTTTCTTCAGAAGTTGGAACAAGTTCATGCATCTTAGTTTGTATCGACGAATCTACAGCTGTCAATTTTTCGGGAACAACAGTTTGCGACTCTCCTTCGACAGTTATCGTGGTTTTTTCGACAGTTGTCATGGCTAGTAATTCAGGGGCTTCGGTAGGCTCTGGACTTTGAATGGTGCTTGTTTGCGCAGCACTTTCAGTGGTTGGTTCTGGTGTCTTGGTCTGTATTTCCATATCGGAAGTAACTGCCGGACGCGGGCTTTCTTTAGGGGTTGTCTGCGTCTCGGAGGTATCGATTTGCATATGATCGACTACGTCAGTCTGTATGGTGGAGTCTTCTAATACAGGCATTGCAGGCGTGGGTGTTACACTGGTTTGTATGTCCACTTCCGTCGTGACGACAGGTTCTGGTGTGATAGTCTGCATCGTAGCTTCCTGTGATACCACCTTTGTTTCATTAGGCAATGGAGTTGTTTGCTGAACTGCGTCTTCGAGCACTGCTTTGGGCTCTGGTGAAATTGTTTGTGTCTCTATTTCATTGGTGGGCTCTCTTTGGATTGGAGAGGTTTGAGATTCTATGGTGATTCCTTCAACTGGAGTGGTCTGCACTTGAATGTCGTCAACCTCTGTCTTCTCTAAATCGACAGGGCTCGTTTGTACTTGCGCATCGTCGATCTCTGTTTTTTCAGGTTCAATCGGGCTGGTTTGAACATACGTTTCTCCAATTTCTGGTACCTCCAATGGAATTGGACTCGTTTGCATAAAAGCCTCATCAACAGCCACCCTCTCGAGTTCGATTGGGCTCGTTTGAACGTAGATTTCATTAATTTCTGGTTTGTCAGGTTGCACTGGACTTGTCTGCATGAAATGCTCCTCAATTGCTGGCTTCTCTGGCTCAATCGGGCTGGTTTGACACTGCATTTCTCCAACAACCGGCTTTTCAGGGTGAATAGGACTTGTCTGGACAAAGTTTTCCTCCAGGATTACCTTCTCAGATTCGAAAGGACTCGTTTGAACGGAGGTTTCCTCAGCACGCGGTTTTTCGGGTTCGACTGGGCTAGTTTGAACATACGTTTCTTCGATAACCGGCTTTTCGACTTGAATTGGACTCGTTTGTACAAAAGTTTCGTCAATCTTGGGTTTCTCTTCCTGTACAGGACTTGTTTGCACCTCATCATCTGCGGTCGGTGTAGGAATAGGCGTGACCGTTTGCATAGCCAAGTGTTCTATATCTGGTGTTTCAGGCTTACTAGTTTGATTGGACACGTCAACGGCGGGTTTTGGAGAAGTTTGCACCTCGATATTAATTTCGCTCAATTTTTCTGTCTGAACTTCTTGTTCCTCGTTGTCCGCTACTACAGGTTCAGGTGAAGTTTGTGCTGAGCTTGTGATGATTTGTGGTATTTCGGGTGACATGACTCCGGCTCCTACGTCACAAGTTTCAACGACAGTTTGCGTTTCAATCTCAGTACGTATCGGTTCCGGTTCTTTAGGTTTTATTTCGATTTCTATGTTCTCAACATTCGATAAAGCCTCGCTCTTCTGCCTACGCTTCTTATCCTTCGCATCCACTTGACTCGCTTCAGAATCAACAGGAATAATTTCATCCGTGAAGTCTGCTTCGTCGGTAGTTGTTTTAGGTACTTCTGAGTTTTCGTCATGCTTAGTTTTCACCTTCTGCTTCTTCTTCTTTTTCTTCTTGTTCTTTTTCTTCCCACCTTCGTCATCCTCAGCGGTAGAAATTTCATCTACTGTTGTTTTGTCGTCAGGTTCGTAACCGTGATCCGGTTCCGAGTTATCATCGCGGAAAGTTGAAATCAAAGACAATGGTTCTGTAATATCTTTCAAGTCCGGTTGCGGCTGTTCAGATTCATGTTTTGAAGAATCTGTCATCGGTACGTTAATATCGGTAGAATCAGCAATCGTGGTAGTAATGGAGGCGCTGGAGTCTTCTGTAACGGATTTTTCAGGGGTTTCAGGTTTATTTTTATGTTTTTTCTTTTTTCGAATTTTCCTACTCGTTGTACCGTCGGATTCACTTTTTTCAGAAGGCTCAGGGTACGTCTCGGTTTCTTTTTCAGTTGTCGGAAGGGTGCTTGTTTGTACTATTTTGTTGTGGATTACGTGCACTGTTTGTTTCTCTGCAGGGAGATTAATGTCTACGTCTTCCTTCACTATGTGATACGGAGCTACCTCAGGACGTTCAGCCTCAGTTCTTACGAATACAGATGAACCTGCCTCTTCGTCTTTCTTCTGTACCGATAAAGATATTTCAACCTTTTCCATCACTGGTTTGTACTCGGATCCGCAAGAGACTGAACTCAATTGTGGGTCTGTCAATGCATTCGCACGTTCGTGTTCAATGAAGTCATCGTTTGATTTATGATGAGTTACAATTTGGTAGGTGAACGTTTCTCTTTTATTATCTGGTTGCTCTGGAATGACAATATTCTCTTTTGTAGATTGTTGAACCTTATTTTCATCATCGTCAGCTATAAGTTTTGAAGTATCTTGCACCGGCTGAGTTTCAAGTACTAATGGCGTCGTGGATTCAAGAGCTTTAGGTGAATCAGGTATTTGGTGAACTGCCTCGATCGGTTCTATTACCACGCTTTCAGTCTCCATCAATTTTATTATTAATTTTTGTTCAGCTGTTGGACTTAGTTCTTTTGAAGGCTGTTTTTCAGGTGTTGCTTCTTTCTCCTGAATTCTGACGAGCTCATCACGGTTCATTTCTTCTGGCACAGGGATACTTTGTTTATTAAAATCTTCTACTGTGCTGCTACCTGCATGCTCTACTATTTCTACCGTGCCGGATACTAGTTTCGTGATTTGTGAGTCACCTTTACTAGGTGCATCGGACTTACACTTAGCGCGAGCTACGACATCATCCTCAGCAGTAGCAGTTTCTACGGATGGTTCGGTTTTTGAATCACCAATCGACACGTCATCGATAGGAGTCTGCAAAATTTGACATTTTTCAGTGTTGATTAACAATTGACTTAGACCAGCTGCTGGCTGATGGTCGTGTGCATCATTTACCTCAATGGGCAAATATTCCATAGCATGTTTCTCGACAACTGTGATCTTTGGAATTACATCTACCACAACAGGGGTTTCAGTACGTTCCGATTCCATAGTCACAGATTTAACATCAAACGAAGTTTGAATGTTCGATTCAACAATTCCTTCATCGTCTTTCGACGGCTCCTCAAAAGCTTGATCTATCATCTTGTTTTCTGCGGCTAAGGGGCTTTCTTCGTCACTACCTTTCTCCGATTTCTTCAGAACTTCTTCCGGCTTCGACTCGATGGAAGTAGGAGCTTGAATTGTCTCTGTAAAAGAAGATTTTGATGTCATATCTTTGGCAAATGGTCCAAAGAACGGTCCTTGCATCGGACTTCCCGGTGTAAGTGGCACCGTACCTTCCGGAAGTAGTGGCTGAGGTACCTGCGCACTGGCCTGGGCATCAAAGATATGTCTTTCAACTCCAGTACCTTCAGGAGCAAATGCAATACTGTTATCGATGATTCTCTCATTGTCATTTCTGGTTACGTTGATACTGATGTGCGGTATATCTTGCTCGTCGATTTCTACTTCTTCCGGTTCTTCGATAACTTCCTCAGTCGTTGTTTCTTTGCCGTCAATTATGGTAATCTTCCGAATGGTGCGCCTGGTTCTTCTGATCACTCGGCGAGTAACTTGCTGGACTACGGCGTGAACGCTCGAAGTGGTAGTTTGATACTCCCCAGATTCTACTGCCGACGGTTCACCTTCTATCGGTTTAAGCTGCAAATCCTGAATGTTGCCTTGGATTATTTGGTGCGAATGCTGAGGTCCCGTCTCGAACTCTTCAACGTTGATTTCGCCGCCCGGTGCACCAGTGGTAACGCGTCCCCCGTAGGACTGAGTCGTCGACAGTTCAACAGTTCCATCGGGCTTCGATCGCGTGACGGTAACTTGTTGGCCTCTCATGGTGGCCTCTGAAAAGGCTTGCGTAACCGGCGGGTTACCGTCCACTGCTGTCGACAAGGTGGTCAAATGTTGTTGAGTTGTTTGTTGGCTTGTTACCAAAGTGCGCCGGAGCTTTCGAACGATGATTCTCTTCGTGCCATCGGCGTCGACCACTACTTCAGTTGTCGTATCGTCAGGTTCTGTCAGGAAAGTTTCGAAGGCCTGCGGAGCAGCGTGCGATATGTTCAACTCCGACGTCGCGCTCTCGGTCTTCTGCGCGTCTTGGTACTTCATGTCGACCACTATGTCATCTGGCATTGACCCAGATTGTTCGCGTCTGATGAATTCTGAGCTCGTACTGGAAGGCACATTTTTCGTCGCTATTTCGATTACATCGTGATTGCCGTCCGAAGATTTTACGATTTTGATCGTCTCCTGAGTTTGGGCGTTGTCCTCGTCTCTCTTCACGAGTGTGCTTGATTCCGTTGGCATCGTTTGAGACGCGGTAGAGACCGGTATCTGAGTGGTGGACGTTTGTTTGGTGAGCTGAGCTGGTTTTTGAACAGTTGTTGTTGTCGTTGACGTTTGTTTTGTCAGCTGGGCTGGTTTTTCAATCGTGATCGCATTGAGTAACAAGCTCTGACCGGTTTGCAAAGAAACATCAGCTTGCGATGGCAGAGAATGGGGCTCGTGCTCTAAAGAGGAGTGAATCGAAGGCGCTGAGTCTAAAGTACCTTCCCCACGCTCGGACGCGTCATCTTCTGCCTCTGCCATTTCCTCTAAGTCCTCAATCTCCTATAATTTGGGAAGAAGATTGTGATTGGAAATTTCACTTAACGATGAACGTTTATCACTTGTTATTTTTTTTTAGTCAGCAGTTACGTATGTAGCGAGAAATAATAGAATTGAATTTGCAGACAGATAGCGTGCAGTTTCAAAGTTTCAATATTCTGTCGGAAAAGAAATGTGTTCAAACCACTCGAAAGCATTGACCTAAGAGATCCTTCAATTCTTTTATTTCTCGAACTATTACTGGCTCAGTGATCTCGAGTACAGGAATTTATTCGTTGATTAAAAGGAAAAAATATCCAGTCCCGCACATCCGGTGCAGACTGATACAGACTGACACTTAGGTAGTGAGTTATACTTAGCGACGTACCAGAAGCGAGGAATTAGCCAAGACTTTATTTGGATTAGCATACAAAACAAATTACATACGTGCAGGGAACGTGATTGGCCTAGACGAACACTGTGCAAGGTCAATGACGCTGGTTGACAAAATTACCGATCAAATTAGATCATCATTGCATAACATACTTGGCAGATACTGAACCAGGTATATTGATTTTTACATGAGGGTTATCAAGCGCAATTTATGAATGTAATTTACATTTAAAATTTCTATCTTTTTTTGGAAAAAAATTCCGTGCCATAAAATCATTTGGTTTTATTCTCAAAATTTTCCACATGCGGCTACTTTTAAACGAGGATATTACATATTCATAAAAATATCGAGAGCACCGAATATTGTATAAGAGTTGACTAAGTGACAAGTTGGCGAAAACGATTAGTAATGACTCACTGAAAATGACAAATTGTCGTCTAATCTACCGAGAAATTATGTTTCTGTAGTCATGGATTACATATTTAGAGATAATCTGTTCTGAAGCGAACATTATTTTATTTTGATATCAAACAGATTTCCGAGAAATTAAAATTTACGAGTACGTTGTGGTAGTTTTTCTTGAATCTATCACAAAAGTATTTTGCGAGATTCGAGTAACAAATTTTCCGGAGTCATCGTTCACTTAGTTTGATTATGAATTGTGCTCTTTAAATATTGATAAAATCAGTTTTCGTCTGATTTTTCAATTAAGGACGCATAATATTTGCAGATCGGTAATAATGCAACACTTAACAGAGTATACAGCAGAGATTAAAATAACGATAGGAAATTAATCAGAAAAGTTTAATTATGTCAAAATACAATGATGAATTAACATTCCTTAAGTACATGCAACTCCTACAATTACATCTATCTTTTTACATTAACAAATATGTGTAGTAAATATGAGCTATGATAAATGATATGCAGAAAGATACAAAATAATATACGTATATCAGTGATGGGATGGATAAACGATAATATAAGCAAGAATATACAATCTACGCAGACAATAGCGAGCAGTACTTAAATATGCAAATTTGATTCTACTGTACTGAATTAAACATCGGTTCTGAAAACGATAGTAAAGCTTCTTCTGATTGTTTGCGTACAGCGTAGACGAGCGTATAGACGCTGAAAAGCTTGATGGTCGACGCAAATAGAGATAGATAGTTGAGAAGTAGAACCAATTACCGACGACTTAATTAAGGTTTTACTGCATTGAAGAATATTCCTGGAACATGCTGTGTGTTTTAAGTAATACCATTTGACACCATGATTAGGTACATGAAAACTATAGGATGATTCCTACATACCTATAAATTGTGATTATTTGTCATTCTCTCTTGAAGCAGACGAAATTAAAAAAAAATTTGACATCGTCTGCTCCAAATGCGAAACCAGGTTATACCACAATGCGTAATGTGACTTACACTTGGGTGCAAATTGGGGGTGAGAATTGCAAGGATATGATTTAAGCGATGGAAAAAAAAAATAGGGCACGATGAAGGAGCGTGAGAAGAAATGAATAATTACACTCTACAGGCTTGCTTGCGCGAGCAGGCCGCCCGAGAGTTCAGCTAGAAGCGAACCCCGCCACCTTAGCGTGGAGTGTTGCGAACAGTGCGAAAGCCCCGAGATGTTGTAAGCGTTGAGTACCTGCTGCTTGTGTCGTAGACGCGTCGCAACGTCCGTCAGAGCCTCCCTCATAGTTTTCGCCAGGGCACTCACTTCGGGAAGTGACTCCATTTCCGCAACTCGCTTCTCCCGAGTTTCTATTTCCTGGAGAAGCACCTATCAGGGCCGAAACGTATTTTATCATCATTGTTACGAAAGTGGTTTCTATCTAGTGGACACCAGAAATGACCTACAGCATCCAATTCAAGCCGCTTTACAAACCTTGCACGCCGTCACTGATTGTTTTTCGTGTATGGTCGCGATGATCTGCCTAATCCATATTTCAGTTTCATCCAGGAATGACATGTAGATTTGGACTTCTCGCTGACGACGTTCTTGTGCACTTCGTGCATTCTCCAATGCAACAGTTCCCTGCTCTGCTTGCGATGAAAGGGTTGCGATTCGCGCACGAATTTCCTTGAGAGTCGATGACAATTGCTGAGTTTCGGAATCTCTGGGGATCGTTGCCAATGACGTGTTTATGCCGACTGCCTGTCGGTCGTACACCTGAAGATCCGCTAGTATTGTCTGAAAGTTTATTGTCGTGTCTCTTGATAGCAATTTCATATCAGCGTCTTGCGCGGGTTTTAGATTATGATTTTGTAAATAGAGGAACATTGAGGGTCTCAAGACGAGTTATAGGAGGATTTTGAATCTAAAATCTCACCACAAGTGCCGAAAGCATAGACTGTATGCTATCTCCGGGCAAACAATCTAATGATAGCTCAAGTCGCGTCACTGCCAACTTCAGGGATGCAAGGTCATCCGAAATCGATTCCTAAAACGATCAATCAATTAATACGCAGATTACGAATATCGCGAATCACTTAATTCATGCCGTGCATTCGACGAACGCCAATCTTACTCCAGCGATGAATTAATATATTAGCTTCAAGGAAATCAGCAAACCTGTCAATTAAATAAACACAATTAATGAGTTAAGGACGGTCGCATGAACCGAGCTGAAGCACGATTTTAGCATTGGATAAAACTGCTTCATACAATGAGTAAAAAAATCTCGAACGATTGATATGCATGACGAAATTCAGCTCGATTCAAAAACGATAAGACAACGATAACGACGAAGATGATATGGGTTCCTGAGCAACGAGGATTTATGTACAAAATTGCGGGACGATTGAAGCAACGCAAGCGAGATGAGGATTGAACGATGTGCGGTATGACATGCAGGTTGAGGGCGAGCCGGAAGCGAACACCTACTGCACAATACATCATGTTGACAACAAAAAATGTCAGTTAAAATAATAGTAACAAGTTGTAAAAAAATCTTGTAAAACATTTGTCCATTGAAAATGGAAAGAAAATTGATCAATGGCAGACTGTGTCGCACCTTGAGCCTTCGGGTTCTCTCGGCCACGGTCACGGCCGTTGCCATGGTATCTCTCTCCACCTCCCGGAGTGAACTCCAGTGCTGCATGGATGTTTCTGTCTGTCTACCTAAAGATGAAGAGGGTGGCGGTATGGCATGGGAAGGGGTTGAAGATAAGGTCAAGGTTTCGGAGTACGGACTATCGGGAACATCTAAATCGGTTATAATCTCTTCTGCCATTCTACGAACTAGCTCGGATGTATGGTCTGGCCGAAGGTCTTGATGATTATCTAACGGTTCGTTAGCTAAGTAAGTGCTATAATCAGTCCAACTACCGATACCGCCCGGAAGATCTGCGACTAAACGTTCCGTCTGCGGCGCGCTCGCGGATGTTTGCGAACTCAGGCCATTGGAAAGACCTTGCGGGCCGTTACGATGAGAATTATTATCGTCGTCGTTGTCATCATCTTTGTCATGTGGACCCTTATCACTGGGCTCGTCTTCATTTGTTACTTCTGGCTTCTCAACGATTGCTAAGTTTTCGAACAGAAGACGTTCTGCTTCGTGGTAGTCCCACTTTTCGAACCAAAAACCACTGTCTAATGGTATGAATTTCGACAAAGCTGTCAAGCCCGACTCTTTTTTGGGCAAAATGATTTTCTCATCGTGTTTACTGAGGTCAAGTACTTCGTCATCGATGTAAAATTGCACTTTCTGTTTCGGTGCTGCGTCGGATTCAAGGTGCTGTGTTTCTATGATCGTTTCTTCAGGGGACTCTGGGACCTCCTCCTGGATGTTCTTTTCAATGACAAGTTTTTCTTTCACTTCTTTCAACGGCTTTTGTTCAAATTTAAGCTCTGTGACGATTGCGGAAGAAACTTTTTCTCCTGGTTTGTCGATTTCGTCTACTGATGTTGTAGAAGGTGTCGGTAATCCGGTTGATGGAATTTTAGTAGCAACTTGCTGGAGTTTCTCAGGTTCCGTATCTGCAGATTTTTTATTCTTATCCGTAGGTTCCTCTGGCTTTGAAACTGCTTTTTTGTCCTTCGTTTTTGTCTCAAGTGTTGTCTCGACGCTAGTTTTTACAGTGTCTTTGAGTGGGTCTGATGTTTGACTCTCGAGTTTTGCTTTTGGTAGATGTTTATCTATGTCCAAATTCTTATCTTCTTTAGGTTTCTCCTTTGCCTCACGTACTTTTTGATCGTCTTTTAACACTCCTTCACCTTCAACACTTCGATCGCTGAGCTCATTCTTTGCAACGATCGAAATCTTATCATCGGTCTCAACTTTTTCGTGGACAGCGTGCTTCGATTGACCATCGACAACTTGTTGCTTCAGAGATACATCATACTTTGTTTCCACTGTTTCCGTCCTCTTCGGTACTTGATCATTTTGAGCAGCGGTAATTTCCTCAGACTCCTTACCTTTCTTCGATTTACTTGTCGCCTGTTTCTCTGTTTTGATACTTGATTCCACTGCAATCTTTACTGTTTCTTCAAGCTTGACTTGAGTCTGAACTGGCTTTGAATCTTTCGGTTTGGATTCTGCTGCCACGTCTTTTGGAGGTGTTGCAACATCTTTTTCCACTTTGGTCACAGTCTGGGGTTTCTTCTCTTCTTTAGGCTGTGCCGTTTCAGGTGATTTTGATTCCTTTCGCGTAATCGACTGTTCTTTGGATTCATCAGATTTCTTAGATGAACTCGGAGCCTCACTTTTGTCCTTATCTACAATTTCTGGCTGCTTTTTCTTATCTTTTTTTTCTTTTTTGTTTTGGATATTATCTGGTGTTTTAATAGCGCCAGTATCTAGTTCAGATTTCGTCTGAGTGACTTCACTTACTTTCTTCTCCTCAACGATTAATTTCTGGTCTTCTGTCTTAGCTTCCACTTTTGGTTTTACTTCTTCACGTTTAGTTTCCTGTTTGACTTTCTTTTCCTTACTTACTGTAACTGGATCTTTGGGCTTCTCTATCGTAGCTCCTAGGTTTTGCAGTACTACTGCAGCTATGTCCTTCAAGTCTTCAACTTTCGTTGATAATTCAGGAATTAGAGTTTTTGAATCAATTACCGTCTTTTTCTGATCACTTGATTTCGTGGCTGACTTTGTTGTTTTCTGGGTCTCATGCTCCTGTATTTCAGATTTCTCTTTGGACTTTTTAGGTTCAACATCTGTTTGAATTATTTCTGCTTTTGAATCAACGATGGGAATTGATCCTTCTTTAATTTCGAGATTTTCCTTCAGCTTTGCCTGATCACTGGATTTTGTGGATTTCTTTGATTTGCTCTTCTCCGACGTTGCTGGCGCTTTGCCTTTATCCGTCACTTTGGTTTCTCCGCTCAAAGCCGGTGTTTCAGGTTTTTTAACTTCGGCTGGCATAGGCTTTTCTTGTTTCGACGCCATTTCTGCAGTTTTTTCTTTCTCCTCAGGCTGTTCCTTGATTTTTTGTGGCTCAGCCACCTTAGCGGAATTTTTAGATTTTACTTCTTCAGAGATTATATCCTCCTTTGCTTTAGTCTCGGTTTTTTTACTTATATTGGGTGTAACCTGTATTTCTTGCGGTTGTGGTTTCTTAGGCGTCTGATCTGACTCGTATTTTTGCTTTGACTCCAATTTTTCCTTCAATTTCCGCTGCTGAATAGTCTCAACAGATTCGATCGATATTACTTCCTTCTGCTTTTGATCTATTGTGGTAGTCACTTCTTCAGCTTTCTCAAGAGTAGAGGATGCTTCAGATTCTTGCGATTTAGCGTCAGGGGAGGTCTTTGCTTTATCTTTCACCTCAGACTGTTCTTTCGCTTTTTCTTGGTCGCTCAACTTGCGAGCTTTCTTCGATTTTTTGTCTTCTGGAACTTTTTCTTTGTTTGTTTTATCCGTTTCCTTTATTTTTTCTGCCTTAGCAAGCACGGAAGATTCCGATAACTTCACCTCAGCACTTGTCTTTCCTTTATTCGTTGGTTCATTTTTTTCGACAGTTTTTTCTTCTTCACTTGGTAGTTTCTTTAACTTTTTATCTTCCTGAGCCTTTTCATCTTTGACCTTAGTTTTATCAACCTTCAGTTTTTCCGTTTTCGCATCCAAAGTGGGTTCCTGCACTCTTGAATCAATTGCGGATGTCACGACATCTTTCGTTTCTAGCTTTTCGTTAGACTTATCCTGGTCACTTGATTTCGATGCTTTTTTAGTTTTTGAGTCTGCAGAAGTTTTTTGTTCTTTCGCCTTTGGTTTCTCTTTCGGTTCTTTTACTTTTGGTTCGTGGGCCTTGACATCACCAGTGGGCTTCGCAATTTCTTCAGTCTCAGTGGATTCAATTGCTTTTGCTTTGTCTACCGCATCTGATTTTTGTTTTGAAACTTCAACCTTCGTTTCAATTTTTTCGACTTTAATTTCACTTGCTGCCCGTGTAATATCAGTTTTATGAATGCCTTCCTCTGTTTTTGCTTGAGGAATTGGTTTCTGCTCATTAGGTGCCTGTACTTCATCTGCAGAAACAATTTGGTCTTTCGGTTTAGCCTTATTCTTTCCCTTTGTTTGACCTTTGGTAGCTTTAACCTCCTTCTCAGATGTAGCTTTATCTGGAACGTCTTTAGTTTTTGATCTGCTTTCACGCTGCTGCTTGGTAGGTTCTTCTTTTTGATTTGGTTGTTTCGGCTTTGTTTGATCCTTGATTTTAGAGTCCTTCTTATGCTTCACATCAGGTTCTTGTGTCAAAATATCTTTTACCTTAGCACCTGTATCTGGATGACTTCTGTCAACCGTTTTGGCTAGACTTTCTTGTTTAACCTCGACCTTCGTATCACTTCTATCTTGAGATCTTGCATCAGCATTACCTTGTTTACCAAATTCTTGGTCAGTCATTTCATGGGCTTGCAATGGAACATTCCGTTCTCGCCTAGCACTCCTAGAACGTGATCTAGACCTTCTGGAACGCAGTTCTTTCTTGTTCAAAAATTCCATGAATCCCTGATCGTCAACTTTAACAATATTTTCAATGGGTTCAACTTCCGGAACTTCTTCCACAAGAATTTGTACATGTGAAACAGGTGGTGCAGACTTGTGAACTGGACTGCGTTCGCGTGTAATCACAGCCGACTCAATCGACGTGGATGTTTCAGTAGTTTTAGTCCCAACGATGGCGGCCCACGATTTCGAATCAACTTTCACGGTGTTATCCGAAGAGGAAACTTCTTCTGGTGCAGATGGGAGACTGAAATCTTCAATTTCGTCAGCCCAAAGTGAAGATTGCGGCTCCGTATGCGATCTTGTATCAATTTCTGCCGGTTTGTTTTCTTCGTGCGACATCACCAAGGCCAAAATATCGGGTTCTTTATTTTCTCCCAAGGCTTCAGTGTCACGTACCGTCGGAGCCTCCACAACTTCCACGCTTAGTTTATCTCTACCATGAGGTTTATCTTTGCGCGGGCGTGCGTGCGTCGGTGATTTATTTATTTGTGTCCTAGTTTCTGTTGGTTTTTCCAGAAGTGATTGGTCAGTATCTTTGGTAGATATCGCGGTCTTGATATCAACGTCATTATCCGAAACTGTAGCGATTGCTTGAGATGTCAGAGTAGCTGATTCCTCGGAATGAGTTTGGGAAGAGACTTTTGTCGAACTTGCCACGATAGAAGCCCACGATTTACCATTAGCATCTTTTGTGGTATCAGTCTCGGAAATGGTGAATTCGATAACCGGAGCACTAGTCGTAAGTGAATCGATGGATATTACAGGCTCATCTTTTTCAAGAACCTCGGCCTGTTCGACTTCGACATGTTTGCCCTTCTTCTTATTTTTCTTCGCTGATATAACTGGCGCTGCTGGTTCTTGAGTCTTTTCTTTCTGTTGCTCAACTGTTGCAGTCTTTGATATATCTTCTTCGGTTGTTATTTTCGGCAAGTCAAATGTTTCAGGCTGTACAGATGATATAATTTCGACAGCTGCAACCTTCGGCGTTGCTTCAGACCTGCCCAGCGACTGTTCGGTAGTTTCTACTTTTTGCAAGGTATTTGGGTCAGATTTAGGGCTGTCAGTCACGCTCTTCTTTCCAACGACGGATGCCCATGATTTGGCATTTGGATTTAGTCGATTGTCGAACTTGGTGGGTTCTTCCTTTGAATCAAGCGAGACTGTTTCTTCTGTTTTGAGAACAGACTTTAGTACATTTTCTTGAGTAATGGATTTCTTAGAGACAACGTTCACGTCTTGGGAAACCGATGTGGCAACTTTAGACTTTCCTTCTTTCTTCCCTTTCGTAATTTCCGTGGTATTCACTTCTGGCTCGGAATCAATATGAGCTGCCTGTTTTTTTGTCGGTTTAGTTGATTTTTCTTGCTCTGTAACCATGTCGTGAGTTTTCGGTTCCTTAACGTTCACTGAAATTTCTTGCTTGATTTGCTCACTTTGCTTGACTGATTTTTCTACTACAACAGCTTCTGACTTTTTGTGCTCCTCGACTTTCGTTTGTTTCTTGGGTGACGGTTTGATATTATGTTTCGATTTTTCCTGGGGTTCTGAAACTTCAGTCTCGTCAAAACCATCGTCGCAAACAGTCATTTCCTCGTCCAGTATAATCGTGTCCATCCACGAATCACAAGACACCAAATGAACGGATTTAGGTTCTTCGACTGGTTTGATCGGAACGATAGTTTGAACCTCCACTTCACTCTGGATTACTTCTTTCGTTTCACTTTCGTCTTTTCCAACTGAAGCTTTCGACTCAACAGCTTCTTTTGGTTTGGATTTATCAGTAACCTTCTCGTCCACAGTTGTCCGCTTGATTTTAATTTCTGCACTTTGTGCTTGTTTTTCACTGGTCTTCGGCTGTACAACGATCTTTTCTTCAGATTTAAGTTTCTGATCGACCTTGACCTTGGATTCCTCCCACTCCTCAAAGCCATCGTCTTCGATTACCACATCTTCGTCCAGGAGATCCATCCATGAGTCATCAGAGACAAGGTGAATAGATTTACTTTTTTCTTCGGATTTAACTTGACTCGGTTCATCGGGCTTTGGCTTAGCAGGGACTTCTGGTTTCTTCTCTTCCTTCTGTCCGAAAATCGCTGGGACTTCCTCCTTTTGTTTGTATTGAACTGCAGACACTGATTCATTCTTTAGCTTTTCCTCGCTAACGACAGTTGCTTTTTTAGTACTCGTTTTCGGTTCAACTTTAACTGTCAAGTCCGGAGACTTTTTGGACTCATCTTCTGATTTGACAGCTTCTGGTTTTTTCGATGTATTAGTTTTTTCCTGAGTTTTTTCTTTGATCTCTATGGCGTGCTCCTTTTTATCCTTGACGACTGTTGCCGTTTCGATATTCGGCTTCGGTGTAATTTTATCTGCAGGTTTGGATGGTTCTTTTGTCTTCTCCTCTGGCTTCTGCATATCATCAGCCTTCTTTTTTGTCTCATCTATCGGCTGTTTCGAGCACACACTGAGTGACAGATCTTGTCGCGAATTTTCGTGCTCAAATGTCGGCTGACTTCCAAGTTTTTCCTCGGTCACAATAGGTGTACTAACAGCAGTTTCTGATTTAATAATAACTTCCTCTTTCGTCACAGTTATTGTAGTAGGTATTGGAATGTCCTTGGTAGCCGGTGGTTTCTTCGGTTTGACCTCGGACTTTGAAGCAGGTTGTTTCTTATCTTGAGATTTCTTCTTACTCTTCTGATCTACACTTAGCTTTTCTTCGGTGTTAACCTCGACTTCCACTTTTATCTTTGTATCCGTTGCGACCACTTCAACATCTTGAATCGTATCCTTTACTTTAAGTGCTTCGTGACTTTGAATTTTCTTCTTGGGCGCCTCGTTAGATTCCTGGTCTTTAGGAACTGGACCCTGTTCAACATTAACGGCTTGTGGTGTTGGAATAAACGTAGATTGAGTTGGTAACTCATTTTCCATTGCTTCTTTCGTAGGTTCTTTTTTATCGGTCATTTTACCATCTTTGGGCTGCTTACTAATTTTGTTAGATTTTGGTTGATCTTTTGTGACAATTCGTATATTACTTTGTGGATGGGGGTCTTCTGGCTGAACTTTTCCTTGTATTTCTTGAGGTTCGATTTCCTTTCCACCAATCTTACATACAGCTTCAGTTTTCTGTATCACCGTCGATTGCTCCATTTCCGGTTTCTTTTCGCTGGCTTCAGCTTTCTGTACCACCGTCGATTGCTTCGTTTCTGGCTTCTTTTCACTGGCTTCAGTTTTCTGTATCACCGTCAACTGCTCCGTTTCTGGTTTCTTTTCACTGACTGCAGTTTTATGTTTATTTACTCCTATTGGTTTTATTTCATCCTGTGATTTTTTATCCGCTGAAATTTGTTCCATTTTAATGGTCTCTTCAATTTTGACTGATTTCACATGTTTCTCTTCTTCCTTACTTGGTTCAGAATCTTTCTTAATGATGGTAGTATCCTGCTTAGCATCAGTTTGGACTTTGATTTTGGAATCAGTCATCTTTTCTGCCGTAGAAACAATTTTACTTTTCTGGTCTCTCGCATCTATTTGCTCTACTGGTTTTTGAGCATTTTCTTCAATTGGCTTTTCTATAGGCTTAGCCGTTGGATTGGTCTTTTTCGAAACTTTTTTCTCTTCCACTTTTCCTTTAACAGCAACTTCCTTGCTGCTTGTAGAGGTAAGTAGCTCACCTTCACTGGCATGTTCTTCCTTAGTCGTTTTTACAATATGTACGGTAGCTACTTGAGACTCACGTACCGTGGAACGTTCAGACTTTGTTACTTTTGTATCTTGCAACACGTTTGTGGGTTTGTCGTTATCGGATTTTGCTTTCTGCTCTGGAACTGGCAAGTCAATGATTGTTTTCGATGTTGTTTGCTCATCTACTTCATGTTGAGTAGTTTTAAAATACTCTTTCGGAGCTGGTTTATTCACCTCAGAAACATCGTACTTCGATTGCAAATCGGCCTGAGTGTCTGTAGAAGGATTGATCTCTGCTTCTTCTGCACTTGTTGCACTTATCAGTTCTCGCCGCGTTTTATTCTCGACCCATCTAGACTCAATATCGTAAAAGTTCGTTTCCAAATATTTGGGAGCTTCATTGGAAAGTGCAAGCAGTCTTAGCTCTTCCTCTGACTCCTGTTGGGCTGGAAGGGAGGCATTCTTTGGATCACGCATCTTCGATTCTTGGATTATTTTTTCAATATCTGATGGACTAAGTTTTTCAGGAGCAGCTGGTAAGACTTGTTTTTCTATCGTTTTGACGACAGTGTAGTGCTGATGGAATTGTCTCTCTGCATCCGCATAGTGGTGATAGTCTATCCAGTATGGTTTAATAATTTCTGCTGAATTCTTGAGATTTTCAGTAGGACTGCTAGTGTCGATTGGTTCTTCCTCAGGTAATACTTCTTGAAGTTTCATTTCACTGTTCTCCTCATGTTTAATTTTTTCAGGTTTATTAGATGCCATTGGTTGCAATGTGAGCTTCTCCTGGGGCTTATTTGCGTCACTTACCTTGATAACAGGTTTGGTAGTTTCATCAAATATCACGGTCTGTTCAGAATCAATTGCCTTAACTACTTTGGTGTTGCTAACGCTGGTAGAATCGAAGCTTTCTTTTACAATTTGTTGCGATTCTTTTTGAATAAACTCTTCAGGTAGGGTGGGGCGCTTCTTAGTCTTCTTTTTTAAATTGTTCTCAATACTTTTCATGAACAATTGATCTTCCTCGGTTAAAACTACATCCGAATGCTGCGAAATTTCTTTCTTGTCGGTAATGATTTTGTTAGATTCACCTACAGCACTTGAAACCTGGGAAACTTCATCTGAAGCTAAGAGATAACTTCTACTCCTGTCCTTAACGCTACCAAACAAAGGAGCCTCTTCCTGCAACGAAACGATAGCAGAATACGCGGAAAGACTTTGGACATCCGACTGCGAATCTGTAACAGTTTCACCTATCGACTGAGCTACTTGATCTATTGGCGCGGAATCGACGTCTCCGACCCTAGCATAAGTTGTCGTTAACGTAGCCTCTACATTTTCCGGTCGCAAAGATATTAATTCCGTTTCTTTTGTACCTACTGTAACCGGAAGTGGAACGTTTTCTAAAATTTCAACGGACTTGACAGACTTAATAGCGGGAGGTTTTATTTCCTCTGATCCAGCAGTTGTGGTTGTTACGGTGGTAACTGTTTTCTCAATGATGAGAGCTTTTCCAGTCTGGATTTTTTCTCTAGGACCTTCATCAATTACTAGCATTGTATCGGTCTCCAAATGAGAAAGGACCCCCTCAGAATCGGCTTCATCTTTTGGTTTTAACGCAGCATCGCTCACAGGCCGAACTGGCTCTGTTATTTTGGCCTCCTCCGTAGGTTCAGACAATTTTTCTGTCTTAGATTTCCATTGTTCTTTGGATTTAGCTTTCTCATCTAGCTTACTTGTGGACTTAGTACTCAGATTTTCTACTCCTGATGATTTTTTAACCTCTGATTTTTGGCTATTTCCAAGTTTCTCGTTCAGCTTTGTCTGTATTTCAGTACCAGCACCCGATTTTTCTGGTATGTTCTTCTGTTCAGGCTTATCCTGATGTCCGCTCGGTTTTATCGATGTCGTAATTTCGGCCCGTTTAGTTTCAAACTGCACATCCTCTTTTACAGAGGTGGACGCAGATGTACTGTGGGATTCCGATACAACCGTCACTTTTTCCACAGATACAGATTTGTCCTTACAATCAACTGGCTTGTTGGTTGTTGTGCTTGTAGTCTCAACAACTGTAGAAAGAACTTGTGTGATAGGTTTAGTTTCTTCAATTTTAGTCGTCTCTTTCTTAGACTCGCCCGTTTGTTCGCTATGTTTTCTTTTGTTCTTGTCAGCAAGTACAGTCGCGGGAGAGCTGTGTTGTTTCTTAGGTTCAGCATCTATGTTGGATAAAACTTCAACTTTGACATCGAGTTTTTTCTCAGATTTATCAACAGCACTAATAGTTTGTTCAAATGAAACCTTGTTAACAAGTTGCTTGGGTGTTTCGCGAATCTCGGGAGATTGCGGCTTATTTTCAATTTTACTTGTTGCGTCGGAAGTTTTCTCAGCAGTGACGATTACTTGTTCCTCACCTTTCACTTCCGTTACAGATTTATTTTGTTTGTTAGATTTAGATTTGCTCTTTGTCGACGTTTGTTCTTCGATTTTAGTCTCTTTAGGAGTAGCCTGCTCTACAGGGGTAGATTTAACTTTGGAAGACTGTGGTTCAGCAAGCCTTTCCTCAATTTCCGCGACATCTGCTTTTTTAATTTCAACCGTGACCTTCGAGGTGGATTTTTCCAAGATCTTTTCATCTTCTGTGACGACGATTTGTTTCTCAGAGATTTGTTCATTCTTAGAAAATATCTCCTTTGTGGGTTCGATTTTAACCTCGGTAGAAACTTTAAGTTGAGTTTCGGATTTGATGGGCGAGTCAGTTTTTGGAGCTTCAATTACAGGTGTTGTTAAAGTAATTGGTTTTTCTGGTACAATGTCAACTTTTTGCGCAAACTTTTCTATGGAAGGTTCGTTCTTCAAAGTAGATTTTACGTCTTTGTCTTTGGGAGCCTTTTGCTTATTCGACTTCGGTTTGCCCTTTGATGAGGTACGTTCCTCTGGTGAAGATTCAACGATGGGAGATGGCGGTGCGCCAGATTTTTCTTTTTCGGAAGTAATTACTTCTTCACGTATGAAACCAGAAGAAATTCCTACCGAAGATTCCACTGTTTGTTTAGCTATGACTGTTTTCGATGCGGTCGTGATTTGAACGTCCGTCACTTCTTGGGTCTGGTGTTGATCTCCCTTTGTTGGGACGATTTCACCTTCAGGATTAACTTGGTCCTTAACAGGTTTTTCATCTTTTGGTTTTGCACCATCATTTGAATCAGTTTTACTCTTTGCATTAGCCACATGCTCCACAGATTTGTCTTTTGTTTCAAATGGGGTTTGTTGTTCAGACTGCTCCTTTTTAGGTGGAACTTTTTCCGTTTTAGGAGCAATCTTTTCCTTTTCTGGTATAATCTGTTTCTTATCAGCAATAAGCTTTTCTTTTTGAGGAATAACTGTTTCTTTTTCAGGAGCAACCGTTTCCTTTTCTGAAATAACCTGTTTCTTTTCAGGAACAACTTTTTCCTGTTGAAGAGCAATTGTTTCCTTTTTAGGAGCAAGCTTTTCCTTTTCAGGGACAACCGGCTTCTTTTCAGAAATAACTTTCTCTTTTCGAGGAGGAACTGTTTCTTTGTCAGGAACAACCTGTTCTTTTTCGGGAACAACTTTTTCTACTTGAGGAGCAACTGTTTCCTTTTTAGGAGCAACCTTTTCCTTTTCAGGAACAGCATGTTTCTTTTCAGGTGTAACATTTTCCTGTTGAGGAGCAGCCTGTTTCTTTTCAGGAACAACTTTCTCTTTTCGTGGAGCAGTTGTTTCTTTGTCAGGATTAACCTGTTCCTTTTTAGGAATAATCTTTTCCTTTTGAGGAGCAGCTTCTTCCTTTGTAGGAAGAACTTGTTCCTTTTCAGAAGTAACTTTTCCCTTCCCCGAAACAACGGCTTCCATTATAGGAGCAATTTTGTCTTTTTCAGAAGTAACTTTTACCTTTTCAGGTACGTCTTTTTCAGCAACAATCTTATCCTGTTCTGGCTGAAGTTGAACACTGGTAACAGTTTTTACCGTCGTTTCGACCACGTTCTTTGTAATAATCTCTTCTTTCGGAATGACTTCGACTTTGGAAATAGATTGTTCCTTAGACCTTGTTGGTTGCTCAGGACAAATTTGTTTTGTGGTCTTGCCTTTGGTTTTGGTGGGAGTTTGATCTTTGATCTCCTGCTTTGACTTCAAATTAGTTGCTGTCTTTGGTGTATCATTTTCTTTAGAGTCAGCTTTTTCTATAGGCTTGGTTTTCATGTCGAGGATACTTTTGTCTTCAAACTTAGGCTCGTCCTTCAACACAATAGGACTTATGGGCTTCGAATCGTCTTTCGAGTCGTTTTGATCTGAACGAACTTTTTCTGTTTTAGTGGATATCGTGCCTACAACAGTGATTGTTTCTTGGGAACTTATTTGAGAGACAGTTTTGTTCTTGCCAGCAATTGGGGTAAGTTGTTCCATGAGCTTGGTTTTCTTGCCAGTATCTGACGAGAGCTCAGAAGGATCCTCTGGTTTCGAAGGTATTTGCTTGAGTGGTTCAACTTTTGTCTCAACAGCCAGTGAAGGTGTCGAGGTTTTCATTACTTCTATTTTAGACTCAGATGTGCCGATGATTCCCACAGGAGAGATGTCAGTATCCTTAATGACACTTTGGTCTTTTTGGATAGATTTAGTTTCGATGAGAGTTTGTTCCTTAGGCTTATCTTCTTGAACAACTTTTCCTTTTTCTGACTTAATGTTTTCTGTTGAAGAGATCTCTTGGGTGAGACTTACTGTAGTTATCGGAACTGATTCCTCTGGTTTGCCGTCCGTCTTCGGCTTATTTTCCTTGTGACTAGATTGTCGAGTAACTTTGATCTTAGTTTTTGAGTCAATTTGAACACCAGTTTTGCCAGGAGTTTGATGTTCTTCTAAAAGGGGCTGAGAAGTACTGACGGTTTTTGCCTTGCCTTCAGTTTCATTGATTGGCACAATTTCTCCTTTGAAAACAGTTTTATCTGTTGGCTGGTGCTCCATCTTAACCTGATTTGCAGCAGTCATTACCTCTAGATCGCTTTTACCTGCTAAAACTGTTTGTTCCTTGGAAATAAATGTGGTCTTCAGAGTTTCTTGGGTATGAATCGTTGTCGTGAATGTTTCTGCTGAAGTAGAAACTTCCTCTTGTTTACCCTGTTTCTGAGATATCATTTCTTTTCCAGGTCCTTCCGGCTT
Organism: Neodiprion lecontei; assembly: GCF_021901455.1. Taxonomy (NCBI): domain Eukaryota; kingdom Metazoa; phylum Arthropoda; class Insecta; order Hymenoptera; family Diprionidae; genus Neodiprion; species Neodiprion lecontei. Next base: position 36,388,905 of record NC_060262.1, read on the forward strand.
CTTTTGAATGATTTGTTCTTTGAGCTGTACTTCCTTCTTAGATTTTGCTTCAGCCTTAGATTTGCTTTTATTCGACACCTGTTTCTCCTCTTTCGTTACATCTGTTGATTTTTGTGTCCCTTCAATCGTAGGAGATTTGCTTTTTTCTTTTGCTACGATTGGTTCACTCGCAGGTGTGTCGACCTTAGATTGGGCTTCAACTTTAGCAGTTTTCTTTGACTGAGCTTGTTTCTGAGATTTCTTACTCTTAGATTGGACTGTCTCCTTGGAAGCAACTTGAGTTTCAGGTTTCTTCACTTCCTCGGGCTTGGGCTCGATAGAAGGAGTAGTTTTTGGCTGCTCAGATTTTGCTTCACCCTTCATCGAAACATCCTGTTTGATAGCAGTCTCAACTGAGAGAACTTTTTCCGCATCTGGCTGAGCTTTTTGCGGGGAAACAGTTTGCTTTTCGGACTTTGATTTCGTCTTAGTTGAAATTTGTTCCTTAGTTTTTTCCTGGCCTTTGCTGGGAGCTGTTCCCTTCGCGTCGACTTCAACTTGACAACGTACAAGCTGTTCTTTTGGTTTGATCTCCTTTTTGGGAGTATCTTGCTTTTCTGGCTTATTTTTGGACTTGGAAGATGCCTGATCTTTCGATTTGGACTCCTCTTTCTTAGTAGCCTGTTTTGTAGCAGAAGTTTTTACAGTCGTTGATACTTGTTCCGCAGATTTAGCTTCTTTTGGCAAATTAATGTGTTTCTCAGATTTCGTTTTCTCCTTCGAATGAGCTTGATTTTTCAAAACGTCATCAGTGACAGATGAGAGAGACAATGACGCCGATTCTTTATGCTTGATCGTTTCCTTATTGGAAATTTGTTTATCTAGTTTGCTCTCATCTTTCGTGGCAACTTTTCCCTGAATATTCGTTTCGTTTTTATTTTTCTTCTTGTCTATTACCTTGGCATCATCCCCTGCAATTTTGTCTTCTTCGGGCTGCTCTTTCTTAGCAATGACTACATCTTGCGTAATGATTTCCTTAGTAGTATTGACTTTATCCGTTGGTGCGACATTGTCCTTATTTTTCTTAGCATCCTTATTAGATTTGGATTTACCACCTTTCTTATCTCTATTTTCTGAAATAACCTGTGCCTCGGATTTTTCCTGCAGCTGAGTTTCTTGCTTTACCTTAGTTTGTTCTTTAGGCTTTGGTTCATTTCTAGGCTTGGATTTCTCCTTTGATTCTGTACCGTTCACAGGCTTCTTTGCCTCTTTGAATTTATCTTCATTTGTTGGTCTATGAATATTCTGCGTTGCAGAGTCGTTATCAATCTTGACCTCTTCAGTGAGGATAATGTTCTCTTTCGGTTTATTTGAACCCTTGGATTTCTCCTTCCCTGTTTTCGGCTTATGTTTATTCATATCTTCGATTTCTTTGAGCGCCTTTTCTATCTCATCGTCTTGAGATTTCTCTATCTTCTTCTTTTTTGGTTTGCGTTTCTTTGCTTGCTGCGCATCGTTGGCACTCTGCTCAACGACGGCACTTGGGCTCTGCCTTTGAATATTATCAACGTTTTTCTTCAGCTCGGTTAGTTCTTTCATCACCGTTACAGTAGTTGTACTTCCGCTCGATTGTCTCGGAGGAGTATTTCTCTCAGTTCGCCGATTGGATTTCCATCCCTTCCTATCATCCTCACGTTGGGGTCTGTCTTCCTGATACTGTTTTTTCTTTATCTCTTTCTTCTTCATAACGTCCCACTCATTATCTTTCTTCACTTGCGAGAACTGGGTCTTTTCCAAATTGCCCGTCTGCTGAGGTTTAGCATATTGTGGAGGGGAAGATTCTTTTGGCGATAAGGATCTGCGTGGCTGTTGTTCACTACCACTTTTTTCCCTAGGAGGCGTCGTGGCTTTCGGACTAAGTCCTTGCGATAATATTTGTGCATAAGAGAAGGAATGTCCACGAGAATCAGAAGCAGGTAAAGAACCTTCTCTCTGTTCGTGTCGTAAAGTCATTTCACTGGTAGAAATAACTGAACTAGTTTGCGTAACAGCTTGTTCTTTGTGCTCGATGTGCTCGACGTGCTCGCTTATTTGTTCGGCTGGTTCAGTTAATACTGGCACATCATTTTGAGGGATATTTTGATTGAAAGAGAAATCATCCGGCACATGTTGTTGCTCCATCTCAATTACATTACTAGAAGGTGTTTGCTGTACAATTGTTTGCTGATGTTGATGATACAATTCTGCAGTCGTCGGCAAGTAAGATCCCTGCGTAACGTAATGCTCGCTTGTGTAACCGACCATGTGACTTTCGTAAGGATTCAATGGAATCGCGTCCAACTGTTGGACCCGCTGCGAGTCCGGCGCGTAGACGTAAGAAGTTACCGGATAGGCACCAAGTTGTGAGTTTATGTAACCGACGAGTTCCGGCATAGGATGAATGTAGTCGTAAATCTCTGCGGGAGGTCTATTGATAGTTTCGTAGTGCTTATTTTCGATTACGTTGTAACCTTCCACCGGTTCGTCGGCCCAATTTGTCGTCTCTTTGGTGTAACGGGTTATCTGTTCTCTACTTATTTCCTCAACATTTTTTGAACCGTCCAACTGACCGATGTTTTGATACGAGTCTGTAACAACGTTGGGAGCTTGAGGGCCAGCGGGAATATTATGAGCTTCGATTGGTAGCTTGCCTTCTTCCATTGTGTGAGTGGGTTGAGCCACAGACTCTTCAACGTGGCTGACTACCATTTCCGCGCTCTGACTTAGATTGACAAGATCTTCTCGAGGCGCATGATGACGAGTTTCCTTCGAAAGTTGCACCATGTCTCGAGAGTCAGACGCTGCTTCGGAAGACGCGCGAAGTTCGGCCTGCATTCTTCCTCTGAGAATGTCCGCGTAAGACGTTGAACCCGGAATCCATATCGGACTTGGAGAACGTCCCCTGATTTCACGCGGCGCAAGAGTGTTAGACTGACGCGTTTGAGGCTCCTCGGACACCTCGCGGACATTATGAACGTAGTGCTGTGTCTCTACATGTATCGAAGGTACTTCCTTGACCTCCTTCACCGCTTGGGGCTCTCTGGAGTCCTTCTCCTTTCGTTTGGATGCTTCCTTCCGAGTCGGAGAACGCCCGCGTCTCGATGGACGTTCGACGTTTCTTTGCATCGACGAATTTCCGGTCGACTTTTCAGTGGCGCTAACTTTACTCGCCGATATCGTTCGGCTTTGTTTCTCTCGTTTATACTCGACGGCTGTTACCTGCTGTGTCGATACTTGTTCGACCGCAGCTGGTTCGGGTTGCTGCTGATACTGAAGGGGCTGAACGGGCACTTGTGGCTCCGAGATACTAACGGTTTCTACAACGGTTTGCCTAGCCGGCGTCGGATGCAGAACGTGCACAAGCACCTGAGGAGGAGGCTCATCGCGTTGGGCCCTCTGAGGACTACCGCCTCTAGAATTTGGGCTCATGCGGCCCGCAGCGATATCTGCGTAAGAAATGAGCCCGGGTTGGCGGGGATTCGCATCACCCCCGAGAATATAGTAAGGGTCCACTGCATGAATCTGATCCACCAGAATTCTCGAGCGTTGCCTCCAACCGTCCATCTGTGTCTGCAAGGCCTGTTACCATTGCAACAGCCAAAGAATATGGTATTGTCAATTGATATTTGTATCAGAGTGATAATATGGTTTTTAGTTCTTACTTATTTTTCATTTTCTTAAAATCATTTATTGTATTTTGCGTTTCCAATACATATAATATCATATGTCGTTACGCTTTAAGCGTTTCTCATAAAAATTACAAAACATACTAAGGCACATGATTCAGAAACTGGACTTGATACACGTTGTTCAATAGGTAAATCGGTAAATCGGTTAAATCGACAAATCCTAATAAATAGCATAATATCTAAAGGTACGAAATACGAAGGCTGCGTATCTTGTAATTATCAACTATTCCACTCATTCATAACAGTTTTATACACGACGAGATTTTATGTCATTTAATGTAAAATAACGAGACTTTACAACAATAACAACAACAACGACGAGGCCAAAAAAGAAAAGAAGAACTTACAGGTTCTTAAATGGAAAAATTTATTTAAGTAAATCACGTTTCGATAAATTAAAATAAAATTAATGATCCGTTGACTCGTTCCACGTTCATGCGATATACCGATCTAAACGTCCAACGGTTCGACATCGGGAGATCCGCGTTGAATCAAGAGCTTCGATCGCTCGGTACGCGCAGCTATCTTCGTTTGAAGCGATTTAATCTTCTCTCGATACGACTAATCGACAGCGCAAAGAATAGAGCAGAGAGAGATGGAGAGAGAATGAGGTTATCATGGCGAGTATATAGTATGATACGAGAAGATAGAATTACACGATTTCAAGATGACGAGAATGAAGAGATGACCAAGTGACGGGGGGTTCAGTTGGAAGGAGAGGATGCAGCAAACAAAAGTTATGAGTGAAATGCTAGTCGACGAAAAAAAAAAGGTTTGTTTTTATACATCCTGTTTTAAAAAAAAGTATGTAAGTACTTTTGCATTAGTCAAAGTTCTGTTTCTTTGTTTTTCTCTTTCTGAAGAATTGTTGAAATAATAATGCATTTCAGGGAAGTCACTTGATTGTGCGATGCTTGTCGATGATACCCTTGACACGAGTCAATGTTGAGTCTGAATATAATATAGATGATCGAAATAATAAAAGGTCAATGATTAGGTGCTGTGCAATATACAGCGAATGTTAAGCCCCCGTATAATGATTGTCAAGGGCTTACATGTGTGACAGAAGCTACCAACACCATCACATGTATGTGTGCGTAATACACCAAAGTATAATACCAAAATATTTGTCAATTATGATACAATAAATTATAAGTATAAAACAAATCAAACTCAGCGTAAAGTGAAAATGAATTAAACACAAACAACAAAATCAAGTATTCCCCTTTTCCTTATTTAAAATAACAGTATAATAATGTATCAATAATAGTAACAACAAACAATCTTAAAACTAAGAAAATAAAAAAGAAAACACAACCAAGAACAAAAAAAAAAAACAAGATACCAACCAATACCCTGTACATGAAATACCACCATAAGGCTTTTACAATGAAAATCTGTCCTGCCGGACATCGTCACGCGCCAGCTGTGACTCGATCCCACAGAACAGCCTACATTGTATATATTTGTTACACATAGTATTAGTACAGCTACTGTTAGACGATGTTATCGTGCGTATTAGTTTACGTCAGTATAATAAATATGCGGGTGTGACAGTGACTGCAGCGTATGGTGCGAGCTTTTGTTACGCGTGTTCTTCCAGAATAAGATGTTAAAAGCATAAGCAAAATTACGAATGAGATGTGTGTTCGACGGAAGTGAAGTGAGGGTGAAGAGCGAAATGTGACATGAGGGAAATTAGTTGTGAGTGAATTATAACGTATACAGCAACGGTTGAGGTGTGATATATTAAATTGGCGTAAGGGATGGAATGGGTGCTTAGTTGGGAGGTGATGATGTACTGTAATGGAAACACCTTGATGATAGCTGATTAGATCTTTACCTCATCCTTCCTCAATCTCCGTCGCGCGAACGCGGACAAGACACGCAGCCAAACGTTCTCTGGCATCAAAATGTTTCCACTTAAATCATGTATTAAACTACAGATTTGCAGGTCAATTATTTTTAGATAGTTAAAGAAGTGCCATTGCTTCAATTCAATCGTACAATACGTAATGATAACGTAACGGTACCAGGTAAATCTCGGAACGATAGAAGGAAATAAAAAAAATTATCAAAAAAAAAAAAGACTTTTAGGTACTCGCCGCGGCTAATTACTGCAGGGGATGAAATAACTTCTAATATATAACTTTTAGTATGTAGTCTTGCGTATTATTTACAAATTTACTACAAACACAGTTATAGTATTAAGTGCAATTTGGTGGCTAGTAGCTCAACTCTCAATGTTTCATACATGTAAATTGGTGGTGGTGGTTTTCAGTTGGTATCGATATAATAATCGTATAATAAATTAATTTATGCGCAGAGCACAGTGCTTGGTGAGTATATATTACGTAATAAAACCTACCTGTTGCTCTTGTAGCGCTCTTTCCCGATCGTTGGGTAGATACGTCGGACTGAGCACTGTTCGAAGCTGCTGTTCAACCTGGACAATCTGTTGACGAAGCTGCTGAATCTCCTGTAATCAAATTTGAAGAGAACAGTTTTAGATATTTCAAGCTTTCGACAAGGATGGAACCCCCTCAACTTTCGCAGATGAACCGCGAGACGCGTTTGTACCTGTTGGTACTGGTCAATCTGGGCGAGGCAGGTCTCCAAAGAAGCGGTTTGATCCTTGACAGATTCGTGAAGGACATCCAACTCCTTGATCAGTTCGTTGGCAGCTTCGCTAATCCGTGTGTCACCACCGACTCCGGACCTGAAATGAACCTGCAGTTTTTCCACCGAGATGGATATCTTCGTTTTCTGGATGGTAATGTCGCTGAGCATCTTCTCCCTCGTCGCGTGCTGATCCCTTAGCGGTTTTTTCTTGCTTTGAGGCGACTCTAAAGTTTGTCTAGCTTTGTCTAGCCAACTCCTAACGTCTTTCATCTTCTTCTCGCACTGTTCCCATTCTTCGCTCGTCTCTTGGAGCAGAGAATTCTGAAATAATTATCGGAACCTGTAGTATTGCCGTGACCGACTGGCGACGACGTGTTACAATCAATGCCCGACGACCCACCCTTTCGAGTAGTTGACCCTCGACCTCAACCTTGGCGTCTTCGGCTTCGGTCAGTTTCTCTGGAAGATTTCCGACGTTCGTCACCTGACCTATACCTTCCAACTCCTTGCTCATTTCACTCAAGTTCTTGTTTACTTGCTTGCAGCTCTTTACCGCGGTCTGAAAGGATGCAGAAAAATCGTAAGACGGTCAACGCGCAGGCGCCGTAGGGTAGAGTAGAAAAAAAATGTCTGTCAACCGAGTGAAACACCTACGGAATAATCGTGGAGTCTCTGTCTGGCTTGTATCAAAGTACTAAGCTGCAGAGGCTCAACAAGGAAGACCCGTTTCTCCTTAATCCATGCCATGACCGCTTCGTGAAGTGTAAGGAATCTCTGCCACGCGTCCAACGTGTCGCCAACTTGTTGCTTCTTCTCCTCGAGCCATGATCGTACCTGAGCTAGCTGCTCGGTCAAGTTGTTGACTGTGCTTTTTATGAGTTCCCTCTCGTTTCCATCCTTCGTATTGTCAATTATCACCTGTCCGTTTCTAGTCAGCCTTTCCAGTTTATCGGTAATCAGTCCAATCTCGTTTTGTATCTGCTGAAGGTGTTCCTTGAGCTTCAAAGGCTCCATGGAACGATCCTGCACCTTGAGCTCAGCGGCACGAATCCACGTCTGGACTTCATCGACGTCGGCGATGTAGTCAGAGCGCGTAGTTCTTGCTCGCTTTTGTTCGCGTTGCTTCTCCTCCATCGCTGAAGCTGCGCTCTCGGCCGCTAGTTCGAGAGCAGTCAGCTGCTGGCCGATATCGGTTGGAACCAACTGCTGGCTAGCTTGGTACCGCGCCTTAGTGTCTCCCGAAAGCTTCTTGCCCGTCTCGACGAGCCCTTCGAGGTACGAACGGAGCGCCCCGAGTTCGGTCTCAGTCGCGTCCTGGTTCGCCCCGAAAACGTATAAAGAGGTCGTCTGGTGATGGACCTCTTCCAATCGCTTCTTCAACTCCTGTACCTCGTGTTCGATCGTTTCGAGTGTTTCCAAGTCCTCACTTGCCTTCTTGGACTTATTGCGTAGTGAATCGACAAGCCTGTTTGGATAAATATCAACACATTGAACACTGAAGTAAAAATGATGATCCTAATTATACTATTTGCCTCCTCGTGATTACGTGATAAGTACGTCAGATATTTGTGTTCGGAAAAAACTCGCACGAATTGATACGCGTGTTAGAAAATTTGGAGAATAAAAAAAAAAAAAAAAAAATACAGCAATAAATATTGGAGAGGAGAAAACGATCTTGTTCAACAATATTGTTGACGGTTTAAACCGCGAGATTCCCAGGCAGGCAGAAAAGCAGTCGCTAGCCAGTTGCACGCACGGCCAAGCCAAGGTGGGTGGCAGGCGGTTAGCAGCCTTGGCTAAAAGTAGACGGTTGAAATCCGGCGTTAGGCCGAAGAGGCGCGAGGAGTTTTTGCTCCTCGGAAAAAATTTTCACTACGAAGCTTTCTAGGTTTATACATTCAACTTTTACTTGTACGCATAATTAGGCTTGAAACGCAAGCGCAGCTGCGTCTTGGCGTGACATCGCTTCAGGCTACGCATCCCTCGGCACGTATACGCGTATCCTGACCGATAAATATAACCGTGGTCGCTATACGCACATCCGCGCTATAACCGAACCTAATAAAATAAAATCTCTACATAGTCCTGAATCTTATGGAGCGATGACATCACGGCTAAGCTAACCCGTATAGAATCTGCACACGGATTGCGTACGCGTGCGATTATATACGCATGTGAAAATTATTTCCCACCGAAACTGGTATTTGAATGTATACTTTTGTGGCGAAAATTCCAACACCGTCAACGTCCACGTGACACCGGTTAACCGACATCTAGTTGTACGTTAAACAGTCACAAGTGACGTATTGTGAATTGTCTAAGATATTTGAAAACTAATAACTATAACGTATTCATAAATTTTCTTTGCAACGCTGAACTGGAGAACAAACCACGCATTATTGTTTCGCGGTCACGACGTTTAGAGGTGTGCAATATTTGGCCTCCGGTTAATTTATATTTGGTATTTCAAGCCCACCTATAGTACTGCTTGACGTTGTATCACAATTATTGTCAGGTGAGGTTTGGTAGTAAGGCAACGAAAATATAAATAAATAAACAAGTAAGTAAATAAATAAAAGTAAAAAACAAAAAACTCGGTACAGTTCGGAGTACAGTATGTGGCGCGGCACTATCAAGCCAAACAGCGTCGGTCGCGGTTCGAAACGTATTGCCTGCCGGCGGATGAGCTCCGACGCGAGCGAGCGATGGGCAGAACGGGCTAGCTGGCAAAACGCCGGGGCGCATGCGCAAACCTCCCTGTTTCGAGGCGAGCGAAGCTTTCGACGCCGGATATAAAATGCCGAATGTGCAGTCTCCCTAAGAATACAGGCACGCATATCGCGGCGACAAGCAGGAAGACTTATTTACGTCGCCGAGAAACGCCTTGAGACACTAGAGGACAAACGAACTGATTCTGATATCGGGGAGTAAGGCTACAACCGCCTAATAAGGATGCAAAGATATTAGATACAGGGGCGAGATGAAGCGTTTCACATCAAAGATCAACGTCCTTTGATCGAAGGCTTATCTTTATTCCGTTTGGGTGGGTTCTATTTGCGGTCCCGAATTCGCGTGATTTCGTATTCTTTGCCAACTATCCGAACGCTGGGCACGGAACTCTTCGTGATCTTTGCCTTGTTGTTGCCGTTGGCAGTATTCTCGACTCTCCGACGACTATGCGGTACTAGGGTAATTTATAAGTATTCAAGGGCGCTCGGTGACCTCGACTTGGGACTCTTTATTCGCTTAAATATTTCGCTTCGAAAGTTGCACGGATCAAGTACTTATTACGCTCGAAGATTTTCCTTCGGAATTGTTTTACGCCGAGTAAGCCAATTCCGAAATGACCCTGGCTGGATTTAGAGGTGAGGTAATGACGAATCAAAATTAATTTAAACCACTGCGTCATCTCTTAACACATATTCAAATGAGAAATGCTGACAAACACACCAATGGTCTGCTTATTGATTTCTTCGATTTTCCGTTAACTCGCTGACCAAAAGAGACTAAAAAGCTAATTGTTAATTAAATTCGGTGAACCCATAAGCAACGAATCTATGACTATGCCTTATGAAGACACTTCGTTTAAACCTTTGAACTGAGGAGAAAAAAATATTGTGAGTTGCCATGATCTGTTTACAGTATGCACAAAACAACGAGCACGTGCGAGCGCAAAATTGAAATAAGAGGTCTCGGGATGCTCGCTACGACCAATCGAGATTCGTTGGTTTTATTTTTCTTTTCAACGGCATACCGATCGATCTACTTATACACGAGAAGAAAAAGATTAAAAGATTCGAGTATTCGACATAATCTTCCGGGTTCTGCAAATCGAAATACGCGATTGTAAAGAGAGAGAGAAAGAGAGAGATAAAGTATTTTTAGAGACGTACCAGACAACCAGCGAATACTCAAATGGCACACATGACTACTATTACACTTGAGTGATACATGGCCCCTGTGATATCGTTGCCAAAATCGAATACCATTCTATCGTCGTTCTATTTCTGCGCAAGATCATCTCTCTCGAGTTGCCTTTTTTCTGCACCTTAGTATCACGTTAGCTCATCGCCCGGTGAGATTCGTAATCAAAAATAGATTTCAATTGTTGAATGCTTCACCAAGTGCGAGTATAAACACAGAGCAGCACGTTTTCAGCCTGCAGACTTCAGCCGTATAGGAGTTCTTTGAGGTGGAATAGCTCCATTAATTTTTGGGCGATTGCCATTTACTCAAAATCTTCTAACTTTTATCCTCACAAAACAACATAGAAGAAATAAGGGCACGATGAAACAAATTATCGAAAAAACTAGAAAAGTGGGCAAGAAAATAGCACATCGATGATTCGCAGTGAACTGGAGAATAAAATGCGATGTACATATAATTAGAGCTCAGAAGTATCGTCATCTATAAAAAAGTGCGTTTCAAAAATGCTGTTTCTCTGGAGATATCGTAAGGTTGTAAAGGAAACAATCACACTTATGCTTCGGAGATATCGTTCCATTCTATTTCGGATGGTACGTATACATAGGTGAAGTCCGCGGACGTTTCATTGATTACATTATCCTTTGAGTGGACAGTTTAACGTGTACATATTTGATGTATACCTATGGATTGTACCCAAATGTATGTTACTGCTACTGAGTGAGGCGAAATCAATTTAAGCTCAGCTTCACGTTTAAGTGCAAAAATAGCCAGGCTGCAAAATTTTTTTATTCAGCTAATGGAGTTCTACTCGAACTTTGTCCAACTTAAGACTACTTTCACTGGCTCCACTGTATAAATTGTGATTTATGAAACACATTTTCTGACACAAATTTACAGAGAATGACCGTCTGATATTGGCTTTTCGACAACCTTCTTTGCTTTTCGAAGGATCAAGAACTGCGGGCAGTTTTTCCAATGCCAAACAGACTTTCGCTTCGCTATGATGCCTCCGTATAACTTTAACTATCCTAGCTGAAAAGATCAATAGCGGCAAAGCGTAAATGATGGAAAAACAATTCAATAATTGAAACATGTTGAGGAGCAAGAACTCGCGGTGAATTTGCTTTAATCATGAATCATGCGCTGAAATCAATCGAGATGAATTATTTAGTCTCGTTCGTTAGTTGTCTTCGGTAGAATGCCGGTTTCACCTCGTGAATATCACGCTATATCCACAAGTAACGATTCTAGCACCTATCGACGTAATTTTGGCCGAAAATTAGGTAAAAAGAAAAAAGTTATAAATCGAAGAAGTACCAAAACGAGCTACAAAAACTTCGCAAAAAATAAAATGCGGTACGATCGTGTAATTCTGTACTTGCAGAGCCCCAAAAATTGGTACTAACGCGAGTTGGCATTTAAAATTCGCTTATACGTAGATTCGCATAAAAACCACGTGTTTCCTATAATCAGCGAACCTGTCGATGAAAAAACGAACAAGCTTACCTTGAAGGAACATTGTGCTCGCAAGGCTGCAAGCTCACTGTGCCAAAAACATTATGTCGTTAAGAGTTTTGAAAATATACGAAAACGATAAAAAGTATATGTATATACACGTATGAACTGTGTCAAAATATTGTCGGTATATACAGAGCGCGATATCACGTTAATTAAAAAAATCTTATACTGTGGTTTTTACAGAAGCCTTGCGTTGTCACGATTTATTAATAGAACACTCATACACGTGAGGAACACGGCACTCTATCGTTAACCGTACACACTTTCCTTTTCAAATCACTGGCGGTCCGCTCGATCGAGCGAACGGATGCGTGAATTTACTATCGCGAATGGAAGTAAAATCGAAACGGATAAACTGTTCGTATATAGTACTAAAAAGTCGTTCATCCAATGCAGTTAGATTGTTTTACTTCCGATCTAATATGCAGCCGCGCACCGTTTGGAAAGCCTCGAACGAACTAGACACCAGCTCGACGGCAACAGGTTGACTAAACGCCTCTGACTATATGAATCGTGCGTCGAGTCCGCGAATTATGCTACCGGCGTTCCGTCCGCCTCCGTACAAACTTGCGCTCTGCTCGGACAGCCAGGCGATAAAATGGAATGGAATGGAGTGGAATGGTGAGGAGCTGCGACCTTCCGGCTGTTTACCATTGTGTCACGGCACAAATTTGGTTATGACGTCACAGTTACATACGTGATGCAAGTTCCTCAAGAGGCATCTTTTAGCGCTCTGTGTCGACACTTGACATACGTCTATCCTTCGCACGCTAGAACTGTCTATACGCGGTGTATCGCTCGCCGACCAAGCAAGCTTTTACGACATGACAGGGCTTTGCGTTATCGCTCTACGGAATATCCAGCTACTCGGCGCTTGCGCATCGTTCGCTTTAACTCCGTGCGGCGAAGCCGCTGCGATTAATGGTCGCGTTTTACCTTGAACTTGTGTGGGTGACCTGTAACGTTATACGTCAGTTCGAACACGTGCTGCGTCCGACTTAGGCGCCCTTGTTGCTAACTAAGTTTTTCGAGATTATACGATCCTAATGTGTCCGTTTGGACAAAAGTACAATCCGCAAGTTAGCTGTAATTGCATATAAGTAAGGAGAGAAAATTAATTCACCAGTGACATTGCTGGACGCCAATTCAAATCTCATTTTATGCCAAAAGCAAGGATTATTGGCATTCAAAAGTTTTTTTTGTTAATTACGCCATCTGATCTATCGTACACACCGTGTATGCGTACGTATCGATTATGCGTTTACGCTGCAGGTGGTCAACCGAGACGAATTATTCTTACAATTTTATTGATCCTCAATGCATTCGGAACTAAGTCGCGGACATACGCCTATATTGCATCAGACTCGGGATTGGGTGTAAAATTCAATACCGCTGTGCACTATGCGTTCCTCCCCAGAGGCCGCCTTTTCCTCTACTTTTACTCTGTAACGATCAAACCCACGTTCGGTTGAAACGGAAGATTGATTCGAGAAATTTTTACCACCCTCAATTTTTAGACCGTAACTTGAATGGATCAGGGGTCGGACGGAGCTTTTAGGGGCGGAAAAAGCCTTCGACGGAAATTCGATTTAACATGTTACGGAGTCGGTCTAAAAATCTTACATTCTTTGAAAAATCGAGCGTGCAAAACTTTCAAAGACGAATTATACGCTGGCTCGATTTTGTGTAATACTGTACCGGAAAGTATGCTTCGACACAAATTCGTTGACGATAAAATATTTTTATCGGCATTGCAGCTGAGCTGAAGTCACTATCCTGCAGATAATTTTTGTGCAAATGTCAAAACAGGCTGCATGTTCGCGATATCCAGCAACTCTCGCGATCAAGTTATCTGCTGATACCGAGTTTCACCGATAAAAGAATGACTATCATATATGTTGGAGAATTGCCACACCCTCTCTGTTAAAGTTATTCTGTACACCTAGATCTGAAACCTTTTACATTACTTATACTTTTAGAAAATTTACAATTTTAATATAAGTCCACATCGTTTGATGCAAAATTCAACACCATCGGTGTAAATTGTGCTTTTTTCATTCCAAATGATGATAATATCGACACCAAAATACTGTGTGAACTTTAATGTAATTTTTATTCTCTCCTAACAATGTATATTCGACAAACGTAACAAATCGTCGCGGATAAATCACTGGGGCTGCAGCTCGTCAGTCGTAACCGGAAACCTCTGGCGGTTTGCGACCATTGTACACATCTGCGACTGGCCACATGTATAGGTACTCTCTCATTTATTTACTTTATGCTTTTACTTTATGTTTTCACTTTATCCCGTCCCCTCTCTGAACTGATTCAGAAAACGGCCGGCATAGTAGTGGATATCATATCGTTACTTCCGGGACCGGAAGTCTACTGACCTTGAAACCTTGCACGTGATTGTGATGATTGCAAACATCTATAAAAATGTAGAATACAATTTGAAGCACATTTTACGCAGTTCGTTAAACACTCGCTAGTTTTGTTCCGGAAATTCATTTAATTAACTGGTTTATTGGCTCGACTTCTTCCTCCCGCCTGGGACTCGTAAATTTGCATAATATTCAATTAGTTATTCGATCTCTCCTGGGAAGCTATGGGCTAGAGCAGGACGAGATACAAATATAATCAGATTTTGTGCAATTATACATTATATTTGTGTTATATCGCTCCTGAATATGACTGCAATCTGGTGCGTATCGGCTCATTCCAGAACTCCCTAATGTACGTAGTAGGTAAATGAATTTTGTGTACGATAATAATCTCTCTCAGTGTAAGCCGAATGGCTTTCTCCTACTGAGGAATGCACTGCGCAAACACATGTCGGCAATTACTCAGTGCAGCATCGTGATTTCAATTCTACTAATGCCTTTATCGTACAAGTTATGTTGCCATTGAGCCAGTTCGCAGTGGCTGATCTTATGCTGGCGGTAATAAAAAATCAGTCACTGCTTATGCTGGAATGGCAAATAGTCAGATATTTAAACTAGATTTACTCGTAGGTATGATAATTTGGACAGTCGACGTTATAAATGTATTGTCGATATAAATAAAATGTGAAATAACGTTGGTTATTGGGGTGTGAATCACAAGAAAATGAGCCATCGTGAGGATTAAGGTTTGGCGTTTGCCTGAATTGTCACAGAGTGCAGTCACAAGTTTTTTCGGGTATAACGTTGAACACGTTTCTGATTCGTTTTGATTGTTTTCACCTTGAGATCTATGAAAATTTACAACCGTTTGACAACATTATACACAGTCAACTTAATCTAAAGTTATACAACGTCCTGAAAACTGAAAGAGATGTTAAACAGATTTATGCAAAGATTGTATAATAATAACGAACGACATTTTTATATTATTTTTTTGTTCAAGATACCTGTGAAGAGAAATAAAGAGAGAAGAAATTTACGACTTATACATATAGTGAAAAAAAAGCATATAAGCCCACTGCAAACACACACACGCATACTCATGCAAATGTGCTCGAGTATACAACGGCCGCCAAAATATGGGCGAGGGGATCCCGTTTTATCATGAATTCAAATAATCGCAAATCGTTGTCGCGAAAATTGATCTCAAACTTTGCATGAAAAATTCCAAGTTTTTGTAAAGTTATAAAAGTTTACAGATTCAGGAAATGTTTTGAATTCACCAGGGTTACAATTGCTAAAGAACACAATCGTGAATTATACATATCGAAAGGAAACATTCGCAAGTATATATAAATAGTAAAGAAACGGATTTAATCCCAGCTATTTCTAACGGTCCCTATAATTAGAGCATATAATCTACACGGTGCCAAAACGCCAGGGAACCTTTCGAATAACAAAATTAGGCATTTATCAGAAACCGATTAGATTGAACAGCGCACACATTACGTCTAAGGTATCGCGGCTGGAATAAGGCACAATAATGAAATGAACGATATCGATAACCGATATCTTCAGAGTCAAGGTCTCAACCCTACAGGGATTGCTCGGGATTCCTTTCAGCGTCGCACGAATACTCTTTCGATTTTGCGCGCATATCTTCACCTACAGTTACAGATAAGCCCCCAAGGGAGGCTTGGTGGGGATGAAACGCGCCTACGGGGGTTGTGGGGGGGTATTTTGGCTGGCCTGAGTTTCGAGTCGACGAAATAAGGAAAAGAATTGATTTTTCACTCACGACTGCACCGACTGTGAAAGTTTCTTCAGACGTTCTTCAAGGATGCGTGCCGGCTCTTCGGTGAAGGCAGCGAGATAGGCAAGGACGGGACCAGCGAGCGTTCGCACCTCGTCGGTTGCCGGTTTCAGTCGTTCACCCTCGGCCAGAAGCTCCTGCGATAATAGAAAACGGCGAAACTTAATGATCAAGGATCCGGTGAAACTGCCCACACGATCAGCACTCCTCACTGCTTACACTAGAAATCGACTAGATTTCGTGTATAATCGTATTGTGCCCCAGTTGAACGTTAATTTGGGGGTTGGGGACGGGGACCGAGGTGGGGTCACGCACCTGCGGTACCTGGCTGTGCAAGCCTGGCAGCTCTGCCCTCTTTTCAACCGTTTCGGGGATGGAAAAATTAAATATCAGCCTCGTCTAAGAGTCGAAAGAATTATCACGAATTGGCGAAAAATTCCTCGGCTGGAATTACTTTTCGAAATATTTTTTCGTTCGATCTTCAAGTCGGTCTTCAATTTATACACATTCAAAATTGTTCCATTTTCGCATTGAAATTTCTCGCCCTTGATTCATTCATGATTATAATAAGAAATAACAATGTGAAACTCATTTTGAAATTAAAAACATAATTGTGAATAATTTGACAATTAGCAGGCACAGGCGCTTAGGAGTGAAAATTGAAGAAAAAAAATATGTAAGCTTCGATAAAAGACTGACGAAACTTTGAGGTCATGATTATGTAAAGAACTTGTCACTGTACAGACGACTGAATTAATTCCGCGTCACAATAAAATGCTGAACAGCTTTATCATAACTTATGTATACGGTTAATTTCTAAGAATACTCGCGATGACGTAACCCTCAGTTATACTGCACATCGAGTTTTTACTTTGTTGGTATAACATTTCCCGACGGTGACGTCATCAGCAGCATAGCTGTCAACCTCTGATTTATGTGCAAATATTAACGATTCTTTCGATTGTGTATACCAAAACATCGCACTGACCATAAACGATAAAAATACTCATTTCAAATCATGACTGAAAGGGAGATTTGATCAGAAACGGAATAGAATATGGTAAAATTATTGCTCAAAAATGACTGTTCTGTCATATACGAACGAGGAAAGCATCTTTGTTAAAAGTGTGTGCGGTTGAAAGACTAGGCGTAATTTTTATAAATATAACATTTTCCCTTGGACATTCAATCTTATAAATCTTCCGATCTGAACAAATGTTCTTTGATTATCGTGATCAGCGGGTTTACTCTAGTGGTTTTGATCCTCACGATGCGGAGGTGAATAATGGCGATGTAATTATAATAATTGAATCGAAATATTATACTCACATCCAAAGACTTGGTTGTGTCTATGAGATGCTGTTTCGATCGGACGATGTTATCGATAAGTTTATTTCGTTCATCGTTGGCGTTGAGTCGTGCTTCGACCTGGGACCATTGCGCCTCGAGTTCCTCCCAGTGCCGAGAAAGAGCCTCAAGAGTGTTGCGGCGACCTTCGAGTCCGGAAACCAGATCACGCCATTCAAGAGTCGTAGCTGACAATTGAGTCTCAATAATAGATTTGTTTGCAGAATCGGCCTGGTCTAGAACCTCCCTTCCACGTTCGTTCAAGAGATCTAGCTCGAACTGTTGATTCTGTGAACCACGAACGTTGGAAGATCTATTTTAGCATATAGTACTCTCTACAAAAAGTAGTAATAATAAATAACGGAAATGGTCAGCTGCCTGCAGAAGCCTCATCCGTCATTCATCGCAACCGGTAGTGATATCACCGAGATTTTCGTCCTATAATTTTAAACTGACACGTTTAAAGTTGTAAAAATACTCGGCGATTGAGAAAACATTCACCACCATCGACGATTCGGGTCAAGGTTGCATAATTTGTTGCAAAGTAATATTCACGTTACATAAATACCGAGAGTGCAATTGGTGACAGATAAGGTTCTACTTATCTTTGATAAGTAAATTCCGGAATCGGAATTACTGTTCACGATTAGATGAATAATCAGGTGACACATACAGCTTAATAATATTCGTATTTCACGTACAAAAGTCGGAATGAACCTGAACACCATACTGTTAGCAATAATCCAGGTGCTGTGTCTCACCTGAATGTCGTTGAGGGCGTGAGTAATTTTCTGAATATTGAATTGCAGACCGGCCAGAGTGCTGACGGGATCATCGGAGAATCTGGTCCTGGCAATTACAGCTCGAACGCGTTCTAAAGTCTGCGAATAATCACGCCAAGTCTCAGCACCTTGTTCAAGACGAGCGCGTTGCGATTTCGCAGTATTCAAGGTATTCTTAAGCAGCTGAGTGTGCTGCTGTTGTTCCCTACTCAGCTCTTCCTGTTCCGAACTGTTCAACGACGGCCAGATTTTGTCCGCTGCCTGCTGTATCTGCTGTGAAACCAACTCCCGTATCGATGATTCCGTGCTGAAGTAGATCTACAACATTCAAGAGATTCGATGGAGGTTCAACATTGGTGTCAAGGAAAATAAGATACACAATAATGTAACTCTCCGACAGCCTATTATTGACAAATAAAAGTTTGCAGATAAATACCTTGTGCTCCTCCAAGTCGGCCAGTATATTTTCAAAGTCAAGGCCGTCCTTATCGCTCTGTAATCGGATATCAGCTTCCCTGACCCAAGCGTGCAGTTTATCTGTCAAAGCCGCGTAGTCAAGACGCATCAGTCTGTTAGTTTCAAGGTAGGTACCACGATCGTCCATTTCCCGAGGAAGCGATGTCATCAAAGAGGCAGCCTCGCTGAGCATCTCCTTCAGCGAACCAGGCATGCCCTCATCGTGGCGGACGGATTCCTTCAGGACGCGTATTCTCTCCAGATTTTCATTGACACTGTCGCAGAGTTCCTTGTGCTTCTTCAGTTCCGCATCAACGTTCGCCGAGTCGCGTTCGAGAAGCGGACGAGATTTAACGTCCTTTTCCTTGCTTTGAAGCCAGTCGAGAATATCTGCCAATTCGTTCGCCAATCGTCTGTGTTCGGCAGCGGCCAACTCGTGTTCTTCGCGTTGAGACTCGACGGCGCGTCTCAGTGACTGGAGTTGCTGTTTGAGGGACTGAAGTTGTTCGGTCACATTGTTTCGGTCGGCCGCTGATCCTTCGGCTGCGATTTGCTGCCCCTTGTCAGTAGCGCTAGCCAGAGTCGCTTCGCACTCCTGGATCTTTAAAATCACGTCGTCATAGCGTTTGATTTTTTCCTCAGTCGTCTGGCCGGACTTTTCAATATCTCTAACTACCCCAGTGTACTTCGTAATGAAGGTCATAATCTCTGTTACCAGAGCAATGAACTGTTGTCTGAGCAGAAGGAGTTGGCGTAATTTCGCTATCTGGGACTCAAGCGCTCTGATCAGGTCATCCTGCTGGCTCACAACGCCGTGAAGATCACCGACGTTTCCAGACTGCAGGTCAGCCAGCTTTGCTTTATTGGCCTTCAGGTCTCCTAAGATTCGTTCGTAAGTCGCCAACATGCCTTCTACATCTTCGGCGCGTGACCCTATCGGCTTGTTCAGTTCTTGGAGCTCTCGTTGTATGTCAGTCATGAATTGCACCGCTTCCGCGACTCTCGCAGCTGCCTCTTCAGCTTCGGCTATACTTGCCTGGAGGGCCAAGGCTCTCTCATTGATTATGCCAGCTACTCTGCGATGCGAGTCTTTCAAGTTCTTCAGTTGCTCACTAAGCTCTAGCTTATCGGCGTCGCTAATTGTCGGAAGGATCGATTTTCCTTGCTGCGTTATGTTCTCAATTTCGTCAGCGTACTCGTTCGCTTCTTTCTTTAGTCGATCGTACTGAAAATAATATCATAAAAAACATGCTTATCGTAGCAAAAATGATTGCGTAACTTAAAAAAGTAAAACGTCGCTTACCTTGGCCAGTTGTTCGCGAAGGACATCGACGCTGGTGGTACGGAGTTCCACGGACGTTGCGACCTCAGCTTCGTTGATCCATCGTTGGCACCTGTCCAAGTCATTTTCGAAGGCCTTTCGTCCTTGGAGAAGGTCAGCAAGGGCCGCCTGTTTTTCTTGAGCTTCTTTCTTCAGCGCGTCATACTCTTCGTTAACGGTATTCAATACTGCTTGAAGCCGACCGCGATCCTCGTCGGTGCAATCCTTAAGCAGCGCGTTACCTTGCTTAAGGACATCGTTGAGTTCGGTCTCGTTGAAGTTTGCAATGTCGGATTCAAAACCATGGTGCTGGCTGATATCTTGCTCCACTTTTTTCGCCTTCAACGGTAAATAGCCGCTGAGCTTCTTCAGGTCGCTGCTCTTCGCTTTTATCCACAGTCGAGCGCGCTCTAAGTCCGTCTCGAGCTTTCGTCGAGCATCCGCAGCCGCTGTGGTACCCGAAATTTCTTCCCTCAGAATGGAGCACAGCTCCGCCTGCTCACCCCGCAGTGCTCGCGAGTCTGACTCGAGTTGTTGTTGTTCACTGGTTTCCAACTCATTTTGCATGTTGCTGACCCTTTTTTCCAGTGTTCCAATAAGGACCTGTTTTCCCTCAGCCTCCTTGAGCAGTGCCTGTAATTTAATTGTCTCAAATGTCAGAAGGAATTGCGGAACTGTAGGTAACAATGTAAAGACGCTGTCGATTGTGCAGCTCTGCAATCAACCGCGAACCATAAATAATGTAAGTTTGCTTGCACGAAATTATTCAAGGAATCGAACGATTTATCATCTTCAGCCAGTCGGCGATAAGCGGCTTAAGCACCAGAATTCACAGATAAGCCGGCTTTCTACGCTCTGATTAATATCTATTCCTGCTCTAAATAATATGTTCTTTTGATCAAACGTCGTGAGAGAAAGCGAGAGAGATTTTCGGGCGTTACTACCAATGCCACACATTTAAATTCAAACTGATAATAACATTCTGTAATTAAGCTGGGGATGATCAATCGATGGATACACTATCATACATCATATAAACATTATCAAGTGGTGAAAAAAATGATTACAAACAGAAAGTGGCGCTGAAAAGTATCCCTGCAGGAACCTTCAAGATGTTCGAAAAAAGGTTGGTATTACTAATAGAAATTTGATATACTTGCCTTGAGAGACAGAAGCTTCTCATCGGCCATTTTGCTCTCGTAACCAATGGGCTCAGATGTTCTGGCAACTTGCTTTTTCTCAGCGACCCATTTTCTGTTTTCTTCAATCTCGCGTCTCGTGGCTTCAATACCTTGAGCGGTCATGTCCAGTACCTGGCTCTTGCGTTGAAGCTTCTTACCGATGTCACCGTACCTCCTTTCGACGGATTTTATCTGCTCCTCAATTTGCTGGGAGTCAAGATTGCTGACCGAGTCCATAACCAGGTCACCAAGCTTCTTGACTTCATCCAGCTTACCTGCACCCTGAGATTCGAATTCGGCGGTGATTTCTTGAACGGTGGAGATCTTTTGAGCAATTGTCAGACCACTGCCCTTGTCCACAACGTCTGCTCTTTTCGACAAATTATCGAACCAAGTCTGAATGTCCTGAACGTGAGATCTGTACCTCTCGATCAGGTCTTGGGTTGCCTGCTTCCCGGCTATCGCCTCGATCAATTCTCCCTCTAACTTGTTGAGGCCTGATTCAAGGTCATCGGTTTGACCGCCCTGAGCCGAGGAAAGTTCTGTGAGGGTTCGAGTCCGACGCTCTCCAACCCCAGCCAGTAATTCGTTCATCGCTTGAAGCTCGGTGTGTGCAGCTTCTGGCCGCAATTTTGCTGGTCTTGACTTCCATTCGGCGCAAAGAGCCCGCTGCTGGTTTACCCAAACGCTCAGGGCGTTCCGCTGATGGGCACGTTCCTCAAGAGAACCAACCGCCTCAGTGACTGTAGTCAAGTGCGTTTGCATCTGTGGTCACGGAATACGTTGGTATTAAAAAATTAATGCTTTGCGTCAGCATGAACGAATTGATTGGTTGAAATAATTTTCAATAAGACCGATACATTACTATAGCTATGGGATTTCAATCAGAACTGTTAATGTAGAATCAAGCCGTGTTAAATACGAACGAACATTATGTAAATAAAATAATTTACAAAAATGCGGTAATCATGAGAATATGTTCTTACACATAGCGAAATAAAAATAAAAGTGATGCAAACCTTGTCATACATGTAATTAAGTTTCGCTAAGAAGCCGCTGTGCTCAATAATATCTAGCAGAGCTTTCAGTCTTCCTGAATCCTCGTTATTTTTCTGTTTTGAAGGGTGAACAAAAACAAAAATTCACATCAAACATCATGCAAAAATAATCAGAAATAGATTAGCAACAAAAGTGCAAGATCCGAGTAACTTTGTTCTTGCTATCTCATACTTAATGCTGCACTGAATTAAAAAAAAATCTTATTTACTAGGATACAATACAGAGATCCTAGCTTCTATAACACTTCATGCGACAAAAAAATTAAAAACACAAAATCAACCACGAAATTATCGGTAACGTGCAAACAGGTCACGAATTATAATTCCATGTAACTGTTGTTTTCAATCAATTGCAAAACGATGACTAACAAATTGTAGCAGAATAAAAATTAGTCATCATTCAGGAGAAAATTAGCTGATAAGAACTGTACTTTTAAGCGGGTTGACCTAATCAAAACAGCGATAACAAATACGGTGCATATTACAGCTACGGAAACTCTACAAAACTTTCGGAAGTCATACCTGGTCTATGAGGTCTTCGAGCCGAGTTCGCACTTCGACTTCTCTAGCTGGAATTTGTACAGGTGGTGCGTCGAGCGGACTTCCGGGTCGAGAAACGCACGCAGCAGCGGCTTCGCAGGCTTCTACAGCTAAAGCAAGGCGCGCCTTTTCTGATTGCAATTTATTGTGAAGTATTCTCGCACTCTCCAAACTGTGCTGTGCATCCTCCAGATTGTCAATCGGCGCTTCCAACTCTTGAGCAATTTCCGGCTCGTAAGTGTCCAGGTTCTTCATTATGCTTTCAAGGGTGTTTTCATACTCTTGGAACTTCGCTAAAGACTCGGCCAATCGGTTCTTTATCTGAAGTGCAGTGCCCAGGAGAGCATTGTAGCTTTCCTGCACATTTTGGAGCTGCGTTTCGATGGTTGATTCGATCCCCGGAGCGGCTGAAACGTAGCGTTTTATCTGACCGGATCCTTTCGCTCTGAGGTCATCGAGTGTAGACTGATACTTTTGAATCTCTTCGAGCAGAACCTCGTGCTGTTTTATCTGCTCAATCGTCTGATCCTTGTTGGTGATGTATAATGAGTTATGAGCCATAAGCTGGAATGAGATTTGCAGTAACCATTTTTCAGTCTCCTGAAGAGCTGCGTGATAACCGTTGTACTCCTGGAGCTCCTCCTCAAGGAGTTGTTTCCGCTCCTGAACGTGACTACCCAGTTTCTCCCACCGATTCAGCAACAGCTTAGTCTGTTCCTTGGTGGTATTGTTCTTGGCCCAGCTGGATAATTCGTCAGCCTCGTTCAGCAGGTGGTCAAGGTCAGATCGTTTACCCTTCACTTCGTCTTGGGCATGCTTGGTCCTCTCCAGAAGTCTTTTCATTTCTCCAAGCTCACCTTTCGTCTCGGGAAGCACCTTGACGGATTCTTCAGCTTCGCTCAGCCAACTCTCAAACCGTGCTCGAGATTCTGCATAGTCCTCCCACCGACTTAGAACCGATTTCACTTGCGCCTGAATGCTGTTGAGGTCCATGCTGAGCTGCTCCCAGCTTGAACGTAAATCTGCCATGTCAGTTCGTAGTTGCTCTTGTTGTTCCGGAAGAGCGGTATTTATCGCTTTTGCAAACGCGTCTTGCAACGTTGATAGCAAATGTTGGCCCTCGGTTATTCTTGTTGCAACGACCTGAAATTTTCAACAAAAGTATTCGCAATGAACCCCTCCTTTAATACCTACTATACTTCTGAATTCAACATCTTTGGTACTTACACGTGTAGTTTCCAGCTTATCTTTAGCCCACTCGATATCGCCAACTCCAATACAGTCTTGGACAGAACCATGAGCAGTATGAAGCCATTCTTCGAGTTCCTTTTTAGCCTTGAGGAACTCCGTATGGTCGGATAGATTCTTCTCAACTTTGGATACGAGACTTTGTGCTTCTGTCAGCAGGGTCGTGTATGCTGATTGAAGCTGTACTGTTTTATCCCTGGCCCAACTACACGCGCTTACTTCCAAAAGAGCCTCACATTTATCGTTTAGGTCTTCGAGTATTGGTTTCTGACGAACTGCCTCTTCAACGATACGTTTGCATCGTTCCAGGTCTTCCGGGGTTTTGTTGTCCTTGGCAGACTCGTTGCTGACCTTCTTCCTGAACTGATCAAGCCAGTCCTTCATGCTATCAAACGCAGTTGTGAATTGGGTCCAAGTCACGATGCAGCTTGCCAAAGTACATTGGCTGTCACGTGACTGAGTCTTCAGTGATTCCCAGTCAGCGTTTAGTTGCTTAACGTCTTGCTTAATAGAATCTTGTCCTTCAGAGCCAGTAGTCAAAATGACAGAATCCCTCAGTTCCACTGCCTTTTTGATCAAAGATTCACCTTCTGGCATGGATGCTATGATCTGGTTCACCTTTTGCTCTCGTTCAATGACCTTCGCCTTCTCGCCGTGAGTGTCACCGTGTCGCTGCAGTTCAACCTTGGCGCGACGAACCCATTCTACGGCTTCATTTTGAGCTTGGCGTAGGCGGTCATGTTCCTTCACTTGTTCTTCTAAGTCCTGAATGAAAAGATGAAAAATGAAATATGCGATATTCTGTGGATAGAATCTAAAATATGCCAAGTATTTGAATGCTGCAAGGTAAGACCGTAGTTTACTTACACTGATTCTAGCAACCACAAGGGTCTTCAACTCCTCGTACTTTGCAATCGTCGCTTCGTAAGCGTCTTTTGGGATGCTTGAATCTTCGATCAGACGAGCTTGAAGGCGATCTACTGTCTCCGCATGACCATTTATGTCACGTTGCACCGTTTTATACTTCTCGAGGAGAGCTCGCTTCTCACTGAGGTCATTTCGGAATCCTTCTTCGGGCTGTACTTTGTGCTCGACCTCTTCAATCCAGTCAGCGATCAACCTATGCATTTTGTTAAGCTCTTCTAAGACACCAGCTCTTGTAGCGAGTTTCTGCTTCGCTTCTTCGACGTCTGCCAGTAGCTTGTCGAATTCAGTTTTCAGATTTTCAGTATCCTCCTGAATCTTTGCCGCACCGTTCTGCTCCGTGTTCATAATGACCTTTTCTTTCAACTCAAGCACATAGCGAAGCTTGTTCTGACCTTGTTCTAAAGTCTGACGAATAGTTTTGCAGGCATGCAACTTGTTGTTCACTTCTGCTAACGTGTTTGGTATCTCTTTACACTCTCCCAGCTTATCGCGTGTTCGTTCAATCCAATCTTCACATTCTTGGTAGAGGGTATTGTGTTGCTGATGCTCCTATTTACATTTAAAAACCGTACCATCAGAAAATGGACTGACGCCTTAAATTAGAATAAAATAATTTCGAATTCTGATGTTCAAACTGCTCAACTTGGTATCAAACTTACCTGATAATGTAATTCCAATCTTCGCATAATTTCCTTTGCCAGTGACAATAACGCATTGTATTTTGTGGTCAGCTGAGTAACAGCATTTGAGATTCTGGTATCAGCACAAGTTTCGAGAAGCATCTGTGCCTTCATATTAAGACGGTCCAATTCTTTCTGCCAATCGAACAACGTCTGCAAATGAACCTGAAATTCTTCTAGTACAGTTTTCTTCTCTTCAAGGCTATCCTGTAGCTTGTTGTATGGTCGCACCAGCTGTTCAGTTTGCGTTAACCAATCAGAGGCTTCAGAAAACTGATCTTCATATTCAGTCCATTTGACTATACCAATCTCAAGCAGAGATTTGGTGCTGTTCAAGGAATCGCTGTGAAAAAAAATTGATTAGTTCGATTATATTCAATTTACAATTTACGCTAAACGTCGATCAAATTTCCAAGTCTAATACTTACACGTAATTATCGTACTCTTCTTGGAGAAGAGCAACTTCTTCCTCGATAATTTCTTTATCTTCGGCATCAGCCACTTGACATGCAGCGTTACCTTGTTGTAGAGCTTTCTCGAGCTTCTGTTGGCCTTCTGGAAGTTCACTCTCCAGCACTTTCAGCTGCGTGATCTTGCTAGAAAGGGACTCTTTGTCTCCAGTAGGTTCCGAACATTTTCCTAACCGTTCCTTCGCAACACGGATCCATTGAATGAACTCATTACCACTGTCAATGAATGCTTGATGCTGTTCGACGGTTTCCTTCTGTTTAGCATACAATTCCTGGGCTTGTTTACTAAGCGTTTCGTATTTGATTGATATTTCTGTTGCCGGCGTTGCCTGCTGAAGATCCTCAGCCTTTGTCGTTACAGATTGAATCATAGGCTCGAATGCAACGATATCTTGAACGATGCTGTTCGTCTGGCGCAGATTGGCCTTCCTTTCACCGATGGCCAGTGAACTGAGACCAGCCAGACCTTTCCTGGCTTTCGATACCTTCTGTTCGCAAACTTGCTGTAGTTTTGCCTCACGGTCGTTAATCCATTGCTGTAACTGCGAGTATGAAGAGCTATAATCGGCCCACTGAAGAAGGCTGGTCTCCAAGTGGACCTTAGTCGTCGATATCTTCTTCACCAATCTCTCCCAATCATTTTGGATTTCCTTCAATTGTGAGTTGATCTCTTCACGGCCGTCAGATCTCGTGTTACGCATCACTTTTTCGCCACAATTTACGGTAAGATGTACCAAATTTTGTCCATCTTCCCGTTTTCTGAGGAGTTCTTGTATTTTGTTCAGTCTCGATTGTAATTCATCCCGGCTGCTTGTAGAGGCAGCTTCGGTACCTTGGCGAATAATTTGTTTAGCATTCTCAATCCATGCGTGAGCCTTGCCGAGATTTGTTTCGTACTCTTGGTGTTGAGCAAAGTTCGTTTCCACCTTCTTAACGACATCCTTGGCAAGATTCACTTGTACTTGGTATCTGGAGTTCAAATGCCTTAGTTGGTTGTTCACGTATGTGTCAAGATGTGAAGATAACAACCCTGATGCAGTCTTATTGAATTTGTCTATTTGCTCTTGTCCCTTGAGCAAGTTTTCCAGTATTTCCTTGACTTCCTTCACCTGCTTTTCTTTCTCTTTCACGTTTGGTAAGAGAGCGTTCTTCTGTGCCTTTATTAAGATATCGAATTGTTGCAGCCAGTCACTGAGTCTCTCGTATTCGTCCTTATAATCTCGCCACTGACTAACGGTGGCTTCCAGTTGATCTTTCTGTTGCTTGATGTCTAGAAATGGAAATAATAAGAGAATGATTTAGAAAACCGATAAAAATAGGATTCACTCGTGAATGGCAATTATCGAAACCTATATTCAACTTTGAATAATATTTAAACAGAAATTTTAATTTTTCAGACTTTATTATTCAATGTGCTTCGAGATAAACTAGTTTTCGAAGAATAAAAAATAGTTTACCTTTGAATAGCCCTTCAAAACTCTCAGTGAGTGCACGAATGTCGTTTCGAATTACTTCCTGTCCTTGATCACTGGTACTTGCGCAGACCACTTCACCAGTGTGCTGAAGGTGTTCGACCAGCAATTCACCCTGAGCCTTTTTATTCAATAGACTTTCAAGTGGAGCAACAGCGTTTTCAATTGCAAGTTTATCACTGAGCGATCGTTGCTTCATCGATGGTATTTTTTCGCGAGCACGGCTGAGCCAGCCGATAAGATCATCGTGTGCCTCTTTGTAAAGACGGTGGTCTTTGTATTGATCCTCGCGTTCGGAAAGAAGCGATTTGATTTTCTCAAATAGGGAGTCAAACTTGTTTAGAATGTCCTGTGCTTGTGAGGCAGCTAGGCTTTGTTGTCCGCTCGCTATCATCTCGGCAACCTTGGCCTTGAGACTATCGACTTCGATATTTTCGCAACGGACGCGTTCCTCCAAGGTCTTGATTCGCTCTAATTGGGATCGCTTCTCAGACATTGTAGACTGAAACTGTGATATTTCGTTAACCGAAGTCTGCATGTACTCTACGGTTTTATTAATCGATTGAATTTGTTCGAGTAAACCAGCCCAATTATTTATGGAATCGTCCAGGTTTGTTTTGGTTTCCAGCATTTTCGAAGCTAAGGCACTCCATTGCTCTTGAAGCTTGGCCAGAGCGTCGTTTATCGCCTGATGTCCAGGCGGTGCGGTATTCGCGAGTACCGTCTGGGCCAATTCAACGATGCCTTGAACCTTTGAGAATCCATCTTCCTTGTATAAGAGCAGGTCTTGGATGATTTCCATTTTACTCTCCAAGTCTTTCTGCGACGAAGCGCTAAGGTCGGAGCAATAAGCCAATTTGTTTCTGATGTCTTCAAGCCACTGCATACACTCGGACAAGTGATTGTCAAATTCTTGATGACTGGTGAAATACTGTTGCCAACGATTGTTGAGATCCTTAACCTTGCTTGATATTTGCTGATACTTTATTCCAAGTTCAGATATTTGCGAGGTCCGTGATGTGATGTTCTTGTGCAACTGTTGAGCTCGCTCTGTGACTGCGTCTATTTCAAGTTCCTTAGCCCTGACCTCACCCTGAAGAGCGCGAAGTTTCTCTGACTGATCTTTCTTTTCTTGCAGAGTTGACTTCAGATCCACCGCGTGCAGTTTGGTGTCGGTTTCGCGTAGCCAAGCAAAACATGCTTCCTTCGATGACTCAAATTCGTTCCACTGTTGAAGCTTGTTTTCCAACGCTTCGATAGTTGACTTTACAGCGGATACCAACCCTTCCCATTCCTGCTGAGAGGAGTCGATCTGCGAACGGATATTCACTTGTCCCGATTCCAATGTTCCAGGTATTACCTTTTCGCCCAGCGCTCGTATCTGCTGAACGCGTGGCTCATCCTCGGGAAGACTTTGCAGTAGGTTCTGCAGGCGGTCGAGATTCGTGTGCAAAGAAACGCGTTCCAGTTCCGCATCTCCCCAAAGATTCACTGCGTTATGAGTGGCATCTAGCCATTCGTGGGTGTCGAGAACAGCCTTACTGTACTGCTGATGATCGCTCACTATTGCTTCATATCTTTCAACAAAACCTTGAGCACGCTTTAGGATAAAGGCATGTTTTTTGGAAAGTTCATCGAGGACATGGTCAATTTTGTCTGTGCGATCTGGAAGGCTGTCCGCTTTGTCGCGTAAATTGAACAGGTCTTGTTGATGAGACTGAGTCTCGTGCAGAAAAGTGCGATAGACTTGAAGCTGGGCACGTTTTTCATCCAAGGTCGTCTTTAGCTCGATTTCTGAGGGTAGCTGTGCTTCGACTTCCTCCAGCCACTTTTTGAATCCGTCGCTGCATTCATCAAAGCCTGACCAGCGTGAGAGTTTCGTTTGTATTTCACGATCTGTGGACGCAACACCATCGTAGAGCGTTTCCATGGCTTGTTGGAGCTCCAGAAGCTGCTGCCGGATAATTTCTCTGCCCTCCATTCCAGTGGTAGGATAAAGGCGCTCGCCGGCTTCAACTGTACTGTTTACCAGAAGGTTGGCTGAAGCCTGCTGCGCCAAAAGCTCCTTCAATGCATTACTGTGTGAAATTAACTCCTGACGAGTTCCCGAAATTCCATCTCGAGAAGTTTGGAACTTCGACTGTGCGGTTGCCAGCCATTCTGAACAATGCTTGTAGTGCTCCAAGTAGGCCTGGTGATCAGCTGCTGCTTGTTCGCACTTCTTTATCAGTTCCTATACAACGAGAAAACAAGTATTTAGAGCGGAACAAAGTTGAATTGATACAATGAATACGCGAATCATGAAGAACGGTAGTTACGTACCTTGGCAGTTGTTTGAATGGATTGGAAACGAGACGTGACCTGCTGAACGCTTGCGGAGAATCTTGTTTCCCCACTAATTTGTATAAGTTCCGAAGAGTCATCGCTCATTTTGTCAAACTCGGCTTCATTGTGGCGCAAATTCACGATCAATGACTGTAGAAAACATAATGATATTAGGGCGCGTTTACTTCCGGGATATTTATACTTTCTGTATAATCATAGTGTCACGAAAAGAAGAATTTCTTTGCAAATGTTAAATTTCTACCATTAAACCCACATGCCAATGCCATCTAAACGAGTGAAGTGAATTGATAAATGTCGTGAACATAGCAGTCGTCTATTGATAGCAGCTGGAAATCAAGTCGAATTAAAACAAATGCTTTATTCTCTAATGAATGACAGAAAATTCTGCAGGTAAATCGGGTCGATTAATCAAAGAAAGAAAAATTCAGAGTATAGATTTCGGAAGAGTATTCTTCACTTTATAATAGGGACCATTTTCACCATCAGTATTTTCTTTATAGTGAACCGTATCATGTCACATGTCAAGAGTTACGAGGTACATCCTGTGAATGCAAGTCTTATTTACGAAGTAACAATGTGTCACGAGTATAGGGAGGTAGAACTATGAAAATCAACGTGTAGATTTCTTTAAAAGCGAAACCAGTATCTTAAAAATGGAAGGTACCCGTGTTTAATGCTAACTGACATTGTATAATAATATACCAAAAATTTAAGAAAATATGCTTGGATAAAGTTTGGTAAAACTCATGTAGGTATCTATTTGGTTTTACTGTGTACGTGACATATTTCTGGTGTATACCAATCATTGAATGAATGAATGTAAGCCTGCCTACTTTCTGGTTAGACTAATTTTCATACGCGTTAACATAGAGATAAATAGCCAGAAACAAAGGTAGCGAGAAAAAGAGGCATAGATGCTCCAGGCACGCCACAGTACGATCCTCCTACAAGACAAAACAGAAAGACACAGTGATCAAGCCTGGAAGCTTTTCAACGACACGGGCATAATAACAAATAGGACCCACATTCAGAAGTGCAACAAATCGACGTTTGCCTATCCCTTGTCATCAAGGTGAAAAGCGATCATCAGTCTCTATTGAGTAAAGACTATTGTCTATGCAGGGCCTAAGTATACTATGCCTATGACTTATACATCAAGCAATATCGGAATCAGCGCGTTGTTGAAGATTGAATCTGTGGATATATCCGTACTGTAAAAAGAGACTTAAAGTGTATTCAATGAATGCCGAAGATCCCACTTTAACGAGACGCCGATTCCGTGAATTTGCTGTGCAGTACAACAGGCATGTTTATTTTTTAGCAAGATAAATTACCAAGTCAAGTGGATACAGATACTATTCCACTTTTAGCGATACAAGTAAACTTGTTGTACTACACAAAAGAAAAATTTCGAAGCATTCCTGCCGACAACTGCCACCGATGAAAGCTGGAAGCTTTATTATACGAGAAGAAAGTAGCCTACTCAATGGTTCCCTGAAAGCAATGCAACGTGTAAGTGAGTAGTAATTGGTAAGATACTGCAACGAGCCCCAGCCCCTAGAGTGCCGATTCAAGCCCAACCAAGCTTCGGGCCCTACAGATGGAGCCAGAGAGTGTGATCTCTTACTTGATCGAGGTGGTCACCCAGGGCTACCAGTTCCGTCACATCTGAACCTCGAGACTCCGTTATTTTTTGCAGATCCTAAGACATTTCATTAGGTACGTGTGAAGGATTCTTCGTGCGTAAGCCATTAAAAGGGTATACACGACAATAACACCTAGTTATAATCGAGATTCATGCGAAGAAAATCTGTACGTTGACGTAAATATTCTTAAACGACGAATAAGTGTGCGTGAGTAATTATCGTGCGAAAAAATCTATTCGAAGCAAGCACTTCTTCATTCGCTTTTTTTTCGTGTTCTAATCTTAGTGTTGACTAAGCGTGAGAAAAAGATGTTGAAATGGAAACGTCTTGCAACTTCCAATTTTTTGTCTACGTTGAGTGGTATGTGACTAACTTGCGTGGGGTTCTTTTTGGCAAATCACTATGTGTAATAATGTCGAATAACGACTCGCGGAATTCATTATCATGGGCCTTGGACATTTCGAACCGACAGCAAAAGCTGCAACAGTGTTTGTCTCACCTGATATTTTTCTAGTTGTTCCTGCTTTTCTTCGATTGTATTACGCAGAGTGTAATTCTTCAGAGAAGCTTCGGCTTCGGAGAGCCAAGCCAATAATCTGTCCAAAGAGTTTTCGTACTCACTCCACTGTTGAATTCGTTCTTCGATTCCGCGAATAACATCGCTCACAGCTGTGGTAAACTTTTTGTTTTCAAATCTGAAATCAAACGTCAGCCGACGTCAAATCAAAATGCCACGTACTGGGAGAATGAACTCAGATCAATAGGTTCTGAGACTTTTATAACTGACCTAAGATTTGTCAAATCTCTTTCCATGGATTCCTGAGACCTTGGCGGAAGGCTGCCAGCGCTTTGGGCTACATGATCACTGAGGACACGGAGTTTAAGTTCACCTTCGCCTTGACTATCCTGTATCTCAATCACTTTGGCTAATCTAGCCTGTAAGACCGCCTTGTTTCCGGTGTAGTCAGTGTAATTAGCAAGTCTCTCCCATTGCTGCTTCTGATAATCTTGGTAGGCCTTCTGAAGATCATGGAATTGTTGGAATATCTCTAAGAGCGCCTCGAGGTTGGAAATTCCCTTCTGAGAGGCTTCTCCGAGTTTTTCGTACCTCTGAGAAATCGACTTTGCTTTCTCTTGAATGTCAGCTGGTGTTTGGGCACTCTGAGCCAAAGCATTTGCCTTTTCAGATATGGCTTCGATGATGCGTTTGTGGGCAAGGATCTCTTGATGGATTGTCTGAAGTAGTAAAAAGCAAACATATGTCATTCTAGCCACTACTCGCCAGCATCGAAAATTGCTTACCTTGTTCTTCAGCAGCTTGGATCGGATTTCTTGTAGCGACGACCAGACAGCCGCCGAGTCCTGCTTCAAAGTTCTTTCCATACTGTCCAGCCAGGCCAGCGTTTGTTGAAGCGTGTCCTGGTAACTGGACCATTGGAGCGAATGTGCATCTTGTTTCTTCTGTTGTTCCTTAATGCCCTCAGCCAATTTGTCCCATCGTTCACGTGCGTGGCGAAGTTCGTGTCTGATAACCTCTCGACCTTGAGCCGATGTGTCCGGAAGAATTCTTTCACCTGCGGCTGTCAATCCAGCCAGACGATGTTCAGCTTGTTCCCGCTCTGCAAGAAGAACCTGTAGGCGAGACCCCTTTGCTTCGAGGTTACCACCGACCTCCTCTTTTTTTAAACCAGCCAAATTTTGCTCCAATGGACCAAGCCAGGCGTTAACGGCCTCCAGCTTGTCCTGGAAAGCTCGGTGATCGTCGACGAGGGTTTGGCATCGATGGATCACTTCTTTACTCAGCACATGAAGTAATTGATACCTTCGATAAAATCAGTTACAAGTTATTGAAAAACAGTTTATATCAGGTACATTACTTATTATTTTTTCAAACCACTTGCTTACCTGTTACTAATCTGAGAAATCAATGGTTTAATACGATCTACGCCACTGGCGTGAAGAAGACCGTGAGATTTATCGACAAATTCGTCAATTTCTCGCTCCTGTTTCGCAATAGATTCACGTTTATCTTTAAAGGTACTCAGTTGACTTTCCTTGTCTTTCAGAGTGGCTTGAAGCTGTTGATCTCGGAACGCAGCTTCCATTGCACGGAACCATCGAGTGTGTGACTCCAACTGGTCCTCGAAATCTTGCCACTTTTGGAGCGCACCAATTTGCTTGTTCTCCACCGATTCTAGAATCACAGACACAGATACATATTCATTGAATTGCTTTAGCCTTTCACACACAATTGGTTGCGTTGACAGTATTGACTTCCAAACTTACCGATTTCACTCAGATGTTGGTGCAAATCGGCTTCCAGACTTGCAATTTCTTTATTGATGACTTCTTGTCCTTTTGGTGCGGTACTCTTCGAAACAGTTGCGCCTAGCTCCTTCAGACTAGCAAGACGATTAGCTCCCTGAGTTTGTCCGTCCTTCAGAACAGCAAGAGTCGCAAGTCGGCGAGTGATATCACCCTTTTCTCCCGTGACATCATTGCACTCCAGCAGTTTTTCGTGTTCACCGCTCAACCAATCAGTGAAACTCTTACACTGTGCATTAAACTGATTGTGCTTGTCGACACAGTCTTCCAGATTCTCCAACAGATCCTGTGACTTACCCACAATATTCTGGAACAGTTGCTTGATGGATTGCAGGTAGACATTGAGCGACGAATCTTTCGTTTGATCAACGAGTTGCTGAGCTTTGTCACAAACAGATTCCACCAAGGCCTGATGAGACATTATTTCTTGATGCATTATCTTGTGGTTTTGCAGCTGAGCTCGTTTTTCCTGTAAAGATGACTTTAACTCTGTATGTTGGTGCATGGCACGTTCCACATCACGGAGCCACGTGGTAAGTTGCTCTTGAGAAAGTGAAAATTCAGCAAATTGCATCAGGCATTGATCTAACTTTTGCATCGCGGATTGCAAGTCCTCTGAGAAACCGTCCCACACGGTTCTCAAGTTACGCAACTGCTGACGAACAATTTCTCTACCATCCGGTGATGTATGAGCGTACAATTTTTCTCCAAGGTCTATGACCGATTCAAATTTAGCATTTTCTTTGGTTCGAGTGTCGGCCAAGTCACGTATGTTCTTCTGCCTGGTTTGCAACACCGATAAGTCACCGACGATTTGACTGTGTTTTTTCAATTCCCTATCAACGTCACGAACCCATTCTAAGAATTGGTTGTACTTCTCATTGAAGATTTTGTGCTCCTTGACGAATTGTTCGTATCGCGCGACTGCTTCCTTTGCTTGATTTTTGATAGCTTGATATCTCGTTGCTTGTCGTGATATTTTCGTGGCCAATTCTGACTCACCTTCGATTGCCTGGCTTTTTTCAACAGCGGCGTTAAAATCTCCACTTTTCGCATTTATATCTTCCTCCAGTCCTTTCAATTTCTGCAGGTGAATTCGCTTAGTGTCTTCCGTACTCTTCAAACTCTGATCTTTAACTTGTGGTTCCATCTGCTTTATCCACGTTTCTAGCGATTCGACGACCTTTTCAAACTCTGCCCACTTGTCGAAAAGTTGATTCAACTTGTCCCGAGATTCGAGACATTTCTGGATAAACTCGTCCCACTTCAATTCGCTGTGTAGCTTCAGAAGAGGCTGCTGTCCTTGCAACGAAGTTTGTTCCAGTACGACGTTCAACTGGTCGGTAACCTCTTTCATAATTCGATCTCCTTCAGGCTTTTGTTGAAGTATATTTTCTATGAGGGCTATTTTTGCCTTTGCAGTGTCTCTGTCGATAGTTAAATCATCTGTGACAGGCGATGCCTCATTTACCAGAGTATTGATCCAGTCTCGCATCTTTTCAATCGATTGCAAGTAAGATTCATGGTTGGCCACATACTTTTCTGACGTACTAATCTTGTTTTCAACATTCTCCGAAAGCTGATCGTATGCGTCGATCACGTTTTTCAACATCTCAGCTGCGTCGTCATCTGACATGGTCGGAAGTCTGTCCTGAAGTTGTTGCAAGATATTTCTATGCACGTTCACATCCTGAGCGATTGTTCGGAAAAAGTGGAGTTCCAATTTCTTTTCTTGAAGGTTAGGCAAGAGGTGGCACTTTTCTGCGAGTTTGGTCTGAGCATCAAATACCCATTGCTTGACTTGAGAGTATTTGTCCTCGAAAGATGACCTGTGCATCATATCGCTTTCAATTCGCTTGTAAATAACGTTAGCTCGGTCCGTCAATGACTCCACTTGATTTCTGAGATTACGTAACTCCGTTCTAATGGTTTCTCGATTCTCTGGCGTGATTCTGGAATACAGAGCTTCACCAGCTTCTGCAGTACGATTCAAAATTACTTGACCTTTCTCACGTTCTTCAGCGAATCCTTTCAGTTCTTTCAATCGCGATTGATAGAAGGTTATAGCCTTTGGTCCAGAGATCTCACCAAACTTGTTCAATTTCTGTTCAGCAGCTTTAATCCAAGCTTCGAGTTCCTTAACATTAACATGGTATTGGTCGCGACCTCTTGCAACTTCTTCAAGACGCTCCAAATGCGATGATAAAAATTTCACAATAGCTTGATAGCGAGTGTTCAAGTGACCTACGTACTGGCCAACACGGGACTCTGGGCTCACTTTAAGAATGTCTTCGCCCAAGCTACTCAATTCTTTAATTTCCGCTTCATACTTCGAGACAATTGTCTGGAACTCAACTATTTCCTTGATTTTATTTTCAACATCAGTGAGAGTTACCTGAACACTACTTTCTATTCTAATTTTATTCTCAGTTTCCTTCAACCAACTCGAAACATTTTCCGACATCAGCTCGTATCGTTGCCACAGAGCAATATTGCGATCTAAGACTTGTTTTATCTTCGAATAACTTTTCTTCAGCGATTTCAAATCCGCAGCAACCTTGTCGCGTTCTGCCTTTAATCCGACCATTGTTTCCTTACTCTCCACTGACTCCAACAACTTTAATGAATTATCCACGTCAGCTTTACGGGATTCGCAATCAGATATTCCCGTCTCTACATCAATGAGCGAAGCCATCTTTACCTCAAGATTATACCGATCACTACTTTGCTCCGGTTCACACCAAGCTACCTTTTCTTTATGTGTGGCCACCATGCGTTGCAGGGCTCCAAATTTCTCGTGATACAACTTTGTCAAGAAGGCTACCA
This sequence comes from Neodiprion lecontei, assembly GCF_021901455.1. NCBI lineage: Eukaryota > Metazoa > Arthropoda > Insecta > Hymenoptera > Diprionidae > Neodiprion > Neodiprion lecontei. The sequence goes on from NC_060262.1 coordinate 36,425,501, forward strand.
GAGTGGCGCTTACCTTATCAGCATGACTGGCCACACCGTCATGACGTTGCTGTAGTGCTTGAAGTTCCTTAGGTAACGTAGACTTGGAAATAGCTGGATATTCCGAGGACATGTCTGTTACCTTTTTCTCTACGGCAGAAAGAGCATTGTTGGCTTGTTCCAATTCGCCTTTTAGCGCTTGGCATTTGTTGATCCTTGCAAGAATCTTCGTGTTTTCACCCGTTAGATCATCGCACTTAATAATGTCTTCACGAATTTTCGAAATCGCCTCTCCAGATCGCTTTAGTTCTTCTCGAATATTCTTCTCTTTTTCATGGAATGACGAAGTCACGGACTCCAGTTTATCTGCTGACTCCTTGACGACCCTGAATTGATCGTCCAACAAATCACTGAGGGACTTCAGTGTGGGTATACTTGCATTGTTATTCATTTTCGATAATTGGGCAGTCTTCGCTGCAATGCCTTGTCGGAGTAATTGGTGAGCCGGTAATTCGTCGCGATACCTGGCAAGCTTGAGTTGCCCATTTTCAGCATCAGATAAATTTTTGCAGGCACTCATCAATGCTTCATTTGTGTCACTCAACCACCTCGATAATTCGTACTTTGCTTCATCAATTTGCTTCCATATGATCACCTGAGTTTCGTAAATCTGAGTCTTCTCCACGACGTTTGTATACGCGTCCTGATACTGCTTGCGCATTTTTGCGAGGTCTTTTTCTATAAGCTCAGACTTAAAGTTTGGCATTAGTGACGCTTCCTTGATTAACTGCTGCGCTTTGTTGTCCATTTTCTCCAAGGATTGCTTTCCCTTCTTCAGCATATCAGCGGCTTTCTTATGCTTGTCAAGAGCAGCGCTTGCTTGCGTTATATCATTTGGCACTTCCTGTATAGATTGGCACAATGTTTTTGATTGTTTAAGATGGCTGGATAGCTTCTTTTTAGCTTCTAAAAATTGCTTCCAACCACCATCCATATCGGCATATTTATTCTTCTGCTCTCTCAATAGCTCATTAACTTTCTCCCAGTTGGCATCTGTCGAAGATAAGACAACCTGGATATTAGTCACAGCTCTCTGATCCTCTTTCATCAGGGTATTTCCTTCACGATGCAGAGTTTCCTTGTCCGGTTCACGTTGCTGATGATCAGCGATTAGTTGCTCAATCTGCTCAACCGCTGGAGCCAACTTTTCGCAGGTATCAACCTTCATGGTGATATCCTGGAGTGTGGTTTGTGTTCTGGTAATTTCCTCTGTTAAAATTTGCTGCGTTTTTCTGAAGTTATCCCAACGGGCACTCAAATTTTCCAGTTTGTCACGCTTCGTAGCGAGTTCAGTCTGCAGAGTGACAGCCTTGGCTTCAAGTTCATGCACCAAAGCGGAAGCTGTCAGCGGTTTCTCCAATTTATCGCGCACTTGCACACCCATCGAAGTGTCCACCTGGGGTACTTGTACCTTCCAAGTGTTAATCTTAGTCGACATCGTCTGCAATTCTGATGTCAACCTTTCCAAGTCAGATACAGTTGGTTTATGGGCATCAACTTGATACTTACTGTGACTCAACTGGGCACTCGTGTCTGCGTGCCAGCTCAAAAGTTCCGCCCATTTTTCGAGTCCTTTCTTTTTCTGATTCAGATCGTCCTCAAGAGCCTGGTACTTCGTAGCTAGAGAGGAATAAAGTTCATTCAGCGCTGCCACTTCTTCCGGTGAGCTTTGTTCCGAAAGATGCTTTACCTCTTCGTAAATGCCAGCAAAGCTTGGCTGCTTGTCAGAATGTTCCTGCAAATACGCGTGTACCGCTTGCAGATTCGTGTCGACATTATCAGCGTTCACATCGCTGATCTCAGCTATGTTTGCTCTCAGTCTTGACATCCAGTTGTCAAAGTCTGTCAGTTTAATCTGGAACTCTTGTCGGGCAAGTAAAGCGTCTGATACTTGGTTTATCTGGCCTCTGACAATGTCAGCTAGCTTATTCACGCGAGCCTTCATCTCGACCACCCGTCCCTTCAAATTAGTTGCACCTTCCAACGCCAGGCCATGACTGATGTGATCTGAGACCTGCGTCAGAGATATCAATTGGGCTTGCCTGTCGGATATGTCCTTGTTGAATTCCTTCAAACGAGCAAGTTCTCGTTCTAATTTCACCGTCTCCGGCGTCTTCACGTTCGGCTCCTCCAAAGATCCCTTCTCGCTAACCTGCAGCCAAGAGTCAAATTCCTTTGCCTCTGATTCAAACGTGTTCCAGGACGATACTAGTTTGTCCAGTTTAGTTGCTGTTTGGATGGCTACATCGTGGACGGAGTTCCACCGAGTATGAACAGCATCTACCTCGTCAGGTGCGACTGTTCTACCCGCGATCTGTTGGCTAAGTACCCACAGTTCTTGGACCTGTGGAAGCTGCTCCTCGCATTGTTTTTCGAAGGCCTTTGCCGTTGACAGCATTTCGGTTGCCTGTGCAAGCGTGGACGGTTTCGAGCCGATCGTAGCTGCTTTGATCTCGGCCTGTTCGACCCAAGGCTTGAGCTGCTGAATACCAACTTCATATTCTTTCCATGTAGCCAAATTGCGACCAGCCATTTCCTTTTGGTACACGATACTTTTGTTCAAAGAATTCGCAGCTTCTTGAAGTTCTATAATTTCCGCACGTAATTTCTTCGCCTCAAGATTGTCCTTGTCATCTGTAAATGTAAAAGAGAATGAGTTACCGTGTATATACTTGTTTCATAACAATTGCTACACTAGAGAATCACTTACCCTTTACCAATTGCAAAGACTCTTCGTCGAGAACCTTCAACACGGTTATTTTTTCGTATATCTGTTTTTGCAGGCTCTCGGTTTTGCGTACACGTTCCTCCGGAGATGTTGATATTTCTTGTATCTGAGCGAGAAGTTGCGGTGCACTCTGTTGTGTCCAAGACTGTAATTCACCGAGTCTGGCCTGGAACTTGGTCCACTTCGCATTAAATTGTTGTAGAAAAACGACCCGCTCCTGAACAGTCTCAAGGGTGACGTGAAGCCTTTTTTCTACATCAGTGATTTCTTTTTCCAAAACAGGTCTCTTCTCGGGTGCGGTAACCTCTGAAAGGTTGCTGTAAACATCTCTCAGCTTTTTCAACATCTCTTCGGCAGCCTTGCGCAACGTGATACTCAGCTCGTGTTTACTCTGAAGGTCGGCAGACATTTGGTTAGAATCATGACAGCCCGTCTCGACGCCCCTGAGTTCGCCTTCTGCCTGCTCTATCAAATTCAAGACCTCCTCCTTTTGTTGCTGATAATTGCTCCAGAGTTTCTGAGTGCTCTTTAAGGTCTTCAAAGCCTCGATACTCTGCCCATAGGTGTTATTCCAGCTTGATTCCAGTTGCTGGACTTCTGAGGACACGAAGGTCGGTGCGTGCTGATCTTTCAGTATGTCTTTTCCACGTTGCAGCATACTGACAATATTGGCTCTCTGTTGTTCCAGCTGAGTGAGGCGCGTCTCTTGGTGCGAAAGTGCTTTGCGCAAGATCTCGATACTTTCGGGTTTAACAGGAACAGTAGATTGCTCGCGGACCTTTTCGAGTAAAGTACAAACCTCACGGACCTCTTTCCGGTAGGTATAACTCTTCGAGTAGATGTCCGTCTTTGTCATCGTGATCTCAATTGTTGGTATCAAGTTCTTGTAACGCGTGATAAGTTGTTCCAGTTGATTTTGCTCAGATATTGCTTCGTGATCCGAACGATTCGAGGCGAGGCTATCCAAAGTCTGTACCAACCACTTCATCTCCTCTCGTTTGCTGTCAGCCTCGCGGCATATTTGCTGTTGGAAAACAAACAAATTGGACGTCAAAAATGTGTAATGTGAATAACCGGCATTATCGCGAAAAAAAGTAGATGTAATTAGTAACTAATCGTAAACTCATCTAATCTCCATATTTACCGTCACCGTGTGAAGCTATCCGGGTTAGCAGGACAGAAATACAATCTACTCAGTAAATCGTCGACGAAACATAAATAAATCAGCGATAACTTCACTTACTTGGAATACCGTCTTCTCTTTTTCGAATTCCTCCAAGGAGCTCACTTCCTGTAAAATAGTTCTCAGAGTGCTGTCAACGTGGTCCATCCAGTGCACCATCTCGTTAAACCTGTGATCAAAGGAAGAGCAAAATTTAATGAAATTTAACAAAGGCGTTTTTAATATCGCGGTTCATATTATGAAACATTATCCCGAAATATATTATGACTAGAAATGATGAACAGAATCTCACTTTTGTCTGTAAGCAGCCCATTGTTCAGGCACTTTGCGCAGTTGTTCCCTCAGGGTTTCAACGCGTTGTGCCGTGTCTTCCCATTGATTCTCTGCTCTCTGAGCTGCTTCATTAAGACTTGAGTCGTCTGGCTTAAGGAGATGATAAGCCGTGCTGATCTTTTTCAAGGTTTGCAGGCAGCGTTCTACTTCTAAAACGACACCGCGACTCACGAAGAACTCCGTATTTCGTTGGACGATCCCTCCAACATCGTCGTTTTTAATAAGTGCCTGTTGTTCCGAGTTAATCTCCATCTCAATTTCTTTCAAGTACTGTAAAAAGGCAGCCTCGTCAAGGCGGAACTCAAGTCGCATCAGATGAAGCGGTGCAAATGTCAAGACTTCCTTCCAACGTTTTTGCAGATTGTTTAAAGCCTCGACGATCGGAGCCTGTTGTTCTGCCGGTAGAGCGTTCCTGAGATCTTGACCCGCGTTGACCAAGTCCTGGATCCATTTTTCGTTAACCTTCCCAAAGAAGTTCTTGTGGTATTCCACGGATTGACGACTGTCGATGTGTTTGTCGTTTATCATGGTTTCCGCAGCAGAAAGCCATTCCGAAATCTGTCTTTCACACTCACGGAATTTCGTCCAACAGCGCACGGCTTCTTGAAGTCGCTGCTCCCATATCTGTGCTGATTGCGAAACGTGAGCAAATCGGTCGTTCAAATCACGAAGAGCAGCTCCTCCTTCGGCAACCTCTGTACTCGCCTGACAGTCCACTGATTTCACCATACTGGAGAAAACTTTGTTCTTAGATTCCAACATGGACTTGTAGTACAATGTCCGTGAGAAAAATGCTTTGTGACGGTCGAGGTGAGCTAAGGCCGCGTCTCTGCCTCCCGCAAGATTAATTGAGGTTAACAAACGTTCCGCCTCGTCTAACCAGTTGGAGATTTCCTTCTGCCCAGCTTCCAAGGATTCTTGCTGAACGAGAAGCTGGTGATACAAGTGCAGCTGCATCGGTATCAAAGCGCGGACCTTGACGAGAGCCTCTTTCTCTTTCTTCAACGTGTTCATCATCTTATCGACTTCCTCCCGTGACATGTCTTGAATAAGACATTGGAACTTTTTACTAATGTTCCTAAACAGCTCCTCTATTCCTTCGACTTCGTTGTGCAAAAGTTGAAGCTGTTGTCCGTAGGCCTTGATTCTTTCGGTCGAAGTTAGCTGCGTCGTGGATAGTACTGATTCTGCGTTTCTCAACCATTTCTGCAAGGTCTCAACTCCCGCTCTGTAGTCCTTTCTATTTCTAAGTAAATCTCCGGCGTGCATGTATTGCTTCGCTTCGGAGAAGAGGTGCTCCCATCTCGATGTCATTCGGGTGTACCGGTCCTTCAATTGAAGAGCAACCTGTTCGTCGGAGGTTGCTATGAGGAAGCTAACGGTGTCTGATAGCTGCTGGTATTTATCTTTTCGCACGCTGATGTCCTGGAAGAACTCCATTCGTTCCTCATCCGGTAATTCTAGTGCCGGTTCAGCCTTGGATAGCCAAGATTCAAAATCGTCCGCCACGGTGGCCCAGCGACGCCAATATGCAACAACTTCTTCAAGCATACTTTGCACACAGCGCAAATCCATTGATACGTTTTTCCACTTTTCACCGGTCTCTCGCATAAATCGATCGGCACTGATGGATTCCTGCCGGTCTGTAAAAAAAATGCCAATTCATAAGTTCATTGGGTATAAATAAATCCGTGACAAAGCTTAAACGTTACTCAATTTTGTGTATGTATGAAGGTGAGGCAGTATTCTGAAATGGACTTATAGCTTATAATGCTTTATACTGTAAGGAGTGCCTCCAACACACTTGCGAATAATTCTTATACCATAACGGCCTTATCGGCGCTAAATCGAAAGAAGCTGAACACAAGAGTAATAAACTTTCTAAGTAGTTGTAATCTATCTCCTATCTATTAAAAAGCAGTGTTACCGATCTAACACTCGATACGTCGTAACTCAAGAATTGATGTCCAACGCGTCAGTGGAATAAAAATACCGATGAACGCCAAGCCATTATCACACTTGCTTAGATAACTATAAACGTGCCGCGTGACCTCTCGACTAAAGATGTATGTATGAGAATTTTACTTGTTGTTTTTTTTTCTTCACCAGAAAAAAGTCATAGATCACGTAATTACCGCATATCTGTGACGATAATTATGTGATTCTAACGTTAATACGTAGAGTTATCTCGTCAACTCACCAACGTCTCCCTCCCTCTTGTACTCCTCAACGACTTGTTGCATGTCCAAATACGCCTTCTGAAATTCCTGGAATATTCTGTTTCTCGAGACAAAGTTCCTGTACTGTTCGAGCATCTGATGAACTTTATCCTCTGTTCCGTACTTCACACTCCAGCCCTTCAATTTCGTCTCGACTAAGAATAGGAACGCGATCAGACAACATTTGTGTTCTAGGAACTTAAGACGGATTCTGCGCTTAGCAGCGCGAGTCGGTAAAGTCGCCAGTCTTGAAGCTATGCTTTCCAGTTGTTCCAGAGAGATTTGCTGAGCGACAGGAGATCCTCTAATGCCTTGGAATTTCTCCGTAACCTCCGGCAAGTCCAAAAAGTATTTCTTGTGCTCTTCGAGCTTGTTTGAAATTATACTTGCGGTCTCCTCCGTCATTTCATCCGGGATGTCACCGTCCGATTTGAGGATTTGCTCGGCTCCAGCCAGCCATCTTCCCACTTCTCCAAATTCACCGGGGAGCGATGAATCGAGAAGCCAAAGCCAGCGTAGCATCTGTCGTAAGAAATTGTATACGTAGATTATAAAATCATTGTTTCGATCATCAGCGTCATGAAAATAAAAAAAACTAAAGACCATAAGTGACAATTGCATGCTTGCGTGACTTACCAGGATTTCCATTTTATTCCATAAGGTTTCAATCTGTCTCCAAGAGTCTCGAGTTATGCTGATCATGCTCGGAGTATCGACAAGATTCTGAAGTTTCCGGTAACTGACTGATTTGTCGTCAGTTTCACTTCTGAACAGCATGTATTCCTGAATGCAAAATTTCTCAAAATAAACGCTAAGTAATCGAAGTATCTTCAATATTTAAACGAATGGAAAACTTGATTGGAAAACGAAAATGAATGAAATTAGCCTGTAACAAACGAATGGAGTAGAACGCTTCGCGAACACTAGATGTTTCATCTCACCGGATAGCTCATCGGGAAAGCGTTGGTTCTATCGAGCTGTTCAAGTTGTCTAGTCCTGTCGTTGAGCCAGGCCAAAAGTGAGTCGTACTCCTGTTGCACAGCGGCAAACGAGTCAGGCCCCGTGCTTCTGGGCTCGGGGTACTTGTGCAGAAACTGAGCGACGTAAGTCATGATGGATTTCTCGTCGGGACGCGGCACGTCAACGTCCTCGGGGTCGAGAAGTCGGGCGATTCCCAGCTCTGTTTCAGCGACCTGGAATGCCGTCTCAAGACGAGACTTGTTGGAGGCCTCTCGCATGGCGGCGATGTTGACCAGGTTGGCTCTGATGGCGTCGATTATGGCCAAGAACGCGTTTCCATCCCTCCAACTCTCCCCGAAGTCTCGTACCTGGATTCCGGCGTCCCTGTGAACAGAAAACGTGCGTTGAGTCGCCTTAAACGCGCCTTTCCTTCGCGATGCGGGCTGTCATGGAGGTCCAATCCTTACTTCGGCAAGGCGTTGGTCACCCACTGCAACAACGTCTTCCTGGCGCCCTGCTTCCACTTCTCGCTGCTCTGTCGGCGGCGTTCGTTTGCCGCCGAACCCTGGGTGCCAAGGCTGTCAAGGCTGCTCTGGCTACCCCACGTCTGGCCCAAGTACTCGAGGGCTCTGGTGTTCTCTTCGATCTAGAGAAGAAGGAGAGGTCTTGTGATTGCGCGGGTCTTACTGCATTTTCGACATCTAGCGTGCGTTCTAAAATGTGTCGCGCAAGGCATGCAAGAATGATGCAGTGTGCACGGGCGCTCGCAAGCCCATTTTTAATATATCTCTTTACTCTGTTTGTTACGCTTTGTTGGCTACTCACCCGCCTTCGATCCTTTGATCGTAGCTTGTTAGTTAGAATAGATAAAGTTAGCAACGTTGCATTTTTCGACCTAGCTCGATCGGGCTAACTCGGATAAAAATTGAATAAATTCACGATTCGCCCGGTCAATATCTTTTTCTTCGTGAAACGAAAGTGACTTTACGAGAAATCGAAAAAGGTGAGGAAAATGCGTGAATCTCTTCAAGTACAGTCAGAATTTTGAATCAATTAGGTACCGTTACCTGACTTGATCCTAACTTTCGGTTTCATACGTCTTCACCGGACAACTCCAAATCAACCCGATCATAATACTGTGCTCAACATACTCAGGATGTGTTATGCGCTATTTAGAAGCAGCTATCGCATACTAATGACGTGTATACTGTAACGAAAATAGCTGGTTGATCTAAAATACCTGGAAATACAGGATGATGGTCCAAATAAGTCCCAATACTACCGGAGGTCGTCCATCCACTAGATCGGATGAATTAATGTTCACTAATTTGATCTGAAAAGAAAATACGACGTCCACGGTATAGCCAGTGTGTTGTAAATTGCTAGGGTAAGATCTGTTGTGCATATTCACAAATTAATCCAATTATTCGGATTTATTATTATTATGTACGCTAAGCAATCTATACTCACTTTTTTGCTCTGTAAAAATTGAAGTGCCGTATTTGCATTGCTGAGGAAATGAGGTCTCTTTAAGTTACGTCCTCTTTCAACCGGCTGAAATTGCATTTCAACATTCAAATTCACAAACAATCAGAATTTTTCATGCTATGCTAATTAAACAAAAAGAAGAAGGAATATACGAAAAACCGTTGACAGAATACGTCTTAATTATTGTCAAACGATATTTTGTAGTCTCATATAGTCAGTATGAAGTCCGAATGACATCACGCGACAATCCATTTACTCCGGAATTCTTCACGTAAAAAAAAAAAAAAACTAACTAAGTACAGCATCGATACGGGATTAACGATTAGCAAGAACCAGTCGCCCCAGATTGATTACCCGCGACTAAATACGGTAATGCCGTTTCTATTTACATCAGGATTAATTCTCACCAGTTTCTCCCCAGACAAAACTTCAAGTAGGGCAAGAAGGCGCGTTCCATCTTTCAAATCCTCGATCAGTTCCTCTACTCGAAGCGGTGGAACTCGCTGTAATCAATGAATATGTATACACATGTATTAAAAAATTCAAATTAACCTGAAAATCAGCATATCCGATCGTGTAACTAAAGTGTCTACATGACTTTCAACAGAGAATAATGATGCCGCGATTGATCCTTCGGGCAAAAACTGCCTCAAATCACACCTAATATAATCAATCAGACAAGATACCTGGCAAGTGGTTGTGAATAATGATAAACAAATAAGTGACAAAATATCCACGCAATCCTCTCGTGAGCCGCGGGCCAATTCTACGATATACTCTACTGCCTTTTAGAGCCACAGGTAAGCCCAAAAAAAAAAGAGGAGAGAAAAAAAAAACGACGGAACTCTTTCATGCCGTAGAGCAATTTCGCAGAGGCTATGTACATCACTTTCAACTGGTGCTTTGATGTCGTGCAAAAACATGATTGTTAATGCATAAGAAAAATTGGCAAAATTTTTTCCGGCCTGCAACACCTCCCCGGCAATTCTGTAGGCCAAGCTTTTCAGTCTGGCCGCAGGCCAATGCGTCTCGCATTTTAGACCGAGTCGTTGACTGGCTGTATCAGCTAGGCGCCACTATTTTGCCGGCTGCATACCGAGAAAGCATTTTTCCCAGATGATTAATTCCATCTTCGACGGGTCCGAAATACGAGTCAGCAAATGGTTCCAAACGATTGTAAAACCGATAGAAATTTGCTGTCCAAAAATCTCGAAATTAAATCAGCCAGTTCACGGAAAGCCCAAAAAGCTCGTTTACCGACCTGAGAAGTCGTATCGCGGTAGACGAGCGGATACGTCGAGTAGTTTGCGGGGTGAAATACGAGCCAGGTACGGCCTACACCGTTAATTTTCAAGTTTTGAACTAGAGGAATCGTGCCGGAGGTTGCAGCTTGCAAGCATGGTGCTCAAAGCTCGCGAGAGAGGAGCTGCAGGTTGAAATGCACCGAGTACTGAGAAAGTTGTGAGTAAGTTATAATTATCTTTCAATATAACTGCGTTATGTTGCAGCTGTCAAGCTGTCCTCCGTTGATGGGCAGCGTCTTAACGGAGTGTGCGAATTTCACTCTTATCCGTCGACGTCAACTCGCCGAAGAAATTGTCATAACAAGTTGTTGTTATCGTCTACCGAATGACGTTGTACGGCTCTCTCATGGGAAAAGCAATCAAGATTTATTCTCGGTTGGCGAATTTTTTTTTTTATCCTTACTTCAATCAACCGTTGTACCTACAGAAAATCGGAGGTGAGCTTACATCGCGCAGCTTTTATTCTGTAGATCGTTCGTCATTTCCGAGTCCTAAACGAATCGTCGATTTCACTTTGGCCTTTTATAAAATTCTCCTCGCTTATGAAGTATTTAAAAAAATCCACATTCTCTTGTTTGACGTTTATTTTACCCTAACACCAGGACACGAGTAACGAAATCTATAGTATTCTTCCAATCTATCACCGATCGATCAGCCCTCGTAATTCAAGGACGGTAATAGAAGGAAAGCCGCTTACCTTCGAGAGGTAGGAATTAATCCAATTTACAAAAGTCTTCTTTTGCACGCGCTCCTGTTCATCTGAAACAAAAAATTAAATTATCTTCATTAGAGTCGTTGGTTTTCCATCCACTCTCTGGTTGCCAGAAATTTCGCAACTACTCAAACTTTGTAACACTTAATATATTTTTAGTGCTAGTAAAATTTGGATTCAAAGCTGAAAAAATAAAGCATTACATCAACATTCGGTTGCAGCTGTGTTATTTACACGAGTAAATCATATTCTGTTAATGCATTGGTAAAATGCATTTTGATCATTAATTTTCTTTCTATTTATTTTTCTGTCCCGTGCCGTATAATAAAAATTCATCTGCGATGAAAATCGACGGCGTTCGATGTTTCTTGATTTCAGTAGTATGCGTGAATAATTGTAAATTGTAAGATGATACGAAGTTATCTGTCGATAAAATGACGCGAGACGGGTTTGTTCGTATCTTTAGTTAAACTTGACCTATAAGAAACGACGAAACGTTTCGCCGGCGATGAGAGATGTTACGAGAACATAATCAGTTGAGCCAAAAATAAAAACCCGTCCTAAATGAAGTGTCGCAATACGTGATGGACAGCGGATAGCAGATTTACGCTTTAAAAAAAAAGAAATCTTTTCCCTGTAATAATATTGCTTTATTGTTTTCAAAGAGAAGAAAAGATCACAAGCCTAAATTATTATACTCTGCATCACGTGCGCCGTTGAAGACTGTTAGCTGGTACGGCTTTGACGATATATTATTCATCGCATAAGCCCGTCAATCTAGCTGGAAACTAAAAGCTCGTCAACTGGATCTGCAGTGCCGTTGAAATAAGGCTAAAAATGCGACGTTACCTCAGCCTCAACCCGAAGCCTTGATACGTCTATAAGGCGGTGAGTGACGTAATTTAGGTGCACGCAATTTATGGATCGACTGCAATCTCCGGTCGTAAGATGGAAATCGGCTTGATCCTTCGTGCACCTGCAGTAAGTAATCAGACACGTCTTATCGAGTTCTATAGGATTTACGCTCCTCTCGTTATTTCTCCAAAATCACGAAGAGCGACTCGCCGAATATTGCGCGAAGGCAAATGTATGAGTAGTTCCCGATTAATCTTGTAATTAAAGAACGCCGAGTTAACGTTGAATTCATTCATCGTTCCGCCCAGTGATTATAACTGTGGTTATTAAATTCCCTGTCAAATCGACACAGTGTGCAGGTATACCTACGTGATGCGTAAGACAGTTGTAAAAATTTCCAGACAGACTTACACCGCAATTCTGCACGGTACAATGCAGGTCTGCAACAGCTTGTCCGCCTTTGCATTTGTAATAAGATTTACTTCTGTAACGGTCGTTTTGTGCAACCCGTTTTGCGACGGCAAAATGAAACGCCTTGAGCGATTCCCCAGAATTATATTCAGGACGAGGCGACCTCGCGAGCGATTATGTCATCCTGTTTACAGACACAGTTTCGTTGAGGGGGAGAGATGGAGAAAAAGAGAGAGAGAGAGAGAGAGAGAGAGAGAGAGAGAGAGAGAGAGAGAGAGAGAGAGAGAGAGAGAGAGAGAGAGAGAGAGAGAGAGAGAGAGAGAGCAACAAAATGAGAAAATAAAAGAAATAATTATATTACACGATGTATATTATATGGATATGGGTTATATCTCGAACTTGATTTCAAAGCGACAACTTGTACGTTGTATTACCGCCTAAATTATCACCTCGGTTCAATAGCAAATTGCACAAATACTTCGTTGCGATATTCGTCGCGGTCTCGGCGATTCGGGTTCAGCAACGCTTTTGTACAATATCCCGAGACCAAACTCCGATCCGATTGCGTAAGCTTAGAATTTCAATCGCCGTACCGCACCTGCGGAATAATTACTATTGCTGCACCGGCGGCAGGTCTTTACAAGGTAAATATAGACCGGTAATTTTCGTCTTAGAATATACCTGTAAGCCATGCAGACGAGATCGCGATCCCACCGTTTCTGTTGATCGCAATATCATTGCCAGTTTGAGGAGGTAGTCGCGGGCCTGTTAAATGGACTGGGATCTTTAATTACAGTCTGGAACACAATATCGTACGGTGCATAATTCCTAGATGCAGCATCAGGTGAGAATAGGAATATCGACATTGCAATGTCAACTTGGTGCATTGAGATGCATTTGGCTCAGAATTCAGTTGAATTTTTTTACCACAAACGATGGTCGCCAGCCTCCTGGGACGCTTCTGGATAAGGTCTATGCATGAATCTTTGCAAAATAAGACTCTCAGGTGTTGCAGAAAGATAAGAAGATGAACGCTGCAGAGCTAACGAACACCTTGGCGCAAAACTTTGACTTCTAGTAACGTAACGTCGATCCTAAGGCTAGTGTCAACGTCAACAATCTACCATACCTGAGCCAGGCTCACCTGCTCTCAGACCTCTGTTACACACATTACTTTATGTTAAAACGTTCCTGACATTTACTGAAATCATAACACGTTTTCTTATTCTGTGACCATAGCAACCAAACTATTCCAAATACCTTATCTCGGGATATTACAATAACTACACGGGGTAGTTGCTATGTGATTTTGTAAATCCCGGTGGAATTAACCTTCTAGCCGGACGATAAGGTAAATGTAAAAATATAGTTCCGTTGCAAAATGAGAATAACGATAACCGTATCGCTCGGTATTAATGTTAGTGGTTGTTCATAATAATATTATTGAGAACTTCACGGAATTTCAAGGCGTCTGCGACATGTGTGATTAATTAATTAAAAATAATGTCTATACGCGCGTTGATATGTGCAACGAGCTTTCAGGCTTGCATTATACAAAGTTGAGAAATCCGTTGCGAGCTCAACTTTTTGTATGTTGCGACGTGCTCTGTAACAGGCTGAAGCCACTGTTGATACGCCTGAGTAGAAATACATGGTTTTTTCTTCAAAGATAGCACAGTCGCTGCATCTCAATCTATTGTGTGACCAGGAGCTCCATGCGGCGTTGGATAGTCACGTGCGGTACGGTCTTATCGGTAGCTCGATGGTGTGGCCAAGCAAGTACGAAGCAGCTGATACGGCGTGCAAGTTAATCTGCTTGTACGAAGTTTAAAAATTATTTTATGCAAGTCTTCTTGATATCACTGACACAGTATAAGCTGACGCCGGACCGCGTCTAGTACGTATCCCAACTCACGAATATACTTGGATGAGCTTAGGTCTCGATCGGTCCGCTAGCAGGCTGCATGTGCATTGAATGTGCATCGGACCGACGTGCAGATGTAGGCGTTACGCTGCAACTTGTGCAGCAGCTACTGCGCTCTGATAGGTCGAGCGTAACGGCTCAGGAGTTAACATCGATGCATGATAGAGTTGTGTCTCCTGATTTCAAAAATACCACCCCCCGCTACCCCCCAGCCCTAATTTTGAAGTTATAGCCCGTACGTTCTTGTGTAACTGACTGTATATCATGAGCCAATTAATCACTGCTGGATATACAAAGTCTGCACGCGACTAAAAACCTCATTTTGTTATACTCTAAGGTCACTTTAGCAAGGATCTCGACTGCGGGTCGAGTTCAGCTTGCGAAGCTCCATTTCTGAAGGAGAGACTGACGACCACGCAGAACTTTTACGTACAGAACGAATTTCTCAAGATCGGTAAGGCGCGTAATATCGCGCTGAGACTGTCAGACTCTTTCATGGTTTCACATAAATCGAAAATCTAGATGTACGGAATAAACAAGGCTGCACAACAAACAAGGTGGAACAAGAAACCTTATATAATATAGCGTAAAAAGAACAAATACACGTTTTGCACACCTAACTCAAGGTTTTTAAATGTACCTGTAAGACAACCGTACTTTTCAGAAGCGGACGAATTACGCGCGAAATCTGCTGCAATTCTTCGCGATGGAAACGGAATCGTAAAAATTCTTTATTCTGATACATCCGTGGAGGAAATGGCTGCGGGTTTTGTTAAAGCCAGCGAGGCACGTCCAACGGTCCTTTTTCGTCGAGAGTATTAGCTTTAAGAACCATGGATCAATACCTCCAATCAGTCGGTCACCGAACGCGTTGAAAAATGTCGAATCACGTACACAAATTTCCCCCGTCTATTTTTCACCCTTACAAAACGTTAATCCACGGCTATTCAACCCTGGGCAGACCGCAGCACGTCAAATCGTCGTTGATACATGCCAGTCACGCATAATTCGTCCAATTTGGACGAAAAGTTGCCGAGACTATCCGTGCAGGTGTAAAAAGACGCGTGCTGTTTGCGAATCGAACGCCTTGCCCTTGAGTGACCTTGACGATGCCTATTCGAAAATGGCGAAAATCCTCGCGATATACTTTTGCGCGGTAATTTCGCTGCGCAAGTGTGAACAAGCGGATTGTCCGAACAGCATCGCATCTCTTTGGTAGATCGCTAATTCCCGGTTGCGCAGTTTCAGCTTTGTCATTGTACGTGTGCGTCTGCGAAACTCGTATCGAGGTATGGAAAACAGTCGAGCTTCTCGGGACAGAAACGAACGCATATATATTCGAGCAACGCGACGACGAAAATAATCCAGTGCATCAGCATCAGCATCACCGTCAGCATCGGTATACACATAGCAGTACCTACAGTGTATGGATGTATATGAGTAACGTGTGGGTCACACATGCGGAGGATTAAGCCCGAAGTAGGACACACATGTCGTAATTATTTTCGTTCCCTCCGCAGTGTGCAGATCTCCGATTTCACACCCGGACCACCGTTTTTCACTCATCCGCTCGATCACGCACCGCAGCTTCGCATAATCTTACCGAATCGAAGCTCCGTCGCTTCAACACTTACGCTACAATCATCCACGGTGAAATTTTCAACGTTACACGCAGTTTCGAGGAGGATATTGCGTCCTCGACTCGTTAATCCACCGATTCTAACCACGACGATTTGTTCGCTGTAAGTAAGTTCCTCCAGCGCTCGCCAGCTGCAGCTCGATCAAGTACCGTTGCAAATCACCCCGAAGTGCACAAGGTGCAACACATGTGCACAAGACCCGGGAACCGTGATCAGAAGACGCACGGCAGCTGGTACCAAAGGTATTATTTTATTTAAAGACTCGGAACGATGGTAGTAAAAGCACACACGATATTATTCTCCGAAACGGCAGAGTCGTCGCGTAATTCCATGACGACCTCTTACATCCCACTGCGGACTCGTCAACGACGATACAAGTTCGTACTGTGCCCTTTTTATTTCTCTTTTGCAAATTTAAACTCTTCTTATATTCTCCATGCGCGAGAAATAATCGCCAAAGGCTCTCCTCTGGACAGATGCTAAAGTATCGCGATTCTCGGCGTAAGAAAAAGACCATTCCTTTCCGTCTGACGGAGGGGAAAATTTATGTCGAAATAAATCAGAAACTTGGAGCGAATTATCGGGAGAACTTCTTTGCACGCTCTCTGGAGTGCACTCGAAGCGCTGTCGACATAAAATCCATTCGCGATATGTGAAGGTAAAATGTACATTGCGTTTCTAGCTGCAGAGCCTGGTACCTACTGGTTGTCAGGCTTATAGGTGTAAGCTAATAAAAAGGCAGCATCTAGCCTCGTACGCATTTAATGTATCCGTGTAACACAGCTTGCGACGCGAAGTCTTACAATTTTGCGGTTTACCGTGTACCGCAGGACTCGCAATATGAACAGAACCGCAAAGACGTTCGTCAATTAGGTACAAACACCTTCTGCCAGTTGATCCATATTACAAATCGATCGGATCTTGGTGTAAAACGATATTTTTTCATCAATTTTTTCCACTAAAATACCCGAACCTTGCACAATGCAGACGTGCTCGAATGGTTCTTGATATAGTCACTCTCGAATTGACTACCTTGCCACAATTAATTACCAAAGGAAGGTATATCAGAACGGTTGAGAAAGAACCAAAATTTTAGAACTCCAATTTTTACTACCTGCACCACGCACGTTTTACGCAAAAAATTGGGTCAGTCTCCTACAGAAGAACAGATGTCTTTCAGCCAAGAATTTGGACAAGGTTACAGTAAAAAAAAAATCAGACTGCTACAACTTCCAATTTTCCGCTACGCGTGCATGCAATAATATTGTTTTATTATTACTCGATGATCGTTCCGGAAGTCCGAATTTTTGGCAATTTCAACGCAATTGATATTCAGTGATATTGAAGAGGTTGTGGAAAAAATGTCAACTTTGAAATTCAACCTGTGGTCGTGACGATCTATCGACAATATTCGTGAGTAATATGGAGTTATGCCCAGCCGAGTTCGGGATCGCATGATGTTTTGCGTACAGGGGCGAGTTTTGAAACATCTCGAAAGCACCCGAGAATCCCCAAGCCGAGGCTGGCACGAGGGAACTGAGATGCCAGTCCCTATTGCACAGGGAATGTTTCCGAGGAGGAATGAAACTTACTTGCCTGCCAGAAAGAGGCACGATATTACGCAAGGCAATTCCGGCTGTCATCGTAAATAATAATAATATTATACTTCTGGTTAAGTTCGTGACATTAAAAACTTTAAATAGAAAGAACCCATCGCGCGAGTGGCTCGAGAGCCACCGACTATCTCCGACAAGAAAAGGAAACGAAAAAAAAAACTCATACCTCTACCGGTCTCAGGTACCACAACTTGTTAAACGCCGAGCCAAAAGCTCCGAGTCACTTTCCGGGGGAATTTAAAGCTCGTGGTTTCCGGTTCTTTCCGCTTGTCAGACGTCTTTAATACTGCACAAGCAGTGAAATTATTTTTTTTTTTTTTTACTTTACACTTTTTTTAACGCTTTTCTGAGATCGTGGCTACGTAAAACACAGATTTTTAAACTCTTGGCAGCAGAGAAACGTTCGAATAGATTTCCTGCCTTTGCCGTGTCTTCCGAAAATTTGATTCCAGTACGAACAGACCCTTCACAAACCACAGTTACTGAAATTATAAATTCAAAAATTTCCCAAAAATTTGCCCAACTTTGACTTGATGTACCTGCACGTTTCGTCCTCTGTATTAAAATGTATACAGTTTTATCAGAGACACAGAATGCGTGGCCGTTTTCTTCTCACGTGGAACAATGCGTCGTGAATTTTATTCTTATCTGATAAATCGTGACGTGCGTCACGTAGACGTGGAAATAATAAAAATTCCGGATGTTACAGACGTGTACAGGAGAAAGAAATTACTCACGTAGCAACGAAGCAGAGCCGGGTGCTTTCGCATATCTCTTGCAAGCTTGCGAGCTTGCTGCAACGGCACTTGAGTAAGACACTCACTATTTTTTTCTTTTCTCCGACACTA
The DNA here is from genome assembly GCF_021901455.1 of Neodiprion lecontei. Classification (NCBI taxonomy): domain Eukaryota; kingdom Metazoa; phylum Arthropoda; class Insecta; order Hymenoptera; family Diprionidae; genus Neodiprion; species Neodiprion lecontei. The sequence continues at coordinate 36,443,761 of NC_060262.1, forward strand.
CGCCTGCATTTCTATACCTCGCACAAAAGAAGAGCACCTGAGATATGAGAACACGTGCCTTACACTCCCCTTACAGCATCTTGAAAATTCGATTCAAGGAAGTGTACGCATCTCTGAAAGCTTCTCCAAAAAATTACGAACCACAATGTCGTGTAGAAGTTTTCGCGCGAAGCCGATTGCTCCAAAAACTGATCGTTCAGAGGGCTGATCAGCGATGAGCATAATCAGTTTCTTTGGATAATTTTAACCCTCAAAGTAAGTTTGACGTATCGACGTTTCAATTCAGAGCGTATCGGATGTCGCCACGTTATTCTCCTCCTTCATATTATGTACGAAGTATCTCGCGTTACGGTAATCTAATGTTGAATTAATCCAGGGCGGGATCGATTTCCTACCCTTGGATACAGTCTCGGCTGACATCGCGGACGACGGATGGTAAATAAAAAACAAAGTGCATGCCGGTATGAATAGATAAAATGGAGCTAGAGCCAAGCCCGATGTCGAATCGATGGAATCAATACCAACGGCTCATCCAATCACTATTCACTACCGGAAAAACCGATCATCACCAGTTTGCTTGTAATCGCTACATAGCGTGTTCGCTGTCTGTATGTTTATCATTTTCTTCCTTGTTTTTTTTTTTTTTTCCTAAAATCGCTAAAACTGATTAAAAGGTCCGTCATGCTCGGCCTTTGTTTCAGTCAGATCATGTCAGAGACAAATAATCTCTGCCCTGCGAAACGCGGTGTCTATTTCCGGATCGCTTTACATCGCGTTCCTGGACCGAATATGTCGAGTGTAAGACAAGCTTGAAAAGCTCAAGAATCTCGAAACCTATTTGCTTTTCTGCTGAAGGTGAAGATCTAACGGTGGAAGACTGGCACCGCGTTTGATCAAAATTTTTTCGAATCTTCATCGCTGGCCAAGAACACGTCTCTTAGAGTCGACCAGACACAAACTCGACACTTCCGGCTTACATCTCAGCCAAGATACGGAAAATTGGCCTCGAAATGTGTATGATACTTGCGAATGTAAAACTGGTTGAATACAATTTAACTAGAAAATTTCGAGGCCGCCGAAACGTCGATAGGGAATAAAATCGGAAGTTCATAAATTTTCATCTCATTATTGGAAACCGAATGTGAATCGGACCGACCGCTACAGCTTCGACACACGTGCCAGAATTGGCCTCGGTCTTGTTTGATCGAGGTGAAATTTTTCCAACTCGAAAGATACTTTGTCAATGATCTATATAAAGGATTTCTCTCTAATATGTAGACTTGTAAGAGTTCGCGTGACGATATCGTGCCGTTAGACAATGAAGGGAAAGAATAATTCGGCGAGGAAGAAGAAAAAACAAGGGAGAAGAGTAAAAGAATGAGGAAAGGAATGCGAAGGTTGGAATCGCGTGGAACGGACCAACGAGAGGGGGATGAAATCCCAAAAGACCAATAAGTCAACTGGTTGAAAACCCGAAATTTTCTACCGACGAATTTTAAAACAAAAAATGACCAGCGTACCGAAGCTGGGATTTTTGAAAAATCACCCAGTAGAGCAACTGTTTTTCCGAAAGTTCGTTTAACCGAACACTCTCTTATTAGAAAAAGTATTTTCAGAACAGTCGGCATTCCGAATGACCAAAGCACAGAATGTGGAGGTACAGAAAAATGAGAGTTCCGAAATTAAAAATTGCGAGTGGCTAATGCTTCGAACAGCCACAAAATCGATGAAATTAGCTGTCGACAATCAAAGCAATGAATGAAATGAATTTTTCAGTTCAGGAGAAGAAAATGCAGAATGGCCAGAAAGCTGAAAGGCCGCAATACGGTTGTCATAGTTATGTAGACTTGTGTTACATGGCACTAGACACAGACCATTGGATACATGTGGCGCCGCAGAGAATAATATATGGGTTTCTGACGTCATCCAACCATTCAGCATTTTGGCCATTCTGTCTTTGACAGGTTTCGGGATTTCGATCTTTCGATGCTTTGGACAGTCGTCATTGATAAATTCGGATTTGTCGATTTTCGACACAGGCACGAGTCTGCCACTTGAAAAGTTGACTTTTTGACTGTGCGTTTTATCGCAATTTAATATTTCGTCTTTCGAAATCTTAGCCATTTAAAAAAAAAAATGTCGGTATAAATTTATAATATTTACACATTTTTGCATTCTCAATTTTTACTTTTCTACAAGTCGTGTTTACATATTTATGGTCTTCCTACGCTTTTAACTATCGGTAGTTTGACTTTCGGGATTTTGTCCAGTCGACTTTTTAACCTTTCGCAATTTTATACCCCACGCCAAACTAAGAAGGAACTATCCGGTTACGTATTATACTTCCGGTTCCATATTCTTATTCGTATGATAGATGATGCACGATAAATTATGCACAAGTAGTGCATACTTGGGGTTCGCTCGCAAATCGGTTCGATTTCCAACTTCCGAAGGGGAATTCGTCATCTTAATAGGAAACAGGATGAAATTAATTACGAAACTAGTGGTTCCACCTCGTTGGTCAAGCTTTCAATTTTCCATAAACGTGATTTCGAGAACTAATACACTTATAATTTTTAACTGCTCACGCGAAATTAAACACCGAGATCGAATCCTGAATAGCGCACACCGTTAAAAATGTTTATAAATTCACTACGTATTTACTGTACAAAAGAGTTACGATAAAAATGTTTAATTTTACGAAATTTTATAAGAAAAATACATAAAGGCAATTCGAATTTACCAAATTGTGTAGTAAATTTATTGTATTTGTAAATTGAATTATCAATGAACGTATGGTGAATTCACTGTTCCGTATCCGAATAAAACTTCCAATACAGTGTAGGAAGTTCCATACAAAAATTTTTAACATTGCTTTTATTCGCCGGATGACGCAACACTTGGCAATGTAATAAATTTAGAATCCTTCTTCGTACGATACGTATTATCAGAAGTATAGGCTTTGAGCAACGCGATTCGGGCTGAATTACACCTTCGCATTATACGTATGTATATACATTCTACAGATGCGGAGAAGGCTTGCATCAAAGATATGTAAGAGATCGCTTATCCTCGCGGCCACACCCAAAGTCTGGTCAAATGAGAGTAAAAAGGAAAATACAACTGTTAAAAATTTCCGTATGGAACTTCTTACACTGTATTAAAAGTTTTATTCTCATACAGGACAGAGAATTCACCATACGTTCTCTGTTTGTTCAATTTACAAATATAACAAATTTACTACACAATTTAGTAAATTCAAATTATTTTTTTCGTATTTTTCTTATACATTTTAGTTAAATCGAACATTCTTATCGTAAATATAAGGCAAATACATTGTAATTAACGTCGCTACGACGAATTTTTTAATTTTCAATTTGATTTTGTAATTTGGCAACTGTTTTGTACTATAAATGTGTAGTAAATTCACGATGATTTTTAACAGTGTATTGTACCTGCAATTAGGTATATTCTCGGGCAGGATTGCAGATAAATATACGCGTTATGTCAGGTTTACTGATTATTTATTGTTACTCACCTCTTTCCGATAAAGGAGAAAGAGTCAGAGAGAGAAAATTTCAGAAATCCTTTACGTGATCTCAGAATCCTTTTCGTCCTGACGGTAAATATTTGGCTAAAATAATGAGGCGTTGATTGAGCGCGGATACTTCACGTTTCGTTGAGAGATACTCGTTACATCTGCAATTCCTGCGAGTATTCAGTCTTTCTGTACTAGTTTGCCATGGACTTCTGTAATTCCTTAATGAAGTGAGTCCTTTGAATTATGAGTGATGTTTCTATATTCATTTCTAACGAATAAATGAGGAATTCACTAAGCACACGTGGACAAAGTATTCTGTATTTGACAGAATTAAAGTATGACCAAGTTCAAGCACGCAATTAATTCTATTGCATTAATTATTATTAGTCTTATATTATTGTTATTATTACTTGTAATCAGGGGTAATTGATCAGCAATAAATTCTCGGTCGCTTAATCCTGCTGCGAGGATTAAATTGTGTTGTTTGCTGAAAATTATTAGAGATCTTACGACGACGAGCGGTAATAATTATAAATTGCCTCACAACACAATCAGGGTTAAAAGTTACTACGTATGAATAATTCACAATTTATCGATGCTTGCCTTTGTGTAAATCGAACTTTCTCTTTCCTCTGGAGCTCGAAATCAAAGAATAAAAAAAATGGACCTTGGGAGAATTTTTTCACTTAGGTAAAGGATTAAACTTTTAATCAACTTTCAAGTTCATGCGAATTGCAGGCTTGCCATACCCACGTCATTGATAATTCCGTATAATGTTACGGCATCGATATAATCGCTTGCCGCACGTGCCGATTCTTTTCGCAATATTTGTTTGGCTGCAAATAATACGCGAACCTCGGCTGACAGATTCGTGCAAGCATAATACAATTTAGCAAGTGAGAGACAGGATATGTACTTGAACGAAAGACGAAACCTACACGCATGGCGACCGTGACCTAGTCGCTTATTCGTTCAATGTATATTACCTTGTTTTGTGCCGGCGATGATAGTTTTTTTTTTTTAGATTTCGACGAGAGACCGAATGTGCTGCAGGCATTGCGTATTGCGAGTTCGTCGTTGCTTTTCATTCTAATTTTATAACACGTTTTATTATCCTGTGCACTAATTATCTCAGCAGCAGCTACGAAAGCTTGCTGTATTAAAATGACCTATACAATTTTACCATTTATAAACACACCGTACGTTGTTCTATGAGTTAATAATCTAGATTAAAAATACAGCGCCTTCTCGTGCAATGTGAACAGTTAAAAATAAATTTTCACCTATAGATAAACCTGATCTACTTAATATTTCAACGATGTTACGATCACAAAGTTGTAAAAATTCGTTCGTCGTGTTTCCTATCAATTTCATACCCGTATCAGTTTTCAAATGTAATATCCACGTCCTCATATGAAACATAAAATGATTGTCTATGAGACCTCGTAATTAATTGCGTTATTATTCTTAAAAGAGGTCTGTCGTACTACGATTCTCAAATTCGGATAAATTTTTTGTCAAATCTCTCAACACTTTCCCACCATTCGAGGTTCTCAACAACAAGCTATCGAAAAATGCTATCCAACGATATGAATATATGCTCAACGTATACGTGCGATATAATATAATATAACCAGTCGACGTACTTTCGCATAACTCAATGGATTCAGTCGTGGCGGTACAATAACAAAGTCGTGATAAAATCGTCACAGTTTGTCGCTTTCACAGTGCGATGTTCACTCTTCGCCTCTTGTGGCAGCGATTCCGATGCAGAAGGTTCACCGGTTAAGTGGGACAGGTTCTCAGCGATGAGGTCAGACACTGGAATCGAGTCTCTCTCTCTCTCTCTCACTCTCTCTCTCTCTCATTCTCGCTCTCTATCTCTTTCGTACCTCTCCTTCGCTTCACTCCCAATTACATAATCGTGTCAGCGAAGGCCTCGTCCATGGCATAGCGCTTTTACACTGATTGCGCCTATCGTCTACACAGGTATATTCAATTCAAATGAAAGAACTGCTCGAGGTGCAATTTATAGAAATCTTACAGGCGTCCCTAATTTGCCGGTATTATTGGGTGAAAAGGAGTACAGACAGGTGTCCTGGTAGACACCTTGAATTTGTCAAGTGCTAGCTTCTTCAATTTTATTACCAATTTAAATTATATCGGGAGCGTTTCCGCGGCAGGTGTGCAAAAAAATCCAGGAGCGCTTTTAATGAAGAATCAAGTCAAAGATAAAATATTAATTTCTGTCCAACACTTACAGTTTTTGATCTGCCTTTTCTGCTTCGTCAATCGGATAATGTAAACCTGACGATGCAGAAATAAAACGTAATTGAATTCTGTACCCCAAAGTCACCAATTCATCGTCCAGGTGATATTTTGGAAGATTTAAAAGTTATTTAAAAAAATGGGGGTGCTTGAGGTAAATATCGTGGCACTTAAAACGAACATACTTTAAGTAATCGGAAGCCTTCAAGACCGTGCGTGTTTTTCGTAAAAACAGTCATGGATACGATTCTTCGAGAGTCGTTCATTTAAATTTCAGAATTCCAGACCGCCGACCATTTCTTGGAGGCCTGAACCATATTTCGTGACAAAGTGACAAAGTACCAGCCGTATAATTACGTGTCCAACTATATGTTTTATGAAAGACGCAACTTGTTCATACAATGCATTATAACTTGTAGAAACTGAGTACGTGTCATTCAACCGGTTAATTTATGACTCTGCGTTGTCGTCAAAATATTTTCTCAGACTCGCTGAGATGTTATTCTGACAAATAAAAACTAAAAACAGGTTTTCCGTGAACGTAGACAAGTCGAATCGTCCGAGTCTGAGCTTAATAGAGGAGTGAAACTATAGCTGACAACTTTTGCTAGTTATTCCTACGTATACATGAATAATTATTGAAAGTATCGGTATCTCGGTTGCAGCCGCCGATCACGTATTACAACAAACGAGAAACAATCCTTCGAAAATAGCCCGGAGGTCAAAGCCACGAGGAATTTCATAATCCATCAACGTGCAGCGAGTTTAAAGACGTTGACTTCTCGTAACGATGACGTAACGTCTTACGCCGAAAGGCATGCCTAATAATCTTGTAAAAACCCAACGGCCAATCAGAGATAATCCATTTAAAATGAGATCAATCCGTTCCGTGACGTGTAATAAAATCTCTCAATGGCATCGTTTTCTTGATAACGCGCGAAGAAATTCGATTCGAGTAAAATGCCGGAGTTACGTTTGACGCGGTAAAGTTCGTCAACGATGTTGTCAAATAATTAACAGTTCAGACTAACAACGAGCATTCGGCTTGTGTTCAGAGCTACGAGACGTCGTTTATAACATAATTTAAAGCTGCTAGTCGAATCGATTTACGACGGAGGTTAGAGGTCACAGAAGCAGAGTAACCCTCGGTGAATGTTATAAATAGGAATGACGAGTGAATCATGAATGGTATGTTATCAATTACAATAAAGGGTGTTACACATAATTGAAATAAATCCTAATTTTCACCGAGCAGCCTTTGATTCTTTGGTATTAGGTATTATTACTATCATCGACGCGACAAAATTAATTAATATACCGTTTCTCATCGTGGCTGTTGGGCGCTACGGTGACGAAGCGGATAAAACGATCATTGATTCTCAATCCCATTAGCCTGACTATCGCACACATAGTGTAGTACTCATATTTTTATTAGATACGAATAGAAAAGGAGAAAAAACTGTTTAAAGAATCTCCAACAATGTTATTTGCACCAAGATATTTCGTCAAGATATACGCGAATAACATTTCGGGAGTTTTTCTCTCTTTTCCTAGCTTTTGATTCTGACTGTATAAGGCACCATTCATCCTCGCAGATCATATACAGTACACCATAAAATATTTAAGAGCAGCTTCGAAGTGTCTCGTTCGAATTTTATTTTACGACACAAGACTCGGAAAATTTTTTTGCATTTTGCAAGTGTAAAAACTCCCCGATATCCGTACATATTATTCAAAACCATCTCATTTCGATAACTAAACATGCTCCTTTGAAGAGAGTGTACAATAATTCCACATCGATTTCCTATAAGGTGAGAACCGTCGTTGTAATCCCGCGAAAGAGCGAGCCTGCAGAAATATCGAGTTCATGTTGGCAGTGATTTGACGAGTGAAGCAAATACGAGATCGTTAAAAATATACGTATATTATACATCGACTTACGGTATTCTACCAAGACATACGATATCCGGAAAAAATATTATCTTACCAAGCTTGCTGCGAAGCTGCCGCTGCTTCGGACACTTTTCCGTCCATATTTACTACGCGTCGCGTGAGTCTCTCTGCCTGTACACCCCGATAGAAAACCAAACCACGTTTCTCACCCCAGCCAAGGGAGCAATCGCCCCAGTGCGATAAATTGACGGTGCGTACGCCTTAGTATTCACTATTACAAGACCGACAACTGGGTGGCTAGAGAATCAATACTGACCGGTGTGTCCAGGTGAGGGTTGAACACTTTCCCATGCTCTAGGTGTGCTTGCACGGCACTTGCGTGGTTACCCGATTCACCTTGAATTCTTTTTCTCTACATCGGTTACTGTTTTTCGACCTGTTATACATTGCAAGTCAGTATGAGAGAGAGAAAGTTAACTGGACGCGTTTCTTTGACGATCGAGTGTAATGTGATTTTTATCAAAATTGGTACGACCCAATTCGGAGGATCCGGTTTCGGTAACGATTTTGTAAGCTCGTTGTATTCTTGGTCACATAAGAAACGTCGAAGATTGCGGTGACTGCAATCGCAATTTAGTAACTCGAAATATGTGTATGATCGATTGTAGTATTTAGAAAATTCTAGTGAAATGGGAACAGTGAAAATAATGGTTTAAATATTCTTATAATTACCTACAAGAAAGCGTGATACGTACTAGTAACTATTCAATCTGATTACAGTTGTCGGCAATAAATTTTTTGCTGATTCAAAATTCTATCCGTTAGTCTAGTTATTACTACATTTTTTCAGTTAGAATAGGGCCTTAGATTAAATCATTGTTTTCCCAATATCAAATATTGCACATATACCTAGGTAGAATTACGAGAAAGTACGGCACGAGTGACGATAAGCAAAGAGAATAGTAACACTCGCTAGATTTTCCGATCATAGCTGCAAAACTTATTTCTATCTTGTACCCAGAACTGCATTTTACGGTTGTGGTAAAAACGAGAATAAACGATAACTGTACTGTAACAATAACCAAAAATTTCTCTCACCAAAGAGCGAAGAGTTGCTCGTTTCTGCCCATCAAGTTTTTAAGCTAAATATCAAATTGCGTCTTCGGTTCAAGAGCACAAAACGCCAAAGATGTTCGCCTTCTCAATTCCGAAACGGACCAAAGGCTAGAACCCAAATTTTTACGAGCGGTGAAAAAAGGTTTTAAATCCAACCAACGCGCGAAAAGACGTCATTTAAAATTGAAATGCCTGTGCGAGGGATTAGGATGAGAAATACAAGGATCTGAAGGTGGAGGCGAGTGAAATCCTCCGAAACAGACTACGACTACTTTAACGTGTGGGTTCGAATTGATTTCTGACAGTTGGTGAAGTCAATCTCATCGCTGCTTGGCGAACAAAATTGTTTCATAATTACTTGATAATTGGTGTGTTTCCGACGTGTACAGGTAATAGGTATATAGGGTTAAAATCGCATGCCGAGAGCACGTAGAGTCTGACAGTGATTTTGGTAAACTCGTGGTGCATGCGAGGCAAACTGAAACTAGGATAATACCGATTCTAACTTCTACGTCACGGTTAACAAGCCTCGTGTTTGTATCTTGTGGGCAGCGTAGATTCTCTCCAGTCTTTTGCGGATCATATTCTTCATGTCGTATGTAATGAACTCATTCCATCACTCCGGCTCGTGATGCCCGTAATACATATAATCAACCGTTTAACGCGGTTCAGCCTTGTCATTTGACGCGTGTGTACCTACTCGGCACGCGTGATTAGTTGTCATGAAAAATGTCGGGACTGCATAATACGCAGGGATAAAATCTGCGTGAGAGTCGCTTCGCTGCTCCAATTTTACGCTAGTAATTATCAGTACCAGTTACTGACCCTGTCCCAATTTTTGACCTTTTTTGGTTGTATCTGTTCGATCCTTAGTTCTCTAATTACCGAGAAATACATTTGTAGTCTCTAATTCTCCAGCAATTGGTTTTAGTCGTCGAGAAATTCGCAACTTATACCGTCAATTCGTAAGTTTGGTAAATAAATGGGTCCGTAATTGGGTCTGAACGTGTCAATAACTGGTACATTTACCTTAAATACTGTTATACAAGTACGAAATATTGTGTTTCAGTAAAGTATACAGCATATCCACAGCCACATCGTCACAGTAGGTACTGTGCCGCTTGCGCCACGCAATGGAAGTCGGTCAACATCGATAAATAAGACAAACAACTCGATATTCCTTGTTGACTTGCGGTTGATTTCATCGCAAGACGTACAGGTGAGAAAACAATGGGCAAAGCCCGGGGAAAGTCGTTTGAAAATGTTCCGAATCGTTCGAAAAGCAAATTTTAACGAAAATCTGTGACACGCCTCGGTTTAATAAACGCGATCCTCTTTTCAGTGGCATGAGAATCGTGTAGATTTCTTGCGTCGGTGACGAGTGTGTAATTTATCAGTCGGCAAAAGTAAGCTTCATACAGCGGTTTGTCACGCCGGTGGATGTCTGTTGTACGTGTAGTTGTACACAAGCTACAACCTTGAACCGGCATACAGCGTCGACTGTAAGCGTTTCGCGGCGTCGCACGAGGCTAGAAATGCCGGCCGGCACTCGATGTAATCAGTGGGCGTAGCGCGTTTCCCATGCTTCAAATTTACCCCATTATCCTGCCAATTTCGAGGCTAATGACGGGTACCGACCACTGACCGTGATGATACGATATCGCTTTCATCGGTTGCCACGGCGCGTTACGAACCGACTTCGAAGGTGTCCGTTGACCTTGGCTAGCTAGGCGCGGCATCCCGATCATCTTTAAAAAGTGAAAGTACAGGCGCAACGGTCCAACGATTATTTATCAGAGGCCATCGAAGTCCGGTGTCTTCTGGCATTTCACGGAGCCAGGTGGCTTTGTAAATTAGGCGCGAACGATCCGCAGCCATGTAATTTTGCATCGGTCTAACCGTCGCGACCGCCATGACAGTACCGACCGAACCCATCTTTGAACACCTTCTCAACAGGTTGAATAGAACGCAATCGTAAAACACAAAGCTCAAGAATTCTTGCTGCTAGTAGCACACTGCAAGCGACTAATATTCAACCAATCGACGGTAGAAAATTAAGACAGCTGATGAAAAGGGCGTTTTCAAAGCCAACGGTTGACTTTGACATCGACCAGACGTTCGCGAATATCCGCTTGGTTTGCGGCTTGCGATCAATCTAGGGTGCAAGTTCGATGTAAATTCACTTATTAACGCGATCAGAGAATAGTGAAACTTGTTTTCATCTAGATTTTGTTTTGATTTTTCTCGATCTCGACGTTCTGAAGACATTCGTGAACATAGAGTTGGCACAACTTTGACTCTAGGCTTATTGACAGTCATTACACCACATCTCATGGGGAAATTATGATGGTCACCGTCTTTTTTCTAATCCATTGACACCAAGCAGGCCATTTGTTACACTAGCCAAATGATAGTCGTCGGCGCGACGCCTCGACAAGTGTGCTATGCACCTGGTAACGACCTGCAACTTATAGGTACATCATCTCAAGGTAGATACCTCTTATCTCAGCAATGTGAGCGTCGTACTCGCTGCGACTTCGCTGGTACTCCATCCTGACAGCGATGTTCTGGAAGCTCTGATTCCGGTACTCAGCGTACCACTCGGCGGAAGGTCGCTCAGCGCCGAATCCCTCAAAATCGGGGGTCCCGGTCCTGTGGGGGCTGGCCCCTTTGCTCCTGGACAGACTCTCCTCGGAGGGAAACCTTGTGAAGGAGGTGACCGAGCTGGACTTGCTGCCGTGGACCCCGTGGCTCTGGTAGGCCGAATCCTCAAGGGCCTGCTCCTCGCTCGGGGTCCGACTGGCGGTCCCCAGGGTGCCTGGGCCCCGGAGGGTCGTGGTTGTAGAGGTCGTGCTATCGAGCTCTCTGACACTTTTCCGAACGGTGATCTTCTCGAACTTGACCACCTTGGCGCCGTTGAGCTCGCCCTCTTCGACGAGTCGCTCGAAGCTCTCCTCGAAGGAGGAGTTGCTCGTCCTGGAGGAGGGCCTCATCGTCATCGGGGAACGCGGGTGTACCGCGTGGTCTACCTCGTCGACGAGGTCCTCGGTGCTGGAGGTCCGTCCTCCGGAGGCCCACACCTGCTCGAAGAAGCTCACGCGATCGCGAAGCCGGGTGCCGCGTGGCGTCCGGGGACTTCCGGCGCCCCCGGGGCTGCCGCCCCCCGGCGGAGGCTGTGACATCTTATTCTAGACGGGTGAGATCCCGGAGACCATCCCGGTCCGGTACCACTTCCGAGGTTAAACCTGCCGCACTGCACTTCGCGAGCCAAGGTGGTTCTACGGGTCGCTTAACCGCCCCTCGACTCTGCTTCTCTTTGTCCGGCCGAAGGCGCGCGTGCTCCGAACGCTTTTCTACCCTCCTCACCCTCTGGCGAACCCTTCGACTCGGTGTCGACTCTCTTGCTACGGTTCCTGGGAAAAGCCGGGTTCCTCTACTCCTCCAATTCTCGACGCACAATCGCCCCCGACTACGAGGCGTATCACTAAACGCGGTATAAAATGGAATGCCGTATATGGAATGTACGCATCTAGACTCGGCTGGCGCCGGTTCGATACTGACGACCGACGAGGCGCCGCCGTCGAGTCGAACGTCCTCTACCCGCCCCCATGCCACCGCCGCAGTTCCCCCAACGGAGCCGCTTCCACCGCCTCCGCCACCTCCGTGAACCTTCGATCAATCCTTTATCTTGTCTGGTCCTTCGCCGGCCGGCCGGCATAACCTCTTGCGGAATATCGTACCTACGGCGACTCGGTCCAGGACTCCGCAAAGGAAACCACTCGGTGTCCGCTTCTTTTCGGAACACCGCCCACACGCGCACTCGCCACTAAATGGTGAACGAGGAAATGCAAATGCAACATCCCACCAGCGGCAAAGGTCCGAAGGTTTATCGCCTCTAACGAGCGGTACTTTCAGGAGATTATAGAGTCACGGATTCTGCCGCCAAATTCATTTTTAAAGTCTCTTTTGTGTATAAATTATAGACTCGGCCTTGAATTAGTTCACGGCAATTTGTGTATCTGAAAGTTGGTTCAGAATGTAACTATCGGCTTGAAAATTGTTACAACAAATACTTAATTGATACTCTTTTTTTTTCGTCTCGCGTCGATTAAGTTCTTGAAGAAATTCATAGTCGGGAAATCAATTTTGCAGAAATAAAATGTTGACTTACAGATTACTATACTTGTAGTGTACAAAAGAGATACCATTCGCAAATTATACCTCCCCCAATTATGCAATACTTCCAATAATTTGCAATTGGAACAATATCACAATTTAAGCAACTTTAATCATCACAGAATTCAGTTTTATGAATATTTTGATGATATGTTACTCTCTAAATCGCTGCTTACAGTTTACGTAAGTGAGAGAACCAACGTAATGAAAGTTATCTCAACAACTTTATTTTTTGCTTATCGTTCCTCTCGTTTGCGGATCTTTCTAAGAAAAACATTCCGATAAGTTAATCGAATGGTATAATGAAAGCTGGTTCATAACATGTTTGAATACGGTCAAGTATGCGGTTTTTCAAAATTTCTTGTTTCAAAGAAACAAGCCAACATCGGAATTTTCACTTCGCGTTCAGTGCAGGTATGGACACATCAAAATTCGAGTCATAAACACCGGCGCGTTTTGCTCCGATACCCGAGTTAATTGAATCCCCGGTCACCGCAACGAGGAAACTTTTATCGCTTCCGAAATACGACTAACAGGAGCTTACGCAATTCGACCAAATTCAGCGATCCAAAGCTTTGGTTAATTAGTTCCAGTGGCAGCCTACACGCCTTTAATTAGTCGCCACTGCACTTGGACTCGTATCCTAAAGAATCCAAACGATCGTTTTCACAATGTTCGGTCCAATCGCGCACGTGGACGAATTGACCGCTGCAATTGCATAATTACATTAACAAGACTGTATCGAGCAAATACGATTTTTGGTATATCATCCATATGTATATTATGTATAATATTAATACACCTGCACAAAGCAATATCGGTCATCCTTGCTAACTGAATGAAATATACAATCCACGTGAACGATTTGAATAAACAAACCGATATGATGCCGGATGAAGCGATCGCGTAAGCTACAGTAATTCGTCACCTTTGATTCGTTAAAATTTAGTTTTTTGTTCACCGTCAATACGGCAGGTCTGACCTGTAATATTAAAACTATAATCAAGAAGAAAACAGACGGAGTGATGATAGGACGAAGACTCAAGTTGACGCTTGTTTGAAGCAATTATAAATCCATTCGACTCGTCTTCCTAATTGTATTTCGAGCCTCGATGTCTTATACAATGAGTGAAAAAACGCTAAGATAAACACTTGTTCAGCGTGTTTAAAAAATATAATATTTGGAGATATTAGTTCCACGTGTCTAAAAAATATATAATATTTAGACAGTCGGTTATGCGCTACGTAAATAGTTTATCACAGATTATAAGAATGAAAAAAGAAGATCGGATTATTTTTATACACTGACTTTCGAGTTCAACGCGACATTCGATGAAGCGCGAGACTAAGCAGGCTCGTGTGATTAATAATCTTGACTTTCTTTGCTTCGAATACATTATATATGTGTAATATATGTACGTGTAGAGATAGCATCGACGTAGCGTTGCTGTGAGAAACCAGTTTGACTTCCCCCGCTGTTAGGTATTGAACTTTTCTTTGTTTTTTTTTTTTTTACATAAAAAAAAGAAGATAAAATTATCTCGCACACTATATATACATATGTAATATATAAGCATACAAAATTAAATAATTTAATATCATTACTGCCGTGTTGATCTTGTGTTTTGCTGCGCAAACAACGGTCAACTCACTAATCTAATCTGTATTATAAATTTACGGCAGAATTAGCCGATTACATCGATAACAGCGCCAGAGTCTCGTGTTATAACTCTCAACGATCAAATTAAACCATCGCCAGATACGGTACAACGGCATGTGGAACGGATTTTTTTCTCTATTACTCTCACGCTGATGCAATGAGTCGCACGGCACGTGGACATCGGATACTATCAGCCAAATGACCGCAAGATCGACGAAAGTTCTCGGCACTTCGTTAATGTTCACGAATCGCATAGTATAGTTCACGAGAAACGCCTGCATGATATTGACCCATACTTTTCGTTGGCACTTTCTCGAGCAGCCGCTCTGTCCTTGCTGCGCCGTAAAGCATTCAGCGCAGTAATCGGTAAGTGGCGGTTGCCTATACACAAGTAATTTGATACACCGGGTGTCCCATTCGAATCGATTCTCCAATTTACGTTGAGAAAGTGGATACAACCATTCGGAACGACTAATTACGGCGGAAGAGATTGTTGAAAAATTTGTTATTTTTCGAACTGCATTTATGTCCTATGAGCGCTGTCAGCTACCAAATACGAGACTATCAGTCATTAGCGTAAACGACATTGCTGAATATTTTTTAAACGGTTTCTCATCTTTACCAAAATTCAATTCTGACTCTGCGTCCCATTCAGTCCTAAATTTCAAGATACCAACATCCACGACACAATGACTCAATACTTCCGTAATTTTCTATGATACAAGAAGAATATTCCACAGTGCCAATTGATGCTCGGTAAGTTCAACTTTGAAAATATCAATCAGACCCTGAATTTCCTGGTCAAACTGTGCCGTAATTAATCGAGCAAGCGTAAAAATTAAAACGGACTACTCTGTGTGCAGGGCAGGAATACACAAACGTAATACGGTCCGCATACGACGGGTAAAAATGAATACAATTCGTCGGTGAGATGGCCTCGCACACGCGAATTGGGCGGATGTGTCTTCGGTACCAACATTCGCGTCTTCCTCGTACACACGTCTCTTCGAAAAGCCGGTTTGCATCCCGGCGGTCGCAGTTGGTGCCAAATGACCGTGTCGGCGAGCGAAGGTCATTCCGTGAGGCGCGTCAAGGAGATAGAACTTTGGGCATTTTCTTATTTCATCCAGCAATCGAACCGAGAACTGCGTGGTTTTGCCACGGCGATGAATTATGTCCGAGGCAGAAAACGAGCAAACAAGTTGATGACCAGGTTCACCACCCGTAATCCCGCGTGTCCAACTCGTTACGAGGAACCTAAGCTTTCCGATCAATATGGCGACCGTTGCTTTCCGCTGACATCGACCCTCCGGTCGAACACCGCTTGCCAGGGTTTGAACAGCTTTTTTGTTATTTTCCGCAATCAGTACGAACGAGTGGCGAATGAAATTTTCAAAACAGAACTTACACTCGTTTGGCCCAAATTTCGGACTGTCAGAGGTAGCGGTTTGAAAGGAAACTTCATTCGATCTAAGAGCAAACGGTATATTTCCTTCGACGTATTTCATTTAACGCCAAGAAATGGCCATCGAATTTTCCGACAAATCACATCGAGTGTAATGACCGAATTAACGAGTAAGTTACCGTAAAGATTTCAAACACTTCGGGAGGTTGGTCCGATAATGAAACGGTGGAACTTTTAAAATTCAGCAATCAGCATTCTTACGGAGAACGAGCTTCTCTGAAAACAAGCTTTCCGGAATTTGAAAAATTTAATCAACCCCTCGCTACAACGATATCTAGATGAAACGAAAGTAGAGGAAGTTTTATTGAATTTTTACGAGATCTGTAAACAAGAAAGTAAACCACTTTACAGGGTGTTACACAGCACTTTTATCGGTGACAAGAAATCCGCCGTTTATACACCACGTGTCGCGTATTCAGTTCATGAGCACCGGCCGAACAATTACCGAGAACACTCTCAATTTCGTCGGCTCGACGTTTAACGGAAAGGGCATTTTTTTGTGCAGGGTATGAGAAAAAACGGCCTCGGCTAAAAGTTACACCGTAATCACGCGATGACCGACGGTACACTGAGTAAGTGGGTATTATAATCGACGTAACAGCTGACCGATCGTCGAGTATTAAAGCCGCATAGCCCCGTGATCGTTCACCGCATCGATCCGTTAATAATTCGATCGGAAATCATCGATACGCGAACGAGACACGCGTGTCTCGCATCGCTTTTTTTTATCCTTGTCCCGCAGTCGCAACATCGATGCGTTACCCTGCTGCATAATTTCATCCACCCCGACTGCATGAATTTCCCTGCCGACTTATTAAGTTGTAAACTTGCCACCAAACGTAATTACTCAAGTGCGCAGCTATGAATTTGTACACCTTGAACGGCCTGCTTCGGCATTCCTTGCATTCCCGGGATTAAATTCACTCTTGATATTATGCGTTGCTCGTTTCGCCTCGGTAATGCGATCTGGTTATTTACGCGAAAATTTCCACTTCTGTGAACTGCATAATCCTACAGACAGTTTTAATTTTTCTTCACGCCTTCCTTGTTCCAAACTTTCTTCTTACTCAAATTATCAAAATTTCCAAAAAATTTTTATATTCGTGGTGAAATTTTCTTCAATTTCTTGTAACGCCAGACTGATGTTTTACCTATACGTAAAATCTTGGCTCTGAAAGTGGTGCTGGTCAATAAAGCGTTACGTAACGTATAATAAGTGTAAGGCTTGAACTTTTGGAAGACTGTATAAATATAAAATCATTCTCCCTAGGGATTGCTAAAGAATAACAAGTCTACGTACAAATCGTCTCAATAATTTTCAGTTATTCGAACTTGTAACGATAAGCCGAGTTCGTAAAATTCTAGCGGGTGTTTGTTTTTGGTAACTTTTGCCCGATCAGCTGATGTTGCGTAGCTATAAAAATTTCCGGAGCTCCTCTACTTTATTTCACGACTTATAGTTTTACTTGATCGCACCAGTTAATTCGTTCGCTCCGTTGAGCTAATCAATGTGGAAAAATCCTTTTGATTTGCCGAGCGTTACTGTGAAGCTAATCGATGCATGGTGCCTGGAAAAGTGTACAGCAATGCCAATTGGAAAAAACGACATCGGCGAAAATTATTGGAGCTGATAATGAACAAAAGAACCTTAACGATGCTACATCGAAGCATGTAAACTTACAAACTATGTAACCCAGTTTTTACAGCTGTATACATATATGTAAAGATAAAACCGATTAAGGGGTCCAAACAACTTTCACGGTACGATGAATTGTTTATTAAAAATCGTATAGACAGCTGAGCTGCACCTTAAGAAACTCGAGGGAGCGATAGCGGGGACTATGATAAAAGGGAATCCATTATTTCCCAAATCGCCGTATAAATATTTGAGTAGAATCGAAGCCTTCCTCCTGCAGTGGTATACATTGTATTTCTGACAGTCGACGAATCGAGGTGATTTATTTTTATTGCTCAGTCTTCCGAACGATACTGATACAATTTACACAGATCGGAACTCCATGTTTAGTATCAGAGTGAATTTGCCTTTATCCGAAACGAAATATGAACCCAATTAAATACATCACGAAACCTCGCGCAAATCGGAGGACGAGTCGAAGTCCATTCCAGTTAAAGTCTTCAAGGAATAAAAAAAAAAAAAAACGATTAGGAATAACGGCGTGGTTCCTCGCTCTAGGCGAAATGAATCGATTGATTCGACAAAACCTGTATCGATTTCAGGAAATGGATCAGCTCAATCCAAGCTCACGAACCAGGAGTATAAAAATCCTTTCAGGTCGAGCATAAGTAACGTGCAAGTCTGGAAGAGCGATGAGACAACAGGATGGGCACAATTGCGTGGGCAAAACTACCTCGGTCAGACTATGCTAAACGGGTTTCTCAACCGTACAATCTTGTGAATATCCGGCGAAGCACAAGCAACGCGTGCAGACTCGGGTGCGACATAAGCGCAAGTTGAATTCTCACCTCTCGAGCTTTCATCGAAGACAAATTCACGACTAAGCCATTCTTGCCATTATTTTACTTAGCGTCGAATAATTCTGGATCAAAATTAAACTCCATAAATGGATTTGTAGCTAAAATTAAACCGCAGGCGTGCAGATTGGCGGCCATGTTGGTTCCGTAGTAGAGTTTCCTTGTTTCCTATCCTATAGTTGCGTCCACATTTTCACGCGATCTGACGATCAGCCTGAGCATTATTTGGACCCAAGGCATCATTAATCTGGTTCGAAAGTATCTCTCTATTACCGAGAATTCGTCCAGAGTAATTTATTCGCATTTTTGCCTGGGATGGAAACGGTTCGCTCTTCACCCTCAACGATTTTCGTGTAACACGAGCTAATATGCAAAGCGACGTGTCGACGCTGCTCCATTATTCGGTACGACATAGGTGCGTGTACGTAAAAATACGGGTGTAATATACCGACTCTCTGCGAGCGAACAAATAAACGGAAATTTTTTTTCTTGGTGGTTATTCTTTGTAGAACGGTTCTTCGGCATGAGTGATTGTACATGGTGTTAGCACTTGTATATTTTGTGTAATACTTAATTTGATGGTAGTTCGCCGCTACGGAAGTCCATATCATCGACTCGGAATAAAAGTGTGCTAATACAGGTTATTGATACGGATGTGTTTATCTTTCGAAATCTGGTTCAATGGGTAAATACGCGTTGATACCTCCGCCGTTGGATACCGGAGAAACGAAAAGGGGCAGCTTATGCCTGCAGCTATCGTCTATCGAACAAACATTCTGTGACTGGGAAAACGACAATGAGTTCTAGATGGAAGTTCGTGTCGCCGCATCTAAATTCACGTCATAAACAAGTTACGAGTTTCCGCATGCCGATATACGTATATTAGATGCAGAGGGAAGATGCATATTTACAACCTGAGTATATTACGTGCACAAGTGAGAGACACATTGAACGAGGGTTATTACGTTCGGTCTACGATTTTAGGAGAAAATCTGGGGGCAATCCTCCGTCGACAAAATCTTTGACACACCGTAAACTGAAAGCCAATAATCATTCCCACTGTCCTAAAAGCAGCGACTGCTATCAAACTTTTTCACCGTTACACGATCGATGCAGAAAAATTTTGCGCCACACGTGAGAGCCGAGAATAAACACGTCGCGAAAGTAAAAACTCGATTACGTGGGTGCAAGAAAAATAGGATTGCACGCTACGTGGACTCGGTTATGACGAGGCGGTGCATTCGGTGCAGAAAAAAAAATACGCAAACAGTATGAGAGTTTAGCGGCGACGAAATCGCCGGAAATAAACGTTCCGTGTAAATTGAAACGTGCAACTCTACATCTGCCAACTTTGCACAGCCGCGATTTGCTACAGATGCATGAATTTCGAGCGCAACAAATGATTCGCATTTGCAATCACCCTCGGATCGTCCAAAGACACGGCTTAGTTCGCAGTGAAACATTGTGCCATAGGGAAACAATTAATAGCTTCTATCGAGACGATTGATTTAACCCTACCTTGTTAAATAATACTGCTTTCTAAATAACTGGCTGCTGGATTCTTGTCCAGGTAATCAATGTATTGACATTTCCAATTGAGGCTTCGATTCATTGCGCAACGCTTCACAGCACTCGTTGCAATGCGAGCTGTTCGACTCTTGACTCTTAAGGAACCCTTTAATCCGAGTGCATTTATAAGGTTCGCTACAACAAGCGACACGGCTATTCCGACTTTCACCAGATTGTGTTTAGAGACTTCAGCATCAAACTGTCATGTTAAAGCTTGAAAAACGCGCTCAAGATAAAGACTGCTTCGAAAATCCCCCTCTTTAATATGCCATAACAACGGACGTTCGGAGGCTGTTTGGTAGCCTTTACGACTGGTCGATTCCCGGAATATCTAGCCCTAAATGTACGGAGCAATTCCGGAAAATCAGCGGGGACCACTTTGTAGCGTGAACCACATTTAGTCTCGCTCAAGCGTCTATTTTACACAAGTGTAACGATGTCAAGGTAACAAAGTTTCCAGCCGAAGGTGCAAGGGTCGAGAAACTTGAGTAGGACCTTATTGAAAATTAAATTTCGCGCGATTCGAGGCACGATCATCGGTTCTCGGTCTTGAAATTGGCCTCAGATCTTGGCATCCATTGAGGACGGAACCGTTAGTCTTGGGTCTCGAACCGGCTACTGGGATCCATGTGAGTACGTATCGCCACATCGCGACTCGATAGTAGCCAGAACATGACCAGGGCATAAATATATCCTGGACTTCTTACCGAGAAGCATCAAACGCTGCGTGATTCAGAGACGTGACTATAGCGACCCCGATTTCTCCCCGGCGATTGGACGAGACCGTAAGTCGGTGCAGAAAGCTCATTCGCAACAACTGCACATCTATACGCTCGGATAAAACTGAGCTGCATTCGAAAACGGTTGGAATTTGAGAATTGAAAATGAGAAGAAAAACCTTGAAAAAATCGGGCGAATATAGCTGCAGTATTTGTTTTGGCAGGTTCACACCTCGTGATGTTTACCAGGATTTTTAACGAGCTTCCCCGATGAGTTTGAGGCGTTATTAAACCCGACTGTATACCTGTTTCATCTAGGCACTCCGGGTGTCGTGCATGTACATCATTGTAAATATTTACAGAAGCCGCACGATCTTATGAGCGAAATGAACGCGATCATCGGTCTTTTTGCCCGTACCTAGCTCATCAGGGTGCGGACACTCTACCATTTCACGGACGAATTATTCGTCGACTTGGACCAAAGTGCAGTCAACATAATAATGAGATTTCCACTAAAGATATTACAGAATATTTTATATTATCACTGAAGTAGTTGGTAAATCTGTATTTATGCCATGTGCCGATTAATAACAGTTTTACCCAAGCCGCTTACAACGATTCATGAATCGCTTTTATATTGTCATTCGCAAATTTTTTTATCCGTATTAATCGATCCGTTAATAATTTTATCTTAAAAGAAAGCACGAGAAAGCGCCACTCGAAATCAAGAATACAACGAAAAAAATTTCTATGTTCTAAACTTTTGTCCCACCGTTGCGACATCGCTTTGGTGGTCCAAACCTTACGAATAACGTGTGGAGGGAAGTATCAAGAGTCCACACCCTGGAGCTCATGTTCTCCTCGTAATAATTACGACTTTCTCTGCGGTCATGCGCAGCTTAAGAAAGCTCGATTCAATCAGCGATAAGCAAACTTGTAGACCCCGTTTACACGTGTCAACTTATCTTTGCGTACACACAGTGTAGGGTTTCAAGTCGCCCTGAACCTTGCAGCTTTAAACACAGTTTGCAGCGCGCGTGCTCTGCTGCTTGCTACCGCTACCGCTGAGACTTGGGTATATAGGTATAAAGATTTTGCCGTCACGAGTGAAAATAGAAAGATCAGTTTTATTTTTGTCACCGACAAAGAGACCACGAAGAGTTTTACACCGCGAGACCACGATCGCGGCGTTTCTTGTGCCCACCTTCGTAGTTATAAACTATCGACCTGCACCATGTGGCATGGGGAAGCGGTAAAAGACGAGCTACTCGAATTACGCCCGTCTCTCCGACAGGCAAATCTCTGCCGAACTGTGGAAACCTCGTGATTATTAACGATCGTTGGATCAGTTTCGTTTCGTAAGCGTTCACCCGCTTCCAAAGCCGCAAATCACTCGCCGATCGGCAGAAATCGGTTTCCTCCACATGCCTGCGACAAAGTCCCGCAGATCGAAGTCTGCATAGCCGGGCGGCGTTTCAAGTGCGTTGAAAAATACTTCGAGCCGGTTTATATGTCCCAGATGTGTCTGTCGTCGAATAAAAATACGTAAGAGACAAGAGGCCCCATTGGCCAAGCGGGAGCGGCACAACTGCGAAGCCATAAATCGGACCGTTCTGCCTTTCGCGCCCACGGTAAAATAGCCCCGAGTTCTGTCGATGCGGTTCGTATCGGTTCGGAGTCGAAGCTCGTCGTCGTAAATTAGCCCGACGATATTCGCCGTTAAATGAAAACTTCGCGGTTCGGTGGCGGAAAATTTCTTCCGAGACAGCCGAGATTTCCACAACTACGTGAAATCACACAAGTACACGGACCTTTCACTCGGGACCTTCGAAAGATCTGTTTTTGCACTCGTTTATTGACCTTTGCCAAAAAATTTCTTTACAGTTCAACAAATATGATGAAGCAGAATTTGCGTCTGTTATACTAGGAAATTTTTTCCGTACCGTAATTTCATTTCACGATCCGCTTTCGAGGTAACGAAACTTGTATTCTGAACCGAGTCTCGACTTTCTTCTGCAACTTTTCATGCAAGGCAGGCTTTCCTTCATCCATCTTACGATTTCTACTCCTCGTTAATCTAAGAATTTCCGTTTGAAGATACAATCATTCAAATTTGAGAAGTTAAAGAAAGAGCTTGAACACAAGGAAAGAGCTTTTTTGATCCCAGTTGTCTCTTCTACATGAAATTATAACAGCGAAACAGCTGCGCTCTAAGAAACCTGTGAAGCAAACTGGCACCACCGATCACTTCCGGTATGAAAGAGACTGAAGGAGGCTGATTGAAATCTCGTATTCAGTTCCGCATACTTTGAATCAACTTGAGATTGAACCTGCTAAACATTGTCGGAGTCGATCAAACGGTCACCGAAAAATTGGAATGATGCAGAAAATCAAAAAATAGAAAGTGGTGAGTAGAGTTAGAAGTCAGCCGAGCTGACAGAGGTGCATTCCACTTCCTGGACTTCCCTGAATTGAACACCAAAAGTGCAATTCATCGGCACAAGCCTTCTGACCGGCATTAACTTTGGCGTAGCGTTACGATTTCAGCCGACGTAACATCGTTACATGTTAAGCCTTCAGCACGATCCCCACCAGTGAATGTGAATGGTTCGCGGGCAGGTGTTCGTCACTTCTATTTATAGAACGGTGTCCTACTGTACTCACGGTGGAGCGGCGTTAACGAATATTTATTGTGTTTCTCCGAAAAGAAGAGAATACCGCGGCTTCGCGCGTTACAAAGCTTGCGGCACGCGTCGCCTTGCGCAATATGAAACGCGGTGAAAATCGAGGTGATAAGAAACGGAGCCGCGGGCTTGAGAATTGCACCCTTAGTTCGAAGGACCGTGAGTATCATTTGATGGACGCAAATTCCCAGGCATGAATGATGCGCGTGTTGACTCCCAAGTTACGGTTCCACTAGATTCAGACTCGTAACCGGCGGTCTAGGGTTATATTTTCGAGAAAATATCTCGGGCAAAGTTTTATCAATAACCCCGCGATTCATGGAGAGGGTAATTGATGGGCACGCCATGGCATCGGAATGCCTGCTATGCACCAGTCAACAATTCCATGTACCTCAGGAATTGGAGAAAAAAATATCGCTCGACGATAACACTGGAGTAATCTAACCCAATTTGGATTTCGGACCGGGGACGCTTCGCATTCTAATTTTATTCGTAATCATGTCGTAAAGCTATTCCGATGGTTTTCTCGAGCCCTACTCGATCAGAGAACTCGAATGAACGCGGTTCTGATTCAAAGCACGGTTTTAGAATAGTCGCTTACTACGATTGGCGACGAGCAGAACACCTGACGGAAGTACGGCGGCGTGTGGATGGACCACGAATCACTTAAGAATATGACTAATTGTCATTTATACGAAGAGGAAATGATCCTTTCAGAAGCAAGGAATTTGCGAGAGAGAAAAAATTAACTGCTTCCATTTACGACTAAATATACGGTCGGGCATAAAATATTCGTGCACTGGACGACGGGGAAAAAACTGAAATCTTAGAGCCAATTTCCTAGAAGCTGTGCGTATTTTTCAACACTCGAGAGAAATATCAAAGAAAAAACCTGGAGCTTGGAATCGACTTGAAATTGGTCAGGAATAGTGTTCTATTTCCGCTTTTCTTGTGGCAGAAATATAAAACGCTCCCAATTCCGCGCCTCGTTGTCACAGTTGTCATTCGATAAATATGAGAGTGGTTTCTTTTCCGAAAAGTCAAAGATCCTGCAGACGATTGAAGTCATTTTTACCCGATTACAATAATAATCAGTTTCTAATGCCGCATGAACCCGAAGAGTTTCGTAGAGGCTGAGACTCGAGTCACGTGGCCAAAGTTTTTCTATATTCCAAAAATATTCAGCTTTTCAAAAGGAAAAAAATTAATTGCAACATGTTCGAGCCTCGACGTTTTCCATTTGTCAAAGTTGACCCGAACCGAACTGTTTCGCGGTAACTTCGACCCGTGCCAGCGACGTAAAAGATGCAGGAGAAAGGTAATAACAACTAGCGGTTCATGTGTTTATAGAAAAATCACCTTGACCTTCAACCTTCGTCAACGTTTCACGTGGCAAAAATTTTCCAGTCAGCCAGCTAAGCTTTGCCGGCTTAGCGACGCGGACTGACGCCGGAAGCATACAGTCACGTCAAACCGACTCCTTCGGACGCCTTTCTTGGTTCTAGATTTCCTGGGATAAGTATGCTTGGACTGTACTTTTCACCCAACACCCGACACACTCCGCCATGAAACCCTACGTCGGTGTAAGAATAAAGCCGAACCGAGAGGTTGAAGCCCGCTCGTATGATGCTTGCAGTAAGTGAGCTTTATGCATGATCTAATTGAAGATTATTGCTACGGAAAATACTTACATCCTGTACGCTAATTCACAAGGTCCGGTAAATTTCTCTGTACCGTGATGAAACAGGCACTTGCGTGTCGAAAATCCAATCAAAGTCTGATCAAAAGTATTGCTCGTTTTTATTCTTCTTTATTTTTTTTTTGGGGAAATAAACCCAATCAAATGGGCAACAGCTTTGATGGAAGAATGCAACAACCTTTGATTATTTTGGTATACTGACCCGAAAGCCAAATCGTGGGATGAAAGATTTACGCAAGATTAAAGATCCGCCGCATATAGGTGTCGATGATGCAATTTGTAAAATTAACGAATCGCAAAGTGACGCCTAAAGACTACGCGTAAATATTTGCGAGATGAATTAACACCCAAGTCGACTCGTGACAAGAGGATCACCTCTTATATGTACTGTAGACATTTTGGCAGAGCCTTTTTCATTTAGATTCAACGTGCCAAACTTGCCCACTTGCTTACTCACTGCAGGCTTGCACACTCTGCGTTACTTTCAGAGACGCCGAAATACAACGTAATCTTATTTCAGCTTATCCGACGCTGATCATGTACCAGAAAATCAATAAGCAAACAACTCTCACTAACCACAAATCGGTCAGTTTTTGCACGGTTATCGCAACGAAGACGCCTCTTCGCTTAGATAGTTCACCCAAGCTTTCGGAGCTTTTTCCGTTTTGTTATTCATCCGAGATAAAATGTGGGCAATTATTTTTTTCATTCACTGCCGTAACCGGAGGCTGCAGAATAATATACAAAGCCCACCGCGAGTTCACCACCGGATTTTAACTCTTAAGAGACCATCAGCCGCTTGTTATACCTCACGTCCTACTATCGCGTAGGAACAGGGCTCGGACTCGTAAACTCATTCACAAACCTATCCAGTGCCAGTGGGTAACGGTGAATGAAATTTGACTGACAGCGGCCAGGTGTTGATATAGCCACCTTGCGCAATACAAGGGAAATAAAAAGCGCCGCGCTATACGGTCAGAATAAATTGCTTAACATCCGTGCACCACCCACGTGTTATATGAAAACAGGCGCTCTTTGTTTACGTATATATGTATATAACGAGACAGAGAATAAGAATCAAGCAGGCGTGCAGTCGAATCTGTGTTTAACAATCATCGCTTCTGGCGCTGCAGCTTTTTCAATTATTCTCATGAGTATAGCACCTAATCGCTTTCATGAAACACTTGGCAAACACTTCATTCATTGCCGGGGTCTTGGATCTGCCTTTTAGAAACCTTGAACTTCGTAGTAATAATCCAAAGATTTTAATAAGCATCAATTTTTCTTTTTTCTTTTCCTTTTCCATCTTTCAATTCGACCGATTGCGTCATTAGTGTTGTAAATTTTTAATTGCTACTTCGATGATAACGATACTCTAAGATAAGACTGATTTCGCATTTGGGCCTATATTATAAAATACATAGTCATCCCCAACAAGATCCTGTACACTTCAATCAATCGGTATCGGAAACGAAAAAAAGCTACGCTACGTACAGTGGAACGTTAAACACAAACTGTCAGGTCGTATAGCATCTCTTTTGGCATTGATATGGATATCTATTACAGCATGTGAATACGTATGGTAGTTGCAAATAAAGCTCGTGTCAAGAACCTTTCAGAGTTTTGCATAGAAATGACTGACTTCATTCCCGGCCTTGGGTACAAAAATAAATCCTACGAGATGTAGGTAAAATAGAATTACCTTCACTTTAAATCCATGACACGTGTTCATTCGATTGGTGTGGGTGAACTTTACAGAATAGGATACCTACACTCTGCCAGACACGCACATTACCTAACGATTACGTGACTCTGCCATAATCAATTTGGTCGATGACAAAGGTAAGCAAGGTAAAAGAAATACTAAAAAAACTATTTAAACGATCCAGCGCTCTACTATGATTACGATTTATACGATCGTTGTCCGCGCTGCGACGATTTTTTTTTTTTTTTTTTCTTCCTCCGATTTTCTTATCAACAGATGATTTCGAAAAAAAAAAAACTAATCTTGAAGTGAGATGAGACTCGGATCGAAGTTTTCGAGATGCGAAGCGATGAAATGGGAGGAAAAATATAGCTGTTGAAAAGCTGACACAGAATTTACGATATTTCGGCATCACGTCTGAGAGAGGCGTTAACGTCCATTAATTAAACTTATTATACACGAAGGAAAACAAAAACACAGCTTATGCATGTTACCGCCGCGCGTGAATTGGGTCGTTGAAATAATTCATAGCGTAATAACAGCTGTCACCATACACTAATTGATCGTGACCCAATGACGTCTCCGTCATTTGTCCGGGATAGTTGGGTCGACCACCTATCGGCGTTGAACATTTCGTGAAACATTTAACTGCGCATCTGACACGTGCAACGGCTCAAGCTTCATCGTCAGCCCGTAATAGCATCTAGTCGGATAGCCGAGGACTGGCTGTGTATACACGTCTGGATATAATATCGAGGTGAGAAGACGTGCAAAGAGAAAAACGCTATCTCGACTAATTTTCAAATTCTGTCGAATGAATAATATTTGTTTTAGCTAAGATAAAATATAGATTTTTCCGAACTAAATAAGTGGATACATAACATTTCGAATCAGCGGGGGAAATCAAAGAAATATAACAATCGCATATTCGATCAACGAAAATACTTTACTCCTTATACCGAAAAGTCATTAAGCCTCAGCTAGGCTTTTCGTTCAACAGCCTCAGATGTATATTCTTTAACTGTGAAACTGAAAGAAATATCGTTTCATATTTTTATCGATTGAGAAACGAACTATGTCTACAGCAAGTTGACGAGAATGCGGTATAAATAATGATTTTCCGTTTATTTGAACATTGTCTTGAATTTTCAGAATCGAAAGGGCTAATTACTGTTCACGTTATCGGAGTCTACACGCCTGCGGCAACAGCATGTTGACACTTTTCTAATGTTAGTTATAACAGAGTTAACGGCTTGTAAGCGAGCAGCCGGAGTCAGTAGTTACGGTCAGTAATTATCAGCCGAAAGCGCCTACCGTTTGTCACCTTGAACGCCGCACCGCGTACCGTGTAATCTGAATTCAGGCGTACGGTTCAACCAGTTGATTAATACCTTGTTGCGGTCTATTTTTACAAGGTGGGAATATAAATATAGGCAGAAAAAAAATCATGGAACGCAGTACCTAAGAACGATCTCTGAAGTTTTGAGAAAGTAATGGGAAGAGTGAATGTCTGAGAATGAATAGTTTTGGAATGTTTTACGCGTTTTACACGATCGTTAATCGTCCGGTGAATCTTGTTTGAAGTTAGCTGCTCAACGCGGCTAGATTATCAGGCAGATTTTCTATCCTCTTTATAAATAAAATCCCAAGGGGATCGAGCAGATCGAGCGTGAAACTCACCCTGAAGTTGTTGGATGGTCGCTTGGTACTCGGCTAGCTTCTCGTCAACGTAATCCTGGCTCTGACTCGCGATGATTTCCGCCGTACTCGGACCCGTCGCTTCTTCGTCGCCCTGACTCGGCTCCAACGGCACACCGACGTACTCGTAATCACCGGGTCTGTACGGTGCGATCAGGTATTCCGGTGGACCACAGGGAATCGGTGAACCGCTTCCGCTTCCTACCGGACTCTGCGTAGGCCGAAAATAATTATCTCGCGTGACTGTCAAGTCGAATTTTTGCGACATCGATTTATCCTTGTCAAAAATCGATGACCCCTGAATTCTCGCAGAGTGATTTAGATCTCGAAAAAGAATTTTTCGGATGAAAAATGGGTATTCCCGCTTGGGACATATTTAAATTGTGCAATAAATGACGTAAAAATAACTGTTCGTACACAGAGAGCAAGACGTGTGGGTTCAATTAATTGAACACCTTCAAGCGAAATGATTAGTTTCAAGTTTTCAACCAACTTAACTCAACTCAACAGTATTAGGGAAATATTTTGAACCGACCACTAATTTTTTGAAAAACTCTATCTGCTTATTGAACCCCAAACTATGATTTCAATTGCAGGGTTGCAACATTTAAATTTCGATGTGTAGCAATAAACCACTGAAATTTCAGTGCAATAAACGATATCTTCATAATCCTCAGAGCACGAAATCTGGTGTACATACATAAAAAAATTAATGACTGCAGAATAATTATTTAAAAATCGCGGTAAACGATACGAGTTTTCGGTGAAAACTGCATCCAAGGAGGTTGGAGGGCCAAGAATCGATACTTTTTATTAATTTTACAACGATATAGTCGTTAATTGAGGATTAATAAAATTAACCTACTTGCAAACCGCGATAATATCTCAAAAATTGACATAACCAAACATATTGAAATTATATACAGAAGCTTGGATATCGATGGCTGATTTCATTCAGAAGTCTATATTTCTTACAAATTCACCGAATAAAACTTTTTCCTATTCGCCGATTCGATATTGCCATTTATTGATAATGTGCACAACGACGTTGTGTAATTAAAATCTAAACGAGATAAGCATGTTGAAACCAAAAGTGTTTCATGAGGATCGTAGAAATTATTCTTGTGAATAAAATGAGTCATCGGAGCGTAAAAAATCGTAAGAATCTACCAGATTTTCCATAATTTGTAAGCGATCTAAACATCGATATCCGAGCTTTTGTTTATAATCTCACTATTTCTTGTTTCCGTATTTTTGAAGAAAATATCATTGCTCGCAAACAAACCGTCCGTCGATTCGCTGAATACTCAACATGCTGACGACAGGATGTACATTCGATGAAGACGAATGTTTTTCTCACCTGCGGTGGTAAATAAGGTCGAGGAACCGACCCCGGCGGCAAAGGCGACGGCCATCGAGGTCTCGGGCATTGGATGTATCCCGGCGGTGGTGGACAGCCGAAAATGGGTGACATTCCCGGGGAAATGGGCATGCCCATGGGCACCGGACTCATCGGGTGCATCATGGGGGGATAGCTGAGCGGCGACATGGGGTGCGGGTGCATGGGGGTGGTTGGCCCGCGAGAGCGGTTATGGGGGTGGGGTAAGGAGTGGGGGTGGTTGTGGGGATGGTGGTGGGGCGGGGGTGAGGGACTGTAGGGAGACGCCGGTCGGAACGGACTTGGAGCGCCTGGCCGGTTCGCCCAGCTTCCCGGAGGAACACCGGGAGGCCCAGGCATGCCCGGCGGACGCGTCGGGTGCTGCGACATGTCGCACTACTTTTTTATACTGCTGAAACTGGCCCTCTCTTCGCTGATCAGCATCGCTGTAAATAGATTTATAAACAATCACGTTATTGTCGTCTACATTGGTATGGCCGATAAGGAAATGGGAGATTTTCAGGTTTGAAAGTGCAACTGAAGTTCATCGAGTTGAATTTACAATTATTTGAAACTGAATTTCTCAAGCAGGAGAAAAGAAATTGAGAACGATAATTTTCAGCTACAATTGAATAATTACTGATGACTCTGGAAAGATCCTGTCATCAAATTAATTCTACGATGAAAAAATCACACGTTAATGAACTAGTGCTCATTTTCTTCGTCAACGAATTCTCTACAAATCGAAAAAATCAGTTTTTGGATAACTGTCGAGCTTTTTTATTTGTTGGGCAATTGTTTACCCTGCATCACTTATACTAGTTTTACTAATCATACTTTTTTCGATCAACTGAGAAAACGAATCGAAAATGTGTCCTTGTTATTTGTAGACAGTTCATTTACGGTTTAAACGAGCTCTAGTTCATTTTAAACGTTCAAACAATGCGATTTTTTTCATTGTGGAAACTATTTAATAACGGGATATCTTCACTCAACAATAATTATCCCGTTGTAGCTGAAATTTACGGTTTTAAATTTTGTTCAGTGTTAAACAAATATTGCTTCAACTAAATTCAAATCGATGAACTTTGGTTCCGTTTTCAAGCCTTCGTTATATGATATTTCTGTCTTTACAGCTTTTTGACTGGACTGTACAGTTGTTACATGCTTAAGTATCCTGTTTACATTTCCGCAAGAATCCTCCATACCTACCAATACGATAATAGGTATTATGATGATAAAATTATTTTCAGAATCATGCGCTTTCTTGATTAACACTTTAGTAAAGTAAATTAGATGGAACTGCTCTTTTCTAACTAACCCGCTGTTGGTTACGATAAAAAAAATATTGGCTAAAATAGTTGCGATTTATTTTACATTATCAGATGTGAATTATGTAACAGTTTATTTCTGAAAATTTGTAAAATTTGTGAACCATTGAAATCCGCTCAAAGAAATTTCCACACAGATATGTAAAATTATCTGGATTTCGTAATCGGATATCGTATAGCCAAAATTATTTTTTTCGCGTTGTAAAATTTATGTCAGACGTTGACAGACAGAAGCCAGGCAAAGAAATAAACTATTGTCATCGTCCTGGTTTCTTTAACAAAGTGCAGATCAGGTATGACGTAATTTAACGTAATACTAACGATGAGACATATTACTGCAACTGATTGTGAGCGGGAAAGATCGAGTGATATTCAAAATTTGTAAGTCAGAAAAAGATTGATCGTATATCAAGTTCCTTTCGAAAAAGGTTATATTCAAAGTTTCTTAACAAAGAACTAATGATATGACGTAAAGATTCAAAAGTTCGACACCAAAAGAAGAAAAGACGGAAAGAATTCGAAACTTCTAATTCATAGTGAAGAATAAAAAATTTTTAAATTAGAAAAAAATCGATCGATTACGTAAACGGCGATCTATCAATCAAGTTTCACCCGTCAACCGTCCGTCGACAGATTTTCAACCCAGTTAATATGGCATAACTTTTTTCCCGGACGGTACGAGTATCGTGCAGTTAGTTACGCGATAAAATAAATTCGTAGTACCGGCCACGACAGGCATAAAACATCATTCGGTGAACATGATCGCTTGACCAAGGATTCTTCGAGGAATGCATTCGTTATCCGCCCGCAAGTTTATCTCATGTTATGGAAAATTGCTTGTCGTCGAAGCTCGACATGCTTTGAAATATTCAGGGTACCGGGTGCCAGGCTTTCGATGGGAACGAAATTCATGCCGCTGTAAAAAAAGAACGTTTCTGCCCGAAGAGAACGACAACCGCGTTTCATTATCCAATAGATCGATGGCCATTAAGCTAAAAATAATCGATGCATCACACGTTTGATCTAGGACAAAAAAACAATCGAACACAACTCGAATGAATCGGTAAACATTAATCGATTATATCGTATTTTTTTTGAAACGATGTGTTTGAAACCAAAATTACGTAAATTTCAGTATACAGTCTTGATTATTATAATATTAATATACTTAATATTTTTGAACTTCAGGTAAAAATATTCAATTATCTTTCACTTGTTATGTCAAATAGGTACTCAGCAAAGAAAGACAATGATAATAATTGATACTTTAATCACAGAAATTAATATTGTATTGCGTCTTTCATGGAAGTAAAAAACAAAAACCGATTGTGAGAAAAAATAATCGTATATACTCGATTAATCGGGAAAAATTTATCAATTTAATCGAAAATCGATCATTTGATGATAGTCAGCTGCTGCCGCTCTACTCACGCGCCTCGCATTAATACTGATCAACCTCTATCAAAGGTTCTCGATTCTCTATTTACTAAATTAAATAATCCACGTAATTGATCGCGCTTTATTATTCGTTGATATAATTCAATTGTCTTTAGCTAATAATAAAACGAATTGAGGGCGAATTTCGAGTGAGCTGTTGATTTGTTAAATATCATAAAATATTATTTCGAATTATCGACGAAGTGCTTTGATCTCAATTTCGATCAATTAAAATCCATGTGACCATTAATTTACTTCCCTTTCAATGCATCATCGCTTGATTTAACTTCACGGTTGCGCAACGATCACTAGCGGGAATAAAAATAATTTTTACAGCGATTGCGGGATGGTTATACAGTGGGAAACTTCGCCCACTGTGCAGACGAATCTCGAAGGTGGTCATCTGCTCTTCAGGTTGACTTGTGACTTCGGTCTTTTCCCGTATTTCTCGTCGTTATATATTATCGGGTGCGAAAACTACGCGTGCGTCTAAAAATTCCCCGTTATACTGCGATCGCGGAGATCGTTCGGCGAATTGGGTCTTTGCATTAATAAACAGCCATTATTCACACGTGTATAAAGCAGAGAAACATAAAATAATCAGGTGATATTTTTTTCACCGAAAAAGAAAATTTCCTATGTTATAACGAGCAGTTCAATTTCGCTGATTTTGTAATACATGAGTGACGTCATGCTGTACTTTTCAATCTGCTATATTTCCTTGATTTTTTTGTTCAGTCGAAAAAAGTAAAAATAGCGTTATTAATTTTGGTTTCTCTATTATTTGGTTTTTCTATGCATACATTTTTATTAAAGATCCAGCAATTGTTGGTTTTCACAATTTGTCAAATTTCGCTTAAAACCGTGTTTGCGATTCCAGAATCTGAAAATAACGTGCCGCTTATCATCTGCAGATTTTCATTGACCCGTGATTAATTACTGCGGCATCATTCGCGACACAGTGATTAATTACGATCAATAACGGTCTTGTAATCTCGTCGAATTCTTCGCACGAGCCTTCTTAAATTCCGGGTAATAAATTGGGATGACTAGGAGAGATTTTTATCCAAACGAACTAGAATATCAGTCGTGAAAGCTGCCGCGGTGATCCGGGCAATAAGGAAAATCCTGCGCTCGAACTTTTAGCCAGAGGTCCCATAATGGAACCGAGTGAGCGTTGAGTGAGCAGTTTGTATGGCGCTACGCCAATCCCTCCCGAAATAGTGCGTCGTCTGCACGTACGCGCTATAGAAAGGCCATGTACCGAGATCAACCAAAGAGTTCATTCCCCGCTTATACATGCTACAGTCTGTAATATTTTTCGCAGGCATCGCACGAGCCTTGGTTTTTAACAGTCGCCCGACGTCTACCGGAGATCACCTATTTTTCATGACGAATTAGAAGCCAGAAGATGTCGATTTCACAAGACCGCAGAATTTTGTGCAAAATGTTAATTTTTACTTGAATTTTGACGTGGACGGATGAAACAAATTATTCCGTTATAATTAATTTCGTGCGGCTAATTGAGCAGCGGTTACGGGTTTTTGTTATGTTCGCTAATTGCTGTGAATTTACTGTGGCGTATTCATGGACCATTTTTGCTATGATATATTGACACGCGCACTGTGCAATATTCAGTTGACAAAATTTTAGCTCAGCGATGCTTTGGTTTGACCAACTGCGCATTTTATTTCTGTGCGTTCTCGTTACAATCACAATCCCATCAGTCATGCGTGTGTTTTGCTGGTTACAAGATCGCAGGGAGAAACCTTATCTACTTCCATTAAGTAACGAATGAGTGGCGAAACGAATCGCGGGCCTTGCTACTCGAGTAAAATTAATTAAATCAAGGACGCCCATGCACTTTTTTCGCTACTAATTTTTATGAAAACTTACTACATAATGTGTACGGAAAACAAATAATTTTTAGATTATTTTTATATTCCGTGACTGAATTATTCCGAAAATGACGTTATATTCGTGGGGGAAATTGTTTTCTTAAAAAATAGTTCTTTCCCCCTTGTAGAAGTATTTAATGAATACAAAAACGATTTCTTGAAGGTTCTTCTTGACTGGCATGTGTGAAAAAATTTCCTACATACACTTTGGGCTAAATTTTTCTGCGCCGCAAACGAAATTTCGCTAAAGATGATATAATTCCTCGGAGACGTTTTATCTGTTTTTCGGTGAAAGCTAGTCGAACTTCTATAAAACACTTGGCAGCAATTCAAAAATTAAATAATCCAAAACCAAAAGCCTAACGCTTATGCAAAATTTGAAGATTACAAAATTTCATAATTTGGCAGTCCAAAACTTGAAGCTTGACCACTCAGAAAGTTCTTGAATCGGAAAAACACCGATCAAAGGCACAACGTTTTGCCCGATGGATTAATTAGTAGCGATAATTTCCGGTACATTGTGAAAATGGTCGGTGGATAAAAAATTTGGGCACCTGGTCATCTCCTATGTAAGAAATTCGAGGCATTTCATCTTTTAAACCAGTTCAAAGCACGGCAATATAGACATCAAAGTCGGAGCGATTGTCGTAAAGTATAGACAGTATCGGTAACAACAGAAGTCCTCTGAAATATGGTAGTAAAATATAAAAGCCAGCCAAAAAGTATGCATGTATGGCATATGTCATAAATTCAGGTTATTTAAAAGGACTTAAAAACGGGCCTTGAAAATAGTACAGGAAGTACGATAAAATTCATCAGTGCAATATTTTCCACGTTTCTGAACGCAATTTCAATGCGATCTGTAGGAAGTTATAAGAATAGCTATCTATAATTTATCTCGTGAGTCACGTCAACTCTGAAAACGCGCAATATGTTGAAATAAGATTGTACGTTTTTTTTTGCGATTCGTTTGAGACAGACCAGGTCCTTGGAAAAAATTTACCCTTTGACATTATCATTCTCTATCAAACGGTTGAACATATTCATATAAATACGAATCCTGCGGCAAGATATTTTCAGATCCGAATACACCGCGGCATGAAATCGGTCAGCCGCAGTTGCGGAGGCCTATTAAAAGTGAATCGCCAATCCTTAAATTAACCACAGCCCAACGGCGGCCTGATGACTGACCCGGTATAAAAATTTGAATTTTTCGCGCAGTGCACGTAGCCACGTTTCAAGTTGAAACATGTGTTACAGGTATGCGTGTGTTTCTACACGTGAGACTACGTGTCTCTGTAAGTATGAGCGAATCCGAGTCTAACTAAATATAAATCTAATTCTATTTTTGAGTTGGAAGCGACATGGATTGGATGCACACTATATTCTTGGTGTCTACCGTGGATATTTCAGAATCTGACACAAATATTTAAATTCGCAACGCCCTTCGCGATGACGCTTGTGCCGAGCGCTGAGCGTGTGGCCTAATAACACGCGACGACGGCTAAAAGAATGGATTAATTTTAACGTTTCGATGCGACGCTGTTGATTACCAAAATGTTTATTTCGATTTTAACAACGACACGATTGAAAATGCGTTCGTAGAATTTTCATACGCAAATTACTACACTGTTGGAAAAATTTGACTAAAGATAATGTTTCAGCAGGTCCACTTTATGTTTGAGTTATTCGTTACATTTCTGCTAGTAAATATGACACAAATTATTGTAATTTTAACATTTTAATTGTAATATCGACATGTCATTTGTAATTTGTACTTTATTTTTCACTTGGTGATACACTAGAAAATGGTTTAATCAACCAAAAAATCTTAGCGGACCTGTTGGGACATTTTTTTTCTATCTGTGTACCTGCAGTTGACGCTCTTTCTGTATATCCTTCCCAATGCATTTTTCTACTACAGTGTGACAGTAATTTTACGTTGATGAATGGCAAGAACTAACTTTAGATGCAGAGCCTGAATTGAGAACACAATTTTCTAAAAATTGAATTACATTTTTATCGTACCATTCACAAAGTAGAGTCTGCTGTGATGCTGAAAATTAGTTGTTCACCGAATTTCAATAAGTTTCTTCAAGCCGTTGAGCAGATATTTCCATCGAGTACTTTTCAAAATTGCGATCTATTACATTTGCGCGAAAACAATTGTGCTCGAGTATTTCATTCTACTCGTTAACTGGCTGCTCGTCTCTGAAACGTTCAATTCTAATCGTTTGAAAACAGACTAGACATTGACGTGTAATCAATTACAATGAAAAAAATCTTTTGATAAAATCCTTCTCGATCGATCGACGATTTTAAAACAATCGTTTGAAAGAAATAGGAAGCCAAATCAACGACAGTTAATTGCGACGCAAAAGGCCGTTTGAATTCAGTTTTACGTACCACTTCGATATACAATAAAAAATTTAACATAATCAGCAACGACTTAATACGGAATCCTTAATATTTCGGTGAAAAATTTACTCTTGACGTGACAAAACTGACAGGCATGAGCGCATTCGATAAAAAATTCGAATCGGAAAATCATGAACTTCGATGGAAAATAATGTCAATTTTTAACGGCTGTAACAGATATCCTGTTGATCGGAAAAATTCATCCGTGAGACAGGATTAGGACGTAAATAATTGCGCGGCGGCACTTTCTGCCAAGAGTAAACCGCAATCATATCCGCCATATTTTGGGCAGCGTGCACCCATTTCGAATTAATTTTATAATTCACTTTCGGCTATAATGATTGAATACTTTAAAATGTATTCACGAAACGCACAGGGCAATGGACCGCGCGAAGGCTGAATCCTGGATCCCGAATGCTGAGTCCAAAAATAAAATCAATCGTGAATTGCCGATCAGAAATAGTTCCGCTCTAAGCGGAAGTCATGTTCCTAATAGATCGAAAATTCCGCAACGTCCTCCGGGTCTTTTCCGCTCACTGTACAATCGGCGTCGCAATGAGAAGTCACAACAATTCCTCGATGCGGAGAAAAATTTCTCAACTACGCTAGGAAACTCGTGTAAGAAAACGTTCCTCCGTGTACTTTAAACAACGTGTCCGTACACGTTGATCTATAAATCGATTGAGAGCATTTTGAAGAGGAAATACATATAATAGGATAGTAGGAAAAAATCCGTTTTTGCTGAATTGAAAATTTGACGAAGAAAAGGGAGAGAAAGAAGGAGGCGGGGAATTAGGGGTGAGTTTAGAGTCGAGATCCGGAAACTCGGCATGGATCGGATATCTTCCTATATCGACGGCCTCGAGGATCGTTACGAGTGACTCTGCACAGGATTCACAGAACAACCTTGGCTCACCTATAAGCATGTACTCCGGAAAAGAAGTCACCGTCTACCGGTTAGCGAAAAGCTTGTATCGAGAAGCACTGTTTGTGAAAACGCGTCACAGTCCGTTCGTGATTCGTCTTCAGAGGTAAGCCGTAAAGTGTATATAATCGTATTATTATCGCTGGTTGTAATCCCTGTTTCTGTTTTACCACCCCGGTTCTGATTATCGAAGTCTCCCGCGAACGGCCGACGCAGAGATCACGACGAGACTGGCCAGATTGGTCCAGGATGAGCGTCGGGGCGCGGGCGTCGAGACGCTTGCCGCCACATTTATATTTAACTTTGGCATCACTCGACGAAGAAGATCCAGCACCTCCCCCACCAACGACACCCGGCGTCGCGACGCTGCTATTATCTTCGATGAGCCCGCGACGTTGCGTATGAGACATTACGGCTTCGGATCATCGATAAATTAAGTATCTGCGTGCAGAGTGGATTACAAAATGCAACTTACGAACCAACCGAATTAGCCCTTCCATTCTCTCACCACCTCGGCTTCGTCCGTGGTTGAATCTTGCGTTACGATTGATACGAATAACGTTGTTCGACGTGGGATTGAAGGTGACTTGAGAGTATGCGTAGGTTGCGAAAGATGCTTGACAAGTTATTCATGAAAAATAATGAAAAATTCGCTTTGATCTTAAAACGGGAAACCGTTGCAGTTCCCGGGGCAACCGGGAGTGCAGTATAATTGTGGCGGTGACGATGTTAGAAAAATTCATTTCCAGCAATGTATCGAAACTTTTCCAGTAGCTGTATGCCTTTCAAAATTAAACAGAAATTTTTATCCCGCAAAAATTTAAGGCGTCAAGAATATCGTCTGTTCTCATTCACTTTCGTGTAACTTAACAGTGGTCGAATAATGCTTTATGAAGGCATTTTGACAATGCCAAAAAACAATTACAAGACCATGTGATAAGAATTAATCTTTTATCGTGTTTTCCGTGATCTGACTTCGAAAAAACTGGAAGAAAGAACAATTTTTGTTTGAAAAATAATTATTACTTTACTTGTATTGTTTTCGTGACCATATAGATTTCCACGCTTGCTGCGCACACGTAAAAGTAAGTACAACACGACGAAATAGGATGATTTGATTAAATTCTGACGTGCATTATTATACCTAATTGATAAAGAACACAACGTATATCATCGACCGCGTATTCATTTAAAGATAAACAGTGAATTGAAATACTGGTAGAATTTTAATGGCAAGTCTTGTAACAACAGAATCCAACCCGTCATTTTACTCCAATAAAAGCCCGGAACAATATTGTGGAATTTATCAATTGCCGATTCAACTACACTGTTAAATCAGAAACTTTTAGCCATACATACCTGTACACGATGATATTACATACTAATCATAAGATATAAACTTGAATATAGTATTATAATTGAATTAAAGATGCGCTCATATACTATAGCTTATAATATGGATGACAGGATGATGGGAGTGGAACGTTAATTGGAGCATCGAGCAAAATTCAAAACAAAGCGTTATTTTTCACTTATAGTACATCGTTGAAAACCAGTTATCACTATTGCAGCTTTTTTTTCATTCCATTCCTGGAATAACGCGGGGTCTTTGAATTTTGCACAAATGCTAAATAAGTACACTTTGTGAAACATTGATATACATGTAATAAAAGTTTACTTTATTAATTTCCTGATCTTTATAATAGGATCGGATAGCAAGATGGTGTTAATTATTTCTTTGCGACTGGTCCAGATTTTGCATGGTTGGGATTTCCTTGGTTTGCATGATTATCCAAATCCGCTTTGGTCCCTGAACCGTGATACCCAGCGTCGCGACCGGGGCCAGAGGGTTGATGCTGTGGGTTCTCCTGGCGAGAACGGTTATCGCGTGCATCCCTGTCCATTTTTCTGTAACGATTTGAAGAAAGTCAGATAGTTACATACAGTTATCATTTTACATGTTAATAATATAACTATCGACATCACATGCATAGTCCTTCTAATGTGACTTAATTGTACTTGAATACGCAAGAAACTGATCACCGAAAACATATGAAGTGTACTTTAAGATCCCAACATTAAGAAAAACTTTTCTTGACCTAAAGCTGATCCATTTGCATATTAGTAAATTTCATGCCGGAAACAAAATTTAATTAGCAGTTACCTTCCAAGTTTTTTTTCCTGAGACTGGTTACGAGATGCAGTGAACATTCTG
Source organism: Neodiprion lecontei (assembly GCF_021901455.1). Taxonomy (NCBI): domain Eukaryota; kingdom Metazoa; phylum Arthropoda; class Insecta; order Hymenoptera; family Diprionidae; genus Neodiprion; species Neodiprion lecontei. The sequence continues at coordinate 36,484,049 of NC_060262.1, forward strand.
GATGCGCACATCAAATTCACTCACTTCAAAATTCTCAGTTGATTTTCAAAAATATCAAGCATTCGTACACGATTCGAAAAATGTTTCAAGCATTCAATTATAGAAACTAGTAATTCGTTTCAATTCAAGATGATTCTCGATTATTTCAATTCAATGTACAGAGTTCCTGTTACTTTAAAGTAATCCACCTAATTCATATAAATTTTTTTTAACCTAACTCCTCATTATTATTCAGATTTTTCCCCACTCAAATCTTATTATTTCAGTTATTTCTCAGTTAATTCCCAATACTTCAGGGTTTAAAATTAATTCACGATCTATTGACACGTTAATTTAACAACTTATTTCCCCCTTGAATTTGCGCATCCGAAAGATACCAATTCACTAAATGTAGTCTTAGAAATATGACCGTCGCATGAAAGGCCACGGTTGGAGAATATTTTGACGAACACGTTATAAATTCTATCACGCAGGAAATGGTGCAAAAATTATTTTTTATGGGTAAATGGTAAAATGTTGAACACGTTCAGCACTTGGTTAAACAAGACATTACGAAAGTGTTGAGCTTCAAGTAGGATGATTATGAAACGTACCTGGATTTATTACTGTTGAAAACTGTAGAAAACTTCGGAGATTTTGTCGTACGATTCGCTGTGACTGTTAACTGAAGTCTGTGCCCTCCCGAGGATCGGCAGCCTTTTATATTTCTTAAGGAGTGCGCAAAAGATTGAACAGAGCACAGGGGGGTGGGGGTGGACGATCACCCTTGTTCCTCAAATTGGCGGAGCGGCAATTCTGGGAATTACATTATCTGCTTCTACTTCCACCAATTGGTGAACCAAGTGAACCGGAAACACGATGTACGAAATTAAAGGAAACTTATTCCTCTTTTGATTCCGAAAAATAGTGTGCCACTGGAAACCTATTAATGAACATTACAGTAGATGCATACGTGAGATTAATATACCACCAAAAAATTGTCTTATATTTTATTGCAGTGCAGTCGGGTATTCTTTTGATTTGTTTCGCGACCGGAAGTTTTCAAAGTCACGCAGCCGCGGACGACGCCAACAGATAGACGAACAGAAGATAGATATAGAAGTTCATCTCTTGGTCTCATCGTAAATTCCACAGCTCTGTCGAATCAGTTGAGTTAGTTGTCCACAGCAACGAGAGGTAGAATTTGGGCAGAATCTGCATTATCGATACAATTGTTTACCGCTCGTTTTTCGAGGTTATGATTTACTACAGTGCGCTTTCATTCTGATTGTGAATACAAATAATAAAAGCTACTCTACAATGGATAAATGATTGAATCGAATTTCTGTAACATAAATTCACATGTTTTGTGGTTGAGTCAGCGGTTAGAAGCGGTTCGTAAAATCCCAAGCCACAGTCATGGCTCAGTCTTATAATCCTTACTACAATGAATATCATCAAAACTTGGAACTGCAACAGAATATAAAATATAAGAAAAAGTATAGAAAGCTGAAAAGGATCGTCAAAGACACAGTCTTCGTAAGTACGCATCAGGTTTTACCGAACCATCGCTTCGACATGTTCCAAACATTGTCTCTGGATAGAATTCAAATAGTTAATATTAGGTTTGCAGTCGATTCCTCCAATAATGAAAAACGTTGGAAGTCATATCTGGGAATAGATTTATGTTCAAATTAAAATCTACAAATGTATCTTTTGCGTTTTTAGGAGAATGCCGCACTTTGTGATCAAGTTGCACAAATGCAGGAGAATCTTTTGGTTGTCAAGGAAGAGAGACATTTTTTGCTGCGTAAACTTTACCAACAACAGGGTGAAGTCGATCCTACAATGCTGACAAAATCGCAGACGAACAGCTTTGGATCACCATCTCCAAACCATGAAGGAGTGGCCCCAAAGAAAAGTGTAAAAAAGAGGAACTCTACCGAAGCACTGGGTAAATAGCGATGATCAGGCTTATATTTCGCTGCTCTAGCAGACCTCAGTTTCTCACATTTTACGAAACTTACTTTTCAGAAACTAAGAGCAAACCAAAGAGGTACTGCAAGGCAATGCGAAGGGTGGTGCAGCTCATACCGCTAGATATTCACGGTCGCCCCGTTTTTCCAATTTCTTTAGGTGATCTGACAGTCTATTCGCTCGGAGAAGTTGTTTCAGATCGCATTGCATACCATACAGAAGATCTTATTTATCCTGTTGGTTATTGCAGCACGAGAATGTTTGCGAGCTTGAGAGATGCTCATACCAAGAGTTTATACACTTGTAAGATTTTAGATGGCGGTTCAAATCCAAGGTACAATAGCACTGTTTTGTTCTTTAGAAGATTTCTTTCCAAAAACCAAAGGTTTCTCAATTTTTCTGTAGATTTTATCAGAAAGCTTATATTACTTGCAGGATAAGCTCAACTATTTCTTCACTCATTTCTTTCCAATAAACAGGTTTGAAATAGTTTCGGACAGTGATCCTGATCAGCCTTTAGTTGGCTTGTCACCCGACGAATGCCATTCCAGACTCTTAGCTGCGATTTCTCCTACCCTTTGTTCCATTCCTCCAAGAGGAGCAGATTTCTTCGGGATTTCTCATCCAACCATTCAGAATTTGATACAGAGTTCACCTGGAACACGAAAACTTGCAAACTACAAATCAGTACGTTTTGAGGTATGTATTAACAGAATATGTAATTTATTTTAGGTATTTGACTGTTAAGTTGTTATAAACCTTCGTTTTATGAACCGCAAATTCAACAAAAGCGGTTACTTTTTTTGAACAAATACAAATGAGGGTTTCAATTATACAGGTTTACAAGAATCAAAATTCCGATCGAGCATCGAGTCCCATTGCCGAGGAAGAAACAGACCCTGGTCTTGGGTTTTCTGCCTTACACAGGACTTTTGCAATTCCTAATGGTTACAGAATTAAAGAGGAACCACCAGATCCCAACTTACTTACGTTCCAAGATTTCCTCATGTGATGTTTACGCTCAGTATTAACAGTGTATGCGAGACTAATAGTGTATTCCATGTTAATTCTAGTTACTCGATTTAATCAAATTGAACAAATCTACAAATGCTAGTGTTACTTGTTGAAACCATGTGTTTGAATAATTTTTCAACCAAATTGAGATTCAATTAATTGTAAAAAGTGATGAACGGCAATGAGAAGAGCCTGCTTGACATATTAAAAGCTATGTAGTAAAAAATTAAATGCAGCGGAAATAATTGTCACAAAAATTTATAATGCATTGTAATGCGTGTAAGTATAAACAAAAAATGTTTTTAACGTTGTATACAAAAAGATTTATTGTACATCAGATTCATAACACGTACGATGGGCCCTGTCTCACATTTGATAAAGATAACATAAAAAGGTATTTATCACAAGTTGATAAACAAAACGATAATAATAGTTTCATTTCAGTTATTTAGCTATAAAATGAAATCCCTGGATTTTATTAAGTTAATATTAAAACGTACTTCACTATACCTGCCAAAAACAAAAATTAATTCTTTGTGCATGATGTCAATAAACGTTGGGCATATTTAGATTTGAGGTAAAAATCAATCTACATCCAATTATGCTGAATTGTTTCATTAGATAGTCTGACGAATATTGAAGCATTTCTATTTATAATAGTCAATTATTTATAACTATATTTATGTCAAATGAAGTAAGTAGATTACATTTTCGTACTCAATACAGATGATCATTTTTAAAAATCACGAGCAAGTTATCTAGGTTGATCTGTTAAATCTGTGTCGAACAGTTTGTCACTTGACTGCTTTTGTACGATTCAAAGTAATGTTGAATATAAAGTAGATTAATTCTTTTAAGGTCAAAATTCATTTCACAATTTCTATATTGTATATATAGAATTCTGTCTCAGAAGGCGTTACTATTATCTAGGTATATGCAAACAGAACCTATTATAGCCAATAACAAGAACACAGCTGCCGAATATGCTATAATCCACAATATGATTTAAAACCTCTTCATGTCCAACAATTATTGATCAGTCTAATCAGGAGCGAAATCTGATATTTTTGTATTAAGGAACAAGAGATCTCAAAGTCACTAATTAAATCTGTGGAGTTGTCTAGTTGTGTTCCTATTCTTAGCGTTGACTATTGTATCAGCATGCAATCGGAAGAACAACACAGTAAGAAATTACATTCTCAAATATATATACATGTTATGTTATTTTACGGGATATGTATTGTTGCAAATGTTTTTGCCTAAATATCTGCGGCGTAAGTGCTGATTTCTCGTCTCATATTGATTACCTAACTCACAAAGCATCGTTTGCGTTAAGCCATTTTTGAGTATCAGATATTCTCAAGTAAATTCTGATGAAAAATTAAGCTTAGGTTATATTTTAAGTAACGTGAAACCGAAATCTTGGTAGATTATACGATAATTATACCTTGCCTTAAACTGTAAAGCACTATCTGATTGCTGGTTGTTTTTTTTTTCACTAACATTTTTTTCCGCGCACATATACACACACATATACTGAATGTAGCAGGCATACAAAATAATATAGCACTCAGTTCTGTTTTAGGAAATACGTGCTTTGCGTTTTGATACGTAAAAATTGTTATAAAAATCTTATGTGTATACAAATAGACCGAATCTGCGTTTACCAAAGTAATTGATTCGTCCGATAAACTAGCCGTCTCTGAATCAATGTCTACATGTGTACATACATACATTACCTAATTTTTACTGACTAATGTCGATTTTCTTTAAATATCCTCGAAAAATACAACTAGTTAGGTTATATTTAGTAAGTAAATTACAATTACGTGCACTTACAACTTATTCATACATGTATGTATATATTCAGTGTTATTAATTGTTTGTTGTATAATAACAGTTGCGATAAGTATTCGTTGTATGTACAGCTTAGGGCATATAGTTAGAATGATTCAGATCCCTCCGATATCCCTAGTAATTTTACGACCCACGGTTTTCGATGAACACTGTTGACACTGCCGACCGCGCGTCTCAAGTCTTTTTCGAATAGAGAGTCGCAAAATTACTTGGGATATCGAAGAAATCAGAATCAATCTAAGTGTCTATACTTACAGTTGTTATTTAGACACCGCAGAATGAACACTAATTATCAATGCTTTTGCAAGTCACCAGTATATATATGTACGTCACGTTGAGTGTCGTCATTCAGTATGTTGATCTTCCACCACGCATACTTACAGAGGGTATACCATGGATAAACTTTCTTACATCCTATCGATTTTTTGTTCAAACTCACTCAATTATCATATTTCAAATATAGTTCTCAATGTTCATCGAAATGAATCGTTAATCGTGTAAAAGCTTACCATGCCCTTGAAAAATAAAATATAATTTGTGACAGGGTTGGTGGATGCTAAAATTTTCGACTCGTTTAACTAATTAAACAGAAGTAATGGGTATTTAAATTATCTTCAATGTTGGTACATTGTATGATAATGTGAAATAAAATTCTGAATCTATGCTCTAAATTAAAAGTCTTATAATTGTAAGACATTAACTGAAGCTGAAATATCCTAAAGAAATTGAATTTTTACCATCGTAATTGCTGGTTGATCTCGTACAATGATAATTAGTGCTCATCTAATAGATAGCTGCTTTTCAATGCGACAGTGCAGTAAATAGCAATAAGCTTGTTATGATGTTGTTGCTTCCGTATTTCACTCGTGCATACTTGAAATAGCAGCATTTGGAGTACCGTGCAATTGTCACCGTCTGGTGGCAGGCCGGATAGTTTTATTGAATAGAGTATTCGCAATGGCAATGACTGGTGAAAAGAGCTTGAGCGGATAATCACTGCAACAATCAAAAAACATCGTACTAGGTAAACTAGCAAAACATAAAAACTTCGTCTCAACATAACTTCAGATGTGCAGTCTGGAATAGTTTATTGCTACGTTTACCCAGGTTTGAAAAAATATCATCAAACCAAGAGTAACAAACATCAATGAAGTAGTAACATTTGTATTATATTTACCAGACTCCAGTCACTGGATCTGCTTCATTTCCACTGATTATGAACAGTGGAAATAAAATGGAGAAGACGCACCCGCTAAAAACAATTATATCAAATGCATTTAAATGACGAAATTTGTAACATGAATAGATTTGATTCAAGATAAATCCAATAAACGTAAGAAAAACAAAAAGCCTTCAACAATTCTTCATGGACAGTCAATCGTACCTTATAACATATGAGTTTGGAAGCTGTGTCAAAACGGCTAGTGGAAGTCCAAATCCAATAAAATAAGGCCAATTTCCTTCAATGAAGGTCAGTCGCCTGTGCAGTTCCCAGCCCATGTTAAACCACTTGTACTCAAAGGCATACAAGGCGTAGAGGAGGCACATATGCACAAGAGCTAGAAGATCGCCTACAGGCGGAAGAGGCACTCGCGACACCAGCATTCCTTGCCCCAGGAAAAGTGCCTGAACCAAAACACTGAACAGCATGTCAGCCACCAGCTTACTTACACTTGATAACAAGTGGGGCCTGCCCTGCCTGTATCTGTACGCACTATCGGCTATATCCTGAAATGAAAGTAAAATCTGTCACTCATTTGCCAGTACATTTCAAACATTCGTTTATTGTGTCAACTTATTTTGAAAATCATCATTCTGCACCGAGATTTGTTTCATGAGTTAAATTTCAGCTTCAATCTAACCTTTCAATTAACCTCACAACAAGTGACTGAGAATGATATAGTTTGATAACAGAAATTGCAAAATGCATTACACATACCTGAAACCATAAGCTATTCACTATCCTACTGAGTAAAAAAAGTGGTAGCACCCATATAGTGCCAAATGTTAGGGAAAGAAAAGGCTTCATCCAAGACCAAATCATGATGCCCATTCCAGAAGAGTCACCGAACATAATAGTTAGTAGATATTTGAGGGACGGCAGCACTCCGCATTCAAAAATGAAAATACTGGCCCAAAAGACTCCGCCGTTAAGTGCGCAACACTGTATTGTTCTTTTGAGGACCTTTGATTCCCTGAAACAATGATCGTACGAATTAAAGTAAAACCTATAATTGTATCATCTCGAAACATATTATTTGCGATATTTACTGTGTTAGTAATCTGCTTTACAGAATTTTCAAGGTACTTTGGCTGATAAATTGAATTCAAGGTTCAAACAACGTGATTTTAATTCATTGACCAACGTACTGTTGGTGTTTTGGCTGCTTGCTCGATTCTCGTTTCTGTAGTCCGGAATCTCTCCTCAGTGGAGGATTTCTGAGTGCCCTCTCATTGATCTGTTTGTCCATGTAAAATAGAACCAGAGCACCTTTCAAACTGTCCATAAAACCTCGGCACATCGCTCGTACTATACCCTGTGAGAAAAAAATAATTATCCATGACAAAAAAAATGTGAGCTATGACAATGAATGTTATTTGTAAAATAGTAACCAAACTACTTTTCATCACAGCTTCAGTTGCAACTAACAGAGGAATTCGCATATTTTAAAAATTATTATTATTATTTACAGTCAACTTTCAAAAATCTAATTTAAAATAAATCCAGCCATTTCGGGTGATGGGTACATAATATCTTGGATCCCGCTTTACCATTTTAGCAAATCTTTTAACTGTAAACCGTAACATGAACAAGCAGGTAAATATTTTGCAAATTTCACGGGTATTTCTATTTGTTCAATATTTTGTAACTATGAAGCAGAGAAAGAAAACAACAAAACAAATTTTTGTCCTTTTCAGGATAATGCAATTCATGCCTCCAGACTTAAAATTCAATTTCGATTCATGCGTGCATTATAATGAATAGCGAATGCTTCAGCTGTATTTGGTGGAAATTTAAGCTGGGCAAAGAGTGACGAATAAGCGGCTAATCAAAGTAAGGAAATAGAAGGTATAAAAATGTTTGACAACAAAGGAATGGGCTACATTTGTTTACTAAATGTGTGAGGAATGTGTAAAGGTAAAGGCAAGGAACAGAGGTTAGTAAAGAATTTTGGCCCGCTAATAAGAGGAAGGGAAATTACATAAAACATATGCGTAAAATATTCTTGCAATGAGGTAATTGTTAGATAGCTAGGTATTAATAGAAAACGATATAAGGTTAGTGTAGCGGTAAACGTGTAATTACGGATAAACGAAGTATCATTTTCCAATGAAAAATACATGGATAAACGCGGGAAGATTATGTGTGATTACCGTCATGTTGTCCATGTCTCATCACACTGTTGTCCACCTTTAATAAAATAATAAATAACGCTAATATTTTTGATCACGTCTAGCCAGTAGACATTTTCGATACGACATCTGTGCGGGCTGATCGATAGTTCAAAGTACAACGGAACGATCATTTCATTTTGAACTCGACCTGAGTTGGTTAGTTTTACACGTGTGAAACAGGTTATAGTATTTTTTTATTTTTCGTTTCTTCCTGCAATTTAACGCTGAAATATAATGTTTCAAAAATTTATCGATGGTGGTGGTGGTACTGAAATAGATAATTTAGAAAACAACGTGTTCGAATATTCCGCTTCCTTTTAACCTTATGACGCAGTGCGAGATAACGACATTTAAAGGAGTCGATACTGACATCGAGTATCGACTCGACGAAGAAGAGAAGTCGCCGTCAGCTGTGTTTGACAGGTGAAACAGGCAACATAACCTATTCGAGTCGAGTTCAGTCAATCTTTCACGTTTATCATGGTAATATACGGCGTGTATATTGTTTCCAAATCCGGGGGATTGATATTCAACCATGACCACAACGTTCCCAAAGTAGAAACTGAAAGGACGTTTACATATCCGTTGGATATTCAGTTAAATTATGAAAATAAAAAGATTGTTGTTGCCTTCGGTCAAAAGGATGGTATTAAAGGTGGGATTCTAGTATTTATTATCTCCAAAGTCTCCATGTTTTCTCTTTGATTTTCGAATCATTTTGCACTTTCTCGCTAACAATTTTATACACTGAGCTCGCGCTGTTGCTGTGTTCTAAATTCTTGTAATGTTTACTAAAGTGAGAATTTTTATCACAATGCACCTGTTGAAGGCAAAGCTATATTCTTTCGTTACACATACCTATATTCTGCAGTGTACACGCAGTATTTATCGAATGAAATTAATTATCTTCTTGATTTCACAGAACATATTTGGTTTCTGTAATTTTATTATTTATAACCTATCTAGTACGGAAAACAAAGTCGATTTTACAGCTATCTGTATGAAGCGTGGTATGAGAATAAACTCAGTTGGTCAAGTAAGGAGTGTAGCCTGTTATTGAGTTACTGATAACGTTGTCGATTACAGGAAAAAATCACAGAATCTATCAATAATCCATTGATCTGGCTAGTTTATCTGTTTGATTTTATATACGGCTATCAAGGTGTAAATAAAATCAGGACTATAAGTACTGATTTATGTCAATAATGAAATGACCTGATATTGATTTAAATAATATTCAGTTGCTAAGAAAAACATAATGTTCACTAAACATTGATTTGCATTATCCGGCTGTCCTATTTCGTATGAATATTTTTCACTAAATTTTATCCCTTACAATTGCAGTGGGTCACGTATTGACTTCGGTGAATAAAAATCCAGTGAACGGCCGGGAGTTGGATGATGGAAGAGACGTTTTGGACATGTTGTCCAATGCCGAGAATTTTCCTATACTGCTAAAATTTAGTAGATCAAAAATGACGACGAACGAGAAAATCTTCCTGGCCTCCATGTTCTACCCGTTGTTTGCCATTGCAAGTCAGCTCAGTCCGGAACCAAAGTGTTCTGGAATAGAAGTCTTGGAAGCTGACACCTTCCGTTTATACTGTTATCAAACGTTAACCGGAGTGAAATTCATGGTAGTAGCTGAACCCACTCAGGCTGGAATGGATATTTTGCTGAAACGAGTCTACGAACTTTACGCCGATTATGCACTCAAGAATCCATTCTATTCTCTAGAAATGCCGATAAGATGCGAACTCTTTGAAACACATCTTCAAACTTTATTAGAGACGGTAGAAAAATCAGGCATAAGCAACGTGTAAAATCATTATTGAAAAAATTTCTTAAAGATTTATCAATTAAGATATCAGGTGCAGTGAACATGATCCTGTTGAGCAATAGTATTCCTCAAACTTCAGGTTAATTTGGTACATGCAACACACCAAAGCGAATAAGCTAAGATCTGCCTTGGAGGTAAAGAAAAAAACAGAACAAACGTTTATCATTCATCCAACGTTATTGTACAGTAAAAAGTATTTATAATAAACTATATGTATAAATAAGATATAGTATCATGTACATATGGAATAAGCCCTTACTTGTAATAAATTGACGTATATTAATATGGTAACTTATAGAGATTTTACATCTCACTGATTTAATCAGAATTCCATAGAATGCAAGTTTGATATATTAAATACAAGTAAAATTATCTAGATTTAAAGGCTGCTGCACCGAGACTGTAACAATTCGTTAGAAGCCGAGTGTATCTCGCACACGTGTCGAGCCGTTAAACGGCGTCGAAACGATTTGCTGGAGTGCGATCCTCTGGAATTTATAAGCTTTAGAGAGAATGAAGATCGGTTCAGTGGCCAATGAGTATCGGCCGTTACCGGTTGCCCACTCATGGGCAAGGTATGCGGCAGCTATGCAGGTGAACGGAGAGATGCGACGCCGTTGAGACCATGCATATACACCGCGCAGACAACCAGGTCTAATTTTGGGGTCACTGACCCGAAATTCCAAAATATTCGGGACGATCGAAATCCACCCGATGCTCCCCGCATTCCATAGCGCGTACACCCCTGAAACGAGGTGAACCGCTCTGTGATTATTAATGTGAAAAGCGTCGATCAAAGGACGAATTTCAAATCAGTTCTGCGATTTTTAATTCCAGAAGTACCTGGTCCAGTCATAGAGTAATCACAGATTCATGATCGTTCACACGTAACGGTGTAAAAAAGGTCCGAGATTCGCAGGGCTGTAAACGGATTACGAAACATGAGATATGAACCGCGACGAAAACGCTGCAGGTATAATAAACGGTGCAGGTATGTGAGACACATTATACATCGGAACCTGCGTTAGCTTCCTATATGCCTACCCACCACCTCTTCGCCTTTTATTTTATAGTCAGGATGCGAGCAGGTACGTGACGTCACTCAGCAGGCGCGCCGTTTTCTTCAACAGATTCCGAGGAATCTGTTCAGCTATTTGTTAGGTCCGTACCGTGGCACTCGCTTTAACCAGTCGCTGTAATTCGTACCGTTTCAGAACACTGGCTGGGCTTACGGGAATAGAGTCTTCAGGAGATGACTTAATTAAACGGGTCGTGTAAATGTGCGAAAAAAAAGAGGATACTCTTAACAAGCATCGGCGTCTTAAGAGGAATGCGAATTGCACGATAGAGGTCTAATTTAAACGCTCGTAACGGCCTGGTGGATGAAAAATTCCTTCGCGGTTTATAGGCCTCAAGGTCAAATTCGTACAAAATTTCGCCCGACTATTAACAGGAACAAATTACGCATGCGATTGTAGTATTTGCGAGGACACAGGATCTACGTCCGCATCACAATTTTTCTGGTTAATGATTACTAATATTATCGTTGCGGGGGTTGACTCATCGATTGATAATTATCGTTAAAACGGCGTGAGACATTGTAAGGACGACGAGTATCGTGCGGTGAGTCACTCGGCGCCTAAAAGATGATTCTCACGCTGTAACGGTTAGTTAATGTGTCGCCTCGGTTGCCTGACCGCAGGCGCCGCGTCACATTTATCCGCGGTTAGTCGCCCCCACCCCCCTCCAGCAATTTGTTCCACAAATCATTCCCTTAACGAGGATCACTCGACACGAAAATCCACATTCCTCGCAACTGGCTACTTTCGTTAATCTTGAGCTAATGACGTAACAACAACTAGACATACGAAAATAAAATATTTTTTCAGCGAACCCGATTAGTAAAAACAATTCTAATTTTATCGACACCGCAGCTTTACGCCGGTGTCGAAGTGAAACCTATGCGACGATACTTGTTGTTCAGCGAGAGTTATTTCTAAGATAAAAAATAAAACGCGACGTTTTTGGGTACGACTACTCCATTCAACCGAAAACACGACCAGCTGTAATGTAACGTTTTTACGATTTGGCGCGGGCGTCCTTCCTGCTTTCCAGGAAGCCCGACAATTCGTTGGCACAGTTTTTAAGATTCTAGTTGGACGATCCATTCAAATGACATACGCTACGCGATCTCTTTGCCGCGTCATAAAATTTTCCTGTAACTCGACTCGTCAGCAGGGATCGTGGTTCAAAATTCATCGTCGCCTAGTAGCGTGGGGCAGTCTCGACGTAACGAAGGCCGCGTCGCGACGCCTGTCGCCCATATTTCATTAATTGTAAGATGACTAACTCTCCCACGAATACGACGAACGCAGACACTATCCGAAGCTTGCATTCAACATGGTTTTCGGACGACTGCTCGTCGCGTACGCACGAGTATCGGGCGATATCGTCCGCCCGTCGTTGCGGCGGGACGCAGCGGAAGCCGGCCGCTACGTCGAAACGGTAAAACGTAAAACCACATCCGCCCCCGCCATACGCGTATACCCAAATCAATGGACCGGAAGGTAGGTGTTTATTTTTGTAACATTGCAGAAGCCAGTGATTAGCCGGGAGAAACTTTCGGCGTGTACATTATGCGGAGGAGTGCAGCCGGTCGGCACCGTGCGCAGCTTTTTTCTCTTCGGTCGACGTGATTCAGCGACGAACCTCGCCGCGCTCGCCCCTCCGGGCGCAGCTTCGCTGGTTCCCAGAATCCGCGGGCGATTCGCCTCCGCCAATAGGACGACGAGATTTCGGTCCATTCACGCCTGAGAACCATGCCACGGAACCGCCTGACGTCAGACCTGGGAAATACGCTGGGCCAAGTGGTGGCATAATGGTGCTGCTGCTGCTGTTGCTTGCGGAGCAAACTGCAGAGGAATTCTTAGAACTAATAGTCGCTTTATGCAGCCTCTGAATCGCGGCGCGAATATCTAGGCTTTAGGAGGAATCATTCGGTAATCCGCAAAACGGAATTTCGAGCACCAGTGGCGTAATATAGACTGCTGCAGCCGTCAAGGACACGGTTCGTAACTCGACGATATATCGCATCCCAAGTCGCACGATTTACGCAATATTTTGACAATTCTTGAATAGGATCTGCTGCTGTTATTTTCCCCCAACAAGTTCCAGGAATCCATTCGACGACCGACTGACTGCAATTCCTGTTTCACCTGCAGGCCGCCCGATGGAGCAGCTTGATATTCCTCGGCGAAAATACAAGGTAAACGACGGGTAAACGTTGGGCTTGCGGATTGTTCCAAAAAAATCGAGATCGAAACAGCCGTCTTGTCCGTAAGACGAAGGATCGATACCCCTCGATCTCTCCCGGGGAATTTGATTTATCGTGCGGTGTGGTACCGACACCGCAGTCGTAACTACCAAAAGTAACGAGATACTTACTAGTCTGTCGATTGCCGACGGCGCCGCAAGCGGGTCCAGCCGCGCCGAGAAGTCCGCTCACTCACGCGCTCTGAATAATCAAAACTCGATGTGAATCCCGGAAGGTGGATGATTCCGATTACCGAGAAATCCCGGCTACTATTGACGCGCGAAACCGGATGCGGCCTTTGAGGAGTCATCGATGTCCATGAATCAGCAACGCAGTCACTCAGACGAGCTGCATCGCGGCGCCCGCCGTCTTACCGAGACGCTCCGCGGGCCTCAAGACAGTCCCGAGTCGTCGACAGGTGAAGATGAACTCGTTGCAGAGGTGCGGACAAGTCCGAGCCGAGTGTCCTGGTCCCTCGACGACATCGAGGAACACCTCACGGGGAAAAGCGGAGCATCGGTAGCACGCGGTTCGAGGGAAGAGCCCTTCGATCAGGGGAGGATAAACTGCAATCCGCGGCGAAATCCCCGCAGATCGATCAGGGCCAAGCCATTGTCTTACATCGAATACACGGAGCTCGATGAGTCGTCGTCGACGCGGGTTTTTGGAGAGAAACCGTTGACGGATGCTTCCGGTGAGGAAGGTGGTGATTCAGAGGGAAGATCGGAGATTGGTGGTGCCGGAGAATCGCGGTCCTCGGTGAGTCAGGAATCGAATAAAAACGTACGCGCTCTAGTTGGGACCAGGAACTGCGGACAAGTTTGCAGGCATGGAGAGATGTGCGAGGCAGACTTGGAGCTCCGCCGGGAGTTGGAGCACCTCGACAAGGGATCAAGGGAAGGCGTCGAGGAATCCTGGGCTTTCATCTTTCACGGCAAGTCTCGAGAGTCGTCGGCTCCTGCGAGGATCACCGGAACTGGAGGAAGTCCGTCACGCTCCGGGGAAGGGACCTTCTTCAGGAATAACCCCAGGATTACCGAACCTGCCGCCGCTTTTCCGACCAAGGAACGTCGCGACGTCGAGTGTGGATCTAGTGCCAGTGCGTCGCAACGTGTGGCAGGGCAGTCCTGCATCCGACCTGGAAAACACGCGGCTCCGGAGAACAGCGACGGACCCCGAGATCCTTTCCCTGCTGGGGCCGCCCAGCTATCGCAGTCCGGAGAACGTGGAACGGCTGACGATGAAGATCCACTCGAGGACTCTTCGCGTCTATCGAAAGGCCTTCTGCCGGGATCTTTGCAAACGTCGGAGTTCCGCGAAGGCTTCTGCAGAGATATGCAGCGTGCGGGAGACGGAAGTGCCGTTAGAAAAGGAGGCGGATGTAAGGTGAAACCGGAAAAACCGAAGAAACCCCCGGACGCTGAACAGACCGATGAACTGGTCCTGGTGCCTTTCGGTGAGTAACGTTTGTTTGTTTGTTTGTTTGTTTGCTTGTTCTGCGGTATTCGTTTAGTTGCAAACTAGCGACGCATGCTCGACTCGAGAGCTGAACATCTTACACTGTGTGGATGTTGTTCGAAGCTAATCGACGACCATAATAGCAATAATAAACAACGAAGGTCAAGGTGACGGGAATGACGGAGTGGAATTATTATGACGTGTCTCGAAGTTTGCGTATGCAATTCAGTTCCAGTCGTAGATTGTTTCTGGGAAATAGCCTACGCGTTACTCTTATTATATTTTCACGGATCGGCGTCGTCCGACGGACGTGCGTCGATTGTGCTATTGGCAAGTAACTACAAGTGTCGTTTGTGTTGAACGCCGCGCGATGAGTTACGACGTAAACGTAACTGCTGATGGAGTGCAGTATAAAAATAATAAGGACTTTGCGGTACTAAAGTATAATTACGTAACGAGGCATCGTCGTGGCTTAACAGTGCTCATTGTTATACGGTATTTACAGCAACGGTGACTGATTAAATCTGAATCATAATACACACATCATTGTCAGACGTGAGAAGCATAAATAAAAAAAGTTCAATCCTAAGTGCAAACATGTTTTTGGAGGTGACTTGGCAGAGTGAAACGGGGTTTTAGGGAATAGCTGTTATTTATTCCGTGAATCTGTCCCAAAAATTGATGGTGCTGTCACGCGTAATTTGCATATTGCACAATTGAAGCAGATCAAGTGGGAAGGTCTTACCAAGAATTGAGGAATACGTGAATTCTTGCGACGTTCATTCTGTGCCTTCAGTCGATAATTTACTCCAGCCAACTTGATCATTTGACTTTGTTTTTTTCGGGTCTCGTTTGATCGGATCGTACTAGGAACTGGGGGCCACCTAACACTCACGATTATTTTTCCGTTTTTTCAAGTCGCTATCCACTTTAAACGGTGTTTATTAATCGCCCGGTTTCTCTGAACACAGTAAATCGATCGTGATCATTAAATTCCTCTGAACCGTATTTCAAATAGTTTCAAAAATCCGGCGGTTACAATTAGTCGAAACGATAAAATTACGCGATGCAACACAACGATGACCTGCAATTGATATACGTATCCAATCTTAAATATTCCTAACAAACCATGTTTTAAATACTACGAGACAATTCTTATTTTATCTCTCTCTCTCTCTCTCTCTCTCTCTCTCTCTCTCTCTCTCTCTCTCTCTCTCTCGGTCATTATCATAAAGCAATCAACGCTCGTACATTGTCGTTTTAATTGCTGACTACAGACCCTTCGGAATGGAACGAAAGCCACGTGGCTTCATGGGTGGCCTGGTGTACGCGGACATTCTCTATGAAATCGGCACCATCTACCACGGATTTGCCACCAACAGGAAAGGAGCTGTTGGACCTGACAGCGGAGCGTTGGAAAAGCTTACCTGGAGGAAATATTCTGGCAGTTCACCTGGCACACCGTCGTTTCCAAGCGACAGGAGTATCTAGCCCAATCCTCCAGGAAATGAACAAGCTTCCTTGCAACGAAATCGGTGAGTTATTCAAATTGGGTGATAAATTTGCGATGCACTCTTCCGTGCTTTTTTAATGTTCTCCGTAGCTTGAACGTATGCCAACGCTTCACGGACGCATGATTCACAAAAAAAGAACACGATTGCATCACTTGCGTGCATGCAGCCTTCCATTTGGTCATGATGTATGTAGTATTTGCAACTCTCTCCGCCAACGGGTGTTGTGCAAGTTCATGCTTGTACGGAGCATATTCTCCGAAGTACAGGTCAGTGTAATAGAAAGCGAATTCTCGCGTCTATCGTTCAATCTGGATTCCACTTCAGGTGAAAAAGTGGTTGAATTTCGAAGATACTAAAAAACATATCCACATGAAGTTATCTTATTTTTACTCCCGCGGTATCAAATGTTAAACGTGTTATCGCGTAGCCAGATTATCCAAAATCGATGCAATCTTTATTCACGACCCTCTCTTTGAAAGATCAATGAATTAATAGCCGCTTCAGGGAACGCGGATTCCTTTTGAAAGGGGTGGCTGGCTCGTAGGTAGAAATTCGGTTGAAACAGAGTCTATAAATCTCGAATCCTAGATCTCAGATCCAAATGGGCGGGTCTTTTCACACTCGTAACTCTTTCCCATAAAAAGCACCAGCCGTACGTGGAACGAAGTCCCAGCTGCGCCGCGTTTCACAATTTTATTAGAGAATTATTCATACAGCCTGAAAGAAATGTGTGAAAATTTTTTGAAAGCACTATAGTCAAAGCATATTATAGCTTCGTTCAAAATCTAAAAAAAGAAAATGTCGCGATTGAATAAGCAAGGACGTAATTTATCCTTATCGGTCAATTCGCGCCATAAATCTTATGGAGTCCGAGCTGCACGGCCAGCACGGGGGTTAATACGGGTCTCCCGTTTCTCCCAGTCTGGAATTACCGGAAACGACTAACCGCTCCCAAGGGCGGCGAGACCTTTCATCTTATCTCTAACGAGGGAGCGATCTATCAGCGATAAGGCCAGTCCGAAAAGTAAATATCGGGCTGATAATAGCCTCTTTCAGCTACCGGTCAGTGCAACTATCCCCTCCTCCTATCAACCTCTGGCGTTTATACCACTGTAACTTATCAAGATGGGCTTCCAGAGGCTTGCGGGTAAATCGATTCTGGATCGCCCATTATCGCCTCGGAACGGAATGAGAGCTTAAAGTTTACCGACTGTCAGAATAATAGATTTTTCAATTCTCATTACTGTGTTTTTACGTAACGGTTGTTTCTCACGTTTTTAGAAGGGTTCGGTTATTAAGGCTGGGACTTCAGTCACGCTTTGGATTTTTATCTCCAAACATCAGTGGTTTTAGATTCACAATTTCGATCAGAATTTGTTCTTCTCCTCTTCATCATCTTCGCATGAATCATGACGTGAACGTTCTGCGGAAATCTCTGTTCACTTATTTACCTCGCTATAAAAACCTTGCGGACTGATTCAGGTGACGGATGAAAAAGTGCAGAGATGAGTCGAATGTGATGGTTTCAAGTTAAGCTGGAAGAACGCTGCAAAGTGCTTTGAAAGTATTTAAAATCATCGAAATCCTACGGGATGCTTTTTTTAAGCGGTGATTCAAACTGCATGTTTACTGGTTTAATTATTCAAGGACACCATGAACATAGAAATTGCGCAAAATGCGTGCAATAAACTGTGCAAAAACATATCAACACCAGGAATAAAATTCTCTCATATTCCTCGCCCCTTCAATTAGTCAATACAGCGTCTCCTTGACGAAATAGAAAGGAACCGCGTATAACAAATGTACTTGGAGCGCATGAATCAGAATGTGTCAAGTCCTTGGGGAAGGCGTTTTGCCGGGTGCAGTCATCCGCGTCGCAGGAGTCCTTGCGGTAACCGCGAAGGACGAATAAATGTGAGCGAAGGACAGTCGTAGGTCGGACTCTCGTAAGCCTGCTGAAGGCGATGGGAAGTGTTTTGTGGGCGATAGGTCGAGTCGAGGATTTCAGCTCTGGCGTCGCGGCGCATGGCTCGAATCCCCGGGATTAGAGGATCAAGTGTCGCAAACTCCGCCCGGTCACGTTCGCGTTCTCGGCGAGGCGCAACCTCCTCGGGAGGAAAGGGCCCAGGAGGAGGAGGCCCCTCTGCACCCCCGACGAACAAGTAATCCGCAATTCAACGCCTAGCAGTTACAGCTAGACACGTGCTGTGTCGGGAATTCCACGTAAACCCAACCACCATTGATCATCGATCGATAATTATCATTTTCGATTCGCTTCAATCCTTTTTATACCGCACAGCAGGTTCGATTTCGATCTTTCAGGATCTGCCTTTTTTCAACGTCTTGACCAGAGTTGCGAATTTCCAACCCTTCTGTCGACTTTCAAAAAAAGAAAGTAAAATTCGAAAGTCAATTTCACACATGGTCACGTTTGGCGCGGAGATTTCAGTGGTGGAATGATTAGAAAACATGACGACGTTTCTCCTTCTCAAAATTGACTCTTACGATATAGCTGTGTAGCCGAAAAGGGCAATTTGTCATCCCTGTCAAAGAAAATCAAATGAAAATATATAACTCGGCAATAAGCTCTCACTGGAAAAGTATTCGAGATATACGTCACCGATTTTCTTAATTCCATGATATGTCGTAATACGTCATAAACCATTCGACAGGAATTTTTTACCTCGTAATTCGGCCATTGAAGGGATGAGAAGAACCCCTGATTTGACCTTGAAAAAATAACCGATGCGACTTGTAGAGGCAAACACACCGCGCATATTATCGTTTCTTAATACTGAAAAATGTTCATTTGTGACCATCAAAAAAGATTTCTTTAGTATCAAGAGATATTAAAAAATCTATTTTTGCGAGTAAACTTTAGGGGTGATTTCTAACCCTTGAACTGTCGATCGAGCAAGTACAAAAAATAAGCGTCTAATGTTTTCGATGTACTGTAACGTATTATAAAGTGAGGAAATCCAATGATAAACTTTCACCAGTGAAGGAATATCGAATTCACATGAAATGCCCTGTATAAATCCAAGAAGCGAAGCTTTCCTTGGTTTCCTCAAATCCACCCCCGCCTCCCGAGGCACGCATAGGTGTCTCCAGACGTGGCGGATACACACGTCCGTGTACGTGGACTGGGTAGGTATTCGAGAACATTCGCCACCCCTTCGCTCGACGATATAACACCCCCCACATTATACTTTTAGATAGCAGTGGCTATTTCGTTCGGCATGAAGCGGCCAACCCTCACGAAGCTCAAGGGATTTCCCCTCCGTGTAATTTCAAATTAATTAATTTACCGCCATTAAACGTCCTACTGCAGTATTGAGATCGGAAAATCGACCATCGAATACCTTCGGATTAGCCTGCAGTGCAAGAGAAAGCGTTGACTTTTTTATCTAGACGCATCGTCGTGTCGATTAATTGATTTTTTACATTTAAATTAAATATTTTAATTAGCTTATCTTACGTTGATGCAATCGCGAGCAATCGCAGAATCAGGTTTTCATTGTGTAAAAGGCGTTGACGTTATATCGTGATTATTGTATACTTCTCACCTTCTCAACTATTGTCATTTTTTTGATCCTCGTCGAAAAATATAGTTATGGAGACGAAATAATCATGAGTCTTGTTGCTGCAACGAGAAAATTTGTATGTCGTGTTAATATATTTTTCAATTTTTTATTTACGTATAATAACTCGTAATATATTTTACTGTAACTGTTTCAATAATGTGATGTCGATACAACAATAAATCGATTTTAAGGCCTTGTTCGGCAGGAAAAATATGTTGAATTAAAGGAACAGATTTAATATTTTAGTAAACAGAAAATTTAATATTATCAACTATTAATAACACTATAAAATATTTACCCGCGCAACATATTTCCTTTTAATTCCACCAATATTTATACCATTCTTGCGACGATATGCAGGCCACTTTGCTAGAATTCAAGTACAAAAAATGAAATTTTTCCAAGTAATAGCTCTGCAGGGGTAAAGTATATTTTTACAAGAAACCGAATGTCCTCTCGCAGAATAATTTTTTTTTTTTATATTTGACGGGGATAGAGTTGAGAAGCTCACGAGGGATAACCTGTTTCAACGTGTAACACAAAAGTGGTGAAAAAATATCGATTCTCGAGTACCTGGTCTACAACTTCGAAAGCTTGACACCGGGCACAATGTATCGAAGCAGGAAAATTCAAAGTTTCGACCTTAGCTCCCTGATAAAGGGCCGCCCCGGTACTGCAGTATAGCGGCTCTTGACACGGTAAGCCCTCCCCGAGATATATAGACGTTTAAATAATGTTGTACTCGGTGGCGCCCTTTGCCGTTTATTAAATGAATCAGTGTTATCGCGGTAAGAGTCTCCTCATGAATAAACCATCAAGAGTGTTTAGAGAAGGGGACGCCCGGCGGGGGTTGAGGGGGGGTTGCCGGGGGCGAAACACCCCCGGAGGAGGCTTCGCGGGTTGATAGGTGGTGGGTTTTGGCGGGAGGACGACCGGGCGGTTCCAGGGTGGAGGTAAGCTCGCCACGGGGTGCTGCTATATTGTTTTCTTGATGAGCTTGAAACATCCCCCTTGGATCATAGAAGATATAGATGCTCCGTGCAGTTTGCGCCCATTCGATTGTTCTGTATTGTATTAAACATATCTATAAGCCATATCTCTGTGTAAGGTACGTATGCCGGTAAGATTTTACCATCGACCGTAGGATAAATTCCTTGAGCTTTCGAAACGGGGAAACCGAACAGTTTTCTCTGTCTCTTAATTTGAATGAGACGAAATCGGAGAACCGATTCCATGGCACCGATTTAAAATCAATAATCCACTCGTCTCGATCCTTGCAGATGAAAATTTGTGTCACCACTCGTTTCAAGTGTCCATCGCTTATCGTTGGTGGGTATTAACGATTTGGTACCTCGCGATGGTTGGTTTACAAGATGACGGTGAGGTGGTTATGAGCGGGGGATTACACGAAGAGCATTCGCACCCCCGCTGGAACCGGTTACATGTAAGAAGAAAATTTCATTACACATCCGGTGGCGAAGCCGGCTCTCCTAAACACAAACGATATCAGAAAATCCCAAAATTTAGCTCTTCTCCTTGTGCACATAATATATTGCTTTTTATGCAGTGCATGATTTGTACTTGAGACATAAAATTCTCTTTTACAAAATTTTCACCAAATTTTTTCCTGATTTACGATCAATAATCTCGCAGTGTAACAGTCATGAATTTAGTTACGAATTAGCCACCTTTAATGACCCATCAATTTTTACCGAAACTGCAAAATATTTATTGATACTTCGATTTTTTGCTAAGTACGTAAGGGATGCATTTTAGGCGGCCCCCTTCCCAGGTTTCGGTAAAATATGGAATAATTTCTTGGATTTCCGACTTCCGGATCTGTCCTCCGCGTAGGGGGTGGAAAGCTCCTCATCGCGCCTCGTCGCCAACTCGGATGGCGAAGCGGGGGCGTCAGGGGTTGAAACCAGAGAGGGCAAAGGTCGCTCAGTTTCTCGTTGTCCACCAGCTGGTGAGCTTTATTTTATTTACCATCAACCGCCGGGTCTTTATCTCGGAGTAAAGTTGCGGCTTCATCTACAGCGACAGGCATTTATTGCTCAACCAATTAATAAACAATATTTCGTTACGATTGTGGAAAAGAAAATGGATGAATATGATTTTATGGTGAAATGTGAAGCTAGAAGCTAACCGTTCATTTGAAAGCCAATTAAGTTATTAAAAGCTCGTAGCTCGTCGTTGGTTACATCAAAGTGTTTTTTTTTTTTTCTTAAACAACCTGGAGTATATAAACAATGTAAAATATGAACAAAATCTCACTTCTCCAGTATTCTGCGAATTTTTGTTTCTGATTTTCACATGTGGACTCCGATACTGTCATGATATGGCGTATTTAGCTCAAGTCGCGTCGAGGTCACGCTGAATCGGTACCAAATAACATCCTTTTTGCTGGGTTACGTTAATTCGTATTCGTTTTTCTTAGCCAAATAATCGAAGATTTATGTGTCTGCGGTTCTTTGCAATCTGGTATTCTCAAGCTGGGCCGTCGTCATCCCAACTTTTAAGTGCTACTCAAAGGTCAATCTTTCCGGGGATTTAAGATTATTTGCCTCTTTGTGCGTAGCGCGATATGTGCTAGTCTCACAAACGGATAATTCTTACCCTTATTGTTAGTCACTTTCTTTACGACCAAGCTTTTAAACGGACATTCCAAGTAATAACAACCTTTCCGCAAGGTTCAACGTCGGCGTCAACAAATAAAAAAAGTACCTTGAAACATGTAGAAACCTTTTACTTTCCTGACTAAAATACCGATTAAACCCTGCATTTGATACTGTATGTAATTAAAATTGGAAAGAAACATAATAGAATTCTCCAGACCTCATTTATAGGTTACATATGTGAAATGACGATTGTATTAGATTGTTGTTAATAAAAATATATATCAGCGCGGGTGTGGACGCGATGTACGATAGCTTATATTCAAATTGTGCGAGAATTGGTGCAAAGGAAGAAAATGCGAGGTGAAATGCGAAGTAAATCAAACAAAATGCTGAAACTGACGATGGTACTAAGTTACAAAGTAATCAGTGAAACAGTGCGTGGTTCCGGAGTTCTAAAACGATGCACCCCATGCCTCTGTTAAACCGGAGTAATGTGGAGGTTACAAACGCACCCGCTGCACATTCAGCAGGACTCCAGACTTCATCCATCCACAGCTGCCATTTTCTACAATGGTACTTTGCATGATAATGTATATAAAAAGCCATTCTGTAAGTCAAGCGAACAAAAGATCGACGATGCGGTTATTATTTGTCGTTTGAAAATTCTGGCTGAGAATATTATTGTCAGCAAGTTTGCAGTTCACTCGCAATCATTGGTAATAGCTAATTATAACCGCACGAACACCACCATCTAAACCCTATTCTCTTGCATGATTCAGCGCCAAACTTTTGATTGGATTTAATTCTTCGTTTCGTTCATCGGTTTCAGGTCTTTGTTTGCCGTGAAGTCATCATTTTCAAATAGTATTTATCGTATAACATTGTCGAAAATATCAATTGTAGCGATCATTTACACTCACAGATCGTACAGTGTTCAAAAATAATTAGTATCCAGCTTCTTATAAGCTAGTTGTTTTTTTTTTTTTTATAAATTTGTAATGTTACCGGACATCGATGCATGCATCAGGGTGTCTGTCTTGAAGGGTGTGATCTCCCCCTTCGCCATGGTAATGACAGGCTTATAAGTCGCGTGGATATTCCCCGAATATCCCGGCATAGGCTCAACCCATAATTAAGTACACGGGTGGTTAGTTTAAGCGACAAATCACTGATCTAATAATACACAGCCACGCGTATTATGGCAAACACTTAGATTCGTGCTAATAGCTCTGTTTCAAGTTTAATCGTCTATGTATACTTAACATTGTATACAAAGATTGCGAAGTAGATATTTTTTGCTTTATAGATCATCCTCTTGCTATAATAAATTTCACGACGCTGCAAGCGTATCGACTTTTCTGCGGTATCCAGACTGAATTTCTCGATGAAATGATTCGATGATAATCTGCAATATAATTCAAAATTGCAATTTGTGCATTATGCGTTGAAGCTAATTTTCTATCAATGAAGCTTCGAAAACAGTAAATCTGCGTATTGAAATCTTGAATTAAAAGTTTGAAGAGTTGAATATTTTCGATTACAAATCTGGCCCAGATCCCAAAACTACATCTCCTGTAAAATAATCCCAAGATTTTTACCTTACTTATGGTACATGTAATTATTTACAACGGCTATTTTTCTAAGTAACTGCACCATATTCCGGCTAGCGCGTTTATTTGACGAAAATCATTCTTTTCAAGAAAACTACCCGCCAATTTCCGATGTTAAATATATGATCCTGACAGATTTCAGGAAGTTTAGAAATACTGCAATGAAACTTGTCCAATCACACGAATTACACAGATGTAAGTATAATGTGTATAAGCTATATCATGACAACAGCTTGAATAAGCGTAATTTGAAGATTGTTGAATCTGCGACCGCAATCGGCAAGGTCTTCCAAAATCCTATTACTAATCGGTGATTAAGTTACGCGGCTTGATCGCGGCCATTCGCGTTTGTACCGCATGGCGGTCGTCTCGATCCGGTAGACTGCAAAAGTCCCACCCAGGTATAAGGTATCTCCTAGAAAAGCAAACCACGGACTTAATTGCCAGTTCTTAGTATCGCCGTCTCGCTTGTGTATCTATAATAGTATAAAATCTATCGAGGCCGACACGTCCTGTTATTTCATTCCCGACAGCTATTTTTTTACTCAACCTTTCATATATCTATACGTATGAGTATCTGGTTTCTCTCCCGCCGTACCAGCTCCAGCTTTATACCTTCTCTTCGGTCCCGCTTTTCCCGCCTCCTTAACGTTTACCGTCATTTTTATACATCTGTTTGGCTCTTCGACACAACCATACGGCCGCATCACGCCTACGCCTGTTACGCCTCTGCCACCATTTTGGTGAACATGGATATGCTTTTAAGACACTTCGGGATTATAATAATTAACACATAACGAAGGAATTGGAAATTCGCTACAGTTATTCTACTGCGTTGATAAAAAATTTTGTTGTCGGTCTTACTTTTTGCATAATATTCAATACTTTCGACAACTTATACCGAATTTTGTAATTTTCAAACATATCCTTCGGCTTCGTCAATAAAAGCGGTCTCTTAGGCAGTTTGGAAAAATTTTGAAACGTTTTTCCATCAATTGAACCACCGGAACAAGGTATTAAGTATATACGTAAAGATCATGAGTATAAAGTGTGTCGGATTTACAGATTACTCTTTGGAGAAATCAATTGATCTGATTACAGATATTACAGTTTACGTCTATTCGACACCCTCTTTTTCCCATGGCACGATCGAGCCAATATCATTTCTTCATTTATACACGACGCGTTATTCATAACATTACGATAACTCTCTGTGCTTACGCAATGAGCTATATAAAAGTACGATCTAAAACAGTAATCTAGCAATCCTCAATTCTCTATCATTGGACTGAAATGCCCATATAATTTCGCGCTCACTCTTTTTCTCTCTCTCTCTCTCTCTCTCTCTCTCGCTCTCTTATTCCAAAAATGTAAAAAACTCGCCGCATTATATTTTTATCATTATTTCACTCCTTCGTACATATTTTCCTTTGCTCATTGTCCGCATAGCGGCGAAACTCATGGCGCTAGGCGCAGGTGCCGAGGTGAGCTATATACGCAGACTTCCTATACACGTATAAAGCAGAAGGCAGATATAGCCGCCCCTCGAGTGACTCTCGGCATAAATTTCCTCTCTCTCCACATTTTCAGAACGGATCAGCCTCCTGCAGAGAACTTGTTCGCTGATTGGCTCAGGAAGCGGAGGCCCCGGATCGGTCGGGGGAGGTCAGGTCCAGCTGTGGCAGTTCCTCCTAGAGCTACTCTCCGATTCGTCGAACGCCTCCTGCATTGCGTGGGAGGGCTCAAACGGAGAGTTCAAGCTCACCGACCCGGACGAGGTGGCGCGGAGATGGGGCGAACGCAAGAGCAAACCCAACATGAACTACGACAAACTTTCGAGAGCCCTCAGGTGCGTAATATTGGTATCGATCCGAAAGTGTCCAAGAGTACCCTGCGTCAGATTTTTAATCAGAGGAACTTTAATTACTGAAATCTGAGGAAACACATCGAAGCGAATCACTTCGAATGACTGGAGAAATCCCGCTGCAAGTATTATTTGGAATAATGGTAACGATCGTTGTAAGTCTTGCGGTAAACCCACAAATCGTTTCGATCAATTAACGCTTCGTCGATTTCCGTCTTGTCGTGCACTTTGACTGATAATTGTGATTTCCAGTGATTTTCAGTGATTTTTCAGCGTTCTGTAAGGTGTTTTTCCTGAAATTCTATCTAATACGAAAATCACCGAAAGTTGTCAGATACAACGCTTATAGACTTCATTCTAAATCAATGTTAACGAATCGAAGCCATTCGTTTGATTTAGAAGTAAAAGGGCCTCTTGTACTGTACTAGACACCTCGAACGAATCTACCTCACAGGTGTTCATACGTGTATCTTGCAGTCTTTATCAATCGATACCTTACATAGAGGACTTATACTGGTTTCGAAGCAATCATTTTATTCATGCTTCAAGTAAAATCGAACATTTGATCTCACATATTGTACGAAACTGTTGTATTCAATCAGAATTAGAAGAATTTGTATGTTAAATTGCTGAAAAACTTTTGCTATAATACTAAACACTGTCAAAAACTAATTTAATTTTAGATTCTTGAGTGAATTACATGACGATTATAAACGTGACGTAAGTTGTTACAGGAGATGCATCCATTATCATTGAATATTTAAACCGTTATATAACGCAGTTCTATATTTTCTGTGCAGGTATTACTACGACAAGAACATAATGACGAAAGTCCACGGCAAAAGATACGCCTATAAATTTGACTACCATGGGTTAATGGCGGCATGTCAGGCCCAAGCAGGTGTGACGGTGGACCAGCCGCATCCCCATCATATTTACCCATCGGGCCCACCGCCTCCACCACCACCGCCCCCGCCGCCTCCACACTATTGTTGGCCCTACAACGCGCGCTACAGTCCGACAATTTAAAAGTCAACCAAAACCACTAACCTTCGATGACTCAGGATCCCGATGCAGTTCCTTGGATTCCTTAATCTCGCAAGGACGTACGGGAAATACTTGAAAATTACCATAAAAAAAAAACATTCTGTGTAGATAAATCTTGAAATTTATAGAACAGTCGCAATAGTATATATGATAACTGTTGTTAATTATTGTAATAACATTGTATAATTTATAATAAAAACAATAAATGTCCTTATTCCCGAATTTACCTATATTCTACATCGACTTCAGAATGATTCCTGTAGTGTGCCTCGTTCGAAGAAAAGAAGACATAATATTCCTCGAGTTTGTGTCTAATCCACTGGCAGAAGAAAATAAAAATTATTTGAACGTCGCTAAATTTTACGGTTGATATATAATCCACTGAACGATGTGTTGATACAATCGCAAAATTACTCGAATTTTTTTGCATAAGGAATCAAAATATTTTAGCTATTTTCACCGAAAAAGTTCAATACAGCAATTGAAAATATTCCGTTAGAAAGATGAAATCAGACTTACACAGTAAATTCGTTTTGTAAGGTTTGTAAAGTAATTTTTTAACTGTGTTAATTTCAAAAATTATCGCTTAACCGTTTTTTTTTTATGCTACGTGAATCGGAAGCAGCTTGAAACTATTTCAAGAAATCTGCGTTGTTACTGGTAAGCTCATTAAAAAAACTCTTCATCTGCTGCGATGACTGGTTAAAAAAATACAACTGGAGGAAAACGAAGATATCTTGTCGTATTTTCTCAGCGGTTCATCCTAAAATTTTCTGCCTCTGTTTCTACCAATAGACTGGAATAAGTGTGCGGTGAAATGTAAAAAAAATTTATAATACGTATCTAAAATATGTTCAGTTCAAGTCAACTTAAGCGCAAATAACAGTGTGCCAAGATGTGCGTAGAACTACATCATATCTTGTATATTAAATTGAACCAAATAGTATTAAATTATACATTTAGTCAGCCTGAGTGAGTCTGCAAGTGAAATCGATGGTGCAAGAACGCATGTAGCTGCACTTATAAACTAACAATAATCATACGATATTTTATTGTACAAGTGTTAATTACCAATTTTCAGACTGATATTACTTACAATTTCCTGAATTGATTTGCGTACCTACGAATAAGCTGTTGAATTTGAAGTAGAAACTATACGCTTAGAAAAATAAATTGATGATGCATTGCAGACATGTTAGGTTCTAAATTTATATATATGAGAAATATGTATACATATATTTATTACGAATAGAACAAATTTCACAATATTAACAACGCATCCGTTTTGTTTGAAGTGTTTCATCTATTTGACTGGGTAGATAGGTAGGTTTGTTTTACGAGTTCTGAGATATTGACAAATTTTTTAAGACCAATATTAAATATTCTCTTCTGCAAAAATATCGTAGAATACCGAATTTTTAATTTAACAGAGTGTATCGTTACAGGCCAAGGTTGATTGACAACCAAATGGAGAACATGCGCAACCTTTGAATATATTGGACGATTACTTGAGTATTTATTCCTATCAGGTAGGTATGAATAGGTTCGTATTTGTTCAATAGTCAATCCTTTCTTCAATGACTGACAGAAAAGTATTACAGTTCGGTAATTTAATTTTTTAAGTCATCCCCGTGCAATTGTATAAGCGGTTGCCAGCTTACCATCGAATTATTTAACCTCATGGGGCTGTACGGGCTATACAGCTGTAAATATCTTAAGAGGCCTGAACTTTTGTTTGTTGGTAAGAAAAACGTTACCTTGACTGGCAGTCGTATACTGAACCTCTTGAAGGCCCTCCGCCGGGAGTTAACTGAACTTGTGGTATAATGCTAATATTCAGGCTGTCACAGTAACGTTTTTATTTCAAATAAAAAATCCAATAAGCAATCGTGACTAGAACGAATACCATATGGTATTAAAATAATTATTCATCGATCTTATTATGAAATCTTTTTATAAATTTCACCCTGCAAAAAATTAATTATAAGTTTTTACTGTGCGCGTAAAATATATAGGTAAGCAAATTCCTAATGGATTTAGTAAAAGACATAAATATTATGCAAACTTTCCTATTCCATAAATGAAAATCTCGAGAATGATGCACTTCCGAAAAAAAATATGAAATTCATTCAAACTGGCCCGCGGTAAGTAGTCGGAATATGGACATCGACCGCTGACATCTGATTTGAGAACGCACCAATGACGCTCATCCAATCAGTTGAAGTTTCAACAAGCTCCAAGTAGCAACTACAGCTATTTCCCTTTCCGGTTAAGAAAAGGTAAATGTAGCGCACGTCGTGTAACTGGTGTTCGAATCGAGCGAATTTACGATAATCAGTGTTCCACTTGTGAAAATAAATCGTTTTGAGCAAACTAGAATCATTTTGTAATAATCTTGTGTGTATATTTCAGGTCTCCAGCGAGCTCCAACAATGTCTGATGTGGAAACGTAAGTGTCTTGCAACACGTCTAACCTCTAACAACTGTTTACACACTAGATATTCTGATACTCCAGAAACCATAATCAAGTTGTAAATGTTATTTATGTGATGATACATTTAGGCAGGCTCCCTCTTCTGAGACGAACCCTAAAATTTCATTTAAATATGCTGTGTAAAGCCTTCTGACAGTCCGCCGACCACATAACCTTACTTCCTACTGGCACCATACCTGATGCTAATTATTTTTTATCCATTTCTCTTCTCATAGCGATGATATTCCCTCCGGTGTGGCGGCTGGGGGACCCATGGACGTCAATACAGCCCTTCAAGAAGTTTTGAAGAATGCTCTTATTCACGACGGAGTTGTTCACGGACTCCATGAAGCGGCAAAAGCGCTTGACAAGTATGTGTTGGATTTTATTTCTTGACATTGTATCAGTTCACGATTCTATCACTTATAATTTCCTGTAATATTTACTAAAGCTATCTTCAATCTTGAGTCAATCTGATGTTGATTTATAAATCCAGATATTGTTTAATTTTTAGTACATACTTGAAGATCTTTTGGATATGTTTTACTTTATAAGATTAGATATTCAAGAACCGTATTTAATTTTATTATGGTAAAATTTTGGGTATTTGAGTTGTAACGACACTATATATGATGAGACACAAAGGCAGGCTCCCTCTGCTGAGATGAACCCAAATTTAAAAAAACAGTGCTGTGTAAAGCCTTACTGAATACAAAATGTATATCCATTTTGAAAGAAACTCATTGATGCGGTAAAGGTTTAATTTTCTTTTGTAATTATTGTTAACAGGAGGCAGGCGATGCTCTGCATTCTGGCAGAAAACTGCAACGAGCCGATGTACAAAAAGCTAGTACAGGCATTGTGTAACGAGCATCAGATTCCTCTGATCAAAGTTGACAATAACAAGAAACTGGGTGAATGGGCTGGACTCTGCAAAATCGATAACGCTGGTAAAGCGCGCAAAGTTGTTGGGTGCTCCTGCGTTGTCATCAAGGTATATATAGGCATTGATGTTTAAAGTTCCATTCCAATAGATTCAATAAAAATGATTATGTGGTTACCGAAGAATTGTTTCGAAAATCAACATTAGATGATCTTATAGTCATTTTTGTTAGTTTTTGTACCACAGTTTTATACTCATGATGAAATTTAAAGTAGTTTGTGAAAGATCTTGTTTATAGTAGTAGCCACATTTAAACAATTAATCCACAAATTCAACGAACTATTATATTCACCTGACTAATAAAAAATACCAGAACATTCCAGTTTCGTACATTGCTTAGTATTTTTATTCAAGAAAGCTGGTATCTCATAAATGAAATGCATTAACGTTCTCATTGCCTTATGCAAAAAAAGCCCTTGCGTGACTGCTGCTTGTTCATCTAATGCAGACATGCTTATATTCATGGTTTATATGATGATACTTTCCAAGGCAGGCTCCCTCTTCTGAGGTGAACCCAAAAACGTAAATCCTGCTGAGAAAAGCCTTTCTGACTATCCCACCCAGTATTGAATTTATTTTCCTTATTCTATTCTGAATGAAATCTTTTTCTCATGTATTAATTCATGTAATTAAATTTTTCAGGATTTTGGAGAAGAGACGCCTGCCAGGGATGTTCTTATGGAGTACCTCAAACAAAGCTCTGTACTATAAGCTCGTTTTAATAAAACTTCCTAAACTGTAATCTCGCTCGACGCTATCTTACTTTTCATTGAAGTAGTTATACATATACCTAATTCAATCTTTTATCTGGCCATCCTGAAATCCGTGACTTCTCTGCATGAAAACACATCCTTAAATTTTGTCCCTTCCGTTAACGTTCTAATTGAATAACACTGAGATTCCTAAATAATTTTATATTTTACCGATCCTTAAGCAAATATTCTATTAATAATTTAATGCATCTGCTAGACGTATGAGAGGAACATATAAAATAAGTTATCATAGCCCTGATAGCGAGCTAAAAGCTCAGAAAATGCGTGGTTCCGCAATTAATTAAAATTCCATCAGACATCAGTAATGATGTGAAATTTCTAAATTATCTAAACTGAATCTCTGCCTACAGAAACATTCGATTTGTCGTGATCCTTTTCGAAAGTTTTATAAATGTGCTAGTGTGAAATCATAGCATGATTGCAGTATTAGCTCCGAATTGTAAAAGACGATATTACAATTCAATAAAGATTTAGCGTATTTCTCAAATGTTTTCAATTGCCCTGATTGTGTATGTCGTCGCTCTACTGGTATAATATACCGTATTGAACTGAATGAACGTTATCATGGAGCATTAAATGTATTGATGTTGCAGAATGCCGCAGAAGTAAAGGGTAGGGCAACACCGAAGTTTATAGCTACGATCTAAGCATAATTCGGAACGTCCCGTATAACGCACATAATAAATAGGCATAATATAGCCTTCTGCAAACTCTTGGCAAAGCCTTGACAAAATAATACTCAACCGGACGAAACAACCAATCCCACAATTCGGCTTCTAAGAAAGTACAACTGATTCGATTAATTTACCATTTCAGTACAAATTTCATCTTTAATAAATTAATCTGCCTAGACATTGAAAAGGTCTTTGATGCTGTCTAGCACAAGGGAATAAGTTACAAACTTTACGAGTTCGACATCCCTTTTTAGATTATAAAAATCTTATAGATGTACCTAAGAGAGAATATTCGCGGTCTCAGTAAACTGTGAATCCTTAGGGAATCAAAAAATAATAGCTCGAATACTCCAGGAGTTAATTTCAGGTCTAGTATTATTTCTCCATTACATAAATGACATCTCAGCATTAGACGAAACGCAACTAGTACTATTATGAGATGATACCACACCTCCTAGAGCAATAAATTAGAAGTCATATGCAACATGTCGAATAAATCACGAGTCATTTCCGCAAATGGAAAATGAATGTAACAGAAATCGTCGCGTTTAGTAAAAAAAAAAGGTAGCTATACCAACATTTAATATAAATAAGGAGCTAATAGAATTGATGTTCAAAAATGCTTTACTTCAAATAATATTTCATCATTCTTTTGTAGCATGGTTGCAGCATTATTTCTTTCATAATCATAAAGGACAACATCAGAGTTCAACATAGAAAGAGCGTATTTTTCGAGTACTTTAAATTTTCTTGATTATGGAGTTCGTCGCAATGCTAGTATTATAAACTGTATTGAAGCTACGAACGCTATCCCGAAGGATTAACTTTATTGACGTTAGAGAATGACGCATGT
This sequence comes from Neodiprion lecontei, assembly GCF_021901455.1. Lineage (NCBI taxonomy): Eukaryota > Metazoa > Arthropoda > Insecta > Hymenoptera > Diprionidae > Neodiprion > Neodiprion lecontei. Next base: position 36,516,839 of record NC_060262.1, read on the forward strand.
GAAAAGGATGGGTCGTTTGTAATACCTATTTAATATTTATAACCTAAGCATAATTCAATACGCCCAATAAAACTTATAACAAATGGATTCAGTAGCTTATTTACGAGGTATGTTTCGATTGTCGAACATTTTGCAAAGATTTTTGTGGTGGCCCTGAAAAGGGCCGTTGTTTGTATCATGTCGCTGACGAGCTCACTTGGAACTAGTATATTTGGTGACGGCTTTGGTGCCCTCACTCACAGCGTGCTTCGCCAATTCACCCGGTAGCAAAAGCCGAACTGCTGTCTGAATTTCCCGAGAAGTGATGGTGGACCGCTTGTTGTAATGAGCGAGTCGAGATGCCTCTGCAGCAATACGCTCGAAGATGTCATTAACAAAGCTGTTCATGATGCTCATTGCCTTGCTGGAAATTCCAGTGTCAGGGTGGACTTGCTTCAGCACTTTGTAGATGTAAATGGCATAGCTCTCCTTCCTCTTCTTCTTTTTTTTCTTGTCGCCTTTCGAGATGTTTTTCTGGGCCTTTCCAGCTTTTTTGGCCGCCTTGCCACTAGTCTTCGGTGCCATGGTTCAACAAGCTTCTACTGCGTATGTTCTGATTTGTAACCGTTGGGTCTCAAATGATGACTGTACTCGGTCAAGCGTCTCCCTGCGTATTTATTACGCTCTACGCCTCGCTGGCCGGCCCAATCAGGGAGCGCGGCGAGCGGTGCCGCACTCTCATTGGCCCGCGGCTCGGAGCGCCAAGAGTATATAAGCTTAGCTAAAGCTAAACTCGGCACTCACGACTTGTCAGCTGCAGTGTGCAGTTCGTATCAGTTCGACCGTAATCACCCGAATCACAGCGACATAATGTCTGGACGCGGCAAGGGCGGTAAAGTAAAGGGAAAGGCAAAGTCTCGCTCTAGTAGAGCCGGACTTCAATTCCCAGTTGGACGAATTCATCGATTGTTGCGCAAAGGAAATTACGCCGAGCGCGTTGGTGCTGGAGCTCCAGTCTATTTGGCTGCTGTGATGGAATATCTGGCTGCCGAAGTATTGGAGTTGGCTGGAAATGCTGCTCGTGACAATAAGAAGACTAGGATTATTCCTCGTCATTTGCAGTTGGCCATACGCAATGATGAAGAGTTGAACAAACTGCTGTCTGGAGTAACGATCGCTCAAGGTGGCGTCTTGCCCAACATACAAGCAGTGCTGTTACCTAAGAAAACCGAAAAGAAGGCGTAAAGCAACGATGCTGTCAACGTAAACAACCGGCCCTTTTCAGGGCCACCAAATTATTCGGATATAGCAAACAAACGAATATTCTATCTGGCACGTTACGGAGCATTCAGTTTTTCCGCAATTTTTTGAATTTCTTTAATACACGTATTCGCCTCCATATAAAATTATTGATTTTGTTGTTGATGGCTAACTATTCCTATTAATGCAGGAAAGTCCTATTTCAATAGAAATCAATTCAGCTCAAGATTAAATGTCTTCGTCGAAAATATTTTCATTCAGTACATATGTATACTGTCAATTTCAACGTCCAGAACTACGGAATGCCGAGAAATATACATACATGTGCAATAGATTGATTACAAATCAATCGTTTTCTTTTTCAAAGTTGCATGTTTAATAGTTGTCAGAAGAGAAAATAAACGCCTGCTACAATACGAGCACTTAATATTAATGTTTAGCGTTCCTGAGCGCAATGAAACATTTGATTAACATGAAAAAATAAGTGATCTATTTCTGAATTTTACAGCTCAGTAACGAAGCAATGTACATAAATGTCCGATACGTATTTTTTTAAGAAACTCCACATGGATAGCCATTTCCAAAAAATACAAAATTTGAAAAATGTCAACATCGTTTGAATACTCGTGCTCGTCAGCGATGTAGATGCTGATATTCATCGAGTTTCTATGTTTCTTTTTTTTATCAAGTCTTAGAAACTCTTTTTCATCAGTTGGGTCATAATTCCTGGATCAGCGACTGAAATTCGTTTATCGAACTGACAGATACGAGAATTCACTGAATAATCAATTCGGTAGAATATCGATTTGTAATTTATCCTAATATCTGTTTTTTTTTTTTATACAGTTCGAAGATTGTTTTCTACAAGAACGAAGTTCTCACGATTCATCGTTTCTTAGAGACTTGTTCCTCTCACAAGTAGAATCTTATAGGATCATAAAATTTTTTAACTCTACGTGACCTTTATCATCAAAATGAAGATCAATTTTGTGGCGACGATTTTTTTCAGGATCTGTGCTGATCTCAACATGGAAAATCCTCTGGTAAAACGATGACACATAATTTTTTTACACCCTGTACAACAGGACGAAGAAAAGGTCAAATGGCGGTTTAAAAATTGGCGAGAATAAAGGTCGATTCACAGTATATGGCACGATACGTATCGCCAACAAAATTATTACTGGCGCTCCAGTAGGAATATTTCACTCATACCTACATTTCAAATCAAGAGAATATGTACTCCTCAAATTCATACTATAAGAATTTGTCTGGTTTATTTTTTTTCTGCAACAGGTATTGGGCATTTGTATGGTTTACGTTGCGTCGGACTGCAGCGAATGGTCAATACTTGTGAATCAAGCTTGTTCAGAACAAGATATATGACTGGTCGTTTGCGTCGCAATAACTTCTCCATTATTTTTCTTACAGTATATGGATAAACATCGGACTAAGCGTAGTTTGAAATTCGATTTCTAGTCCTTAAGCTGTAACCGTAACAGCGATACGCCAGGTGAGCCTAATCCGGAACGCGGCGTGGCGTCCCAACATTTTTTTGGCCAGGTAGACTGCGTCCCCTCGAGCAGTTACAATGGTTAGCGAAGGGTATCCAACCACCTGGCTTGCGTATACAGCTGGCTCAAGAATCCAGTGAAATTTTTCCACAGCAATATTTGCCGCTACCAGTGAATATCTGATGTATAAAGGATGTATGGGCCGTATCGTCTGCGTCAAGAGTAAAGGATAATTATTTAAATCAAGATAAAATATTTAATTTATCACGTTTTTAAAACAAATTAAAAAGTATGAGACAATTTGTTCTAGCCCCATACAGATTTAACACGAAAAAAGTAGGGTGCATGTATTAGATAATTGTAACGAGGGCAGAAAGTAGCTGCCGTTGAGAAAATTCAAACAATTCGTATCGTTTACAACGCAATAAAATTTTTAGTGACCGGGGTGAACTATTTGTGCATTAACTATCTATTGGATGCGCACCACATTTTTCGTTTTAAATCTGTGTGGGGCCAGGGGAAATTATTTTGTATTTTTTAGTCCGTTTTAAAAACGTAGTAAGTTAAAATTTTTATATTTAAATAATTATTTTCTGCTTTTCCGTCATATGTGTGTGAAATTTTGCAATGGGTTTCATACATCTTGACGAGATTATGACAGAGCATGTAGCACGTAGGGAAAACCGTTGGAAAAATCTCGTTTTGTTCTTTGCATCAACGATAGTGAAAATGAACAAAATAACATTCCTAAAATATTGTCAGAACAAGCCGAGTAAATTTGAATAACACAAGCAAAGGTATCAACAAGGTTTCATGATCATAACGTTTGATATGATAAAACTGCCGTTATTGATGTGATCAAATTTTAATGGGGTCTTTTGTTCATTTCACTTACTGACCGTATTCGTATAAATTGTCTTAAACTTGGCCACGAACATCTGTCGTACCCTTTGGTTTGTTTTATTCGAGTTTTCTCAGATTTATTTTACTACAAAGTCGGAAAATTATTTTATTCGTGTTCAGTGCCATTAGCACAAATAAAATTGATTTTTTGTTTTTTTTTTTGTTTTTTACTTCGCGAAATTTCGATACAAACGGTATTCATACGTATTACTGCTTTGGACGGCATATGCATTTGTGTAAGCTCATTAGATTTTTTTTCGTAAACATTCAGAATTTTCATACTAAAATTTATGTTTCAAATCTCTAACACTGGCAAAGTTATCAATACTAATTTTCATTTCGCTGTGTATTATTTATTTACTGAAGAGTATCTTTAACGTTGCAAAATTGCAAGTGGAAATCTCGGGAGTATACATAATTCAACTATTTTAGGTACATTTGTCTGATGAATTGGAAATTTTCCTAGCGATGCTAATTTTTTGATTCCTGTCTTTGGCATACTGTATTGGTTTGTTTGGAAAATCTAATCATCTAAGAGTAAAGAGCATTCTATGTATAGAAAATGTAACGTGAGATCAAATGAAACGGTGTGCTTTCGAGTAAATAATTGTTTCCATACCATATCTAATATTGTATTCCTTCAGTTTTGCAATTTGCTAGCATAGATTTAATACAGAAGACAAAATCCGGACTTAATACATGTGATGTATTGATAAAATCACTAGGATACTCGAAGGGTGAATTTTCAAAGGTAGTTTCACAACACGATAAACTACGAATCGTAAAATCATATGTAAGGTAAAAATGCGTGTTTGGATCAGTTCTTTGCTTCGACTAAAATTGGTGGCCCTGATAAGGGCCGGTTGGTTTTTCTCTCGACGTATGTCTCGTGAATCAATTACGCTCGCTCGCCACGAATGCGACGTGCCAACTGTATGTCCTTGGGCATGATAGTGACACGTTTGGCGTGAATAGCGCACAGATTCGTGTCCTCAAATAGTCCAACCAAGTAAGCCTCGCTAGCTTCCTGAAGAGCCATAACTGCAGAACTCTGGAACCGAAGGTCAGTCTTGAAATCTTGGGCAATTTCACGTACCAACCGCTGGAATGGAAGCTTGCGAATTAAAAGTTCCGTGCTCTTCTGGTATCTACGAATTTCACGAAGAGCAACAGTTCCAGGACGGTAACGATGAGGCTTCTTTACTCCACCTGTGGCCGGGGCACTTTTCCTTGCTGCTTTTGTGGCCAACTGTTTCCGCGGAGCTTTGCCACCGGTCGATTTGCGGGCAGTTTGCTTCGTACGTGCCATATCTAAGTTAGTTAGTAGCTTGAACCGAAGTTACTTTAGCGTCGTAGGTCCGTGGTCAAATGAACTCTATACGATAGTAACAGCTGCGAGCCCCACCCGAAGTATATAACCCCAAGGCGAACCGCAGCGGGACCGTTGATTGGTCCGTGCCGCAGAGTGGGGGAACCGGTCTGAAAGGTATATATATCGGCTGTGCCTGGCCCTAGACAGCATTCGTGCATAGACTCTCCGACGTTAATAAGTCTATACAAGGTTTTAAGATGACTGGTCGAGGAAAGGGAGGAAAGGGATTGGGAAAAGGAGGAGCGAAGCGGCACAGGAAGGTGCTTCGTGATAACATCCAGGGAATAACCAAGCCCGCTATTCGTCGTCTGGCCCGCCGTGGTGGAGTGAAAAGAATCTCCGGGCTGATCTATGAAGAGACTCGTGGTGTCCTAAAGGTGTTTCTTGAGAACGTCATTCGTGATGCTGTGACTTACACCGAGCACGCCAAGAGGAAAACTGTGACCGCGATGGACGTTGTATACGCTCTGAAACGACAAGGTCGCACTCTTTACGGATTTGGAGGTTAAATCTACAAGCGCTTGCCCGCGTCGGCACCACAACCGGCCCTTTTCAGGGCCACGAAAATTTTTAAAGCAAATGAATTTCGTACGAAAATGCAAATAGTATTATTAAAATACATTTTATGATGTACTTGTCAATATGTAACTGACTTCATCGTGTAACAGACACTATTCGTACTATTCGGATTCAAATTGTGAACGTAACCGTTTGACCGTTCCGATAGTATAGCGGAATATTATTATACCATACATATATCCTAATGGAGTGCAAATATTGAATAGTATACGATAATAAATGAATGAAATTATGGACAAACACTGGCAGAGATGGCCAGTTATTTTAATTCCGCAAATTCAGTTTGCATTGCTCTTGCAGGTGTGTAAGTATAATCGACACATGCCGAGTATTTAGATATGAAAGTTCCAGATCTTTCGTGGCATGCCGGCTGTTGCTGCCAAACAAGTCCTCACACTACAGTGCCGTTCTCATGCACCGTACACACATAAGGACGTATATGTACGTACACGGTAAGGCATTACCCAACGAATTTAAATGGTATTTCATTTGTGACGAATTATGGTGCTCGGTTACAGGAAAACACTAGATTGTCTTGAACCCATTAATTCGCTGACCGGAATACATATTCAATTGTACTGTGCAATTGAATAGCTGTAATAAATAATACACTCAATTAGATTTATTGAGTAGGTGCAATAAATAATACGTTGAATTAGATTTATTAAATTTATCAGAGACGTGTTAGTTATTTACAAACTCAGCCAAATCAAGGCTAGAAACCCTCCAGGGACGTAGAATTCGTTATATCCAGAACGAATCGATTGAGAAAAAAAAGTGGAGCCGTGTACTAAACCTGTATTGTGCAGGCTTCTACAGTCCGTCCGTGCCTACCTGACCAGTCCGATCGAGTTTCTCATGCCCTTTTCTCAATGAGAAATACTTAATTCACCTATGATAAGATATTGCGTAAAATTTTTTAGAGGAACACGTTCGCCAAAAAGTTAATTGTTTTGTGCACGTTGGGATTTTCCACCATTTTGAACTGCTTGAGGAAGCGAAACAAAGTTTACATACATCGATATACGTATGCATATGAGATACGCATATATGTATATGTATAAGAACTATATGTATACGTAAATAAGACTAGTGTTGCATTGCCACGTACCAGGAAGGAACAACAGTGGCGTATACGATAAAAGTGCATATGATGCAGATAGCGCCGCACGGCCTGATGATAGACGCTACGTGGCGCTGCATTATGAATTCAAATAAATGCCGGACTCGGAAAGTAAAGTGCATAATTCCACCAAAATTTATTAGCAACGGCCAACAGTTCAGTCACAAGTCGCATATGTTCGTTCTGTTTCGACGAAGTTCTCTACTGTGAGGTAACGAAGCATCCCGGCAATTAATCCACCGGGTTAATTATCCTGAAGACATTTTACCATGGAGTATTATTTTTGTGAAAGTGAAAACATCGTATTGAAAGCTAAATGTTACTTGATTAGAAACCTACTGGTCAAATTAAAAGGAAAGAGATAATTGTTACAAGTAAGTATTAGCACATTTAAGTTAAATCTTCATTCAGTATTTTACTAGATACTGCATATTCTGTTTCTCATTATTTTCCCGGTTAAACTTGTTGCAGTAGGAAATGTTAATCATTCGGTACAGTGTGTTAATTAAATCGTATCACCTGTATAACTTATAAGTAGCCCTAGTGAAAAATTACGGTGTAAATGATATGCGCACATCAGGTTTGACCATAGTACGCGTTAAGGCACCAATCTGTGACAGTAGGTATAATTTACAACCGTTGAAGCATTACTCGGTAACTACTTGACAGTATATCCGCATTTATGATAAGAATTTTAGATAGAATACCAAATAAGTGGGACACGCCAAAAGGTAAACCTTGCCTTTTTGATACTACGAAGATTTATAAGGACACGTTTGTCCGAAGGTACTCGCGATCGCCTTAAATACACGCCGTGTAACTCAAACCACAGCATTTATAATTTAAAACGCCCCGCACAGTGTCATAGATTTGTATTATTTTGCTGTGCAGTATATGTCGAAGAAATTCGCAACGTAGTTTTTTATTCAAAGAAGCTTACGGAAATGCAAATGAAAGGTCTGTTCACATCATCAATCATTCTGCTTCTTGTTGTCCCAGGATATTTCGCATCCTTGCCAAATTCAGCGATCAAGGAACTTCGCAAAAAATATGATGGATACGGAGATGATTGGATCTTCATGCCAGATGGAAATGGTCAACCACAAGTTGCCGTTCTAAAGGGATATGTGCCAGAGACTCGTGGTTTTTTCGACGAAGATCGAATTACCTACTTCCTGCATACACGGTATTCGAGAAGCAATGAGATAGAGTCGCACAGCAGTGATCTGGAGAATTTTTACTTTTGAACCGAAAGCAATAGACCAGTACAGGTTTAATACGAAATATCTGAAATACGTAATATCATCATTTTCAGAGAGGGTCCCAAAAACGGTACGAAAATTAAAATAAATGACAAGGAAGCGTTAAACAAGTCAGGATTTTCTCCGTCGCGTCCAACAAAGTTCATCACTCATGGTTGGAAATCTAGTGCGTTTAGTGCTGGTTTTCGAGATATGAAAGACGGTAAGTTATATACACTTTTTTCCCACCAAAACATTTCCTTTTGAGACTGGTGTCGCAAATTGGCCACATTTCAACATTTTCATCTTCCATTTGGTGTTCCATTCCCTAAATTACTCTCATCTTTTATGTCCGCTTTCCAGTGTTTGCTAAACGACAAGACAGAATTACAGAAAAGCTATAAGAACTATTTTCATTAATATAATCACTGGTAGATTTCTAACATAATATTTGGACATAATTTCTAAAGCGTGGTTGGCTCAGGGTGAGTACAACGTCTTCCTGGTTGATTGGGAGCCCCTGGCTGCTAGCACGTTTTATCTAGGACCGATGGCGAACACCGGAAGAGTGGGAAAAGACGCGGCCACGTTTATTGACTTCTTAGTTCACGCGACTGGGATGAAAACAGAGGACGTTCATTTCATTGGTAAGTTGACGGTGTGAAAAATTTCAAGCAATTTAAGATTTTGGGCGTTGATGAAATATTGACAAATGTAAGGACATTCCCTGGGAGCGCACGTTGCCGGAAACACAGGACATCAAACAACTTCTGGTCTTCTCGGTCGTATAACAGGATTGGATCCCGCATTACCGGGTATTCACATATTCTCAACTTTAGAAACTCGATTGGACCCGTCTGACGCTAAGTTTGTTGACATCATTCATTCCTGCGGTGGAGTTTTGGGCTACTTCCAGCCCTTAGGTCATGCAGACTTCTATCCAAATGGAGGAACTGCGGTGCAGCCCGGATGTTGCTGCATTCCAGAGCTGTTGGGTGAGGCAATTAGTAGTGATTTAGATGGAAAATTTCCGGAATAAAACTGACGATGTAAAAATTATGGATTTCAGAGGCCTGCAGCCACGGAAGATCTTACGAATATTTTATCGAGAGTATAATTATAAAAAACGGGTTTCCGGCCACAAGATGTTCCGACTGGGACCATTACATGGGGAAAAAATGCTCTGATTCTGATGTCGCGTACATGGGAGCTCACACCGATCCTTCTACGAATGGCTCTTACTTTTTGCAAACTAGACACGAGAAGCCTTATGGTTATGCTGCGGAAGTCACTCAAAATGAAGTTTGATCCATAGTTGCGCGAAGCATCCCAAAACTAATGCTTGTCTAGTCTGGACGGAGTATAACATGTAACACAGTAACAAATGCATCGTTTTAAATGTTATACCTATTTCACGTAATGCATTTTTTTGCTGGAAATTTCATGCGCGTGTGTAATGTGATTGTAATCAATAAATATCGCTAAACTATAAGGTGATCAGAGAAAATTTATAATGAAAACTTCGTCACTATGTAAATTAACGTTTTCTTATAATTTTTTATTATTATTTTTCTCTCGCGTTTCTTTTTTGTTTATCAATAGTCGATACATTTCCCACAATATTCTTACATTACTGTACAATAAACGAATGCACCATTTTTCATGCTTCAATATTAATTCACAAAATTCACAAGATCGACTTACGGATTACATTATCGACGTGAACAATTCGAGAAACTTTTGATTTTAATAAATAATAGTTACAATACTCAACAGATACGTAAGGTACAATATATTACAAGCTAAAGAGGATCGAGGGTAATCACTTTAATCAAATGTCGTTATAGACAATCACTAATGTTCTGTTATTTGACATGTAAGCGAAAAATCTTTTGTAAGTATTTCTTGACAGAAACTAACATACTTTAATGAAACGAAACTATAGCAACTTTTTTACAGAGGAATGAGAAAGAAAAGAAATATTATATAGGCTTGTAGAGTAGAGTTGTAACGTATTTTTTGCGATAACGATGGGTGGCCGAAAGAACCATCACACTGTCTTTGATGCTCAAGGCATAAAGGTGATTCAACATAACGTGGTTTGGCTCAGGTAGAAGCGTTGGTTCACACTGAAAGGTATAATTTAGGAACGAATAAATATGCGTAAGTGAAAAAAGAAAACTTACTAAAATTTTATGCGTATTAAAGGCTAGATGTTAATACTGACAGACATGGGAGTGTCCTTGTTCAAAATAACTTGCAATAAGTGTGGTGGCAAGACTGGAGGGCCAGCAACTTTTTCCCAAGGCTTATTTGGCGGAATCTCTTGACTGTATTCTGTCTGAGCACTGCTAATTATTCCTTCGCTGTCTTTTGCCAGCGCTTGGAAGACCTCGAAATCTGATTGTTTCACTGAGACAAGGTTATTCTTTGATCCCAAACCGTTGTCAACGATTTTCTGTAATTTTTAAATTAACAGAATAGAACACAAGAATGAAACAGGTATTATATAATATCAACAAGGCTATTTTGCAATATTAGGAAGAGTCAATACATAGAAATCAATTCACAGCTGTTTCCAAACAACTCTCCTAATATCTATTCCATCGACAAACTGGCCTTAGATGAGGATAATTTGTAGCCTTCGTGTTATGAAAGTAGTAATTTTTATTCCAACTATCAGCTCTTGATATATATTGATATTAAAATTGATTTGTCTTCCAACTCACCAATCCTGGATCATGTCTCCATTCCCCATCTACATAGAATTTGTATTGATGTTCACCCTCGGGCAAATCGATGATCGTCACAAAATCTCCGTGGCTTTTAACCATTGGTAATGTTTTCCATTCCGTGAAAGTACCACTGATATATACTTGTTTACCACCTCCTTCCCATTTGAACACAGTCGGTAATACTTTGCTATCGGAAACTTTGGTTCCCTCAGATACTGTATTTGAACGAGGACGCCCAGGTCCAAAGTTGTCCCCATCTCCTGGACCAGCCTGTTCAATACTTAGCGGTTCAGTGCCCATACCAAATTGGTATCACGATTATACATGGCATGTGTATCTTTATTCAACTTGTTGAGTTTTATGTTTGGTCAGGACACAAAGAAATACTAATTTTATATTCTTTTACAGACTGAAAAGCAAGTATTACATAGAAGCAGAATAAACGTAGTTAATTTGCTAGAAGGAATTTCACACTGAGGTGAGGCCGTGAAAGTGGAATCTATTTGAGTTTTACTTTGTTATTAAAGTTCATAACTATCATATTCAAAAAAAGCTGTTCATAATCATAAAATTTAATCAAAATCAAAGATCCGTGCGCAGTAATAAGTGTAGTTTTCAAGTAACTATTTGTCAAATGATAAAATTATTAATCACACCTTTGTGTAATAAGGCTCTTCCTCGTCGTGAGACGATTGAAAGACTAGCTTTTGACTTGGCTTTTTGTCAAAAATAAAAGCTTGTCCATCTTTTCCAGGGGAGGAAGGTGGATGATCCTTGCCATGTCTGTGATGACTTTCTCGTACTACGCTACTACTATGATGTCCAGGAACATGGCTGCCTGCGTTACCCATCCTTGAGCTTTGATCCCTAGATAAAAGGTTAATTCAGATTCATGGAATATCTAATTAGTACATAAGCTAACTGTTTAGGTTGGCTAAAAGACCTAAAAGTACAATGATGTCATTAGCAATCAAGGAATTACGAAGAATTAATCATAACATCGAGATGGATGTAGTTTCTAACGATATGAAAATTTGTCACGTTTGTTTACCAACGAAATCGTTATCTGCTTATTCATTACATACCTTAGATAATAGCGTCTCGGCTAACAAAATTTCATCGAACTTGATACATGCTTTAGTTTTTTTATTTTATTCTATTTTATTTTATCACAGGTAGAATAAACGTTACAGCAGCAAAAATTACCAAAATTAGGTTTTAATTACTTGAGGATATCAGCTGTTGCGTGACAAAAAAGCAGCCCTTGAGCAAGATTGATATACTTGGTGATGAGGTTACCTCGATCAGACCAATGGCGCCTGATTGGTTACCTCGACTGACGTCGTTGTAATTTGCTTCGAAACATTCAACACTTCTACCGTCATTTTGCAGTTTGTAGAAAAGTTCTGTTTCATAAGGTTTTGCGTCAGTATGAAACTTTAAAATTGTGAATTCAGGCAATTGCCTTTTTCTTTAACGTCTATCTACTTGCCGTAAATAAGTAGAGAGCCATCTCTGTTTGCAGGAAACTAGACGTCTAGGTCATCTGGCAGAATATTTTGGAACTATTCACATCTTAGTCGTGAGAAGGATGAGTGAACTCCCGAGAACATTTATTATTAGCAGTGCTTAACAGTCTTTGGGAGGGGGTCGGTCGCTTACTGGTAAAAAATTTTGTCAAAAATCACCATCGGCGCTGGGATTTCGCCCCCAGTTGACATAGCCTTCAAAATCGGATCATCCGTAATTTTGTGAACAAAACTAATTTTATGCCGACAATTGCCTGCATGATTGAAGACCGTGATCAGAGTCGTTGAAACCATGGACGATTTTTCGAAAGCTGAACTGCGCAAGGCTGGTTCTGATGACGATCTTTGGAAAATATTCAAGAACCATACTGATATCGAAGCCATCGTTGCGGAATATGTAAGTTGCGCAATCTTATGGGTCTGAAAAGATACATCGACCAAAGAATTGTTGAAGACGACAAGACATGTGGATCATTTTGAAGTGTGTAGAAAAGCATGGTTAGCCTAGGTCACAGACCGTGGCCGAGGTCAACACAGTGTTCTGTGTTCACTGACTTGCTCATTGGCTTATAATGTGAATTCTTGTGTTTTTTTTTTTTTCATTATTGGACACCGGTAATGAGGTAATTTGAATAACAGCAGAAAAATTCTGGAAAAGAAAGAAAGAATCCATGCAATCAAATACCTCCAAGGATCTTTATTCAATGTATTATTTAACTCAACAACATCGGTTTATGCGTTGCACTAAGATAACGATGTTTTCTCCTTTTTTTTTTTAGAATAGTTGGTTCCCAGATCCAGTGGTTGGGTGGACTGATGAATTTTGTATCTCCGAGGCGTTGAGTTTGTGTGTATGGAAAGAAATTCCAGAAAATGATATTGAAGGACACTTGGTAAGATTTGTAAATCTTTGGTTCTCAGATGACAAGATTGAACCAGAAGAAATTAACATTATTATCAGAAATGTACTTCTCATGTTTCCACTTGGCACATGTAATGAATTACTGCTCAAAAATGTGTTCGATTCAGCGATCGAAACAGCACAGATTCCTACGGCCGTTGAGGCTGACAAACACGTAATTAAAGATCCTGTTGTGGATGATCTTGATTGTGACGTCAAAGCCAATGTTTTTGCTTTTCACAACTGGCTGAAAGAGAATTTAATTCTTTTAAAAGCCACTGATAACGATATGCATAGTTCTGCCAGTTACAAGCTCAGGACTGTACTTGGATTCTTTGCTCTAATACTGATGCAACTGATAGTCAGGAAAGAGTCGCACGTCAAAGAATACTTTCCCTATAAAGCTTGGAAAATATTTGATTGCTTGTTTCCCGACATCAACCTCACTGTTGCTTTAGTCGCACCTTCGGCAAATTGCTTAAAATTGGCGTCAGATGCTCTGAATAAGAATCGCAAGAATAAGGCTCGTAATCTATTTCATTTATTAATATTTGAGTACACAAAAACTATGATTGAAGGTGGTGAATCTGAATCTGCTCTATTTGCTAAACAAATTCTTCAGAATGGGTGTCTTAAATTCATGGAAGGCAATGGAATTGGATTAGTGACCATGTTTCTTGATGTCAAGTTACTATACAAAAATATTGAGGAAAAACAATTGCTTTCATTTATCGCCAACAGTGAAAAGGATACGGAGAGTTACGAGCGGCTGATTAATTTTTTGGATATCTACATGCAGCAAGAGAAACCTCAGTACTCGTGGAAATGGGCGAGAATATTGTTTGAAGATATTTTTCGTCATTTGAACATTCGTGAGAATCAATCTTTTTGTTCTAAGCTTGCATCATTACTCATCAAGAAAAGACCTGGTATATTTCAACATAAAGATCTGAAAACTGATAACCCTTACGCCAGTTCATCGGTCAAGTGGGCAAAATACGCTACTAGAAAGTTGATAAAACTAAATAATCAATATTCGCAAACTTGAGGTAGCATGATCATCAACTCATTGAAAGCAGAACAAATTCAAAATCAAATGTACTGAAATTGATGAATATATCTCTATATAGAGAACTTTCGACCAAGTCTGTTATCAAACATTTTGTTTGTTTAATGACAAACCAAATTTTATAAAAAGACAAATTAGGACATCCAACTTTTACAAAAATTCCAGAAATTGCAAGGTTCGAAACAGTCTATCTGTTCTTGATATGTAAAATTTACTATTTTAAATAATATTGGTGCTACTCTATGATATTTGTAAATTTTAACCCTTTGTGATACTGCCATTGTAAAAAAAATTGCCAGAGAAATAATTAACTTCACATCTCTAATTTAATAAACAAGGCTGCTTCCTTTGCAGGAGCCACTGAACTAATCTGGAGTACAGTAAATCTAAATAACCGTTTTTAAACTAACATGTAGACTAAGGATAAACCCAACCGAGGTTTTGGAAGCGTAAGATAAGAAAGAGAACTGCCGACAATGCTTGCAGTCGATAATGCAATATCCACTAGGAGTTAGGAAACTGTATGGAAACTGACCGTCTCCTTCGTAGTCTCCCAGATCGATGATCGTATTGGCCGATTCTTCTGTAATACTGTTGCGATTGGTTAATACTTTTTGTAAATCCAGATTAACTATCGTATGATCGAGACGCTGCTGGGTACTGTATGTTGGCGTTTGCGTTGCTTCCTCACGTGATGTATATACTATACGTTCTTTCTTATCGACTTCTGTCGGCGAGACATCTGGTGGAAAAATGTGAACAAAATGTACAAATTACAGGTATATGTTTCGGACTGGGGGTAGAGTAGTGAATCATATATATTCGAATGCTTGTAAAATCGCGCCAAACGTTAGTCAGGGAATCACCTGTCCGCACGCCTTTTTTCTACTTGTTTAGCTGTCTTTACAAGTTCGTCAGTATAATCGCCACAGCTTCTTTCATTTTGTGTTCATATCTCGAGTGTCTACTTGTTAAACCATGTCTGCTGGTTCAAAATCTACATTTGAAATGTCAGAAGAGGAAACGGTAGACTTGCCGGAAGAACTGGAAATAGAGTTTAAATGGTCAGACGAAATCTGTATGACTAAAGGGCAGAGACGGTGTGTTTGGTTAAAAATTCCAGAGAGCGATGTCAGAGGACACTTGGTGAACTTTGCAAATTTTTGGTTTACGACAGAGAGTATTAGACCAAAAGAAATTCTTACTGTAATCAGAAACGTTCTACTGTTGATTCCAGTTGGAAAAACAAATAAATTACTACTTCAAGATGTGCTTGATTTGGCAGTTGAAAAAGCAAAGACCCCGCCAGCTGTGGAGACTGGGAAGATTGTACTTAAAGAACCCACTGTTCATCGTCTTGGTCCTAAAGACAAAGCAGCTG
The DNA here is from genome assembly GCF_021901455.1 of Neodiprion lecontei. Taxonomy (NCBI): domain Eukaryota; kingdom Metazoa; phylum Arthropoda; class Insecta; order Hymenoptera; family Diprionidae; genus Neodiprion; species Neodiprion lecontei. The sequence continues at coordinate 36,532,422 of NC_060262.1, forward strand.
TTCTCTCTTTCCATAATTGGATAAAACAACATTTACTCCGTTTAAATGCAGCTGATAAGGAGACCCTTAAGACTGCAGACTATAACTTTGAATATAAAGTGGCCAGTGAAAGACTCAGAACCGTTTTCGGCTTTTGTGCTCTGATACTAATGCGATTAATGGTTAAGAAGGATTCACAAATAGGAAAGTGTTTTCCTAACTATGTGACAAAAACTTTTCATAGTTTGTTTCCTAAGGTTGGGCTCACAGTTGCTATTGTAGCACCTTCGCCAAAGTGCATGGAATTGGTATCAGCCACTGTGTCACATGATTCTCCTACCAGGGCAAAGGCTGTTAATGTTATGTATTTATTAATGATTCAATACATAAAATCCTCAAATAAAGATGAAAAATCAGCTCAACGTACCAGACGAATTTTAGAGGAAGGATGTCTTAACATTCTGGAAGAAAACGGAATGGGACTATTGCAGATGTTCCAAGGTGTTAAGAAAATTTACAGTAATGTTGAGGAGAGACAATTGCTTTCATTGATACCTGAGAATAAAAGGGATACTAAAAGCAGCAAAATTCTGATGAAATTCTTGGATACATCTTTCCAGCAAGGCAAAAAGCAGTACTCATGGAAATGGGCGAGAATATTCTCCCCTGGTGATTTCATTTATATGAATATTCGTAGAAACTTGTCTCTTTGTTCGAAGTTTGCTGCGCTTCAAATTGAGAAAAATCCTTCTATATTTGAGCATGAAAGTTTGAAAACTGGAAATGTTTTTGCTCAGCCATCGTTGAAATGGGCTAAATCTGCCAGGATTAAGTTGCAAGAACTAGATAAAGCGCTGGCGCAAGGTCATCATCCGAATAATCATGATTGAGAAATATATAATCTATACATATATGCACTAAGAGATCCATCTCCATGCGACCTGATATTATCATGAGTATGTGCTTTGAGATGTTTTGGGAAATCGATTTGAGTGTAAAATATGATTTCAAAAGGCGATCAATACCATAGGAGTTGATTATTTTTCTGATTTTTTGATATGTAATTTCATAGTAGTGTGTCAGTGGTGTCATAAATTCTAAATTTTGTAACTATTGACCTTTAAAAACTTAGAATTGTGATGTCAAATGTTAATACTGCTTTGAAGAAATGCTGCATCAACGTAAATTTAAAAATACACAGTGGAAACTGGTCACTATTTTGCAACTTTACAATGACTTTCAAGGAGTTAATTTTACTAAATAAGTTCAAAACTGCAAGAATTTGGTTCCTCAAAAATGTATTACATCAATGTGACGAAGTTTAACCTTATTTAAATATCCTCTTCTTGAATCCTCATCATGTACCAGATAGAAGAGATTAAGAACCAATAACGTCACGTGTTTATATTGTAATCTACATTTAATTTAGTAATTGGAGACATTTAATTTAGTATCATTTTAATATACGCTTGGTTTGATAGCTGATAAATAAGTTCGTTTATTTTTAACATATGTGTTTGATATTTTCCAACTTGATATGTAACCTTACTTTTTCAATTTGATTTAATTTTCAAAACCGATTCAATTGATGCAAATAAATGAATAACTTTTCAGTTATATTTATGGATCGATAATGGTATGGCAATATTTTTCGCCATGGTGCAATTGTGCAAACCCTGTTCCTTTTAGGTTATAAAATCCGGCTTCAAGTATGACTAAAAGACGGTACCTTGAGTCCCAGTGACTATAAATTAGATGCCGGAATAATTCTGGAATTGAATGAACGTCTTTTTTCCCCTTGCATAATATTTATTTCCGTTTTTTAATATGTACTTCTAAACGATGTTTCGAACCAATTGGAAGTATATGTATAGATTCCATCATCACCGAGTGTCAGTGAACCAGCATCAATTCTTGAACGTCCTAGACAGCGTATCGTGGAATTCAACGACATCGGACAGAGCGGCGTGACGTAACTGCGCGAAAGATCGATTTAGGGCAACTGCGCATTCTCCATACGGGTCCAGGGCCGAGCGGCTTGAAATCTGAAAGCGACGTTACTCGCCGCTGAGCTAGCGGACGGATCGTTTCGTGCGTGGGATTAGCACCGATTGCTTATCGTGTCTCAAGTGTCATTTCCAGGTGCATCACAAATACCGATCGTGATCAAACTTGCCAATTTGATTAAAGAGGTGCGTTGGTGTTTATATGTAAATTTATGTGAATCTCTTGTGATAACTCGTAGCGTGTCGTTGTCAAGTTTCGTAGAAATATAGATACAAAAAAGTTGAGAAGAATTTAATGAAAGAAACAAATAAAGACAAAAGATAATCGACAAGGAATTATTGCCAGGAATATCCATGCAGGTTTTCATTTTGATATTACATATGTCTTACGATTTTTTCTCTTCGAAGGCAAACGCATCTCCAATATCTATAAATATCATGTCTGAACTCTTTGTGGCAGACATTCGCGTAGGTTCATTTTTTCTCAAATTCTTTCAGTTAAATTGAATTACAGTAAAATCAGTTATTTCCTGTTGATCAATTAATTCACAACGTGATTAAGTGTGGAGGTCCGACCTCAGCCGGGTCGTTATAACTTCATGTAGCTACCGGAGCTATTCCAGCAATTCTAAATCTTCGGAGTAAATCTAGTAGAGTTGGTATCTTTTATGACAAATAATCCCAGCTGTAAATTGCGTTTCTTCGACCAGTTTATCGAGCGTCATTGACACTCATTTTACGTGATATATAAACAAGCTATGGAAGCGTTTGTGCTCGCTGTCCGTTGCAAAGCCGAGCGGGGGAGGGATATAATTGCCGTATCTTCCTCTGAAAGAAGTGATTTTTTAAAGCAGGATATGAGTCATAAATGTAGCACCGAATCGGGACGAGACGAGACGAGAGACAAGAGAAGAGAAGACGAGACGAAACGAGGGCGAGGCGAAGTGAAGCGAGGCGTCGCTCTTGGATCTAGACTTTGAGGGCGGAACGCCTTGGCAAGGGGTGCGTTCGGCGCAGCGGCGCACGCGATCAATAAACCCTGCCTCTAGCCCGAGCCGAGGCTCGCGTTAGTATTTTCTGCCGATTGTAATCAACCGCACACGTGCATGCACGAAGCCGAAAGCTGGGAGTTGAAATGGAAAACGAAATTGAAATTATTCGCCAACCGTTGGCGCGCGTTCTGCGCTGCACGCGATCGTCCAACTTCTACCAGAGTCAGAGAGGCCGAAGTGCGCGGCTGACGCGATCCGCAATAATAATTTCCAGGATGAACTCGGCGGTGCGGCGGTGCGACGGACCAAGCATCAATGCATCATGATAATGATTACAACTTTGCTCTCGATTCCGAGGCAAGCGGGTCTATCAGACCTCCGCTCACACGCCAATGCGAGAACTGCATCTCACCCTCGCGCTCTTCACGCATCTGTCCATCCTGCCCATCTTTCAATGTCTGTATGGGTATACCCGTATCCGCGTATATAGGATTCATTTTCACTCTGCTGGATGGGCGGCGAAGGGCGGGAAGGGGCGCCAGGGGCAAGTCTTAAATGAAAACGCAGATGCGGCCTTTTCACGTTCGACCAGACGTCGATGGTCTGTGTTATATATAGATATAGAGATTTTTAAGCCTCGAGAGTAAACCATAGACAAAAGGATGTTCCCCGAGCGAAATTGTATTTCAGGTACAAAACTGCGCTGAGCGTAATGGGTATTCCTCGCAATATTTATCACTTGTCAAAAATGAGTTGAAATTTAAAATCAGATAATATGTATAACTACTCGCAGGTTGAAAATCGTACTGGTGCTGATAGGTACTTGTTTAATTATGTGCGATCAGGTGGTGTTGATCCTGTTCAACGTTCTCTTCAGGATGTGGTGTGATCCGCCTGGCGGGCGCAGGGCCCCGTTAGCCCTGCTAATAACAGCGATGATGGCGTTTACGAATGGTAAGTTGGCAAAATATATCTGTTAAATTTCTGGTATCGAACAGTAGTGCAAAGTTTGAAACGAGATGATTCCGAAACCCGTACAAAATTTGGAATTTGCTCATCACAGACGTGATTCAACCGTTATGTTATATATGAAATCCAAGAAGCTGTTTTCACTCCCACGGCGAGGTTCCTGCAGGCAGGGTTCGGTGAGAACTTGCTTACCACGAAATGATGCGAACGTGCATGGAGTCGATAAAACGCCTATTGACGAATACATCGCTCTGTCTTCTAATACCTACAGCTACGGTATAGCGCTTGAGATTTTTCGCAGCGACTCAAGGTGAGAATACGGGGGTCAAATCCCTCGATGAGAACGACCGTACGTCTCTTGTCCAGATCGCCGAACATGCCGTGGTATAAAAAGAAACCCGAGACTCCTACATCCGACGCATTTTTCCAAGGCTCGTTTAAACTCGAGCATTAAATACTTATTAGGAACCTGATACATTTTCGGTACGCGGATGTTTCTTTCCCGAGGAGGAATGAATCTCTTCTACATAATCGCTGCTTATCTATCAGTGCACGTGTGAGGTACCTTGGTGGCTGGTTTTGTTGTGCCTAAGCACACACGGGAATGTATAATGTACGAGAAAAATTAACACCGTTGAACCGGGTCGAGGAACTTCTTCTTCCTAATGCTAAATATAGAACGCACCAATCAAATTCCACGCGTTTATTGTTCCGGGCTATATAGGCTGCGCACTCGAACTCTTCTTTCTATTCAAGGTTCAGACGAATAAAGATCTTCACGGTATAACAGGCAGTGTGGCTCCTCTACACCTTCCGTCTATACAACGATACATTACAGTAATTAAAGCAGTAGAAAGTCTCCGAAGAACTTTAGGCGCCGGGCGTTACAAGTTCACGCGTGTTGTTGTATTATGTCTATCATAAGTGATAATGAACGACGAGAATCGGCTCGATATTCCTCGAGCATATTTACATACATGTATGAAACTGCAAAGAAGTCACAGTGAGGTCTTTCATGAATGATATACTGCAGTTAAAGTTTTATCTTACCCTGCAACGACTTCATCGTATCATGCTTGACCGTAAAAACAATTTCAAGTATCTTTTTCCAACTATGCATGTATCAAATACGTACGTATTATACTAGCAGTGGTTTTACGATGACTTCATATTTATGCATATAGTAGGTGTATAGAACATTGAGAAACCGCGTCTCTGTAACCTTGACGTGTTTCTCTCCTACGTGATAAAGGCGAGAGGGATTGCAGATTGAATGGGAATTGACCGTTTCTAGCACATTTGTCATAATTATACACATGTACGGTGAACTTTTGTATCTCGTGCCGAAACAAAGAAAGATAATGAACGAGTCAGCTAAACGAATGTCGTGTATACACGGCCTAAATAAACGATTTTTTTAACAACAAAAATAAGCATGAAACGAAAGCTCCTGTTGCGGTAAAAATTTCAGAAAGAGACGCTTTTGCTTTTTGTTATTCGCTTTTCACGAAAACTCACCAAAAGTTTCTCTTTTACCGTATAATTAGGCCATGAAAAAGATAGCTGGCACCTCTAACTACGGCTTTTACATGCGATATTGTGCGTTTATTACACGTGTGACACGCTAGTCGTCAGAGACAGTCGCAACAGATTAATGACAATCGCTCATCCGTGGTGCAATTAGTTAAACTGTGAAACACACACGTGAACGTTGCGGTTTGTAATCTATCCGCTCCTGCCTAAACTACATCATATTGAAGTTAGTAACGTTATCTTAATGAATCGTGTTGATAAAAAACTGTCATTTCGCAATTTTGGAATTGTTTAAAATTCAGTAGATCGTATGATAAAACAAAACACAATCATGTTGCGAAATCTTAGTTGCGAAATCTTAGTTGCGAAATCTTAGTTGCTTGAAAATCATTGTAAAATTATGAAAATAGTGATATTTTCCCGATGTTTAGTTACGATAACGTTATTAACTTCAATTTCGTTAAAACTGCTCAACTAGTGCAAGTCAGAATCAAGCCTAGAGAATTTTCATCCGTGTTATCTTAATAGAATATGACGTACCGGTACAAAGGCGGAACTTTTATTGAACATCCTATCATCTACTTACACCTATAACAATTCTCATGACGATGCCAATCACGTTTCATACGACGAATTTATTCCGAGGCCGTCATTATAGTCGAGATTTAGGCTACAATTGTCATTTATGAATATGTAACGGGCCCAGCTGCATGCAGAGACTGTTTGTAATTCCACCGTTCCATTTCGATTGCAAAAGATTCGGTGTCTTTGACTTGTTTTTTCATACTGCAGACTGCAGTGACGGTGAAATTGGACTTTGAATTTTATCATTTTTCGGCGATACAATCGTACCACATGAATCCAAAAAAAGTTAATTTCGTGATTCACATTTATTATTATTATTATGCATCATGCATACATTTACGTATACAAATTCTGACTCTTCCAAGCCTTTATATTATGCCGAGGGGGAGAAATAGGGCTGCAAGTATAAGGTATATAGATGACTAACTCCATGACAACGAGGAAACATTGATTCGTCAAGGGCCTCGGTGACGTCGTTATTATACCACTAATTAATTTCATTATTATTTTTATCCCTTACCGCCACGTAGCGGCGATTCGCCGAAAATATTACAGCTTTCGAAAGATACCATTTCACTTTACGTCATGGCGTTCGATCAATTCTTAATTCGGTGTCTTTTATATTTCTGAAAGGAATGGGAATTAATTCTGCTTCATCTTCTCTGATTCTGCGGTGTTGGGTACTAATTAATCAGGCTCACCGAACGGTACTTTGTGAGACACTTAATTATTTTTACATAAATTATTCGTCTTCCGTTCCTTTGTACAGCATTATTTCCTCGATAAAGGATGAGGCTGACTTGGATTTTTAGTTGTATCTTTTGAACGCGTTGTTTCATCGACCAATTGGTACTAGATAGTCGTGATATTTTTGTCTTGCAAAAATATGTTGATATATAACTTGGGAAAAAATTGATCGTAACGTTTTTTAAAGTTCCTAAAAATATTGGCAAAAATCAAAAGAGTTCGCCATGAAGTTTTTTGTCTCTCTTGTATTTTCGAACAAAGTCGAGCACAATGATGTTCAATGTGGCATCTCATTAGCATTAGAGGAAAGGGCGCAAGCGCTCCCATAATTATACTAGCATGTATATTAGGGTGTTTCAGAAAAAAATAATTTGCGATTTGCCACCATGGCATCCCCGAAAAAGTTTGTTTACGTTGAAAGAAAGGTTCCCTCAAAAGATGAGCGTTTTATGTTATGTGCCAGATCGCACGCAGTTGATTGTTCACTTTGATCAATTTTTTTAAATCCATAAAGTATAATGAATAAATTTTTTTTTATTGCTTACACCAATATAATAGCAATTTACGTTTACAATTAAGACTCCAGTTAATGTTTGGGAAGCGTATCTGACGACTTTTTCATTATTAATTCAATCTCATAAAATAGTTATCATTTAATACGAACTTTTAATTTATGTTACGGATCGTGATCTTTGGGTTGATCATAAATGCCAGGAAAGAAATAATAATCGAAGTGCTACAACGTGTTTATTTGCTTATTCAAAAAAATGTGTAAAAAAGTGAAAGATCTACTGAGCGTGATCTTCCACGTAAAGTAAAACGCTCACCTTTGCACAGAATCTTTCCTTTAACCCGAACAAACTTTTTAGGGGTTACCACGGTGGAAAATTGTAAATTGTTTTTTTCTTAAACACCCTAATATACGCGCTAGTAAAATTACGTGAGAGCTTCGCACCCTTTCCTCTGTAATAATGGTCGAAAATCAATTTTTGGTTCTCGGCTTGTTATTTCAACGAACCTCGAATTGCTCCCGACCCGTAAGTTCCTGTCGGAAGTACACGATTCATGGGACACATGTGCAGCCGCCCGTCTTCGAGCAGCGTTCGCCATGCAGGCTGCTCCCGGCGCTGCTCGTCCTAGCCCGGAAGTTCCGGAGTTAACAGTTATAAGGACGCGATTCCTGCAGCACTCCGGCACATCCATGGCATGCGCTTGAAACGGCGTCGTCGCTCAATTCGGAACGCCACCCTCATCCACCTAAGGCACATATACGTAAATACTTGCCGCGACCCTGCAGCAAGTCGAGGAGTAGTAATCTCTTCTTTTTTCCTACCACAGTTATTCTCTCTACCGTGATCCTTTGTTTGGACAGCTTCGGATATTCGCTTGACGAGTTGTGAAAATAAGAGAGGCATTATACGGTTTAGGTGACGGTTCTTTGGTCGAATCTTCGAATTGGACAGGATCGAATTCCTGTTTAGTATATGAGGCATTCGAGCCCAAACCGATCTACGCCTAACTTCCGCTATCGGCGGTTTTTTATTTTTATTTTTAAGGAAAATGTTTTTGGGAGGAATAAAAACGTGACCCGTGATCCAAAAAATCTACAACTCGATGAAAGATGTTATTTTTGTACACTGTACACCGTACTTAAAAATATAAAAAATCGCTGTTGGTGAGTATTAGACGTACTTCAGTTTGGGGTGGAATGCCTCATATGTACTTAGGTCTAATCGGTCCGGGAAAATAACGAATAACTATTTCGAATATTCAACACCTCCAATCTATCCGTATGTACAGAAAAAAGTTTACAAACTCGTTGAAGAGAGCAAAAAAAAATAGAAAAAATTGCACACGTGTGGTCACACAACGGTATAATACATGTAAAGTGATGTTGTTTTTTTGTCTGTATTATCATGACTTCATCACCGAATAATTATAAACATATATTGAATTTTTTTTTCTCACCTCTTTTTAATTCAACTCCACGTTGAAAAAGTGATCATAATCACGATTGATTCCTGAAATTATTTTCTTAGCGAAAAGACTTTCCTGCGAATAAAATCACGTATAAAATCAAATGAGATAATAGCACATATATACCTGAACGCAGCTACATATTTTCATCCTTCGTGCGAGTTTTCATGTCAAATTTTACACTCGTTAGCTCAGGATCGTATATTTTACGTGTCCGTAGGATGAGATCATCTTTTGCCAGCTGACGCTGGTTGGACAGGCTGGTTTGCCTCGGTTTTAGCCGTTGGAGGATGGATTCTGAAACGATGCATGCACAGTCGTGGTTGAGGCTCGCAATAGTAAAAAAAAAAAAAGTAAATAAATAAATAAACAACTTGGTTCTTCCGCTTTCGTTACAATGTTAATTAATTTTTCGTCACCTCGGACGAAAATTCTCAAAATGCACGAGAAGAGCGTACAAAATGAGTAATTTCGTTACTTCGTGCAGACGCGGGCTTGACCGGAAGTCGAGATTTACCGGGGCTCTCGCTTCGCGTTCAATTATCGTAACTCTAGCTCATCCGGTAAACTCGGTCGTCTCTAATTCTCGTAAGAGTCATTCGCTCTTGCGTTTCAAGGTAAAGGACATTTGCGCCGCATAAAGATGACTCAGGAATGACTGGACAACGGTATGTACGTGTCTTATAATTATTCTAGAAATGAATAATCAACGCGAGATTTTCACCTCAAATTAACGGAGATTGTTATTATATCGTACAAATATATATCTCACACAATCGTCGGTACGAATATTGTATTTATAATGTACATACGTCACTGCACAAGGCAGGATACCAGCTATCTATGTATAGTCGTCGCAAAGGAATGGCTTATTATAGTCTTTCTCATCTTGCAGAAATTTCACCAACACTTTTACGGTCTCGTACACTTCGCTCCTTCTTACAGGCTCGTTGCAACTACGCATGCATTATATTCCCCCAGGAATACGTGCACTGCGGTATGTTGCCCTACCTAGGACCTTAAAATCTAAATATATCCTTACGGAGTGTAAAATTGGCGTATAGAGGCGGAAAGGAAAACCGCGAGGTGCGGTCTCGCGTGCCTAGAATACGGTCGAAGAGAATCTCGTGATTCGAAAGATTGGCTGTAGCTTACTATTAGTTAGTCATAGTTTGTCACCGTGTACTCGAATATACATATAGTATAATATGCAGGTACGTGAGTAGGTAAATGATTAACATTTAGCTGACTCCTTGTAGTCGTTTCTGACGTAATGGTTTTTTAATCCAGATTTTCGTAAGTTGAAAGTTTCTGCCTTTTAACAAATTTTTTACAACCTTAAAATTAAAAATTAGTGTTGCGACCTTTTTTATCTTGTAAAAGACACTTAGGTCGAACAAATAAAAAAAAAAACAATTCAAGTAAAAATATGAAATCGCTTATATACCAGATAAAGGTGTCAGCTAAAGGTCAAGGACTAATGACAGAATCGCGTCTATAATCGGCAATTATTATCTAAACTTAACAAATGAGTAAGAGTTGACTTGATAATCGTCTGCTTTGTTCGGACTTTCTCTGATATACTCGAGTAGATGTACCGCAGTCGTATAAATATATTGATTTAGTCTTGAGGTTTTATATACAGGGGTCACATACACCTGAATGAATACCCATATCGAAGTTCGACAACCTCGCTCGTCGGCCCGGCAATGCGAATATTACATTTTTATACCGGCACAGTATAACCGCTGCAATGAGTTGGAATTATTTGTGGAAAAAGCGTCATATAAATGATTTACGGGAGTTGATACCGCATTGCAGTGGTTTTATATTATATATATTATTATTATATATATTAGTACATATATATATATATAAATATATATATATATTATAGCTATAGCATATCGTCTGCTTGTAAGAAAGAATTCTTTCGCCAGAGATTATTTCTCGTGAAGACTCTGAGAAGACCTCTGCCGAGGATGTGGAGGGCGACCGCAGAGTTAGGGAGGGAAATATGTAAGGTAGTCGGCATCATCGGCAGCTGCGCTCTGCCAAAGGCGTAGAATATAAGAAGCTGCGGAGCTCGAAGAATCGACGAGACGATGAAGAGAAGAACCCAGGCGACTCCTAGGAACGGCGAGGAGAAGAGAGAAAAGGAGAGAGATAGAGAGAGAGAGAGAGAGAGATGAAGGAGAAGGACGAACACCTGTCGTTTTTAAGAAAGAAGGAGACGTTGGTCCCATCAGCCAGGTGTTCGAATCCCGAGGAATCCCTTTTCTCCACGCTTTATCCTGGAAGCCTGCTGGCCGTTGGTCGTTTTCTTTTGTACAGATTGAACCACAGTTTTTCACGGTCCAGCAGTTAGACCTACTTGCAGAGTCCAGCTTTGCGAATGACGAGATGAAATACCGATGCCCCATGATCGAGAATTTCTTCCTAGTTTGATGGAGTAATGCGATGATTGCTTGTTTTGTACCTTATACACTCTTCGTGCTGACAGCCATAAATTTTACTCGAGCCACGCGATTTATATTCCAGAGATTTCGTAATGTATTTGCGAAATGTTTTTCAGAAAGTTTTTATTTTTATTTTCTCTCACCATTTTCTTGGTGGTTCTCAGATTTTATTAACGTCTCATTATCGAATAATTGAGAAAAATTGTTAATATGCAACTTTCAGATTGTATAAAATTCAATATACATTAACAAAAAAAAACATACTTGTATTTTGCAAAGACAACTCCATGAGAATCATTCTAATACTGCACATTGATGAATTTTTTCCTGATGTTTCGTTACTTTAACATTACTAACTTCAAGCTCTACGAATTATACATGATTCGACTTCATAGGCTTACACAATGTGCGACCAAAAAAAAAAAAAATGGGTTATAACTGCAATATTGATCCGCGTATTCTGATTGTATGATCTATTATCAAGGGGTAACAACTCATTCTGGCTTCAACGTAAGGATGTCGGGTTCGTCAGTGCTGAAATTTTCAATGAATTATTACATCCATTTTTCATCCCATATATATCATACATTACTGACAAGTAGAAAAAGGCTTTTGAAACACTATCTATCCATTCAACAATTGTTTCAATATCCATTAACAATGGGAAAAATAATAATAAAAAACAATGAATGGTATATAATGAATGAAAACGTTGGTAGTTTTTGTCTGCAGACCTGTACAGAGTTCAACTGCGTCTCTGCAGTCTCCTTTACAATTTCTCTTCGTATAGACATCTATTATATTCAACAACTAAGCGCTAATTGGAAGTCGTATATATACTTTCCAATTCTGCTTGATTACGGAGACGAACGAACAGAGACGTTCTGAGCAAAATTTGGTTGATAACATCGAAAAATTGCATGGCATCTTCCTATTTTGGTAGAAAAATATTGTATCCGAGTGCAATAGCCAAAGCGATAGCAAAAAACAACTAAATAATCTTTCGGTCTTTGGTCAGAATTCCTAGCAGTTTGAAATTAATTTTCATAGTAGAACTTTTCATACCGATCGTAAATTCGATTGTCCAGCTATATTTCAAATGGGTTACTCAAGTTTTACTGTAGAAATAAGAAGAAATCTTTTTTTCCCCAAGACTTGCGATTAGTTCGCTGTTTTCTGCTGCACGTATCAGTGTTAAATCAGGGTTGAACTGCCCGTGCATGAGGTAGGATCGTATCAATTTCAGTGTCTTTCGGTTGTCGGAGAGGTAGGAAAGGAAGCCCGTTGCTCATGCCTGTGCAGGGTGGCTACTCGTTCGGAAAATCTATAAAGTCGGGAAATGTCGGGGAATTTTAGAACATACTTGCAGTTGTTGTTAAAAATCGCGTGAAAATTGGTATTTCTATGTAATCTATAAATCTTTTCGACTATTATGTAATAATTCGAATCGCTGTCCACAATTTTAATTCCTCGGATGTTTTTTTTTAAATTCTTATTTTCCTCTCTAACTTCGTTAGATCGTTAATATTTATTTATACAGAATACAGATAATAGTAATGATCTCCATTAAAACGTGAATACATAAATACTTGATGTCTAAAATACGTTCGTAATAGCATTGATGACCTTCTGTTTTTTATGAATGAACTATTATGAAACATGAAATGAATGAAATAACAATTTCAACGTTTCTAGAAATATGCAGAAAGTATTGCGTAATGCGATTACGATTGAAGCACGAAGATGAGAAAAAAAACGATTGATTTAGTCAGCAAAACCGGGGAAATTTCGAAAATTTTCATAAATGACTTTAAAAGGATTGGCCAGCCTGAGGGATGTAGAAAGGTTAGGAATAAATATCGAAATTTTCTCAAGCACGTGAAAACATGTCTGAAAAAGTTGAAAAATCTAGAAACCGCAAACATACAAAAGTTCAAAATATATCTAAAAAGTTCAGAAAGTATGTGGAAAATCAAAATACACAATCATCGGAATTCTGTCTTAATCTTTGGCTTTCTACAATCATTCCTTACATTAATTCCAACGATTCCGTGCAATTATTTTAACCCTCTGCAATACTTTAACTCAATCTTTTCTACACCTCGACTTTTGACTACGAACCAATCTTCTACCTTTCGAAATCCTACGAAATAGATTCTCGCGTGTTTGATCATTCTCTATACCGCGACCATTTAATTTTTTTATCATTCCACACCGACCCTCCCCCCCCCCCCTCCCACGCTCGTGCCTATTTAACAACGCATAACGTATAACGTTAAACATATTCTCACGCCTCACGCACGATCAGCTAGGATTTACCGAGAGGTTTTCTCTGCTCCCTGGTGTGCGCGGATGCGTCGCGGGGGGAGGATGAGGATGATGTCGAGGATGAGGGGGATGAGGGGGATGAGGGGGATGAGGGGGAGGGTTTAGCCTCCGTGGCGGATGGCTCGGCGTTCTTCTTCCTCCTCGTATGCAGCGCCGGTTTGCCCTCGACGACGACGGCTTGGCGCGAGAGGATTGGGATGTGGAATTGCACGTGACCTAGCATTTTAATGCGCACCCCCACACGCTTTGAATCTCGCGTGTATGTATCCACATACGTACGTTGAGCGCAACGTTGATGTATGCGTTCATGTATACCCGTTAAAACAAACACTGTCGCGCGCCTCCCAGAAATCGCTGAAAATAATGCACCGACGCTCGGCGTCCATGTAATACGGTTCTGAATCTATATGCATGCACGTATTTGTACACACTTGTACGTACATACGTGTTTGTGTGTGTGCGTTAGTGTATATATGTATAGTAGACGAGGATGATCGGGCTACTCGATCCTCAAGGCGACGATGGTCGCGTTTCTTTGATTTTTATCTCTAATTCGTTTTATTCGTATTTTTTTTTTTATCTTTACGGTCAACTGTGACAAATTTCATACCAGCAATAGCCCTTTTTTTATTGAATTTATGGATATTTCGATTGATTGTTGTAATTATTTTTTAATACTTGCGTCAATAACGACAGAGAATTTTTATTTTTCAATTCATTCGTTTCAGTTTTTATTATTGTCATCGATTTTAATAGAATAAGGAAAGTTTTTCACGTACCTATCCTAAACTCTGGAATAACTACAAAGAATTTTTTCGATAAATTTTGAAACGAATTTTGCTGTATATATCTATGCTTTGGTATTTTTCCTTGTACTTTAAGTCTTGTCTCAAGTTATATCTCGTCGAATCATGAATTATAATTATCCCGTGGTAAGATTGTCAGAAAAGTATGCGCGTGAAAAGCTTCCACACCTCGGTATTCCTCTTTTGCACCTTCATTAAATTTCAATCCTCGTTACTTTAATGAGGCAATGAAAAAAAAAAAAAAATTATGCGCATGCACCGTTGCATCTTTTGTTCAGGCTTATGCATTGCTTGTAACGCAATTCACGCTGATACAGTTGTGTATTATTTAACATACACCGGTGGAGTGATTTTCAATACGAGCAGAGTTAGTAATTCATTTGAAGAAAATTTTCAAGTGTCCATGTCCCCGTGCATTTCGACCTTAGGTGTATATACATACATTTCGAGATACCGACACACCGTCACGTGACTCATTTAATTCTACTTCTATACGAACGCTTTCTTCGTATTCATAAGTGTGCGTGTAAGGGTGTGAAACAGGGTCCCTTGCTAACGGCCATGCGCCCAACTGCGAGGGTGTGAAAAGGGTAACCTTAATAACAAGCCACCGAGTGCGAACGAGTTACGAGTTCTCAAGACTCGAAACTCCGTGATAGGTAGGTAGGTAGAATGCACTTTACATCATCTTTACTCTTCGTCCTCCGGAGCGGATATCGAGCATTCGGCTTTTATCCAACTTTATGCAGTACCTCGATATAGAAAAATCCCCAAACTGTATCAACGCGAAATTGCAGCAGAAGTATGATTGCGATGATTTAATTTTCCGCATATTTGGCGCAAGTGTTAGTGGAAATATCGTATAAAACATTAGTTTTCGAAGGCGCTGGTATGAACACAGAACAAGACTGCATCGGTTGATTGCACGCCGGTGCATCTGTTTATTAATGTCATGTCAGGGAAAAAAGGGTTGCGCTCACGAAGCTCATATCCTCCTCTCGGTGGAGCCGAAAAGCTTAGTTGTTTTGTCGCGTCGTAAGAGAAATATTTGGAAGTTGTTGTTCTCGATGCTTCTCTCCATAGTTTGGTGTGAAAAAAAAGGTGTGAAGGAAAAAAGGGATGTTCTTATACGGAAGTGAGGCATGTATGAATGATCCATCTATATGCAAGGAAAACCCAGCTGCTGTACATCCTAGGATTATATGTACACCGGCTTTATAAGCGATACGGTGACGACGTCGACGATACGAGACTCTCTGAACCAGCTTCTTTTCAACCGTTTTCTTCATCCTCGCCGTAAATATCGATCCTTTCCACTCGGCGACGCCCAGCAGGCAGTTTGCAGTTTGCCACGGAACGTTGAGTCGCGTCTAGTATGTTGTATATATATAGCTTTAAGAAAATGTTTAAAATAAAACGGCACTTCAATTTACCCCGATAACTAAAATCAACAAAGACCTCCTTTCAGCTTTCAGATCGAAGCGTTTATTCAAGCCCAAAATGCAACTAACTAGACGGAAACTCGCTTGCTGCAAGATCAGCCGAACCAAAAAGCTTCATTAGGTTTGTGTGTTGACGTAACTCATCGCGTCAGGAGTTAGAAGTTGACGTCATGTATCTTTTTATAATTTTTTTTCACCGTAATTTATTAAAATCTGTCAAAATTTGTTCCCCGTTCGAGCATCTAATATTTTGCCTTCGTAATTCAACGCGTTTCATATTTTTCACAACTTATCTGAACCATGCACCTCTAATATACGATATATTCGACGATTGCCACATCGTTTGATGCATTTACACACGTATTATACACATGATACACTTGGCGCATCGACGTTCCTGCACTCCCATTACGGAAACTTAATAAATATACATGCACGGAGAACATCCGTTCATTGTTCTAAGGGTCGCTTACTTTATAGTTTACCGATTAGTAATCAGCTACCAGCAACCTTAATTGGCCACAATGTCTGAACACGTGGTATAAAACCGAAGAGTCTGCAGACTACCGAATCGATGACCTCGATAAATTATCATGTACAACAACTCGCTTGCTCATCCTAAGTTTCAAGTCGTGGCACGAACTGGAATTTTTATTTTTTTCAAAGTAAATGTAACATCGTTGGGGATACTCGATAACCTCAGGCATGTCTAAAATTTCGCATCTAGTTCTGATATACAAGATACTTGTCTAGCTTCTTTTTACGCAAAATTCAACCATCATTTCAATAGTCTTGAAAACGCGATTAATGGAAGCACTCAAATTCCGATTATCGATACGATTCACGCGCATTAACGCTTCGGTGTTTGTAAACCATCAACTGAAGCGACTATGGTCGTAACTCGTATTTTCAATTGATACCCAAATGTGCCAGGTGTAAAAATTTGATACCAATATCGTTAGGCGTCTGTCTTCATCGAAGTTACAACGTGCTCAGAAGTGGAACTACACACCAAAGTGTTTTGCAAGGTATATAATACTTGCGCAACGTTCTCTTTATGTGCCTACATAGTTATCTGTTAAAGTAGTAAAATACTTGCTGAAAACCGGTCATCCCACCACTTACTCACTACTCGGTCGGGCAACCTACCTGCTAAACACATACAAGGCAGAATATCGTACACCTGCCGTTCTTCCGAGACTGGAGCGCCGCAAATTGCATTCGAGTAAAAAACGTGGCGAGATACGCACGCGAAAATTTAATCCCCGTTATTGTCTTTTTGGTTTTTCATTTCCCTGATTGAACGTTCGAGGAAGTCAGGTACGATCTTCTGCTCAGAAATACTTGCATGATTTTATATTTAATCAAACATTTTGCATATTCTATGGACGTAGAGGAATATTTAACGTGTACGATGGGCTTGTGATCAATCTTATAGCATTTTCAACAAGATTACGTATTGTGTATATTTTTTTTATATAGAGGTGCAGCAGTCTGCATGGGCGTTAAAAGAGAAAACAGTTATATTCTGATGTATACGACCGAAGCAAATATTACAGTCACATCGTACACGTGGGATTCGGTAAAATTGTCGATTCTAATGATTTCGTTTTTTTTTTTATCTTACTATCCTTAACCAATTTTTGGGCTTTCGCAACATTCGGGGCGAATGTTTAAGCGGTGATGTTTGAGGAAAGTTTGGGCTACATTCGAAGTATGTTGCAGGATAACTGTGCAGAAAAAATGTTAAAATATTGCAAATTTAAAGCAGAATATAACGTTTCATCCTTTAACCATTTCAAAGTAAATAATTTCTATTTTAAGTCGTTTAAACGGTATGATATTTATTTGGTATAAAACCGGCCTTCTTTGGCTCGTAGGACTCTGGAAAAGTAATTAAACCTGGAAATTGATGGGTCTAAACCAACTGCAACCCCGTAAACATGAGCTTGCGGTATTTGAGAGGCCGACAATATTCCATGATTGATACCATGACGATGACACCGAGACATTGGGTTATGCATCAATGTACAATTCTTGTCGAGAGCGTAGTTTGACCAACAAGCCCCGACAAATTGAAAAGACTTTCGTGTCGGGAGAAAGGCTTAAGGATTTTGGACTCCACGTTCACACAATAAACAAAGAATAAAATATGAATATCGCGTGTTCTTCTTTGCGTTTGTGCGATTGTGGCGTGTAATTGAACCTCGTGAACTTTGGGAGGCTTTGGAGTTTCTCTCAACATCCTCTTTCGTTCACTTTCCTTGTTTATTTCTCTTTAGCGGTTCCCCCCCACGGTTTTATATAATTACTAATCATTGCTCTAATTTACCGGCCCCCGGAACAGCGGGTAAAAAGGCACCAGCCGCGCAGGGTCGTTAGGATTCACATGATCTTTGAAACGACGCACAGACTCTTCCGTCATGATCTGTATAGTTTTTATTTTTCCAAGATAAATTAGTCGCTGGACCGTAGTCGAGTTTGACTCGAGTCGCAGCTTTCAGGGCATTCTTGTGTCACGTGTATAACAGTTTTCTTCATCTATTTTCTGGCTACTCTCCGAGCTCGCTCCTCCTCGGTGGTGGAATACCCACCCATGCTGCCCAGCTATAATGATTCGTCGTGGCTTTTGTGAAACGCCGACAGTTTCGGGCGGTTCTTTTAATTTTCTTTTTCTTCAATTTCTTACACAATCTGCCAGCCGTCGCGTTGCAAACGCAGCGTGAAAAGGTCGTGGAAAAAGAAATTAGGGCTTCTCGTTTACAATCAGCTGTCGAGACGTCGCGGCTTTTGCTGGGCTCTTCTTACACCGCGCTCCTATAAGCATTTGGTACTACGAATGGTCAATTGAACGTGGGTGTTAACATCCTCATAAAAGATTACGATAAACAAACACCAACGAGCTCGATACCCGCCGACACGCGTTATAGGAGAGGTGGTGCTATATCTGATTACCACTGTTTTCCACCCACGCAAAAGGGTTTGCGCTCCACGGAAATTCTACGACGTTTTAATAGTTATAAATAAGTTGGGCACTTTGTCATACGAACTGTACCGTCTCCCACGTGCTAATTACACCAGATGAAATTACACCAGACTGCCGAGGAATTCGCGTTATTTTACCGGAGTAATGGTAAACGTATTCCAACAACCGGTTACTTCCGTGCCTTTCATCATTGCATGAGCGTAAGCGCGTTTATTAAAGCTCTGAACGGCCCTTTGAAAGTACAAGTGACCTAATTCGACATCGTTATATGTATATCCAATGTTTCTTCTCCGCGCGTTTTATACACGCTATTGTTTAGTCCCTGAATATCAAAAGGGGTAAAATTTCAGGCGATAATTTCTTATCACGTGGAAAAGACGTGTGACTAGAATCGATTTTCTTAATCTGTCGCGTCTGCAGGCGAGTTTAAGTTTGAAATCTAGGAAATGAGGTATTGTTGTAAAATCTAAAAAAATACCAATTTATATTTCGGTATTAGACAAAAAACAAAAATAAAAAATGAGCACGAATTTAACCCCTCGTGGACGAATACGTATCCTATTGCATCCAGTTTATATATTTATATATACTGTATACTTTCAGTGCTTGTCTTGAAGTATATAAAAGCGTGCAGCTATCTGGTATGTATAAAGTAATGGTGCGATGTATTAATAGACCCGACGATTTATTT
Organism: Neodiprion lecontei; assembly: GCF_021901455.1. Lineage (NCBI taxonomy): Eukaryota > Metazoa > Arthropoda > Insecta > Hymenoptera > Diprionidae > Neodiprion > Neodiprion lecontei. The sequence continues at coordinate 36,551,922 of NC_060262.1, forward strand.
ACTCAGAATTAATGGGGGTCTTATGGACAGTGTGTTATACATCGACGGTACAAATGTAGTCTGCGTTGTTAACAAAGATTCACTTGAAAATAAAAATGAAAGAAAAAACGGGAATCAACAACGCCGACCGCAATATGATGGTAAAAATAGAAATTTGATGGGGAAAAAATGTGTGTATTTTCTCGATAGCTGGAGTGTCTCTCTTCTGCGTAGCTAGCCGTGGAACGATACATAATGTAAGGTGATAAAAATACCCATAATATCTTCGACAAATGTGTTCTTGTCGTCCTGGGTATTCGTGTGTTGTACAGAATCTTGGACAAAACCATAAAGAAGATCCCTTGCGACGTTTTTCCAAGTTTCCGGCCTTCGATTTTAATCTAATCCTAGCTTGTTCGACTTAAAAACATCTTCCAACTCATGCGATAAGTTTTTAACAACCGAGCAGCGATTGCATTTGACGAGGCGTATAGAAGAGCACAGAAGGAGCAAAATGAAGAATCGAAATTCACCGCGTAAGTTGGCGGCGGTACTTAAATGTTACAACGAGGAGAACATATACTATATATATATGTATATATGTAATTGCCTCACTGAAAGATAAAAAGCTTTTGTCTCGTTGTCACTTTGAGATTTACACTGCAGAGAAAGAGAAGAGTTGCCGCAACGAGAGGAAATCGTGAAATAGGTATGAAACAAGATGTAGAACGGAAAGGAGATAAAATCTTAAATGGTATCCGTATCGTTTCCTCTACAACTCTGAATATTTCGTTTGTACTCACCCAAAGAGTATCGTTGACGCTTGCTGATAAAGTTGAAAGCTTTGTCCTCCATCCGGCCAGTGAAAAGAATCTCCGGATGATATGACGTAATGGGTGCAAAAATTTTCTAGTCGGTCGAGATGAAGAAAAAAACGAAGAAAAAAAAAAGATTAAAAGACATCGTTTCAAACGGTTGCATAGTTCATTCGTTCGAGTGTAGAAAGCAAAGTGCAAGAAAACACCCGAGCATAAATCAGCACTAACAGTACTATCATTAATAACAGCCGATTATGCAAGTTATACCTCTTGAGAAACAAAAGTAGAGGAAATCGACAATCAGAAGCAAAGAAGGAGAAAATAAACTGCAGAGCTGAAAGCGAACCGGAAACGGGATGAATTCTAAGCCATTATTGTAACATCTATAACGAAAATTCCTGTCGCATATTTTGCGGTACACGTGTTGGTGTGCCATTTGAAAAAAAAAATATAGCACGTCATACGAAATGCAAACGATGTTAAAAATGCGTAATTAACTTACGACAGCTAAATACTTCAACGGTATTTGACACCTATGTTTATGGGCGGTATTGGATTATATTTCATTTATGCAATTCCGGGTCGAGAAATTTTCTCCTGTGTTAAACTTTGCATAAATATATGAAAACAATATAAGAACGGAACCGCTCTGTGATTCTGGTTTGATCATGCGGCGAAATTTTACTCTGAAAAGGAATAACGAGTAGTAATACGATGACGTGATAGAATGGTTCTAATTCAAGTGCAAGATCACGATGATTAATTAGCACCGTAGTTAAACTGCAGCTGGACTCTTCCGAGCCTTATTGGACTTAAGCCTGAATATTTCTACCATTGGGTCCAACCCAATCATTAATTACTACCAATTATAATTGAGGAAGTATGTATGGGAAAATGAGTAATTTCATTTTATATGCTCGAAGGAACGAAATTTCAACGAAACTAATCGAATTACTGGTGGTTACTACGAACGCGTGGAAACACGCTAGAACATAAAGGCGTTACGGATAAGATATAGATTCCACCCTTTCACGGTGATAATAAAAGTACAATGAACCTCGCGGCATTTATAAATGCGCTAAGCATTCTTGCCTCGCGATTTCTGAGTAGTCAAAGTAATGCTTTAATTCCGACGCGAGCGTGTTTGTTTGTGAAGAATATCGACCTGGTCGACGGGTATTTTCCAAAGCTAACAATGAGTTGTACGAACGGTAAACGTGCAGTGTAAGCTGATACATAGTAACACTTGAGTATCATCTTACAATAAGTAAGCTGCAGGTAAAGTTGAAAGCACTCAAAGTCGACATAAACCACTACCCTAAATTTTATCTCCACTTTTCGATCACGGATTTTATTTTAAAAATGTTTTTAAAACACCGTTTTCAGCAGCGAACTGTAACGTCGCGGTTGCTGGCTAGCTAAACCAGATTTAGGATTGAAGAAAAAAAAAAAACACCCCGAAGACGAAAAAAGGACAAGTCTAGTTACTAATAGCTCCGTGTAGAAAATCTGGCTACACTAACCCGTTTCTCGTGGTTAAAACGAAGAGACAGACAACGGGAAAACAGCCGGTTTCTTTACTTAAGGTTCTCCAGTCGAGTCCGATCGCGTGCAGAGTGCTGCTACATGGCCACACGTTTGTTTATTAGCAACAACCGACCGACAGGTTGGCGTGCATCCGCATTCGTCGTATGTGACACCGTATACAGAAGCAGGAAATGAATCCCGCAGGTGTCAAATTAATATTGACTTCCGTCGGACGAGACGTTGTACATATCAGCCTATCGATACGTGTCCAACTGTCCATGGCACGGTGCGACTGGACGAGGAAACTTTTTTTTTATCCCAACATTAATCAACGCTGCTAATTTCCGAGCCGTGAATCAATCGGAATTAGTTTTTTCAGGTCAAGCAATCACGTGTACATAATTAACGCTGTTAAATTGAGTAAGGGAAAATCAGGTTACGTAAATTAAGGATTAACCCGGCGAGAGATACACTCAATACTTATAATTACTGCATGCAGAGCGCAGATTAGACGTGCAGCTATGTCACGAGTAAACCGCATTCAGTGCAGACATTTCGCTAATGAGAAAATAGAAACACGAAAAAATGAATAATTTAATCGCTTCTGGTACGTGGTGCTCTGAGTACTTTTTCGCAGAACGGGGTCACGTAGTTCTTACTCTAGTTTGAAAATTCCTACGATTTTCAAACGCCCTCTCGTGTGTTCCTCGCTCGCTCCACATTGCTGAACCGGTTTCTATGCTTAATTGAGATTCTGCAGCGTCGTCGCGAATTCAGGCTGGCAGCCTTTAGTTGCGGAGTGGATCGGTGAGGTGTATTTTCTTCGACTCACTCAAAAGTTTGATACTTGGTGAAACGGGTTCCATATTCCTCTTTTCAAGAATCTGGGAGTGTCGTCAGAGAAATTGACACGCGACATTGATGAAATAGTGTCCTATCGCAGTATCATCATCGACGATGTGCCCGCTAATGGATCCTTGTGTAAAGGACGAAAATAGTCCTTGAATAGTATAGAAATAACGTCTGTCGACGCAAGCATCCCTAACGATAAGTTTTTCTTCACTCGCAATTAATGGCTTCGGAAAACATCGGGGGTTGAGGAAAGAAAGCTTTTCGTACGTAGTTCTCAGTTGACCATTACTCGTAGCAAAAGTGTATCTACACTTCGTGCACGTATGTCAGGGTGAGAGAAAAACAGGCACGTGGTGGCCAGATGCTGCTGCGAAGAGGCCCATGAACGTGATCCTTCATGATTTGCGACATGGTGTAACGAGTATACAAGGGTGTGTGAAATTTTTGAGAGACTCTTAACCAACGAAAGCTTCGTAACCACTCCCCTTGTTGATTTTACAGAAATTTATTTTTACTTTCCCCAATTCTTGTCGCGACGACCCGCAGACGTTGCGGAGTCGAATCGATAGATGCGCCTCGCTGGCATCTGCGCCGAGTACCTATCGAGAGACTCTGTTCAATCCAATATATCCGCAAAGTTGTACTCTTTTTTTTATGCAGAGATCACTGCCGCGCTTCTTCCAATTTGATCTCGCGTACGCGGAGAAAACGCCTGCGGATAGTTTTGTCATTTTCTTTTCCCTCTTATATCTTTCCTTCTTCTCTGCCTCGATTCCATCGCTTCTTCGGCTCATTCGAGGCGTGTAATTACGTGTCAGGTATGCGAAACGATAAGCTTGATATTTCTGGAGCAGAGTCACGTGTCGTCCTTATAGGTATACGTCTATCACCCACCAGGCTGTAAACTATAATTCGAGACTTGTTTTAGCAGTGTCCGGTTTCTGCACGTTCTGTAGACAGACGCTCATCGTTTGCACAAAGGAATGTCCTGATTGTCGCTTTAAGCTGGACAACCGCTTGATTGCGGACTTGAGGTTTTGCCAAGGCGAGCGTGTTGCGAGTCAATTTATTCGCCTCGAAACTGAGAGTGAAAACAGCTGATTAGATTTCTCTTGTATGTTTTTTTTGTTTTTTCATTTCTTTACTTCCATTTCTTTCGTCCACCGATTCGTGCGAGAGATGCCGGTTTTAATCTTCTTGAAATTTTAATACAACTTACTTGCTGCGGTGATTAAACCGGATATTATTTTTCTCTGCTTCAGTATTCGCTGATGACGAATCTATGGGGCCGGTTTTTATCAAGGAACCACCGAATCGAATTGACTTTTCCAACGGCACTGGAGCTGTGGTCGAATGTCAGGCTAGAGGAAACCCCCAACCGGATATTATTTGGGTACGAACTTCTGATGGAACAGCTGTCGGCGATGTCCCTGGACTTAGACAAGTGAGTATTATATCATAACACATTTAGCATCAATGTTTAATCAATATTATACATATAGGTATATTTAAACGTACGTATATATAGATTAATGCGCGCGTTTTGCGACGAGAATAAAATTGGTTTGATTCCGCATTAATTTTCAGGTACTTCCCAATGGAAATTTGGTCTTTCCGCCGTTCAGAGCCGAAGATTATCGTCAAGAAGTACACGCTCAGGTTTACAGTTGCCTTGCTCGATCTCCGGCAGGATCGGTTCACAGTCGCGACGTTAATGTCAGGGCCGGTAAGTTTCGTTAATTTCATTTTTACACACTGTGCTGCATTTATTCCAGCTAGCGTATCCAGCGAGCTGACACACTTTCAAGTATTTATTGCTCAATGAGTTTTTACAGAAAATCAAGATACGTTCGGAGGAATATTCTTGAGAATCGTTATGGATAACTATATTAGACGTATATACTTTTTCTTACATTTCGGGTGAAATTACTAACAATCTTCATTTGCTTGATTATGTACAAAGTTTTTGGAATAATCGCTGGATGCGGACGATGAAAAAAGATGATCGTAAAATATCCGTTTATCCATGTTTCGTGTACAAATGACTTAAATACTGAAGATTGAGTATTTAGGGTCATTGTTTAAAATCTTGATTATAGTTGTAAATTGGCCACATGACGCCTGCCGCGTACGAATGCCTTCAGTCTTCTGGTATTTGCTTTATTTAAACTATCTTCGCAGATGTCAACTGCGATCCTTGATCTCCGAGTTATTGTCACTACTCGTTGCGTGTTGAAATCATGTAACTGCAAACGGATTCCGTAACTGAGTATTATTTGCGAACGAAAACCAGGGTGGCCACACACATGGAAAACCTGGAAATGTCAGGGGATTTTTAATTTTGTCATGGAATGAACTGGAAATATGAATTTTCTATCATGGGAATTGAAAATGATTTTCTCAGGTAACAAGTTTACTTTTTTGTCGTCGAGAAAAGAAATTGGCTCAGACTGACTTTTTTCTACATTAAATTTTTCTTCAATTTCATTTGAATTTGAATCGAATACTAGAGCTGGGAAAATGTCAGGGAAAACTAGGCTTTAAGTCCTGGAAAACCTGGAAATGTCATGGAATTTTTTTCCCAATAATTTGTGGCCACCCTGAAAACGAACTTTTGCTTTTCTGCTCCATGGATAAAACCAATATAGTCAATGGAGGCGCTTTTTTCATTCGTGTTATATAGTGTATTAAGCTGTCGCATATATGACAGAGTTTTGTATAAAGATTCGTTTTTATGCACAAAACTTAAAACAGATAATCAGATTCCCTAGATTGACAAGAGAGAAATCGTGTCAACGAACCTAGATAATACAGGGAATTTACGATCATTTCGTTTCACTCGAGGAGTTTTCAATCTTGTCTCGTATTTATTTCTAATATTTCAGGAACTTTCAGAAAGGAAGCAGCGACGTTTACTTCGAGTATATATAATATCTACACAATACGTATGCGATATTACATGCTATAGACCGCAGCCCATATATCGTACATCTGTATGTCACACTGTTATTTGATCCGTAAATTTCCATGTGTTTTCAGGCTGAAACCGCACATTCTCCAACCCTAAATTACATATACGAGTTGATCTAATAACTCGCCGACTTCCGTTCAGACGGAGCGTAATAAGTACGTATATGTATAAAGTTTGCCGCTCTGCCATTTAAGGGGTTAATAAACGTATTACGGTCTGGTGAAGTGAAACCGAGACTCAAACGTCCCAACATTTCGAGCATCGGCACTAAAGCATTCGGGATGCAAAAATGCGAAATAAAAATGAAACAAGTTACCGTTAATCGTCCGCAGATAATGAGATACGGGAATACGCTTTACTGTAAAAAAAAAAAAAAAATCCTTTCGTTTATATATTTGCTATTTTTACGAATGATGCGCGCTTCGTAGTAAAGGCTGATCATCTATTTATGCGAATTTACATTCATTGTCAGTGCTAAACTTCGCGAGTCATTATTTCCTCAAGGCGTAGACGCACACATATGCATTCAAAATAATTAACGGAACATCATGTGTTCAATACAAAATATAAATAACGAAATTATAATATTTTCAAGGAGTTGGAATTTGGAGCACGGTACGAAACTAGAAATTCGATATTTCATAAAATTCCTACTTGGTTTGTCTTGATTGTAGTATATTTCTTAATGGAATGCGGAAGTCTGCAGATAGATAGTGCCATGAATTAATTTACATATTGTTAACAATATGTCTATCTTGTGATGTTTTCTTTTTTTCACCGCAAAAATAATCTTTTTACGGATGGCTTGTATTTAAACAGTTTTCTGGGTATCGGGGAATGTGCGGTTCATGACAGCGTAATGAATTTCTGAAATATCTTTCAGCTTGTCGTCAACGACCGGGTGTCATTCAAAGTTTCGCCACGCGAACGATCGATAAAAATTTATCGTTCGATCGACGTGTCGAAGAATTGATTATTACGTGTCTGCAGCGGTATATTTTTAAATGTTTTTATTTATTTTCATTCCCATTAATGACAGTGGTGGCACAGTATTACGACGTCGATGTGAACAAGGAATATGCCATCAGAGGTAACAGCGCAATAATGAAATGCGTCGTCCCATCGTTCGTCGGTGACTTTGTTAAAGTTGTCTCTTGGCACACTGACCAGAACGAGGAATTCGTAGCAGGGGATGATTACGGTAGAATGTCAAACGGATATTACGTTACATGTCAGAGAATAAAAACCCATCGCCTTGAATACACTCGAAAAATCATAATTCTCGGTCACGGGCAGATGGCGCTCGCAAATTCCAGCATACTATAACCCATAACGCCTCGTGTTTCGAGTTGAGAAGAATGGGGTTCGTTGCTCGGTTATTTCAGGCTGTTTTTAGGGGAAAATAAAGGCTCGGTTGTTGAGGGCCCTTTGTAAACCACGGGGGGATTACTAGGGTGCCGATTCTTTGAGGGTGTCTTTTAACGCTAAAACGCAAACGTTATACGCGAAGTGCTCTCATGTATGGGGGAGACTTATCCACCTGCTAGACCTCTGTGATAATCAAATTTTACACGCCTGGTGGACGATTTTCGTTTTACAAATTTACCGCAGAAGCGAGAATCTCTCAGTGATAAAAACGACGATATGGCGGATCGATTTTTCAATCACACACTTACGTTTACCCTTCGCAAACACACGCGCGTACATACATATACATATTTATATATGACGTTGTACCTATGCGTACGTACATGGGGGCACACGAATATACATAGTTAACTACCAAGCACCGTGATTGGTCCAGGACTTAACGTATCTAGTCCAATTCGTTTTTAACTCGTTATCTACGCTCGCTAATAATTGGCGAATATTGCCAGCGGTGCTCCCACTTGTACACATGTACGTACATACATGCCGCGTTTTAGCCCTAGACCAGCAATTTGTGGCACTGTATGCGCGCAGGCATCGGTCGGAAGATAAACATTGCGATTACCGTATTAACAATACTTGCATGTTGTCGCCAGACAAATTACCCACTGTAGAAAATTGGCGGAAATTTGAAGGGCATATCGTGGAACCGCCGAATGATTTTTTAAACTAAATACATCCGACTGCCCGTGACGGAATTAAATTTGTTAGCGTACCTACGCGATATGCTGCTGTCAACGTCGTCGAATATTTTTCTCTGTATTTCACCGGTCATTTTTACATGTAAACATAATATGTTCTCACTGTCGAAATGGTAGATTCAGACGAATCACGTGACTTGAATGAAACTCCTGGCCAAATGTCGTCCAACTAGTCGATTCGATGAGACCCTGCTTCGTTGTTGAAGTGTACTAAAGGAAGACGGTCCAACGTCTATTGTCTTATAAATATTCAACACCATTCGCCGAATTGGATTTGTACGACGATATATTGACTTGGCGGTCATACTTCAGCTGCATCTTTTATTCAGCTGAATCGTTTTGCACCCTAAACTGCGACTCGAGATCGCGCAGGACATAGGATACAAACTTTCATTGAAAGATAGATGTCCCCTCATATACCCAAGTACTTGAATCCCGCGTTGTTACACGGTCAGTTGATATAAAATTACTTCAATTCCATTTGTAGTCGTTCATCAGTACTATCAATCCGAGGTAAATAACGAGTACGTTATTCGAGGAAACGCGGCGATTCTAAAATGTAGTATCCCAAGTTTTGTGGCGGAGTTCGTTCAGGTCGTCGGATGGCAAGATGACCAAGGCAATGATTTTGGCCCTGAAGAAAATAACGGTAGAACCATGACATTTTCAAAGTCTACTATGTAAAAACAAAATATTACTGACTCATTTGTCGTTCCACTTTAGTAGCAAGCAGCGGCGTCGGCGTTTCACTTTCCGTCGTGTAACTGTGTATGAAAAAAGAGAAAATAATAAACAAAAAATAATGTATCATTAGGTAGATGAAACATCGCAAAAGCGAATCGTTGGTGCATCATCGTCATGTTGATACTATTTTCACCGCACTGTTTAGTCGTCACCCAGTACTACGAGGCTGAGGTCGTTTCGGAGTATGTGATTCGCGGTAATGCTGCGATTGTCAAATGCACCATTCCCAGTTTCGTCGCTGAATTTGTCTCCGTCGAGTCTTGGCAAGGGAGCGACGGCTCAAGCTATAGACCGTCTAACGACACTGGTATTCATATGGAAAAAAACACTTTGAGTCAAATTAAGGTATCCAATTTTCCTGGTGAACGCGAGTAGCGGCTAAATTTATTTTGCAATTGATATTCGACGTGCGAATCTTCCGAGGATATTTTATTAATACGCCCTTGTGCGACGTGGTATTCAACGTAATTCGAGAGCAATAATACTTTGTGAATAATGGGTCTTTTCTCTGGTTCTTTCTTTTTTTTTTCTTTTTTTTTGGTTCCAAATCGCTTTTTAGTGGTCACTCAACTCTATCAGCCTGAAATAATGACGGAATACGTGATCCGAGGAAACAGTGCAATTTTGAAATGTAGCATTCCAAGTTATATAGCAGAATTTGTTACCGTCGAGGCCTGGATTCGCGAGGACGGAGAAACTTATCTTCCTGGTCCTGTTCCAGAGCGGGGTATACGTATAAAGAGAATTTAGAAATTCGTAATTGATCCAACTGCTGATATCCTGTAACTGTCCGTCATGTGAATTCCTTGCTAATAAATCTTTGTACGAATTTCGTTAACTAACGTTATGTTTGCGGGGGCAGTTGTGTCGCAGTACTACGTCACAGAGGCTGAAAACGAGTATGTAATACGTGGGAACAGTGCTATTATGAAATGCAAAATTCCCAGTTTTGTTTCCGAGTTTCTTTTTGTGGATCAATGGACGGCCGACGATGGGAGCATCTATACAACTGGCACGGAATATGGTACACTATGGGACTTTGAGAGACGATATTTCGTAGATTTGATAACGGATTAAATTCCCCCACAGCCGTCCTGATAAATGACATCATAAGAGAAATTCCCATCAACGATTTCTTTCTACCCGCAACCTCGCAGATGCTGCCTTGTGAAAATCAATTTTATGCACGTTTTAAAAGTAACCTGAAATATTGGGGTTTGCGCGTTGCAGTGGTTCATCAATTTTACGAAACAAGAATCACGGACGAGTTTGTCCTGCGAGGGAATACGGCGACTCTGAAGTGCATTGTGCCAAGCTTTGTGGCCGAGTTTGTAGACGTTATCGAATGGAAGGCAGACGATGGGTCAAGTTACACTCCAGACAATACCGACAAAATGGGTATAACTGGGAAATCATGATACCTTACACTGTGTTCCACGCTACTGTATTATCAAAAAGCTATTCCAACGTAACTGTTGTACACCACGTGACAAAAACCTGACCGTACATTCACGATGCTTAGCACTGATATCTTTTTCTCTCACTTTTATGTGTCGTTTGAACAGTATCACGGTACTGTTCCGTATTCTACACAACTACCAGACATCTCTTATACTAACACCTAATTGAACGGATCTGGGGTCAGAGCACAGCGATGGACGTGTGCATTTGTAGCGAGTGTAAAAACAGTCATAGCCATGTGGTGTAACTGAATTTTATCGTCCAATTATTGAACAAAGTCACTAATGACGAAGAGTAAATTGTTTGAAAGGAAAAACATGTTGTGTCGTTTGCAGTGGTATCTCAGTATTTCGAAGCACAAGTTTACGACGTGTTTGCTATCCGTGGAAACGCAGCTATATTCAAATGTCAGATTCCCTCGTTTGTGGGCGATCACGTTGACGTTGTTGGTTGGATTGATTCGAATGGCGGAAGTTACGTTGCCGAGAAAGAATCCGACGGTACAAGAGTGCAGAATTTTTGTTTTTTTCTTCAAGTCCTCTCAAAAATCGTTTCCACGTAGTTAATCTATGAACCGGAAATCGTGTCTGGTTGCAGTGGTCGGGCAGCGGTACGCAGTGAATGTGATGGACGAACATGTCCTTCGGGGGAATGCGGCTATTCTCAAGTGCCATATTCCAAGCTTTGTTGCTGAATTCGTCGAGGTCGACTCTTGGGTACAAGATGAATCTACTAACATATACGCTAGGCCAGATTATGGTACATACATAAATCATTTTTTCTCATCTCAATATTGTTAATTGGTTTAGCGAATTTTTTTTCCATATCGTCAAGCTCAAAAGTTCGCCAATCACTTGAAAAATTGAAAAAGGGAATTACTACTACTGTACACAGTTATAGAACAGCACTGTTCTCTTGTAAACGTTATTTCTACTATAAATCTTGGAATCTAAATTAACAATCGAGTGAATCCGTGCTAGTTAATCTCAGTACGTCCGCCATGTACGATAAATCCACTCATAGTTATCTATTGCCTTTAATAATGTACGTATTTGCGTGTAATTTTCTGCCTGTATATAAATCCGTGCCGGTTGAATAGCGGATTTGGTGTCTTCCGTTGCGTAGTAAAAGTGATAACACTTGGTTTTCGCATAATTTTGGTAACATGTTTAATAGTATCCACGTTATACCTCTGCAACTGTAACAAGTGACATTTGAAAGGGGTAATCTTGTTGAAGTTCTGGAATAAATTGATCCATTGCAATATGAAACAAACATTGATCTTGAGTCTATAAGAATCGAGCCCATTGTCTGCTGTCTTTGCTAACGAAAAGAAATTCAACATATTATACGAGTATACTGACAATGAGCTTTGAATGTAAAGCCGTAAAAAAGATAAAAAATTTAAAAAAAAAATTCGATTTACATTAATATTAGACGTGTTCTGTTTGAATTGATTTATATGACGTTGACCGCCGCTGCTCGCGCTGCCCCCAGACCCTTTCCTCGGTACCTCAGACCTATCCTCAAGCCTGGACCCTTATTCCTGTACTTGTCATGTAGCAATTGTAACAGTAGTTGTAGCGAGCGAAGTAGCTTAGTTAGCTAGTAAATGTCAAAGGCTTGAAAGAGCACTTGGGGTCGCCTGTTACGAGGGGAGAAAAAATTCTTTTGTATTTAGAACGCGGACGTGTTTTACGAATGCGAAACGGTCCCGCATTATATGCGAATTATAACGCTAGATGCATTATTGGTCACGAAGTTTTTGTGCGCGGTGATACCGGATGTGCACCATTGTGGACGACATTCAAATTTCGTACGATTGTATGCATACGTATATCAAACTTTCGTTCTTTATACACCTGTTGAGAATAATCGTATTATCGTATTAATCAGCTTCTTTTCTTTCCTCGTATCGTGGTCGATCGACTAATTGGAAATTTCTGAAAATCAATTACTTAATTCTTGTCAATTTTAACTAATTATTCTAATACTTGGAAAAAAAATCCTTAGTTGTCAATCGAATATTTAAACAATCTTCAGCTCTTCTCTGAGCGGTTTTGAATTTAAGTTAGGGTCCGATATTTGAGTGGACGTAGGGTTTTTAGCTATGCATGCTGGTTAGAGTTCTATTACGTATTGCATTCTATACTTATCACCGATTTCATTAGCTCGATAGTGAGGAAATAGGTGAATTAATTATTGGCAAGATAATTCATCTTCGTAATTGTTCCACGTTACATGATTTCGTGAAAGAACTTTATCGCGTAGTTTTTTTCTTATCGTAGCAATGGTGATTGTGATGAATTAGGAATACGTAATAGAACTAGGAATAAATCTAGAAACTTGATTTGTTTATATTAATCTCCATATCTTATTGACAACAGATGGAAAATACCTGGTGTTACCCTCGGGAGAATTACATATCAAAGATGTCGGGCCAGAAGATGGTTACAAAACTTACCAATGCAGAACAAAGCATAGATTGACCGGCGAAACTAGACTTTCGGCTACCAAAGGACGTTTGGTCATTACTGGTAAGTTTTTCCCCTCTTCGTTTCATACATTCAAATCTAAATCTCATGACAATCCTGGTACATCGGTTCTCGAAGCATTGAAATATTTTTACAGAATTTTCAAGTTCGGCAAATATTTTCGGAAAATCAAATATCACGATAATTTTGAAATATGATTTTTAATTCAGTGGGTACAAAAATATTTTTGTGAAACGCCAGACTTTTTTCGTAAAATATTTTTCATTCAGAATTCGTGTAATTTTACTTTATCGATTAATAGTTGGAAGCAATAAACTTCAAGCTTATATGTCAAACGTTATCTTGCAATCATAACGGATTTCAAATAGTAAACCAGGAGAGTCAAGATTTTATACAAAAAATGTAAGTGTGCAAGATATTGGGCTGGCTTGTCGACGGTAATAATAAAAGTTATCTCCTCCTCAGATGTTAAATTTCGTTGGTAACACAATAAATTAAAACATAAGAAATGCAAACTGATAGCATATTCACAGGTACCCCATAAAATGATCGCAGTACTAAAATGAGTTTACAATTTTTTCTGTACTATTGCTTGTTATGGTAAAACTAGCGAATTTGTAAGATTGAAACTCGATTCATATCGCATCAGAGAGTGGTTCTAATTTGTTTATCAAATCCGCCTACATAGAACAAATTTCATACAACATTTTATGAACCTGAATTTCAATATTCAGTAATTTCGTCATAGAATCGAACTTGCACACCTACATTTCAGTTCTCTTACTGTATGCAATCAATTCTCTGATTTTCAATTTAATTATCTGTATACAATTGGCATATATAATAAACTATGCGTGTTAGCTACACGCACAAATTGAATAATCCTATGAAATCCGGATAACATTTATTGAATTGTATATTTGGATTCAGCGTAGCAGAGAATTGGTTCAGCAAATTTTGTAACGGCATGCTATGTCTATTTATGCCAGCGTGCTTGGTCTCATGCATAAAATTGTTAATTTATGCCTATTTCCCGATCAGTAATCGTGTAAAACAAGGTTTAATTTTTTAAAGCAAAAACCTCGAGTTACGCTAAAGTATCGCGAAAAATTAAACATCCGCAATTGCGCTGATAATCGACACAGCTGTGATCCGAGATGAATGTGATGAGATGAGTCGTCAAGCACTCGTCACGCCTCATCGGTCTCGCATAACGAGGTCGAACATTCTTCGGTACATAATGTAGTAACGAGATTAATAAAGCAAAGACCAAGCTCGTTGATCGCCTGAATGCTGGGACAGGGTACCCCTGCGGGCACGCGCCACCGTCCGCCCTCGATCCCATGAATTCCCGCTCTCAAATTCACCAAATTATTGTCACTTCGCTATTGTTCTTCTTACAAATGAAAGGTAAGTTTCTTAAATAAGATAGTAAAAGAGCAAGGATTTAGCCGCAAGTTAATACGTAGTATTAAGGTTGGCCTAGCAGGGGGCCTAAGCAAGCTCGAGACATTTTTTTTTCTTTTCTTTTCTTTTGTCAATACGCAGAACCTATGGGAAGTGCGAGACCTAAATTTCCAAGTTTGGACAACTTGAACGGACTTTCCACCCATTTCGGCTGGAGTCTACCGCTCCTCTGTCCTGCACAGGGGTTCCCGGTTCCATCATATAGGTAGGAGATCCAATTTCCTGGCTTCTGTAAAAGTTTGTGTACGCATATTTTTCATGTTTACTCAATTTGCTAACAGCTAGGTATCTTTTCTTTATTCCTTTCGATCACTCGGTATATGAGTGTTTAATACGTACTTCGGTACAACTTCTCGCTGATACGTCAATGAGAGACGGACCTTCTTTCCGACTTTCGAACAATCGCGTACTTGGGTACTGTAGCATTCACTTTGGAAAATATATTTCGTTTTTATAGAACCAGTGGGAAGTGCTAGACCAAAGTTTCCGACAATGGACGATGTTCGTGGATTTAAATCAATTATCGGAGGATCGATTACTTTGTTATGCCCTGCTCAGGGGTTTCCTGTTCCAGTGCGCAGGTAGAATGAGAATAAGAAATAGTATATTTTATAATACAGAACCCGTCGGCAGTGTTAGACCAAAGTTTCCGACCGTCGACGACTCTAGAAGCTTCAGAACAATGAACGGTGGTTCTGTAACGTTGATGTGTCCCGCTCAAGGGTTCCCTGTTCCAATGTACAAGTAAGTCGAAGCTTGAAACTAAAGGTTCAATTTCAATTCCGTAAACCACAGAGCCAGTAGGTAGTGCCAGGCCCAAATTTCCGACAATGGACAACTCCCGTGGTTTCACCTCGATAATCGGAGGTGCTTTAACGCTGCTGTGTCCGGCGCAGGGGTTTCCCGTTCCTATGCATAGGTAGGATCCTTTCAAAACATCATTATTTCCTCATGTAGAGCCAGTGTCGAGCGCCAGGCCGAAATTTCCAATGATGGAAAATTCAAGAACTTATACAGTTTTCCTCAAGAGACCAATGACCTTGTTATGTCCTGCGCAGGGGTTTCCCGTTCCAAATTACAGGTGATTTTTCTCTTTCTTGTATTAACTCGCAATTGCCATTCACTGTTATTCGTCAATTATGGTAAATTATAACTGGTATGTCAAATATCGAACAACGTACCTCTTCTATATTCAGAACCAGTCGCTAGCTCTCGTCCAAAATTTTCCACCACGGAACATACGAGGGGATACATTGTACCCATCATTGGTTCGTTGACAATTACTTGTCCGGCTCAGGGATTCCCTGTTCCATCGTTCAGGTGATTACATTTATTTGGAATATTTATTTTATTGTTGACACCTGTCAGCTGAGTGTAGGTATACATCAATGTTGCCTGAGTGACTTTACGTCGCTGTTATCGAATGTACTTTTTGCATATAGAGCCAGTCGCAAGCTCTCGCCCGAAATTTCCATCGTTGGCTGATTCTCAGACTTTCAAGGTCTTGCTTGGTGGCGCGATGACTCTATTATGTCCTGCCCAAGGGTTCCCCGTTCCATCGTACAGGTAAATTCGTACTAAAAGAAAAAGATCTACTTATTATTCTCAGAACCAGTCTCTAGTTCTCGGCCAAAATTATCCGGTACAAGTGATCTTCAGAGATTTACTGTCAGTTTAAATAAACAAACAACACTACTATGTCCTGCCCAAGGGTTCCCAGTTCCATCATATAGGTAGGAAAGTTACTGATTTTTATTCCTTAGAGTAAAATAAATTCTGTGTCAAGAATCGGAATTATAGCATAGTCAAGGGTGTAGGTAATTAATAGTACTCGGAAATTTTGTAGCACTTAAGTGTTGTCAAATACTTTTTCACTTTCAATAGTCTGTGTGACTACAACAGTTAACGATGGAAGGTAACTGAATTGAATATGATTTGTTCCCTAACTTTATAGAGCCAGTGACAAGTTCTAAGCCACAGTTTCCATCTGTAAATGACATCGGCTTGAGAGCTATACAAGGATCAAACTTTACTTTGTTGTGTCCAGCACAAGCGTTTCCAGTTCCCATGTTTAGGTATGGTCACTATTTCATTTGCCTTTTTACTAAATAAGTTAGACAAAGTAAAATTTTTGCAACTTTTTCTTCGCTACACCTCAGACGTTTCCTGTCCCAGCAGACTAGCATTGAAACTATTCAGCAAACGTTAGTATTCAGTTTAATTTTTAGAACCCGTCGGTTTTGCTAAACCAAAATTTTCAACCATCGACAAGAGTCGCACGTTTGAAATTCAGAAAGGCCAAGGTGTTCCGCTGGTCTGTCCGGCACAGGCCCATCCTGTCCCAGTTTTTAAGTGAGTTTGAATCAGTTGGTTGTAAATCAATTTGTTTAAACATTATGACGGTATTAAGGTTTTTATTTCAATCTAATATAGAGCCAGTGTCGAGTACAAAACCAAAATTAACAGCGCTAGATGTAAAGGCTATAAATCCTAGTATATCGTCTAAGGGAGCCGTGACTTTGCTCTGTCCTGTACAAGGATTCCCTGTCCCTGCAATGAGGTAAATATTTCAGCCATCCGTTCATGTTATGATATTTTTTGGTAGAGCCAGTTTCAAGTTCCAAGCCGAAGTTCACAACCGTAGCTGTCAAAGCATTGGAACCAAGTGTCCCTGAACGAAATCATATTACGCTCCTTTGTCCTGCTCAAGCATATCCTGTACCAATGTTCAGGTACAATTATAAACATGTAATATTTGTAACACATAATATTTGTGTTTGGTAATTCAACACTGTACCGGATATGATCTTTTGTTTATTGAAAAATGAAAATATTTCGATTCAAAGATTGATTTATTTGCTTGGCGAAAGGGTTACCTAGATTCCAGCATTCAACATTTTTTTGGCCAACAGAAATTTATAGATATTTCTTCGTTCCTCGTATAGAGCCAGTATCAAGTTCTAAGCCGAAGTTTGCTGGGGTAGCTGTAAAGACTTTGGAAGTGATTGTTAGTAAAGAGAAGCCAGCAACGTTACTTTGCCCCGCTCAAGGATTTCCTGTCCCAGCATTTAGGTACATTAAAAAGAAAAAAAAATATATACTTGACGATTCAAAGTGTGAATATAAATTCCCATTTTTATGTTGATTTTTCAAAAATTTTATGCCAAATATTATGTCATGAACTCATTTAAAAACTTGATGTTTCATATCCTCTTTCCCAGAACCCGTATCCAGTACGAAACCAAAATTTACAAATTCAGATATAAAAGTTGTGAAGCCTACGATACACTCTACCGCTGTATCTTTGATATGTCCTGCTCAAGGTTTCCCTGTCCCCATTACACGGTTAGTAATTTTTCCATTGTTGCACACTTACGTCGACTAAGTATTTATACTTTTGTTAGAACCTACCTCAAGTGCAAAACCGAAATTTCCAACTATTGACAAAGTTGAGTGGGCTGAAGTCGTATTAAATAAATCAGCAGCCTTGTTGTGCTCTGCTCAGGGATACCCTGTTCCTATTTCAAGGTGAGACGACTCCTTTCGTTGATTAAATGTTACACCCATTAGCTAGTCTTAGCAATCAGTCGATTGATTTTCGAATGTGACGCCTACAATGCACTCTGACGCAGTATCTTTGATATGTTCTGCTCAAGGTTTCCCTGTCCCTGTCACACGGTTAGTGATTTCTCCGTCATTGCATACTTATACCGACTAAGTATTTGTATTTTCATTAGAACCCACTTCGAGCGCAAAACCAAAATTCCCGACCATTAACAAAGTTGAATGGGCTGAAGTCATGTTGAAAAATTCAGCAGCTTTGTTGTGCCCTGCTCAGGGATATCCCGTTCCTATTTCGAGGTGAGACGGTATTTTAATTATCAAAATATTATTAGTCTTAACAGTTCGCCGCTATCCATTCCATACAATCAAATGGTAAGTAAACTTCTCTACTGGGACAATTTTCACTATTGTACTAGGAATACTTTGCTCAAATTCTACGAAAATTGTCATTTCGGTAGAAGTAAAGCATAGCCTAAAGCATTGATTTTTTCCCCAAAAAACTGGGGTTTCCTGTCCTAACCTTCGGGTTTTTACTCGATTTGTTGTTTTATCTTGTTATATTTTTAGAACCAGTCGGCTTAAAATCACCAAAATTTTCATCTGATGATACATCAAGGGCTTTTAACCGTTACAAAGGCTTAAGCGTCTCTATAATGTGTAATGCACAAGGTCACCCTCCTCCATCTACTAGGTAAATTTATCTTATCATTAGGTACTAAACTGTTCTGAAATTTAGATTATCAGGGATTATTTTGATGTAGAATGTCGGGGTACCCTAGCCGATCCTACAGGTGAAACAAAAATGGTTTAATTTTTCTTACAACGTTTGGTCAAGTTTCTCTTTTTCACTTTCTGTAGAACCTGTTGGACAAAAATCTCCAACCTTCTCTACAGACGATTCGCTTAGTGCATTTGTGAGGCGTAAAGATACGAATATCGCACTAACGTGCAACGCTCAAGGGCACCCTGTCCCAAAGACAAGGTAACATAAATATTTCAGTCTAAAATATTTTCAGAACCCATCGGTGCAAAATCTCCCAAATTATCCTCCGATGATTTGAGTAGAACAATTCGAAGACACACCGGACAAGGCGTTGCGTTGTTTTGTACTGCACAGGGAAGCCCTGTCCCAAAAACTAGGTAAACTTATACATCTTGGGAATTACATAAGACCTTTCTTCACTTAGAACCAGTCGGCAGCAAAGCACCTGCGTTTTCGGGGGATGTCAAGTTGTCCTTGTTGGTTCGAAGGGCTGGTTTAGGAATAAGTCTTCCTTGTAACGCTCAGGGTCATCCTGTTCCAGTTACTAGGTATTGTGTGTTTTGTCGTTGAGTAGAGTTATTTCTTTTTTACGTTCCCAGTATACTTTCATCTTGTTGTCTTGGTATCTAATACTAGTGCAGACTGGATAATGAATAATTATTTCTGCATCTTCGGGATAGGTAGATGTGTTTCCATGTAGAAATAACTGAATAGACAGCTAATTCCAAATTACTATTTTAAAACAGAACCAGTTGGCAGTAAGGCTCCAAAGTTTTCGAGCAGTAACAAACTATCTTGGTTTGAACAAAAGTCCAAACAAGAGTTTGCTCTGTTTTGTCCGGCACAAGGTGTGCCTGTCCCAACATTCAGGTGTGTGCAGCATTTACAATGATTAATAATTATAAATTTATATTGAAAACCTCGAACCAGAGCCAGTCGGGTCCAAAGCGCCAAAGTTTTCTAACGATGCAAAGAAAGCTTGGTACGAAAGACTTACCGGTCAAGATCTGACGGTACTTTGTCCTGCCCAAGGGTTCCCTGTTCCAACGTATAGGTAATTTGGAATTTGATATAACATACTGTCCTTAAAATAGAACCTGTTGGAAGCAAGGCACCAGCATTGACCGGTGATTTGAAAGGTGGATGGTTGGAGAAGAGAGTAAAGTTTAGCATTGTGATGTTGTGTCCGGCTCAAGGGCACCCTGTCCCCATGTTTAGGTAATTTCTTATATTCTGTTTGACGAGTTGTTAATTATATCAATAGAACCAGTAGGGAGTAAAGCTCCGTCGATTTTGGGAGAAAAAGGGAGTCTGATGGAGAGGCGGGCTGCAACAAATATTGTAATTCTCTGCCAGGGGCAGAGTCATCCTGTCCCAACATTTAGGTAATAATTCTTTCTTACTTCATTGCACATGATTCCACTTCTTCTTTTCTTCTTTCAAACAAGAACCAGTTGGTAGTAAGGCACCGGCTATTATTGGTGACGCCAAACGTTGGTTAAAGACTCAAGCAACGAAAATTTCTGAAATTCCTTGCCAAGCTCAAGGACATCCAGTTCCAGCATTCAGGTAGAACTAGCATTGTCTTAATTATTTTACCTCACTTTTACTTGCTTTCATATTTTTGGTATTAAAAGTATTTACAACCAACTGTATCGGCCCAAGTTTACCGTTCCTCTCTTCTCTCTAACTGAAGAGTTATTGTAAATTAATTTTCAAATATCGCTATCTAGAACCGATGGGAGTAAAAGCTCCTAAATTTTCAACTGATAATCGAGTCAACTCGTTTTTTCGCCCCGTCGGGGGAATCCTTACTTTGCTATGCTCTGCTCAAGGGTTTCCAGTACCACTCTTTAGGTAACTATTAGAATTTTATTATTCTCGCATGTTAATTGTAGCCTTTAGGGTTTTATCGAGGGCAGTTTTTCACTTTTCAGAATCAAATTCCTCAGGTAATGCGATAAGTATTGTTATATCTTATAGTACATTTCACGTAATACTACAATGAATGGCAATTGAAATACAAGTTCGATTAAATCATTGGCTCGCTTTTAATATATTCCACTGGATTGTATGAAAATTTGAATTTCCATTCTCTTCAGAACCTATGGGGTCAAAAGCACCATCTTTTGAAAGTGACGCAAAGAGTAGTACATATTTGCGCGAAGCAGGGTTACCAATTAGTCTGTTATGCTCCGCACAGGGATCACCTGTTCCAATTTCTAGGTAAATGAAACGTTCTTTCAGTTGAATATAAAATTAATTGATTCCAAATTTCCTACGATTAAGGGTCAAATTATTGTACTATTGCCAAGATCCCAGTATTCAGGTAACATTATGTATTAAAAGTTGTAAATTTAACATTTTTCTAATACCATCTCAGACCCAGCAGGACGAGTGTCTCCCAAATTTCCCAAGTCGGCAAAGTCTGATTCCTTTGACGTGGCGGGTGGTACGGATCTTAGCTTACTTTGCGATGCCCAGGCGTTACCTCCTCCCATGTTTAGGTCAGTTCGACAGCTGTAAACAAATCATAAAATTGTTCGTAGAACCCGTAAATGGTGCAGCACCTAGAGTACCACCAACGGCAAAGTATAGCGTGCAGATGAGTGGTATCGGGCAAGCCATCACAATGCTATGCGAGGCTCAGGGAAATCCGCTTCCAATTTTTAGGTAGGACTCGAATTTGTTTTTTATACATTGATTGGTATTGAAAGTTTGTTGGTGGACCTCATACGATACTGTCCGCGAAATTTGTCGTTTCAGTGTCATCAAATGGGTTTTTTAATTTTTCTGAATACGTAGTGGAAATTATTTTCGAATAGGCTCCTTCAGTTTCCAAGGAAAAGTGTCTGTTCTTTGTTGCATCTGCAGTTTTGGTTCAACGTCTTATGTTGATAACTTCTCACATTATAGAGCCTGTCGGAAGTAGCCCACCTCGTCTTCCACCTCGATCAAGGTTAGATGCTATTTTTGGGCATGTAGCAACATCCCTGACATTGCTGTGCGACGCACAGTCTAGTCCGCCACCTTTGTTCAGGTATTGAAAATTCACTTTTATCATAAATATTGGCATTCTTGTTTCTAGAGCCGGTGGGAAGTAGCCCTCCACGTTTGCCACGTAGATCCAAGTTTGATGGAATGACTAAATGTCAAACCGAATCTGTTTCACTACTTTGCGAGGCACAGTCTAGTCCACCACCATTGTTTAGGTGAGGCATGAAGTTCTAGAGCTTATAACAAAAACCATTAGTAGTATCGACTGTTCACTCTGAATAATTACAAATATGCTAGTTTTGCAATACCGATATCCAGCAAAAATAAGGTAATTACTTTTTCCCAAATTTCTCCACTGTGTAACCGAGATACCCAGTCTCCAGCATTTAGACACTTTGTCTAGGATCGAGCTTAAGCATTTTTCGTAATTGCAAAATTACAGAGCCTGAGGCCAGTGTGCCTCCAAATGTACGCGACAAAGACTATAACGGTATGAGGAAATTGATAAAAGCAAAGCAAACAACTGGGTTACTCTGTCCCGCACAAGGATTCCCAGCTCCCATATTCAGGTAGTGAAAAGATTTGTGTAAAATCTCATGCATAATTTTAGAAAAGATTCGGTGGCAGTGCTTCAGTGGTATTCTTGAACTAGTATCCCTATCTTTCATCTTGTAAGATTGAAAAACTATCTTACAGAGCCTACAAGCAACATTGCTCCTCAAATCGCTGGTAAAAAATACGAAGGTGGAGAGCTAGCGAATGTTTTATTAAGGAATGTTGCTGCCTTGAGCTGTGCTGTACAGGCGTTTCCTGTCCCTATAACAAGGTACCGCCTTCTTATTTTTCTTTTCATCTCCTTTACAGAACCAACGAGCAATGTTGCTCCACGCGTAGCTGGTGAACGTTACGAAGGTGGAAAATTAGTTACAGTCTTCATAAATAAAACAGGGGCATTAGGATGTGCTCTTCAGGGGTTCCCTGTTCCCATAACAAGGTAGACGTTGAAAATTTCTTATTCACTTTTCAGAACCAACATCTAATGTTGTTCCGAAATCTCCAGGAAAGAAATTCGAAAGAGAATTACTTTCCGCATCAATGAAACAAACTGTGGCATTAGGTTGTGCTCTTCAAGGATTCCCTGTTCCTGTAACGAGGTATAAATTATTCTTTCAATTTTCCACATAAATTCTCTTATGGAAATCTTGAAAACCAGTAATTTTGTCCAAACCAAGGTGGGCATGTTGCTTTCAATACTTTTCTCCTAACTGGAAACTCGATCTTGCTTAACTTGGGCGTTAATAGAGACTGATAGAATCAGGAATGAATTAAAGTTTATTGTTTCGTATGCAATGAATCGTTCTGCATTCATCATCCGACGCTAAAGGTAGGTAATATTTTTTGAAAATTAAAATTACTTTGGGCATTTGGCTGGTGTCGTATATCACGGACTGATGGATCAGTAACAAAAAAGGTTGGTTCATAGCTCACACTATAAATTTAGATAAATTATCCTTTCAGAACCATCAGGTCGCACCGCCCCAAAAGCGACCGGAGACGGTCTTAAGTACCGTGGGGTAGAGGGCGAGTCTCTGGCGCTGGCATGCGCGGCTCAGGGGTTTCCTGCCCCTATAACTAGGTACACTAGCTCCTTTTTCCTGGTTTTCCTATTTTCTCTTTAGACTTACCCTTACCCTCTACCCCGCGTGGGCGGCGGCACCAGATTTAGTTTTTTACTTTCCTCGAGAAGCATTAAAGAATTTTCCTCTAAGAAGTTCCTTGACAAGAAAACTTCCTTAGATCCTCTCGGGGCCAATCAGGCGTGTTGGTTTCAGACCCGACTGGACACGTCGTCCTCAAAGTGAGCGGTGATCGCTTGAATAAGGCCTGAAGTGGGGTTGATGAGGGGTCTGCTCTGCGACGCCCAGGCCTTCTCTGGGTTCGGCTTCAGGTGGGCTACCTACCTACACAGTCCCAAAGACTGGCTGGTAAGTCCCGTCGTCGTCAGTCGTCAGTCCTCAGTGCCCAATCCATATCTTTGTATTTCAACCATCAATCTCACACATTGTATCCAGCATCTCGCCTGCCTCGTTATCGGATTAAATTTAGTATGTCTAGTGCACCGCCGCCCCGCTCACCACAAAATTTATCATCACCACTTACTTCCAATCATCCGAACATCACCAATTTTCCAAATCAGTTGCTCTGTTCTCCTGCCCCTTCCTATAATACCGTGCTTCTTTGCAGTTAATTTATAAGGATATTTTGCATATGAGGATATATTTAGTACAATAATATTCATCCTAATCATTTATATTCTGTCACCGTCAGAGATAGCATATTGATTTAACCTGAAAATTTTTGATATTGTAAATTTGTTGTTCTGATAGTAATTTGAGCTCAATCTATTATCAGGATAAATCATTTTCACTCATATTTCATCGAGTTAAACACTGAAGGAAACAGTGATCGAGTACCAGAAAAATATTGTCTGTTGTCGCTTAGAAAAAAGTGATTCAAAGTGCCGAGACGCCCAATACCCGTTGTAAACCTTGAATCCCCGCTTCAGTCAGCGTATTTTAGTCATCTTAAATTTGAAGGCAGGCAACTGCCAAATCGGTAGACTGTGATATCTAAATTTGAATTTTGTTTCAGATGGTACAAATTTATTGATGGAACCAGCCGCAGGCATCCAGTTCAGTTGAACGAACGTGTTCGCCAAGTAAGCGGTACTTTGATAATTCGCGAAGCTCGTGTTGATGACTCTGGAAAATATCTATGCGTCGTGAACAACTCTGTTGGAGGAGAGAGTGTTGAAACTGTCCTTACTGTAACTGCACCTTTGGCAGCTGAAATTGAACCTCGAACGCAAACTATTGATTTTGGAAGACCAGCTAAATTTGTATGTAACTTTGAGGGAAATCCAATCAAAACTATCTCTTGGCTGAAAGATGGAAAACCACTTCAATTTGAAGAATCCATTCTCACAATTGACGCAGTAAAGAAAGAGGACAAAGGAATGTACCAATGTTTTGTTAGAAATGACCAGGAAAGTGCTCAGGCCACTGCTGAATTGAAACTTGGAGGTCGCTGTAAGTATAAAGTCTGATCACATTTCCTATGAAATTAACTGATAAATGTGAAATCAAATGAAAAAAATCATTTAACCGTTATTACATCAGTAAAGATAACTCTTCACTCTCTTGTCCAGTTGAACCACCACAAATTCGACAAACCTTTCCTGAAGAAACTCTACAGCCTGGACCCAGCGTCTTTTTAAAGTGTGTTGCTAGTGGTAATCCCACACCAGAAATTACATGGGAACTTGACGGAAAACGATTATCCAACACTGACAGACTCCAAGTTGGACAATACGTCACTGTTAATGGAGATGTCTTCTCACAGCTGAATATTTCGAGCATTCATACGAACGATGGAGGAATGTACAAGTGTATCGCTGCTTCTAAGGTATTGCAGTTGTACAGAAATTTCAAATACATATATATATATTTTTGTGTGTAACCATTTGTTGCAATTATTTTCAAAAATTGTAAATCTTAATAATAAGTCATGCCCTTCAACTATTCCTATTGGATGTCTTATAAGGTCACATCAACAACCACGAACATTATGTTTACACATCAGACTATGGAATCATGATCTAAACTTGGTGTTTTGTCCCTATAGGTTGGTTCAGCAGAACACTCTGCACGTTTGAATGTCTATGGTCTACCCTTCATTCGTCACATGGATAAGAAAGCTATCGTAGCCGGAGAGACGCTGCGTGTGACATGTCCTGTTGCTGGCTACCCTATCGAAACTATAGTTTGGGAACGAGATAGCAGAGTTCTACCAATAAATAGGAAGCAGAAGGTCTTCGCCAATGGTACATTGATCATCGAAAATGTCGAACGAATGAGCGACCAGGCGACATATACTTGCGTGGCAAGAAATGCTCAGGGATACAGTGCAAGAGGAACTCTAGAAGTACAAGTTATGGGTAAGTTTCAATTTCAGATTCTCTTTAATCTAATCATACAAATTTGAAGAGTATTTGATGAAATCCGTTTTTGACAATAGGTTTACCGGTTTCACATTTTTAAATAAGATATTTCGATACCAAAAATAATAAATTGTTGAAAATCTTGATTGAATTTTGATGAACTCTAATATTATACAATTAATTTCATTACTTCGAGTTAAATATACAATATTGTTTTGAATTGAAGTACTTTCGTAATGATTGAAGGATGGATTCGAAGTTTAAATTAGAGCCTACGTCTTGCCCATCTTCGAAGCAAGTTAATAAATATTCAAAGTATTCTTTAATAAGATCTCGTAAATATTTTTTGTGCCTTTATGTATTTCAGATATTTTTTAGGTCTTACAAAGTGAGTTTTATACATTGCTTGATCCGTATATATACATATATATACATACATACACGTGTCATAGATTTTTATAAGAAATCACAGTACGACAATGATAGGTGCAGTAACTCATTAGCAGAATACTTTCTGATATATGAAGGAGGTAAACTTCTGTAGGAATTCGTATAGCGTCATCGTTGACCATTGAGTTACTGCGATAATTATTTCTGCTCCTAGTGCCACCCACGATAGATCCATTTGCATTTACAAAACTCCCCATGAATGCTTATGAATTTGCAAATCTACAATGTATCGTTCCTACTGGGGATTTTCCTCTGAGTGTACGTTGGAATTATCCTGGAGAAGAAATGGGTGGTGCTTCAGGCGTACTCACTAAGAAAGTGGCAGATCGAGTTAGCATGCTCATGATCCCTGTTATTGCTGCGAGACATGCAGGAGAATATACTTGTACCGCACAAAATGCAGCTGGAATAGTATCTCATTCGACATTCCTAATAGTCAATGGTTCGCAATTGATAATATGTTTTGCATAGCCCGTATTGATTTTCATCAATTTTTGCTACAAGCGCACATTCCTGCACATTCCTCACACATACGTTCAATTTCAATTCTTAGCAATAGGTTTAGTAGCTGCCCCTCACTTGAATGACTCTGACTTTCCAAATGGTTAATAGATGAAAATTGTGTTGTTAAAAATTTTTTCTATACTCGTACGGTGTTTGTTAGAATCAGTTTTATCATATATTACAGATTAAATTAGATACTGCTTGACATCATTACAGTAACTAGGAAAATCAGAGAGAATTTGATAACCAACATTAGCATCCATATATTTAATTCCGTGATAACAACTTCACGCATTTATTATCTTGTTATAAAATAGATTGATCATATAGTACCTAGAAGCTAGAAAAAGTCTAGCAAAATCAGAACACATGGGAGAAATTTGTGTTTTCTAATATCATCGGTTCTTGTGTCCCTCAACGAGCACATTGTACGTCTTATTTTTATTTGCATCTTATTAGGCCACTCAGTTTCATGACTTTCATGTTTCATGAATTAAAAAAGGTATGATTGGCATAGCTCCTTTAACACAGAACAGTAATGATAACAGGGAGATTTCGAGTGCAAGCATTGGAGTATAATATTACTTACTGACTAATTGTGAAATAATAATTGGCTTACTTTAGCGTCATTATAGTTCTTTGAAATTGAGAATAGTTTTCATTTTGTATATGTATAAAGAACAACATTTTAGTTGCTCCCCAGATAATGCCATTCTCATTCGGAGATGAACCAGCTAGTGCTGGAGAGAGTATCAGCGTGCAATGTTCAGTCCGAAAAGGAGATTTACCTTTAAAATTTGAATGGAGTCACGGTAATCACGTTATTACGCATATTGATGCTGCCGATGGAATTACATACAGAGTTGATAAAAGAGTTACTACATTAAATATTGAGGCTGTCGCAGCGAGACATGCTGGAGAATATACTTGTTCTGCCTCCAATAGAGCGGGTGGTGCTAGTCATACCGAAAGACTTGCGGTCAATGGTATATGAATAAATATTTGACTCCATTTATAGTGAAAATATGTAGATTTTTCACGGCAATGATGTAGTTCTCTTAGACTCGTATCTTTGTTTTTATTTTTGTAAAAACTGTCCATACTCCTTTCCAATCGGTTAATAATGTCGGAAAAGATCAGCGATATTCATAAGGTATTGAAGGATTACGGTGGAGTTAATCACATGCATCGAATTTAGTTGGTCCACAGTTAGGTCCAATTTCCTTCAACGCTGAAACTGCGAATTGGGGAGACTCTGTCTCTGCAGCCTGTTCGGTGCTAAAAGGTGATATGCCAATGGATATTACCTGGGCATTCAATGGTGAAATAATAAATTCCAAATATCCAGAAATAGCAATAACTAGAATCAACAAACATATGAGCGCAATAAGTATAGATGGAGTTACAGCAAAACATTCTGGGGAATATACATGCTCCGCTTCAAATCTCGCTGGAACCGTCAGTCATTCTACATATTTAGCTGTGAACGGTATATGGATGCAACATTAACAATAAAAACACATTGAATGTGTTAAATCTTAGATATGAATTCGAATTTGTAGCTGTGAGTCACGTTCATAGAATTACTTATCCTCTCCTATCCTACGAATTTCACGTTAATGATTACGTGCTCATTATGCTTAGTTTTCTCTTTCATTTCTCCAATAGATTTTCAATTTCGTTCACCTATAAACTATCAAACATTATCTTTATTTAACGCAATCGGAATGTTCATTACTTTACTTACATTCTCTAGATTACTATACTTATAATTCCTTCACTGGGGTTTCTTAGTCGCTCCACAGATTCTTCCATTCACTTTTGGTGAAGAACCAGCCAATTGGGGTGAGCTAGTGTCAGTTACTTGTTCGGTCATCAAAGGAGATGTTCCCATTGTTATATCGTGGGCTTTCAATGGAGAACCAATTGAAAACGATCAAACAGATGTAACTATCGGAAGCACAAATAAAAAAAATAGTGTTCTGAGCATAGAAGCAGTAGCTGCTCGACATGCTGGAGAATACACTTGTTCAGCATCTAATAAGGCTGGTGCTACAAGTCACTCTGCGGCATTATTTGTCAATGGTACTAGATTTTCGCTGGTCATCCTTCATAGTATTTTCGTAGAACCCATTCATTCACACCTTTATCTCCTGTATTTATCCCTTTCCAAATGCGATAAGCTGAATGCTAAAATACTCATTCTGGTCTTCAGTTCCGGATGCGTAGAGTGAATTCATTGCTGTCATCCGCAATGTATTCAAGCAAGGTCTCAGCGGAAAACAAAAAAATTGGTGCAATTCTCAAAAATTAATTATCTTATTCTTCAAATATTCTGCAAGTTGAAGCATTAGATGACTATTAGCTTATTGAAAAGATTTCACTATGTATTATTCTATAACATACTGTTGAACATTTGTAAGGATTCTATAATTTTGTACTTCATCTACTGTATTTCATTCTCCTACAAAGGTTGGAAAATTTACATACATGGAATTGTATTTTACAAACCTGTACATTTTGCTGTATAAAATTTGAAAGAAGAGCGTAGCCAAAGCTGCTAAATTCCCATTTAATTTTTATAGTCGCACCGCAAATCATGCAATTTTCTTTTGGCGATGGTCCTCTGAACTCTGGTGAAATGCTCTCTGTTTCCTGCACGATTTTGAAGGGCGATTTCCCAGTAAATTTAACATGGACTTTCAATGACAAACCATTAAATTATCATCAACCTGATGTAAATATTGTCAACAATAAAAGGGTCAGCTTTCTAAGCATTGACAGCGTAGCAGCAAGGCATGCTGGAGAATATAAGTGTACTGCAGCGAATGCAGCTGGATCTGACAGTCACACAGCCGTCTTGTCCGTTAATGGTAGCATATAAATCCCAGCACTTTTGTAACTTGTTCGCACATGAAAGTAGCACATTTCAGCATAGATTTCAGTAATAGCCTTGCAAATTTATTCACCTGACTGAGATGCTCTATAAACCAAATTTTATCATCATTGAAATGGGATAACACGTTTGTAGATTATATTTATTTTGCTTACATGTCTTTTAATTATGCATATAGACGTTACCGTAATTGTAGTTAATTTACTGCAGTTTTCAATATTTTTCATTTCTATATTACATGTTTCATATATGTAGCATAGAATGTGATCCTATTTCAAGTGCATTATTATTGATCAGTATACTCAAATGAAAAAATCGATCCAAATTATATTGCTGAAAAATTGAAATTTATGCGGCTACCAAGTGCTTGATGTGATCTATTAGACTTAAAAAATTTCCTCGCACCACCCATTTCCTATAGTTAGTTCCATTCCTCCTATTGTTTAAGGTTTTTTTCAAACTTCTAGTGGCACCACAGATAGGGTATTTCTCATTTGACAACGAAGCTGCAAACGCAGGAGATATGGCCACTGTTCAATGTGCCGTGACAAAAGGGGATTTACCAATAGATATTACATGGTCTTTAAATGGCCAGTCTATTGGAAATGATTACTTGGATATCATTGTTAGTAGAAGTAGTAAGAGGGCTAGTACATTAACAATCGATTCAGTGGCGGCAAGACATGCAGGCGAATATACCTGTTCGGCAAGCAATGCTGCTGGATTTGTTACACATTCAGCGACTCTTACCGTTAATGGTACACTAAAGGATTATGCACAATACATATCATGCACTAGTTTACATTAGTGTGTATAATGCTTTTTACTTGAACCTATATACCTATATCGGCAACCTTTTCTTATAAGTTCAGTCTTAATGATCATTTTTGAACGATTGATACTTAACGAGATAAAAAAAAATTATTTTACTCATATGGCTTCAAGTAAAGTGCTTACATAAACCATTTCCATGTCAAAATCCTGCCGCACCTTACTTTTAAAAACGGCTAACGTGATTGATCCCTTTGACAATTTACAAACGAAATTAACCACCATGTTTCAAGTGGTAATTTACTTGACCTGATCTTCAGTTTTATACATTTCAGTTCCTCCTCAGATAGTTCCATTCGAAATATCAGACGAACCTTCAAATTGGGGTGATTCGATATCTGTCGTTTGTTCTATTGTAAAGGGGGATGCTCCAATTGAAATTTCATGGGCACTCAATGGTGATGTAATTGGAAATAACTATCCTGACATTGCTATTACAACAAATAAGAAGAACAGTCTACTTAGCATTGACCCTGTAAAAGCAAAACATGCTGGAGAATATACTTGTACAGCATGGAATAGAGCAGGAGCTGCAAGTCATTCAGCAACACTAGCTGTGAATGGTACTTCCGACCCAAATGTCAACCGAATGAAAAATATACTACTACCTTGTACCCATCCGAACCTACATCCCGACACTAATCCCTAAGCACATCTACGCATACTAGAGTGGAGCTCAATCGACAGAGTTCAAGATGCACATGTTTTGAATAGGCAATTGATATTTCTTCCCGGTTGTTAGTTTCTCCACAGATAGGTCCCTTTGAAATTGCCGAAGAGGCTGTAAATTGGGGCGACTCTGTTTCTGCAGTTTGTACAATAGTTAAAGGAGATTCACCAGTTGATATTTATTGGGCAATAAATGGAGAACCTATTGGAGAAAATTATCGCGACGTATCTATAACGACGAATAAAAGAAACAGTCTCTTAAGTATCGACTCTGTGTCTGCTAGACATGCCGGTGAATATACCTGTACTGCTTCTAACAGAGCTGGGGCGACAAGTCACACATCTGTATTAGCAGTGAATGGTATTCCATTTCACATAATTCTAGTTGTTATGAAAATCATCCCATCCTTCTGTACCACACATCCCGTGACATGAACCTATCCACACACATAGGAATTCTGAGATCTGTTGGATGAAGGATATTGAATATTAATGTCTTGTGTGCTAACTTCAGTGAATTACTCGATTCTAATCAGTACATAACGTTACTATCCAAGAAAAATTTCAGTTGCTCCACAGATCGCACCAATCACAATAGCAGATGAACCAGTTAACTGGGGTGAATCCATCTCTGTAGTTTGCGTTATCCTAAAAGGCGATTTACCAATTGATATATCATGGGCTTTGAATGGTGAACCTATTGGACAGAATCATCCAGATATCAATATTCTGGCTACAACAAAAAGGAATAGTATTATGAGTATAGATTCCATCGCCGCACGACACGCCGGAGAATATACGTGTACTGCGTCGAATAAAGCTGGAGCGACAAGTCAATCTGCTACACTTGCTGTAAACGGTACTTCATGAAAGAAATGAACGCACATTCATTTTAATTTCCTTCTACTCGAAAAAGTGAAAATCCTACCAACGCTCACAGTCCCTTTCTCACGATGGCTTATAGTGTATGAAATCCTGCAATTTGAGCTAAGTTAGCAGGGGGCTTAGGTCAGTTCACAGATAGCACAGGGCACTCCATCAACTACAAGAATAAAAAAGTATCTACAAGTATGCGTACATATTGATTCTATATCGACTTGATTACATATTTCTCTTCGTCAGTCGCTCCACAGATAGCACCATTCGTTATTAGTGAAGAACCAGCTAATTGGGGTGAAACTGTAACGGCAACCTGCACTGTGATAAAGGGAGATCATCCTGTTACGATTGAATGGAATCTCAAGGGAGAACCAATTAATTACAATTACCCGGACATATCAATTATTAACACTAGCAAGCGAGTTAGTGTGCTCACAATTGAAGCCGTATCAGCAAGTCATTCAGGAGAATATACTTGTACCGCAAGTAATGCTGCAGGGGGGACAAGCTACACTGCATTATTAGTCGTCAATGGTAGATTGTACCACATTCTTATTTGATTGTTGTATTGAAATTCATTTTCCTATCCCACATTTACTTGACACTGGATTTACTATTCTCTGATATTCTCTTATCAATGTTTTTATTTTCGATAGGTTCCAGTCTTCGTCGCGGGTTTGAACTTTATTAATATTTCCAAGATGAATTCAGGGCGATATATTTAGTACTTTACACTCAGGGGTTTTCATTGAATTGAAATTGGTATATTGATCTCATTTTAGTTGCTCCGCAAATAGGCCCATTTTCAATCAGTGATGGTCCAGCAAATTGGGGTGATATGGTATCAGCTACTTGTTCCATAGTAAAGGGTGATTTTCCAGTAGAAATTGTTTGGCAATTTAATGGGAATCCTATTAATTTTGGCGATGATGATATTGTAATAACAAGAATCAACAGACACATGAGCGCTGTCAGCATAGAGTCAGTTGCAGCCAGACATGCAGGAGAATATACTTGTACTGCTATGAACAGAGCTGGAAACGTCAGTCATTCAACTACCCTGGCTGTTAATGGTATCCATAATCTAAAACGCATTGAATTTTCTATTGCTTTGTGAGCACAATATCATACTAATGCACAATTCAGTAACATCAAAGCTTTTTCGCTTCCCTCATTGATTATAAGACCCATTTTTATTTTGATAGAAATTATTATTGCTGCATATTTGACAGCGATTGTTATTAATTCATCGTGAGCATTGTATGAGTACTTTTGTTGTTGTTGACGTGTTTAATTTCACCACTTTGTCAACGTAACAATGGTATTCACGTATCTGAGCTATTTGGCTTAAATTCGTCTCTCATAAAAACTGGACACTTCAGTTGCTCCCCAGATATTTCCATTTTCTTTCGGCGACGAACCAACAAACTCAGGAGAAGCGATGTCAGTTACATGCTCTATTATGAAAGGAGACTTTCCTATGGATATCTCATGGGCGCTAAACGGAGAACCTATAACTGCTGAACAATCGGACATAACCATTTCAAATAGCAAACGTGTTAGTTTGTTGGCGATTGATGCTGTAGCTGCAAGACATGCTGGGGAATATACTTGCACTGCCTCAAATAAAGCAGGAGCTACAAGCCACTCTGCACTTCTAGCAGTCAACGGTAGATTTACACTGAAAACGAAGCATTTTCTGATTGCCACAATAGTTGGATTTCAGCTTCAAATTTTCATCAATCCTACCTCTTTCCTTGATTCTCCCTACGTGCAGTTCATTGTTCGATGTCAGTGTTTATATAGACGAGGCGCATAAACAGAATACATTGCACAAAGTTTTCAAACCCTAATTGAGTTCATTCGCAAGATGATTATTTTGTATGTTGGGAATAGATTTAGAAATAAAATCCTCTAAAAAATAAAATATCTTAGTTGCACCACAGATAGCACCATTTACAATCAGCGATGAACCAGCTAACTGGGGCGAAGCAGTATCAGCTGTTTGCACGATTGTTAAAGGAGATTATCCCATTGAAATAAGTTGGGCATTCAATGGAGAGCGTATTACAAATAATAAACCAGATATTGTCATATCTAGCTCTAGTAAACGAGTTAGTCTACTGACCATTGACGCTGTAAATGCTGGACATGCTGGAGAATATACTTGCATTGCTTCAAATAAAGCTGGAGCAATTAGTCATTCGTCGACGTTGGCTGTGAATGGTATTGATTGACACATCACATCTAGATGATTCTCACTCCTGTACACTCGACCATCCCTGCCCATATTATGAAGATGATCCATCTTTATTATTTTTATAACAATTTTTTTTTTTTTTTCTTTAATCAATTCTACCACCTCTGTTCCATTTCTATTTTTTGATCCGTAACATTCCTCATTTGGTATGCAGAGATGGTACATTATTAATTCGATTTCAAAATACGTTGTGAGACTTTGCAGGGAAATGATGGTATGAAAGTGGAAGGTTGATGATTGTTTTGGTATGAAATATTATCTACGGCCTTTCATTCGCAATTGGGTTTTTTAGTTGCTCCGCAGATAGCCTCATTTACAATTGGAGAGGAGCCTGCAAATTGGGGTGAACAAGTATCGGCAATGTGTAGTATTCTCAAAGGCGATTATCCTATCGAGATGCAGTGGACTTTGAATGGAGAACCCATAAATCACCAAAATCATCCGGACATTTCAATTATGAAAACTAGCAAAAAAATTTCACTACTTAGTATTGATTCCGTTGCTGCGCATCACGCTGGCGAATATACTTGTATTGCAAGTAATATCGTGGGATCTACAAGTCATTCGGCCACTTTGGCAGTCAATGGTATAGTGGTATCGTTTACTATTTTTTTTTCAATGCCTTGGTGTATCGAAAAGTAGTGCTATAGAGTTATCGGCAATACATTTTTTTTACTTTTCATGCATTTTTTCACTGCCCGATATTCCTTGTCTCGAATGCTGTTTGTGAAAATCAGCTGATCCCTCCTACAGTGATACGTCTTCATTACACAATACCATATACATTGAGCTTGTAAACCGGTATGCAAATACTCGTTAATTTCCAGTTTGAGTGTCGTTCCATTTATAAAACAACCAGAAAATTATCCAACTGAGTAAATTTTCATATGATTAAAAATCTTCCTAAGTTGCTCCACAGATAGGTCCATTTTCATTTGGTGATGAATCCATAAACGCCGGTGATATGGCATCTGTCCAATGTGCCGTCATCAAGGGTGACCTTCCGTTAGAAATTTCTTGGGCATTCAAGGGCCAACCAATAAGACCTGACCAGTTAGACATCGCAGTATCTAGTTCAGGAAAGCGACTAAAGCAACTGACCATCGAGTCAGTTGCGGCAAGGCATGCGGGAGAGTATACTTGTATTGCATCAAATAAAGCAGGCTCGACATCACACTCGGCGACATTAGATGTCAACGGTACTTGGTTAATATTAGTAGGACAGTTGGTTTAGGTGTATGTAGTTGTCATAGTATATTGTGACTACAATGCTCATTGTTCGAAATTTGTTGTTATGGGTCATTTTAAAACTTTACATTTTTCCCAACCCCATGTCATACAATCCCTCTATTATTCAGCGCGACTTTTAACATGGTAGCATACGTTGTCTGCAGTTGCTCCACAGATTCAGCCACTCATGTTTGCTGAAGATTTTGTAAATGCTGGCGATATGGTGATAATTCAATGCAGCGTAGCTAAAGGCGATCTTCCTATACAAATAATTTGGACTTTGAACGATTTACCATTGGATCCAACCGATTCCATGATAACTGCAACAATGTTCAACAGTAGAACTGGAATACTTACTGTTGAAACAGCCAGTGGACGACATGCTGGCAAATATGCCTGTCACGCATCTAATAAAGCAGGATCTGCGCAACGTTTTGCTAACTTGGCAGTAAATGGTACAAAATCAAATTTGTGTACAGCTACCGCCACAGTATTTTTGCTCTCTTTACGATATCTTCACGCATTCTGATAAGTTTCGAATTTATTTCTGTTCGGTGTAGTTTAACAATTTCGCATAAAACTTGCAACAGGCTCAGAAGACATCTTGTATGGTATTTTTATTATCGTACTGTATCTTGCTGTTCTCCTTAAAATCATAGGATGATCCGACTATGTAAACTCTGCTTGAACAAATTTCACAAGCATCAATACCTGTCCTGTATCATTATTTATTATATTACATAATCAGTTTTGTTCTCATTTACTTTCATGATATACAAACTTCTATATTTATCAGTTCTTTAGGCTTCGTGGACTAAAATTATACATATGTAAACGTATCTATGGCTGTACATTTTATCCAAATGCATCATCTTACACTCTCGTTAACTGATATTAGATTTGCAATAGCTCTTTCCAATCGTTTCAAAAATTTACAATGTTTTCTGGATCATCCTATACATTCCTGCTTCCCAGTTGCACCTCACATTGCACCTTTCACGGCTTCGGAGGACATAAACGCTGGAGATAATGTCCAACTAATTTGCAACGTGGCTAAGGGTGATCGTCCCTTGTCAATTTCTTGGAATTTTCATGGAGAGCAGTTGTCCAGTTCAGCAAGTGGAATATCAACGATGAAGATTAGCAGTGGAAGTGCCAGCCTATTGACGATTGAATCTGCTAAAGCAATGCATGCTGGGAATTATACGTGTACAGTATCGAATCCAGCTGGCACAGTGAGCTACACAACGACATTGAAAGTCAACGGTAGAGCAAGCACAGAAAAGTGGAACTGACACTTGACTAAAAAGTACTAACATTATTCGATAAGTTCAACTAAAAAAAAAACTGATACCGAGGGTTTTTGTTTCATACGGCTAATCTTGCCTCAGACAAAGGGGGATGAATGCTGTCCTACAACTAATTAAGTTCATGTAATTAATCGATTCTTCTCCGTTTTAGAGTTCCTGGGATTTGTTAGGAGAGTTAGGAATTCCATCCATCAAATTTGACTTGTAGCTGGGCGTCTCGTTAGGTTTTGCAAATGAGTGGGTCTGGTCGATAATTTTTTTAGCAGATTATATTTGTTTTACAGTAATCCCAAGACTGTTACCGTTTACGTTTGGTGACAAACCGCTCAACTCTGGTCAAGTAGTGACAGTACCTTGTGCAGTAATAGAAGGCGATCAGCCTTTGAAACTTCGTTGGACGTTAAATGGGCATTCTATTTCACCGCATTCTGGAGTTTCGATTTTGGATCTTGGTGGACGAGGTGCTATATTAAGCATAGGATCTGTCCAAGCAACACACGCCGGGTCATACACGTGCATAGCAGAAAATTTTGCTGGACGACATGAATTATCAGCAGATCTCATTGTCAATGGTTTAAGAAAATTATTTCAAAGCCTTCGAATATTCTTTCTGTTTTGTAGAGTATCGCATTTTTTATTGCTGATTTGTTTTTCTTTTAGTTCATATCAATCCCGAATCCAACCGTCGTCATCCTTTTCCAAAAATACTACACAATGTGCATTGCTGCTGAGGGGACAGTGTAACTCGAAGCATTGGGCGCAGTACATTGGGAAACGATTTATTAATTGAAACCGGCAGTTCATATTTAATTTCTCAAATTAGTGAAATCTTGTATTTTCTGCAGTTGCTCCCCATGTTCAACCGTTCTCATTTGATGAGATGAATACTGGAGATCTTATAATAGTTCATTGTGCCGTGGTAAAGGGCGATTCACCAATCTCTGTGAGATGGTTTTTTGAGGGTCGCCACTTAGAGATAGGGGATGGCGTGCATATAACTCCAATGGGTGACAGAGTATCGGCTCTAACTATCCCAGCCGTAAGAGGAGAGCATTCTGGAGAGTATGCTTGTGTTGCCGACAATCCTGCTGGTCAAGCAAAGCATAGCGCTCATCTCAAAGTCAATGGTACACGGCCTCTGATAGTGTAGTTTTGATCAGTGTTAAAATTCTTGTCTACAATCCATAGTACAGCAACTCTGAACTATCTGTTCGCGTATTTAGTAATATGTACCAAAGCTGACTGCCCAGATTTGGTTCGGAGCATTGATAGATGCTTGGATTAATGTGTAGATTGAATAATCGTTCATTGAATTAATATCGTATAAAGTAAATATTTGTAGCTTGGGATGCCCTTTCTCCAATCCTTCCAGTAATGTCCTCTTATGAAAAATAAATGGAAATATTTCAAATGATATGGCCAATGTCGTCTAGTTGGATTTTCTGTTCTCAACATTTTACTCCAGATATTTAATCAGGCGAATATTAAGTTTTTGTTATACATACCTACATAAATTATGTTGCGATAGATCCAATATCTTCTAGGTGTTGCTTTTT
The DNA here is from genome assembly GCF_021901455.1 of Neodiprion lecontei. Taxonomy (NCBI): domain Eukaryota; kingdom Metazoa; phylum Arthropoda; class Insecta; order Hymenoptera; family Diprionidae; genus Neodiprion; species Neodiprion lecontei. Next base: position 36,590,274 of record NC_060262.1, read on the forward strand.
TAAGATCGTGTACTAGTGAAAGGAATTACGATATAATTGCTCTTCGAAGTTGAATATTTAATCGAGAATCAACAACTTATTGGTGTCAAGAATGCGGATTTGATGACCCGTGACTTGCAGACGCTAACCAGATTAAAAGAAAACTGAAATTTCAATGAAATGGTGCAACTTGTCAATATTCAACGATATATTCCAGTATTACCTCGCATCAGCCCATTTGATTTTGGCGATCAACCAATTTATACTGGACAAGCAGCTCAAGTAGCTTGCATGGTGATGGTTGGAGACACACCAATAAATATGACATGGACATTTAATGGAGAACCATTATCTCAATTCATGGGATATACAACAGGAATACTAGGACCAAGAACAAGTGTTTTATTAATTGAAACTGTAACTTCAAAACATGGTGGAACGTACGCATGTATTGCAAATAATCCATCAGGAAAGGCTATTCATGAAGCCATACTACAAGTCCATGGTTAGGAGAAAGGAAAAAAATACCACGAATGAGGATCAAATTGAAATGAGCTGCTCTTTAAAGATGTCGCTTTTGAATGAATTGACGTTGACGTTGCTTTCTCTTGAGGATGATTCTGCTGTTATTCTTTTTATGTTTGTTTTGAAACAGTTGAGTTAACGTTGTCGGAATAATCGTTAATAAACAGGCATTCTGTTGCTTAATAGAGGGTGTGTAAGCCAAAAGCGAATAATGATCACATCAAAATAAACTAACTGTCCTGATAATGGTAATGTCATGGTGTCAAGATCATATACGTTCATCTATACTAGTTGTTAATTCAAAAAAACATATGTACTTATCGTATTAACTTGTTGATTGTTTTTTAAGTGCAGAATTGGTTTTTAGTAATATTTCAAAGACTACTCAAATTTCGAAGCATTTTGAAACGCACATTCATGATTGTATATGTACTAATTGCCATCATGCGCTCTGTTATGCTTCAGACTCAATGGCTTGTTACTTGCCTGTGTGTATGTCATTTGAAAAGAATGGTTGAGTAAGGGCGTATTCTTCGATGCATCGTTAAATCCGTCGTAGCGGTATCTGAGGAGGCAGCACTCTTCCTGAATTCTATCCTAAACCCTAGTAATCCATGATTGTGCTGCCGTTTGTTTCAGGATAGGCTTTCGGGTTGCGCTTCTTATCGTTCTGTCAAGAATCCTATTTCCTCAACCTACCCAGGCCTCTCACCTTTTCATTTTGTATCATAATGCATGTTTCCTACTACTGACATCGCAGTTTAGCATGCAACTGTCTTTGGTTCAACTTTTTTTACTAGGCTCCTTCTGAGCAGACATCATTTATATTCAGTAGCTTATAGTTAATGTGTAGAGAGCGAGTTTTATTAAATGCATGGTTTCAATTATATCTCGTGCCTTGTCCATCGAGTCATTTGCTCTTATTGTTGTACCGTAAAATTAAACAATTCATACTAATCAGACACAAGTCAAGCAGGTAAAATACATCCAGTTCAATCCATCTATATAATATACCTATATAACATCACTTTTATAAACCAATGAATATATCAAATGAAATTTGTCATCTTCTATATGATATCCATTTCTTTGAGATACTAGCAGTCATTTAAATTCAATAATATTATATACATTTGTAATTTATTTGTGAAGGCACGAGGTAACTCGCTCTATAGTTGATAGTAGCTAAAAGAACATTGCAATTAACCGGATATATTCTTCAGTGCCTCCTCGTTGGATTCTTGAACCAACCGATAAAGCATTCGCTCAAGGTTCAGATGCAAGAGTTGAGTGCAAAGCCGATGGTTTTCCCAGGCCCCAAGTGACATGGAAGCGGGCAGCTGGTATGAAATTGTTTTAATTGTTACATTGTTTCAACAACATTCAGAGCGTTACATCCTAGCGGAATCATTTTTATTACAAACATTACAGGAGAAACACCTGGTGATTATAAGGATTTGAAATTGAGCAATCCTGATATTAGCATTGAGGATGGCACTTTGTCAATAAATAATATTCAGAAAACGAATGAAGGTTATTACTTATGCGAAGCCGTTAATGGTATTGGAGCTGGATTGTCTGCCGTCATTTTGATCTCAGTGCAAGGTATGAATTCATTTTAATATTTTCCGACAGTATTTGCTTTAGTGACTTGGCAAGACAGTTTTACGTCATCCAATTGATATTTTCAAATTGCAGCCCCACCCCAATTCGAGATTAAGTTACGCAATCAGACAGCTCGTCGAGGAGAACCTGCTGTACTACAATGCGAAGCTCAAGGTGAAAAACCAATTGGAATTTTATGGAATATGAATAACAAGAGACTAGACCCGAAAAGCGATGCTCGATACACAATTCGTGAAGAAATTTTGGCCAATGGAGTTTTGTCTGACTTGAGCATTAAGAGGACTGAACGAACTGATTCTGCACTATTTACATGCGTTGCCACAAATGCTTTTGGAAGTGATGATACTAGCATCAACATGATTGTACAAGGTGGGCAGTATGATGATTTTTAATTATTCTTCAAAATGAATAAGTCGTCTATTTTCAAACACAGTGTTTGTTTTTTAAAGTAGGTGTATTTGAAAGTTATATTTCACGTTTTCAGAGGTCCCCGAAGTTCCATATGGATTGAAAGTATTGGATAAATCTGGCCGTTCAGTTCAGCTCTCATGGGCAGCACCTTACGATGGCAATAGTCCTATTAAACGTTATCTTATTGAATACAAAATTAGCAAGGGATCCTGGGAGAATGATATCGATAAAGTCTTGGTACCTGGCTCTCAACAAAATGTTGCTGGTGTCTTTAATTTGAGACCTGCTACAACTTACCATTTACGTATCGTTGCTGAAAATGAAATCGGTGCTTCAGATCCTTCCGATACTGTCACTATTATTACTGCCGAAGAAGCTCCCTCGGGTCCACCAAGCTCAGTCAGAGTTGATGCCCTTGACCAACACACCTTGAAGGTAGATATTTTTCGCTCTTATTTCAAACAGTATTATTCTAAATGTCTATCCTTAAACTGTCACGGTGGATATCATTGTAAAATATATACACTAGATACTAATAATGTACACAATACAGTATTAAGGGATGTTGAATAGAATAGGAAACTCTAGATGTTTCAATTTTTTATTTTTTTTCCAGGTGACATGGAAACCACCTCCACGTGAAGATTGGAACGGTGAAATTCTTGGCTACTATGTTGGCTACAAGCTTTCGTCAGCTGACAAACCCTTCATGTTTGAAACTGTTGAATTTTCGAAGGAAGATGGCAAGGAGCACCATTTACAGATAATGAATTTAAAAACTTATACTCAGTACAGCGTGGTTGTACAAGCATTTAACAAAGTTGGAGCTGGACCTATGAGTGAAGAACGCAGACAGCACACAGCTGAAGGAGTCCCTGAGCAACCACCCCATGACACCACTTGCACGACATTGACTGCTCAAACTGTAAGAGTTTCATGGGTATCTCCTCCTCTGAGTGCAGCTAATGGCGTAATCACTGGATACAAGGTATGCAATTGTTATTATGATGAATATATTTGCAAATGTTATAATGTATATTACAAAATACAGAGCATTGAACTAAATTTTAATCTAGTATTGCAGAGGTAACCAAGGTGTGTGTCAATATTCTTCAAATGGATATTTCAAACCATTTTGTCTTTCTATAGGTAATCTATGGACCGTCTGACTCCTGGTATGACGAAAACTCCAAGGATACTAAAATAACATCATCTAGTGAAACTATCTTGCACGGATTAAAGAAATATACAAACTACAGCATGCATGTTCTCGCTTTCACGTCTGGAGGAGATGGTGTTAAATCTGCACCCATTCACTGCCAAACTGAACAAGACGGTGAGTAGATTTTTGAACTTCAATAACCATCTTTGTGAAACGAACAATGGAAATATTCGTAGCAAAAGTATAACATGTAAAATACTATATTTTAATCGAAATATTAATTTTTTTTTGGTCAATAGTTCCGGAAGCCCCAGTTGCCATCAAAGCCCTGGTAATGTCTGCCGAGTCAATTCTCATTTCATGGCGCCCACCAAGCCAGCCAAATGGCGTAATCTCTCAATACACTGTCTATGCTAAAGCTGAAAATCGTGAGGAACCAACCACCCAGAAAGTTTTGCCGAACCAATTAACTCATGAAGCAACTGGTTTAGACAAACAATATAGATACGATTTTTGGGTTACGGCAAGTACGAATATAGGCGAAGGTCAAGCATCTAAGATTGTTACACTGTCTCCTAGCACCCGTGGTGAGTCTTGTTTCAAAATAAATCAGTATGATCTATCATTCGCAAATTCAGAAATATTATTCGTAATCTGAAATAAGTTGAATAAACATCCTCTTTTATTCGGTTCAAGTACCTGCAAAAATCGCTTCGTTCGATGATAAGTTTACTGCAACGTACAAGGAAGATGTTAAACTGCCCTGCCTCGCCGTTGGGGTCCCTGCTCCTGAAGTAACATGGAAAGTACGCGGAGCTACCTTGGAGCCCAGCGACAGATTGAGACAATTACCGGAAGGATTTCTTTTTATAAAAGAAGTGGACAGAGCCGATGCTGGAGAATACGCTTGTTACGTTGAAAATTCATTCGGTCATGACACTGTAACTCATCAGCTAGTTGTTCATGGTATAAAAAGCTAACAGTAATACATTTACAGGCCAATACTGTACTCCAGAGTAAGATATATATGATACTATTAATTTTTGTATTTTTCAGCTCCTCCTCATTCTCCACAAGTCACGCTAACAGCAACCACTACAAACTCATTGACAATGAAGCTCAGACCTCATCCCACAGATAATGCTCCCCTTCAGGGATACACTATTCACTACAAACCAGAATTCGGAGAGTTGAAAACGGTCCAAGTTAGCTCAACTGCACAAAAATATACTCTAGAAAATCTATGGTGTGGTTCGAGATATCAAATCTATGTCACAGCTTATAACGGGTTAGTTCGTCTCATTTAAATACTAATATCTTTCATACTGTTATTGTCTATTTGCGATATTTACAAGTTTCTCATTTTCAGTATTGGAACTGGAGATCGGTCAGATATTTTGAACACACGAACTAAGGGTTCAAAGCCAATAATACCTGAGGCTGCAAGATTTATTGAAGTGTCGACGAACAGTATCACGCTGCATTTGAGTGCTTGGTCCGATGGAGGGTGTCCTATGTTGTACTTTGTTGTTGAACACAAGAAGAAGTAAGATGATCAATCGATTCCCTTAGTAGCCTCTCAAGAATAGATAGACAGATACTTCATAGTCGAACCCTGTCACGTTATGAATGTAACTAAGTATTTTGTAGTGATTATAATTAATTGTTTTACACATAAAATATTTTGCATTTCCTGTAGGCTTCAGCAGGAATGGAATCAAGTTTCTAACAACGTGAAACCAGGCGGTAATTTCGTTGTCTTGGACCTAGATCCTGCAAGCTGGTATCATCTGCGTGTAACTGCACACAACGATGCTGGATTTGCTGTTGCTGAATACGAGTTCGCTACTCTCACTGTGACTGGTGGTGCGTCAATATCTTTCTTCATGATTATAAGCATACATATAATTCTATGGGCAAAGAAAGACCCAGATCCTTACCAATGAGCTACAAATCACTTTCTCTCTGATTACGTTCATGTTCATTCTCTTACGGGAATATGATACAATATAACGTATCTTTCATTTTGTATTTCTGTTGGTTTTATACCCCTCAGTCGATTCTGTTATGGGTCGGTGCTCTGGTGGCTGGATTTAATTTGAAATAGCGAGAAAAAAAGAAATTATTTTTTGTTCCAGGCACCATTGCCCCGGCCCGCGAACTTCCCGATGTTAATGATGGTGTTAGTGATGAGGATCCAATGAAAATACTAATGGCAAACTTAAACCTCGTTGTACCGGTTGTTGCTGCTATTCTGGTCATAATTGTTGCCGTTATCGTGATTTGTGTGCTTAAAGGCAAGGGGCATGGCAATGACAAGGGTTAGTGAAGAATTTATTATCTTATCTTAAAACAGGCACAATTGCACCACCTGTTCGAGAGACTGGAACAGAGAATACGGATGTTAGGAGGTATTTCCCATGGCTGCCTAGCTGGCTGGATGTCAACGTTGTTGTTCCTGTCGCAGCAACTGTTGTCGTCATTATTGTTGGAATAGTTGTCATATGTGTTGCACTGTCCAGAAGAACTCGTGGGCCTGAACAAACACGGCTCCGAGGTATCTCATCAGCCGACGAGAAATATTACGAGGGACAATGTATACAATTTTATTTATTATTATTCACACACACTATACATTTAAAATTAGAAATTTGATTGCTGTCCCTCGTGGCTTATGCCTGCAACAACTAATCAATTTATGGCAATCTGCTATAACAATATTGTGACTTATTTATCTCATGTATAGCGAGGGACAGCTATTTTGCTAATTTCAAATACCTATATTTTTTATGCTTTACATACGTGAAACATATCATTCAAAAGGGGGCCATTATCATATACTTGCACACTCAAATCATGCAATAATCACGTTTATCATAATTTTTGAATTTATAATGAAAGATTAAACGAAAAATTATTCCTGTTGATCTGGATTATAACTAAACTGAACAAACTGCATCAAATTATTAATGTTTCATGTATCATATAACATCTTCAGGACTGCAAAACAGTCGGCCAGTACTTCGAATTCATTGATTCTTCCAGCTTTCTTAAATTTGTAAAATAGTTCTGTCAAGCGAAGAAAGACTTAGAAATAGTAAATAAGGAAAAGCATAAAAACAGTAAAATTTTCAAGTGTTGCGTGTGTCTAGAGATCATTTTTAGAATTATTTTTCATTTTCGTACATTGATATGATTTTTTAGATGACGTTGTGTATCAACAAACTGGAGTTGTTGGAGCTACTTTGGATAAACGCAGGCCAGACCTTCGAGATGAACTTGGTTACATTGCTCCACCGAACCGCAAACTTCCACCTGTTCCTGGCTCGAATTATAACACTTGTGACCGTATCAAGCGAGGTACAGTGATAAGTAAGCCAGAACTGCCAACACTTTGACTAATAACTTCATCTAGGTGTTGTTGCGTTGGCACGACAATTCGGTTTTTAAAACACGACTATTGGGTGTCACCTGTTAAACAGCGCATGTATCGTCATATTTCTATAATTATTGATTAATGCTTTTTATCATTTGCTTTACCCCAAAGTTATTATCGCTACTTCAAAGCACACTCTAATTTAATTTAATTTCAAGCTTCAAGCACTCTGTGTACCAAGTATGATCAATATGTTGAAAAAAAGCTACTTTCGGAAATGGTCAAAATAAGTTGACAGAAAACTACCTTACCCTTTCTTTCTGGCATTATACACTCTTACGATTAATTTGTATCGCAGAGTATATAATGCGTTTATAGTTGTGAAATTCTGATTCGAAATGGAAATATCTTAATGTGATAAATAATTATTACTTATGAATGATAAAAGCTCTGTATGTATGAGCAAAGCATATAGACATCGAAAATAAGTTTTATCAAAGTGCTTGGTAGGCAAAAGTGGTAGAACATCTTTGTAGCATTTGTTTGACAGGTGGGACAGGCTCTTTAAGGAGTCATTCGACTTGGGATCCGAGAAGAAATATGTACGAAGAATTGACTCATTGTGCGCCAAATAGAAGATGCCCACCACCTCCCCATATGGGCAGTGCTGAAGGGCTCTCGCATAGAGGTTGGTAATTATGAAACATACACTTCGCCTGTCATCATTCATTCATTCATTTACAATACAATGCACATTACGTTTTGTACTGATTCGTAATTTTCACATTTATTTCAAAATTCTTCATTTGTCTTGATCATGTATGAAAAAGATTTTATATTCGTAATGTAAACCCAATTTAATAGTGATGACCTCATATGAGTTGGTATATTGCTGATTCATGCCTTCGGAATGAACAATTCAGCCAAGTTTCGTATCCATTATTTATTGTAACACAATTTTTCTTCTAATCAAATTGGAGATTTCATCCATTTGCAATTCGTTAAGATAATTTCATCATTGAATCATAGTAACTGGGAACTCAAAAAATAATACACTCCTGCACAATATTTCTTGCATTCATAAAATTTAACTATAGAGTCGATTTTAAAATTTACTATTATGTTTTTGACTCACACATCAATTACTCTTCTCATAAAAACATGATAAAATCACCGCAAAACAACTTGAACCAAATATGAACAAACGTTGGAGGTAATACAGCGTCATAATGTAAGTTCTCCATGTTCAGTGTTAGTTACTTTTCACGAAGTTTCAGTGTCGCACGTTTGCATGATAGGGGTAGTTTTTGTTACGTTAATTATTTTCTTACTTATATTAATTATTTAAAGAACCAACCGTTCGTATTTTCCATCGCTCCATTTGATTATGATAATTCAGTTAATTTAATGCATTTCATAGCATGGACTGGAATGCATTTAATGGCGTTATGAAAAATGTTGAAAAAAAGACTTGGCTTCACGTAATGGAAATTAGTGTTGACTAATTAACAAATAATACCACTGAACTAAGTTTTGTCTTGTGCCAAGGAAAGTCAATCATAAATGACTCAATGCAGAAATACATCTTAATTATCCTTTTGTGGCGTTCGCAAATACTTTCTAATAATAATTGTTGAATGCGCAAACTTTTCTCTAAAATATTTGGTTTTGTCTTGGATAATGTAAGTAACGTATCACGAGTCTTCTATCCAGGATTTGTCATAAAATGAATGCAAAAAACGTATAACATCTAAAAAATTTTATCGTGTGCTTAAAAAAGAAAGCGAGTCTCTCAAATCTGCCTCTTCAATTATATTAAATGCAGCATCTACCCTCTAAAAATATTTCCAGGCATGGAGGATGAGATCTGCCCGTATGCCACCTTTCACCTATTAGGTTTCCGTGAAGAAATGGATCCGAACAAAGCCATGCAATTCCAAACATTCCCTCATCCAGCCAATGGACACTCTGGAACCATGGGACCGCCTTCTAGTCATCCTACTAATGCATCTGCCCACAGCAGATCTGGATCACAATCTATGGTAAATATTATACAGCCATTTCAAACGATTAACTAAGAAAGTAAATGTAACTGAAATTGAATATAATGCAATTATTTTTTTACAGTTGAAATTGTGTACAGGATGATAACGTGGGAATTAAATCGAATTGTACTCTTTTTCGGCATCTTTGAGTCTTTGATTAATAACTATATATATTAATGAATCAATATCTTGAAGCTATACTTTATTTAATAAAATAATTTTTTCACTTTCAACAGCCTCGTCAAAATGGCCGCTATTCGCGCGTCCCATCTCAAGGTGGTGGTCCCCACAACATGTTTTCTCCTGAATATGATGACCCAGCCAATTGCGCTCCTGAAGAAGATCAGTACGGTTCACAATACGGTCAATACGGCGCTCCTTACGATCACTACGGATCTCGTGGTTCTGTTGGCCGTCGCAGTGTTGGATCAGCTCGAAACCTACCAATGTCTGGTTCCCCCGAACCCCCACCACCACCACCAAGAAATCATGATCCAAACAACTCGAGTTTCAATGACAGCAAAGAAAGCAACGAGATTAGCGAAGCAGAATGCGACCGTGATCAAATAATCAACCGCAACTACGGTGGTCAGTACTACTAAATTGAAAGGACATCACGAGACATGACCACTAGGCCCAAACAACCGGAACCTCGTAAGATTCAGAGGAAGTCAGTTTTTGCCCACTGCAACAAAATATTTAAACATATGATAATGACATATACTTTTTTGTTTCTACTACTAGATTCATGGCCTGGTCTGTATTCTAATATGTTATGTGATTAACAGAATCGGTCTTTCTTTCTAGTTATGTATACGTAATTACTCGTCTAACAGGTACATAAATAATTTTCGTTTTGTTTTAAAAAATTTTAATTCAATGACTTTAGCTTGTTTCTGCAACTACTTATCACGTGATGAGAAAGTCTCTGCAAAGTTATTGTTATTTACAAGGAAGTTATACTTATTAACAATTCCAACACATGCGATTTATATATTAATTGCACATCTTGAAAACACCAAACATTTTACAACAATTTTGTGTCAATGTCATTAACAATTATAAAGTAAGCTCTGAATCTTACAGGGGTACTTGGTTCGGTTTGCATGTTACAGGAGGGGCCGAGGCGTTTCTCTTCCGCAGATTTAGCAGAGTTACGCAAAGCCCAGTTTCCCGTTCCCGAGCATGTTATGTGTCGTAGTAACCGTTGTGTCAATTGGTCTGTGTGTTTCTCTATTTCAGTGAATGCTCGCAGCAAGGATGGCATGACCACCGAGGAGATGCGCAAACTCATAGAGAGGTTAGTAGCGTGGATGATTGGAGATACGAATGAATCTTTTTTAGCTAACTAGCGAATGAACAATGCGATATTCCTTTAATCTGAAAACAGTTCATCAAATTATCCCTTTAATACACATTTAAGAAAAAATTCGTCTCATCTACAGTGCGAAACTAAATAAATTTTCAACTGTCGACATTATTACTGACCACTTAATGAACTTGAATTTCATTGGAAGTTTGCATATAAGTGCCTTTATGTTCTTTGATAATTATGGTAGAATTTTAAAAAGTATTCCAAACGATGGTCATGGTAGCATGAAATCACATCCTTGACTGAATTCTCTAGTTACACGTTTTATTTTACGTCTTGTGAAGTCATGCACAATAATTGTTGATGTGAAATATTATTTTTTCAATCTTGACCTCAGCGAAATTACCCCGTCAAATAGTCTAGAAATCGGGGAAAAATAGATCCAAAATTTTGTTATGATTTTGCTACGTGTGAGTGAATAAAATAGATCTGTCATGGATGACCCCAGGAGCTCTATCATGTCTAACATATCCTGACCTTCTCTTGTTTCATGACTCTTTGTGCAGGAAACCGTAAGTGTTTTACCTCTTCGATGGGTGTATTCTGATAATCAATAGTAAAAATCAGTGTACAAATTGTTAGAGGTTCTTGAAATATAGTCAAAAATCATCTAAATTGATGTCAGAATATACTTCCTGCGTGTAACTAAACATGACGCTAGTACACTTCATTAACATGCTATTCAACACCTATTTTTTGCATGTAATTGTTTGTTAATGCTTGTAGTAAGTCATAGTGATACATTTTTCAGGCTTAAAATAAATTGTCATCCCAATTTAGTTATGCGTCTTCCCATTTTCCAATAACACTTACCATTGTTCACAGTAAGAATAATGCATAAAGAATTTGAGACGTTTTTCATATACATGTGCTTTTGTTCTTAGCGCTCCAGAAAATCAGAATCCATCCGTATTTACGTCATTAGAGTAATCATAATCCATCTTCCGCTATTTTTAAACAGATTGTTTAACTCTCGCAATTCAAAACTACATGCCCACGAAAGCTGCTGCCGCATTTGCTTCTCAAATAGCATTTTAATGTTTTTTATAACATGGATGCAATCATGCAAATGGCAGATATAATACTGCGCCCCAAAAACTTCCTAACTGTCATTTTTGACGATATTTGATTTTCAGAAACGAAGCTACCGGCAGGCAAACCAGCGGCCCCCCCGGCAGTCACGGCGGACTCCTCACACCCTACGATACTGTGGCAGTGTAACTTGTAAATCTCCTACCCACACCTACGACCATAGAAGAGTTGACAGCCTATATGCCATGTATGCGGCATGTTCATGAGTATGTAAGCAAATACCAAACATACTACTTCCCCAGTGTTGTCAGTCCAATTGCAACGACTTTAAATTATTGCCATTGCGGTTAGCTAGATTTGATTATCACATAAGGATTAAATTACTATAATCTAATGTAGAAAATGATGGCAAATATCTTGGAAATTCTCTTTCGAATATATTATAATGTGGAATATTACATACATGATAATTATCAAAATTACGCCAAATTATTGTATTAAGTGATTTAATAGCAATGCTGAATTTTCGATTATAAACTTTCGAACTATTTTATGAGTAGCGAAGAAAAGACGTGTTAAATCATGTGCGGTGTAAACTATCCATCTGCTGCAAAATGCATAAAAAGAAGGTAATCAATGATATGCATAGTTTTCCTGACATTCAGGTAAATCATTGAACTCGAAGAAACATGGGATAATTGTTTGCATCTTAATTCTATTGATTACTTGAGTATTATTTATTGACAAAAGTTTTGATTTGAAATTATACAATGTTTTTAAAATGGTCTTTCGTAAAAACTGCCAGATTTTCATACCTGTTGTCACATCTGTGTACATCGGAGTAGAAATACCAAAATTTTGTTAAAGTTTGATACCAAGAATTAAGCTGCAAGTTCAGAAAATTATGATCTAACAGGAAAATAATTTGGCAACAAAGAATGAAACTTATGTTTGGTCAAGAGTTCGTAAAGTTTTGAACATTTCATGAAATAACTACTCTATCGAATCTAACATGTCATTGATGGTAAAGGGGATCCTGACAGAAGTCGATAATCACCAAACGGCAAAAGACGAAGAAATAACATGTCATTTCTTCAATATTTGAAAGCCTGCAATTTTAAAGTTGACAGGGAAATCTAGTTTCTCGTTTTGAGTCAAGGTTGTGCCACACTGCCGCATGTTGGCAAACAATTTATAATTTCGTAACGAAGGTTGTGTCTCCAATGATTGATGATAATTTTAACGACAGACAAAGCAGGGGCGATGTGTCTGTACGCATCAACTATTGTAATTATTATCATTGCATTACCTAATTTTCCTAATAATTGCATATATTTTCAAACTGATTAATTACAATTGAAAAGAAATCTATTTGATCGCTGAAGAACCTACTATTATATTGGTAACCATCCTATTTAATCTACAACCCATAACTATTACAACATAATGCTATAATTAATTTCACTTCAATGATTGATGATATTAAAAGCGTACGTGATTAATTAATGATTAAACTTATAATAGATAGGTTTTAAGTAGGACAGATGGTCGCGAGGTGGTACTATTATCAGCAAGAATGGTACGAATCTCATAGTATATAATACTGGTTTTTATCATACTACTATCCCTAGGTATTGTAGGTGTCTTGTTTACGTTGGTGTAGGACTTGTCCAATGCGAGTTTTCATAAAAGGTGAGGGGAAGACTTTTACATAATAAAGCATTATAACCTAGCGCGCCACTTTGTATGAGAAGTTTTCCCACTCACCAATAGTAGAAATTCTCAATTTGGCTGAGTCTAACAATGCTTTACTCATTGATGTGATTTAATCGCTGCGCAAATTTTTGTGTATCGTGTATGTGTTGGATATTGCACAACCGAATAGTGTTAATACTTAAACTATAATATGATATACTAACTAACATGCAAAAGCTTGTCGCTTATCACATTTAAAACTTTAATCCTAAATATGAATAACCACAATACTATGATACAATGGTAACGAAGTAACATTTTAGATATGGAAATGTTACAAAAATATAAATACGTATATTACATAACGTCTAGCTGTGTTACTGGATAAGTTTTGTTTAGTTGTCGATATTATAAGCCTATGGATTAAAATTATAATATTAAGATACAGTCACTCATATAGCTTAGTTTAAGCTGCTTAGTGCTTCGGTGCACATTTTCCGAGAGGTAAAAACTGGTGTACGATTTTGAATGTTGAATTTTTTGTGTAATATAATGATTATTAACAGCTACGACTTTGATTTGCGCAGAGGTTTTGTATGTGCTTGCATATTGGAGACTTTCGTTATCGCCAGTTACATATATTCTATGCTCTTTTTCAATCCTCATATAATTATTACACAATTTCCTATACGATTTAATACACAGCAAAACTGAGGTACTGATGTTTTTCACATTTCTAGTTATTCGAAACTCCGATCAGAACAATTACCGTCTCTCCAGTGCCACTCTTTTATGTTTTTGTACCAAAGTTGTAGTATCTAATTTTACGTTGAATAAATAATACATGAAAACAACTGATTGAGCATATCTGTATATTATTACATTGATTTCTTTATATCTTAAGCCGCTATGAACAACTGATTACAATTGACAGCCGAAAATCGAAAATTTTCAACGTCTTTTCCTCGTATTTCCTCAGTCACTAGTCTTACGTTGTTTAAGATGTCTCTTTTGATTTTCGGAGGTACAATTAAGTACTTCAGAAAGGCTCATATACATGCAAATCGATCCTGACAACAAACGTTTTACGTTCCCAGAATCGCAGGAAAACGGGAAGGGTTATCCCTCCGAGTTTTTTTACTAGAGATTTCGTTTGTTTTTCAAAAACACTAGAATCAATTTAATTATCCCCTGTTTCTACGTAATTGTGTGACCGAAAATGATTACGCACTGGAGTTTCTAGTCCCGGCGCTTAGCGGATCAAGAGACACCCGAAAATAATGGTAAACAAAGAGTGTTTCATTTGGCTGACTTTGCTAAAGAATGCCTGAGGTCTGTGAGCATAAGAACTTCCATTGACTGAAGAATATGAAAACGGATACCCCTGGGTGAATTTTTGTGACCAGTTTTCGGCGGGCAAGTGGGCCTGGGAGCGTGGGAGGGTTCAGCTCTATCGACTCTACCTAACGAGCTCGCACCGACATTGGCAGCAGCCAAAGTAGTGTCGGTATGGAAGCTTGACATTAAGTCAGTACAAAGTGAGTACGTAAGACTGTAAGTCGACTGCGACTTAAAAATATCGATCAGCTCGATCATCCCCGTGAGAAGACGCGTAACCGCGTCCAACGCCAACGACCCCAACTACCTTCGAGCACCTCCAACCACCGTCAACCACCTCTGACCACCCCCCTCATCATACGTCCGGATAGTGCCAGAAAGAATTTATCCCAGCACTTTTCAAAATCGCAAAAATTTTTGACAAAAATGCAAACCTTACTTTTCTTTCATTTTTCGACCAAAAAATTTTTGGTCTCGGATTCGATTTGTGTGACAGTTGCCCGACTGATTGGACCCCCAGAAACTCGAAAAACGCAGCGAAAAGAGCGTGGAATCAACAGGAGAGTAATTACGAAGGAAAAAGCACCAGCTGAAAAATGTCGAAAACACAGGTTCTCGTTTTTCGGCTCTAACTTTTGATGCGTTGATCGCAGCGTATTAGGACTGCGCCCAATCGATTTCTCTCGCAAAATTACGTCCGAATAGTGCTAGAAAGAATTTATTCCAGCACATTTTAAAATCGCGAAAATTTTCGCCAAAAATGCAAAGGGGTTAGCCTTCCTTTTTTTTCATTTTTGGGGCCGAAAATTTATGGTCTCAGATTCGATTTAAATTACCCTTTCCTGACTAATTGGACCACCAGGAACTCAGAAAACGCAGCGAAAAGAGCGTGGGATCAACAGGAGAGAAATTACGAAGGAAAAAGCACCCGCTGAAAAATGTCGAAAACACAGGTTCTCGTTTTTCGGCTCCAACTTTTGATGCGTTGATCGCAGCGTATTAGGACTGCGCCCAATCGATTTCTCTCGCAAAATTAGGTCGGAATAGTGCATAAGAGAATTCCTTTCAGCACTTTTTGAAATCGCGAAAATTTTCGCCAAAAATGCAAAGGGGTTAGCCTTACTTTTTTCTTCGATTTTTGACCAAAAAATTTTAGGTCTCAGATTCGATTTAAATGACCCTTTCCTGACTAATTGGACCACCTGGAACTCAGAAAACGCAGCGAAAAGAGCGTGGGATCAACAGGAGAGAAATTACGAAGGAAAAAGCACCAGCTGAAAAATGTCGAAAACACAGGTTCTCGTTTTATGGCTGTAACTTTTGATGCGTTGATCGCAGCGTATTGGGACTGCGCCCAATCGATTTCTCTCGCAAAATTACGTCCGAATAGTGCTAGAAAGAATTTATTCCAGCACATTTTAAAATCGCGAAAATTTTCGCCAAAAATGCAAAGGGGTTAGTCTTCCTTTTTTTTCATTTTTGGGGCCGAAAATTTCAGGTCTCAGATTCGATTTAAATGACCCTTTCCTGACTAATTGGACCACCAGGAACTCAGAAAACGCAGCGAAAAGAGCGTGGGATCAACAGGAGAGAAATTACGAAGGAAAAAGCACCCGCTGAAAAATGTCGAAAACACAGGTTCTCGTTTTTCGGCTCTAACTTTTGATGCGTTGATCGCAGCGTATTAGTACTGCGCCCAATCGATTTCTCTCGCAAAATTACGTCGGAATAGTGCATAAGAGAATTCATTCCAGCACTTTTCAAAATCGCGAAAATTTTCGCCAAAAATGCAAAGGGGTTAGCCTTACTTTTTTCTTCAATTTTTGACCAAAAAATTTTGGGTCTCAAATTCGATTTAAATGACCCTTTTCTGACTAATTGGACCACCAGGAACTCAGAAAACGCAGCGAAAAGTGCGTGGGATCAACAGGAGAGAAATTACGAAGGAAAAAGCACCAGCTGAAAAATGTCGAAAACACAGGTTCTCGTTTTTTGGCTCTAACTTTTGATGCGTTGATCGCAGTGTATTAGGACTGCGCCCAATCGATTTCTCTCACAAAATTAGGTCGGAATAGTGCATAAGAGAATTCATTCCAGCACTTTTCAAAATCGCGAAAATTTTCACCAAAAATGCAAAGGGCCTTACTTTTTTTTCATTTTTGAGGCCGAAAATTTATGGTCTCAGATTCGATTTAAATGACCCTTCCCTGACTAATTGGACCACCAGGAACTCAGAAAACGCAGCGAAAAGAGCGTGGGACCAACAGGAGAAAAATTACGAAGGAAAAAGCACTAGCTGAAAAATGTCGTAAACACAGGTTCTCGTTTTTCGGCTCTAACTTTTGATGCGTTGATCGCAGCGTATTAGGACTGCGCCCAATCGATTTCTCTCGCAAAATCACGTCCGAATAGTGCTGGAAAGAATTTATTCCAGCACATTTTAAAATCGCGAAAATTTTCGCCAAAAATGCAAAGGGGTTAGCCTTCCTTTTTTTTCATTTTTGGGGCTGAAAATTTATGGTCTCAGATTCGATTTAAATTACCCTTTCCTGACTAATTGGACCACCAGGAACTCAGAAAACGCAGCGAAAAGAGCGTGGGATCAACAGGAGAGAAATTACGAAGGAAAAAGCACCAGCTGAAAGATGTCGAAAACACAGGTTCTCGTTTTTCGGCTCTAACTTTTGATGCGTTGATCGCAGCGTATTAGGACTGCGCCCAATCGATTTCTCTCGCAAAATTACGTCGGAATAGTGCATAAGAGAATTCATTCCAGCACTTTTCAAAATCGCGAAAATTTTCGCCAAAAATGCAAAGGGGTTAGCCTTACTTTTTTCTTCAATTTTTGACCAAAAAATTTTGGGTCTCAAATTCGATTTAAATGACCCTTTCCTGACTAATTGGACCACCAGGAACTCAGAAAACGCAGCGAAAAGTGCGTGGGATCAACAGGAGAGAAATTACGAAGGAAAAAGCACCAGCTGAAAAATGTCGAAAACACAGGTTCTCGTTTTTTGGCTCTAACTTTTGATGCGTTGATCGCAGCGTATTAGGACTGCGCCCAATCGATTTCTCTCACAAAATTAGGTCGGAATAGTGCATAAGAGAATTCATTCCAGCACTTTTCAAAATCGCGAAAATTTTCGCCAAAAATGCAAAGGGGTTAGCCTTACTTTTTACTTCAATTTTTGACCAAAAAATTTTGGGTCTCAAATTCGATTTAAATGACCCTTTCCTGACTAATTGGACCACCAGGAACTCAGAAAACGTAGCGAAAAGAGCGTGGGATCAACAGGAGAGAAATTACGAAGGAAAAAGCACCAGCTGAAAAATGTCGAAAACACAGGTTCTCGTTTTATGGCTGTAACTTTTGATGCGTTGATCGCAGCGTATTGGGACTGCGCCCAATCGATTTCTCTCGCAAAATCACGTCCGAATAGTGCTGGAAAGAATTTATTCCAGCACATTTTAAAATCGCGAAAATTTTCGCCAAAAATGCAAAGGGGTTAGCCTTCCTTTTTTTTCATTTTTGGGGCCGAAAATTTATGGTCTCAGATTCGATTTAAATTACCCTTTCCTGACTAATTGGACCACCAGGAACTCAGAAAACGCAGCGAAAAGAGCGTGGGATCAACAGGAGAGAAATTACGAAGGAAAAAGCACCCGCTGAAAAATGTCGAAAACACAGGTTCTCGTTTTTCGGCTCTAACTTTTGATGCGTTGATCGCAGCGTATTAGGACTGCGCCCAATCGATTTCTCTCGCAAAATTAGGTCGGAATAGTGCATAAGAGAATTTATTCCAGCACTTTTCAAAATCGCGAAAATTTTCGCCAAAAATGCAAAGGGGTTAGCCTTACTCTTTTCTTCATTTTTTGATCGAAAGATATTAGACTCAGATTCGATTAGTATGCCCGTCACACTAATTGGACCTACAGGAACGCAAAATAGCTCAAAAACGAGCGTAGAATCAGCAGCAGGGGAACTACTAACGGAATCTTCTATTTGTTGTCCGCTACTCTTGGTGCGTTCCTCGCAGCGTATTGGAACTGCGTCGAATCGACTTTTCTCAGTCAACTACGTCGAAGCCTCGTATGAAGAGATTAGTTTCACTATTGTCCAAAATTCACAAACAACGGATAGAAAAAAACTGACGAGGTCTACCTTCCTTTGTTTCGAGCGGATAATTTTTCGTCATAGAATCAATTCGAACGACCCCTTTTCAGACTTATAGCAACTCTAGTATTACGAAAAGGTATTTGGAGCATCGTGGGACCAATACCTGAGAGGATGCGAAAAAATTACAGAGAAATTCCAATAGGTGTTATTCAATTTATTCAATGTTACGTATAATAGTAATACAAGATTACACATCTCGAATCCTGCAGAGGTGCATTGTAGCTTTTAGCATTGTAGGTAGTCAGACTGGAACCCAAACTGCGCTTACAAATAACATTAATAACTATTTTATCTAACATTGTTCATATTTTACTCAATGCAATATATGTCGCAGTATCTATTCCATGTAGAAATAACATACCAATTTTATCAATAAGAATATTATTATAGTAATTATTGGTATAAAATCATTAGTATAATGTATTAGCATAACATAATAGATTCATAGTACTTGGAAACTTGGTAAAGTAGTATACACTGACACCTGAACACTTGTACTACATTGAATAAACTGGAACTGGAACTTTGTCCCTACGAGTTTGTGATTTTTCTTTCCCACCTGGTTGAAAATCCAGTGCAAATTTGATGTTTTTCAGCCGTAAGTTTTGATTTGTTGCAAAATTATGTTGATACTGGGTGTGAATAAATCTATATCAGCATATCCCAAAATCAGCCAAAAATTTGCGACTCTCGGAGTTTGGAAACTTTTTGTCGTAAAATCGTTTTGCAGGACTCTTTTTAAATCAGATAATTCTAACCCTCAAAAATGCCGAAAAGACATTTTATAAAGCGTATACAGGACCAACAGCAGAGGATTACGAACAAAATCTTACGTTTTCGGCTGTACTTTTGATACTTCGCCTGCAGCGTATTCCACAAAACTTTTCTATAAGCTCCATGAGTAGCTGTTAGAGACATAAGAAAAAAAATCTAATTCATTCTCATTATTCTAGAATCGTCATACATGTAATGCAGTGCAATGAATAAAGTGTTAATATCTTTTTTATTTTTGTTTATTGTTCAGAAGAAAGGCCCTGGACACACCGCAATGTTTTCAGTATCGACCATTCGGTAATAAACGTATGAAAAGGCATGATAATTATGCACGAGTGCACGATTCCGGAATAATGAGAATAAATTGGATTATTTTCTCACCTGAAAAAACCGCTAACGTTTAAATTGATTTCCTTTTTGCTTCTTCATTATATCCCTTTGTTCAAATTTCGAATTAACAATCCTAGATTTCTCAATTCTTAGGATAAAAACGTAACAGTACCACTGACTCAACCACATAGTTTTGACCACGGTCTTACTAGTCCGGGAGCCGATCGCGGGTTATACTTCGAATATTAATAACTATTTTTAGTATTAGAACACAACAAAAGTATTGTGTAAGGATCAATACAGTTTCTTTATTGACACATTTTACCGAGAAGATTATGAGATTATAAAAAATTATAGAATTTTATTAGCTACTGAATTTGTGCTTGCGCAAAAAATGAATTGAAATAATCTCTTGTTAACATGACAAGTTTAACCAGAACTACGGAAGATTAGTCCCGAATGTCTAAAGTCACCAGGTGAAGGACCTGGACAGACAGAACTACGGAGCGCTCGTCCTGGAACTCGAGTTGCACCAGGAAACGGGCCCAGAGCGCAGGATCTGAGAGGTAGAGAACCCGGTATTCGAAATCTGCGGAGCGCGATTCTCATCCGTCCGCTCTACTGCACGGTTGTTTCCAAACTAAGGAATTCGGCTAGCTGATTGCTATACATCGATGACGTCAAGAGAAAAAAAATTTTGGATGACGTCACTTCCAAAACATCCGAACGTTTGTTTCGAACTATGTATGATGTATGATGTATGAAGATGTATGATGATATGATATGATGTATAATGATTTTAGTTTTTACGTTTCAGACAAGAGATACGCACTTTGTCTTTTCTGATGGATTCTTGGTCTCCGCATCATTATCACATCTGATCCATTATCATTTATGATTTACGTAGACATTCTTCTCTCGGGTACCTATATTTTAATCAAATCACTGTTTTGCTACGAATTTTGGATGAAATTCATTCTCATTATTAATTTCTTGTATCGCCGACAAGTCGGTAAGTACACACAGGCTAAGTACTGGCTTGGGCTTACCATTGCGATAACTGTTACTCGGAAGGTGAATGCAGCCAGCATCATGTCGAAATCGGTAACTCTTTGATGTTCTGCAATATGTTTTCAATTCTACCGTTGGAACATCTCAGAGAGCGCAAGCGCACGACGATTTTTGGTTGTCACACCAAAGCCCATTAGGGCAACTGTCTTTATATTTCTCAGTCAACAGAACTTCCCTCTGCGATTCGCGTCAAGCCCACAAATCACTACAAACGAAATTTTTCTATTTACCTCATCTTGTCATAGTAATAAGTCCAACAATAAATGTCCCTGAAGCTCATAACTTTTGTCATTCCTAAATAATTAAAAGTCGCGTAGACTCTTTGTTCATTCGTTCTACAATTCTCCAAACTTAACTTGTACATTATGATTTTGAAAGCATAGCAATATTTTTCGAATACGCCTAACGTTATGTAACTGTAGCTACATATTTTATTTACGGTGAACTCTGTAAGATAGCACTGTCGATTCTCCAAGGATGTGGCGCCATCTGGTATCGATTTGGTAGATTACCAACTGCTACGGCTCGACAGTCAAGCCGTTCCGAATCCGCAGCTACATTTCGTATAACGGATTTGACAACAATTTGTTTATATCATGGCGTCCACCGGGGGTACGTATGTAGTACATATTTCGGTTTTTTACTATTAATTACCAATGCTTGTTGGTGGCCTGTATTATAGAGTTCCAAATCTAAAAATTAGTACTCTTTTTTAATGTAGAAACCACAACCGAAGAGCGGACTGAGCCAGCGCCAGCTCAACCCAGCACTAATGTAGTGTCAGACGCAGCGAACGTAAGAATAACCTTAAATTTACAAACTACCGGTCTTTGTGATTGACTGGTTGAAGTGATTTTAGATTTAAAAATCTTATTTGCTTTCTTGCGGCCCAGACGCAGCAGAAAATCAATCGATATTCAAATTCAACATCAACTCTTAAATAAAAAATAATAGTATAATTGTGGAGCATGCTTTGGCAATATAACTGTCTAGGTTCGACGAAATTAGCTTTTTCTCAGTCTCTGCCCTACTGATTCTTTCGCAATAACAAACAACAACCCGTGTATTATTAAAATTCAATAAATCATGGTCAGTCTGAAAATAAGTTGGACTTTGAGTTTACCTTAATTCCACATAGTTCATTAGTGTTGACAATTTTGCCTAAGCCTTTTTAAATGGTTACACATTTTGTGAATTGCCTATTCAAACATCCCGAACACTCACCTCATTTAACGTATCCATGGTTTTAGAAAATAATATCGATGGAGAAGGAAGCAGACTTGACTGCTGCACCGCAGAAGAAATCTAGAGTAGAGGTCCAGTCGCTGCCGACAAGACAGTACTTGGATCAGACCGTTGTGCCAATATTACTCCAAGCATTATCAAGTCTTGCCAAAGAAAGACCGCCAGATCCTATTAATTTTTTAGCTGCTTATCTATTGAAAAATAAGAGCCAATATGACAACAGTGGGTCACCACCGACTAGTCAATAACAATAGATTCTATATTAACTAAATCAACATTTCAAATAAGGACGTATTGTTTAATAATTATCATTTATTTGGAGGTGTTTTATATGTGTATTACCAGAATTCTTGTATGCTGGGATGATTTTTTATTATGGATTAAATGTTCAATAGTTTTTCAATGTTCAATGAAGTTTGTCAATACCAAAACTAAGCACGTCATTTTTATATTTATAATAATTGTGTCCATTAGAATGAAATCAGTGTGCAGATTTAGAGAAAAGAATTTATATTGTTTAAGCATGATTTTTACGTATTATAATAATTTCTTTATAAATATCGGCTGATCATATGGACCCAAAATAGGGGGTCCCAGTCGCAAAAATTGGAATAAGTGTCATCTGATGGTGAAAAATATAATGCTAATCCAAGAGTTTCATACTATATCTGAAGTACGCGTTTTATCTTAAATTTTATTCTGTATTACTTCAATATGACAAAATAAAATCTTGATGGACAGTTTTCAACTCCTATTTCATATTTGTAGAACTACCAACAGGGATAAGCGGACCACAATCTGATCTTCGTCATATTACGTAGCTATGCCCATATTGTATTTTATCCCTATACAGTGTGAAGAAAAATAATATCAATACCAGTAATAGTAATGATAATAATAATATTACACCGGATATTTAGCCTGTGTATGTGTGTTTGTACAGTGAGTTGGGATGCAAAGGGGGAAGCCTCATTGCAGGAACGAAATACTGTGGGTTGTTGTCACTTATGCGTCCCCCACTACGCAGCATTATTGCTTGACTCATTGCTCATCCGTGTTGAGTTATCAGCGTAACGATAACAGGCAGTAATCGGCCTTCGACGAGGGCTCAGGTGTGGCCATTCGTTGCGTGTGAATATAACGAAAATAAATCTGATTGTGATCGAGGCTGTGAATGGTTCGTTCGAAAATCCCGCTTCATTATTCATGATGTTAATTCGGTTTCTCGCGGTGGTGTTCAATTATCATACCAATGAGTCGTGCATTCGAACTGTGTAAATTTAGAACCATACGTAATAATTCAAACATGGTCGAAAATAACCGGCGTTGTTCGACTGCTTGACTGACTATTCATTGTATTATTATTGAAGAGCTGCAACGGGTGGTTGCAGAACTAGATTAGTGACTGCTATAACTATTTCTGTGGTTATTACTAGCACGTGTTACTGTAATCAACTAGTTGACAACGAGCGGTAGTCCCGTTGCGTAATCTCTATTAAACGTCCAATTTTCTCGCTTCTTCACGCGTCACACGGTTGCGTAGAGGACTGAACAATTCGGTTGATTCCCTATCGTAACACTGGCCTAGAGAAATACATTCCAGGCCTTCGGATAATCGTGAGAATGCCGGATTCAATAGTCTCGGTTGCGGTGGCCATCGGTAACGACCAAACTCTGGTGAAGATGGACCGCAGTCTCCCACTGGATGAGATTATAGCCGATCTCTGCGTGAATCACGGTCTGATAGGAGAGTGCCACAAGTATGCGTTGCAAATAGCACGACCGTCGCCGAAGGCCGAAGACCAGACGATATCGAACCGTTACGTAACACCAGAATTAATATCCCAAGTTCTAGACGGTACAGAATTGCGATTGGTATTCTCGGCCGCAACGACCGTCCGCCTTCTCTTTGAAGTGATCACAGACGAGCGGGGATCCAAGCGTAAAAGCGCCCTGCAAAAGCTCGCCAATGCCTGCGAAGACCCGGAATTCGCGAGGTGTTTCGTCGAGGTCGAAGGGCCGTCGATGATCGTTGAGAAGCTGAAAGTTGCCGCGGCCGGTGAAATCACCGCCGCATTGGCGTGTCTCAGACTGTCGATGCAGCACGGATACCTGGACCAGCTTTGTCACGTCGGTATCGACAGAGTCGTTGCCGAAATCGCCGGTCCCGGGGAGAGCGAAGCCCTGAGAGAAGCTTTGCTGATCGCCTGCCTGGTCATCGCCAGAAGCGAGCCTGAGCACGGGGAGAGGCTGCGAGCTGCGTTGACGACTACGGAGATTTTGACCTTGGTCAAGGGCAGGTCGCCCGGTGTTCAACTGGCCGTTCTGGGCCTGGTCAATGCGATTCTGCTCTCATCGGAGTCCCCGCGACGCGAAGAAGACTTGAAAGCTTTGGCGGATTCGCAGTGGAGGCAGCTCATCTTCCGTCATGTTCTTGGTTCCGGGCAGCGGAATGCGGGCGACGAGTTGGCTCACCAGCTCCACGTCCTTCAAACGATGCTCCTGAATTCCATTCTTGGACAGAGCCAGGAAACGCTAGTCGAAAACGACGACGAGAACGGGAAAATACCCTCTTTCTGGCGGAGAGTCAGCACCGAGACCATCCTTGAGTCCGTCGAATCAATGCCGAGCACCCCGGAACTCAGCAGGCAGGGTTCCACCATCACTTTGGACGAGGTGACCCAGACCTACATGCCCTCCATGCCGTTGCCTTCGCCGAAACCACCCCCAACCCTCAAGAGATATTTCTCTTACATGTCCGACTCGAGCAACGACACGATCAGCCATCTGACCCCAAACTGTCTCGAATACTTTTCTCAGAAGTATCACGACAGTTTCGTCCTCGCCAAGGAGGAGGCTGAGCTTCTCTCTGACCTGAATCATGTCGCTCAGAACGTCGTAGATGTTCTGTGCACCGTCCTTCGGGTGGGAACGAGTCACGAACGAACTTCGACCAGGTACTGTCCTCTCTTCTTCAGCGCTAGGGACGCCTTCTTCGAGGAACTATTCTGCCACGCTATATGGACTTTGGGAAAGACCGTGAGGGATTTGAGGACCCGAGAGCCCGAGGATCACTTGATTGCACTTCGAGTTCTCCATCGCCAGCTGAAGGACGCCCTGGACGCCAGGCCGACGACTTTGTCCGCATTGGCCGAAAACCTCAAGGAAACATCCGCTGCTCATGTTCAAGAATTGTGGGCCGCTGAGCGGCAGGCCAAGTTTGAAAACCTTCTTCAAAAGCATCCAGCGATTGATGATCTGAGGAATGATATCAGGCCGAAAGCTGCGAGGCTCGTCACCCTTCAGAGATTGAACGCGCTGAAGGCGGGTCACAAGTTCTCAAAACACTTTGATACCCTCAAGGCACAGGTGAGCAGCACTGATTCGGATACCCTTGTTTGTCAGTAGGGTTTCTGACTTCTTGACATACTTTTTTTCTCGGGACTCGAGAATTCTTGACTAGGACTTCCCGTGGATTCTTGGATTTTCGAGAAATTTATAAAATTTTTAATAAAAATCACAAAATTGTTAATTGAATGCGAAATAAATTACGCTAATTAATAATCATCAAAATTTGTGTTTTATAGTCTTGTTTACATTTGAATTTTAATTACTTATACATTTTATTAACAAAACTAACTAAATTAAACTTTGATGAGTATCTTCCTATAAAACTTTTAATTTATCTTTTTATTAAGTAAAGTAGGTACTTTGAATATGTATCTTAGCTTCCTTCCTGACTTAAGTAAAAACATTAACTTCGCAGTCTTTCAGTTAAACAAATAGTAGATACCTGAACTATCTTTATAAAAACAATCTTTAAATTAAAGTTATGTACCGTATCTTTCTTCCTATAAATATGTATAACTTTTAATCACAGTGTTCTAATTGAACAAAAATTTCAATTTTTAATAACACAATCAACTGAAGAATCTACTTTGAGTATCTGCTGATAAAATTTTTGACTACACAGTCTTTTAATTAGGTACAAAAAGAAACCACGAGAATCCTCAAAACAGACTAGCTTATTAGTCTTAAAAACGTAGGATAAAGTAAATAAGCGGAGGACAGGGCACAAGCACAATTAAGGCGCAATTTTTGAATTTCTCGACACTTATTTCTCGTCTCGAAAAAGATTTCCCGGGAATTCTCGCTTCCTGAAGTCTCGACCAGAAACCCTATATGTCAGAAGCGCTGTATCTTCTGCTAACGCGAAAGTGACAGAAAACTATTTATTTTTACCTAATTTTGTAGTTTCAAATTTAAATTTAATTTCATTTCAATTTATATTTCCGAGCAGAAGGCCAAGAATTGGTGGTTCGTTCATCTGTCGGATGACGAACGGGTTCTCATTTACGGAGACTGGGACTCGGAAAGTCAACCGTACTCAAACTTGCACAAGAGGATCAGCGTGGCTTCTGCTACGGGGTTGGCGACTGGCAAGAGATGCCCGCATGCCAAGGGTCGGAAATATCCTACCGATAAGACATTTTTTTCGCTACTGCACGAGGGCGGTTCCCTCGACTTTATCGCTCCTAACAAAGAAATCTATAACTTGTGGACCGACGGGCTCACCGCGCTGCTGGGTAATCTTTCACTTTATCTAACTCTGTTTATTCAACTCCTCGTCAATTTTACAAGAATCAAGAATTACAACAATTACCGACGCACAAGCTTACCAAGTTTCGAAAATCTGCGAGAGCCGGAGATGACGAAATATTATATCTTTCACTTACGCAAAATATAATCCAGCAAGACGTGTTAGTCGTACTAAAATAAATTTTCTTTTACTACTCGAATAAACTGGTGGCAGATATCTACTGTCTGAAAGAATTTGATATTCGGAGAAAAACCAATCTCTTTTACCGTGCCGATGTAGTTTTGGAATATTAGCCTGCGGCGGATTTATCAGGCGTTTTTTTTTTCTGCCCCGCAGAAAAAAGATGCCTGGAATTCCCGGGGCACGTCACAGGTTTATATTTGATTTTTTCCTGACGCAGAGACGGATTCCCCTTGTTTCAGGACGGCCCGTGCTGAGCGCCGCGTTTCACGAAGACGTCGACATGATCGTTGACATGGAGGTGAGATTGAGACTTCTGGATCTCGGCGACGCCCCGACGCCTGTACCCATGGATCCACCGCCTCTGCCATCTCCTCCGGCGAACTACGAGTTCTGCGACGAATCCCTGGTGTGAAACCGATCGCGACTGAGGATCGAGAGCTGTGGAAACCGTAAAAGGAAGAACCCCGTGCATGTATACATAGCCATATCCAGGGCCGTGGATCGCTTCCAATAAAGCACATCTCGAGACGTGGTACTCCGAATTGGGTTCAAATTTGCAACGGGTTAGAGAGGGCGGAAGGTGGAATAAGAAGGAAAGAAAGAACAAATCCTTACTCTTGTTCTGCGGCTCGTGGTGTGAAATTGTAGAGGTGCCAGGTGTCGAATAACGCGTGCGAATTTGTATTCAGATGTATGCAGAGCTCGCGAAACTTCTCCCCTCTGCACTTTCGGATAGCACATATATACAATACTACCACATGCACACGGCCGTCTTTAATATAAAAGTGTAACTATAACAGGAATATGCTAAATTGGCTAATAATACTGGTGTTCTTGAAGCTTGCATCGCGCGTTCTAGCGGGATTTGCTTTGAATTTAAACGTTCCTAAAATATATCTTCATGTTACACGGTAAGAGACTATTTATCAGTCGAGTACCTACAGAAGAGGTCAAGGGGTAAAGTGATTCTTCTTGACGCTTTGTACGTTTTAAAATTTATGTCCGTTCAAGGTATCGAGTAAAAGTAAAAACAATGAAACAAATTACAATGGTAATTTTACTTTGTAACTCCAATCGACGGAATAATGAATTGCCGAGAAATCGTTACGTTTTTTTGTATGAAACGGGAAGCTTCACGTTCTTTCGTGGAAAATTTCGGCTGCTCTGGTTCACCGGAACAAACCGTGACAGAGGTTGATTAAAAAATGTCCGGTTCATCGACAGATTCGAATCACCTGCTAGTCACTGCAGTGTTTTTCGCGCCACCGAGTTGAATGGCAAATTGGTTCGATTAGCTGGGCGTATAGCAGTGATTTTAATTGAAGGAACAGTTCAATTGCAAGTAATTAAGCGTAATCGAACTGAATGTTTCAGGGATCGGATCGTTAATCTTGATCGGACGTAGGAATGTAGAATGCGTGGGTTGGTTTCATATGCGTACAACACGGACGAAATCTGCGCCACACTGCGTCAGTCGAGGAGTTTAAATACGAACGGTTGGACAAAAAAATGCAGCGACATGCAAACTTGATCGATTTATTTCGGGGGTTGGTAGAATATGAAATTTCATTGTCCGTCGGATGAGAGAATTTTTTTCTTTCACACATAAATAATACAATATTTTCTCCCCATTGCGATGGCGTTTATTTTTATCGCTTCCAGGCTCCGTCACTGTAGCAGTGGTTTGCTTTCCATTTCCCTCCCGCTCGAAAATTTCCATTCAAAACGACGGATAATAACGAAAGCAATTGTCATTGTCTGAAACGGAGGCGGCTGAAACTCAGTCCCTCCTTTTCCTCGTCTCCTCGCCGTTATTCAACATGATCGTTTAAGATTATTGCGTACCCTGCTGCACAGAGTGCGCCCTTCAATTTGAGCGCTTTCTCGAACAATAATTGGAATCTATGAAATAAACCTTCCCTTCCGTTCTTATCTTCACCTTTTATTCTCCACCCCCTGATTCGCCCTCGGCAAGGCTCGGGTTTCGGATTTTCCTCGAAAAGCACTTTGCGCGCGTGGCGGAGATCCTGCAAAGTCTGGGAAGGCCGCTGCTTACGTGAAATAACCCTAATTTACCTGGACTTATCCTTGCGAAGATCTTCTTGTCTGCAATTGCTTGTTATTGTCTAATATCTCAACCACCACGCAGACATACGAAAACACAAAGAAGTAATAAGAAGAAACCTCATTATATAATACACACAATTTGGTTTGTTGATATTCGGGGTTTCATTTTGGTTTACGAAGTTATTTATCGAAGGTAAGATAATCGTTCCAAGATGAGATTCTTTCGAAATTCCCCTAAAATATTATAGTTGCAATATGTAACAACAATCATGATACTAATACCGATTAAATTTTGGGTTGTATACTGTAATGGAGTTTAACAACTGAGCTTGAGCATCGATCAGGTGCTTAAGAGGTACGCTGGATTCGTTGTTTCATATTGTTTGAACAACCCAGAGGCGTGATTTTGCTCGAGCGTCAAAGGTCAAAGAGGAGCTCAGGATTTTCACCCCTCCGGCAATTTTTGTCCTTTATAAGTACAGCGAAACAAGTCCTGGTTAAAACCGAACCCTCTAACTGCTGTATTTACGTTTACTGCTCAGGCTTTCCCGGAAACACGTAATTCCGAATGATTATCGAACCTGTGGGGTGTTTTTTCATTATTGGTATCAGATTGTATAAGGCTGAAATTCGCGGTGTGAAATTGTCCGTGGTCATTTTGCTAATGGAACAGGTACATTTGCGGTGAAATATTTCGCAGATGCCGATTTGAGAATCGACTCGCGAAATCGAGCGTTAAAACGGGCGCTGGGTTCGGTTGTACAGAAGACATCGCGAACGGCCCCTTCTGCTTTTTGCAAGAGAAAGCAGAGTGTGCGTAATAAAATTGAAAAAGTTTCGCATCAATTTTCCCCACTTCAGATCCCGTCTATAGCACGGTGTCTGCAAAGATGTAAATTGCTATCCGAGCACTACCCTCTGCAGCCTTTCTGCGCGATTGACAATGAACACCGAGAGTTCAGACAGGTAATTACGTCACGCGACTTGGGGAGAAAAAAATCTTCTCCCTCGGAGCATGCGGTTATTGGTTCTAAGTCGATATTTGACTTTCAGCGATGAAGACACGCCACGCACTTTTTTTTTTGGTTGTTCAAGAAATGGAGTGGCTTGAGGAAACTTTAGGGAAACCGTTTCTGAAAGGTATAACGGATGCTTTTCCAATTCAATATATATATATATCACGTATTCAAAAGTCGAGAGAGTGGCGCTAAACCGAATTTCGAAAATCAGCCAACACTAGCTTCACGTTTTCAAATTTGTAGCAAAATGCTACAAACTACGTGATTCTGCTTTGAAGTCGACACTTCCAAATGCTACGGGTAAACTTGAGTTGACATGTTAATTACAACGCGTTATCACGATGCTTTGAGTCATCAAGGGGAAAATGTTTGCTTAGCTACGAAAGCTCCAAAACTACTTCCGCCTCGTAGCAAGGCTGCCACCTCGAGCTGCGTCACTGCATTTTGTTGACGCTGCATGTAAGAAAATTTCCTGCGTAACGGTGCGAGATTCGATAATTTTCATTTCGAAAAACCTTTTGTCATATACATATAGGCATAATCGGGTAAATATGGTATGGTAAAACTCCTCATTCAACGCTGAGTATACATTTATATTTTCCACGCTTAAAAGCTTGTTAGAGCTTTCCAAATTCAGCAAATAGATTCATTGAATTCTTGACATCTGAACGAAAAAAAACTTGCCCTATTTTACGCAACTGGCGCTACATATCGCGGAATTAATCTTCCGACATTACGTATCCAGCTGCTGGCAGCTTCCAGGGCTGGAAAATGTGGGTTCAGGTCGCGGGGGTGGATAGGCGGCAAGTTTCGCAGTAGTAGCGGCATAGTTTCCAAGCGAGACAAAGCGTCGAGGATAACGGTCCAGGAGACAGAGCGCGGGACGCCCTTTCGGACCTCGGAGGTCTTCGAGGAGCACGTCAGCCTCGCAAGCCCAACATTTCAGGTCGGCGCGGCGAGATTGGGGCAATTCTGCGGCGGACTACTAGCGTTCATTTTAGCCCCTCGCCTATACGCGCCGGGCTCAGAGCGGAATCCCTTGGTCGTTCACGAGATCGCACCCTCCGTTCAATTAACGGGACGCGGTGCGACCTCCACCCTTCATCCCTCTGTCCTCTTTCCGTCCCTCGGGTGACGTAGTCACTCCCACACGCGCGGGTATGTCTCATACAAGTGTTGTATGAATTTTATTACAGGTACTTGCACTTCGTAGCTGCACGTTAAACACCCTTGCGAGCTTGTATGGGAGACCAATTTTTTAAACATTTTTCTACCGACGCCCCCGAGACGTGCGTTGCCCCACGTTTACGTATATATATGTATGTGCGAATCCCGTATATTATCTGCCCTCGGGTACTTTTCGATTACGCTTTACTTTCATCGTAAGCCGATTACCTTCGGGAGCATCGTTTTCTCCCCCTTTATAACTCCCCGCAGCTTTCCTTTGCTCGCTCGTTATTCATCACGGTCACGGCAGAGTCTGAATTCCCATTATTTTTATAGGCACGATCGTAAAACGGAGCGTTTGTTGTACCTACTATTTGTCATCGCAAGAAATGTCATCCTGAGAAAAAAAAATAAAATATTCCACTTTGAAGCACGTTTCATTACTTGCACGACCCGCTTCGAAACTTTTTCAACACGCGTCTGCGTGTGTTGGTAAAAAATGTTGTAACCTGAATTTCGGAAAAACGGCTCCGTCAATTTTCCTAATAAATGGGTGAAAAAATGTTCGATTTGAGTCAGTTTAATTCGTCGAACGAAAAAAGACAAAGAAAGAAAGACGTCACCCCAAGATCGAGTAGTTAATCGAAGGTATTCACGGGATGCCGGATAGTTTGGCGTGACCTGCAATTGTGCCAAGTGTACGGTAGCGAAACTTCCGCGGAGACTAATCTGCGCAAGAACGAATTGGCCCCGGTGGCTAGAGGGCCAAGAGTTTCTATGAATGTCTAACGAGGAGTTATCTCGCGCCATTTAATCTAATCATCGTATCAAAGTTCTAGCCTACTACACGGAGCTTTATCTCGACTGGGTTGCCGGGCGAGGGCGAGATTCTGGGTAGAATATGGTATAAGGCGGGTATTATTAACGCACAGCGACCCGCGCCGTGAGAACTAATTCTTTTTTTGAAAATGTACTTTTTTTTTTTTCATATCTCTTTAATGCCGTTTATTTCCTTCTTTTTCCGCAGCTATCTTCCACTCCTCTTTCAAGTGTTTAACAAACTTGAGACCGCGACCTCACGGTCTTATCGGTATTACCGCTAATTTTAATGGCTCGAAAAGTTTCTTAAAACTCTTACGCGGGAAATTACGTGCTTGCGGACTTCAAAACGTATACGCATTATTATATTTCAGTGAGCGCCAAAGGTGTAAATGAACATGTATATGTAGTATGTATACAATATATTGTACCATGTCACGAAGCAAACACGTTGCTGTAGTTTCTCCGGGTTCCGCGAAACCAAGGCTTTAGACGCCACTTGGCTCGGAGACGATCTTAAGTTTAAGTTAGAGCAAAAGCTCTCGGCGTTTCATTTCAGTGAAATTAATTTTCGGCGCCACCTTAAACTGCTTGTGTACCATCGTCACCGTCTACACGCTGCCGGATGTTCGTGTGAATACATCCGTGTGCGTATTATACGCATATTGGGAGGAGGGATCTACTTGGTCATATTTAATCTTGGATAATTTTGAGTAAACGAAAATGAAACCGTCTCTACAGGTACGTACATCAAGTCAAAGAGAATCCAGACATCACGTAATTGTTCACGTTCTTGACAAACGTAAATAGAAATAAAAAAAAAACTGGTAAGCCTAATTCACCACTGTGTAAGAAGTACCAAAATGGCGGTCCGTTTTTGCGTGACAATGCGTAAATTTTTATATTCCACGAGGCCATAAAGCCCTTCGCGTATCAGATTTACAGACTTCCGCCTCCGTGCTTTACGGATCTCGGGCACGTTTAATACCCAACGAATCGCGTATGGGAAATAAATTTATTCCGTGCCAATTTCCCGCTGCACTTTCACATGCCTCGGCGGTTTCCACTTAGCGGCGTTACGTTTTTCCGCGAATTCTCATAAAGGGGTGGGAATGGTGTAAGGTGTAAGAAGAGTGGAGGGAGGGAAGCGGGATGACGAAACCGGAGGATGAGGGGCGAGATCCGGGAAGTCGCTTGCAGCAGATGCGCGCTCCTTCATTCAATTATGCTAAATCTCAGGACTAGCCTCGCGAGATATGCCATATTTTATTATCATGTCTATTTCCAGTCCCGTGGGTAAAATGCATATATAATATATATATATATATATATATATATATATACTAGGGTGTTGCGAAAAAATATAATTTACGATTTCCACATTGGCAACCCCTAAAAAGTTTGTTTAGGTTAAATGAAAGATTTTGCGAAAAGATGAGCGTTCTACGTTATGTGGAAGATCGCGCTCATTTGATATTTGATTTTTTGTTACATATTACTTTGGATTTTTAAAGAAATACGTTGTAGCATTTCAATTATTATTTTTCTCCTGATATTTATGTTCAACCCCAAGATCACGATCCATAACATAACGATATACCAACCGGGAATCTTATTCTCTTAAATTAAAAGATCATATTAAATTAAAACTATTTTATGAGATTGTATTAATAATGAAAAAGTCGTCAGATTCACTTCTTAAACATCAACTGGAGGCTTAATATTGCAAGTGGGGATCTTCTTTGTGACGTAAATTGATATTGTGTTTGATGTAAGCAGGAGAAAAAAAATGTACAAAAGTGAAAAATCAACTGAGCACAATCTTTCACATAACGCAGAACGCTCATTTTTTGACAGAACCTTTCTTTCAACGTAAACAAACTTTTTAGGGGTGCAATAGTGGAAAATCGCAAATTATTTTTTTTGGAAACACTCTAATATATGTATATACATAGGTATCGTCCGTAATCTACATCACACGGAACAAAATGTCGAAGAAGTGCGTCATGCTCCATTTTTGTACATTTGGTCGATTATGCGTTACCTCACTGCGTAGAAAATCAATTTTCTCTTCTCTTTGTTCACTTTGCTCGATTCCGGAAATCCGTAAATTTTAATGTCGCACCTGAAATATACCAATAGGCCGCACTTGCAAGTATCGCGAATAATAACATGATACTGAAATATTTATCAAATCGTTGGCAATACTTCTTTCTACAACGGGTTCGTGTATCGCACTGAGGCATATGCGATAGTATAGAAATAGTACAATTTTACATAAATTTAGATTAAATTCATATATTACAGTAATCATGATGAGAATTAGCAATTCCTTAACTGCGCGAAAATATTTTCTTTAAATTACGTCGCGTGGTTAATTAAAGTATATAAGGTACCTACTCGAAATCTTTTCCTGGATCAACATTCATTCGTCGGCAATGGTACGCAGAGAAAATTCTCCGCGAATAAATTTATTCACGTGCCTGTCAAGAAAACTGTATGTTTAACGAATGTACATAAATAACAATTGTCATGCTATTTCTCTGCATTGAAAGCGTGTAGATAAATACGATAAAAAATACACATAATGAAAGTAGGTAAATAAGTAAACGCAAAAATTGTTGGTCATGATTGGAAAAACACATTAGCGTCATATTCTCGTGTATCGTATCAGCCTATACGTCATACAACAACAATAAATATTACTTATAATTTAACGACAAATAAACTGTGCACATGTATCCACCCACCTCCCCGGAGTGTGATTACAGTTATTAGTTACAAATGGATATTAAATGTGACAAAGCTGTTGATTCACATTCGACTGTATCCTATATTTTAAACACACGATCTACGCAACGCGTTACAATGGATCAAAATTATTCAGCAAACATTGCATAATGACTAATGAAAGAAAAATACATAAAGGAAATAAAGTCAGCGAGTAGGAGTCGCTTCATAATTGAATCCCAAATACATCGGGTGTACCCAAATTACCCTGTATACAGAGCGTAACAGGGAAGTAAAGGGAAAACGGGTTATGGCCGCGTAACGCGTTGTCCTTCTATACATATATGTATATGTGATCGGGGTAAGGGAGAAAAAGAGAGTGAAGCTCATGGCCAGTGATCCCGTTGTTCGTTTGGAGCCATTGTTAGAAGTAGTTGATAAATAGTGCAAGATTATTTTTCAGGTATCCTTAACCCTTCGGCAAAGTGTAAAGCGTAAAATTTTTAAAAGTTTATCAACCCCCAGCGTCACGTTTCCTCCCGTACAAATTTAGTGAAGAGATTTAGTAAGTAGAGCTTAGTACCTGGATATCTGATACGGGTAAATGGAAAATCTATTTTTATTTTGTACGAATGAAATAAATTGAAATTAACTCATTGTTGAGAAACAATTGCCTTATCACCGGATGAAATGTTCATTTTGCTGACACAAAACGTGTTATGCAATTTTTGTTCCAATCCTTCGTGTCTCATTCTTTTTTTTATCTTTCTTTTTTCCCCATCACTGGCTACCTGTAGTTGGCGACACGTTCGGATTCACACGATCCCGGGTGGTAATCGAGTCTCGCGGATTTCCCTGGGAAAAACCTCATATACCTATATACGATACGATCTACGACACGTTTCCCGGAAATTCAAGGCAACGATCGCATCGCCTCTCCCTCTTTTACTCCTCGCCCGGTCGCACGTCTCACCAACATAACATATACACGTAATACTATAAACAGCCGATAATGCTAAAAGCATGTCAAACCGAGGGCTCAGGGGCGTATCTGCGCGAGGCCCCGGGCCCCGGGGGTTCCCCAAAACCCCGAACGCTCAGCTGGAGTCGGCTTACACCAGGCTCTGGGCGATCGGAAGGCATCGCGGTAATGGCGATTCCATGTCCGTCCAGATTCCCTCTTTTGCCAGCTGTTGCCCCGATGCATTCGCAAGGACGCACCCTCACCTGGGGACGCGTGCAGACCAGTCCATCCTCGACCTCAACCCCGGCTAACGTTTCAGGTTCCTCACCTCTTCGCTCCTTCGTCACTTTTCCAGTTATTGCTTTCCCAGAATTTTTACCAACCGTTTTGACAGTGGTCAGTTCCAGAATTCGGGTTATCTATGATAGTAAAGAAATAAGCGTTCAAAGCCAGAATACGCATGCATCACTTCCGATCCAAGTGTGAAAAAATTTTCTGATACTGGTCCCGCGAACTGTCGAATATCGGGTTGGCTTGAATTATTAACGAGTTGAAGCGATGAAATTTTCCGATCGGAACTTCAAATCGCGTCAAATTTGGGAATATTGGCGGGTGCAGAGACAAATTGTATCAGGCAGTCTACGGGTAGGGAAATTCCACACTGTTTATTTATAGGTGTCTCATTATGCGTGTATTGCGAGTTGTACAAGCAGCGACGTTTGTCCTATATCTAATCAATTACCAAGTGATCTCGAGAGTTAACAGCGATGTTTGCCGTTACCCTGCACGTATCTCATTAATTAACGGAAATTCCTATTAGAACTCCGTATCGCAAGGGCTCCGAGAATTCGTTAGACCAAGTTCAAAAGCTACCTTTGACGACAAGTCGACAGAAACAAACGCGGTCTCTCTGAACCCTATCCTCTACGTATCTCTTCCTTAACTCACTAGCTCACGTGTTTCTAGCTCGGTTTTATAGCTTAGAAATACTCAGAGAATATCTACGTTTTCAAAGTTAGAATCGAGTTCAATACTCCCTCACGATTTACACTCACGAGATTATGATATTAGCCGCGAAAAGAGCCCTGCGCGATTTAGAGGACATCGTGTACGACTTGAAGCTGTTTCTGAATTCGCAATCCTTGAACAAGCTTCCCACGTATCGTCACACATCCTTTATCCTTACAAACAAGATTGCCAGATGCTTTTCGCGAAATTTAATCCTGCGCTGTACGAGGTACAACGAATTTAACGGAACTGTTGAAACCACTCAGCGACTCCGACAAACGTAACAGCTCGGGAAAGGAAATCGATTTTACGGGGGCTTAGGGTAACGCGATGCAAAATTTGCTATCAAAAATCGTCGGACAAAAAGCAAGCCCGTGGTATCCAGACCGTGGCGCGGTGACAACCGCGACCCTCTTTAAATTAATCTCTGTTCCGCAAAAAAAGGCCCACGACTTGGGCGGCGATAGATCAAAACGCTGGCTCCTAATAGGTATCTTTTCCCCATTCTCCCGCACCGACCTCACAGCCGCACCCGGGAACGCCGCAGATTTTCATTTCAGATCTGGCTCGTCCGCGCTGGGGAAGAAGTTGCTCGCCTCGTCCGTTGATTTCAATCTGTTTGATGGCCTTGTTCTCTACATTCGCGAAGTTAGCGAGTCGCGGCTCGACATGTCCTATCGCTCCCCGACATCGCGGGGCACATCCCAATGCCTCTATTGCGAGTCATTTTCGGACTTCCCATCCACCACTATTCTCCAATAGAGCAATCAGACAGGCTGCTATCTGGAGGGATGAGATCCATCCGTCCTCCTCTCTTCCGTTTGACTTTTCCTTATTTTCGGGAAAACGAAGGAATTCTCCGCGAAAGCTCGGATTTGTTTTCTACCTAATCGCAGACGTCGGTCGCCTCTTACCCGCTATTTCGGCAAGTAAAAACAGACCCAGCAGCTTTTAATACTACTTTCATATTTTTCTTATCTCCTCTTTTCTGTTTTCCCCAAAATATAATCACGGGCAAATACTCAGTGAAAAGCTCTACTGCCAGTCGAGTATCTTTATGCTACGAGCCCAATTTCAGAGTTGTCTGAACGAATGTAGTCCAACCGCGATTGCGTCATCTTGGATCGTACAAGGAGTGTGTACTCTGATTGCCTGTTCAAATTGAAGAGTCTTTAGCCCCACGGGACGTTGGTTCTCAAATCTTCCTACCTGTGACAGACCAATCAGCTTTGGCCCCCGAGTCTGGTGATTCCTGAGAGGCCACATTGTGCGAGAGGTCTTTAGACGGCAGTCGATTATTACAGCAGACGAATCACACATTCAGTCACAAGGTATTTTGAACTACGCTTTCTGTAAAATCTTCTACGTGCTTACAAATGTTTTTGTTCGCAAGCACTAAGCTCATAGCCTGAGGAGCAGCTTCTCGTGTGAGTAATCTTAATCAGCATCTCTCACCTGTATATACGAGCAGCAAGGCAGAGAATCGCTTTGACTTAGAGGCACCGTAAGGCTCAACGCTTGTATACTGTTCAACCAGGCGAACGTCAATATCCATTGCCAACTGTTTCTAACGCCGTTGAGTATATTATATGTATACACACACACACAACATACACGAGAAAATTGACTCCCTGAATCATCAGTTTGGGCTCAGTTTTGATAGAAGTATCATGACTTTCGTTTCATTCGTGGAGATGATGTTTTTCCGATTTCGAGGAACCTTTTGTCTTTCATTACCGTCAACTTTCTTGCCTCGATCCGCGCGCAATTCCGAAATTAAAAATCTACCCGAGGATGAATTTATATACGTGGTCAAATAAAAGCACCGCACCAAGTTAATTTATATTTGTTGGATTCCTTAAACACGGCCGTGTCAGCTTCTCTGGGGACGGAGTTTGATGGCGCGCTTAATCCCAAGGTGTAGGAGGTAGGAGCCAAGGAATTAAAGCAAACGTTGATTTGTGGCCGTGCGGTTGCTAGTCGCGGCATTATTTATAATTTGCGGGTATTAAACGAGGCTTCCGAGTCCTTCCCGTCTCTCCTGCTCTCCACCTCGTTTCGTCCCGTCTTCGCAACGACAATTTACCGTAAATTATGGCTTTGGAATACTCGAACAGAATAGCGGCAGTGACAATTCATCCCGACCGCAGCTGAACGCAACGCGCCGTTTCGGTCCCCTCGTTATCATTGAAATATATCAGCTATATCTATTTCGCGCGTGATTTTCTCTCGTGTAAGATATTTCACCGACATCACGGTACAAGGTTCGTTGGGTCGGGTCGACTAGTTGAAACCCTATAAAATAAAAAATAAAAAAAATCTTCGCACCTTAATAGAGTGTAAAAAATTTCGGCCAAATAATAGAAGTCTCCATATTCTTTGTACCGCGCATGCGGCATCAGCATGCAAATGAAATACGTACCGACGTTCGAGCAAACTCTGTTTGCCATATCGTATCGGGATACTGGAACGACTATGGTAATGGAAAGAGCGACGTTGTAACCATGCCAGAAGTGTATTGAATATATTAGGCAGAATCTCGATTGCACGTTTTCCAATTCTTCTCGCTCTCCCCTTATCGCAGCTTATATTCGCGACGAAACAGGAAAGCGTAAAACGGGCTGTCTGCGCACCCCTGCAAGCGCTTGATCCTAATTACTACAATTGCCGAAAGTTCCAGGCTAATTGTAACCCCCTTAGCCCCGAGTCTAATTGTAATCTTGTTCAATAATGAGGTCTTCTCGTTTTGCGAGGTGGGGCGGGAGCCCGGAAATATTCAAATTCCACCCGCCGTAGGCCGCCTTCTCGGGCCGGAAGTCCCGGAAGTGTGCCCTGGAGGGCTGATGGTGGGAAATAAATAAGCAGCTCCACCGCCGGCTGCCTATTATTATTTAATATCCACCCACCGATATTTCTGACCGTCCCGCGGAGCTGAACTCGCGGAAAAGGAGAAGGACTCTTGGAGGAGGTTACGAGCTCTCGGCTCGTGTAGCTCTCATGAAAATATTAGTCTGGCCGGGTGAGTTATGCCCCCGTAAGGTATTATTCCCAGTAAAGGATGGGCATACCGTACACCGCTATCTGATTCTGTTATCTCGCGAAGCCGTATGCTATCCTTGGCTCTGCCGCGAAATAATAGGGTAGGTATCTAGGAGAGCCAGTTCGCTTATCCTACATCTTTTTTATTGACGTTACCCGAGGAATTTTTGAGGCCAGGCCGCGTTCCCGTTCGAACCGCGTACAGTTTATGCTCCAGCGTGCGTGTGTGTGTGTGAGTGTCTCTGCGTATCTAGACGAGACTTCCTCCTTCGCGTTGCGGAGGTTGTTTTAACCGAATGGCCACTTCCTATAAATTATGCATTTATGCTCTTTGATCCATAAATATGAACCGTCGGGACGGTGAAATTCAAATTCCGGAACCTGGGTATCAGAATCGACTCTAGTGCCCGAAGGAGGAGGCCCCTTATCGGCTCGGGCACCGTCGCTTCCATCTTTCAAAACTCACCCTCGCTACTCCCTTGTTAAGGTAATACGCCGAACGCCGGGCCACGATGGGTATCGCCATACGTATAACCTGCCCTCCGTACACGCCGCCAAACGAGGCTACTTCGGCACCTCTATTTCTTCAAACGCTTCGAAGGATAATAATCTTCGTTCGAAGGTGTTCATCATTGGAGTCCGAGTGGTATAATTTTATAGTCAAGTAGCTCAGGTTTCATCCTGACCTGCAGCTTGGTTCTTGAAACAAACTAAATGGATTATACGCCCAGTCGAGACGAGAGAAAGAAAAACGGTAAGTAACGATAAATCACCATAAAAAGGTGCGAAACCAGACAGCGTCTTACGATACCCTCAATCTTCGCTGATTACCTTTTAAGACAGTTAGGAGTACGTGCAGGGCTAGACTGTTATTCCCCCGATTCTGTCACGATTTATAATACTGTAGTCTCGTATTTTGGGACTTGACTTAATTCGAAATAGCTTACCGATATTCTGGTTTGGCTTTCGCAGACAGACAGGTAGTATAGGTATACCTGCGATGGGGATGGAGCATGGGACGCGACGCCGAGGCACTTTACGAAACGGATAATTACCTGCACCGAGTGAACGTAGATCACAGTGCGGATCCACAACTTGCCTATTGATACATCCTCGGCACTGTTTTCCATTGGCACAGTAGCTCGCAGCTCTGTCCGTGCCGCACAGATTGTAGATTTTAGACGGTATATTGCAGCAGTTTGCGAATCGTACACACTGTAGATCCACTCAACGCCGTATACATATAGTCTAGGCTAGTCGTCCCCGCAGTGCATTACCCAACTTGGTAAATATTTGCAGTGGTTTGTATCAGAGCTAGCACTAGACGAGGCTAACGTTTCTCGAGGAAATTAGCAACGGCGTTTTCCCAAGCCGTTGATCCCTCATCCTTCATCCCTTTCGTCTCCTCCCCTCTCCTCTCCTACTCGGCTCACGATCGGTCCGCCTCACCATCCGTACAACTTTTCGTGTATCCAGGATATTTCCTCCCGACTTTTATACGTCTTATACACATAAACATCGATACTCGATATTTGTTTGGTGTTTTCCTCAGCTGCAGGGGGGTACGATCGGATTGGTCGTTGGCGCGTAACGGATATTCTTTCGAGCGACAAATCTCAAGTTTCTAGACACCCGCGAGTTTGCTCGGAGTTAAAGGCCATCGATTACAAACCGCACGCAGAGCTTGACATCGTCTGATAAATGTTTTCCTTTACCATTACCATCGACGTAGAAAACAGAGTTGCTAAAGACACCTGCACGGAGCTTTGGTCTCGTACTCGGTAAGGTGTGTGAGAGAGAGAGAGAGAGAGAGAGAGAGAGAGAGAGAGAGAGAGAGAGAGAGAGAGAGTGAAAGAGTGGTCAGGTCAGTCGGAAACCAGCTCATAAACAGTTCCGCAATAACACAAAATTCCATTTAACTTTAGCAGTTGGGAAATTGAAG
Source organism: Neodiprion lecontei (assembly GCF_021901455.1). Taxonomy (NCBI): domain Eukaryota; kingdom Metazoa; phylum Arthropoda; class Insecta; order Hymenoptera; family Diprionidae; genus Neodiprion; species Neodiprion lecontei. The sequence continues at coordinate 36,631,970 of NC_060262.1, forward strand.
ATACTTACGCGATTCACCGCATCATAAATCAATAGCGAATTGGAATTCTCCACCCAATAAATCACCATTGTATAAACCAACTTGCGCCCCGCATCTTCTCCGGCGGCTAAATCTACCAACACGCCAACTTTCCACGTGCCCCGATACATACACAGTTAATGCCTTGCTCCAGAAACCGTGCAACCTGTTCCACACCGTCGGACCGTTTGCGCGTGTCACGAATCGAGTTATCGGTACCAAAAGCCAGCGCATAGAACACGATGTAAATCGGTCCATTCTTTACCCCTAATCCCATTTCGATATATTCGTCGTACGTCAGGTCTCGATGGAAGAAATAAAGAGTTTGCATTTGTCTCGTGATTTCGATGAACGATCAGGGACGTCTGGACCGGATGGAGAATCGCTCACCGGCCAGCGGATCGCGACGTTTCGGGTTCGTGGTTGCGTGTGATACAAAGGGCTCGGTAAAGGGCCGAGGGACAAGTATTATTTTCATATTTTTTCCTGCCTCGCTCACCCCCTCGTGTACAGGGTACGTTATAGCCGGGCTGGTGCGACAACGACAACGATTCGAGCCCAGCGAAGCCGAGGCTTGGCCGGCTACCCGGGATTCGAGAGATTTCGAGAGCAGAACGATGCGTCGCGGGGCCCCGTCCTCGTAGGCATTTTATTTGCTGACAAACCCCCATAAACCACGAGGCGAAACAATTGCAATATTTTTTCGCGCACGACCCCGCCTACCTGCGCCTTGCCATCCCGGTTCCCGTTCCCTCTCTTCGGCTTGTCCTCTCTTCCCCGTCTCCCGTAGGTACCTTATACCGCGTGCAGCCCACGGGGACCGGTGTTGCCGACATTTGAATTCCCCGTTAAACACGCCGCCCTATCTTAATGGACATCTACCCCGGTCCCCGATCCAGGAGCATGGAGTCCTTCCTTCTCTTCCCCGCTTTCGCCGCCCTCTTCTTCAACCCCGGCTCACCGTTTCTCCGGCTCTCTTTCGCTCCCTCGGGAGGACGGAGTGAAAGGAACCGGGGTGGTTCGCGGCGCGGGGAAAACTGAAGGCCTCTATTTGTTTCTCAACGATTTACTATAATGACGTGATATATCAGGGAACGGCTGACGGGTCGGGACGATTGTTTTGGTCGGGTCGCTGCGGCTGCGAGTGACGAGGGACTCCCCTGGGATACTCGAGGGTTCCTGCAAGGGCTTCCCGCTCATTTCTTAGCTTCATCAATCCGCGGATCGTAACCCTCCGATTGTATCGTCGTTTAACAACATTCTCACGCGCTCATGCCAATTTTCTTTAAACGTATCGGAGAGACGCGTGCAAAAATAGTGTCGCCTTTGCCCTTTTTGATACTCAAACACGATATTCGTTTCTCACTTGCGGGAACCGGTGTGTCATGGAAACTGATGACGACAGGATACTGCTGTCTGGTTTGTTTTCCAGTACCATAATCTCTGACGGTTTCAAAAAATACATGATTTATGTTTGCTGTTTAAGTATTAGAACTATATTTCACAGAGTTAATTCATGCGCGGCACGCAGGTCAACGCATAGTTTCATTTTTCAGCAAAATCAGTTGGTTGTCGCAACGGTGAAGGTACACCGTTAATCCATTTTCACTTCACAAGGCACTGTAGTCTGTGAAAAAAGATGAAATATGGCAATGTAGAGAACTGAAAAAATCGCGTCGCTACTTTGCACATGACTCATCGTCAGTTGAAAATGAAAATCAAGAAAATCCCTGTGTTCAAACAAAAATGGCATTTCGTCTGAAGAGACGACGAAATTCTTGCGACGTCAAATTCGAGTAATTGTGCAGCTTCAATCTCACGACAACCAAATGATTTTGCTGAAACATGAACCTGCATACGTTCTGATCTGTGCATCGCCTATGAATTAATTACCTGAAACGTGAAGTTCGATGTTCAAACAGTGAACATGAACAGTGATATTTTTTTGGTACTCTAGAATTAATAGTAATCGATAAAAAAGTTGATCTTTGCATCCTATTGGGACATAGCGGTCCCCTTAAAACTCGTAATCTGATCTAGTCTGCGATTGAAAACAAATCGATCAGAAAATTCAAGATGTTTTCTGACTAGTTTCTCATTCGATTTTCTTCACGAGAGAACAACTTTACACCCGAGCGAAAATATCTTCACGCTAGTACATCGTTGTGCGTAAATAGCGAGGTAATGCGAGAATCTATCCAGTCATAGATGCAGAGTGCGTGTGTCGGCTGATAAACTAACGTGACGCGTCATCAAAATGCAATATCGATGATGTCGCATCGGATATTTAGACGGTCATTGACTCGCTGTTTATTCTGCAGGCACAGGCGAGAATTTCTGTATCGCAGAAGTAACGCCGTTGCCCTCCTCATGTTTTAAGTAAATGTGAGAATAAATTAACTCAGTTATCGCTCGGTTGAGCTCTGACGGTAATCTGAGGATTATTCAACGTTCTATACGCGATATATCACACCAACTTCATTAGGGATGGTAAAAAACCGGATTAATGTCAAGTGCAGAGGTCTCAGATTCCGACGTTACTTTTTTCCCCCCATTTGTACATTTCCTCATTTTTCATGTTCTCTTCCTGAAAACGGACAGAATAAGCGCTACTTTTTCTTCATAAAAATATGCTTCTCGATTCGATAATCTTGTGGTCAGGAAGAATAGTGAGAATCGCTGGAACCAAAGTCACCGTTGAAATCGCGTTCCTTCCAACTTTGGTTCAATTAAATGAAAATTTCATTACACCCGTGGCAAATTTTTTCATCGAACGGTCGCGATTTTGCACAGAGGCCGCCAGTAATGATCGCTTACCATTTAGGACCGCGAACTTGATATGCAGAATGTAAGAAACGGGAGGAGATAGAGGTAGATAGTGAAATTACGTATGTAAAAAATTTTAGTCAGACTTTCGCGAGGTTAGCATAGTCGTGACGACCGTATTTATAAGTGCTAAAAGCGAGGTAGGAGTGAATATTTGCGTTCGCGAAAAGTGTTCGGCGCTTCTTCGAAACAAACGTTGCGTGCTGCCCGCCTTTTTTATCCGATCTACGTCGACGCCCTGAGGGAGCATCGTGGGAATACAAAATCACCGCGTGGCTTTCGAAATTTTCACTACAGTTGCGCGGTACATATTTTCGGCGATGTGAAAAACCGCGCGCAGCGTTCCACGTGCAATTTTTCAATTGCCCGTCCGCAATCCCCCCCCCCCCCCCAGTTAGACTACGTGTGCAGTTTCGCGTCGAATTGACCCCTAATTCCGTCCCCCTAAAGATCCGGTAACGGGATTTCCCTGGGGTGGTTCCGGGGCGTGGAAAATTGTCAAGGAGCAAGGATCTGCGGGGCACCTCGGCCAGGTCACCCTCTTCCAGACGCTCCGCACGCTGACCGTCAATGCTCCGAGGTCCTTGGCCCTGCTGCGTACACACAAGAGGTGCGGCCATCCGCTCACTCAAGGGGGTCGCGTCGAAAGTGTATTAAAATGTAAATGCGTGGGTAGCTAGTTATTATGCGGCGCCTAGGGTGGCGCTCCTTGACTCCTCCTCCCCTCCCCTTCCCCCCCTCTCCCTTCTACGACCGCTGGTTTCGCCGTCCTTCGTCCTTCGATCCTTCCTAGCTTGCTCGCGTTTCGCGCAGGATGATGCGCCCTTCGCCCCAAGGTCCTCCCTCGTAAACACCCGATAATGGGGAAACCGTGTCACTTCCCGTACCGCCAGACCTCCACTCGCGTATCGGGGACGAGGTGAAGCTGCGACCTTTGGCCCTTTGGCTTCTCGTATCTAGTCTTTGCGGGCCTGCACGGGGACCTTGTGCGCCTGTTCACCTATACGGTACCTGCAGTCACTGCAGAGTGCATAAATTTCGTACGACCCGGCGAGGGAACTACACGGAACCGTTCGTTACGTGTAACCGATAACAATCCGCTGAAATTTATTGCGATAATTGCTTCTCGTTATGCGCTGTTCAAACTTCGAGCTCCGAACCGTTTGTTCCAATCATATTATAGTATACGAGATTAATCAATGTCGGCGAAATCGCTTGAAAATGTATTCGAAACATCGTCATTTTATGAAATTGGTACCTCAGTTTCACCTCGTTTCAATGCTCCGATGAAACGCAATGAGCTTACAAATATGGCTTTCGAATTTGAAACGAGTCTACGTAGTCGAAGTTAAAAAGCGATATTGAAAGTCTGACCGTGGGCATTGAATCCCAGAACCATTATCCACAGATACATGCAATGGTTGCAAAAAAAGTTGGAGGTATAAGTCACGGCGCGGAAAGCCGTCCGTTTGTGGAGATTCAGACAGTGATATCTGCGGGCAGGCAGTTTACGAAGAAGCTTATAACTCGCTGTAAGTACGTACAGTCCATAAAACGAGGATAGAGATTGATCAGCGATGCTGAATGGAATCGTGTGAAAGTAGCAGACATACCTATAACCGTACATCGCATGTTGATCCTCGCGACAACGTTTCTCGCGCGTTTATCAAGGGGTTGGCCAAAAGCTGACTCAACTGTAAATAGCCAGAAGATCAACTGTCGCTGCACCGAGTAGAGCCGGCCAACAAACTGCATCCAAGGAGGAGTTTAAGTGGCGACCAGTTATCCTGCACCCACCCAGTTCCACTCGGAGCCCAGTTCCCTGCTTACCGCAGTCGCATTGCAGCTGTTTCGCGGAGCTAGGCACGTTAGGGAGATGTTTACAGGAGCCTGGAATAGCAAATAGAAATTGGCAGTGAAGGTGGATAGAGACTGCGCTTCACGCTAAGCTACCGCCGGTTGACTACCCGACTCCACTTCTGCGGTTCGCTAAGGAAGCAATCTAGTTTAATTATAAATTGATGGAACTTGCGATCGAGTTGCCTTCGACACGCGGGGAGAACGCGGCGTTTATGCCGTCTAACGGTGTTTCGCGAACCAGACGATCGCATGGAACAACTAACTCGAAAGGTCGGCGAGTCGGACAGATATTGCAATTTTCTAAAAAAGTAAAACAGTCACTTTTACAACACGAATAAAAATTCCTTCGACCGTATCCTCGAGAGCTGCGAAGGGTCTTTCGGTGTGTGGCTGATTCAATTTCTATCTTTCAACGCCAGACTTCACAGCGCAATGCGGCTGGGGTTCAATTGAGGGGTTATTAACCACGTACAACCCACGCCTCTACACCAACGGAGTCCACAAATACTGTTGCACAATAGCCTCTCTCGAGTTACGGTAATTGGCATCACAGCGGTGGTCCTTCGGGTTCCCCGGAGTCTACCGTGCATCGTCGTATTTTCTTATCGCGTGCTCTCCCGTACCCTCGACGTATTTCTAATTCCGAGGTCTCCTCGACTAGTGATATTTGCTTCTGATTCACCCTGGCAATGTACCTCGATTGTCTCCTCTAAGCGGTTTTTTAGGTCGTCGCGCAATTGCCGAATTGGTTGGCTTCTCCGATTCACCTGAATCCAGCCGCAAGAAATTGAGACGGTATCAGAGATTCTCAACAGTGCGTCAAGTTTCTTGTCAGGGTTTTGCTTTACGGTTCCATTCGACGTTTGCCTCAAAGCCGCAGAGAGTCTCTGATGTTTAACGAACGGTATTATTCGCCGGTTAGCTTTTGATATCGTTGACTCGTGCCTCGAAGCACCCGCACCTTTATCATGTCGCTTTCGTCTCGTCGCCTCCGATATTATGCTTTATATAAAGAAATTCCGGTCGGTCAAGTATTCGTTTAATGATATGGGCAGGTGGGTAGAAGTAATATAGGTACAGGTACTTGTATAAGAGCGCCAAGTTTCAAAAGTCTTTTGAGAACCGTTGGGAAAACGTAAGGATATATTCGTTTCGACAGATTCAATGTTTATCCTTTGTCAAATTATTATACAAACAAGTCGTCGTGCAGATTCGTCGTAAAATTTTTATTAATATTATTGCGAATTATTCATCAACTCAATTTACTCTGTATTCCGTTTATATTTTTATGATGGTCGCCTTACTTTATGAAGCGAAAAAATCTCTCTCACACTCTGCTTAACAATTTCACTGTTGACAGGCCCGTTTTAGCATTCTTGTTTCACTCATCAAATATGCATAGGATAAATATGTATTGATGAAGTATAAAGTTGAAGACATCCATCTGAAGCGAAGTTAATAATTGGGCTTGATGGAGTTTTATATTCATGGTGTTTCAATTTTTTTCCAAATGTCAGGGATTATTACACATGAGAAATATTTTTATTCAACTGTACGGGATGTTTTGGGTAAATATTATGTCTTCGAGTGCGCTGAATCCAGGAATGACTTTTCCTTCATCACGTACAGTATTTGTGCAAAATACAAGTTGTTCGCATAGAAAAACCATATCAATAATGAAAGAACCACCATTTTATTGCAATGAACTTAAACAATATTTCTTATAAAATGAAACAAACAATTTTTTCTGAAATGTATTTAACATTCCGTGTTCATTCTTTTTGGCTATGAAACCTTTTCTTCTTCTTTTTGATACTTCTCCGAACACGCTTCTGCTTTCCATTTTCCGTTTCGCTATTAGCATTGATTCTAGAGTTTCACTGTAATGCGTATTAAATGGAAGTAAGGAATTACTTTTCTATAGGATTTTTAGAATCAAGAATTGGATACCAGATTTCGAATTAAACGGGAGTTTCACTCTAACAATAAGTGAAACTACAAACACGAGTAAAAGAAAACCCTGACGTGATGGAACTTTTTGAGTAATTCTCCCGGTTTCAGTGAGCAAAAATCTGTAAGCAAGAGTATAGAAATCCTGTATAGTTTCTTCACTGCAATCCTGTGTTATTGTTTCAGTGCAACGAACTCGATCGATTTTAATCGCACCTTTCAAACCATCGCTTCGGCATTCCTGTGATTGGACACATTTTCGACGAGACTATACGCTCGATACATTCTTATTTGATTTACGATAATTATTACAAGGGTATAAGAAGCCCTTCCAATCCCCGATCTTCGTGAAAGGTGAGAGGTCTTCAAGACGCTACTCATTCTAAATGAGAGCACGCACAAGTATAGATATCGATCTTCGTTCAATTAGCTGAATACTGAAGCTACAATTTGAAGGAGAAAACGGGAGTTTCAATTGGTCGAAAGCCCCACGCTCATCTGGACAAGACATTCAAAGAATCTTGAAACTGCTCGAGCCCCGATTCATGGGGCAGACACTTGATCATCGCCATTACCTGACACTCTTGAATCTCAACTTCTCCAATGTTTCTGCAGGTAATTCAGATGAAAAAGATTGTCGTTTCGCCTCCGGAAGATATGCCCCGTTATTGTCGCTCCTAGCAGCCATGGACAAAGGGTATAATTTCAGGGCTTATTTGTGGGTAAATCGTATACGCCGGGTATTGAAATGTCGGTTTCGAATGACGGCGACCAAATACAAGAGATTATTAAAATATTTAAACGAGGCCGTCTGCTGGTCGTTACGAAGCGACGTCTCTTCGCAAAGTTCTCAATTAAATGCTAACAAGCGAAGAGCTCGGAACCGCTTCCCCGCATTCTCCTTGTCTCGAAGCTCTCTTTTCCCCGCGAATCCCGCCTCCTCGGCAAGGGCGCGAGTGTAGCCAACAACACCCACCGTCGCCCTCGACAACAGGAAGCGACATTGTTTTAACGAGGAGGATAAAACCCTCCGATTTGTTCGGCCTGGACGAACCGACGGATCCGGATGGAGATCGCAGGGCTTTCTACATTATGGATTATGTTCGACTCATGTTTGATTTATACATAATTATAAGCGTTAAAATCTCTGAGCTGTGAACAACTCGACGGACTCACGTGTCAATATATCGTGCCGATGTTCGTGCATTAATTGGTATTATTGATAAATTACTGTGTACGTATTGCTTGAAAAGTTGACGGCAATTAACAGTAATTAAAATTTATCGATAAAAAAGTTAGGGTATTATTTGGAGATATTCGTAGCTTGATAGAAATTTCACCAGTAGAATGCGATTTGAAAAATCTGCATCGAGCGATTCGCTTCGTCTTCACACATCTGTAATATACTTCGGGCAGTTGAGTAACGAAGACACGAAATGTATGCATGTGTGTATGTATATTTAACCTGTAACCAACTTTCTCCACATCGAGAAACTTGCATTGGAAATTTTATGTACTTACTTACAGAATTTACGTCGGTATAATGTGTATCTACTCCGGAGCCCTGTGACGATGTGGAAATTTACAGAGCTGGTGGACTCGCTTCTCTTCGGACGGGTTGCTCAAGTTAAATTTTAATTTGCAACTAGTTAAAAAGTTTGCCCGCGAAGAAGCCTCCGGCTGCTAGTGGCGGCGGTGATAATAAGGAGCGAACTTTACCACAGGGCTTAAAGAGCTGCAGCCAGTCCAGGGCACCGGGAAACTCAGCCTTTCTTCGCTCTTCTTTCCATATTTCATAAAAATTGCATATTTTTCATCCCCCGCGTATTTCCTCCAACCAAACTCTGCAATACCCACGTTTCGCGGATTCCGAAATGGACTTGAGCAAATTAATTTTTACCTTGCGGTGCGACATAAAATTATTTTTTACCTCTAATCAACTGCGGATATTCGAAAATTAAATTTAACCGTGACGAATGACAAGATATTCAACTTTTGCTGACTGTACGATCGCATAAAAACAATTGTTACCTCTATTTCGTTGTAAATTTGGATCGCCAAAACGTCGGCTCGTAAAATTGCATTCCATCGTGACAATTAAACTACGTATAAAACAGCTCCAAACTATAAATGGATGATAAATTCAGTGTCTAGAGCGAACAGTGGTCTAAATATCAACGTCACTTAGGTGAAATCAATTGAGACATAACGGATCATCGCGTGCCTGTCAGTTTGACGTCTATCCAGTACTGGGCGTATTCACTGTCAGTTTAACAGCGTCGATCCTCGTTAAGTAATAACGTCAAGTTTATCACCTGCTGGATGCCATGACGCTCGATCGTTTGCTGTCAGTCAAACGCTGTAACGAGCACTTACACATCCGTGTAGAAAAAAAAAAAAAAAATAAATGAATAAATAAATGTAAAATCAAAGGAGGAAGAAGAGCAGAAATTAGACGGTGCAGCTGGATGAAGTGAAAAATGTTGGACTCTGGCATTGCGATTCGCTCTCAGGCAATTCGTACCACACAAGACGAGACACAGGACGCACCTCCACTTGGAAAACAAAGCTCGCAGGAGTTTTCAATCAACCGCCTCACAATAAGTTCTTCGATCGCTTGCAAACCCTCGGGGTCCTCGCGGGCCGTTAACTTGTGCTAGAATTGGCCAGTGTTTTTTCCCCGATCGTAAATAGTAACCCTTGTCGCTGGCAGCGGCAGTGGAGTTATCGAAAGTTGCGTGAGTTAATGGGCGTAATAAGTTGCCGGTAGGAGAACGAACGAATCAAAACGAAAACCCACACGGCGAAAATATGTTTTTTCGAATTACCGAAAGCTTCGATGTTGCGGATTAGACGCGGGTTTTGGGTTCAACGAATTCAAATATCTCAATTCGGGTGGCATTTTAAATACAGGACCGGAATATCGAATTTTCAATGACGCGAAAATATGTTTCACAGAATGTGTAAAAATCTAGAAAGTTGGATTGTAGCAAATTCAAAATACAGAAATAATCTCTACATTGAAAAAATCTTTAAGATTGATTTGCGCAATTTTAATGATCCGATATTGTTACCCGTCTGTTTTCTGATTCTTATAAAGTTTTACACCCCTCAACAACTAGGTCTCGTTTTAAACCTCGCATTCATTCCCGCGCGAGACAAGAGAAAAATTGTAATGGCAGGAAAATAATTCGTCGCGAGGTGAAAATAAGCCGGTCAGATGTAAATATTTCTCTGCACAAAGGGTATACGAAGACATTTGTTGCGCTGCAGGTCCCCGAGGAGGGTTGTCGCGTGTCCTCGGCGTCGTTAAGCCCCCGTCGTCGCCCGGGCAGGAGCTAGATAAGCGTCGCGACGCCTCAGGCTAATCGTAATTCTGCTGATCCTATAAACATGTACATAATGTGAATACAGCAGAGGCGTGTGAAGTCGCACGGACCTGGAACACCTACGGAAAGGGTGAACGTGTTGCCTGCAGTGACAGATTCGTCGAAGATTTGATTCAGTTTATTCGCGAATAACGTGACCGAGCTTTCGGCGTGAAAATAATTCGTTGAAAATTCAAATAGAGAAAATGTTTCGACGAAGTTTCTAAAAACGTTCGGCACTCGGAATCTGCCAATCGTCGAGAAATTCGCAGATAATTTTAACGTCGAAAATATTGGGATCAAGATTTCGAAAAGCGTTCGTAATTGGGAAACTATTACTCTGATGAATTTTCGTTTAACGCAACGCCCACGACCCCCTTCTACTTAGAATCGCCTGTATCGATTTATCGACTGTATGTTTTATCCATTCACGGTCCTAACAAGATCGCTCTGCCGCTGCAGATCCATGCATAATGAGGGAGCGAACCTGCAGAATTTACACGCGGATTCAATCTGTGCGGAATAATTCGAGTGGCGAAGAATTGTGAATACGTATCATTAAAAACCACTCGCACCTGTGCAATTACGGCTCTCCGATGGATTCTGAATCGCAATAAAGAAGTGCATTTCAATTCTTTCCCATCCCATTAATCGCTCGTTCAAATTCGATAGTTTATATCGCATCGGAGAAGCCAAGAGCACGACTTTTATCCAGGGAGATAAACTGCGGCCTGCGATTCTCGAGAGAAACTTGGCGTATACTGCTGCTGATATCGTATCAAGTCTTTGTTATTCCGCCAATTTTCTCGTAAAATACCCCGGACCAAAGATTCCGCATTTCGATTGGCGGGCTTCTAATTGCTCGACTTTATCACTACGTAGGTTCGTTGAGTGCCTCTTTACGAGTAGGTATAGATTCTTATCGCTATTGACTTGTGGAACTGTTTGTTATTTTCGTGCTTAACTTTCACTAACGTAGGTATCAAAGAATCACTGAGACCTGGTCAGAAAAGTAAGTTGCCAGTCTGCGATCCTCTCTTCGGCAACTTTTTTCACTTCATCCGACCGGTGAATCCCGAAGATTTGTACTGATTACTCGAGAGACTCTTTTTACTCCGGTCTATTTCTGGTGGCTTGGAATCCTTGAATCAGAATATACGCCCTCCCTTCACACTCTACGACCACACATACCTGCACACTTGAGACTTCACCCAGCAGCACCAGCTTCCATCATTGGTAATGGGCCCTAAGGGAGAATTTCGCCCAACGCCCACGGAAATCCATATCCAAGTTCCTGAGGGACGAACCGACTGGCGGAGTCTTAAAGAAGTCAAAATTTAGGGCTGTATTTTTACACATAATATAAGTCAGCCACCTGAGCTCTTCTCCCCCAACCCCAGTTGATCCCAGGTGGAATTCTCTTAGCCTTTTCTTCAGGCTTATAAATATCGCACCGACCGTCCTTGCGCAGTTTTTTTCATCTCTTCCCTACCCGGACATCCTTCTTTTCTTGGTGTATTATTCGCGCAGCGTGTAAGGTGTATTCGTACAACAACAGAACTCGGTCGATATTTTCCACACGCAGAAAAATGCACTCGCGATTCGTCCTTTTTTTAATTTCTCACCCCCTTCCAATTATTCATAACGCTGCAGGTTTCCACACGGCTTGCGTCGCACCTTCAGGCCAACAAGCAGATGCGCCCGGTTAATTAAACAGCTCGCGAAGCGTTCGAATCAACCGCGAGTACATTCCGGGGGTCCTGGGGGTCCTCCTCCTCGTCCTGCGGGTGCAGGATGGGTCCTGAGCTTGACTGCCACTGATAACGAGTCACGCTATGTATGTACGCGGACAATGCCGACCCTGCGCCTGCAGAAGTGTCGATATGTACTCGTGGGAGCGCCGACTGGGATGAGAAATGCATCGCCGGCTCTGGATATTCCGGAATTGTCATAATTAACGGGGTTTGATTGTTGTATTATTGCCTCGTGATATTCGCGGTGCCCGGCTGCCGCTCCTCGCGCTATCATCAGCGCACCATCGTCGGAGCTAGAATATGTACAGTTGTCGGTGTAAGAGATGCTCGTAGCTGATTCGCCGTGTTTTACGTTTCGGATGATAGAAATTGTCGGATACTACAGCGTCGGTGACTGAGCTAAGAATAATCGATGCATCGATTAATCGAGTCCAAAAAGTGATCGAACATGACTCGATTACATAGATAAAAATTAATCGATTCGTCGCTTGTTTCGTATTTTTTTGAAACGGTGCATTTGAAACCAACATTTCGTTAATTTCAATACGTAGTCTCAACGGCGAAAAAGTTGTTTCATAGTTTACAGTTTCATTCGAAATATTTTTCAATTTCAGGTAAAAATATTCATATATCTTTCACTTGTTACACCAAGTAGGTACTTAATAAGTAAGAAAATGATAATTAATTGATACTTTAATCACACAAATTTATATTGTATTGCATCCATTTTATTCTTCATGGGATTAAAAAACAAAAACCGATTCCGAGGAAAAATAATCGATTCGGTGGATTGATCGCGTTTGATAAATAATCGATTATACTCGATTTATCGGGAAAAACGATCTATTTAATCGAAAATTGATGATTTTGGATCATTCTTACGTATAGTGCACAATGCGGAGAAAGAATTTGAGGATTCTAATAATCAAGGGGATGGAACAGCGTTCTTTTTTTATCGAAGCAACCAGTCCAGGACAGAACGATGATTAGCATTATTTACTGAAAACACGTTGATTTAATCAAGCAAACACTTCTATCGCTACGTCTGGTGAATAGAATAAATTTTTCTCTGCGCGTTAAATTTGACTAACCTTCAACATTACGAAAACCAACTAATCTTGCTGAAAAATTAACCTATAAATATGTGTTGACCTACAATGTACTGCTCATGAATTAGTTACGTAAAATTTGGTTGTTCATGGTCAAACAGTAAATCTTTATATCAAGCACGAAGTTTTCAAAACCTCGAGAATTTATGATACTCAAGACGAAGATGATATTTGCTTTCTACATAGTCATCAGTTTGCGTGCCTAAACTGCCTGATAGAAAACGATGTTGTGAAAAATAAACTATATTCTTAGAAACTTGATTTTCTCACTTTTTCCCCTCTTTCCTCAGGTGGATTTCCGATGATTTCCCGAGTCATCGTCTCGTGAAAATTTCCGGATCGACGTTCCGCGGTGGCGTTGCGACGACGACGTCGTCGTCGTGGCTTCGTGCTCTCTCCGTTGGATCTGGCAGTTTGGGGTTTCGCCGGGTCGCGGGGACCTGCGTGCTCGTTTCAGAGCGCGAGAGGGTGACAGCCACTTCCTGCCTAATTGCTCGGGGTCCCTCGCTGACCGGAAGTCTCGCGGAAACATTACTTCCGCCATCTGAAAGCCGGCTCCTCGTGCACGTAAGTGGAGCCGAACTGCGGGCGGGAATATTTCCGACGTGGCAACTTCGGGTACTGAAAGAGATATGACGCCCGACCCTTTAATTCATGAATTATCGCGACACCGCAGAGTTTCGACGGGGTTTCGTTGAGTCGAATTCGCGTCGGTGTCACGGAGTTGAACGTTAAAAACTCCATACTTGTATGAAAGTTTGCTGTATTGCGATGTCTGTCGTCATGCGAATAACGTGCGATCGAAAGATTATCTAATAATTATCTGCGTTCAATCTTTCGCATTATCATACGCGCACTGTTGTATACATTCTATAGTATACCTATTATTCGCATGTATTCTAGCTGCTTGTTTCAACATAATTCGTGCGAAATTTGAATTCGAAACGAACGGAATTGCTCGTTTCAAATTCATTACATATACCGTTTCTGGTAAACCCGCCACGAGCAATTACACCAATTGTAATACTTCGTCGACAACTGTACACTGTTGCTGCTCATGTCCCAAAAGATTAATTTTGAATTTAAATTATACTTATACCTCTAAAACTGTCCGCACGTGATATTGGCATCGAACGTGAAAGTATTCGACAATATTAACTTATCTTGTATTGTTTACTCGTAGAAATCGGCGAAGGAAAATCTGGATCCGAGAGAAAAGTAGTTCAACATAAAAACAAGTCAAAAACTGAAACTGAAACTAAAAAAAAAATACAAAAAAAAAAAAAAAAATGAAATGAAAAAATAACACTGAAACGAGGGAGTGAAAATGGATTAAAATGTTCAACGGGGAATCTACAACGTCGCTGCAGGATGTCCCTTTTCACAGCGTGTAGCCCCGTTATCAAGTTGACGTTGGGTACGTAATATATCACGCTAAGTGGATATATAGGTATATCATGCATCGCAGTTCATCGCGTGACTGTGCCTTTGATCCAGGTATTAAAAAACAGAGAGAGAGAGAGAGAGAGAGAGGGCAAAAAACCAAAGCACCAAAAAAATAATAAAAAAACAAAAAAAAAGGGACGCATTATATGCTAACACGATGACGTCGACGGAATCACGTGATCTATTATCGGAGCTACACGTAGGTGTATAATACATAGAACAAATCTTTGCTAACTCTGACATGTGCGTCCACGTCATTTTTAAGGGTTGCATTATGCGCGTGTAATTACTGTGGAAAAAGTAAAACCGAGCCGCAGGGGCCTCGATGGGACGAGAGAAGAGCGAAAGGACGTGAATGGAATGGAAAGGAGAGGAGGAGGCACGTGACATCCGCATCGTGAGCCAAAGCGCAGGCTCTGTGCTTCCTGCGGGTGGAAAAGCGACAAGGCATTTTCTCTGCGCTCTAAGTGAAAACTCATATTTACTGGTTAGTAGAGGCGCACGAAGAAGATACGCTATAATTCTGCCTTATGGCTTATGCGATACCTTGGGAATATGGGCTGTGCTCGTCTCTGTAGTGCAGTTTGCAAAAGCGGGGTGAAAGGGAGAGAGAGAGAGAGAGAGAGGGATGAAAGTGCAGCCGGCGGTGTTGCGTCTGTCGCCTTAGCAAATACACGCGGACTCCCTATCTTTTAAATTAAAACTGCGTTCCAGGCGCGAGATCCAGTTTTGCTGGAATTTTACTCCAAGTATGAACAGCGTTCTCATTATATCTATGCATAGGTGTACCGCAGAACTTCTATCGCTTATATTTTCCGTCCGAAGGTTTTACCTCTTTTATTTACCACCGAGAGTAGAATTATTATTGTTTGGTGTATGGACCTCACTGAGAGCAGGTATAAGCTCGTTTTTCGGTAATTGTTGTTGCACAGAGCATCATCTTGTGTTTACACGCGAGATGAGAATTTACAAAGAAACGAGTGGTGGAAATTTCAATTCCAATCGGCATCCTTATTATCCACTGTATTTGTATAATTATACATGTATCAGCGCTCAAATTCGACTCCTGATACGAGTTCAATCAATTCGAAGAATCCAAAAACGTCCCATTTTCGCAATTTCTAACGACTATCTCAAATTCGTGTACCTCATGTTTGATGTAGCTTTTAAACGTGCATCAAAAAGCCACCGTCAATTAGATACCATCGAAAAGCTTCGTGATTCTTAGAAGATACATTTTGAACGAGATTCAATTCGATTTTCCCACTACGGCCATTATTTTAAAATCCTGCAGCGGCAATCAAATGCGAAGGGGTGTATATTATAGCCTCGGTGGAAACCACGATGTAGTAGATACTTCATTGGAGGATTAAACTTTCTCCAAAGTGAGTTTTACGAGTAGGTACGTGACGTAGAAATGTAAGGACTGCAATTTTATTGTAAGTACGAACAACCACCCTGTTTCTGCTGCAAAATTTACTTTACTTCGAGTAAAGAGCGTTGGGTCAACTGACAGGAAAGGAAACCTTCAAGCCATTAGAGGACAAACTCGTAGTGTCCCTTGCAGTGATACGCGGGAAAAAATATTGAAATAGTTTCAAGTTTGCTGGGTGAAAGTCCCGCACCCAGATTTCCTAGCAATAGTAGAACGGTTACGATCTCTGATTATTGATTATAATTAAATCTATGCAGTTCCCTGACGCGAATATTCTCTTCGAGGCGGTGAGTCATTCTTAAAATTTACTCAACCGATCTTCAGTTCCAAGAATTAGAACCAATTAGTCGGTAACTAATTGGTAGGAATTACATCGTTCAAACATTGTACAGTAATGTTAATTAATGGGCTTTCAATGGCTTGTTATTTTTTGAAATTAAAACTGAAACAAGCCTTCTTTCTATGGAAATTTTACGTGTCTATGATCAAGGTATCGTTTGTTTCATTTGTCACTTGCGTCGCTAGTCATTGGAACATAAACTTTGCTTGGTAACGGTGCTCGTTTCACTTCTGAATCCCCCACCCCCCAAAAAAAAAAAAAAAAAAAAATAGCGAGCCACTGGTAACCTATTAATGAACATTACTCTACATACTTTGTAAACATTTAATTCCATGATCATGGAAGCTTCGAAGATTCATCTTTACATGGGCTCCTCTGATATTTTAGTGGTGCACGAATTTATGCTCAGTCGATTATCAAATATTGTACCTCAATTTGTAGAAGGAATGTTCATTATGTTTGCACTTCAGGATTTTTTTTTATTTGTCTAATGTGCGCCCGAGAGATCGAATTTCAACATTTGACCGTGTTATTTTAATACACTTTCGTATTTGTGTTGAAATTTGCGAATATCAATTGATTGATCGAATTGATTTGACGTACACGATGTATATCAGCGAATTGGCACGAATATACGTATACGTGAAATCAGTTAAAAACGTTTCTACTTTCAGGACGAGAATTTCAACACTTTGAATAGACGGCGTACATGGTAGATGGTATCTTCCGCCGGAGTGAAGCCATTCGTTCCACACGTTTAATAACCGTGATACGTCGTCTGGATTGAAATACCCTGTCTCCGTTAATGGGTCGGTAATAAATATTGCGAATACCACTGAGCGTTAATTTAGCACACGATAGGTCTAATGTTGTACGACACGGGTTACCATGGTTACTGTTTTGCACCATTAGGACTTTTCAACTTTTAGCCACCACCACCATCACCACCGCCACTCAGTGACGCTGTAATGACCAACATTATCGCGATGAACGGATGGAAATTGATGCGGAGTTGCTAAAATGTTTTAATGTATTTTCACCCTCTAATGCCTCGGAACACGATACATTTATACCTGAGTGATATGTCTACGGATCTACTACCATTACTTTTTTTCACTCTTCGTCACGACGACCGAACGTCGAACAGTCCGCAGGTCTGACATTATCACGTTTCCCCCTATTTCTCCTCGAGGAAAGTAATTTGATATTTATCATCTATGGATTTGATCTTTTCCCTGAGTTTAAAAAAAATCTCGAAAATACGTTTACCAGCTCTAAAAATCGCATTTGACCGTTGATACGAACGGAATATTGCGCAGTAGATGGAAGTTTCAAATTATGCAGCAGCATGTCAGAGTCGGGGCTTCTCTTCTCGCTCGAGGCAAAAATGTAATTCGAGAAACGACATATCGGTCTCAGTTGCGTCGAGACACAATTCTCAGAAACGTCCACCAAAATATTTGTTTCGAGAATTGATTCACTCAATCCTTTCAGGATGATTAATTAAACTTCTCGGTAGTCTAATAAATTGAGTCAATAGTTTACAACTGGATTCATGCTCCAGACTGTTTCACCTGGGAAAAATTTCTTTCCTCCATGCAGGACTAATTGCTGAGTTTCTATTCTGAGCCGTCCAAGGAAGAAGGAGAACAGACCAAGAAATGAGCAGAGACAAGTCAGCCCGCTTACTTGACTTCCAGTTACGTATAATTCATACTCTTGGTTCGACCTGCATGTGGAATAGTTTGGACTCGAAACCAAATCTTTGCCACTGGGAGAACGGCACTGCGGTGATAATATGCTTAAAACTGTGTACGCAATGTGTTATTTAGAGAGAGCGGCTCGATTTATTACAGAGTTTGACATGAGCTTAATCAACATCAGGCGCTGGAGGAGTTTAGAGTTAGTAAGACGATCCTGCGAAGCGCTGATCCGAGGCGAAAGTGTTGGTCTCAAGAATCTCGCGCCGATTTTCAAAAACCCTTTACGAGGTAGTTGCGTAAGCAGGAGAAGCGGGTAACGTTCACGGAGGAAAGTGTGAAAAATGATCGCGGAACGAGAAATTGACGATTTTGCGTACCCACTGTGCCAGATAAGGCTGAATGCATTATGATTACCGGTTCAAATGCGCTGGCAACACGGCGCAACAAAGGCTGGTTGAATTTATCGCATGCACAGCAACGTTGCGGCCTCGGTGCATAAATACTAAACTAAACTTGGTCGCTATTCCGGCGGCTTTGCCTGTTGCAGTATGTTTTTGTCGTCCGCCCGGACCGTCGGTCTCACTACCAATGCAGGCGTGTCGCATCTTTGTTCCCCTCAAGCAGCTACACAAGAATATACGTAGAGTGCCGAGTTTGTCACACAAACGTATTTTATAATAGCCTGCACCATAGACTCTCTGGATAACGAATTTCCACTGGTTTTATCGCGTGTCAGAGACGGTGATGAGAAGGCTGACGATTGTTTACACAGTCGAGTGAGAAAGGTTGAAAACTGCAAAAATCGCGAGGACGATATTTTATTAGCAAAGGGAAAAAAGCCGGTGCTAATTCGCGTGTCCGTGTGCAGCTGCAATTTATGCGCACATGTATTTCAATTAAAAAATACTTTCCAAGCCTGTTACACTCGAATCTTATACGCAGCTTTTCACAGCGCAGGTTACAAAAGGAGTAACGAGTTCCAGAGTTTCGAAATTGCAGTTTTAATTTCGCGAATTAGGCGACTCGACGCCCGCTGACGAGATCATGTTACGTGTAATATACGGGTTCTCACGGTCTTATTTTTTAAGCGTATAATTTTTCGCTCTTTATTTTACGTTTTTTGTTTTTTGCCGTACCAAAACTTTCCAGAGATTTGTTGGAATTTTACTGGAACGTGAAACGCGTAACGTGCGGACTGTACGAGTTACTCGGCTATTCATGGAAACTTCGCGTCTTTCGTTGCCGCATAGAGCGAGTCGTGTAGCAGGTCCAGTTTCGTACGTGACGAAGCAACGCGCCTTTCATTCTTGAATTCGAAAATTTACATTCGTATTCATCGTTAACATGTCCGCATATCCGAACACACGGAGACGCGGTGAAATTTATCTAAAATTCATATCCCTTCCACCTCGATCTCCGCCTTTTTAACTTCGGCAAATTTGTTCTCTCCTCACTGCCGTAGTTTCGCGTCTTTGCGTACGAGCGCATCTCGTACAGCTCGTATAATTTTTACTCATAAAATAAGAATAAAAAAAAAAAATGATGAAAATTTTCTTCTCAATATCGTCTTTACAGGGTCTTTGAGCCGGGCATAAAAGGTGAAAAGAAATGTATGGGATTAGCTTTCACCCATCAAGATACCTAATGAAAAGTACACGAGACCCTGCAGCGCGACCCCAAGCTAAGGCGATGGGATTCGTATCTTATAATTATGGAACAATAACCTGCAGGCGGAGGTAGGACGATGCTGGCGCGTTGAGAGATACACTCTTTTCTTTCCTTAATTAAAAATTCCAAAGTGTACGTTTGCACCGTATTTCCCGCGCATTTCTCACACTGCACAGCCGTATAATACCGACCCGTTCTCTTTCTGAATATTATATCCCCTCCCCTCCTCGCCCCTCGGCCACCTCGTAGGAAATACCTAGCAAACAAGGAACACGACTGCAAAATTATTAATTAAGACCACTCTAGTTTGCGCTGCGGAGAAACTGCGAAATATACTGGCGCATAAGCTACACCCATGCCTTATACCTATATGTATATATACATATATATGTCAGGCACCTACAGGCGCCTTTGTATTTACCGTAATACAAACTCGCAAACACGTTTGCGGCGTGATACCGGGATCGCTCGGGTTCGCATGGGTTCAACGTTTAACAATGGTTTTACACCGTTGCGCCAGGGCAAATGGTGGTTATTAAATTCATCCCGAATGGTTGAGAGGATGGTGAATTTTTAATCACACCTTGTATTACCTCGGCGCCTCTCGATATCTCGACCAAACTACCTGCACTCGTATAGATATACTGTACAGCCAACCTGGAAGCTAGCGTGTCAAGCGGCTTATTTGATGCGCTGCGCGGAGTAATTAATAGATATGATAACGGACAACGGTGTGACGTCAGAGATTTATGATTTATCATTGAGTGTATTCTTTCACCCGCTTTCAATGATTAATTCTCTTCAGTCTCTTTTGTCTATCGGTTAAAGAACCGGGATGATGTATAAAGAAAACTGGACAAGTGCGAGTAGGACTCGCGCTCTGAGGATTCCCTACAAATTTAGCTATTTTTTTTTTGTGTGATATAACAAAAAATTAACTATTTTCAGACTTTTTCCTTTATTTGTATCACGAGATCTGGCTTCTCTCCAAATTTCATGATTCTAGGTCAACGGAGAGAAAACACTATAGGTTTTCACGAGTGAGTTTGCGAGTATCAAAATATGTCATATAAATGGCCGTGTATTTTGATTGCGTCGACTTAGAAGTTTGAATTTTTTACACCTCCAAGAGACCGTAAACCTTAGTATTTGATATGAATTTCAACCTGATACCTCTACCCGTTCCTGAGAAAAATGGTCTGGACAGACGGACGGACAACGAAGTAATCCTTAAGGATTCCGTTTTCACCTTTTGAGGTACGGAACCCTAAAAAAGTAAAAACAAAAACAAAGATAGTTTCTTGAGAAATAAATAGTCTAGGTAGATATCTTGTAGAATTTTGAGAACAGAGTGGGTATCAAGACCGGTTCGCTTGATCGTGAGCTCGGCTGACCAAACTTGTTGACTTTTGACGTCCGGAGAAGATCGCTCGGGCAACTCCTTCAATTTGGTTAATTGCTTTGGGATAATGGGGTCGTGTTTAGGAGGTGGATATCACGATGAGGGTTATCCGACAGAGGACCTCCTCACTCAGAAACTGAAGGCACGTGTCGGACGGGATGATTCGAGGGAGGCGTGAATCCGTCTCGTATACGTACATTTTTACTTCATTTTTTGGTAAAAATATTATGCATCACACATTCGCACCTCTGTATCATCGTTGCGCGGTATGACATTATATATGATATACATATATATATGTATATTTAATACGCGTGTATATCGTATACGTTATAACATCAAAAGCGAATTTCCTTTCTCTTTCATTATTTTTTTTTTTTATTTTATTTTTTTTTCATCTTCTTGCTTTTTCATCTCTTTGCAAGCCTCGCAGTGACAGGCTGATCAAGGCGCGAATTCGCGTATGCGTCACTCGTCACAGCTGGTTTATAGCTGTGACTCTCGGAGATGAGATAAAGAGGGGGAGGAAGCGTTACACGGGCGCCAGCATAGTTTCGGCCTGATGAAAATGTGCTCGCTCTCCTTTAGAGATTTATCAAAACTCGAGCACTACGAATTTGATGTTGAAAAGCGTAAAAATGACGAAAAAATAAAGGAAAAAAAAAAATAAAATAAACGTTACTTTTACCACCCAGTATATTGCTTCGAGGGGAAAAGAAAAAAAAAAAACGAAAAACTCTCAAAGGGAGAAAGAGAAAAATAATAACGCTGGAACCCCCGTGCTGAGAATTACGGGGAGAGAAAAATAAAAAAGAAGGGAAATGAAAATTAGAAAAAAAAAAAAAAAATAGCAACAGAAACGTACTTTTAGTAAATGAGGAGATGAAAAAACTGGACACCAACCCTGTGTTGGATTTAATTGCACCAGCACCGTTGCGTATAATACGTCTACCTACCCACCTGCCCTCCAGGAATCTTCTTTAAATGTTCTTTTCTTCCCTCTTTTTCTTTTTACTTTTTTATTTCCTTGTTGCTTAGGGTATTAATTCTTTTTCTTTCCTCATCATTTGTACTACCAACACTTTGTCTTCTCACCTTATCATCCCGTCTCTTTCTGCACGTACAAACACGCGGGAAAGTCGGATTTCTGAATTGTGGTTACAACGCAATCAATCAAGACCGTCACGCGTCAGGCCTTCAACGAGAAGTTGTTATTTATTGGATTTACTACAGAAGATAAACTTTCGTGTTTAACTCTTGGAACGTTCGATTACAATTTTCATTGCTGTTTGTTTTTTTTTTGTTCGTTCTTCAAAGCGTGCAATCGCAATACCGATAAGAGACGATGGTAACAAACTGTCGCGCATTAATGAATAATCATTGATAAGAAGATCACGGTTTATCCCAGGTCTCCTCACCAATCTGGGAACCCAATTTCCTCGGATATCCCCGTACGGAGTTATCCTGCCCCTTGTAACGAGAGCTCAGCTATGGCGTACCTGGCGATCCTGTCGGCTCCTGAGGGCGCCGACCCGCTTCATTTGGTTACGTTATGAAGCGAGGTTATACCCGACCCTGGAACCGTAAAACAACTCTATAACCAGAGCCTCTTCTCTTCCGCACCCGCCATAATGTCCGTACACCTACGTATATACGTGTATAATATAGGCAGTTCGGTACGTCAGATCTGGAAGTACGGAGCAGCGCGTTTCGTCATAGTACAAGAACGGATACTGTCCGATCAGTGGACCATTCGCCATTTGCTAATTTTGTACATGGACTTGCATTTCTGAGAAAACTCAGTTTACTGTTTAGAGATTTTACTTACAATAATGAGAGTGAGAGTGTTTCAGGGTTTTATGAGATAAAGCTATAAAAAGTTACGAATGTTATTTTGAGAAAAGTTTATCCTTTTAAGGATTGTGACACTCACTTCGTGAAGTAATGTGCGAAATAATTAAACCCGTGCATATATGCATAATGAGATCGTTTTAATTACCGCGTGATCAGTTATGTCGCGTTTTACGAAAGAGAAAATATTCTCGATGAAAATCACTTGACTATTTTGCACTAAAAATGGAGCACTCTGTGGGTTGCTGACCTGAAAATCTTGTCTCCAGCTTACTGTATCTGGTCCCCACTCGTAAGGGTCGTCGCACATTATCCCTTATCCATAAAATTCGGAAGTTAAGCTTGAACGATGATGAAAACTGAAGTATAGGTCGAAGTAGGGATGAAGTCATTGCCTCTTAAATTTGTTAATTGCGGGATTGTTTATGCACGAGGTTTGATACGTACATATATTACACGTGAACCAATCCATCGGTACCTTTTAAGGACGATGTTACAAGCATGGGAAATTACAGAAAAACCAGGAGAGAGGGTGAAGGGATGGTCCGTTGAGGTTTGAGATGGTCCAATCATCAAGGGGTGAAAGTTTTGAGAGAGGTTGAATCCAAAACTGGCCCATGTATACAAACCGGTATGCATGGGCTTCAGCCAAAGCTTTTGAAGTATCGAACCAAATTATCATAATGGCTTTCGTTTTAGTCCTGCAGTGAGCCAAATAATCGAGGAATGTAGCTTCGAGCGTCGGAGTATCGAGATTTCGTTTTTCTGCTCTTTCTCGTTAGATAACGCGACGCGGTCCGTCGATGATATAAAAAAATCGTCCGCGATTTCGAGGCGAGGAATTCTTAATCAACCGGATAAAATCCATCGCGCCAAAACGTCTTCGGATATGTTCGAAAATGTTTTTCACGATTGTAATTCTCCGGCGAATGAAAAACTCGATATTATCTGGAGCAAAATCACCGTTCGTTGAAACTTTTTGAATTTTGAGTAATAAAAATGTTGAAGCCTGAAATAAGGGTAGAAAAAGCTTCTGCCTTTGCCCATCTATCACCTTCATCTACGTAGTCGCAACTCGAGTTTATAACGTGCTCTTAAATTACTCGGAGGCAAACTTCGCAGCTTTTACAACTCGGTATACAGCAGCGAGCTGGCTGCACTGGTATATAAATTCTGCTCATTTTATTTATCATTTTATTGCTGTAGCCAGGGCAAAATTTTACGCCAAGGTACGTAGGTACATCCCTGTATGAGCCTACATACTCCTCCATACAGCTCGTTTACGCGGGCATTAGGCGTGTAAGTCCGAGCTTGAAGCTGACCCTTTACGATGTGAAAATGAGCTTGGACAGCGGGTTTTTCGCCCGGCGAGCGAAGAGACTCGAATTTGTTATTTCACCGTCGCAGCTCGACGCATGCGGGGGTCGCTACGCTTTCCTCGTTACGTATTTTGAAAAATACCGCACCAGAAGCCCTGAATTATTGCTGTTGGCAGGACGCGGCCAGTTATTTTCCTTAACCATACGCTTTCCCGCCCTGTTATTAGCCGGTTCTACACACGAGTTTATACTACGAACCCTCCTCGGCAATACGAGCTCTTTTGCGCGCGCTTCCGGCCCTTCGGCTCAAGGCCACGGTCCGAGCTTTTTGCAATTACTTCCGAGGCGCGTGAAATTGTGTTACAATTAAGCTGAACCCCGCCGTTCCAACTCCTCTTTCGATCATCCCCGGTTCCCCGCACTCGACGTTCTAACTTCCAATTCCTTTTTTCCCCGGAAAAGAGATAAAACAACAAGAAAACCGAAAACAAACAAACAAACAAACAAATAAAAAAAATTTCGAGGAAAATTAGCGAAAGCTTTACAATCCGTTACTCGAATCGACGAGCACTCGAGCCGAAGTATTCTCCTCACGAAATTTCCACCCATCGCGCAACACCGCGCCTTCGGCGGTGTGCTCGGATTGCAAAAATGTCCCAGCCGAGAGTTACAGTATAATGACCGTGATGCAAGGGTCGGGGCGTCGCGTTAACAAAAGCTTCAGCTTTAATTACAGAGCCGTACGCGGGTCGCCGGGACGGAGACAGGTGAACGCAGAGGGGCGTGAAGCGTCGAATATACCCTCATGCATAATATATATCGGCAGACGCGTGCGCGGTTATATCGGTCGCCATGCACCCCCGGTATTCTAATCTGTATAATACGAGCCCTTCCAGCATTCCCCTCGGCCACTGGACCGCGGGAGAAGATCGCCGAGTCCCGTAGGACGGGTCGCATTGGGGCCCATTGGCCGCGGTAAAGGGCCCGCTGGACTTCGATCTCCTCGCGCAGGAGTATGGATTCCATCGTGAATTTGTCACGTGTTACATGCGGGCATATAGGACGAAATTACACCGAGCCTACATGCTGGGGTTTTGTGAAATATTGAGTGGTCGTTGGTGCTGCCGCGCCAGCACCGCGGAAGCGCTATTAAATCACCGGAAGTGGGTGTTAGCGGGCCAGCTTCCAGGTCTGGTGCGTTAGATGCCGCCGCCAAGCTCGGCTGCCCACCTGCCAATTACGCCCCTGGGTCCCAGGGCTTCGAACCACCTTCTGTGGCTTTCAAAGTCCGCGAACGGTACGCCGCGTTATCGATGACGTGAGTTTCGTTCAACTTCCGAGCCGAGCCGAGGCTACGTCGTAGGTGAAAATGCTACGAAAAGCACAGACCTGAGTACAAGATGAAAATCGGTTTTGTAACTGAAAATTTATTCCTTTTCATCGTGGTCTGCATTAAAATGTATATAATTATGTTGTATTGCTTTTCATCACCTTTGGTGATGTAAGGAAAGTATTGGTTTCGGTCGGAAAACACTGTTTTTCATTTAAACGAATTTTTACGTTCTCGAACCTCTAGAATTCAAAGGATAGGTTTGTAGAAAGATTTTGGTCTGTTCGACAAACTCTCGCGATGATCTTGGAAACGGTTCGATGAAAAAATTTGAAACTCGCAAGATTTTACAATCGCACTAAACAGTTACTTGCACTATTTTACTAGAATCTTCTGGTAACAGTAACAAATGAAATATTTTCTAATTGTAATTTCAATCTATTCCTGCACAACGGATGGGCACAACTTTTGCTAATAGCGAACAATTGCCAAATGATATTTCTTTGATTGGCAATAACAACTGATTTACCGCGGTCCAACGATTATATTCACTTTCGATGCAGAGACGATAGCAAAGCAATTCGCGAGGTCTTTTGTCAAGTTTGATTTTCACAAATATCCTTTGTGCGTACGCTGGATATTCGATTCGTAGCACAGGTACTCCTAAATTTTAATGTAGTATAAATCGGATAGCAGCTCGACTCATCTCGTCTGCAACTGGTTCGAGCATCGGTTCCCACAACTCGATTAGTGGGACCCAAAATGAGACTTCAAACAACGGAAATCCTTAAACGAACATTTGGATGTTCTTCTCGATACGTTAATCAAATTATTCGCAATTAAAATTCAGCGATTCTTAGTTTAAAAACTACAAGTATATATTAGGAAGTACGAGACAAGCAAGTTGGCTTTTTCCCCACATGTGATCCTTGAATAATGAATTCAATGCACTGTTTATCAATATTTATTAATAATTTGCCATACTCAAACATTCGAATTCAACAGCTTATAGCTACGGCAATATGGGTGTATGTGTAATATATTGTGCATGTATTTGTATGTAGGGGATATATTCAGCGATGTGACAGTTTGATAAGTTGATTACAGCTCTCGGTCATGTGCATGGTAAAATAATAAGTGGCCGTGGTAAAAAGAGGGCGGAAGAGGTTACGTATATATAGTTTTACAAGCTGTTCAATATTTACACATACGTACCTTGCCGGTGTATTGTATGAATATACGGCTATGTATTCATGCCGAACCGTGCAGCGTAGTGCCCATCTGATATTTGCTTCGGTCCTACGGGCAAACATTTTTCTTCGGTACAAACGTTTTATCCGGCTAACATCACCGCCATAATACACCCCTTTTGTTCAAACAGAAGTAAAAATTGTTTGAAAAAATAGGAGGAGAAGGAAGAGGAAAAAGCTCGCGAAACAGTACTTGAAACGTATACCTAAAACATTATCGCTTTATTTCCGTTTACCGAGCTTATTACGTATTTATATACTTACTTCCGAGGGATCGATGTTATATTTACCGATTAGATGCAAGTGGTGGATACGTGGGCGTGAATTTCTCGGATAATCCGTAACGGGGAAATTCATTTTATCCGTTTCTCCACCTTTCGAAAGAACAAATAATCTATGAAAATAAACTTTTGCACAATGTATACGTACATGTAATATTATTGTAATACGTATGGTACAAGCGCTGCTTTGAAAAATATTTCCTCTTCTTCGAAAGGCGGTTTTCCACTCCCAGTTTTCTTATTTTTACTTCCACTTTCTGCTCCCGTAGAGTCTCAAACGGATTTTACCATTTTTTTTTTTTTTCAGAACTTTTTCCCCCTGGGAAAGACAACACGTACAGCCGATGTCCCCTGTTTGCTTTCCCAATTTCGCGTCGTTCTCGATTCGTTCAAATCTACGGTATCCTGGTCAATCGCTTTCGCTTTCGAATCAGGCCCAACAGCGAGAGTGAAAAACAATCGGTCCAGCATCACCTTAATTTTCAGACGTTTTCAAAAAAAAAAAAAAAAATTAGGCAATTCGTGTAAGTTATACTTTATTTTTTGTACTTTTAGCTAGCAATCGATCGTGTGGCAAAATGCCGAGTATGAATGGGGGCATTTGTTCGCAGCGGTTAAAGAATTTGGAAAAACGAGTAAAAAGAAGACGAAAAAGAGAAAAAAAAAAAAAATGCGAAACCTTACTGAAAGCCGTTGTTGCCAAACAATAGAAAAATAAAAAAAATAAAAAATAATAAATAACGGAGCTGTACGGACGACTCTCGAAGCGTTTAAATTCTTGGCAAAAGAATACAGAAACTGTGGAAGCGAATTAGAGATGGTTGATGAAAAAGCTGCAGACAGGGTCGAGTTACCCTCGAATATAAACTAACCTGAAAATAAACGAGATCACTTTTTCGCGGCTGCGTCGCGTTTCCCGGTATGAGCTTTCGGGATAAAAAGGGGTGTTCGAAATTAGTCCATTTCCCCCCCCCCCCCCCCCCCCCCTCTCACTCTCTCTCTCTCTCTCTCTCTTAATTCCAGCTACTACCGCACTTTGCTCACCATGATTTACGGTATTCACTCGACTTTTCATATTATATACGTAGAAGTACATGAGCTGGTTAACCAGCGGCTGCAGGGTGCAGAGTAATATGCGGAGGTAATGAATGCCTGGAGAGATAAGTACACGGTGCGAACCATTCGGCTTGCAAACGACACTTTAAATATCGAAATTCAATAGCGCAGTCTCGCTATTTATTTCGCCTCTCGCCCGACCCACCCCTCCTAACTTGGGAAACTCAAACTGTACTACTTATGCAAATTTATCGGCAGGAAATTGCACGCGTATGTACATGTACTTATGCCGACAATGCATACCTGTAAAAGTCCGGTCTCGCAGTTGAAAATTTACGGTCTTTTCCTGCTATCGCCTCTGTCTGCCCCGACTCGAAGTCTTCGGCTGAACTTATCGCCTGAATCATTTCACCCCGCGTTCTAGAGAACCGTTTTCGTTACTATGAATTATTATTGTTCACCCTTAGAAACGCTGCATCTATCGCCGGGGTTGAATTTCGAAATTCCAATTCGACTCGTTGACGGGTGATTGGATCGCAGTTATTCCGACGCATGGATCTCGCGGTTTTCAACTGGGTTCAAACGCCATTTCATCGAATATATACAACTGAGCTCGGGATAGCGATCCGAGAAGGGTTTTCGAAGCCTCGAGTAAACTGCCCGCAGTCACGATACTCGTTCCTGACTCTTTCGACGTGTCTGCATAGGGTGCATGTTCACCTTCGTCGACGCGTCGATTGATCGTCCTTAATGATCGTGTTCGGAGATACGTTGCACCCACTGCAGAGCCTTTCTGGCCTAAACGGGGCGAAACTAATAATTTTCTTCCGCTCAATTCTGGACGGACACTTTCAACCAGACCGACATTTTTAGAGCAGGTATCATGTTCAAGTTTACTTTCATTTTAGCGATGGTGCGGACTTTCTCGTTCACCAAGTATATGTTACCATAAAAATTCATTGTCATGAATTTTTCTTAATGCTTAGGTATTTGATTGAAATCTTAAGCTCACAGCGAAAATGCCAACATGTTTAGTTTCTTTATGGATGAGCTAGTCTTTGCGTCAATTATGTAGCTTCAAAATCTTACCGAGAAGTACGAATTTTCGCAAACAATTGTCGACAGTTAATTGACTGTAGAATTAATCCCCGATTACAGCAAAGCTTCAGGGAATTTTCACATGTGTGACGAAATTTTTTCTCCTGCGAATGGCCCGGATTTCGTTACCGCACGGACACTCCAAATATTTTACAACGAGGTAAAGAGCAACGAAAGTAGTTTTTTTAGCCCGCTCAACCCACCGCTAGCTGTTATTTTTGCCCAAAGGTTGTGCAGTCACAGGGGTTGAAAATTACTAGAATTAGATGGTGCCAGATTTATGGAACGAATTATGTGAAACTATTAAGCCGAGTGAAATCATGACGATTTTAGAATCGTTCTACTTCCAGTCACGCGAAGTTTCAGGTCAGCCTGGCTCTAAACGATTCAATAAATCCATTAATTTCCCCATTTCTGTTTGAAAACAAACAATTCGGGATTCCTGAAAGTATTTCGAAGTAATGACGTAGCGCTTTGACGCTAAATTTCAGAGGCGATATTTTACATTGTTGCTGTTATTCCATCGCACCGAAAATTATTAATATTGATTGTTGTTTAGGCGCGATTGTGTCGTTCGAGAGTGTGAGCCGTCGTCGGAAATTCAACACAGCGATGAAATTAATCGGCTAGACTTCCGCGTTCTTCGGGCATTTCTTCGAAAGGCAGGCGGAAAACAATGCCATTGGTTGACGACGGTATAACACCGTAACTGCGGCCCAAACCTCTAATGGCTTCTGACAATTAAACGGTAAGAATTGCGCTGAAAGCCTTTCGACGGCAAGTTTCCCGCTTTCTCGGTAAGTTCCCGCCTCCGTGAAAATATTTAAGCTCCTCGCACAGCTACGTCTGCAACACTTTGCAAGTTTTATTCAACCACTGTGTTGTAGAGAATTTTTCGCGTCACTGAAATCACAGAAAGTGTAACTAATGCCATAACCACTGCATTTGTGCAACCGTGAAACTAGCGCCAATGATATTCCTTACGCAATTATATATCACTCAATTTTCCATTAAGACAAGTAACCTCATTTACTTAATTCCCTGGAAATTTTTATTTGGATTCAAATAGGGCTTTTCAATTATTATTATATTTTTATAAAAGTTTTAGAGTTCGATTTAATTGGAAATTCTGATATCAATCAATTTCAGTATTCTTTATTATTGAACGGTTCAAATAATGAATTAATGATTGTGTCCACATATATAGCTGGGCGTTGACTCGGCTAATTTTCGAAACTTAATATGTTAATTGTCGAAATTAGACAGAATAATAAGACCGTGAATTAAACCAAAATATTGTAGAATCGTCAAAATTCTCATATTTCTCCACATATTCGTATTTATCGTAACAATTTTGTATAGTTTCCTTCCCATATTTCGACTTTTTTGTCTCTTAAGATTCTAAAATTCGAAATACCATCAATCAGCTCTCATTGTCGGCAAAAATGTGTTTTTGATTGTTCAACTACTTTTTGATCGCAATTCTAACGCGTGTGATCGAAGGGCGCAAGAGCAGCGTAACATATCCTGAACTGAAATAATTCCGAATGTTATATTTCATAATTTGAGCTTGAGCCGCCCGAATACTCGCCATTTTTGAACCCGCACCGAGGACCTGATACATCTGTGTTACACGTATGAATACAGCTCGCGCCTCGGCACGCATTTTCACCCTTTGGCCATGGCCATTCTCGGATTTTTCCCCCTCTCCACGTTTTTCGTATTTCACCTGCGCCAGGCGAAATACGAATAAAAAATTAACAGCGTTTTTAGAATAGCGAGCGTGAATCGCGTGGGTGGTTGCCTGATGAGATATTGTCACCCTTCGGGCCTCCGTTTTTCACGCGAGACACACACCACGTGACGATGTCGAGCCTGTTTCGTGTCACAAAATTATTCCCTGACTATTTCGCGCGCAAAAATTTTCACCAAATTCATTTCGCAAGCTCGGCTTGCGCCTCCTTGCTTCCGCGATTTTGGGTTGGGTAGAGGAAAGCTGCGGTTTCAATCGCATCCCGCAGCGCTCCGCGTGGGCGGCGGAAAAAGTGTAAAGTGATCCTTTTTGCTGATCGTCACTCGTCGTGTGAATGACGTCAATTTATTCCTGATTTGCTGAAAACGCGGATGGTCTTGAAATTAGGGTGTTTTGACAATCGGTTCTGGCGTTGACACCGCGATTTTTTGTCTCGTCAAAATATGTCGGTTTTTAAATTTGAGGGGAAAAGTTTTTTACGGCGCGGCGGCGGTGCGGTTGGATATCATGACTCTCTGCGACGGCTCGAACAAAAAAATTTTGGTGAATAGCCATTGATCAACGAAATACCGAAACACGTGTTGCAATCAGATTTTTTGTCATTTTATGAACTCCCGATCTCCGTGACGAGCTTTGAATTTTTCATCATTCTCATACACTGCATGCGACCAATTCGTTTGCGACCGACACGTGAAAAATTTCGTGATTGGCAATTAAATGAATTTTTTGAATAAATGCTCGATTTATCGATCCACGTTTCACCTCTTTCACCACCCCACCTTCTTCTTTGCAGGTATATAATATTCAGACTTCTTCTTTATAAAATTACTAGGTCGGATGCCTAGTGTAACTGGTTTTTCTGCTCGTGTGCTTCCTTACTCGTTGTCAGTGTTTTACCAGATGACATAGTTTTAGAGGAGACTAGGGCACGATGACTCCCCAAGAAATTCTGGTATTTGCTTCACAGTATACAGAATGAACACTGTCTTTGTGCATGTGACGCAAACCGAATCTGCTCGTAATATTTTTTCTGTATACATATAATACTACAAATCACGTTTACACGTGTATGTAAGGCTGACGTATTGTGATTTTATGACTATAAATTTCATCAAAAACACCACAGAAAAATCAACAAGGTACTAACAGATTTGCAACACGACGCACAGCAATTTTAACTCTGATTGAACGACGTTATTGTCATGTATTCCTATTTATAATATGCCAACTACTCACCAATTGCAATTTGTTGATCCTGGTCGTTCGATTTTTTTTCGGATTCACAATGTTATCCGAAGCATGCATATTGGTTTGATAGTATAAAACATGACGTTTTCAATAATCAAACTTGTAAACTTGAAAATTAGTCCTGAAAGTCAAAAGTCACCAGGTCAAGGACCTGGACAGCCAAAACCACGGAGCGCTTGTTCAGGAGGTCGAGATCCACCAGGTGGAGGACCTTGACAGCCAAATCTACGGAAAATTAGTCCTGAAGGTCGAAAGTCATCGGGTCAAGGACCTGGACAGCCAGAACTACGGAGCGCTTGTTCTGGATGTCGAGTTACATCAGGAAGCGGACCTGGAGCGCAGAAACTACGCAGCGCTTGGTCAAAAGTCACCAGGTCAAGAACCTGGACAGCCAGAACTACGAAAAATTAATCCTGAAGGTAAAAACTCACCAGATCAAGGACCTGGACAGCCAGAATTACGGAGCGCTTGTCCTGGAACTGGAGTTGCACCAGGAAGCGGACCGGTAGCACAGGATCCAGGAGGTAGAGAACCCGGTACTCGAAATCTGCGGAGCGCAATTCTCATCCGTCCGCTCTACTGCGCGGTTGTTTCCAGACTGAGGAATTCGGCTAGCTGATTACTATAGATCGATGACGTCAAGAGAAAAAAAATTTTGGGGACGTCACTTTCGGAACATCCGAACTTTGGTTTCGAACTTTAATACTATGTATGATTACCGAACATTCAATGCCGAGAATTTACCACATAAAATCTTTCTGGCACGATGAAACGAGTAACTTTTTTCAAAATAACAACGTTTCTTACAGCCAAGTAACTCGATAATTATAAATTGCCGATGACTAACGAGATCAATCGAGATCCAACATGACTGAACCTTAATAATTATTACAGTTCCTCACACGTCAAACTCGACTACTCATACCTTTGCACTCTCGACAAAGTTCCATCAAATCATCGGCAGAGTTCTTCGGAAGAATATAATGGGAGGTAAACCCGATTCTGGAGCACCTTTAAATCACGTCAATCCATTTGTTCCGACCCCTGCAGCGATTAATTCCGCCCATAGAAGGCGAGCGGGGGAAGCGATCGCAAGCTTTGTAGGTAGGTACGTACTAATACCAACAATATAAGATTGGGACGTAAGCAATGGGGGCAACGGGAATGGGTACAAAGTGACGGGACGGCCGCCATGTGTCTTCAGTTCGGACGGCTGTTTGGACGAGCGTTCGCCTTGTAATTGCATTTGTGTGTAGCCGAGAGCTTTTATTTCCTTGGCATTTATTCAGCTCAAAGAGGCAGCTCCACTTAAGACGCTGCAAGGCAGATAGATGGATTCTTATATTGCCCGAAAATCTGCTCGGCGATCCTCGTTAACAACATTCGTTTTCGCCGTCTATGTATAAAGCTCTTTGCAAAATTACAACCCCCTTTTCCGTTCCGATTTTTTTTTGCACACACTCATTACTCACCTCAACGTCGGAAATTTTCTTACTGCGTGCAAAACTCATCCGCTGCAGCGCTGCTGTGAAAGATCCTGTTTTTAATATCCCGACCGGAACGGAAGATGAATAAACGAAAAAAAATAAATAAATAAATATGAATTTTGCGCGAAATCGGATCCAAGCGACCGGAAGTTTGTAACCACCGTGACCCTAAAAACTGGCCGCTGAGTTTCTTCGCGCCCTTCCGATTCTACTCCTTCTTCTGTTCCTCCTCTAATTTGTAGATCCGGCAGACAACCCGCACCGGCCGATTTAGACGTGGCGAACTAAAACCTAAGCGACGGGAATTAATTCGATTGTCGCGAAAAGCTACGGCCCCGCACTGTACCTAACCTCTAGGAAGGCTATCTCGATGGTCCTGGTATCTCGATTTCTTCCCGAATTAGAGAGGGGACGGGAAATCGCCCGTGCAGGCGAGATAACAAATCTGCCGAACCTTCTCGAACTTCGTCGCCTCTGCATAGATATACTATACGTACATTAGAGTGATTAAGAAAAAAATAATTGACCATTTTCGACCGTAGCATCTCCTAAAAGGTTTGTCGAGGTTGAAAAAAAGATTCTGTGCAAAGATGAGCGATCTACGTTATGTGGAAAATTGCGTTCATTTGATTTTTCATTGTTTTTACACTTTTTTTTAAATTTGTAAAGAAACTCGCTGTTGCACTTTAATTATTATTTGTCTCCTGATGTTTAAGTTCAACCCAAAGATGAGGTTAAATTAATAATGAAAAAGTCGTCAGACACACTGCTCAAGCATCAACTGGAGACTCGATATCACAAGTGCGCATCTTCTTATTGTAAGCAATAAAAATATGTTTATTCACGATACGCCATAAATTTGAAAGAATGTATAAAAGTAAAAAATTAACTGAGCGCGATCTTCCACATAACGTAGAACATTAATCTTTTGACAGAACCAATTCAGCCTGAACAAAACTTTTCAGCCGGTGTCATAGTGGAAAATCGCAAATAATTTTTTTCTGAAACACTCTAACGTACGCATTGTATCCATATATCCGTCAATCCACACCCGAGTTTAACTCACATTCAAGTTCCAAGATTGAAGAGAGAAAACAAAAAAATAACATGTGGTTATAAAACTTGTCAATCAATGTCAAGACGAAACGACTGTAAACATAAAATAAAATATTTGCAAGATCGGGGAAAAAACGGGGGGCCAATAGACAAATAAAGTTCGAACCGAGAATTTTGGGTACGGATAGATAGGTGGGCATGTGTAGGTATAGAGCGCGAATACGATTTACACGCATTGTATAATAATGACGTTGGAGAAAATATAAGTTTCAACGTCTGGCCGCACTTTACGAGGCAATAAAATGGCGTAATTTAACGCAACGTATTTCCGGGTAACCCTCTCTTCTCCTCTTCACGTCCGTCCCGTCATTCCACACGTCCTGCGGTACGTCCACGACTTTCGTCGGTTTCCTCCCGCTGCACGTTGCGTTGTGACGTTGCAGCTTGTATCCACACAGTTTGAGACCGCGGCACTCTCTGACATAAACTCGACTTTTTAACGATGTCGTCAAGGTACCCGCGGATTTATGTAGCATAAGGAGATTAAACGCTACCTCCATAGATAGGTATGTGGATACCCTGTAGGTATACCGATACCGAAGGAGGTAGGCGGAGGAAAAATGAGAACAAAACGCCTGAAACTTTTAATTATACCGACAAATAATTCACTTTAGGCTTGACCCCGACCCTTTCCTTGCTTTAACAACCCTCGGATATCGTTGAAAGCGAAACGCTGCACCCCGGGAGAATGTTACCGATGAACGAGAAAAAAATTACCGTAGATCACTGTCGGTGAAATTCGCGTACCTACTGCCTGTATAGACGAACGTGTTTTCACTTATCTCGTACGAAGGGTTTTCAATTTACACTTTTGGTTGTTAGTCGTGTTGTGAAGTTATTTCAATATACTCGAACGGTCGGGTCGAAAATGTGTCGAGACAGAAATGTGGCTCTAACGAGGATTTGGAGGTCGCTATTGAAACTAATCCAATTAAACCTGATTAAAAAAGTCTCCGAAATCTCGAAAATTAATGTGCATACACTGATATTCAACTGTCATCACTTTGTTATCAACATCTCTAGAGAAATTAATTATACTTGTCTCATATTTTACCACAAAAAATGAACGTAGTTCGATACGACAAATTGTACTGTATAATTTTATTCTTTTCTTTAGTTCGTAAATAGGTAAAAAAAAAAAAAAAACAACATCTACAACAGCAACTGACACTTTTTGCGTTTAATCGTTATCATTCATAGATGATGATCTAATAGAATGGAGGAAAAAATACGTGTTTGTTGTTAATCAAAACCTAACTACTCGGACGATCAGATTTCTGTGATCCGTTGTTTATGTAATCACACATCCGGTAACATTGCTTTTTGTATTGCTTGCTGACACTCTTTGTTAATTATATTCCCATGGTAAAAATAACGAATCACTATTCTATGCTGATTTAATCAGGTGTACCAATTTTGAAAATGGTGTTTCCAAATTTTCACCCGTATCGCAGAGCTTTTTTCACACGACTGTAACTAGATTAACATCAGTGGCACTCGTCGAAGCTTCGTTCTGTCACGTTTTTGTTTCAACGCTTCGTCGGGTCGTACATTATTGAAGAAATCATAAATTTAAATGTTTTTATGCAAAAATATATTCACAGAACCGATGTTCTTCGTAAATTTTCCGGTGATTGACTCCACGTACCGCAATTCCGTAACTCACGTCGATGAATTCTTGCGTGGCAAGGTAAGCGTAAATAGAGAAAGAAAGCAAGCACGAACCCTCGGTGAAAACTTGCAGTGAATTCGCAGTATAGAATAATTCGCGACGATACGGAACCGTCCCCTAGCTCGGAGTGAAATATTTACCAGTATCCTGAGAGGGGTGCAGGAAAACCCGGGGGCAGAAATGCTCCGGGGAACAATATGCGGCGTACCTTCGGGACGGGGCGACCTGTTCCCGAAGCGTTATGACGTCCCGGTACAGAGTGTGGAATGTAGAAACACAATCTAGCTCGGGAGCAAGCCCGCAATTCGTGCGGACATATCCAAGGAATTTTCAAGAAATTTTCTCGGGGCCCAAAGGAGGGGGTGGAGGGCGGATGCGGGGCCGTAAGACCCAAAGGTGGAGCGGAGCGAACTGCGCGCGGTAAAACGGTATTATAGAAGAAGAACAATTTGCATAAAAATGTCCCCCATATTTATATCTCAAGCACAGCTGGCGTACCAACGTTTTCCCCCAAGAAAGCTCCCCGACTGCCAGCCGTGGTGGGTATGGTGTATGTACGTGTATAGTATATACAGGTATACACATTCATACTTGCACGTAGATGTATACGTTGTAGATGGCCGACGTCGAAACCCACGCGACTTCTCCGTCATCCGGCGACTTTTACGACCCCCGAAGCCTGCATGATCTCGAGTCATTTTTTGTTTGTATTTGAGTTGAAAAATTAGACCTGCTTCTCGGGGGTTCCAGAGCGAGACTTTCCCGCCGCTATGCTCGTGGTTTTAATATTATTTTATCGACTCGCAAAGGAGAATCTCGACCCGAAGCTTTATGCCCGAGAAAAGCGAGGCGAGGCGAGGCGAGCAAATCTTTTTCAATCTTTTTTGAATCTTTTATGTGGTGGACGAGATTGGTCTCCCCGTAGCTTCTGAGAGGCGGCTCGCCCCGAGGAAGGGGAAAGGGTTTTTCTTACCCAGACATTGATTTGCTTGTAAATTTCTCATAAATTATAATGGACTTTGGGGTTATCCTGTAGGATTATTTCTTATATTCTCACCATCTGCCCGTGCACACTCGACTTGCCCGTCTCGCATTATAATACCGGAGAGGAAAATAATCACAGTGGGTATTAACATTTTTCCGATTAATTCAAGCTGCGCTTTCTCTCCAACGAGCAATATACATCTTACTTTTTTTTCACCTCACTTTTCAGACACCCGATATTATACAGAGGTAGAATTACTGTCTGGATACTTTTTCATTCGCTGATATAATCAATTTCGCTATGTACATGGAAAACCGTTTTCTCTCTTATACTTTGTACCGACCGGTGAACAAAGGGATTTTATTAAAAACTCACAATTTGTGCAAAAAATTGTCAAGACTTACGAGTATATATACGTTATACGCTGCAAATGCGAAAAATTAACCGAAGCAAGGAAACTCGAATGAATTTCGTATTTTTGCTTTTTCATCGAATGGAGAGATTCCCGCAATAAACTGCGATCCAAATCTACCATCGCAAGACTTGGGACTTTTCGAGAGTAGAGGAGAGTCCCACGGGAAAACTTGTACCTGTACGTAATACTCGAGAGAATTGCCGTGTGATCCGTTATCTCTCCTGAAACGATTATAAGGGTCCTCGTCATGGCTCTGTCGACAAACGGACACGGGAAATCCAAGTTCTATTCTTCAGCGGGTACTACATTTATTCAATATACGCCACCTGGAACGCACGATTTTAATCCGAAAGCTGTACGACTAAAGTGACTCCAAGAGTTGAATTCATTTCACGTAATGCCTGCCGAATATATATTAGTAATTCTCTACAAATTAGTTCCATCTGTTCGCAAATCAATTCTCTTGAATTTATTGAAAAAGAAGATTTTTACCCATCAGTTCGTTGCAGAACCGTTGTAAGGTTCTTCATTTTAAGAATAAAAATGGAGAGAAAATCATAGAACGATGATCGCGAACTGTCGAAAATTGTATTTACAAAATGAAATTTCGTCTTATTTGAACCGGCGAGTTTTCTAATCGCAATAAATTCAATTCACCGAACGTAAGATTCACTTTCACAACGTTTACTTCACGATGTTTCAGCATCATACGTGGCTTGTTTTTAACTTTCAAGGTATTCGAATTTTTGTCCTGCTTGGTGAATTCGATGCTGCAAATTTCCACTTACTCTTCGTCTAGGTATAGCGAATATCTTGCCACTGACGTTTCAATAGCACCCGGGGTTTGGATTGCATGCGCGTGTGGAGTTCCTTGCTTCTGCTATCGAGCGATTCGATTTCACTCGGATCAGTTGAACCTGTCATTGGTAGACGTCGGTGCAATCACCCCGAGGCTAAACTGTCCCGTCACGTGATCCACCGATCGAGTACCTACCTTCGTTCGTTCCACGAGTGCATCGTTATGCATGCGAATAAGGGTGAGAAGGGTGGGAAAAAGATTGCATGAAATTTCGCGGTGGGGGCGCAGCTGAATAAGGGGCACATTGGGAAAAGAGTTTATTTACTGTTAAAAAACGTACATTCGGATACGGCGGAATAGATGTTTCGTCATGATGATCAAATTTTACTTCAGTCGAATAATGATAGATAGAATTTTGTTAATAGTTAACCCTAGAACGGTAACACGGTAGTGAAAAAATATCCTACACGAATTCAAATTTCCCACCGCAAAAGAAGCCGACCGTAATTCAATTTTTTGGCACTTATGCGAAAAGCATTTTTTGACCACGTGATTCTTTATTAAAGAACAATGAAAATGAGAACATATAGGATCCTTAACGATACGATCTGCCCGAGAGATGGAATTTAAATGTTTGTGCCGTGTTTTCACCGTATTTTCACAAAAATAACGTTACCGTGATCCAGGATTAACAAATCATATATGGCTCGGTTGGAATGTGATAATAATAACGAAACATTTATTTTACCGAATCCAAATATACGTTTGTTAACGGTAAATAAATTCTTTTCTCAGTGCAAGAACGGGGCCGCTGACTCGACGCGATTCCCGCATCGCGGGTCTCTCGAAGAGCTTCCGGTGACCGGAAGTCGTCGTCGGATTGTGGCTTGTGTGCCTAATCGTTCCCACGCAGGGGGAGAGATGTCGAGTCCCAATTTGGGCCAGACAAACGGGCAGTTACGTCGTCAGTATCAACGAAATAACTGAGAACGTCGTCCGCTGTTCAAGACGGAATTCGCAAACTCGCGATTCGTATCTCGTCCGATATTGTTTGACTCCGTTTCGCGTTCCTGACGGTTTTCTGGATCGCTAGCAGCTTTTGCCCTCGTTTATAGGGACGATTGAAGGACGGATGAAGCGACGGACGGTCGTCGCCCGCAGAATAGAGTCGTGCCAAGATTGCGAGCTGGAGATTCCAATTTAGATGAGGCACCATCGGATAGACTCGCGAAGCTGAGAGTCGTTTGTACACAAATTTTCCGACACAAACCGGAAATTAAGGAGCCCGAACTTCGTCGAGGACTTCGCAGCTAGCCGCCGATCCGCAGTGCTGCTTGTGATGTTTTTCCGCAACATCTCGTGCCCATCGAATACATCCTGCATAGTTTGCCAAAAATGCGAAAATACGACGAAAACAACAACGAAAGAAATTTCATCCCACAGGCGAATCCTTCTCGATCTATCCTGCCGAATCTGATCTCAAAAGTCTACGCGACTTACACGCACTTGGGTTCGCACACCTGACTCAACGTTTCGCGAATCGCGAATTTATTTTTCTCTATTTACCCTCAGCGCAAAAGATGGATTAGAATTTCAAAAACTTACCGGCACCTTACCCGAATATTTTACGTACGCATCTACGCAACAATAAATCACTTGTATAAATTTATGCAGAGTCCTTTCATCGTTTGATTGGAAAATGCGAAGCAGTCGATGTACGTTATATCGCATATCTATAGGTGAGGGTGTAACCGTTTCGGTCGGACTTTGTCGCGGGTCGGGTTAGCATTGTGCCGGAATTTTTCTTTTGTTGAAGAAATGATTGATTGAAATTATTTCATTCATCGTCGGTCGCGCGCGCCTTTCACTCTCGCTTATATCGCGTTTCGTGTTGTATGTCCCACGCGTTCGGTAATCTCGATGATATTTATACCCCGCCTGAGGTATCTACACAATATAACCGCCCACACAGATGACAATTTCCGGTTAAAGAATAACAATTTATGGCCGTCCAATAACTTTTTTCAATATACGTGTACTCCTGCGAGACGCTTGTGAAAAATTAAATTAATATCCGGTCGCTTGCTGTGAAAATATACAAATATACGCGAGTTTTGAATTTCTTTCATTCGGAGAAAAACGCGTATATATAAGCTCAGAAATTAGGCGCCGCCGATTCGGTGGCTCTACGGGTCCGGCTATAAATTTTCTTTCCATTTTTCCTTCTTTTCTTTTTCTTTTTTTTCTTTCACTTTGAGAGAGAAAGTTGAGTTTGCCTTCCCGAGTCAGGCCTGCCGAGCGGAGTTTCATTCATCCCCTTACTCCGAGAAAAAAAATCTCCCGGCAGCTGTTATCTTTATTTATTATTTATTAACAAAGTTTGACGTGGGCACTATGAGGTTTAATTTGAATTTAAAATTGCACCTTAGTTGGCAAAGAGTGGGCGGGTAGACATAAGAAGGGGGGAAGAAAAAAGATGAAAGAAAATCAATGAGAAATATCAATCTAAACTAATCCAATCCCGCACCGCAAAGAAACCGCGCTCCTCTCAAAGCTCCGTAAGATTATAACTTATACCAATGCATTGAGGAAGGATAAAAGTATAAAGTCGGCGTATCGCTGCATGGGCGCGCAGGCTTGCAGGACCTTTATTAATATTGCTTCCGGTGTTACTGCCTGGAGTAACGGCCCTTTCGCTTCCGCACATAGGCTTCTTCGATCCGCAAAGACGTAGCAATTGGCCGTTTCCGTGGTTTTATTTTATTCGCGAACACACGGGGAACCGGTTGCAGTAAAAACTGCAGCGCAAGGCGGAGTGCGAAAAAGCTCTCGGGGCTCGTGGCGGCAATTAATGTCGAGATAAAATCGGACCGGGTAGCATCCGAACGTAATTCTTATTCTCCGGCGGAAAGTACGATGCTGTGCGGATTCGGGACGGGGAATGAAATTTACGCTTTTTCTCTGTAAATCGGTAAGTTTTATCTAGGAATTATAATTGTTGCAGGAACGTCGCGGCTGCGGTTTGAAGCGGGGCTTTAAAACGCGTGGACATATATTGCGGAAAGAAGAAAAGAGGGAAACGGAGGAAACATTGTAATTCCAGGAACGACGTTGTTATTAGCATGCCGGGTGTGGAAACGAGGAGGTTGAAAAATCGGGAAAAAGTAATCTCCCGGCTCTTTTCATTTCTGCGTTTTGCTGTTTCATATTTTTTTTCCATTTCCTGTACGTACGTATCATACAACATCCTGTAACGCTCCTTCCGTCCGTTCGCACAAAGAAAGGGGCTGCACGAACACGTTCGCTTTCAACAAGAAGTTCAAAGTCGATTTTTTTCCCCGTTTTTTTTTTTTTTTATTTTTTTTTTCATCTACAACGACGCAATTATCTGGAGCTGCGCTTGCAGGCGAGATCAGGCGCGATTTCGGAAGAAAAAATTATAAAAATATTCCGTCGAAGAGACGCAACATCCACATGGCTGATCTTTAGCTTTTTCGTTAGCACGCTTCTCCCGAAGCGGGAAGTAAAGATTACACCGTCCTGCGTGTAGGGTGAATCCCGGAAAATGGGGCCTGAGCCGGGAAGCAGCATGGAATCAATGATCCTCACCTCGTAATAAATCCGGCAGGGTCGATTTTATTGCCTGCCCAGTTGGACGTTATCTATAAATTCGGTGGGAGAAATTACCAATGAGAAGGATCATTTAGCAGTTAAATTTCATAAAGACGGAAGCTACACGCCCTCTGGACTCCAGCTGAGGGTTTTCAAGGGGATCGGCAGTCAGTTCTACCCTTCATAAAGTCTGTATATTACGATTTGTCGCCTATTCGATGTAGCCGGCACTGCGGAGGTTCGTCGTGATGTCATTTCCGGCAGCTTTATCACAATTGTTTTTCGGGTTCGGATCATCGTGCATGTAAGGAAAAAAATCAACTCTCTCTTTCTGTTTTTAAAAGAAAACAAAGCTCGAGTATTTAAATTACGCGCCCTCTGTCTGACACTGATCTGCAGTCGTGGAATAATAATATAATATACACACACGCGCACACTCACATATATATGTAATGAGTAAATAAGCAGAAAATTTTTAAGCTCCTCCCACGGGGCTTCGCGAAGCTTTTAATCCGTTCCTTGATTAAATTCGTGTTTATACGTGATAAGTTATGCGGCGAAGTATTACCACTTAGATTGCAAATACTGCTTGCTGGGATGAAAGATTTTCTCCAAATTCTATATCCCACTGCTAATGAGTCCCTTATAAACAATCTGCTCGCTCCGTAGTCTCGGCAAATTAAACCCCACGCACACACGTTGCCTGGGTTGATTATGCCCAATCCCATCATCCGGTTTGCAATTATTGTGCACGGAATTGTGTTTTCACGGAAATGCCTTCAGTCAGGGGTGATTCAATAAATAATTGCGCGATTCTTTTGGAAAATTGAAATGGCGCTCGCAAAGCACCTGTTGTTGTTGATTTGTGAAAATCATTCTTCCGTGTTCCCTTCCATTACATACGATTCGTAGCGAATATCCCGATTGGGTTGATTAAAACAGTAAATAAATAAGAGACCAACGCCGACTGGCGATCCGCTGAAAGATATAAAAGGGCAATGCAAGGGTCAGAAGATCGGGCGTCTTGAACCCTCGTAATACCCTTTAGCATTTTGGCGAGCGCGGGTCTTTTGTTGTAGGCGGTGTGGAATCGCATATACAGAGAAAACGTGACAGCAATGAATAGAAAGATTTATCCGTCGGCACTATATTTCAATATTTCAATTTTCCCGAGTCAAAAAGAGAGTGTGTGGGAAAAACAGAATATAATAATAAAATGTGAGGCAGAAGATGGAAAAACGAAACAGAGAGCTGAAAGAAATGAACAACGAGATATGGAGGGAAAGAAAAGATTGAGTGACGCGTCGCCGAATTCCCCCCTCGCACTTTTACACCTTTTCACTTTACTCCTTGCCCTGCCATTCCCCGCCATAACGACCCCGTCAACTATTCTCAAGGCTTAAAAATATACGCTAACTCGCACCCTGCGCACGACGCCGCCCGTCCTGCAGGACTGACATCCATCAAATATGACGTCCGACGCCGGTTTTGTCCCATATTCAACGCGGACGTGCATGTATACCGAAATTTAATGTACACAAAAATCCACCCTGCGGTTTCACGGCGTGTCGTGCGTTGAAAAGAGAGAGAGAGAGAGAGGGGGGGGAAAAAAAAAACCACGGGTGATGCCTCGCGGAATAGCAAGTCGACGGTAATGAAAAATTATGCGATGAAAGAATCCGGCTCTTTTTAAAATTTGATGTTCTCCGAGATTTCATGTCGTTTTTTTGGTTTCACGCATTCACTCCTGGTCTTGTTTATTTAAATTCACCCCCCAAGGATGTTTTCCGGTATAAATGTAGACTATTCTGGTATGAAAAGAATTATTGTTGTAGGATTTTTATATTTCACGATGCAAGAGAAAGCGTATCGAGATTCAGCGATACCAACAGCAAAGTGAGTATCCAAAAAATTTTGCGCAAAAAAAGAACAGCATATATTGTACCAGCAGTATTTTGCCGTATAGTTTGCACTAATTATGGTAAAATATGCAACTATTCTCGTAAAATTTGATCACCGAGTTTTACCTTTTGGTCTAAGAGTTATGTAAGATCCTGTTTAAATAACATACGATTCATTTTTCTCCATTT
The DNA here is from genome assembly GCF_021901455.1 of Neodiprion lecontei. NCBI lineage: Eukaryota > Metazoa > Arthropoda > Insecta > Hymenoptera > Diprionidae > Neodiprion > Neodiprion lecontei. The sequence continues at coordinate 36,676,211 of NC_060262.1, forward strand.
ATTTTCCTCGTAGTTGAACCCTGATGTTCCATCAGACCTTTTCGTCTCACGATATGGAGTTCAAAAAAAAAAACAAAAAATTCATCTGGTTAGGTCTGGTCCATTCAGCATGAAACTTCAATTCTTATTTCCCTCCACGATGAAGAATGTTTTAAAAAACGGAGCTGTGTAACTGTCATTCAAGTTTGAAACCCGTGAATCCTGAGATGGTGGCAAATATCTGATGGAAATAATTATTCCACTGGCGTTAACGTACACAAGAACAGTTACGTTATGACGAATTCAAAGAGAAGTCTGTGTCAAGGCGAGCAGATACCTTGGACGGTTGTGATGAATACGAAATGTTACACCTTAACGTATGCATTGCTTCTGCAATGCTTGCGTAACATCCAAGAGACGATGATAGCCGAGTTATGATCCGGCTCAGATTACACCTGGTATCTTCGCATGCGGTGGAAGTGGTTCTTTGCAGAAATCTGCAGACGTCAGAAGAGAACGTGCCTCGGTAAACGACTCGGCGCAGAAGGTGTGCGGCCGAGGTTTCAGTGCGACTCGTAACCCCGATATTGAGCTGGAAAGTGAAACCGTTTCTCGTGTAGTTAAGCCAGTATTTCCCCATTATTCGGCAGTTCACAGGGCGCGCCAGGAGTGACATTATCGCACGTATTTCGCCCCTGGATTTCGTTCTAAATCTCGAGTAACGTTCATTTGAAAGTAGGGTCGACTGGAAATTTTTTTAATTTTTTTACGCTGCCTAAATTTCGAGTAAAAACGAGAAAATAAAGAATTAATAAAATTGCGTATCCGTCTGAGAACCAAGAGCCAGCTCGTTCGAGTTTGACCCACACACGTGCACCTACCGCCCTACGATATTGAATACGTAAAACATTTCTCGATTCGGTGGAAATTCAACCCGGCGCAAAGTGAGGGCACTGAATTCTATGTCGATAATTTAGGATTCATTCGCCCCGCGTTCTTTATCCAACAGTTTTGGCTCCGAAATCAGTTTCCGGAATAGTTTCTCAATCCAATAGCTTGGGAACAATGGGAACTGATGCGGAATTGATACTAAGCTAGCTCGAGTTTGTAATAAGATTGCCCCCGTAGCTCGGGGGTATTGTTCTATTCAAAGAGCACATCCCGATCCCGTCTCACCCTCCTTAAGCCCGAGTCGCCTCGCTTCCTCGTTCGTTGCCTGCGCGGATGACATCATTCAAACACCTCTCCTCAGTCTACGCGAAGAATTTTATTACACCTCCCGGATTTCCTCGCACGTCTATCGTCCGATGAAACCATCGGAAGAAGCGCGATCTTCTCTAGGTGTACACCTTGTTCCGCTTCTAGCTATTTTCCGGTCCTACACGTCGTTTTGTTTCGCTATTTACACGTGAAAATTCTGCTCAGACATTTATTGAAAGTATGGAAGAGAACTTTGGGAGACGGATTATACTTTCACCAGTATGCATACAGAAAGTCGTACGCAAACTTGCGCTTCTCGTGTCAAGGGTGAAAGTTGCCCTAGTATTCTCTGTCCCTATTCACCACAATCACAAACCTGCACTGAGATTATTCTCTCTGTAACGTATGTGTCTGCCTAGGTGCTCAACTGCTGCGGGAACATGCAAGTGGGTTGGAAATTTGCCCGGTACGATGAAACGGAGAGAAAATATAACATGTATGTACAATTGATAAGGAGGTATTCCCTGCCAAATGACACACCCTCCGAATCAAGGATGACCGTTTCACTCGCTGTTCGAATGCCTGATTCAGTACGTGTAATGTGCACTGAACCAATTTCAAAAACGTCCACTTAAATGTGTATTGGCTTCTAGTTCCTAACTAGAGTTACTCTAATTTTTCAAATGTCTAACGATCACTGGTTCAATTTTATTTTCGTTCAGAGCTGTACGACGAATTCAACGTGAATAACAGCCTCGCGATCTTATCGTCAGTTGTAATCAATCATTTTTGTATTAAGGGTTGTGACTCTTGCGATTTTTTTTTCTCCTACGGATTTGGCTCGATCTTGCGGGCTTACAATCAATTCTGAAAAGGGGGAATTACACCTCTCGCCTCTGTTCAACTGCCGGCTAGATGCTGGATAGACGAATGGACTTACCTTAGATTCGAGGTCCGTGATGTTGCATAGGCATGAGATCGGATGCGATATCGATTACGGTTGACTCCAAAGGTGGATTACCGGCGTAGAAAACTCACAATCTCGCGTACATGAGAAATTTTTTCACGCAGAAAAAAAAGAAGAATAAGTGAAGGGGAAAGAGTGCCATCCAGATCTTGACACAGCGGTAAATGGAGAAGCTCTCTCTCTCTCTCTCTCTCTCTCTTTCTGAGTAATTCTTGGAAAGATTTTCGGAGTTCTTTTGAACTTGCGAGGTCTCACGATGCACGTGTATGCTCGGATGTGGGCAGGTACCAGATGAGAGGGAACGAGAGAAGAGAAAGAGGAAGCAGAGAAGCGAGAAGCACACAGGGATTGTATCCACTTGACCGAAGGGTGCAAAATCTACAGTCGAGTCGTTTTTGTCGAGGCTTTGAATTAACGCGTGGAATTTGAGTGGAGAAAACAGGAGGGCAAACTCTAATCTGCGGAGGTTCACGGTGAGGTAACGTCGAGAAGAGGGCCAAAGAAACAAGGTCAGTACTTATTCAGATCTCGGTTCTTACAAAACTTTCGTTTTCAAAGTTTCATCAGAATTTTTCACACTCTCTGCTGACGAAAAGCTTCTTCATTCACTCCTGTGTGATTTCAAGTGTTTTGCATACTATATGCGGTAAGATGTTCCCGTTGGTCAAGTTTTATACCGTTAAGAAATATTCTAAATTTCAGATTGTTCAGTAACTTACATTATTTCAGATTTGAAACGGTTATCTCGTTTTTTCAAATTTTTTTCCACGTCGGAAAGCGCAACTTGCGATTTTTTTGATTTGTTTTGACTTTGTAACTAATAGTTAATATTATCCACGATCTTCTAGTACCGGGTCAGTTTAATGTGCGACTTACCGATCATAGACATTATAGTGGCGTCAATAATCGAAGCTTCGTTCGCTTCGTGGAGTAAATGACGGTATACATGACTGATACCGAGTGGAATCGACATGTTTCCGCATTCCAATTCTCACATCACACGGCTGAATCGAATAAGTGTAATACGCGACGTACGTATACAGACAGATGTATATTCCACGCATCGCTGGACCGCGAAGGTTTCCAACGGCGACGTAGTGCCCTCATTACCCACAAATTATTTTGAGGCACCGAATTGGATGTCCGGAATTGACGACATTTCGGGGCAGGCTGGACGGAGACGGTGAGAATCGCGTCGTCCCCTTCACTGATATACCGGTATCATGTCGTGTGCGTATGTGTGAAGCCGCCACGTACGTGTAATGGTAATACACAGGGTGTCCTGCGGCGAGATTTTCCGGACGGAAAAATTGATCCCCTTCGAATACCGAAGTCGACAGAGAAACGAGGAAAAGACTGTTTCCCGGAGTTTCCATCACGGCATGGTTGGTCTATTCCACGGTCTTACAGACAGGTCTGGGAACTCCGGCTGTAAAACCGTGCTCGAAAATGAAGTCGATGTTGTGAGTTTTCGCCGCTAGCGCTAGTGAGGGAGAGGCCTACTTAGTACGCATACACCGGCCTCGGAGATTGCAGCGCTCCGGTCTTTGGTGCACAAATTGAGAAACACACGCTTCAAGACGGTCACGCTGCGTTATACAGGAAGGGGCTTGGAGTGCCAAGACCTGTGTATAAGACCGTGGTCTATTCATACAGTTTGATGACCGTTTATGGGTAAGAAGAGAACCGGCGTAAATATCCGCCGTCGAAAGGAGACACCTCGTGGTTTGGGTTGCTGTATGGAATTGCGTGGACATGTACATGGCAAAGTACTTCTCGGAGTGTAACCTAACGGCGTTGGTCCCCCGTTATATAAGGGAGGCGTTTCTGCGAGTGGCAATGCGCGGGTGTGTATCTAGAGGCGGGGTGTGATTTGGTCCTGGTTTTATTCTCAGTTCAGAATCCCGGGGAATCGAGGGATCGCCTTGTACTATTCACCAATCAAGTTATGGACTCGTGTATTTCAGCCTTTTCGTAATTATCTCAGGTGGAATTATGCGCCAAGCTAGACTTGGCGCGGGTTTGTCAAACCATGGGGAATTAGGCGGTGAAAAAAGTGTGAAAATTCCCGGAATTTTTCCTGCGGTGGTTCGTTATCGAATTTTCGCAAATTAACAAGCCTGTGCAAAATTCTCGTTCACCGTCCTTCTGCGCGGACACCGCCGATCCCAGCGAACGTGAAATATTAAAATTTCACCGCTGATTGGAATTTCAGGAAAAGTCATTTCAAACAGTCACGGTTTGCAGGGGAACAACAAACCCTCAACAATACTCGGCTAATGCACGCAACGCGTTTGGCCCGGTCTATACTGTCATTTGGTACGTTGAATATGCACGAGGAAAAGTAGAAACTGAAGATAATTGCCAGTTTAATACACGCTCCGGGTATATGTAGCATCCACATTTCAATCGACACGCATACGTGGTACAAGTCTAATTATTACCCGACTCTTATCTGCTCCAACCATCTGCGGCGCAATTTCGTATCGACGTGTTCCGTTGTCTCTCATCTTAGTCTTGCGAAAATAGGTAGCAAAAATTTCCGCACGCTACCGTTTCATGCTCCATGGAATCGCGGGTTCAACGTACTTCTTGAGATACGTTAATTTTTTCGCGCCGATCGATCGGTTACTTTAATTTCCTCAAACAAAATGTAGAATGGAAGGCGTATAATTGAATCTTCAATCCTGTCGCCTCTTCTCATCCATCATACACCAGTTATCTATTAATCTACGATCGATACGAATTTATCGAAGCTCCAACACCAGCGTCGGAAATTCTCGGTGCGAAGCTTAACGAGGTCAGACACACGCAGCTATTTCTTACAAGACATCCTATGAAGTACAATTTTTTGCGCAGACTCACCCGGTCTCTGGTCGTGGACAATCTCTGCGAGGAGCTTTTAAATCTACATCAAATTTAGTGATAAAATTTAACGAAATTCAGCGATAAAACTACACAGACCTGCACCCCTCACTCCGTCTTTGATCGACGCTCTTCGATGCTTAACCCGGGTGGAATTACGAGTCATCGATTTTGGATAAAATGAATACCCGTAATCAATTAGTCAAGTGATTGTCGATCAGGGGTATGACTTCTCGCGTTATGAATTGAATATCACCGAAGAACAGAAGTCTTAAACTAAAAGACTGTAGTTCGATACCTGTCATGTTTATTATTAACGCGTTAAATCGAATCACCAAATCATGTTTTCACTTTCCACCGGCTGTTTCTCAATTTCTTGGTAAGTGTTGTATTCCGCAGCCGCAGGATCTTACATCACTGTAAATAAAATCGCAATTGAAGAGTCTAGGGGAAAAACCACTTTAGTCTACTCGGACTGATTCTAAGAAAATTGCTAATTAGTGTTTGCTTTCTCGCGGGAGTACGTACAAAAGCAATTCTTCTGGCAGGTCTTTCACCGACTGATGCTGGTTTCCCCATTCAACACTGGTATTTTCTCAAAGTACTCTCTAATTCCTCAACAATGGCACCACTGGCTCGTTTTCCGCAGTGGTTTCTTCCCCTGGAGTCTTCAATTGAATTAATTATAGAAAACTCGGTGAGGTTCGACCCTGTCATTCTACTGGCGCAGTGTGATTTATCCATAAGACACGTATCGAGGTTGTTTTTCACCAGGATTGACGCGCATCAAAGGATGACCGCGGGGGTTGCTTGTATTTTCGCTATGCTGCCCTCGGCTGATAACGAGAGGTCAAAAGCTCATGGAATTGTCGAAGGTGGCGGGGTTGGTTCGCCCTTTCTTCGAGTCGTTCACGATAAGGTTGGGAGGACGTAGATGCCCGAACCTTACTCGACCGGCCTGCGAGCGCCTGACCCGTTTCCGTTTTTCGTTTCTGAAGACGTGCCCCGACCAGCGAAGATAAAACGAAGAAAGAAATCCTTCTAGTCTCTCTCATAATCTCACATCGGATGTTGTTCATTGTTCCCGGCTGCCCTCCGCTTTCTCTCTCGCCCCGCGAACAATAATTGTTATAATAATTACCGTTCCCCGGCGCGTCTGCGTCTGCACCCCTCGGTAATAAAATAGTGCCTCGCCTGGGGCGAAGGGGAATTTCGTGGGTTATTAATAATACAAACCCTCGGCCTGGTTCCGCCGTTGCAGCCATCTTTGGCCTCATCCGGACAAACGTGATTATGGTAACGACTCGACTCTAAACAAACCACGCGACTGGTGGATCACGGGCCTTATTCTTCGTGCCGATTAGAGAATTGTAAGATATCGCGGGGATGATATTCGGCTGAAAGTGGCAGGAGTCAAGAGGTGAATTGAGATGGGAAAGCGGCAGCCGTCCTCGACCAAGGACCTCTTCGAGCCAAGTCGTTTGTCTGGCACATACGTCCTCCCCCTGCAGCTGCCCGACTTCTTCAACTAATATCGTCGTATTTTTCCACCCCCAGAATAAGCGACTTCTGCGCTCAGAGTTCCCCGTTTTTGAAAATGAAATATTGACACGTCGTGACGCAAGTGCAGAGCTTCGGTTCTTTTATTTATTATCCGCCTTGCCCACGATTTCGACGTCGCTTCAACAAAATTTCAAACAACCGCTACTGAAATTTCGCACTAAATTTTCTTGCTATCTCACCGCGTATTTCGAATCTGGCCATCATTCCGTAGATAATGCTTGGATCTCAACGGGTGAGAAAGCGAACCAATTATCGAAGATCTAGAGCGATAAATTTTCAGCAAAGCAAATAACACAGGAATAGATCGACCGAATTTTGTCAAAATATCATCAGTTATAAGCTACGAAAAACGGCACGTAATCAGATCAAGATAATGAAAACCCGTTTATTCGTTTGGAGACAAGAAACTTGGTATCATCCAAACGTCGTTGCGGAAATGGTCGCAGGTGATTCTCTAGAGTTTGAAACGTAAAGAATTCTAATTCTCTGGGTGATTAGAACAACCTTCCGTCTAAGAAAAGCGGGATCTTAAAAAAATGCTAGACGAAGGGCAACGTGAGAAAAATATCGAATTCCCGGTGAAGACGTCTGGACGAAAATATGCGCATGGGTTTTGAGTGGATATGGTGGCACCTGGAACCTCGAGTTCCTCCAATTTGTGAAGAATAGTAGTTGATTGGTCCCCGCAGCGCCGCAGACGGGGTTCTAAAATATCCCCCAACTGCTTGTTAGCGGATTCACCCGCAGCTGTCACTCTAATCAAAGTTAACTCGGTTGTAACGCGGTATCCGTGTAATCCAGCACCCACCCTCCTCGACGTCGGAGACACACACGCGCAGGAATAGCAATTGTTGAAATAGGGAGTAGAGAGTGAGAGGGCGAGAAGGGGGGAAGAAAAGGGCGAAAGAGGACAGGGGTAGAGGACGAGGCGAGATTTGGCGTAGGTATAGCTGAGCATAATCACGCGCGATTCGCCGAGTCACGTAGCGATCTTGATAATTAGTCGACGGGCGCTCCCTCAATCAGCGCCGGTGCTTCGTCTGTGAGCCGAGGTTCTACCTACGCCGCGAAGAACGGACCTCCGGACCACCGGAGGCGAAAGGAAAGGAACGGAGCGCTTCTGATTCAATCCTGAGCCTTGTTAGCGGCGGCCTCCTCGGCTTTGCTTCCTCGCGGAAATAGGAGCAGGGCTCTCGGGGCTCGGGAATCGGCGAGTCGACGGGGTTGAAGCAACCCTCGCATCACCTCGCGGACACGCCGACCGCCGACCGTCGGCGCCCAGATTGCCGGAAGGAAAAGGTTGTTCGCGGCTGTTCGTCGGTCGAGGGTTATTAGATTACTTCGTCGTTAGTTCGTTGTTGTACCGCGTTACTCGTACGTCTCACTATGCTTCCAGTCGGGATCACTCCTCTGCTTTGAGAACACCATTTCGTACCGATAATCGGAACCGACGCGACGGTGACTGATTTACTTGGAAAAATTATGCCCAAGTCTTGTTTCTTACGGATTTACAGTTATCTCAGGGGAACTTTGTATCTGTGAAAATTTTTCGTTAGAAAAGTATTTTCTAATATTTACTCGCACTAAAGCAACATGGATGAAAAACGGTAACGAATTTTTCGGTGATATTGAACACTGGGTATCATCAGTATCATTCCCCAGATCATACCTACGTTAGAGTTCAATTCTTCAACTCGCAATTAAATTAATGTGTATAATCAACGCACTCTGTAATAATAAACGTTCATTGCCAAGGTTCTTTCAAATTTGATTAATGTATATCGTTTAAACTTGGTCAGTACAAAGATCGAGTGAAAGCGATAAGAAAACACGGTTTTGACTCTGGAAGTCCTAAAATCCTCTCCAAATTTCAAATAACCCGACTGTTTGACGCCCTGACTTTTCGCAACGGTGAAACACGCATTGTTGGTGCGCAATTATCTTTTACGGTGATGGTTCTCCAGCGAGAAAATTGTTAGGAACAGTTATGGCTGCTAATGGTAGCTTCGTTACCAGTGCGGTAACCAGTGTTCATGACAACTGTGCAGGCCGTTTCGGGTAACGATCCGCAGAAGAATAGCGTCAATTTGTGAATCTAGTACTTATGTCCGTGTAGAAATAACCGTACTGGAGAGTTGGTAGTTTTGATTAATCGCGCTGCTGCCGTTAAAAGTCTTTAATAACGTTTTTTAGGCACTCAATTCTCACCGCTTGGCTCTCACAAAATAGCAACCATTGAAGTTGCTTAGAAGTAATTTTTCTCAGCAGAAATGATCCTCAATTTTCTCGACGATTCCGATTGGTCAGTTATCGTGTTGTTCTACCGCGATCCACTTTGCGTGAGCAATTATTGTTTCGACTAGACTGCATTCATACCATCGACATTCAATCGCCTTCAACGATCTCACGTAGGACGTGTAATCCATTCTCCAACGAAAGTCTCGACCGATTCATATCTTTTCTTCCGCACCATCGCTGTCTGTATTTGACACACCGCGTTTCGTTGGGTGGAAGGCGGATTTATTGAGACCGTAGCTTGGGGCTAATAATACACTCCGCGATAGCTGATCGCCAGATCAAGAAATGTACGATATGTTATCGGATACGCGGAATTTCTTTCTCCAAGAAAAGCTTTCCACCCTATTTAAGTTCGGTTGTTAATGAATTACAAACGAAAATAACGTGGACGTCGCGTATCATCCGAGTTTGCTTCTGCAGCGAAACACGTACCGTGTAAGGAAAAATCATTCCAATATCTGCCACGAAAGATAAACCTCGGAGATGATATGCAAAGAATCGAAAGTCACGCCCGTCGAGTTTACTTTGGTTGAAATGGGGCGAAACAATTCGCCGCGATGCATGAAGTTGAGCAAATACAATTTTTCTCTGTATCTCTGCGCGACGTTTCGAGCCTTGAATAAGTAACGAGTTTGTACTGAAATAGATAATGTGTGCAAAGAAGGGTGAAGTAAAATCGGATACGAATAGCACTTACATATATGTGCGTAACACTTTCAAAATACCTACCACGTATTTGCTTTTGCTTAGTACCGACGATCAGCTCGAATCCTGTCAGATTTACCGTTTTCACTTCGCGATGACGAAGATTTCTTCTCCGTTTTTGAGGGCGATGAGGGTCTCATATACACACAGACATCGCATCTTCGCAAACATTTTTCAAATAGTATTACGAGGTTGGATAATCCAGCAAGCGTGGCCTTACCGTCGTCACCATGATCAAAATTTTTTACAGAGACATCCGTTCGTACGGTGAAAGTCGAGGGTTAATGAGTTTGGCAATTAAGCAAGTCATACGTCACGTGTCGCATGCAGGAAAAAAATTTGCTCAACCCTTAGCTGCAGGGCATTTCTTTTTTCTTGTGTTTCAAGAGTTACCGCCTCTGCACATCGGTTATATTTTTACTCAAGACACGAAAGGTGTTACACGTTTGTAATTACCGTGTAAGTTAACTATCATTTGATATCTTGATCAAATCGATACGTTGCCAAGGATTGGCAAGGTTGTAAATATGAAAGTTCACGTTTCAAACACGACCCTGGAATATTTTTGACCGTTAAAACAGTATGAATTTAAAGATTCTCAAAAATTCCGCGAAACTCGTAGATCACGGAAGTTAATTAAAATATATAAGACCGCATCAGAATTAGGGGCTGAAATTCGGTAACGTAATCTTAGGAAAAATTTTATGAGTCCACACGTATGCTGGTAGGTACGGAGGATTTTCTGTCTGCTAAGTAAAAAGTGCACTCCATCTCATTTTCTTAAAATTGTTATTCACTCCAGTCTCGCTGAACTCCATGCGCCTTTTGGGGTCACGCGGCAGGATTTATGTTTCAGTCAGCTTTCAAAACAACCAGAGTGCAAAGCACTCACTCGGATTTGCTGCACCTATCACCTTCTTAGTTTCCGAAATTTTCTGTCGCCTTACCCGACGACTGTTCACATTAGTCCTGGGCGTATAATTACCATTGAACTTTATTCCACACTAGTGCAAATCGTTTCATCATAATTTCGCATGATAATCTCAATTTACTGCGAGAAATAAAGATCAATTATCCATGCAGTAGAAAAATCTGATCGAATCGATCGCAGTTTCGTTGAATTTCGTTCCGGCAAACCCCTGCCCGTTTATCTTACCGTTCGGTTCTATCCGTGGAGCGCAGCAGCCCCTAATAAAAACACACCCTACTAAGTCAATTTCCCCCTATTCGAGGGCGAGCGACAGGAGGACAATCATTTACAGATTTTTTCCTCGTTAAACCACATTAAAATCTCATAAATTAGAGGTGCTATTTTTCATCCGGAGCTTTCGCAAGCTTTATTAATTCAGTGCCAGCCTGTATAAGTCAACGCGACAACCCGAATTCCGAAAAAATTCATTTCAACAGCGGGTCTCGCATCTCTGAAACTATTTTACCAGATTTTCATCCTCCCTCCTGCCCTTGTGCTCCGTCTCCGAATCACCTTCTATCCGGTGCGTATTTGATAGAAATCGAGTTATTTTCACCCGCGTCTGCTCACCGCGCTAATACTGTGACGAAATTGAATTTTCCGTCGTTTCTCCCGCCTCCTATCTCCGCCCTCCTTTCCATTTCACTGTATAATTATTTTATACTGCGCGAGCTTCGATCATCCATTATTTGCCGTTCGCGTCAAGCTTCCCGATCTCCCGCCGTAGTTCAACTACTTGAATTTTTATTATTCTGAAGATAATTAAATGCGTATCTAGGTTTCAGCTCGATCGTTTGATCGTTAAAGTTCTCTCGGATGGTGTTTTGCCGTGAATAAAATTTTATACAACTTTCGAGATTGATTTTTTTCTGTAATAGTTTGATTTCTTTAGCATCAAAATTTTTGTACATTTTTCTCATTTATTCACAAAGTTTCAAATATTCATATTCAACTCTTCTTTGGATAGTGAAAAATTGAAAATTCGCGTGATTTCCAAATATCACGACATAATTAGTGGATTTTTTAGATCTGTAAAATCTAGCTATAGTAACGACTAATTGTAAAATGAACGAATAAGTTTGCCTGTTTGGAATAGAAAATAAACTTTATTTCTGGTTTTGGTATGGCAACGATTGAGACCGGAGGTACATTGTATCGAAGGGTGAATCTAATACTCATTATAATAATAGCGAGATATGATTTAGTGTACGTAATAACACGGATCAAGTGAACCGATCTCTTGACACTGACAGAGAGTACAGATCTCTCAATGAAAGCACTGGGCTCTCAACTACCAAAGAGAGAACTGGTCACTAAAAGAAAGCACACTGAGCTCTCAAACTGAATGAAAGTGGACAGAAATAAAGTAAACAAATGAAAATAACATAAATTATCTGGGTTGAACTCACGGTCGAAAGGGAAGGAAAACCTCGTATTTGAAAAAAGGGGTAACCAAAATAAAAGAAAAAAAAAGATAGCCGGGATTGAATATAATGGTAAACACCGATAGCAATTCGAGTGTAGCTCCAGATCGTACAACCGCACTCGGCGACCACCGAATACAGAATGAGATCTGAGCTATGTTTCGTCGTTCAAAAGCCGGATTACCGATTGTTGTCGGTGCGATCGATGTTGGTGATCGTTAGAGCGTTGTTACGGTCGGGCGGTCAGCTGGTCTTTGATACATAGATTCAGAAACAAAGGCCGTGACGTGGACTGAGTTTCCTTCCAAATCCCAACAAAGTTGTACACCGACAAAATAATTATTGAAATCGAAGAATAATTTGATTTATGAATCTGGTTAAATAAAAAATTTTGCCAAAACCGATGAAATATTTGAACGATATAGAAAAACGTCGGCCTTGCTAGAATATGAAAAAAAAAAAAAAAAAAAAAACAGTACTTCTCAGCGTCGTAAAATGACACTGGCCAAATTATCCGGGAAAAGATATATCCGTACAGTGGTATACGCGTATCTGTGTTATGTAGACATAATACACGCATGTACCTACTAGTCACGTGTGCGTGCCATTGCCAGCGCATTCATAGAGACGTGGAGTGATATGCGATAGTCGTTGTCAACAGGCTATTACTAATTCAGAAGGTGGATGGATGCAGGAGTGCGGTAATGCCATGCCTGTGGAGGCGGCCTGCAGGAAGGCATGCGAGTCGGGGGGGGGGGGGGGGGGGGGGAATGTATTCTGCATTCTATGGACGCCACATTCTGCATTCTGCGTTCTGCGTTCTGCGTTCTGCGCTCCGGGCATCCGCGATCTCTGGAACTGCACAATAGTTGCCACCGAGTGACGCGCATGTGAATTTCGAAACATCAGCCCGAGTGTTACGGAGTTCTCGCTCCGGTGGTCGGTTGCTACGCAACAATCGTCATAGAATGGAGTTGCTCGAGCAATTTCTTTGTATTTTATAGGGGAGAAGCTCCGCTCGGTGAGGTTTGAAAGGTTTGGGAGATCGGGAAATCTATTTCTCTGTAATCCGTACGCCGAACCGAGTATCGATCATTTCCGATCGGAGATCGAACCCGCAGGGACGAAGAACCGTTCTGCAATCAATCCGCTAATGGCCCCTGGACAATATGCATCGTCTGTCTACGTATGTGCGAATGCACGCGATTACTTACAATTACCGAAGTTCGCGGAAAGCCTTAAGCTTGTTGACACGATTCGTTGATTGGATGAGTTTACACGGTATTCGCCATTTCATTTTATTATATGCACAGCTCGTGCACTCGATCCGCGCTAACGAGTTCGTTTTAATTAATTCATGATTTGACGAATTTCGTCCCATGTCCAAAGCGAGCTCAAAGGAACGATTTAAAAAATGAACTGAGCACTGTGTAAGCTTTACCACCATGTGCATTTGTAATTAATTTGCATTACCATTTGTCGACTGGTATAAAGTATAATACTTCGTTCGCTGGTAATCCCAGAGGCGCAAATTCCAAAACAAAAAAAAAAAAAATAAACAATTCGCAAATTAAAAGCGAAGTGTTGATGAAATAATTAAATATTCGCCATCGAGTCGTATAAGAACAGAGTATTAAAAATCCATTGATAACTCCAAACAAATTCATAACTCCAGCTTCTTATGATAATTGACGTAAGTTCCGAACCGAAGTAAAAACTTCGTCAAAGAAGCGCGAAGCGACGCGACATGATTGCCAAAGTTTGCACAAGCATCGACACGGCAATGTTTGCGCAGGATTATCGAACCACTGCATGACGCGTGCGGTTCAACTTCACATGCTTGACGTTACTCGGCATTCAGCGAGTCCTCCTGGTCTGACGATTCCACGATGGTAAATATGCTCGGTTAATACCTGCTCCGGTTAATACGAGGGATGAGAATTGAGAGTGGAAAATAGTTTTTCGAGCTCGCGTTTCGCGGGCTGATTAATGTGCGCGGAGAGGCGGGCGGGGGTTTCAACCCCCACGAAATGACAATGCTGCGGAGTAATTTTGTCACCAGAAGTACACTGCGGGAGGACGACCGCGTCAGCTATAACAACTGTTCATGCAAATTTTTGAACCTCCGGGGAGTTACTTTTATTCGAAAGTTTCCCCGCCGCTGCGCACCATTTGTCACGCTGAAATTGGTTTTCTCACTCTGTGTAATAAATAGCCGAATAAATAATCATATTCCTCCCTCACGATTTTATGCTTCTATGGCCGACGATTCATTTTACATATGGGGCTAAAGCAACGTTTCCATTTTCATATCTTTTTTTTTTTTTACTTTTCCTCTTTCTTCTTTCGTTCTTTAGAGTTTGAGCATAAGTACGTGAGGCGGCACGGATGTAACAGTTGACGAAGTTTCTTAACCGAACACTCCAACGTTTGTATGGAATGATGGGTGTAGTTGGTGGGATTCAACGCAATCGATCAGATCGTTTGACTATAAATTCTAGCTCGGTGTGAATTCTTCGGAGAAATTTTCGATTCCGAGGCACGTTTTCATTTCGAGAACTCGAACTGCCTCCGTCTCACTCGTACATGTTATACATGGATATGTGTAGAGGTAACTGGGTAACATGTCGCGCCACTTTTGGTTCGTCGAGCGCATTTATATCGGCTATTTATCGGGGTATTGGAATAATTTTGCATTTTATAAACGTCCTAGCTTTAGATAACGGACAGCTGAAAACAAAAGCTTCTGATACCACCGTTCAAACAGAGATCAGTTATTCCTCGGTTTGTTGAAATCATTTTTTGTTTCCCGAACTTGAAACTGACGTCTTACAATATTACACGTAACTTCCATTTCTCGCCGTCTTTTTCCGAACATCTCGAAGCAAACAAGGACAATTCGAGGGCAATCGTTAATCCAATTATCCGGAGTGTCGCGAAACGATGTACTCGACGCGGCTTTCGCCCCGCGAATTCGTTAGTTCACAGAAAATCTCCCAGGAGGTGCACTTTCCGCTACAAAGAGGTTCGGCGGGAGAAAGTTGCGGAAACTAGGGGTGAGAGAAAAAAGAAGCACCGTTCTTCGACGGGGTTGAAAACAGAGGCGAAGACGGACAAATTGAAACAGCAAAACTGAAGGAGAGAATGACGGAGAGGAGCGGCGAGTTACTAGAAGCGAAAATTTGTCGCACAGACTTAGCTTAGCTTCCTGCGACTGGACACCTTCGATATTTCATGGTGGCGATGGGAGGGGAAGGGGAGGTATGCTTTATCGGCGAGTACCACTCGGGCATTAATATGGAACGGCAGTTTGGTGCACTTGGAAAGCTCCTCGCGGGGTCCAGGAGCTTGAACAAGGGTGCGGGATTCGCGCAGCTCCTTTTTCGTTTCCGTTTTGTGCCTGTGATTTTTCACGCACCGGCTTGTCCTGATGTCGTCATCAGTCGACGACGCCTCGTACCGTCCGGCGTAAATCGCTCGTTTGGGGACGCCTCACGTATCGCGACGTGTGTCGGATATATCCGATTCACCCCCAAAAATGGCGCTCCTGTTTTTACAAACGAACCAACGAGCGAGGCTGATGCCTGAACAGGAGTACCTTAGAATTTTTCACTTTTCCTCCTGCAGTCTCGTTTCGCATTTTTCCTAAACTCGCTGCTGCCTGCGGCGCGATAAACTCTGTAATAGGAAAAATCGCGCCAGGCGACGAGGTCCGGTAACGACCCTCGTTTCGGTATTCATGGACGATTTCGATCGGACCCAAAGAATCCGCGCCGGGTTTTGCGGGGATCCTGATAAATGGCCGCTCGTTCACGCCGACTTCTTCTTCTTCTTCTTCTTCGTTATTCAGGTTATCACTTTTCTCGCCAGCTTTATACCCGTGAGCTCTGCGGTTGACCGTTATTTCGATTTTCGCATCTTCCCGTTTTTTGCATTATGGATCGACTCTAGTAGTATATTCCTCGAAAATATTATACACAACGACGGACTCGCGTTTATTTTACAGACTTTTTTTCACATCCTTTTCCATTCCCCTCAATTTCATGCTGTGTGTGAAAAATGACGAAATGACAATAACTATCGCAACTGACACGTTGCCTCGCCTTTCGCTTTTCTCGCCGTCCTCGTGACACTTTTCTCACGAGTTTAACCTGACTATCCCTATTTTTACGCTTGTCCATCTTCTCCGCGCGTGATTTACTCGAGGGTTCAAATTACCAATCGATTCCTGTACATGATAACGGATCAAAAAACTTCCTCCGCCTCATTATCCTGCACGCGAAGATACTAATTACGTATTTTTAGACGAGTAATCATTATTTCACGCGAAACGAATTCGTAATTAAGTTCTTCGTTTGCGAATCGGTACATATCGCGAAATCTGCGTCCTTGAGATCATGTTTACAAAAAAGCCATAACTATCTTTTCCTTTGTTATTTTTTTCGTTACACCCGTCGATTAGTGACCGGAATTTTGTCAGCTCTCCCCGTAATTACTGCAGCCGAACGTAAGTCACATCGAAACGAAACTCTGCTTCTCGTATTCAGGGGAGCAGGTCAATTAACGCAGAGCCTCCCTCTGCCAGGAGCTGAAATATATTCCTCAAGGATATTGCCGAAAACAGGTTGGAAAAGGCGCTGGGTTCTTGGAGGCAACGGAGGCCAAAGAGCAGCGTTCGAGAATCGATTTGATTTTCTTACGTGGGTACGATAATATTGAGTAATAATTTTTCTGTGTATCGGCAAGGGATTCTGGGTAGAAAGTTTTTCCATACAGACACGATGGAAGCCGCATCGAGTGGGTTGAAATACCGTTCGTTCTATCGCTAAGGAATTTTTCGAAAGGCCCTACGGGATTCAATATTTCGATCAGCTGTAGATTATCCGCTGGGCGTTTTTGCAATACGCTGTCAAATCAATCCGATGTATGGCGAGTCTCTTAAGCCCAAGTTTCTTCACAGTTTCAGTCGTCTGGCGCTGCAGTGAAGTTTATACGCCTTCGTCTATATACAAAGTTAGTACATGTAACACACATCTTTACGTATAGACGAGCATTTATCACGGTGGAAGTTTAGAGACCCTCGTGCAGACAACTTTGTCTCAAGTTTGAAAGTAAGCTAAGCCTGTATATACCTACGGTATATAGAATTTCAAACATTTTTCAACGTTTTATCGCTCTTCAGCCGCGATGCGTTGAAAGTTCGCAACGAGATGTTTTTCAAGAGCAGCGTCCTCGGCTGAGAAAAATAATTTCGGAACAGAATCATTGTAACTTGTGACTTTGATCGAATGAGCAGTAATATTGGCAGAATCAACCGAAACGGATGCTCTCCAAATATGAATCAATTACAAGAATACAATTGGAAAATAGTCAGTGAAAGTACTTGCAGTAAAAATCAGTGAAAACTCATTCAGGGGGAATCAGTGAAGTTTCACCGATTAAAACTTAGAGCGTAAATAAATTCTATTTTAATGTATCAAACATGGAAAATTTACAGCTTTAGCAATACAAACCCTTAGCAATACGAGAATCAATAAAAAAGTGGTCTATACGAAAGACTAGACCTATGAATTTTTATGTATTTTGACGTGCTGAATCCGGATCCGGGATCAGAAATGCTCGAACACGCGCCATTTTTTTTATATATATATTAAAAAAACACCCTTGAAAACAGGAAATTCATTACAAAGGGGATCAGCGTTAGCAAACCGACTGAAAATGACTGCAAGATTTAATCTATATGTATTTTGATGCACTGACACTGAATCCAGGGCCCAGAATCGCTCCATTACCGCCGTTTTTAAATCGCCAAATAACACCCCTAACCCTTTGTTGCAGAAATTTTTGTGCCGAGTCGTCTTTTACAACGAATTGGTATTCTGTGCTTTTTAAGGTCGTTGGTCACGAATCTGAATTCTATTTTTAAGATTGAGTATGGCAAATCCAATCAGCATTCCCGAAAATCCCTGCATAGAGTTTGTTGACCGTATTCGATCAAATTTGTAATTTTTATTCACCATATAGGGTCCACGATCTTGAATTTTTGAAATCTGCCTCCAAATTCGTAATCAGTGACCCCTTTTTTTAATATTAAAAAGAAAGAAAAAACGGTGTGTGTTGGAGCATTTCTGACTCTGGATTCGGATTCAGCACGTCAAAATACACAAGAATTCCTGGATCCGTTCCTTGGGACAGACGGTTTTTTTTTTCGAGTGCCAAAATATTCCCGTGCAATATTCCCGTTCTTCCTCTTTCGGTTAATAAATCGTATCAAATGAAATATTTGATCTGGCAAGTAATTAAACATTGAAATTGAAGCCTCTGGTCACGGCTGCCACAGGCGGCCTGAAGCATTCGCAGTGCCTACGGTCATTTTATCATTCTACTATTCTGTATCAGTCACTGTAATTATCTACAGTACATATAATACACCGGCATACGTGGGGGTCATTATACGTATTTCGTTTTCGGGTCACGAGGTGATATTCAACGGATAAATCGCAGCTTTGAAAATTGAGCTCTGCTGTGAAACACAGCCGAACTGTTTGTTTGTACATGTACAGTCGAATCCCATCGCATCGACGCGGTCAACAGTTGTTTCAATGCTAATATTATTTTCACAACAAATTGTTCTCGATTTTATATACGATTATGTACGTACACAGCCGGCACACACATGCATCGACACTTTAGTGGCATTCATCGTCTCTCCGTTTCATTGACAAGTAAAATATTCTTTAGATACTAATTACAAAATGTCCAGCAATAGACTAAAGTCTGGTATTAGTAAATACTGGTATCATCGAGAAATTTCAATCCTACATGCAATTGACATTTTGGATATTGACTAAGTATTGTCTCAATAGATCAGTTATACGCTTACAATTTTCAGCCATTCAGAGTGATGATCTATGGAATGATTATACTGGTATCCCTGAGTCCTGCGATTGCAAATTTGTTTACTGCTGTAATAGATGTACGTTCCTTCTTCCCTGTTACAAACGTACTCAACTTTAAACAGAAATTGAAGAAATTCACTTCAAACACACAGTGAAATACCATATTAGAATGAATTTTTATGAAAAATAATTGACAGAATTCCGAAACGAATTAAAAGGTTGTTCATAATCACACGTTGACTATCGCACTTTGTCCCCATTTCTAATCTACCCTGTATGTCCATTTTCTCAAGTAAATAGTCGCAGATATAATATTTTTCCTCAGAGAAAAATGGCCGGGTCTCTAGCTCCGTATAAAAAGGCAGCAAAATGGCTACCCGATGATTGGCTTTCACCGCAGGTTTCTTCAATTAACCGGCAGCCCGCGCTGTGCGCCAGGCGAGCAGATATCCCGGAGGAGAAAAAATCCTGGAAGACAGGGATGATAAGAACGAATACGAAGGCGTCGAGTCTCGCTGGCGAAGGTCAGAATTAGGAGAAGGTGCGGGGTCAATTTTTTCAGTTGAGTCCAGCTCACGGTCACGTGACACAGCTACAGGAAGACGGGCTGCGGAGGGGCGGGAGATGAGCTAATATGTCAGAGTGGTGTTTGGTCAGCCGCAGGACACGCGGCAATTAATCATCATTAAGTTTAATCACACGAGACAGGCGGGCGGGGGGTCGAGGGAGGAGGGGGGGGGGGGGGGGGGGGGGAAGCAAAGCGAAGGGACGCCTGCAGGACTCCGGGACTCCGTGCGGCGTGCCTGGTAAGGGTGGGATGGCCCGGCCCAACGCGCCCCGTACATTTCCGTTCTGGGATGAGCTCAACCGTTCATTAATATAAATAAGGTTGATTAATTCGGGTAGACGCCTTTGTTGCTCGCGCATAAGTTTCCCCGGTAATAAACACGTGTTAGCCTCTATGGTGTGCGTATACGTATACGAATCGATGTACCTGATACACATGCGTAAGGATCATCAACTGAAAGTCTATACCTAGAACGACTCTGCAGACTTAAGAATTTTTTATTTATATAAGGAGTTTTTACAAAGCGATTCAGTTGAACTCGATTTTTCTGACTTGCTTTACTATTATAATAAACCGTTTTTACGAAGTATAGCGGTATGTTTAACAGAAAATATTATTCGAGGTTATTTATTAATAAATTTATTGAGAAGAATTTGGAATAAAATTGTAATATTTTCATCATCACTACTGGTAATTACTCAAATTTCATGACTCCTTTTAGAACATGTACATGCTGTTTCAATTATTCGAGCTTGTGTATTTGTAGTACTAATTATTTTGTATTCTTGAGAAGTATAATAATGTCGGAGAAAAATTTATCTTTGGTTTGTTTCCGAGTAAATCACATTTGGATATAATGTCAATTGAACTTCTTGTATGTCGATGAATTTTTGAAAAAAAAAAAACAACCGCAGAGGATCGCTAAAAAAGTGCCACTTTCTCAACTCACTGCGTACAGTATTTTGTTTTTTATTTCTTCACCTCGAAATATTCACTATTTTTCGTAGTATTTTAAATTCCATATCATTTTATACAAACAAATTTTCGCTGCACCTGTGGTTTCGGCGAATCGCCTGCATGTACTTGGAATCGTTGAACAACATGTAATACTTTCATTCGTATTATTAAGAATTTGTATAACTAATTTGAAAAATGATCGAATCACGAAGGTAATTCGGCAGAATAAAAATTCATCACGTGTCAGTCACATTCCCTCTGGGATCCGAGATAACCCGATCAGAGAAAACACTTGTCCCCCAGAGATCCCGGGGTGAAATCTTTTCTTAGCACTTTCGCGACCGCGTCGCCACTCGACTCGTCAAGTTCTCCTGTCGGCGCTAAGAAATTGACGATAAAATGAGGAAGAGAGCAAGATACCTTACGCAAGATACATATCTTCCGGGTCGGGTTTACGTGTTACCATAATTGGGCAGAGGCCGAGAGCCTCCTCAAGTTCTCCGGACTTTCCACCCGCCTCTCTTCTCGTTGCTCCCGCCATTCGGGATAAAACCCGAGATCCTCTCCTCGCGCGTGCAGGCGAACTGATTTAGGAGGAAAAGAGTCACCGAGGTCTGAAACTGAGACCGTTTCGCCGGTAGCTTCGTGCGGCTACCCCCGGCGAAATGATAGCGTTCGCGAATCTCAGCGGTGGTCAGCGCTCGTAAAGTAATCCGACCCCCCGAGCTCGGATAGCCGTATATATCTATGGGGTGAGTTAATCGCTTCACGCCCAGGAAGACAACTCGGACGCTGGGGAGCGGGAGCGGGGAAAAAAGGGGCGAAACTGCAGGAGGCGACAGCCCGGCAAACCGTCTAATAAAGTTAGTTTAGTTCCAGGTTAGGCATGGGACTCCTAACTCTGTGCTCCTCTCTCTTTCTCTCTCTGTTTCTCTCCTTCTCTCCGTTCTTGCGAAACTTCACTTCGCGTGCAGTCGTAGAATTTTACAGAACTGCAGCTGTGTTCACGATCGTTGAAATCATCGACTAATTCGCTCGAAAAATTATACGCAATATGATCACTGTTATAATCGAGCCCAATTTCCTTCTCAGGTTTTCTTCCCGCCTGCACTGATAAAATTGAGACACCTATACTCATCCCATGGGTTGTTATTACGTGGGGTGTCTAATGGAATAAATTATACCGACTAAAGTTTTGCCGACTTGGCTCATCTGTACTCGGTGATCATTACGCGATGCTCGGTGTAAGCCCGTTGTTCAGTCGGTTCGGTACTTCGATAGTTATTTTACAGTAATTATATCGTGATCGATATAGTTTACTTGTGAAATTCTGCGAATAGACTGTAGATTACGGCAGAGAATTTTCGATGATGTTTAGTTCGTGATTTAATTATCGGAAGACTGATAATGAGCGCACGGTGACTTATGGGCACAGGCGGAATAATAATTAATAGAATTTATACCTTGTGCAAAGGCAAAAAAAAAAACAAAAACTTTTATTAAACTTACAGAATACTCTGCGAACAAAACCTGTCCACATTCTTCAAAGCAGTTCAACGAAGTGGTTAGCAAGAATCAAAATACGAAGAAAAGCAAAAAACTTTGCCCTTCACTGAGAAAAATTTCCTTTGTTACGGTAACTAGAAAAATTCAGTAAAACAAGTATCGTTAAAAAAAACTGTTTGGATATCGTTGGAATTACGAAAAACGGGGTACGTGTAACCATTTTGCACTATTGTCGATCATTTTTTGGTAATTGCAATGCAAAATCAGTTTGTTCGGTTTACTCTACTTTTTTAGTTAAATAAGGCTTTAACGTCAACTTATTGTTCGGCAAGCATTATTAAATTTTCGCAACAGTTACAAGAAAATATAGCAACAGTGATCGTGATGAGAAAGAATAGTAATAGGTACTAGACTTTCTGGTAACAGCTACAAATCTAATTTTCATTTTGTACCTAAAACTATATTTTTCGATTGTGGTAAAAAATGAAAATAGTTAAGGACTGAGCGGTAACCGGAACTAAAAATTTCTCTCAGTGTTCCCATCACGTACAGTGTAAGAATACATCGCGTATATATACCGATACGCATAGTGGAACATTTCAGTTAAGCCAGCATCTAGCTTGCCACGCAATATCCGCCTTTCTGGATCACACGTTGCGTGGTGTATCCACATGAAATATTACACCCTTCACAGAGGTATCGAGATGCGTGGTAATGTTGTGTGGCAATGCGCTCAGAGCAAGTTCTGGAACCGAGTTCTGTACGCAAGAAGACTCGAGTTATCAGAGCGTGGCTGTGGAAGAGCCGACACGTGAAGAGAGACGCGTTTTATGTGACTCGAGTCTAAAAAGTATTCGACATTCATTCTTCTAGGAAGAGAGCCTGAAGAGAGCGCGGAAAGAACTAGGAGAAAAAATTGACACATTCCTTATGCGAATAATATCACAGCCGCGAGAAAGTATAACGGGTAGAAAATTGACGGGGGAAAAAATGGCAAAATAAAGAGTAGAGCAAAGCGGAGAAAGCCGAGAGATGAGTTTCTTCGCTGACGTCGCTTCGCGTCCCTTGGATCCTCGACAATTTCGACTTTCGCCCGCAGCAATCGGGACAGCCCTTGGAATTCGGAATCCGTGGATGTGAATTCGGTCGACGAGTTTCCGGGAGTCGCCGTCCCCTTCGCACGGCAAGCTTTCATTGTTTGTCTTTGATTAAACGAAAACAGACAAAGACGGTTCGTCTCCTATCCCGATCCCTTCACCGCGGTACATCCATTCGGTCGCTTTAAAACGTTGGCTCGTATGGTGAAGAACTGGGACGCGTGAAAAGAATTCCTCTATATTCGACCGAGTTCCATTAACCCGATGAACTAGTATTTTTGGTCGTTTAAAATCACGCCGAGAGAGTCAGCGTTTCGGAGCTTGAAGTTTGAATACTCCCCGTTTTCCGAATTTTAATGAAAGCTCGGATATTTAAATTGCTCATTTACCTGTTTGCCCATACCGAAAGCAGACGCTGTAGAAAGTTTTGTATTCATCGGGCAGGGCCAATTTTCCCAACAATTATGAACCAAACAATTATTCTCGCGACTTCTGCTCGCCTTCGATTATTGCGCCCGAGTACCGAACAGACCTTCACTTATCGATCCTGACGTACGGTGCGAAAAGTACTTCCAGAGACGATTTAGATACCTGTCACAACGAAACTTTCTCACATTAGAAGACATCTTAGAGACAATTCTTTTCTTCGTAATAATTCTGTCTTCCAAGCCGCTTACTCTTGTGAAATCTGTACGCATTTGAAGCTACTGATTATTGAGCTTTTTCGTTATGTACTGCTTCAACACGAAAGTTCGCGCATCTTCTGATCAGCTATCGATTTGTTTTTCTATTTCCGATTCGAAGTGAAAGGTTCTTGGAAAAAACGTTTGATCGGTGACCGTAATATACATCGAAAAGAATTCCATTATTGATGTTGTCTTTCCTACCTCGTATCTAAGAAACGCTGTTTTTTCACCCACTGATTCACACGAGTCTGCATGTTTACACGAACGCGTAACGACGTATCGAGTTTCCGAAAGTTTAACAGGCGTGTCAAGATCTCATTCGGTGCTTTTGATAATGCGACTAAACGAGGTTGGTAACACTCGGTAATAGGAAATAATTAGTTCCGGTCTTATCAAATGATCTGAGACCATGCTGCAGACGGCTCAAGAAACTCCGTAGCAAAAATTGGTAACTACAAATCGTGAGTGTTTAAAGGTGGATGCGCTGTAAAGAAAAGTCACCCGGTATACAGAGCTTTCCTATAATTCGCGTAGATTGTATGCGATGCTTGAGAGATAATAAACGTCACGAATTCACGATTGGCGTCAATTAGCGCAGCCTGATCTCCACTCTAGAGCTGCTGCCGTCTAGTCTGTCCGAGTCATGTATAAATAGACCAAAAGTGGAAGTCTTTCAGCCCTTCGACTGACCCCTGCATCTCATCTGCTCGCTCACATCCTTCCGTTCTCACCCTTCCTCTCCGCGTTCCATTCTTGGCCCTCTATTCGTACGTTTCGAGGGCGAGGGGGTGACTTTTTACACGAAACGGGAAACGGGTCGAGAAGGTGGAGACATCGCGACAGATGGCGCTCAACAAGTCGTGGTGCGTCGCCCCAGGCGTTGGAGGTTCGCGATCAATGCACACCGCACGCGACCTCTCTCTCTCTTTCTCTCCTCTTCTATGTCCCTCTTTTCGCGTGTTCCTCCCCCTCCCCCCACCCTTTCCACCATCTTCGTATCCACTTTTCTCCCCCGCAGACCCCGTCGACCTCTGTATTCATCGGTTGAATCGCGACACCTCCCCGCTTCCTTACTCCGACTATAAAAGCCACCCTTACGAGAGGGAGCGGCGGGGGCGGCGGAGGGCGGGGGGGGGGGGGGGGGAGCTCACTTGCACCTTATCCCAACCGACTATGCACACTGGGTGATCGACGCCGTGGTGACGTTTTTTTTTTTTTTTTGAACCCGAAACGCCGCGATTATTCCAACATCCGGACCCTCCGTCTTTTTTTTTTCGGAAATCCGTTTACTCCAATTTGTTGTAGAAGAGAACTCGTATTGAGAATTTTTACGATGGATTCAGGCAGCATTGTGAGACGTTACTTATAGGTTATACATGAGATTGTGGACGAAATTTTGGTTGGATGAAAAAGAAAATGTTGCGGCTAATATTTAGAAACTTGTAGCTGAAAATAACTAGTAAAGCTAATCTGGTCAAATACATGTGCAGGTTTTAAAACTCCGAAAGTAATCGAATTAATTGTTTTTGAGATCTAAATGGTAGTGTAACTAGACAGCCAATGGTGAAAAAAGGTAAAATTTTTCATATAAAAAGAGTGCATATCGGCGATGGTGAATTCTAAACGTGGCTTCTTCTTATACCGGAGAAATAGTCATCAAATGACACGATTTTTAAGACAAAATATTCGCTGATTATTTCGCGTGAATATTAGAAAAGGAAATTTTTATACATCCTTTTCAATTTATAAGAAGACGCGAATCCTTTGGCAAGCGTGATATTATATATACACATATAATGTAGGTATATATATCTCTTGATATGGATTCTGACTCTTGGTACCTCCGGGAAACGATGCGGTGGCGAACAGAAATTGAATCGCATGAGCGAATTCACGTGATTCCTGGTAACTTGAGCGAATGGGGTGCTCGGCTCCTTGTTATCAGGGGCTCATCTGCCTATACGCTCCTATAACACGAGCAGTCATTCTCCGCTCCCGTTAACCTGGCTTCCCAAATTAAGAAAAGTCTTTGAATCATCGAGAATTTCGCGTTCCGATTATTCGCATCTTACCTTACTGGCGGATACTTCCTCCTTACTATATTATGTACCATTAAATTCCCTTGATTTACATGTTTCGGCCAGATCGGTAATTTCTGCAACCCGTCAAATATTGCTCATTTTCAATAGTGACGATTAGGCTCGGTTCATAATTTCGAAAATTTAACTATCTCGCATAATCTTGACAATTATCAAAGTATTTAGTAATAGCAGAAAAGGAATAAACGGCCCGTTCGTTTTATTCTTCTACTTAAGTTAACGAAGGTTTTTCATTTTGAACTCCTCCGCGTTGATCTCATTTTTTTTTTTTTTTTTCTTTTTGCTTATCTTGGTCTTTTTTTTATTACGAGGCACTCGTGAATGGCGTTCTAAACCTGGCCTTCTGGCCTTTCATGCTCGTAAAACACAGACGTATCGTTAATTTGAGAAACGCTGTCCGCTAAACGGTGCACGGTGTGTCAGAAGTTTGGATTTTACGAGGGTTTCGAGGCAATTCCTGTGCAGCCTATCTGTCATTTATCCACCATGCAGCTTTCCGTTGCATGTGGCGACCGGATCACCGTTAGAGTCGTTATCGTCGGCAGCACGCTATCTTTATACCTACCTTGTTCACGATGTCTGTTTTTCCCTACTTTTTATCACATTTTAGTAAGTAATAAAAACCTCTTTTCGCACCTGCGCGCGTCAATCACGTCATTCGCCACCATTCTTTTTTGACGTTATTTTAATCCGAAAGAAATTCAGTTGTTTCGATATTATTACATTTTTCGAACATCGATTTCAAGCATTTGTTAAACGAGAATGTTTTTATTCTTTCTTTTTTTTTTTTTGAAAACTCAATCAAACTTCAATATTTATACCCACATACACGGAGACAATTTTTATCACCTCTGCAAGGTTTATAAATAAAAAAATATGATCCGAAAATCAACATACGATCAGAAATACTTGAAAATATGATACAAATGTCTATGCAAGTATGGTTACGCAATAAATATCAACAACCAATTATCCTGTGGTACAAGGAGTTCAATATTATAATTTTCAATTCCTCCTAAAAATCATAACTTCTTACAACTGTGAAAAATCAAAGCAGCGAAGAACTGTAATCTAGTACACGTAACCAAAATTGGATATTCTCCTCTCAACGAAGGGGAAAACTTTAAACGATGTCGAGCCCGAATCCCATGTAAATGTAATGTAATTTGCAAGTTCCGTATGTACATGACAACAGACGTAGGCATATGTATAGGACATGTCACAAAATGGCGCGGTGAGACCGCAGTGGGGTCAGGTGCACAATTTCGGCTGATGCGAAGGGAGGGTGAAAGGGAACCGTAACCCGGTGGTTGAGTAGACGGTGCTTCGAACCACTTTTATATCAGTATTTTTACACCACGCGTTTCATTTGCGGCGGTGGCCTTGGCTAAGTTGTTTTACCCGGACTTTTTGCTACCTCCAAGCGCGTTTCTCCCCTCCCCCCCGAAAAACACACGACTGGATATAGATAGGCATTTCAGCCTACGCCTACGCACGAACCGAGAGATGTGATAATATCGGAACAAAAACAGGGTGTCGCGGGAAAATAACCACCCTTCATTGATTCTCGCGGTTGTAACACAGGCCGGTATATATTTCAAGTTTTGTTGAAACGCGGTTAATCACCTCCCGGAGCTAAATTGGGAAATAAAAAATTACAGTCTCGCGTTTTAATTTCTTCCAATATTGTACCAAGAATTTCGGGAACCAAATATCGGAACGTGAGGTAAAATGGGGGGTAAAAAAATTTCTCTCCGAAGCACAAACAATATTCAAATTTGAATAATAATTTTATTCGGTGGACCAACGTGGTTTTTATTCATTTTTATTTTTCGTTTTCTTTTTGCTGTCAAGCATGTAATTCAAATTTTCCCTGCGTATCGTGGGTCAGGTTGTATTATTTTAAACAGAGTCCGGCTGTTCAAACAGTCGGAATTTAATTCTTGTTCTTTCAGCCACCAATTTTTTTCACTTCAAATCGTGATTGGAATTGGTCGCCTGGATTTCTCAAGCTTCTAACGCTTTCGAAATAGATATTAATGTTTTAAAAAATGATTCGAGAGAAGGGTGCAGAGTTGAGAATAAATGGGTTGGAAAACTGAAAGAGAAAAACTAAAAGAAGGTATAAAACAAACGCTGCGATGCCTGCATGTAACAATGAAGTCGATGCTGAATATGACGGAGGATTTCTAGGAAAGTAGGACATCCTGAAGGTACAGATGCGTAGGTAGGTCATGCACAGACTCTGAATGGTCCCTGCTTTCTGAACATGGATAGAACAGTGTTGCACATATAGGTTACCGTCTGTTGTCATGCGGTATATACGCAGGGTATATGCACGGACATGTATACATAAAAGCTCGAAGTATACGAAAGCAGAGCCAGGTATTTTCCACAGGACTGTCGGGATAAAACTGCGTCGGATAATACCGTCGTAACAATTGGTCATTCAGGCAAAATGTGATAGCACTTTTTTCCTCTCCCCTTCCAGAGCTGACAGAAACGTATAGCGCTGAATTCAACGTTGCTTTTACTTATTTTCTTTTCCACCTTTGTTCATCTCGGTGAACTTGATCAGGAAAAAGAATTGGACAACGTACAAAACAGTATCAGCTTATCTTGTCAGTTGAATGTTACAGCTTAAGAAAACAAAAATATCTATTGGACGTATTAACAACAGAGTGCAGGACAGGCATTTCACTCCAAATCGACCCACGTCTAAGCCTTACCATCGGCGATTTAAAAAACTTTTAAGTACGGTGTAGAGTGTGCAAAAAGAACATTATTCACAGTGCTTTAGATTTTTTAGACCACAGGTTTGATTTTTCTGATCCCAGAAGACACGAAAATCCAATTTTCGATTATACACGTATCGAAGGTGAGTTAAAGATGCCAGAGGTCCGCAAGAATGGTGGTCCAAATGAGGTTGAGGACGGCTGATTGTGCGACAAAATATCTTCAAGCCTCGCAGTATCTGATTCCGTTAAAATTGAAGTTTATCAATTACCGTACATCGAAGGAAGTCCAATTTGCCCATGCGACACGGGGCGACAAAGGCTCGTCTCTGGCTCCTGTAGGAGCGGTGCAAGGTGAGTTAGAAAACGAGAGGGACAAACAAGAAGCGACATTCCTACCCACTTTGCTGATTAAGTTTCTCCCCGGTGGACCCGGATACTCGGCCTGGCATGGAAGAGTACTGAAAGGCTGTAGTCTCGCTGTCGTTGGCGTTTCCGGAAATGGTTCTGCCAGTGGTCGAAGAAGCTCAGGTAGCGGGATGCTGCAAGCTGCACACCATCGCTGATTCTCCACGTCCCTCTTCATTGTTGGAAGCATTAAGTTCACGCATGCAAGAAGGCAGCTTCTTTGTTATACGTTACATATATTTACATCGAAATTCTACACATCAGCTACAGTGACAGGGCAGAGCTTCCGGAATGAAGCTGAAGCTTACTGTTCAAATTGGGGACGAATCGGGGTTAGGAGAACCGGTGACGGGAGAATTTTAATTCGGTTGGTTGTGGATGTGAATTAGGTAAAAAGGTGAAGAAATCACGCAGGGACAGTGTATACAAGTGTTTGAATAGCGGAACGTTTTTTCGATGAAAATAAATTGCATTACCGTGCTTCTAGTGAAGAGATGCAACAAATCGTGACTCGCAAAATTTCAGCTTCTTCAATATCTTCATAGTGGTCTGCGTCGTTAATCCACAGGATCGAATCTGGTGTTTGAATAAAATCTAAAGTAGTTTACGGGGCAGAAAAAGAAAACGATTTTCGAATTACGGAATTATACTCCTACGCATGAGGGTCGGGCTGAAATATCCGTTAAGTTTGTATGAGAATATATTCGGCTCAAAATTTGAACAATTTTTATAACAAAAATTAACGGCTACTCTTCTGTTTCGCTTTCCATGCCTCGTAAGATGAAGCCTTGTTGCAAATTAGCCTAAATCCCTGTGTACAACTGTACCCCAAAATGAAGTAATTCGTGTAGACTTTGCAAAACCTTTTGGGTGTTGTTTCTGTGGCAGAAAATTCCGTCGAAAATAGTAAAAATTTTAAACGAGCTGCATGCGGAGATAATTGTTTCTTTTTTTTTTATTCTCCGGAAAAACAATCGAACAGGCGTTCAGCGTGGTTTTGAAAATTATTTTTACCGCCCGGATCGTCAAGCATCGAAATATATTTATCGATACGGGAAAGAAGTTCCATATTTACCTGTCAGGTTTGCCGAGTAATGAAAAGTTTCATTTCGGCACTGACACATTATATCCCCTCGCGAAAGAGAATAGAAGGCATTCTCCTCGATTCGATCCCCCGATCTTGAGAGGGTTCGTAGTCACGTGTCAATGCAACCTGGGCCGGAGCCCGGGGTTATTGAAGTTTAGCGACAATCTGCGGATGGGATTCGATAACGGGCTCGTGAACCGATGAACAGCTGCGTGGCCGGATTGCTTGGAGCGCAAACTTTGATGATTAAGAAATGCGTGCAGAGCCTCCCTTCGGTCGAACAGTTTCCGATTGAAACGCGACTTACTTTCTTACGTCAATATCGTCAGGATGGCTTCGCTCTCGTTCTGAAGACGTTGCGCAGCTTTTTGTTTGATATAAGAACATTCTAACGGAATTGCTCAGACGAAGGGAGAAGATTTGTTGTTATTGAGGTTTTGAGAGCCAGGTATTATTATCCGTTTCACCAGAAGCCATGGGTATACTTTCGTTATTGGAAATGATTGTACGGAATTAAACTACGAATGGAGACAACGAATTTCATACTTTTGCATTTGTATTTATTTTATACAATGAACATGTAGAAATTACGATATTCCAGCAAAATCTGACTGTTTCGAATCGATTAATATAAAATATTTCATCGCAAGTGAGATAAATCGAATATTTTATGGTTCTAGGCAGTTCATTTGTTCGGTCGCTATTCTCCCCCTTGGTTAAAAATTGGCAGAATGACTATCGCGTGGTGAAAGACATTCGACGGTAATCGCGGTGAACTTCCGAGCGGTTGCGATTGAAGACTAGGATCGAAGAACGCAAGGGAGGAAAGCGGTCCTCGAACGAGGACCAAAGTGAGAATCCTTTTATGGTCGGCAGGCAGAGATCGTCTCATCAGGCGACCCGATGCGGGTCCAGACCCGGGCTCATCAATCTCTGGACACGGCTATGCGTCCTCCTCTGCCGTCCGGCGGCGGTCAGCGGTGGTCGAGACATTCGAAGATAAAAGCCGGTTGGCGGCCGAAGTACAGCCTCCGGGTGGATGGATTCGTCAGGGGCCATGAAAAATAGACGAGCGTGGCTGAGGGGGCGGGAGGGAGGGAGGGGTCGATTTGAAAAAGTGGAAAACCTGTCGAAAAACTACCGTATGCCCCGGCGTAGGAAGGATAAAGTCCAACTTAAAGTGTTATGGCCGAGGGATGAACGTCACGGGTTAAAATTTCACCCTCCGTATATATTTCTCCGGGTGTCCCGGAGAATTTGTCCGCTCCGAGTTCAGGACGTCCATGTAACGTCGAGATTGTAGGTTCGAATTTAATCTTCTAATGATATTAGATTCAGATATTTTGAATTCTCAATCCACGATGAGCTATTTCTGCTATTCCACAGTCACATGCGTGTCAAGTTACACAATTGAGACATTGATAAATGAGTTCCGATCAGTTTAATAGGAAAATGGAGCACCTAGAATATGAGGATAACGTGACATTGTTATATTTCTTTGATAGGTTGCGCACACGTCATGTGTTATCGGAACTGTTGCATTATAGCCTGATTTGCAGTGTTAACTCGAAACGTCATGTTAAAAAAAAAACTAACATGGATACTTTCGAAAAATTATATTCTTCTTACGGTCGTGAAAATGTTTCATTCAACGGAAATATATCGAGTACTTATGTGGTCAAATTTTGAATCGTGGGAAAAAAAGTTTTAGATTATTCTCTTAAAGTTTGGAGCAGCTTCCATCGGGAAAGCTTGTGAACGGTATCCGCAGTCTATTACTTGGTCCAAGAAGCAGAATGTTCAGGTCTGTGTCACTTAACTTTTACGTGTAAACGTGTTCTTGCAAATTGAATGAGCCGGTATCACGAGGCCACGTGTATTCGGGAGGGTTCATTACGTAAAACAATCGACGAATTAATGGGGTGTGGTTTTGCATTCGAGAAGTATAGTTCCAGGGGGTTGGGGCTTAGCGCATTTACGAAACATCGTCACGTGTCTTACAGCTGACATCTCGTTTCATAGAAAATGCGATTTCCGCCATTCAAAGTAAGACGATAATAACTGTAATACAACAACAAATATCTACCAGACAGAGGCACCGTGCCCTGAATGCGCAATTGCTTATACCTACCAGATGTAGCGCGGTATTATTCCACCTTTTAATCAGAAACAAACGAATGTTTATTTGACCTGGAGGGTAAGGTAGGGGTGAAGGGGTTGAAAGCGGAAGGCGATGGCTTGCGGACCATTACAGCCAGAATTCAATTAGGGGTGCTGGGTAAGCTCGATGTACGGGGTGACCGTGCTTGTTGTTCTAGGTTCCACCCTGCGCCCATGGTACACATACATCCATGGCTCGCACAATCAGCCAAGACCCGCGACCGTAAGGATAGGCGCCCGTCTCTCGGGCTCCATCTTAGGACCATTATTATCAGAATCGGAACCGCCGTCCACCCCTTTAAAGCTCGGATTCTAGCCTCAATGGAAATGGAGATTAGGTGTAATGCAAATGCGTGACGCGTTTCATTTGTAAGCCTCTTTAAACGTTGCCGAACACGTGGCGTTATTACGACGGTAACATCCGAGCGCCCCGTTTATCGATCTTTAACCATTTTTTTTATCCTCCCCCTTCGTGCTCGCAACGTTGACCCATTAATTACCTAATGGAAATGGTCACCTAACTGTCCGAGATCGTACAATTATTTTAAAACGATCTTTCACGCGATCGATGCGCATGAGCTTTATTGATTCCTTGGATTTGAAAGTGGTCACGCCGTTTATGCAGCTAGACCTGAGCGCGAAGCCCGCAGCTTTTTTTTCAGCTGTCGTTGTGATTTCAGGATTTTCTCTCCCCCAGAAAAAGACGAACCAATGGGAGTCAAAATTACCCCCCTTCTTGCTTCTTTATGTTCGAAAACAAGCATGCCACTTGTTTGAAAAAATGTAGAGATAGTTACAAGAAAACTAGTATCAGGTCGAGATCAATTGTCCACAGCAAAGGTTTCACGAATTATATACTTTACATATTTTCCATGAAATTTTCTATTGAATTCAAATACTCAATAAACATCGAAACATTAAGAACCCATCGCAGTTGTATAAGTAGTAAAATATCTGTCGATTATAAATACTAATTAGTACAATGTGGTCTTAAATTTATTATAATCCAGTGTGCTCACCTCACGTATATTTTTACACGCAGAACCAGTAAGCTCAAAAAAATTCGTGCTCATTTTCTGTTCAATAATTAATTCAACCGAGATCTCGTTAAAAAATACTGCGAGAATTTTAGCACAGTTGGAAATTCATATTATAATATACATTTCAGAGCGTGACTCAATGTTTTCCTTTGTCCGTTAATGAATGTTAGAGTCGTAATAACAATGTTTAAAAAACGTTAAACGAACTGTTTCCTGTAATCTTTGAAGTTCATCTCCGATACACCTGAACGTTCAGTTTTGTAGGAGGTTGTGCCTCTGCCCCGTTATGAAGCGAAAAATACTTCTTACAAAGTACGAATAACAGATCGTACTCTTGTGATAAGCTCGTGAAACACGAGATCAGCTATCTGGTATTCGGTTTAGATTGTTAACAATTAGCAGAAAATTTTACAGCTTTGGCCGATCGGGTGTTCGATAAATGAACATACCGGGAAAGTACGTCCATGTACAAACTCGTTGTCTATCCATCATCGATGACGTAATGGATTGTTAAAAAGAAGCAAACTCAAATCGAGAAGCCTGTTAGATAAACAAAATACTGATACTGGTACTTCCCGCAGACTTCATACTAATATCGCCAGTATTACATAAGCGAAAGTTATTTCACGTCCCTTGCCACAGTAACTCTTCAGGAACCATTACATGGACAATTTCTTGGATAAGCTGCATAGTAAAAGGTACCTAAAGCTCTAAAACGTCGAGTTATCGGATGAAAATTAATATGGATTTATCCGAGATAAGCGTGAATTATAATCTTTTAACGAGGGATCAAAGTATCGTTGCGAATGTATGATATCGGTGTAAAGGACTGTCAGTCGATTGAAACGCGCATCTTTTACGCACGGCTTTGACGAGGGTATTGAAAACGTGGAGGCGTCGATGAGGGTTTCGATTGCATGAGATTCCAAAGTGGCGAAAAGCGGAAACGGAAAGAAGAAGAATAAAACAAATAGTAGAATGGAAGAAAGAATCGTGCTGGAATGAAGTAAGTCTTAAGAGTACGTTCAAGTTCTGCGGGTATAGGTATAGTACTCGCAGATAATGCAACGAATTATTCAGCGTAGCCAACTTGGAAAGTGGTCCCCGAAAACTTCCCCCCCCCCCCCCCCCCTCCGTAGTGAAAGGCTGGCCGAGTAAGAGGAAGAGATGAAGATAGAAAGAAAGTGAGAGGGAATCAAAGCAGGAAGAACACCGAGGAGAAGATAAAGGGGGAAGGTACCTTCCGCCGCGTGCGTCGAGAGCTTAAAAGCCATCTCAGCGAGGTTTTTGACTCAGATATTGCGTCCGCGATCCTCGTAACCCTTACGCCACGTGTCTTGGCTCTGAATTTATACAGGATACACCATTGTAGGCTCATGCATAATTATGGTGCACCCCTCGACTCGAAAGAGCTTCTGTCAATTATTTCAGCTTTTCCGTCTAGGCCTGAATTTTCATTTCGAAACTTTCCGCGAAAAATTCTGCAACAATTAAGGGGAGTACGGCTTGGACGGTCTAAAATCATACCTCGGTCAATTTTTATTCGATTGAATTGAAATTTTAACACAACCTGTAAAACTTGTTTATCGATTCAAGTTTGTGGCTGGATTTTTGAACTTCAATCTCAAAATCTTTACTATCCATTACAAGTTGAACAGTGACCTCAGGAGATGAGCCACCGTTAAAGGCTTCGAGTTCGGAGTCGTTCGCTACTCACATGCGCGATACCGTCATTTTCTAATTAATTTGTATGATAGAATTTATAAATGTTCTTGGAACTATAAATAATAAAGCACTCAAACTAAAATTGCTCCAAGTGTTTACATTTTCTTTAAAAAAAATTCTTAAAAATTGGTACGATTTTAGACCGTCCTAGCTGTGACACCCCTTTAAGGTACCGAAATAAATTCCGAAGTTCAAGTCTTCGTCGAACACGGTTTGTTTGTTGGTTTGAAATTCGCGTCATTCGCTAATCTAAAAATAATATTCGAAGCTTCCATCGATCAAGCTCTAATGAAAGCTCAATTTTACCTCATTCTGACTATGAACCTTGGTAACTAAAGAATATCAATCGGTGCGATGCTTATCGTGAACTTCGTCATTTTGTAGTTTTAAATAGTTGACGAACCAAGGTACTGTGAAAGTTTTCGATAAAGCTTGATCGATCGAAATTTCAGGTTACATACAATAGACATCATTGTATCGAACTGAAAGTTTGATCATCTTTGGTACAGGTAACGTAATTCTTCCATATTATCGATTGCAAAATTTGACGTAGAAATGCATCACCTCTGCAACAGAGTCTAAAAAATGAACATCCGCCATAATTAACAGCAAGCTATCGTCGTGCGGTTGACATCATACAAACAAATTGCTAGTGACGCACGACGACGACGACGATGAGGTTCCGTTCAAGTCGACGTAAATTTCCCTATATCCACCAATAATTCGAAGGAGACGGAGTTGATACCATTGTACACCATGACCGGGATCAGGCTTCTAGGTATCCGAAACCCCAGCCGCGTGTCGCGATATCGAGTCTCCATATCCACGGGCAGCCAGATCAGCTCTCCACGGAGCTAACACACCTGTGTTATACACGCGTGCCGAGCGGAACGGAGGCTAACCGGCTAGGCGAGAATATAGGGGGAGAGAGACGGCAGAAGGACACATACCTAGCAGAGCGGTATGGAGCCATGGGGATTGTTAGCCGACGGGGTTTCGGGGGCTCGGTTTCCATCTGGGCGCGCATCGCATTGTTCGCAAGCCAGATAGCGAGCTGGAACAATGGGAGGGAGGTTTGAAAGGGGGTAAAGGTGGGTGATTAAACCGGCCAAAGAACCTGCACCCTCGTTCAACCCCATCGACGTTCGCGGCATCGTCCTGCCGCAGACTTCGGCTCGTTTCTACTACTGTGGGTCGTTATTGTTATGGTACTAGGGGGTGTTCGTTCGCCCCCGGTATTGCATGGTCAAGTCTGTCCCTTTATAATTCTTTCCACTTCCCGCGCTCTTATTTCTCCCGCGAAACCCATGCACTTCCAATAACAAAGGGATCGGGACCGCCGATTTACATTCGGTATGTCGAATCTCGCCTGTTTGTTCTGGTCTCGAGAGCCGGAATACCAATCAGCTGATCTCTCTGCCCGAACGAGTCGCCAAACAGATCAGAGATTTGCCGTGGTTTTAGCCAGAGCGACGTTTTCCAGCTGTGTTTAATTCGCGCTTTTCAAAATCCCATCCCAAGCACTGACGAGGCAGGTGGACCTCATCGATTTTGTTCACTCCGTGATCTGTTGTACATGGCACATATTTTTTTTTTTTTACCTACGTTCCAGTATTTCTGGGGCAAAGACCACCATAACGTTTAACCTACAAGAATAAGGGATGTAACCCCTGAAGTTAGAAACACCGCGCATATTTTCGCACGTTGATAGTGAATAATCTCAATTGGTACTATCGAAAAACTGGGATCTGCGATAAATCCAAAAAAAAAAAGAAAAACGATTCCTGGGGAAAAATTTAAGAATTTATTAATGCTTACACGCGGATTCGAGCTATTCAGATATTCGGACATCCAAATTACTCGGATCCGTCAGTTGTGAAACTTCAAATACGGATAGTTCGAGTATCCGGGTAATTTGGATAACCGGATAGAGTGAGTATCCGTACAGTTAGTACATCTAGAACAATGTGTACAGGACGCGAAAATAAATTGCGTTCACACCACAAGTTTGAGAAATTTGAAAAACAATGATGTATTTTTGCAACAAAATTTTATAAGATTGTTAGTCAGCAGTGAAATTCACACGGAATCCAAATAAATCAAGTGCTCTAACTATTTGAATAGTTTGGATATTTCGGATAGTACGGATACCCGGGTACTCGAGTACTCAAACTATCTTGATAGTCCGGATATCCGGATTGGAAACGTTGGATCCGGTGGATCCAGGTCGTTTGGATAATCCGGATACCCGAAAAAGTGGTTTGAAAAAATACTTGTTTCACGTTTTTTAATGCGCCACAATACATCGCAGAATGAACGAAAATTGGAGAGGTAGTGTAACGGTTGTTATCTATTAGAAGAAATATTCCGTTAACACAAGTAAAAAAAGAAAACTTATAGGGTTCTAACCAGAAGGAAAACCATACACGTAACTTTAGTTAAATTTTGTTTTATTGATAGTTCGAGTGAAATTTCTTCTTTTTCAATCAACTGTGTGTATTTTCTTTTTTCGGTTCAAATAAATAAACGAATCAGAGGTGTACATATTTGTGAAGATAAAATTGTGAATATTAATTATTTTTATGAGGATACGTTCACATGATTAAAGTACGCCTTATTACATATATAAGTGTTAATTTTCAATTTTAATACAATTTTTTTGTGATTAGTATTTCTCAAAATAATAACAGCTCTCCCCCCTCTCCCTTTTTTTTTTACTCAGCTTTATTTTTCTTTGCGATTGTCAAAAAGCTGATTTTTTTTGTTGGTGACTAGACTTTCTTGATTAAAAAATGTCGATTCCGAAACTAGATATATGAAAATAGATTGAAAATGTGGATTACGAGGTATGAATTATATGTTACATTTTTTATTTTTTTTATTTATTTTTATTGTACACTTTGTATATTTTTTTTGATGAGTGAACTATCGGTACAGCCAGGATCTTCTCAGCAAGTTTTCGGAGAGAGTGAAAGTGAGTTCTGAAAGTAAAAATACAGCTACAACACAATTATTTGGTTAAAATGCTAACTCCCTTTCTGTCTCTGCCATCTTTATTGTGTGACAATGAGCGCTTAAAGCAGGTGTCTGTGCTATTATCGAGGTGCTATCGGAGCGATCAATTGAGCCAGCTTATATTTCGTTTTATTATTTAAAAATGGGTTCGAAGGTACACTGTAGAAATGACGTACATTACTTTGGCCCACGGTTAGATGGGACGTACGAATAAACAACCCAGGGAACAAAAATTTACACGCAGTGAAGTGAAAAGTCGCCAGAATTAAAGATGATTGATAACGAAATAAGAAGAGTAATCCTCCTTCCCACGCCGGCCACGAATGAAAAATTTTAACCCGTCGATCCACGAACTTGGCAAGTATAACTTTACCTTACATTTAACATTTACTGTGAATTCCGATTGTATCGATTTAGATTATGACCTGTTATTGATTCAGTTAAGCAAGAAAATAAGAAGGTGCTAAAAAAGTCACGTTCCGCTTGTTTAGAAGTTTGGGCCAAAGCACCTTGTGTAATTGTTATTGTTGGCCGTATAAAATGCCATCTCTTTTCAGGAAACGCGGTCGAACCAGTAACGGTCCCAAAACACGTGACGAGTCTTTGCGTAGTCTTTGAATAATTAATAAGATGGAAATGAAAAAAGAAACGTAGCAAGAAAGACAAGTCGAAGAGCCTGGAGGAAAGTGATTGTTGAGCTTTCGAGAACGAGAATAATGAATCGCATCGATCTGGAGCCGACTCACTAACGTAGTCTAAAGTCAACCTAATTGGGTCGAAAAATAAAGTGCCTTCGAAACAATTTTATACACCCTATTTCACAACGAAACCATTACGAAAGACCGGATTTCATGAACGTTGATCCTGATAAGGTGGTCACTCAGCTTGCAGAGTGATTAGGTGTCGATTGAAAGCCTCACCAACGAAACCTCAAATCGATATCGTGGAACCGAATTCCATCATTGCGACTGGTCAAAACTCGCAACGGTCCGAATTCCTCAACGGTTATAATATCTGGTACGAATTCTGGAGCAACGCAACGCAACGATATCGAATTTCTACCCGTCGCAGGCAATTTGAACCTCCGCTCTTAATTCTGACCTTCGGAAATCGGGCCGAAGGAGCGAGCGTAGTTGGCAAGGTCGCGCAAAGGTCAACAGCGAAGGTATCCACGCTGCAGGATGGTTTCCCGAACGGGATACCTGTTGGCATCGTTCCTCCTTTTCGGTACGTCCGGGACTCGGTGGGACGTCCGGGTCGAAGGGGAGCGACGCCGGCGCCCTGCCGACCCGAAGCAGGGAAAGGAACGGAGAATAGCGCCTGAGACAGCCGGCGTCTCGGCCGGGAGAGCCTCCGATCACCTTCGCACTCACTCTGACTGCGGGACCGTGGACACAAATTGGAAACGTGAGGTGAAAATCCAGCGGGTTTCCACGCTCAGACCGCACGCGGCGACGACGTCAGCCTGCGGCCGTGATTTGCATTGTATTATGCCGCACCGCAGCGAGTTTCCGACGGATTAAATTACTTGGCAACGAACTCGAAAGTTCCTTTCCCTGCACCCGCGAGGACTCTCCTTCGCCTCCTCTTACCTCCGCAATTGTACGAAACGATTATAACGGTTACCGCGTTGATAGCATCTGCGAAATTCGGAATTAGCTGTGGCTGCTGCTGAAGCTGCGCTTGTGCCGGTAGCGTTTTCTATCCACAAGCCACCCTCACGTGCCGATACAAAGACGGTGCCGGCAATGGAGGGGTGAATTCGATCCGCGTTCCCGCGGACAACGTTTCAGGGTCGGAAAGCTCGAGTTTCGAAACGTCGGTAATGGACGAATCGCGCGCCGATGTTTGTTCCGGGAATAAGTGTACGGAAACTTTTGATATAGTTTCAAGGTCAGGGGTATGCGAAAAAAAAAATAAATAAATAAATAAAAATTTCATCGCCTTACGCGATGAAACTGAAGTATTGAATAATTTCGAATTTCGTCTTTCCTGAGCTTTCTGAGCGGCGGAAGGATTTGAACGAATAATATATTCGAACGGGACTATATTTCGAAACAGAAAAGAAGAAAGTGGTAACTCTGATACTAAAAATAAAGGAATATATGGACGAGAAATTAAGAATAACATAAATTCTTCCGAAAAACATATTGTAGTTATAATTCTTTAGACCACAATTGCTTTAAATCCAAGTTCACGATACACGCACTGAATTTAATTATCGTTAACAGGGGTTCCTTTGGGATGGAAAGCTTCAAATATTCAGGGAATTTTATTGTATTATTAATTATTTGTCTTCATTAACATAGGTAAGTCAATGAATTACAGTTTCATACGCGTTGCTGGATGGAGATTAATTTTCAGTCCGCATGAATACACGCTTCGTAGAAAACAGTAATGAAAATCTCTCCACCGAGTGGAGAGCGTAAATGTTCTACTTTGTCGAAGTGATTTACGTAATTACAATTTACTCAAGCTCTGCTTTTGTAAGCTTCCAATGAATTGAAGGTATTAGGAAAACAATGACAGCAGTAACAATGTGAATAATATTATGATATCATGCTACCCAAAATAATCTCACAAAGATTGATATTAAGCTAATGGGGCAGGTTTTTGAACATCTATTTGAACGGTATGTATTGAAGGTAAATATGCCGATCAGTAGCGAGTCTGTCGATTACGTCATCGCAGACTGGCAAATCGTAATACCCAAGTATCCAATAATAATACCCATAATTAAATCCTCAGATGTTGTTGTACCTACGTTGTATTGGCAGATACAAAGTTGGTATTGTTTCGTTTTATCGTTACCCTCCTGAAACGTGACTAATTTCCGACAGGGCGAAACTTTACTGCAAGGGCGGTGGAATTTTGGCCGCGGTGAAGAAATCACCTCGACGGAATTCAGGTTAATATTTAACAAGGTTGGCCGATTGGTTCGTGGCTGTGGTTTCTTCGAGGAAAATCCTCTCGCCTTTGGCTCTGCGCACCTGGTAGCAAAGCAGCTAGAACTTTTTATCCCCGAAGGGCAACTCCGCGCGGTTCGCGTGGCGGGAAGCGAGAGGCGAGAGGCGTACACCTACCCTTTTTATGCCTAGGGAGAGAATAAATATGGAAATTCGGGGGTAGGCACCCCTGAGAGGAGTATATTGGCGAGTTGTGCTCGCAAACCGGATATTGGAACCTTGCTTCGGGGTTGGAGGTCGAATTCACCTATGTAATATATACCCCCTTGCGGAATATCAGTTCCAGCGGTTCCAATTTTCCAATATTCTCATCGTGACAACACCTTCCCGACTTCCCGCTACGAATTATTCTCTTTCCGAATGTCCGTGCTTCGGGAACTCTCTCTCCGGGCATAACATCGGCCTTTTTTATCTACCTCGCGATAAAGGTTGTACAAAACTCTTCAAACGGTTATTATTGAACAACATTTGCCCTTGAAAAGTCTCTTTCCGAGAACTTGGCAAAAAACCGTTGAAAAGGGTTTTGATCTTCTTAGTGTGTTGTAAACCATTGATTCACACAGTGAATAATACAACGTCACTTCCATTTTGTTGTTTGTCTAACTTCAGCGTATCGCAATCGCATCTGCGGTTTAAAACGCAAGCTAAGAAAAAGTAATATATAAAAGTACTTTTTTTCTTAGCTTTTTCAAATTAACTACTCAAGTCTATCTAAAAATTGCAATTAATTTTCGAAATTATTTTCTCAAAACGTCTGCTCATTTTAAAGTCTCGAATTAAAAAATCAACGGGAGTATTGATTCTGTCTTGTTCCGCATCATGTATGAAATTTGGATTCAGCATTATACATTTGCAATTCGAAAACGTGAATTTATTATCCAATAAATTAGCGACGTGTGTCCTGGTCGTTGTTGGGTTCGAGAACCGGGATCAAAGTGCCGCTTCCGATTGTTCCGAGTAACCGAATGTATAATGCAGAGCGAATCGTACGAGTCACGCACCGCATATCGGTGTCCACACATCAGGACATATCCACGATACGGAAAGCATCAGGCAACCGCGGGAAGCGGAAAGAACGATGTAAAAAGAAAGCGCGAAAGGGGTAAATTCACGAAATCGACCACCCTTCCCGGGGTGGGGGTCAAAACCTTGTTGGATCGATATTTAGAATGGCCGATATATCAAAATTTCCAACATGCGAAAATAAAATATCGAAAGACGAATTGTTGGGATTGTTGATTTGCGAAAGTGTCACGGATAAAAAATTCCGTTTCTAATTTTACAAAATTCAATATTTCTAACTAGAATTTCTAACCCGGAAGTTTCGGTTCCTCTCTCACAAGGACTGCAAACGAGCCAGTCCCCTCCGCACGTGCATCGCGAAGTGGGCCCTTCTTCTTATTCGTCCTCCTTCGGCGTCGCTGCCCCCGCTGATCGCCGCAACAACGGGGCACGAGAACAGCGCCGGCATCGTGTTAAAACTCGCCAACCGGCGTCGAGCGTTCGCGTGTCGGGCGCACGCGCTTCGGGAATCGATGCCAGCTACGTATAAAGCTCTCCTCGGCACGAGCGCGCGACAGTCAGCCGCGTTCGGATATCGAGGATGCGTCGTCGCGGCTTCGAATCGCGCCTGACGCTGAGACCGAGCCTTGAGCTTAACGCGCAGTGGTGAGAGCCCTTAGAGACGGCCTTTGATCGAGCCGGAGTACGAGAGTAGTACGATAGTATAGAGGAACGTTGAACGTTGCAAGTCAGCCGTTCGGCGGTGCGGTTCGTCGCGTCGGGAGGATTACCGTAGCTCGCTTATTTTATTCGCTATTCTTGCAGCTGTTCAGTTTTCTCGGTAATTGTGAAGTGAAGTGTCGCGGTTTCCGTGCTTTCGAAAGCCGAGAAACGAAAACGATACCGAAACCGCCCAATTCGGCTCCATCGGCGTCCGCTGACATATGCTTCGAGGGGTGAATGTGACGGTACTGCCTGCACTGCTCGTCGGTCATCGTAAAAGCCGTCATAACGGAGTCTCTACAAG
Source organism: Neodiprion lecontei (assembly GCF_021901455.1). Classification (NCBI taxonomy): domain Eukaryota; kingdom Metazoa; phylum Arthropoda; class Insecta; order Hymenoptera; family Diprionidae; genus Neodiprion; species Neodiprion lecontei. The sequence goes on from NC_060262.1 coordinate 36,719,159, forward strand.
GAATATCGTCCCTCCTCCACTTCTTCTTCATCCACCCCGGGTGGGACATCGTGAAGACGTCCCGCGGGCACCGGCCGCAGCCCACCGCCCCCCCGGCGTCGAGGAAGGCGACGTTGCTCCGGTTTTCCGCCCCCGCGGAGGCGGCCCCTTCCTCGCCCCCGTCGTCGGCGTCCCAAACGTCGTCGGCGAGGCGATCGCAGCAAAAACGGCGGTGCTCGGCCCCCGGAAATTCCGCTGCCGTTGCCGCCCGGCGTCACGGGGAAAATACACACCAGCAGGACCGGAAACCGGATGGGTGGCGGCCGCCGCGATGTGACATGGATGTCCTAGGCTTTGCCTGCGCCCTCGCCGCCGCAGCCCTTTACCGCAACACCCTCGATGCCGGATTCGTTTACGACGATCGGTGAGTCGAACCTTCCTTGACTTTGATCTACGCACCGCGTCGCCTCAAAGTGCCCGAGCCACCTGTTCGCCCTCCTCCCCTCGCCTCTTCTCGAGAGAAGGTAAACACGCATCCGCGATCTAGTTTCATCTTCTTCTCCCACTCACGCGAAGCATTTGCTACATTTTTCCGAGCTTATTCCATCTGTGATGGGTTGGATTCTGCATATTGCGTTTTTTTTTTTTTTTTTGTCATTTTGTACGGGAAAGGATTTCACGTTCAAATATCTGTAACGCGGAAATAATATCCCCTGTGTGCGTAGGGGTCGAAAGCTCTGCTTGCAACGAAAGAGGAGAGGAATAATAAAAAAAAAAAAGGGGAGGAGCGTACAAGAAAGAGGGAAATCGGGGAAAAACGGGGAAACAAAACACCCTCGCCGGGGGCTTAACGCACGGGCGTCGCTGTTTTGATGGAAAAAACGATACCCTACGCTGAAAGCTTCATTCTCAGATTCATGCTGTTCCTTCGGCTGGAATATCGCCGGCTTTCGTTTCGGGACCTCTTCTCTTCCTCCCTTCTATTTCTTCACTCTATTTCCGGATTTTCGAAAAACAACTGACTGTTGCGCTTGTGTCTTGTTGTTCCCCGCAACCTCGTTTTTCGCTCAGCCCTGCCTGACTTCGTCACGCTCGATTTAACCCCCGCAGAATACTTTCAGCGCACACCGCCGCTTACCTTCTTTTTCTTTCGTACCATCGACCGAACCAACATCCATTCCTCCGAAATTCTTTTATCACACACGGACCGAGTTGGCTTCTGTTTCCGTCTCGCTATAAGCTGGTTTTCGAAACTGAGAATCACCATTTTGCCTCATTTACTGGGCTCTGAAAAAAAGCATTCGGCTCCGTTTGGCGTTAATCCATCGAAAACGAGACCGCGGAAACTTTAATTCTCTGTCAGGTGAGACAAGATCGAGGAAATTTATCTGGCTACAGAATTTGAGGAATGTCGGATTGGATTAACGTCGCAATTTTCTCGCCAACGTATATAACTCGACACGGTCTAAAACGGGAGCTTCGTGCAGGAGAATAACCGGGCAACTTTTTAAGCTAGTTTTTTTTTTTTTTTTATGCGAAGCATCGAGGGTTTTTCTCCTCCCTCCTTGCGTATTACGTCATTCTAACGGAATAGATTATATGCGCAGTTTATCCTCGTCGTCGTCGTCGGCCCCGGCTGCTCGCTCAACTTACTCTTGGTTAAATTTTATCCCGGAAACTTGTTCCCCAGAATGACCCTGCTAAATTGAGGCAAGGCCAAGCCTTCTTTTTTTCAACCCTGCACTCTCTCCTTCTCTTCGCCAGTTTATACCGCAACCCCTAAGAATAATTAACCTAAACGAGATATATTTTCGCACTTTGAACCACCCCGCAGTTTTTCTCAGATGAAAGGGCTTATCGCGAAACCTGCCAGCTGCGACATGTGCGTGCAAGCCCGAGGCGAGCTTTATTTTTATTTCCGAGGAAAAAGAAAAACGCGCGACGCACGTGGCCGGAAGAAACTGATCTAGCAAACTACAGACCTCCGGTCAACTTCTTTAACTGTGATTGATTCGAACGTCGAATTATCGTTTGTACGTACGCGGGTAGTGAAATTTGCTATAGACAAAGATGTTAAACAAGCCACAGACACAAGACTCTAATATATGCACACGTAAACAAGCCACATACAAACGTCTCTAATATGCCTCTTGCGACGAATTCAAATATATACAAAGTCACGGCACACGAAAACCAAAACAAACTTCGGATACAGGTGATTAGAGAAATTAATGACATTGTAGTCAGGACGGCTAGGTGGTCTAGTGGAGTAAGTCTCCGGTAAAGCATCTCTAGATACGAGGTTCGATTCCTGGCTCCGTCGTTAATTTTTCAATTCACCTAAAATATTGGAACTTTGCAGTTCATAGATAGAGAACGTCAACCGTATACAATAATTCGTTATCCATGGAGTGATTTGAACTTTTGTTTCAAACTCCTCTCTGGCACCTGTATTGTGTGTTCGATACAGAGGTCGAAAATTTTCCGCGTGACCTCTGAACTTACCTTCCACACTCATCCAACAGTTCGGTATTCCGACACTCAATAGCTGCACAGGATCGAATTCTCCTGACACGAAATTATTGGATAATGTGTACCCTGAAACTCGGCGTAATTGTTTATGTATTCCATTCGATTACTATCACACGATACGACAAACATAACTGTCTACGAGTCACGACGATCGTTCGACGATAAAGATATCGAGAGAAAAATATACCCGTCAATTTGTCTCCGCACAATGGAACTCAGGGTAAAGTAAAAATTCTTGTTCTTCGCGTGGTGATAAGAAAAAAGGAACTGTTCATGGTCTCGTGCGTAGTTTACGACTTTAGAATTAGTCGTCCCCAGGCAAAAGCATTCGTTGGTAATTGTTACTAATTAATGGGGCTATTAGGCGTATGTCATGACAACACTGAGCGTGGAAAAAGTAGGATTATTTTGAGAGCGTAACGCGAACCTCCGGACCGAGATCAAGGAGACTGAATGGTTGTAACGATTGTAACGATAACTTCGTACAAACGGTATATTTGTCGGAGTTGATTAATCTGGGAAAGTGAGTGCGAAGAAAAAAGAATAAGAGCGAAAGAAAAATTGATATCAATTAAGGTCATGTCGAGGAGTAAGAAAAAGTTTGTTAATAATAGCGGAGGGGAGCTGTGAGTAAAAGTGGGCATTGAAATATCTGTATTCGGAAATGTCTCATTAAAAGTGTAATAAAGAATGAATTATTACGCTTTGGAATATCTCTCATACCCCTTTTAAGAGCTAACAGAATTAGTTTGTACCTCGGTGTTGTATAACTGTGCAATAATAGATTAAATTAACTGTTGATTACCGGCATTGATATTGAGATTGGATCAGGATCCTACCAGCCCTCGCCTCCTGCTCCTGCAGATGCCGCGTCGGGGTGAAAAGAGTTGTTCCATACTGCTCGCGCGATATCGGGTTCAGGGGTTTTTGAATTGCGATAAATTCGGACCCCGTTCCCTCGCTTCGGCTTACGCCTCCCCTTCCGTTCCTCCGAAATGGCGAGTTCAGAACCCTTCTTATCACGGACTATCCTCATCCTTTGTCTGTAAGGTCGCGCCCGGACTATTCAGCAGATTCTTTATCCCGTTTCGCCCCTTACTACGGAAAAATTATCTCTGCACAAATTGAGACGACGCCACGAAGAGCATACAACATTTTTCGGTTTTACATAAATTTATTACAAACCTTCGTTACGCCACCCTCGATTTCAATTTGCATACTTGAATGTTCACAGAGAGAAACAAACATGATCGAAACATTTATCAAACACCTCATAGGTTTTTCCTTCAGGATGCAATCACTTCCCGAACTTTTACCCTCTATTACTTAAAGATCGTTGAATAATTTGTTCAATATACCGCTTAACGTCTACAGTATCCATTCTTAATCATCCGCACGCAGCCTGCACTTGAATAACAACGACAAATTGCCCACGATATCAGCAACTTTCTTGGAAATATGTAATCGACCGAGTCACTTCCTGTTCATGAACCATTCATGACTGGTCAACTATTTCCATTCTCGCCCAAGAGTCAAGTGACTTTTTTTTATAGAATCATTACTTAGAGCCTCATGCTGCTTGTCTTACCGATTTCTGTTTGTTTCTGTGACGAATGATGATCGCATCTTCATCTTCCATCACTTTGACCTCCGTCGTGTGAAGAGGAGAGAAGAGAGAGAGAGAGAGAAAAAAAAACGCTGTGAAGCAAACTTTGAAAGAGCTGGAGAGAAAAGAAGACAATGAATTATTTTCATCCTTCGGAATTAGGTTCTCCCTTTTCCACCGAGTAACGGTAGCTCAAAGCTGGGCAATAAATTCGAGGGATTGAAGTAACAGACTGTTGGTACATCTCCACGTGTGCGCAACGGCACGTGTGGACATTTGTAATTATTACAGACACTCGCGACCGAGAAAGCTTCTCTTTTCTCCTTTCACAGGAGTTGTGACTAGAAGAACGCAGGCATATTGACGTTGGTAAACGCGAACAGCAGGAAATGGTGAAACGCATTATGCATGGGCAATTTTTCATCTCTATATCGACCATCGCACTGTGGCTATGGGCATTTTGCTGCGCTCCAATTCCTCCGCCATCGCTCCGTACTCGGCCCTTTGCACGAGGCAGCGGTATATTATAGTGGCTAACACGCTGGTATAGTGGCCATAATTAAGTCTGGATTATTAACCGAATCCCAGGCATGGCGCCCCCGGTTTTGACCCCTTCTAGCGCCCCTGGTCCTTTATTACCCCGTTTTAACTGATATTGAATATGGCCGAGCGTTCAGGGCGTTTGCCTTCCCGTTTCGAGTAGCTTGTTATGTTTATGCAGGAGGCGAAGTCGGAGCGCAGAAATACAGCATCGCTTCAAAAGGTAGATGAATTAAGCTTTTCACCGACACGGTGCATCTCGACTGTGTGACCTTACTTAGAAGAGCCTGAATTATTCAGTGTTGAAATAAGGCGGCGAGAAATATTCAAAGTGGAATCTATAATTAGAATGGGACGAAGTGATTGCACCTACCTCGTTGATGAGGAAACGTGTAGTTTAGCAAGGAGAATTCTGCGTACAGATCCCGATACCGACATCTGATCGACTCTTTAACCGCATCACAGCTCAGATACAAACCCTTTTTTCAGGTGGAAGTTATCCCCACCCCGATGAAGAGGAAGAAAATTAGGAGGATTTTTTGCGACGGTTAAAAAAGTTAATGTGGGGGATAACACCTACCTGAAAAAAGGTTTGTGTCTGAGCTGTGAAGCTGTTAACGTGTCGGTAAGATGTCGGTATTGGGATCTGTAGGCAGAAATTTTCTTGCTTTACTACTACTAATTAAACGAGTCAGAAGTGGGTGAAATCTCGATACATGCATACATCATCGATCGGTGTAATTGATGTGCACGTGAATCAAGTCCAAATTGCAAATATTATGATCTCATGCAGATTCTGTAGAATCGGTAGAAAACAAAATTTGTCCACGGTTCTAACAATCCTTTTTTACAGTTAAATGTCGTCTGTCATTTAATACATCAGGTTATTCGAGTGTGAGACTACTGCTCAGCTTTCTCCGATTCTGAAGCGTGAAATATCACTTTAGCGGTTGTTGAAAAAACCTCTTCTACTTCAGAGTATTTTTTGCAACAGAACCTTTCCACCCCGGACCTTCAATTTACTCTTTGAATAAAATTTCGGTGAAAAAGGGATACTGCTTCGGAAAAGTTTTGACATTGATTGACCTTGACTGGACTGCGTGGTATTCGTTCGTTTGATCACATTTTTTGTTTTGCATCACTCTTCTTTTACTAAATGTCCAATAAAGGATCATTTCTATTATGTGAATCCACTATATGAATAAAGATATGTCGAGTTTCTGAATTAATGGATAAGGTTTCATTTGATCTCAAGTTCCGTGTCTTGTTTACCAAATTCTCAACTTTTTCCACGCAGTCCAAACACCTTGATCATGCCCTCCCATCGATTCGGAGATGCGATATTAGATTTTAACATTGTATACCCGATACCCGCCGGTTCTAATGGATTCACCGTGTACTCAGCTCGTGAATGGAGTGAATTTTCCTCTACCTTTTCTTCCTCCAAATTCGGATTTCAACCCCCTCGCGTATAAGGTACGCCCTTCTTTAAAAGGCAGGCAGGCAGGCTGAGGCGATCCGAGAGCAAAATGGAGTTGGAGGTAATCGTATGGAAATTGTGAAAGGTTTTGGCAAAGGTCTCTGTATTCGGTAATATTCCGGATGATGTAAATGAAATTTGGAAATACCTTGGCATGCGTTGCGAAGCGGACAGGTTTGAGGCGTCTGCCGCATAGCCAGCCGGAGAAAACGGCGGACCTAAGCAGAAGGAGGAGAAGAAGAAAATTCTTTCGGCTCTTTTATTGTCCGTACTTCGGCCTCTTCCAGTTTACCTAGGCTTGATTAAATACGGCAACCCTCATAGTTGGCATTTCCGACGTTTTCGATACCCCGACGTCAGTCAGTTTTATTAGTTTTCCTCTCCTGGGGACGCAAGTTTCCTTCGTCGTTGGTCCCTGCAGCTCTGTGTTGCGTCTCACATAAAAGTATACAGTAATGAAAACCCGACCCAAGGGACGGGGATTTCTCTTTTTAATCGGCAGTCCCCACGGGTTGTTTTCGAATCGGAACTCTATCACCTATGTAACAAATAAAATACATGAAAAAGATTTCCCCGAGAAAGAGTTCTTCATCCTTGGCTGAGCGCCGTGTCCTTCACCCTAGAACAAATACCGCGTTGTCCATAAGACACATCACGGGGAGGAATAGGAAAAAGTAAAGAAAGAGGGGAAAAACAACAACTACAAACAAAGAAAATTATACTGAAAGTAAAATGCCTTACGGACGGAGTATGCACCGTAAAAAAGGGTAACAGGGATGAGGGAGGAGAGAGGTTTTAAAAAGAAAAAGGCCATATAGGTATGGGGTTCGTCGGGGATTTCGGGTGGTGGTTGTCCGCGGGGGGAAAAGGGCGTGCTTGGAAACACAAAAGATGGCCGTCCCCGAGTTTATGCTCGGATTGTGGCATGGTATATGGTACATGAAAAACTCATATGATATTATATATATGATATATAAGGGACGGTATTTTACTGCGGTATGCTGACTACAATGGGCTAGGAAAAGAATACACGGACGTATTTATTTGCATAGTTTATGCACGGCCTCCCGAAGCGAAGGAGGAATGAAAAAAAGAAACGACAACAAGGAGCGCTAAAAAGATGGGGAATAAAAAAGATAACGGCCTCCGCGACTCAGTTACAACCCTCAAAGATCCACGGGTTCGTCAAAATTCACATAACGTCATTTCATTTCGTTGCTGTCACCTTTGACGAGGTTGCCTGGCCAAGAATCGATATTTTTTATTCATTTTGTTACGAGATAGTCGTACATTGAGTAAGTATCAATCGACATTTTTATTCCTAAGCTACAAAGATCTATTTGATAATACTAAAATGGAAGATACTAAAAATTCTAGATATCGATGTTTCATTTTGCATCGCTGCCAAGTGGTTAAAAATTTCAAAGATTCGTTCGACTTCGCTCTACGCTAGATCATTTTGTCGAAAATATTATTTTCTGAGAAGTCACTGAAAAGTTTCTCTTTCCAATAGTCGATTCAATGTTGCCATCGATTTGTTAAAATCAATATCAATTCAACGTTGTGAGACTTCCAACATAATGAAATAAGGTGTTTAAGTGACTTATAAAATATAACCCTCCGAATAAAACGACCCGTTGTGGAGTGCAATTGGAAGTATTCGTGAAATTTATACATCTTTATATTTTTAGCTTAACGAAAGCTCATGAATGCAATGATTCTTTTAAGAAATTAGCTCGTAATACAATTGACAAAAATTATCGAGGTTCGAAAAACCAGTCTCATTGGAGAAATTAAATTTTGAACATTACTTCACTTCGATTGTAATTCTTGGCTGTACCTGAGATCGGAGGGGCGATCGCTTATTGCCGTAATAAAGTAGTCGATTTTTAAGGTGTCCTTTGTATAAAAGAGAGAGAAGCGTCAATTCACCCTCGGACAAGTCCCCTCGAGCGGTACGTAGAACACACACATGTACACACATAAAATGTGTACAGGTATAAAATACAATAAAATCAACAACAAAATTAAAACCAGAGTTGACAAGGATTGACAATAGAAGAGAGATAAAAGTAGATAAAAATAAATCGAACTGAAATGAGCGATAAATAAAGATAAAACAAATAAATAAATAAATGAAAGAGAGAGAAAGAGAGACATAGGCCGAGGGAGAGCGGCAGAGAGGGTGGTATAAGGATGTTCGAAATTCAGAGGAGATGTTGTATGGAAAGTGGAAGGTTCTATAGGGAGAATAAAGTGGTCCAGAGAGAGGCTGCGGACTGCGGTGCAGAGCGAGTTTATGCGGTGTCCGTTGTACCGTGGGTGTGAATCTTTGCCAAAAAATTTTCGTATTCATTTCGTATCGAGGCGAAAGGGAGCCGAATAGTAACAGTCTGTGACTCGTGACCGTCTGCGGCTTCTCAACCTTCTGAAATTACATCACGCAGTGTCCGATTACCGCGTATACTGCAAAAGTCACGTGATGTATCTTACAGGAAACACGATACAAGCAAAATCATTCGCAACGTGTAATAATAATTCGTATTCGACGAGAAATGGTCGAGTATAGATAGCAAAGAAATTGAGAAATAAAACGGAGGAGGTGCGATTTCTGGAAGACTCGTTCGACTGTGCGTGATTTAATAAGTTTGCCTGAAAAATTTCACTTTGAATGGCAAACGTTGAACGTCTTCTATCCTTCTCACGTGCTTGAGACGTTATCACGTCTGCAGTCCGCATTAAATGGCACAGCGGGGAGCGGAAATTTCTTTAATTATCAATTAAGGGGTCGCCGTGCGCCGGGGACACGTCGTGCCCTACGATGTTCATCCTCCGGGAGGCCTGGAAACCCGTCCCTCATCACCGCCCGAAGGGAATGAAAATCCCGAAAAAAGCGAAGCGTCGACGATCGAAAACGGAATTCGTTACGTCGCGAGGGGAGCAATGTTTAAAAAATTCATGCATTCCCACCCGTTGCGTCATTCCGAGTGAAGGGTCAGATATGTACTTGGACTACGATTGTGTCACGGTGAAATTGCGGCAATTGAATACAATATGCTCGTGGACGTCTAGGAGACGTTTATTCGGTATAATGTGCCGGACGAAACGTTTTAGTCGTTAGTCACGCTGCCAGCCCCGACGTCAAGTAAAACTCTGTCAATTGGCGGGTCAATTTTTCAACTCATCAAACGACCTACGTGAAACGGACGCCTTGCTGGTGGAATTGTTATTCGTATCTCCCTTCGTCGATATGTAAGAAAGAAAGAAGGAGAAATAATAACGGAGTTTACTGGTGATTGAATTTCCAAACTCTCGTGAAAATTACACAAGACTTTGTAAATGATGTTCACTATGAGTTTTGCAAAATCTTTCGATGTCGCTGTGAAACGTTATTGTGTCTTGTATGTACCAATAATGTACCATATCCTGAAGAATTTTGATGAATTCCCTGGAATCTCGCAGGATTTTGGGCAATCCCGTGTGTATAAGCACAATGAAGTCTGAGATGTAGGTGGGTATATGAAATTTCTGAAATATCTTGGATCGTTCGAAGTTTCGAAATCTGGGTATGAAATTTTTCGAAGTGATGAACCTTTTTTAGAAAATTATTCAGGCACGGGTTTCGACGCTAGTTTATTACGTATTGAACAAATTTCAGATTCCGCGGGTATTGGATTCGACGAGCTTTTCTTTGCTCTCTTCAAAACTATTCACGCGTCTGATCGATATAATTAAAGTTCGAACCGGTTAGGAGGCAAACTTGGATGAAAAAAATGTGCGCAAGTATTTGTTGATCCGTTTTGTACAGAAAAATTTGCGTATGAGCCACGCGTCCGGCAGTCACACTGTAAAAAATTAAATTTTGACACCGACAGAGGCCTGAGAACGAGGAAAAAGCAACTCGACGTCTCGGTGCGTGACGGCGTGTCGTTCGTCCTTTCATTTCGTTGTTCTGGGATGATCACCAGCGGTTTTGGTCAATTAGTTTAATTTCCTACTCCGACGACCGCGACGATAAACGTAATGAAATAATCGTTTTTGCGGTATCTACTAGCGGTCGGCAGGATCACGTCACGCAAGGTTGGATTAAGTTGGTTCTGTGCCGGCTGCGCGGGACGCGATTCGATTACTATTTAATGGAAAACAAATCAACTTGATTGGATCTCTCCAGGCTGCTGCCATGATCGAGAGTGATTCGCAAATACACCATTACGAAATAACTCCTCCCGCCCCTCCCCCCTCCCGCAACTCTCTCTCTCTCTCTCTCCCGCTACTCTCTTCCTTCGTGCTTCTGGCCATTTATCATTTCGATTCTCCCACCCGTGTGATCGTGTATACAAATTCACCAAATTACTCTTCATCACTCCGAGATCATCCAGCACCGTTCAACCCGAAATAAACGCTGGTTCTCATTTTTAATTCAGCGTCTTATCTCTCGCTCATTTTGCCCCGCAAGCTTCTAGCTGTAACTTCCGCACTTCGTTATACGATGAAACAAATGATAATTGTTCTCCTCATCTCTTCTTCAAAGTCATCGTTAACTGATATGTAAAATTATTTTAGGCTGTAATTTTTCACATTCTAATCGTAACTGCCGATCCTCGCTCGTGAAAGTATGAAGTCAAATTTTGTGTACCGGCCGCGGTGAATTCACTCGGGTTTTCTCACTACAAGTAATACTTGGCGTGTCGTATAAGACTCGGAACGGTGAGTTGTAATGAATAATTAATTGAAATACGTCCGATAAGCCAGAAAATAATAAGGTCGGGATAAGTTAAACGACGGGCAGTCGAAGGGTGCGGACTCTCGGGTTAACTTTTATCGCCGAAAACTTTTCCCTCAGTCGTTAACGCGTATTATATCTATATATACGTTGCATAACTTTGGACACCAAACACAGGCTTGAGCCAAGTTTTGGTAGACGCACCATTTGCGGTCATGAAAAATAATTTAACCGCCATTTCATCTGGATTCGTATAATTTCGTGCCTTGATATTTTCCGTCAAATCACGCCTACAGCCTAGTTGCAATTTTGGAATAAATTCTCCAATTAATTTTTCTCTGTCTTAATTACGCTGATTAGCAAAGTCGGGCATCGCCCTTGTATCCTTATTCAAGTCCCAGAACGTAAAAATGCACTTATTTGTGCCCCGATGATCATTTCTTGCACCGTCGCGGAAACAATTACTTTACGCACTGAACACGGATAAAAGAAAAGAACTGCCCGCGTAAAGCATACCCAGTATTACGTAAAATAATTCACTCGGAAGCTTCAAACCATGTCTCGCAAAGCCACTAAATATTTACATAATTCTCCCGGGGATTCGGGCAATGAATTCACTTCGCCTCCGCCTCCCCCTCAAATCCTCAATTCTCGATCAACCTCGAGTTTCCCACGTCCTCCCCTCGTGTCTTTGAGGCTCACTCGATCGTACCGCCGCCGTCCTATTTCCACACTTTGTGTCCGTTCGTCCATGGCGCTTCTCTTCTAGCCGCGGACGCAAAGCTCCGGCACTTAAATTCGCTCGCCACTTGGGAACCTAGTCGGTCGTTCTAAAAGGCAAATATTTAATGGTTTCCACCGAGCGGGTGTTCTCATGCCTCGGTACTGCGGTAGTTGAGCCGCACCTGAGACGGGAAATTTCTCTTTTTTACTAAATTTATTTCGAACCGTGTTTCAGACGCCCCCGAAGAAATAAAAAGACAGATTTACCATCCGTGCAAAAAAACTCTTTGCACACATCTACGTATGGGGCATTCCACGTCAAATTAGCAGCCCGTGTACCTTACCACCTTTGATTCTGATTCTTTTTTGGTATGATGTTTTTACCAACCCGAAAGTGTCTCGGGAATTTTTTCAGATTTTTTTCCAGCCATTGGTGAAATTTATACAAAATTGCAAAACCGGTTACGAAAACGGCATATTTAAAAATCTTAGAAAATTTACACTGTTTCTATGATTCAAAATGTGATTTTTGAACGAAACATGATAATGGCATATCAATACTTACTATTTTTTTCTCATGTTTTTTTTCTTTTTCATCTTTTATATGCCCCGATCTAAATATATTGCAGGATCACATTATTTTCATGACTCTGTGATCTGTTTAGATTGCGGAATAGAAAAATAAAACTCCAAACGGAAAGACTAAAAACTTACGAAAAAATTGTAAATATGGAGATCTCATTATCGTGTGATACTTTTAAATCTGATTTAAAATCATAGACTCTGTGTGAATTTTTTCAGATTTGAAAGAACGGAGTTTTTCGCAATTGGTTTACGATTCGATTCAAATTTCACCGGTGGCTAAAGAAAAATTCAAAAAAAGTTACGAGACCTTTTTGGGTCGGTATGATCCTAATACTAGAAAATTATTAAGATCGTACAGTTTTTCTTTGCAGCTCAGAATCAGTCCAGCGCCTAAGTTTCCAGGATATTGTTATTTTTTTTACTTCTCGTCGAACTCTGTTGTTGTTGTTGTTCTTTCTTTTTTTTTTTTCCTTCTACTTACTTATCTCCGTTTTTAATCTGTCGAAGAGCTTCACACGTAACGAGAAATCGCGCAGTCCCGACTCTCTCTTCTCATCTCAGCCTTGTTTCGCTCTTCATTCCTCCGTATTCCTTCAAGCTCTTCTCGTTCGTTTCGCCTCGGCGTGTACCTCTTGAAGATTGCAGCAAAGTGCACTCCCGTACAAGTACGGATAAGTGCACTCTTTTCCTAGATTGGAACGATCTGGGTTAACGATATTTTCATATAACGTAGAGCCGTGTACCTTTGACCGTTGTATAATAAGTCTCCATTTTTTCCCCCTTTCTTTCTTCCTGATTAAACCACGCGAACGCCTTAAACCGATCAAAGTTATCGTTACATCGCGATCCCGTGTCGGCGAGATAAAATTTCACCTTCTCGGTTGAATTTTCACAAAATTCCGGATAATTTGTTATGCCGGTAACGAGTGAGCGAACGATTGAATGGGTGAATGTAAATTAAGTTTGCGAAAATTATCGCGTGACTTGGTCTCTTAAATAGTTAAACGAATATTCAGAGGGGTTACTATAGGTGCTCGTACTCAGGTGTGAATTCGGCAAGAATTACTCATAATCGCTGGCTATTCAAGAGTTTTTTCAAAGTCACCCAAGGTTTATTTAAACTATACAACGATGTCATTATTTCAAGTCTAGCAGCGTAGGTGAACCGAAGAATGTAAGAATTTTAGAATCACGAGCAGCCGGATTATCGATAAAAAATATCGAGAATACCTTGGCACAAATCTTATCGCCTAAATCCAGGGTCGCACGGAAATTAATCCCGTGTTGTAAAAGACTCGACTCGAGTGAGTCTTTCCTTAAAGGGTGGATGTCTTCCTTAATTTCCCATCTCTTCTAGTGCCAGGAGTATATAATGTATAATATATATGTATATAGATCCGGAGCGTAAACACATTCACTGTCAACTTTGGTTAAACTTGGGCCCTAACACAGCTCCGAGGGTTTCGTTGCCCGGTTCCTCAGGTTTGGCTAGATCGGTCGAGAGACGCTGCAAGCTCGGGAACGCGGCTGACGCTGTATAGAATCGCGTCGTCGCGACGCCCCGGCGTCCGTAGGCGTTGAAGCGAAACGGGAAATCCTTGAATAAACGGTTTTTCCCCGATGAACGAGGCTTAGCGAGGAGCTTATCTACCGACTACGCAGATGCAGGAAACAAAGGAGAGATATGCCGCCACCCGCTCTGCACCAAAAGTCCGGGGAAAGAAATCTTCTTCGCGAATATAATTCCCTTCAAACTCGAAAGTCCCTCCCGCGAAAACTTTGGACATTCGGGCCAAACTCTAATTATTATTTCAAAAGATATTCCGGAAAATGAATAACATTTCTCATGCCGTTGATATTATAATTATTATTTTTCCTTCTCATTCTTTCACTCCCTCTCTTCGGTACGTTTGATAATTGCTTTTCTTCACCCGCCCAAGTACCCTCGATTTAACAACTTTGGGGTGTTCAACTCGAATCGTCAAATTGTCACTGGAATCTAAATTGTCAGGACATTTAACATCAAAAAAGGAATCCTTGGCAAGTCGAATCGGATTCATTCGAAATTCGGTTCTCTACGGAATTGAAATTCATCCCGATCTCCACGTCCTGAGCTTGCGGAGTAATTTTCTTGCGATAATCACCGATCGACATTGTTCCATTACCAATGTCTGCAGTGCATAACTTGCTCGAAACACACTGTTACGTGTCAGGTAAACATATGATACACCGCTGACCATAAACAATAAATCGTTGTACGTCGCTTAAAGTCCGCAGATATAATTGGCTCAATATGTGTCATTTGAAGTGAAACCGTATCCAATTACGTTGAACGAATTAACAGAGAATCGCTAATATACTCGTATGGATCAGCATAGGACTGTAGAGGGTTGAATGAGACACATAAGCTGCTCAACTCGTACGACACACCTACGCATAGTTGAATGCATAATCGTTGCGGTTACACGTACAGTTGATACGTAATTCGAGGAGCTTTCAGGGGATTATACATCTTCTCATCATTCGCGTAATAATTGTGTCGGCGGCACAGCTCTCAGGTTTCATCTTCCGCACTTCAAAGGAATTCATGTATAGTTCATACACGTATGAGCGTCAATTTCGCAAAGATTTGTGTCTCGTAGACACCTTAACCGCAAATCTGCGATCCCGGCCACTTTGTCAGATAAACTGTTCGCTCAGGCTAACGACGACCGGAGAACTGTTCGACGAGACCGAATGTTAATTTCCCATTTCCTGCGTTTATTTTTTCTACCCGGTGCGGTTCAATCAGTAAGCGAGCCGAGTTTAACGGTATGAAGTATGTATATATGTATAAAGAAGCTGCATATTTTCCTACGCTCGGACTGTGGAAGTTATGTTAACACTCAACCCTATCGCGTGGTCGTTTGTAAACGAGGGGCCGGTTTACGAGCTGAAATAAGGTGGCCTGCGCGCTACGTAAGACGGCATAACCGTAACACATAAGCCGACGTAACCAGACATAACGTTGCAACAATGCTATCTCCATCGCTTATCGTAAACTCGCGCGTTACAGCAAAGAAGCCCCCTTTCTCTTTCGCCCCTTCCCCCACCCCACCTATTTTCTACCCGCCCCCGACGGCCATATGAAATCGATAAGCTCGCCGGACGAAAGCTCCGTTTGCCAGCTGTGGGTGTTATCAAGGGCAAAAAAATAAGTCGAGGCTAGTCCTGAACGCGTGGGCTATTGTCCTCGCTAAGGACCTCGTATATATGTATATGTATACGTGTGTATGTGAGTAAGTATGTATGTATGAGGTCCTTTATATTGACACTTTCTTTCGGGGGCTTGCCTCTGACCTAAATGATTGTTGCCACTATTGTGCCGGGTTCCTTTTTTTACCAGGGTACAAAGCGAGGGCTCGACGACGAGGCGTATGGCGGAAATTCCCGTAGATGATGAAAGATGGCCAAGACCTCCAGGTTGCACTTCTCTAATTTTATTCGGTGAAGGAGATCGTTCTTTTTCAATGTTATACATGTATGCTTACCGAAAGCGATTCGCGATTTTGTAGAAATTCGGGTAGCTTGAATATGCAGGGTAGTGAATATATACAAAGATTTTAGCGAGATTATTGTCTTCGCGATCGAGTTCTATATATGTGCAGGAGCAGCCCTTTTCGTTTCGACGAAAGTTCAATTATCGTTGATATGCCAATTCAATCGACCTCTCGCAGAAAGGTCGGTTTCCTTTTATTACGCCAGAACCCCTCCAAGGGACGTTGCAATTTTCATCCAGCACCCCGGCTGATCGGGACCGATAACTATAAAATTATTTAATTGATCGTAACTCGGTTTTATCACGGGCGTTGCGTTCAAGGGCCGGGAGCACACTCCTGCTGCTGGGGTGTCACTGAATTGTTGGAAAGTTTGAATTTAGCGGATAGCGATAAACAGATGGCGGAGACCAAGGAGACGCTGCAGAGCATATAAACGCGGCTGAAGCGTGACTCAAAGTTACCGACGAAAAAACGTCGACGAAGGGAAGTGGAAGAATATCGGATTATAGAAACTGCAAACTCCTTCGGCGTCAGCTCATTATGCGAGTATCGTAATAATTCTAGAAAGCTCTTGCCGTTATCTGGTCAATTTTCGATTAACTTGGAGGGTGAAGTGAGGATTATGCCAATTAAAAAGACAATCGTAAAACGACGCCGAGTAATTAGAACCATTTGTATATTCGTTGAACCCCGTCTTTGCTGCATCGTTAATTCGATATTTCGATCTTGACGGCACCGTCGGATCCTCGTAAAAAAAAAACTCATCGACGGGATGTCTTTTCCGCTAACAAGCATCGCAAGGTGGAATTTCCGCGCAGCCAGAGCCGCAAGAGCGGTGAAAGGCGCCTTTTTTCACGCATATCTATCAGCTGCGCTCAATTACGTGCACGCATCTCGAACTTGAAAGGGATGCGAAATCCTGCAGGTTGCGTGCAGACGGGCAAAAGACTGTTACTCACTTCCGGACGGAAGTCGTCTTGACTCCACTTTATATACTCGAGGAGTGAACCCGGGTGTATATAAGTCGGTTTTCTGCCGTGTTAAACGATCACGCGCAGCCAAAGTTTCGCCCTGACTTACGGCCGGCGTAACTGAAACGAAATGCTCCGTAGAAAACAACAAGAAGGAGAGAGTGTGAGAGAAAGAGTGTGTGTGTGTGTGTGAGAGAGAGAGAGAGAGAGAGCTGCTCTCCCCTTATTCCATTTTCGTAAGCCCGTGTGAAAGGAAAAATACAGGTAGAATCATATCTCTGTGTAAATGGGTTGGGAAACAGGAGCTGTGATACTGCTGGATTGGATAACTTTTCAGACGTGTTTGAGACCCCGGCGCCGCTCTTTTGTCACTTTAATTTACGCCATTAAGGAGGCAGGGGGACTTGGCTAAAGTGTCTTTGAAATTTTAAGCTCCCTCCTTTCCAACCTTTACTTTTCTCTCTCTCTCTCTCTCTCTCTTTCTCTCTCTCCAATTCTGTATGAATGACAGGAGTAAAACACTTGTAAATAAATGTCGCCGGCAGTGTTAGGCGAATTGGTTTTCGAAACTTCGGGGTGAAACTTCCGGAAAAAAATCAGGAAATCTGGCGTTATTGTATCACCAAAGATGACGTATACAACCCGCTTGTCTAATGCCCATCGCTGTAATCATCCCTGAAGGTAGCGGAGAGAGAGAAAATTACTTTTTTCCATCCTCTTTCCTCTCCGAAATCTGGTAAACGCCAGAAAGAGGGAGAGGATGCGAGGGTTGAAAAAGTTACGCGAATTGGTATAGAGAAAGTTGCCGAAGTATAACGCGAAGGAGACTTTGAGAGCTGCGACTAAACGACAAGACGGCAATTTCTGCAGAGAATCCTTCGAATATTCATACATATGTATTTATAGATATACGTATACACAGAATTCGGATGAAGCCGTAAAAGAAAATCCTTCAATTCTCCGGACCTTCTTTTCTTCTTCTCTCCCTATTCTTCGTCTCCCTTTTTCTCCTCCTTATTCCGCCCCAGAGTCACGGGGCGATCTTTTTCATATCGAATATTGCGTTATTTGCATACTTTCTTGGGGCGGCAAGCCGTGCGGGGAGGGACTAAAGATGGGAAAATATACGCAATTCTCTTCGCTTTCTTCTGAAAATATTCAAACAATGCAATATGAATCGCTCGTTTCGCTACGAGCCGCCAGCTCCGCTGTTCCGACTCTGAGAACGACTCGGGCGGGTGATCGGAGCCGTTGCATTCTACTTCGCCTTATTTCTCGCGAAACAACTATCAAGAATTGTTGCAGCTCCCTTTGAGATCGCGCGAGCACTCGAGGATCCTTTATGAAAACAATTAATAACCGCCCAACTCCTCCAGCCGCTATCCCTCGCCGCCCTTTTTAAATGCCTGGGAAGGTGAAACTATCCCAGAAAATGAAAAACCGATGCGTTTCATATCCCAGTTGCATCGGCTCACCCGGGGATTATAATAAGTATAACGCAATTACCAGTGGAAACACCTGCGGAATGCATCTCAAACTCGATCCGCTAGATGCGAAAGTTGGATTACTTCGATTGTTCAATTCCTTTGACTTCAGTTTCATATCCTGAAACTTTTGAAATAACGAGCTCTCAAACCTCTTATACAAGACTTCTCTTTCTGGGCACGTGGAACTTTATACTTCTCTGTCAATTGACCCAATTCTCAGTTCATTGTTCACCCGGTTTCGTGACGTTATCGAGGTTCTTGATCTTTGAGAAACGGAACGATGGGTTCAAGTTTCACCCTTGCGATTTTTAAATCAGAGTAACGAAACTTAGTTAAAACACAAATCAAAGAGCGAAGCTTGTCGTTGTCAATCGATCAGATTTCGTCTCTTTTAACTGGTAAAATCTGAGAGTCCCTTAGCGGATGCACTTGAACTTTTATCCGCCTCGTTATACATACGAGACGCTTGAAACGACGGAGCGATACTTGCAGAACGGTTCTGCAAACGGCAGAGTTGACAGTCGGTAAATTGCTCGGAAGTAATGCGGAGGGAATTGTTTGTAATGAGGATGAACACAGCGGCTTTGTGAACGGTGTGTTGAAACCGGAGAGCTCTCGTGAATTCGGCGTTCCCGCATATGGTGCATCGAGGAGTTCCGTAACCAGCCGCTAACCGGATGTTGTTGGCGCAATCAACCGAGCAAGTCGTTACGTACTTACCAATCCCTTGGTATTCGAGGGATGAAGAATTGGATTTTGGAGGGGGAAAACGGTCAGCGAACCGTCCTCGGCGATAACTCGGTCTTTCAATTCAAGTTCCGAATGTTCTCCTGACCGCGTCGTGACAATACACGCAGAGTTTGCGATGGGGGAGCGGCAGGATGCGATTAGGAACCACAGCTTTGAACAGGATTCAGGGAATTTGGCTGGCCTGCTAGGACTTCGAGTCGATCGCTCGGAACAAACCGCCAAAGTAGTGGACAGAGTGACGGTGGAGATCTGAGCTTTGAAGAGGATGCAGACGAGGGTAGCGTTAATCTTGAATTCCCCGGGAATTACTGTCGTCGGAAGCTCTCTTCCAGATGGACAAACACGCGACTGTCCGATGCCGCTTGGCGACTGCGATACGAGCCAACCTCTGCAGCCCGGAATTGTTCCAACTCCAGGAATCGTCTCCGCCACAGCTCGGTGCTTAGCGTCATTTCAAAGCTCCCATCATCCGCCCTTTCCAACAATCCATACTTCATCTCGACTTGAGAGGAGATCTCACTCAGAAGAATAGCCGCGCTTCAGAGACTCGGGAGAACCATCGCCACGTTTAAATTTACACCCCGAAGGTGCGTTACGCTCTGGTTATCGACTTGCCTCTTATCATTGCCACTCCCTCACCGATTCATTCTCTCTTCAGCCTTGTCCCCTATTCGTAAGATGTCGGGAATTTGTATCCTGCGCGCGTACAAAAGCGTAAAACGATTGCGGACGGTGGGTTGTGTATCGATATTCTGTCTTAAAATGTTGTCTCCCAAGGATCAGAAAATGAGTGGGGTTGACACTTTTCGCTCCGACAGTGTTTCACTCTGTGTTCGTTCCTCCAGAAAATTCTCTGCGAAGTAGTACTTAAATTGTCGTTTCAGACGATCCGAGAGTCAACTAGTTCCGTCTTTCTTGTTAGCTTGTCTTGCTCTTCGTCTTCGCATACCACTCGATAGATCTTTCCAGGATATTCTGAACGTTTTACAAACTGCAGCAAAGGTGTGTGAAATTGATTGTTGAAATCTTCACTCGCGAGTAGATGTGGTCGAAATTTGACTCGCGTTTTTCTCTCTACCGTGACTTCCGTCAGTCAATTAGGTACACTTTAAACGAGTAATGCGTAACGCTTTAACAAGACTCCGTCATTGAGTCGTTTCCTCGAGCAATTTCACCCCTTCAACATTCCCACTTTTACGCTGAAGAACTCTTCACAAGTTGCTGTACAAACCTTTACAGTGCTTTTGAGCTGTACGAATGCTTGTAACGAAATCGATAGTATATCCAGCAGTTACTCGCAGTAAACATGATACGGTTTCCTTTTAACGAATTCACGCAGCCAGTAGGTTTTTCAACTTCAAAATAAGTGCAGTCTACGATTGCTGTGTACGAGTTGGTACAGCTCACATTTTCAAGCACACGAAGTACCGGGTGTTATAAATTCACAATCGTCACGAAAACGAAAAATGCGAATGATGGAAGAAAGAATAAAATAAAAATAAAAATAAAATACGTGACAAATGCTCGTCAGACTATACTTGACACTCGAGTCTCTCGAACATTACGGCTGCTGTACCCGGGCTGCGTATTACATTCGAATTTGCATCGGAGACGTCGAGCTCCGGTTGGATATCTATAAGCGTTATGCAGCATCGAGATTTGAGCTTGCTGCATCGCGTCATGGATTAATAATATAATCAGCGAGGGATGGCAATTAGAGGCGACGTCACGTCGACAGGTCCCTCCTCTTTCCTCCGGCGCGCCTGGCCGCGTCGTTTCGCCGGGCCCCGCGGGGGCGAAGATAATTAAACCCCTCCCCCAAACGTGGCTTGGAGTAACGGAATTACCATCTCAGTTACCTGCATGTTACCGGAGGCGTCGCTGTAGACCGTTGCTGTTCCTACACGTAGGTACAAGGGTGTCGGTTGAATCGGGGCGACGAGGACACGCGAGAGACAACCTTAATAATGCAGGAGTAAGGCCAAGACGGTGACTGCGTCGGTGATGGAAAACGGGGTCGCCTTGCAGCTGCAGGTTTTTGGTGCCCCCCGATGTGTTTTAACCACCCACCCACTGTTCGACTTGCGACACACGTTCACCCCTCTCGCCTCTCTTGCGCTGCTATTTTACTCCAGCTGCCGGATGAAATTTAAATGAGAGACGGGGAGCGACTTCGCTGTAAAACTTCTTGCGCTCCTCCTTGCGCCGCTCTATCTTTGGGAAGATATTCCAAGTTGTATATAATCTTTGGATATTATCTAGGAGCTTAATTTTAATGATAAATCAGGAGTTCGGCAGTGTCTGATTCCTCCTTTCGTTATCTTTACGAAGACGTTACGAGTAGGCTGCTGGTCATCAAAGAGAAGAGAATGAGTCTGCTTTAGTTGAAACTCGTTTTCAGCTCATGGGAAGTATTTATTGATCCTGTACATTGGCAGTAATATTGGGCAGTTGCCGTATGGACGATCCGCACTATCTGCTGTTCCTCCAGCGCTGGTGCCACTGCTGGAAATTGTTACACTACGGTTACGAGGTAATAATGCAGATTAATTGGTATAGCGTTGCACAAGGATTACGATAGGGAGTGTACAGCTACACGACAATAGGGCAGTTTGCTCTTCGTTACCTAAATGCAAATACAGCCCTAATAGAAAATTAATATTGCGTGTATTATCGTCGGGGTAATCAGAGCTTCGCGACCGATAATATCGATAATGGAAACTACAGGCTCTGAAAAGGCAGGATATTGTACACCGTACAATATACATAGTAACATGCAAAGTCAAAACAATACCACAGCTGTCACTCCGTTGTCTGTATCCACAATCACAAAATGTATTGTAACGTGTCTTAGGAAGCATGCCACTGTGTGCAATAATGATAAAACGGCTCTAGGTTTGTAAAACGCGAACATTGATCTCGATCGGAGAGAATCATGCAGATTAAGTTTAAACCTTTAACTACAAAAAACGGTAGAGAATCACGCGGTGTCTTCACATGACTACGGATTTGCTTAGAGAGGGTATGGACAGAACTGAGGAAGTGGCACCGGATCGAGGAAGATTTCGTTCGCAATACTTTTGGTTAAGATGACTAACCTCCGGGTATAAACCGTTAAAGACACGGAGAACTTTTTATCGTGTCAGTCTGGGAAGATGAGGAGAGATAGGAAGGCCGAAAGCGACCCTCACCCTTCTTCGAAATCCATTCATCTTCGGCGAGAAAAAAAGGTGGATCGTTCTGGTTTCAAGCAAGCCAACCAGCTGGATATTCCAAAATGCTTGGTTATTGTTTTCACGGTGAATACGGGCCCCGATTTCACTGTATTATTCCTCCTTAAGTCACGGGGAGATGAAATGGCTTCAGCCGCTCGACTTGTCAGCCTCACCAATCATCCCCCTTTCGCGATGCGATTCAGGGCGGGAAAAGCGATTCAATGGATTCACGTGCATCGGGAATCGCCGCTTTCCATGCCCCGATGCTTTCGAGTGCAGTATGCGTTATTTACAGTTTCCTCTTTACGAGCCATCTCCCGCTTTCTGGAAGCTCAACCTTTTTGCCTCTTTAGAAGAAAACTGAACGAGATCGTGACGGAGCTGAGAAGTAACGCCGCGTGGGACGCAAGGGGTTGGATGAAACTCAAGGGAGGGTGGCAGTGGGCGCCATCTTATTATTTTCATTCCCTAACACTCGGCAAATATTTGCATAATAGTACACACCCTCAGAGGATTCGTGAAAATCTTCCCTTGCGATCCTTGGCCGTTCTTTCTCCGCAGCTCCGTCACCTTCTCTTCTACTTTTTCTGCCTCAAATTATTTCGTTACAACCACCGACGCGACGTCCCGTTCCTTTAATCACGATTTCGCTGTACGTTTTATATCCAACAAACGAAATTCCGCTTCAGAGAATGACGCGTGGCTCTCAGAATGAGATGAATTCTGAGCTGGTATGAGAAGTTCGCTGTTTATTCAAATTTAAACTTCATCGTACGGGTAAAAATGTCGGTAATTTCATTTTCGACCCGCCTTGTTTACGGCGTGTCAACGTTTTGAGAGTAAAATTGTATCAGAGCTAGATAAAGCAGGATATCCGAATCTTGAGGGATTAAAGTTTGAATCTAACGGAAAAAATATCAACGACACGAGTACAACTGAATCGGATGACCGCACATTATTGGTTGGTTAAAGCGTTGCCTGCCTTTCCAATCAGGCGTAAACACTGTGGTAGTTGAAATGAAATTATACCACAGATAGAAGATTTCAGTACCATAATTCTGGATCTTTTATAACTGAAAATAAGCCGTTATTCAAATTTCAGTTACGCCCGCCTCGTTTTATCGCAGTTGACAGAATACTCTAATCGAATTATCATATCTTCGGCAATTCGATCATTCAAATCCATTTTTTCAAAAAAATACTCACTCATCGATCGTTTTAACAGAACACCGGTTTCCCAGTTTGAAGCTGGTAGCTAATTACCACACCTCAACTTTAGGCAATCTCACGAAGTCATTATTGCGTCTGATGTTAGACGCGTAATACACCGGCTGAGATCGAATAGATGAACCAACGCATCACGCAGTAGACAAACAATTTACCCGTTTGTAAGGTGATATCAACCGACTGCCTACATCGCATGCGGTTCATCGATCGGTCGAAATTGACATTCCGAAGCACCTCAAGGTGTGCTGACTTAAAGCTCTTTTACCGTCACGAAGATCCGTCACGAAGATTCGTATCGAATTTCGCACCGCTATGCAGAGTCATATATTTTTGATCGCCAATCGAAAAATACCAACCTTCGAATATTCCTAAATTTTTCGCCTCGCGTCCTCTCTGTATATATCACTATACCTGCACATATTTCCTCCATCCAGTCAATCTCGGGGTTACTATCATCACCGGTCGTTTGTAGGTTTCGGTCACATGTCTGGAGATTTTGGGGCCCTTCGCAGGAAATATTGCTCGTTCGCCAAACGCACCGTGCTGCGCAGCCCGGAAGTTGATACTATTACGTGGTATCGTGATTTGAACCTTCACGGTGTGTTTTGCTACGACGTTTGGCACTCTTGAAGCTTCGTTTTGGGTGCGCCTTATTAACGTGTCACGTCGAAAGAAAAAGAGACGACACGAAGATGGGCACATATGGATGTTGGTGAATATAACCATTTGACTTGACACCGTCTGAAAGACAGACCCTATGGCTCAGGCTGGCTCTGCGCGGTACGTTGTAACAAATGACGCGACGTCAGGAGAGAAATGCCGGCAGAAAATGGCAGAAACTCTTCCGGTGAGAGAGATTTCCACTCGGAAAGACTACCCTCTTTTTTTCATATTCGCGGGACCATAATCTCCGTAAATCATTTCTGTCCGTTGGTAATTCTGCAAGACTTATAGTAACCCTGCCCCCGCGCCTCGCTGGCTTCTCCACTCTGCAAAATGTGATATTTTCGGTAGATTTTTTTCAAATTTGCGTCGGCACTCTAAATGGGCCGCTCAAATGACGATGAAACACTTCTGGCACTAGATATACCGCCATTATTCACCCTGGAGAGAGAATATTGGGCGAATCTCGGACAAAGGAGAATGATCGCATTAGTTGGAGGGATTGAGAATGACGATATGTGCTTGTGTGCATAATTGTAATTACCCTTTTGTCCGATCGTCATTGTCAGAGTGGCGAATAGGCGCTTGGGTCTGAATATGATGTTCGTCCCTTTCAATAAACCTGCAAGGGGGCAACTTTTGTTGCTAATTTACCGTAACTAACCACGCCGGAAAGTGGTTCCTGGTTAAGCCCCTTTATTCTACTCCCGTTCATACATAGAAAGCAGCTTAAACTTCGGCGGTAAAGTCGACCCGAATTACGGCAAACCGGTCGAGTGAAGGACCATTTCGAGTGAAGAGGGTGGGTCCCGCATTGTTTGCTCCGCCTGGATTGGTCCTTTCGATGGGACAAAGATCGAATACTCTTTAAAGAGTCAACTTCACAGGGTCAAAAAGACTTCCCGGGCACCTTGTGACTGGAGAAAGACGTTGCGAAGGAGATAATTTCATACGAATTCACCTTCAAAGCTGCAGGCTCAACTATATTATTATCGCCTCTGCACGGTGCGAATTCCCAGACAGAGTCTACCGGAATATCTCCAGTCGCTGTCGTACAGACGTTTCCTTACTGCCGTTTACTTGATACTGAACTCGAATCAACTTGACTCGGAAGCAGAGACTCATTAAACAGTTGGGAAGGTATTCGCATGGCTTCTCACTATAATTCTCAACTTTACGGAATTTCGAGTACTCGAGTTCCGCAGTGCTCATGCTCCGCTTCACCCCCTCCCACTGATTGAGTTTCTCTAAGAGAAAACCCTTAGGGGAACGTAGTTAAAGCAACTGTGTACCCAGTATCGCATTATGAACAGGTAAACTAAATTGCATCGTATCATAAATTCTTGAACGAACTGGGACTGATCGTCGAATGGACGTCCTTAAATAGTGCATCCTCACATATCAATTCGTGATGGACCACTCATCGACTCGCTTCTTTTCGCCGAATCAAACACACGAATAAATTCATTCCAGTCTTTAATAGCCGTGCTCAGTGTCAAAGACTGGACAACAATTTGACCCGAGGGTGAGAGTCAGCCGGGTTAGGGATGGATTAACAGGTCAGTAAGTGGGCTCGATCGATGCCGGGAAATCGAGTCGAAACCCATCGTGCCGAGTGAGGTATGGACTAGGCGCTCGGGTCTCGAAGGAGAAGTATCAAACTGATTGTGAGACTGAAATGTAAACGGGGTCTAAATTCTGGTATCTTGTTTGGTCATCCCCCATTTCCATTCCATTAACCGGTTGAATATTCACAGGTCCTTCGGTATATATTCACTCCTCGGGCATGGAGGGACTATACCACCCATTAGAGTTCAGTTGTACGACCTGGCGGGGGCAAGAACCAACCTCCGAATGTAGATCCGTCTTCCTATCGCTGTTTCCACCTAACGTAACTCACTGCCGAACCCTGGAGCCTGACAATGAGTTAACCTTAGACGACCTTAGCTAACCCAGTTCCGTACGGGAGGTCCGACCTCGCCTCCTGTTGGTGCTGCGGATACCTAACGCGACGTCGAAGGTTTCTCTGTGCAGCTCTATTGCTCGATCTGAATGCTGACGAAGATGTTTGGTCGCCGTCGCTCGGGATGCAGCGAATTGACAATGCTCCCTTTTACCCTTATCCAGCTGATGCAAATGCAAAGCGAATTCACTCGCTGCTGACCGCGGATCCTCAACCAAACCAACATGGCTGCCCTTAAAGATATGCAAATTTGTAAAATTTGGTACGAACGGCGAGTTTGAGCCGGGTAAAAGGGCGTATCCGAGGCTTCGTTGTTCACCAGTTTCCTTCTGTTTGGTCCTTTCTTCTTGGTCGTGGTCGTACAGACATACCAGTACCGTCTCTCTGTACCTTTATACGTGTACAACGAACGTCTCTTTTACTTTGCGTATACATCCACCCGCTACTTTATTATCCAGGACAAATTAAAACTTGGCCAAGACATTCACGCACGCACATGAAAATGTACGAACGTTATCCACAGGCCGTAAAGTACCCGGACCATAAAGTTTCCGCATTTAAGTAACCCTGGTGTCTTCCTCATTTGGGCTTAAAACTCGTTGCCAAACATTATTCAAGGCTTATCGTTCTCCTCTTTTATTCTCTCACCAAAGTATAATTGATATCACTGACCCAACTTATCCGCCGAGAAGAAACTTTGATCTCAAGAACAGAATTTACCACCGAATTAACGCCGAGTTGGCGAAATGACGGTAGGCAGACCGGCGATAATTTGATTGCTGGAAATCGTTGGGTCGCCAAAACGGTGCAATGGTTTACTCAGGTCGGCAACATCTCCCCAAAGGCGACCATCCAAGCTGCTGTTGATAGTAACTCGATACTTCTTAGAGCCGGGCCCGGCTTTCAAGATGTCAGAGAAAGGTCTAAGCAAGCTTTATCAAGTTCACCGGTAGTTATACGGGTTTCACCACTGTATATTAGCGGCTTACAATGCGGCTGCGCGACAGCCCACGACTTGAGAGAAATTGCAATTAGGGAAAGGTAAAGGGTGCGGCAACCCTTAATGCTCAGTGTTCCCCGTCTATTCTGACCTTGAGACGTGGGCGTGCTTTTGTCCGTGAAAAATCGCGACTTTTGTTGTCTGCGGTATTAGGTAAGTGGTGATATATCGTAAACGAACTGTGGAGTTGCAGGTGGGATTTTGCGATTGAATGCGGGAGCTTGAAAACCCATTTTCCGGGTGACTCGATCTCTGTGCGTAGGTAATAAACAATAGGCAAACACGGTCGGTACACATGTAGCCGCGCGTGCATGGGGTGGAAATGTTTTAACGAAAATTGTTTGAACAGCGAGGGAATAATGCCCGGAACAAACGCGCGTACGATCATTAAGCCCGCATGAAACACGACGATGATGTTTAAATGATTAAAAACTGGAAATGGCGTTCGCGGTGATAATTTTTCCACGCTACGTAGGCGAAACGCCCGCGACATCGCCCGCACGATCGTTACAACGTCACGAGTTTCGCAATGTTTTCTCGTTATTAACTCATTTCCCGGTTCGCCGGCACAGAGAGCGGCAACAACGGCTATACAACCTCTGCCCGTGTATATCGCAATCACTGAATATGATTTAAGCTTCGCAATATAAAAATATTATACACACACGCAGATGGTGCCGTAGATTCATGCTATTGCGTTTTTATCGTCGGTGTAATTTGTTTTTTTTTTTTTTTTTGTTTTTTTTTTTTTGTTTTTTTCCTTCACTGTTCCGAATTTTTTTCGCAGCTTTTCGCAGGGTTGAAACTGAAAATTTATTTCTTATTGCATTAGGAAATTATAGTCGTAAGGTCGATTTTGCATGCATGCGTATTGTATATTTATACGAGAAGAAAGTTTTCTCCGAGCGGGAAAAACGCCCGAAGCTCTAACGTTTCACCGTTTTTATATATAATGCTTCGGGAAAACGTAGCTCGATGAAAGAAAAAAAAAAAAAAAAAAAGACTGAAAGCTTCCAGCAAAAAGTTTTTCGCGTTCGTCTTATATTCCCCGCTGTGGTTAACTCAAACGCTGATTTCCTGGGGTAATTTTTTGTCCTATTCCCTTGCCGCAGCGCGGCTGGAAAACCGGATGTCCAAAGAATTCTTTCGCTTTCGTCGTTATTCAACTTGACTCACGCGTCTAAACAGTTCTGTCGTATTTTTGCATTATACATGCCTATAAGCGGCGAAGAAGTGATAATTCACCTTTTTACGGGGTGAATTGTCGACCTAGTTTTGCGGGAAAACATCTTTTCAGGAACTGCAGGCCTCGAGCAGTGCTGAGAATAATAACTCAGCACAGTTTTCAAGTGATCACACACTCGTGACTTCCTGAAAAGGTCCTCGCGACGTCACACATGCAATTTTATACGAGTTCCGCGAGATTTCTTACAATAATAAGCTTTCAAGTGGTCCGAAATCATGTGCTTTGCGAGTTTTGTGGGAATGACACACGGTTACGCATGCGTGAGACGATGATTGCCTTTTCAGGAAATCGGTATAAATTTGATTCTAAAATAACACGACTGTCGAAAGTAAATGACAGATCCAAATCACGCTAATCGAGAACTGAAAGATCTGGCAAGTGATCACACGATCTGGCTGCATGCGTTTGTCGGTGGTGAATATCGAAATGTTTCTAGATATGCGTGAATGCGGTATCTAAATCGGCTGTCTGGGGTTTCGATGCGGAGAAACGGGGCGGCGCACGTCGAGCCCGCATTGATTATTATACTTGAGGTGTCTACTTCGGATTTCGGTGAAATTCCCCGCAGGCTAGCGTCGCGACGCCCGTGACGCATTCGATTCGTCGTAATACCTACCCACCACCCCAACAGACTGCGAATATATCCACCGATGTCAGCTGTGTGTAACCTGCGAAGTGTTGGATGTCAATGTAGCTGAAATACGACCGACAAGCTTGCGGCAGTTTCGGAAAATCATTAGCGAAATCTCACCGAAGTCTGGTGAAAGCGTCTTCGTTACTTCAATTCTATTTCCTTTCTTTCTTTCGCCCCGTTGGTGATAAATCTACTTCAGCATATTTTTTACTCTTTCTTATGTTTTCCATACTGGGTAACGGAAAATTTTTACTTTGAATTTGAAAACTGACCTCCATCTCCGACGCAGCGTTACGTTTCTGCGAAAGGTTTCACGTTTGGGAATTTATGGGAGCGCGGAAATCAGAAGCTGGAAATACGAAAATGGAGGTTTTGAATCCTTCCATTCTAAACGAACTTTTTGGCATAATTATTTCCACGCTTGGTTTGATTCCTGCGAAATGAACTGTCGAGTGGATGCGTGCACGCCTCATTTTTGTAGGTCATTATAGGTATGCCTTATATAACCTCAGAGTAATTCTGAACAAAGGAGTGAACAACGAAACTTCTCTGTGACTCCGCGAAGTTCATGTGACCAGCTCAGGAGAGTTAAGCTTTGCAGGGATCCCTTTATGAGCAACTTCTAGGTGTGTTCCAGCTGAGAGTTTCTAGTGGTTTCTTAGCCGCGAAATCTGGGCGTTGTTTACACCCGGACCACAAAATTCAACGACCCGAAATGTGTGGTAATCTTTGCTAATTGGCAGTAGCGAAAAATCATTGTTACCGTGTCAACGAAGATCGGAAATCCTAGTCGACCAATTAGCGTTCTTCGATCTCTGGGAATACGAGCGATAAAACGACAATGAATATGTGTTTGATTTGCGTAAATGTGGCTGCAAAACGTTCCTGCAATCGTCAACTGCGATATTAAAACGGTAAATAATAATGCGGAGGGAAACCAGTTACTTTGCAATTACGGGGAGAGGGGGAGTAGATTGGCCACGGTTGATCCTACCGACGATTGCACAGTAATTTTCAGTGCGGCGATATATGTGCGTACATTTGTAACAAGCGACAGAAGTGCGCCAATTATTATCGGCAAATTAAAATTGGAATCGAATTTTGGCGTGCGTGTGCGCGTGCAAACCTGTAAATAAATTACGTACACGAAGCATGTGAAGCTCGATAGACTCGACAGGGCTGCACGAGCGAATACTTTTCGCCCCTTGGACAGAGTTCGCAATATTGAAAGTTCGCGTTTACCTCGAAACAGGCAAATCAATTTTCCAATCGGAACCCCAGTTCCCTCTAATATTCAATTTTTAATCAAAAGTTCATTAGGGTCGGTGATCGGGTATTTCGAACGTATCGATGGCAAGTTTATCGCTACAAAAGCCCCGCGGATTCCATCATCCCCGGCGTTATTTCCGTCGACCGTTAACCTAATAACGATATTAAACATGAAATTGAATGCAGAAACGATCCGATCGCGCGCTTTCCTAATCCCTACGGGTTATTCAAATCCACTCTTTGAGTGCAGCGCCATCCTGCGCTTTCAATCTGTATCCCGGGACACGCAAAGGATCCTTTCGGAATAACGAAGCTCGATTCAATTTCCGAAGGGCTCACATTACGCCCTTGATCTTCAGGTGTAGAGCCCCAATTTACTCGCGCAATAAAACCAGCCAGTCAGAGAAGACGTGCAGCAGCTGCTGCAGCGACTGGAAGAGTGGAATTCTCCACGATTCGGTGCAGTTTCTTAACTTCTTCTCCGTATTCTTCGCCTTCGTTTTCTTCTTTTTCTCTCCCCGTCAGCTAGGCACTTTTGTCGTAACAGCCCGCAACTCGGAAAGTACATAATTGGACTCCTTCTGTTCTGCATTCGCCTACTCGCGTGTTGCGAAAATTTTCCATCTAGTTTCGCATCCGCGGCATGCGAAACACCCCCAAGAATATCGCTACGATTCTGTTTATTAAACCTGTGAAATATTCGGACAAGTCTCTCGCCCTGAGTGGCCATATTGGACCGGCTGTTTCTGAGTGGTTGCCACGTGCCGACCAGCTGCTGGAAAAATAAAGGCTTATATAGAACCTTTGCGACTGTCTAATATCCGACGAGTTACGGTGCATGCAGAGCTCCTTTGCGATTATACTAGTTTTTTTTTTTTTTTACTTCTCTCTCTCTCAACGCATTTCTTAGCATATGCGAAAGTTTTCTCCCACGGATATAATATTTTTCTCTACCCTGTGTATAATATCGTGACAGGTGAGACCGTTGAGACTGTCGGGCGGGTGTAACTGTTACTTCGGAATTTTAACTTGAAGATTTCCTCACTTTTCCATTCGCTCAACTATCTCGTGATTATAGCTGACGTATAGAAACGAGATTATCTTGTGAATAATTGATTCAAAGCTCCACCCTGTGGCGCAGAGGGCTTCGCAACTTTCCTTTTTCGTATACACCAACAACTTCGGGGGCTCGTGAATGAAAATCATGATAACAATCTCGTCTTTATTGACGGTTCTAATCAATAATTCAAGCGCTGGGTGAAGCTCGATTCGAAGGAGGGCATGGGTGACGACACCCCGCTTTTTACGTATTCAAGTAATTGCCTATAACTTTAAGGATGAAACGACTACTGCAGTTCAAAAGTCGTGATGAAATGTACCTTCGATGAATCAATGATTCAACGTTTTCAAATTTTGGTTTACAGCGTCTGAAATTTGATTCACCGTTATATTCTGTATTCCACCACTCGATTGGTGTGCGAATTTAAATTTGTCAACATCGAATATTCATGACCATGTAATTTTACGTGCCTCGTACCAACGCTCGGAGAATCCGCGGTATATAAAATCCGAGGTAAGGAAAATTGGCGACAAATCATCGAAAATCGCAATCGCGTGTTCAATTTCACCGGGAGAATGTCTGGGACTTTTCCTTCAATCTAAAAAAGTTGTATACCTTTGGCAGAAAAAAGGCATAAGAGGAAAGAAAAATAAAATAGCCTTCTACATCAAGACGGTGGGTTGTTTCAGAAGAACTATAAGAGAAAGCTCATTAGGTTTTGAAAAGTCGAGTAAGGCTAAGTTGCGTTATGTTCTTCTAAACATACATTCAGCCCAAGTATGCAGAGCTTCGTCATTAGAGTGAATTTAAAGTTGTAAGTCGCTTCCGCAGCCTCTCACTCTACAAAATTCAAAAGCTTCAAGTGTGCCGTTTAAGAGTAAAACTTTCAGCTTTTTCAGGTCGCGATCCTTAAACCGGCAACTCGTCGTCATGGCGTCCTGAGAGCTTTAGGCGGTGTACGCAATCATTTTGATCGCTATCATGGTCTGCGGCAAACCGTCGCTTAACCTCCCCGACTCTTTTCCGGGTCGACTCGACCAGCGTCATCATCCCTTACGTGCACACTTAGATACAGGCGAACCCGGGCTACAAACTCGGGAACATTTATCCGAGCTTTTGGAAGCCCGGGTGCCCATAAGTGCGGGACGAAGAATGCAAAATGTCGGTTATAGTCTGCAGAGCTTTGTCGAAGCTTTTGAGGCTGGGTTAACACGCCGTGTTTCGCAACGAATAGGAGAGTTTAGGGGAAAAAGGAAAAAAAAAAGAAAAAATTGAACCAACGAAAGAATAGAGAAGGGTGAAAATCCACGGGGTCGCGGTCTAAAGGGTGGCTCGACGCGTACACCCGCGCTTCCGGTGAATGCATGAATATAGATGGCGTTGAATTTGTATCTGGCGACAGAATAAGGCGAGCCCCGCACTCTCCGGCATCCTTGTATTTGTGTTACACTCCTGTTTCCACTAGTATAGCACCGGAGCTACCATTTCGCCGTCTCTCTCGACGAGTTCCCGTCACACCGCGTAGCTCTATGAAGAGAAAGAGACTGTAGCGCAGGGTGTAACCGTCATGCTGCGCCGACGACGTCGCGTCGCGTCGTTGCCCAGAAGATATTTGTATACGCGTTGAACTCCGGTAACAGGTAGAGACGCGGATGCCTCGCCGCATCCCGGAGTGCTCGGGGAGCATGGGAATCCATTGTTGTGTCCCGAAGTTCGCGTCAAGAAAATGAAGATCCTCCTTTTCCCTTCTCCTCGCCTCCGTGCAGCTACGTCTTTCCATATTTCTCGTATTTCCGCAGGCTGCCGCAACGTTGCGGAGAAAACGCGAAGCCAAGCCGTGCCGGGTCTTCAACCCTTCACGCTGATAGCCGACGTCATCTACGTTTGAAAATTCAATCTCCAACGAATTTTCTCGAATCACTCCTGTATTGGATTGCGGCTAACGCGTTTCCCGCTCCACTTTTGCGTTTTTCGCAAAATAGATTCGTCCTATTCGGATTTATACGTCTCCATATTTCATCCCTCTGAGCTTTGACGTGTCTATCGGACGACACCATCTGGTGCTCGAAAATACGGCGTATAAAGGTCGTTGAACTTAATCACGAGACTATAGTTTTCATCTCGATTTTCTTACCGAAATTAAACTTGAAACACGGAACAAAATTGAAACTGCGTAATATCGAAACGTTACGAATTGTTAGGAAAAATATTTCCTTACTTATATCTACTTGATACACGGACTTGCAGGATTTGCCGAATGGCAGAGAATATCGAGAAGTTGACAGATCGGCTCATTTTACAGAATTCCGCGGCTTTGATCAAGCTCAAAGTGTCGCCGAGTTTTTTTATAAGGAATTTTACTTCAGATCCGACATTTATACCGGTCAAAGTAAATATGATAAAGGAGACGGCAACTTATCGTTTCTCATTGGTTGTATAAGTGTGCGTTGAACTTTGACTCGGTCTTTGCACCTTCGATCAGGAGTAGGTCGTTAAAATTTTTCAACGAACCAAGGTTTCCCTTTTCACGGTATTATACTTCATTTTTCCTCACGTCAGCCTGGCATGGATAATTAGAGATAACTAGAACTCTTGTGACTTAATTGGAACAAAAATGCTCCGAGGGCGAGCTGGAAGTACTCTTTGGTGAAAGAACCTCGTTTATTTTTCTCCAATTTACTTTATCACGTACGAAACTTGAGCTGATCCCCAACGATTTTACACATTCCTGCACACGAATAGAACGATAAGAATTTGGAATGGATACGTTTTTTTTTTTATCGTTCGTGAATATTATCATCGTTGTCGTCATTATCGTCATTAAATGCAGATTTGTAAGTCGATGAATCGTCGATTCGTCAAAGATAATTTGTCAAACGGGCAGCAAAGGTAAAAGCCCTAGTCTCTGAAATGAGAGAAAGCAGCGAGAAGCATAAGTTATATGCAGCATTATACGTATGCATAACAGACGAATACAGACTCATATACCTGTGTATAAGGACATCATAAGGAGTTCATCTTTTCTCAGTTCAGTTTTAATAAGCAAAGTTTCTACGACGTAACCAGTTCCAAGATCAATATTAGAAGGCTCCACAATCCGGGGACGTTTGACCTCGGCTTTTGCAGCAAATTACAGCAAAGAACGAAGAGTCTGATAATTCTGAGAGAGCGTAAATCTTGAAAATCACGGAGGAAAATTCATGAGATAATCGAGATTCCACCGAATCGTCGAATTCGTTCTTGTTCCGGAAATAGAAGTTACATGTACCGGGGGAAAAATAAGGAAGGGCATGGATCCGGGGATGATATCTTGATATCGCGGGGCGAAAGAGCAAAAGGCCCTGGAGCAGGGCGCGATACCGTAGCCCTAAACTTCGTATCATGGGTCTTCCACGGGCTGACGCCTCCCTATGAAGTGCTAATGCCTACTAGCTTAAATCACTGTCGTCTCAGCGTCTCCAACCCCATCCAGGTGGTTGTGCGGTTGCTCGAGGGGCTTCCCTTCTTCTTTTGCGGTTGGAACTTTTCCCTGTGTGTGTCTGTGAGAGAGCGTGCACGTACGTTAGAATGGGAGATAGGAATCTTGCCGCGTGTGCCTCTCGATCTACGCAGATCCAACCTTTGTATCCTATTGTGCTGAACTCTGCTGAGGTTAGCAAATTGCGAAACGTGACACACGGCGAAGTGAAACTGCTTAACATCAGTCCCCAAACTTCACTGATCGCTTTGCTTCACTCATGCTCACACGTTGATTTGGCCAAAAACAAGGTTCCGGATTTTGTCACTGAGAATAGCAATTTTTATCTTCCACTTTGAATGATTCTACCTGGTAATTGATGAGATCCGAAATACGATAGTGAATACAAATTTTCATCTTTTTTAATCTGCCCCATTACCAGCCGGTTTTTTTTGAGGCTTTTCCCGCCGAACTAAAGGAATTTGGATCCGAGATATGGTTACGGCAGAGAAATCTGTTTTATCTTCCGAGAAAAGGAAAGAAAAATCTCCTTTCCGCACTGCCGTACAAAATTTTCGGGGTCTTAGATGTATAGAATAGAAGTTTGAGATAGCATGGCAACAATTGGTCTATCGGTAACCAGGTTGCCTTAATGATGGGTGGCCTATATTTGTTCGTAACGGCGGAGGCGTCGCGACGTCGAGGAGGAGGTATTGCGTTCGATATGTTCTGTAAATACCGCGGGGTGGTTTGTCGAACCTTAATTATCTCGAGAGGGTCATCTTCTTCCTCTCCGCCTCGATTTGATGCTATATCTTTTTTTCCTCGCTTCTTCCTCATGACCTGCACAACGCGGAGAGAGCTACAACCGCTTGCGTTGAGTTTTGCAATTACCGGAAGCGAGAGTATCTCGGACTTTTGTTATTATAAGAAGAAATCGAAGTTCACCAAAGGGAAAATGAATTTTCCATCGATACGCACTGAGCCGCGACGCGCACGTTCATCTGGAATTGAGATCAACTTTACGATCGGCGAGCGTTATCTCAATACTCATACATTTCTCTGTCGGTAGATATATGCATGTGTATTATACAACGGAAGGGGCAGATTGCGGGTTCTTCGCCATGGGTGGAGAGCAGGGGAGGCCGCGTGGGTATCCGTTCGCCTCTATACGCCGTATTTGCATATGATAAACGAGGATCACCTCTTGCATCTCTAAAAGGTAGCGCGGCGTCCTTTTGCAGCGCCGAAGGGGGGGTAGGCATACAGCAAGAAGCGGAAGTTACCGATGAAAAATGACGCCGAATGGCTCGTACGACAATACCAACCAAGAGAGCCATATATATCCGTGTATACGTACCCTGCACCCCCGCCCATCCCCTCCTCCTCTTCGTCATGCTCTCTATTCCCCTCTCCATACGCGAGTCTCGAATCTCTTATACACGGGTAAAAATCCACCCCGGTCGAAGGGTGGATGCCGCTTTGAAAAAGAGGGCGTATTACTTCGGGATAGGAGATCTAATTTATCTCCGGCTCCTCGCGACTTACTCTACGAAAATGGGTTAGCTTTTTAACTGCAGCTGCAAGGTATTCACAAATTTTTCGTATATGTAACACAATTCAACCTCGAGGGTAGAAAGCTTACTAGATGAAGCGTAAGAAAAGAAATCCATCCTTCAATAACGATTTGTGTATGATCATCGCTTTCGGCTTTCAATTTCACTCTGTCAGTTTCTCCGAGCTTGATGCGTGATTCGGATATCTGCCTTCGCGGTGTCTAATTACCGAAGCTCTTCCGATTATCGATTCGCCAAATATTCATTTTATCTCTCATATGTTTTACCTATTTTGTCCTGACTTTATTCTTACGCATCTAAAATCTCAGCTGACGATCTTACTGAAAACTTCTCGGGAATGCAAATTAAATTAGTGAAAGGGAAATTCGGGAAAGTTAATGCTTATTATAAGTTGATTTGTGAATTGCCTCATTTTCAAGATTTTTCGAGTACTTCGTGCTTTTATAAAGGAAAAGACATGTTTTGATTATTACCGGCGGATGGTGAGTCTGCAGACAAATTCAAAATCGTATTATTTTCCATTAAAAATTTATTATATAATTTTTTCTACGTTTTCGAGTTTGTTTTCAACCCCGCTATCGGCCGATCACAATCAAAATACTTGGTCCCATTCCTAAACCACGAAGTACTAAAAAAATCTCGAAAACG
This sequence comes from Neodiprion lecontei, assembly GCF_021901455.1. Classification (NCBI taxonomy): domain Eukaryota; kingdom Metazoa; phylum Arthropoda; class Insecta; order Hymenoptera; family Diprionidae; genus Neodiprion; species Neodiprion lecontei. The sequence goes on from NC_060262.1 coordinate 36,756,033, forward strand.
GCGCAATTCACAAACCAACCCATATCAGCATTATCTTTCCCCCTCGAAATCCTCCAGGTTTTGTACAAAACTTGTTTTGTCATCTCTTCTAGTTTAATTCGAAATATTGGCCTGTGGCGATTTAAAAAAAAAAAACCACCCCGTACGAGCTTAAAAAAGTTCAGCTTCCTTTCTGTCCTTGTGACGGAAAATCGAAGCCTCGCAGCAAAGTAAATTAATACCGCAGTGATATTCGCAAATTGAATATCATCAACACTTTATCCGTCAATTGTTATTTATTAGATTCACTTATTTATTATCGACATTTTCGCAAAAACCACGGGATTTTGGGTGACGTTGAGAACGAGGGGGAGGCTTCGCTAATTCAAAGCGTACCTTGGCTTTTTCCGACTCCGCTTTGTGTCTCGGAGGATCGGAGTTATAAGCTCCGAATGAATATTTAGGCCGTGCTTTTGTCGCGTAATCGACGTAGCGGGTATAAACGTGCTGCGAATTTGTAAGGGGATATCGCAATTCGCGGGTACGAGGTGGGCGAAGGCAGACTGCCGGCTGGTTTCGCGTGCAACGCGTCTCTAACGGCGTAGCCCGAATCAATCGGAGTGACTCGCGAATTAGATCGGATCGTCCCAACCCTGTAGAGGAGAAATCTCCACCCCCGAAGCCCGGGAACATCTCGGAAACACGTTTTCACTATTCGCACGGGATTCGAGCTCCGGCGCGGCTAATAAACAAATTGGTATTCTCCTTTCGCCCGGCCCTCTCGCCAGCTGAAATATATCGACAAAGTCGATTCGGGCACCCTGTGCGGATATTAATTTTCCCTGGATTTACTTATTTCGCTGCGGAGCGAAGTCGCAGGATTTGAAAAATGTACACTACACTAGCTTTCACGACCTTATATACGTACATCTTAATAAGTCGATCAAGTCGCAAGTCTTTCACATTTTCAGAGTTTTTCAATATCACATATATATATATATATATACTACAGAGATTCAATTTCCGATAGAAAAGAATGAATTTAAAATGATGCGAGGTAATAATTTTTGACATTTTTCGTTTTTTTTTTCATTTTTTTCTTTCTTTTTCGAAACACGTACCCTGGGGGCATCTTTTCACAATACATTTCACCCGCACGAGCAGTTATGTACAGCTATACATACTATATTTCTGTTTAATGCTCGGGAGGAAAAATGTGTTCGGTATTATATATTTAATATTCAATTCACATTTTATCTTTCGTTATAATTTATATGTATTTTTTTTTTATTTTATATCGTCTCCTTTTCTCCTCTTTTTCTCTTTACTTTCATTACGTGTGCCTCGGCCCGGCCGTCTCCCCATCCCTCCTTTCTCATTCCTCTCTGTCTCTCTCTCTCTCTCTCTCTCTCTCTCTCTCTCTCTCTCTCTCTCTCTCTCTCTCTCTCTCTCTCTCTCTCTCTCTCTCTCGCTCTCTCTCTCTCTCTCTCTCTCTCTCTCGATTTTCCCGCACCCTTCTATCGCTGCGGCAGCTTTTCATAACGGCCGCCGGGTTTCAAGGGAGGCTGGGAGAATTTGTTGGAAAAAGCTCTTTATACATGCACGTGTTTTTTCAACGGCTCTCACACCGACAACGGCGCAGCCCGTATCCCTTCGAAGCTTCTGCCTGCAAGCTTCGTCCGATCGCCGGCGTACAAGTCCTGACTTATCCGTATAGAGATGAGAGCTATAGGATCTTTCCCTGCAGGATATTCCTACACGTCGTTAAATCGTCCTCCTCACCTGGACACCTCGTCGACCCCCACAGCTATTGCCGTCAGATTTCCCCGTTGACGTCCTGCTGGGGTATATCGGATGGGCAGGCCATTACCGTCGCGACCATTAGTAACGGGAGATCATCTCCGCCTCGCGGAACATCGTGAAACTCGATATTATCGATGATCGCAATCGAGCAATGCAACGCAACGCAACGCAACGCAACGTAACGTAACGCAGCCGAGAGGTAATCATCCCAGTTGTATCTAGACGTAGGGAATTTTTCTCGACCAATATTTTCAGATGCTTTTTGCGGTTTCTTGTATCGTTTCCTTTTTTTTTTCACTTTCCGCTCCTCTATTTTCAGAGAAGAAAGGAAATTATTCTAATCACCCCGAAAATTAAATTTTGAGTTTTCACTAGATCTCGACGTTTCAAGGTCTAGGAAATCACCCCCCCCCCCCCCCCCCCCCCCCCACCATTTTCGGACGGACTTCTGTGGGTTTCTATGTGTGTACCTACATATGTATGTGATCAATTTCTTTGTCCGAAGATATCTCGAGAACGAGTTACCGGACGTCAATAATTTTGGTCTCAATCGACACGGCTTTCGTAATTTCAGAACTGATCAGATTTTGGTGTTGAGCGGTTCGGTATGTTTTCAGTTACCTAAATAATAAGATTCCAAAACATGAAATAAAAATTATGATATCTTGAGAATGGATGAATGGATTTGAAAATTGGTAACGTAATGTTTTTTGGGTCACCGATAACGAACCCAAGGTCAAACTTCCAAAATTTATAATCATGGATCCACTATACTGGTTCGAAATGGAAAATATCGTCATATTTTTATATAGTGTAGTTTGCGAGAGTTTTAAAAGCATCAATCACGAATCTGCATTTGCAGTTCGAAATTCGAATTGGATATTGTTCTTCTTTTTCTCTATAAACTCGGAATCTGCAGAGTGAGAACGGAAAGTTCAAGGGCTGGCTCATGGCCGGTCCAAGCCAGTTTTTTTTTTTTTTTAACAATCTACCAGATATTAGTACGAATAAATAGTTGAGAGACTAATTACTCAAAGACAATAAATAAAAATTTGTTTATAAAACCCTAGTCCGCTCGACTGTTATTTTGGTCACTTTTTTTCTAGTAATCTATTATCGTATTTTATGTAAATTGTGCTAAACGGTTGTGGTCTATGACACGGCTAAATTGTACGAAGAATGTAAAAATGAGGGAAAAAAGTTGAGGGGAATAGAGTCTAGTTGATGAAGCAGGCTCAATACCACCCCTTTAAATTCTATCACTCTCTCTCTCTTTCTCTCGCTCTCTCATCGTTTCCCTCGGGCTCGCCGCCCCCTGATTGGTCTAGTGGAGCTATTCGGTGAGTTGGCAGTGGGTGATGGACTCGGTCACATCCGATAATCAGCTGCCAATCACCCGTTATTCACCAATAATGGGAAGGCGTTTCTATATATCGAAACCGCCGTCGGATAGACGTATAACACATGTACTTGTCGTGAACGTGTATACGAGTGAGAATCGCGTGTACGGAATAATGACACAAAAGCCGGGAATGTGGGTGAAGGCAGCCGATTGTCTACGGCGAATGCCGCGCGTCTCACAGCGCCCATATCTTTGGGGGAATGCAGGATAAATGACGGGGCGTACACAGATAACGGTACTATCGATGTCACTCCCATTGTCCCGGTTACTTTGCCCGCCCGATGCGAGGGTGAGAGGCTGCTAGAGACGCGGACCCGTTTTCCCCGAGCTTTAACCCCGGTTCTTCCTTACACTTTAACGGTTCACGGTGCGGGTAGAAATGACGCTGCATTTTTTCCTGCTTCCACGTCGTCGGATCGAAGGTGCAGCTCAATGATTAGAATGCTTTAAGCTCTCCGTTTTTACGGGACGAAGCATGCCATGGCGCGACATGGCGTAGTGCAGGTCGATTCTCTTTTTATCAGGTCACTGAGCTGGTCTCGAGAGAAGGTGAAGCCGTAACTCGTACACTATAATTTCTTCTGCATCATATCCTCCCTGCGCAGGTGTATCTATTCTCTGAATTAAACGAACGTATTTTTTTTTGTTTCAGGTAAGCAATAATCGACTTTTTACCGAGGTCATCGTCAGCCCGAGTGCTTCGTGTATCTCGACTCGCGTCCACGCTTCTACCTGTAAATAAGAATTTCAAAATCTCAGAAAATCATTCCCGTCACTCAGGTGAGTACAAAGCTAAAAGATGCCCGGGTGTAAGGAGCGAAGGGATTTATCCTACACCCTGATCCGTTTTGGGAATGAAGAAATCGAACTTCCGTTGTATCGCAGGACGTTGAAAGCTCGTGTGTTCCGATCCGATAATTGATGAATCAGGAGTCGGAATCACCCGAGAAAAATGAAGCGAGACCCGCTGGGCTACCAATCGTTCGATTTTATTAAAACGTCCCGCATCCACCTGCAACGCGAACTCACAATCCCTTAACTCGATTAATCGGCTATAATCATTCGCTGGAAATACTCGATAAGAAGACACGCGATTGCGGTTCGTATCCAAGCCAGGCGTGCATATACGGCTCATGGATTGATCGACAAAGCTCGGGGGCTTTAATCACTAATTTCTGAGCCTACCGCAGGCGGACGGCATAGAGTGGCGAGGTAAAACAGACGAGAAGTCTCCGCTAGTTGACGTCTTAATCCACCTTGTCCGCCGGTGTCCGAATTGATCCGTTCCGTTGATTCCCGCCGGAATCGAAGCTCCGCTCGTCTCTTATATTTCGCTTCAACCGATCATCGTCTGTGCAGATCCCACCTCGGATCGGATTTCCCCTTTTTATTTCCCTGCACACTCGTGCAACGGCATATTATTATTCCTCGCTACTACCGCGATATGAGGATGTATGCCAACGGTTTGTTATGCGAATAACAGGGCGCAGCGGCGAGGCGCTTGTTTGCGACGTCGAGTGCCTCTGGACGAGTCGAGAGGCTACTTGGGCCGGTCCATTGTCCCAGCATCCCTTCTGGTCCAGTTCTCCACCGCCACTCTCTCCGTACGGACCATTGCATAGGGGATGGGATTGTGCGGGCTGCGCCACTATTCGCCTCGCAGCTTTCGACCGCGCTTATACGGTTTATTCGCGAAGCAGCAGACCCAGGGGTATACGGGGTTATATGTCCGGACAATGAGAGAGATAGAGAAAAGGAATCGGATCTCCGGTTCAATCCGAGCTCGTTGAAGCCCGGCTGAATATTGCCACTTGTACTGCACTCGCAGGATTATTATTATTATCATCATCATCATTATTACTATTATTGTTATTTTAATTATATTTCCGAAAAGTCGAACAAGGGCTTTTTCGGTCTAAGAATTGCTAGTAAGGGATATATTTAGGATGGGGGATGAAATGTCGAAGCGAATACAGAGGTACAAGGAAAAGGAAAAAAAATTACAGAAGAAGAAGAGAACGGGGTGAATCGAAGCGCGAGTGTGGAATCGCGGATCGTTTCGTTGAAGGGGATTTCCGGGGTTCTGGTTAAGGCAACAAGCTGATGGTATTGAGCCCGCAGGGGGCTGCGAGCGTTGTTTTGTTTGTGTTCCCAGACACGTTGTCGCTTACCGGGGCGCCCCTGCACCACCACCGACTACGAGGAGAACCCCGGAGCGTCCCTCTTTTCCCGTTTATGTATTTTACCCTGCCACATTCTCTACAAAGTTTCCCGGCAAAAGGAGCAACGGGAACCAACATCCAACCTTAGAACTCGGATGTGAAACGGAGTAGCGCGCTAGCGCACGTTAAACCACCAAAGTCGAAATTCTCCATCTTGCGCATATGCGATCGCAGAAAAATTCAGTTTTTACTCTTGATCGAGCGAATCCCAATATTAGTATTTCATGATACCAGGTCTTCCGGAATGAGAAAACTCTTCGTCACGTCGTTCAACCGGTCGAATCCAGTCCAAAGTCATGATGACTCAAATTGGTTCACGATCTGTAGGCATGTTTATTTATTATTATTATTATTTTTTGTCGTAGTAAAATTAGCAAAATTTCCCTTCGCCCGAAACCGGTAGGTGCTTGTAATTTTTAATTCGCCCAAGTAACCAAAAGCGAACTGCGGTAACTTGAGGCTCGTTTTATGCAAAAATTGGAAGCGAGTGATACTCGAAGATTTGTTCTCCCTATCTCCGTGGGCGTTGCCTCGATATTCAGTCCTGGGGGACATAGGAAAGGACAATCCTGCTGTATCGTTGGGCAAGGGGCGTCGGGCTCACGTACCCGAGGGAACGTGCCAAAGGTATATTTTAATATTCAATTACGCTTTCGTGCAGGGCGGTTATCCGCAGGTGTACATCTAGATCGCTGTGTGAGATAGTCGGGCGTCGTGTTGGGTGCCCCGTGACTTGATAAATATATGTCTCTCTGCGTCCGTGTCTGTAATGCGCACTTTCTATTGTATTTCTGTATACAACACGTACACACGCAACAACGTACATATCGCAGAAAGCGGGAGGAACGACGAAGGCCTCTGTATTACCTCCGCTTGGCTAAATTCCCTCAAGATTGGCTCGAGTCCGTAAATCGAATGATTTCGTTACCCTAGTCAATACGCATCGCGGCTCACCGAGCGGCTAATGGAAAACTAACAAGCAGCCCCCTGCAGGATTATATGTACCTATAATAATCTTTCGATGATGAGGATGATAATTGCGTCCCGTTGAACCGCGGACCTCGACTCGGTAGAGCCTGCAGGATTTGTTGCAGCCGCTTATTCCTCGTCCTCCGATTCCTCATCGTTGTCCTCACCCTCCTTCAAGGGGATATCTCCCCGAGTTTCGGGTCCTCAGTTTGCCGCCCAAGCCGTCGCTGTACCGTATTGCCTATCAAATCGCGCGGAAGATATGCCTCCTGATCCCGGGGCCAAATCGACATCTTTGCAAGCGCTGAACGTCTGGCTCGGCTATATTGCTCCTGCATATTTTATTTCTCATCATTAATCCGGACGAAATAAACCCCCGAATATCTATCGTACCAGAAATAATTCCTTCCTCGTTCGTTTCTCGCTCGCTCGTCGGGTAAAACTCTCCGCGAGCCTATAGCGTTTTACCCCCCCCCCCACCACCTTCCACGCTGTTTTATACGTTTCGCGAAGAACCGCGAAGCTTTTCCTTCAACTTTTTCTCATCGCGCTGCCACTGCGCGTTATTTCTTGGAGACATTTTTATCGAACAACCAGCTAGTAGAACACGCCCTCTGCGCACCGTGACAAACTCAACGAGACAGCTCGAAGCCCTTCGCGATGCGGGTAATTCCATGTTCTCGATAAAGAGTTCGGACCACGTCATTCAATGCGCTCAACACTGACTATCGCCGGTTAGACAACTTGATGCGAAAGCACAGGACACGTCGTTCAACATGTATGAAAATATATGTGGGCATCTTCGGTTCAACTTGAAGCGCGAAAAGCTCGAGAGTGTGTATACGGGGGAAATGAAAGAAGGAGATAACTGACTCGAGTCTTCGTTAAACAACGAGGTCTGCTCGGCGATCATAGCCGCCGACCCCTGATACATTCGTGAGGCGAAAAAAAGCTCTGCAAATTGCCGTCGAGCTTCAAGACGAACCTAGAAATGTATGAGAGACCGGATTACAGCTGCGTAGTATAAGCCGAAGCTCAAAATGAAAGCGTACCGGGGTCGGTGGAGGTGTTCATCAAAGACGAAGAAGAAGAAGAAGAAGAAGAGGAGGAGGGAGGAGGATGAGGGGAGAGAGGAGGAAGAGGCGGTGCGCAAATCAGGGCCACGCTTCAAGTTCCTTCTAATCCGCTTCCGTCGTTAGTCGTCGGTGATGGGTTGATCTTCAACTCCTGAGGCAGACAGAAACGAAATAATGAATGGCTTCTGCAGCAGCAGCGGCGGCGGGGGGGGGGGGGGGGGAAGAGGAGGACGTATATAGGCGAGCCACCCGGAGCTTTTGCCTTTACGTGCCTCGGCCCCGGGTTCCCGGCTCGTTTTCCACCTCCGACGGTGATGGCAAATGAGAAACACCATTGGCCCACCTCCAAAGGCACACCCACTAAATATTCTTCGCTACAGTTTTATCACGCTTCAACGATCAGCTTAAACTCCCCCCCTTGCAGTAATACTTACGCACTTATCGTTAGTCCCTCTGCCGCTGCTGCCAGTGAGTCCATTACCGCAGACCACGAGGCGCGATCAAGATAGCGATTGATGGCTCGCTGCGATTTTTTTTCTTCTCTCCCTTCATAACCAACTATTACTTTCTTCAGAATTTTCGCTACCTTGACACCGTTTTATCCAGTCTTTGTGGTCCACCTCATTAGGCAACGTAAACGTCGCGATAAATGGTACGGAGAAAAACTACCAAACGCGACGACATTTCATATATTATTATTTGGATCGGTGAGTCGTGTTAGGTATTCATATACATGTATATGTATGTACAGGGATTCATTTTTTCCGCTTTTATCACGAATATACGCGAGTGATGTAGAAAAATCTCTTCCATGGGTAAGAACTGACGATTGCAGTTACTTTCAGGACGCAAAGTAGCACTTTCCTTATCTTCCGCTTCAGGCTTGTTAGAAGCTGTGAATTAGAAAAGCTTTTCGGAGCATGATCTCGAGAGCTTGGCCCTTTGCAGATTTGATTAGCGAATCGTACAGACGTGCAGATTCAACTGTGAGCAGATGAGAAACAGCGACAGAATTAATCGTGATTCGTGTCGTTTCAAGGTTTAATTGAACGTTTTGTTAATTGAGTTTTACGTTTATTATGAATTCAGAGAGCAATTTTGACGAGTACCAAGAATTGCTTTGACTGTAATTTTCATTGGTAAATATCCGAATGCGAGCCTTGGACTTGACCAAATTACGAATGCTTCCTAACACTGTGAATTAAATTGGGAGCCGTATTAATCAATCCGTCGCACAAGCGTGGAAACTCAAGTGATGTATTATAATTTCAAAGGGGATTTGCGAAAATGAAAGGTAACCAGAGTTACGGAGAGAACGAACGCTTAGACGAAGACGAAACCGAGGAACTTTTGATCAGAGGAACGACGAGCTAAACGCGGGAAAGAAATTGGCACGATTTCGAATCAGCCATCCATGTATACGATCTTGTATACACAATGGTCTCGCTTTTCCCAAACAAGAAACTCCGGCGATGCGTGAAAACCTCCCGCAGATAGGCGTAGCTAACTGCTAACGCACTAATTGTAAGCCAGAGGGATAAATAACTTTGGGTATGTGGCATCTGACAGTAGTAGCTGCCGCTTCTGCCAAGGGTATAGCGCGGCGTATTAAATTATGCAAAGCCGAGATTTGGAGGGAAGCGTTATGGCCCACGGGCGCTCTCCCGAGTAGCTACCTAATAGGTATTTCTCATTCCGTGAAATTTAGATACCAGCTAATATATCCAGAGCGGCATTAAGAGCGTTATAATACAGCTCGGCAAGGACGAGCGCGCCGATTTGCACACACGTGGGATCAATCCGCGAGTCGTTCGCCGCGGTTCTTGGCGGTGCAATTCGAGGCGTCTGGGTGTGGATGTGTGTGCGTGTGTGTGTGTGTGTGTGTGTGTGTGTGTGTGTGTGTGTGTGCCACTCGACACGTGAAATCAGTCAGCGGCCTCCACATAGCGGGTGATGAAATGCCGACCCGGCACAGCTGTGCGGAAATCGTTCCAACCAATCTCGCGTGTGAAAAGCAATTCTGGCAACTATTACTTTGATTAGTTCGTCGCCGAGTCGCGGTGACAGAGCTTGCGAAGGACGAAGGGAGCCGCTCAACCTTAGGCGGGGGCGGAGGCGGGGGCGGAGGTGGAGGTATCTCATCTTCCGACGCTTCGGGGTACGAATCGCGGGGTGCGAACGCTTCTCTCTCGAACGCGACGTGCCGAGGCATCCTCCCAGGACCTTGTCGCGGAGCAGGAATAAGAATCAAGGAAGTGTTTCGTGTCCTCTGTACCGCGAAGTAGATTTCACCGAAATACGTCGATCGAGCCTGCATAGGTACCCAAGGCTCAGCAGAATTACTCAGGCCACCAGACCGTGCTTTCCCATCGACGCTAACCGGAGAGTGTCACGCAATATCGACTCATTGTCAGTCACAATTTCGTTGGTCGAATACTCGACTGTCAAAAAAGAGTCGATTATACATGGATGGATTTATATTTGAATCGGCGCGACTTCCCACCCTCGGGGCTGCGAGGTTCTAGAATTTTGACTTCACGTCTGAGTGAATGAACTGTAATTTGATATCCGGGATTAGTAAGAGAGCTAATTGTTTCAGGGCGTGGGTCAAATTTCAGAATTATTGATGTTCAGACAGACCGTCACATACTTTCGAAGTTGCATGTAACGTTCGGTGTTTCGACCGTTAGAAATTTTAGACCGTTTGGTGTTTTGATCATTCAACGTATCAACGGTCTGCCTGAACTTTGACCCGAATCCTTTTTTCGCCAGGACAACGACTTTGGAAGTACAGCTACGTAGCGTGCAATAATCGAAACGATCGAGGAGAGGAATACCGACGTATACTCGCACATATGTAATACATAACCTGGTTGGATAAGATCCCGATTCCTGGGTCATTCTCATCTCGTGAAAAATAGTTGCAGACGCTGCACCGACGTCGACGGGATTCAGACTCGACACTGTCTCTCCGAGTGCACGCGAGGCACGGATGACTCGAGGCATCGATAGAGTCCGCGAGGTTATCGTCCAGCTTTATAACCTACTCTGAAGAGAATCGAACAATAATCGGCTGTGAACCGCAATTGGATCGTGGAGAACTCCTTTTGATAGAGTCCTCGAATTTGCGGAAAAGTACGACGAAGAAAACACGGACTTTGCGGATATTCTCAGAGAAATACATACGTATCTGTACATGTGTGCATATATACGTTTAACGGGATGTTCGTCACATCCACAGTCAGTCAGCGATTCTCACATATAGTACGTACCTATGATATATGTTTCATGTATGCCAACTCGCTCATACAAGTAAATAAGTATGTATCAGTAACCTTAGCCGGGATTTGACGCTTTACTAGTCGAGGAGAAGAGGACGATGGCGGTCTGCAGGATATGGAGGACACTGTCCGCAGATATACAGATATACCGGAAGCGTTCGAGTCACGCTGAAAGCACCTGAGGCAAAGCTCCGAGCTCCGTTCAACCTGTTCGTCTCTTTATTTCGTCCGAATCTCGCCCGTTGGATCTGGAACCGATCTGTTGACACTGTAGTTTCATTAAACCTCGATAAACATCGGGGGTTATATTTGCGCGTGTCCTTTCCTGGTATCTATGTAGGTGAATCCGGACGAAGCGACGACGTCTCGGATATAATGGCCAACGATTGTTACTCGTCGCAGCGCGTCGCGTGGATCTGTTTTAAGCTTAAGCCGATCTCCGAAAATTAGGCTAAAATCAGGACGCTCCTCGATCCTCTGATTGGTAATCTCCGCAGGGGTGGTTATGCTTGTGTTGACGCCGAGCCGTCGAACGATCGAGGCTCAACGAGGTACCCCGCAGGTGAAAATTGCTGCTCGTTGTTTTTCGAGGAGCCCCTCTTATAAGTCGAGAGCGTTTTCAGCCGAGTCTCTCGACCCACTGGGACCCTTGACGCCTCTGACGCAAGACTGCTCGAGCTCGGCGGGTGACGCACTCGGGGTGAAAATTACAGTTCCTCGGGGCTGCTGCGGCAGCTCGCGTCAAATTCGGAAGAAGTAACGTCGGGGACGTAGATCGACGTGTACATTCGACGTCGAATCAGCCGCGGCCATCGTCGTTATCAAGTATGTTTCACGAGTCGCTTTGCCCCTGAGGGACACTTAACGTGGACGGGGCGAAAAATGTTTAAGTTTCAAGCGATGTCGCCCATAGAGTCTAGGCACCGGTTCCTCTCCGCATCCCCCGGGGGCCTCACTCACTCTCTCTCTCTCTCTCTCTCTCTCTCTCTCTCTCTCTCTCTCTCTCTCTCTCTCTCTCTCTCTCTCTCTTCACGGCAGAAGTTACACACCAGCTCCTGCGTGGAATCTAAAATCAACCAACGCTGATTGTTATTATTCAGGGCAACCACTCGAGGATTCATCCGGGTCACGCGGACTGAATGTGCAGTGCCAGGTCGGCGACGGGGTGGAAATAGGGAAACGGAAGAGTGCCAGAGCCACGCTTCGAGACAACAAAAAGTTTCGCTAATTAACGGGGAATCTCTGCAATACATACTCTTCGATCTACGACGTTATACATTCAGGAGAAAGAAGTCCCCCGATCACTCCCTTCGAGGCGATATTTAATTTATACCGATCTCGGTAAAGCCGTGGTCGTTTCGCTCAATTATTCTCATCCTCGACGGTGTCGAATTAGGACCCCTGTAGAAGAATGATCTTTGCCTCTCGGCTTCGATCGTCCTACCTTTATTTGCTTTAAAATGTAATTCTAAAATTCACCCTCACGGCTCAGAAGCGAATAACGATATTGGAAGCCGATTTGATCTCGCAGCTTCATCCTTCACTAGGTATAAAGATTTCCAGCTTTGTATTATTCGCTGATCGCGCTCCGTGGCATTCATGCAACGCTGATTAATTAACGTGAAAAATCTCAGAGAAACCTCATTTTATCCGTGACTATAAACATGCAGCAATGTTCAATTCCTGCTGACCAGGATATCCGATCCTTGAGACAACACGTCACGTCGTTGATATAAAAATGCATCGACCGATCTCTTCGGCCTAATGTGTTTCTCAGATTCGAGGTCGACGTTTGCCTGCGGAAATCGCAATACGTACATCGCGTTTTACCGAGTTTTATCACGGCACGTGGAAATCCGCACACTGCACGCACAGGAACACATTAACAACGCCGGGGGCGGGGCCGCGGGGGCAGAAACACAGTCTGCGGCCTCCGGTCTGTCCCCGAGCTCGTTATCGCGGCCCTCGCTGCAAACAACGTGGCGGCACCGCGTTCGCCATGCCCTCAGGACGCCGGCTACCGGGAGGGGCGAACGCTTTCCCACCCTTAAGAAGCGCAGACAACGAAGGGCTGGCTGCGTTTCCCGGTTTAATTATAGAATTTAATAATCCCTAAGACGACGGTACGAGATTTAGAATTAGTAATAATCGTGTAGCGGGTGCTGGGAAGAGCTTGATCATGCTACCGGTGCTTTTATTTCTTCCTTACCGCACGCAGGTTTGATTACACGCCGCCTCTAAGCTCCGCTCTGCTTCTCACTTCGTCCTTCTTCTTCCTTTTGGCGCGATCCTGCGGGTCCATCCTCCCCGAGATGTCGATGACGGGCTTTGCCGACGGCTCGGTTTACGCCCGGCGAAGCTCGCTGAAAGCTGAGAGATCGATCGAGTCTCTTCTAGAGCTATCGAATACATCCTGCACCGACACTCTGAGCTCCTCGCGTATATTACACCCTCTATACTCTTGTCCCATAGAAGTCGCTGTGCTCCGTCGCTGCGGAGTGCAGGGGTAATTATCGGCACCCTGTATCCTACACAGGCTTCGATATCCGTGCGATATATCGCTATCGGTGTACGGATCCTCCGTGTCGAGGATTTACCGTGTTCCCTTTATCGAAAGGTGTTGAGCTCCAAGGAGGAGATGCGATGTGGGGAAGGAATTCTCACCTTTTAATCAAGATCAACCCTCATCCTTGAGGATCCCTCAATGGCCTCTGGCAGGTTGGGTATGTGCAATGGCTTTTGAGGGTGAAACATCTTACCTTATACGTCTAATCAGCACCTCTGAAAACCCGGATCTTTTCACAAGGCAAGAGTCGTATTATTTATCTGGATAATTTATTCCAGTAAATTGAATGTATGAACCCTTGAAACGACAAAAAATGTAGTGCCAATTTTCACAATGAGTCAAATTTCACCCTCTTCAGCAATCAATTAGTCGCGTTGCTTTACTTTTCATACTCAGTGATACACGTTCTAATTGAATTCGATCACTTTGACGAAGAATCGAGCCTCGCGAAGTTGGGATGATCTTGAACGTCGTTGTCGAATGAAAATTGGCAAATCCAAGATTGCCCCTCGGCCAAAGGGCCCCGTGTTACATCCCAAGATACTAACTTTTATCGCGAAATGGTCAGAGATTTATATACCTTGACGTAGTCGTAAAATAAAGCCTTAAACGTGTCGTTAAAACGTTGTCTCGAAAGTGAGGTTGACTCTGCCGGTGGGATCGAAACGGTCCCGTGCAGGATCATGAAATATAAATTTCGGTTTCTGGGTGGATGTATCGGAATAAAGGACAGAAAATAAAAGAAAATAAATAAATAAATAAATAAATAAATGTATTTGCCTTCTCCCGTGCAATCTCTTCCGATTCAATTCACTCGCCGCTGAGCTATGAACATAAATTTTCTCAATTCGCTTTTACCAATATCGTGTTTACATCATTTCCGCCGAAATGATTTCACGTTTTTTAAACCCGATTTGCTTGCCGAATATATTTATATTACGTTCCCGGTTCAAACATCCCGGATATCTATATTCTCTCTCTCGTATACATTTGTATATAGCGTACTGCAGTTCGATATTCCACCCATGATTCGGTACGTTTGCGTGGGTTATTTAGTTTGCATTCTAGCGTTGAAATTTGAATTTGAAACAACCTCGTAAACAAACACCGTGTATAACGCTCCATAGAATTTCAAGCGAGCAACGTTTAAACTTTCCCAACTTCACATGCAGTTTGATAATCTATTTAATACGAGTGTTGCTCTAATCAAAAGCTATCAGCCCACATAACGCTGTCAAACGATTTACAAGATTTCCACGAAATAACTCCCGAGAGTTCCTAGAACTCGTCCGTTGAATGAAATACAACTTTTTGAACTCAAGAAGGCCAGAATTTTGAAAAAAAATTACCAGGTAGTGAAGCTCGTCAAAGTGTTCGCTATATCAATTTCGCGGGAAACGATAAAAATCCGACAGGTTTAATACCGCTATATTTTAAGGCTTCGTCAACGAATGCTGGATTCAAACTTTGCCTTTGTTTGAAGTTTCCGGTTTCAAGTTTCCTCAAACAATCTCTGGCTGCAGAGAAAATACGAGAACCAAAGGCACGAAGGTAGATGATCGAAAAACGATCAGAGAGGTTGATGCAAAGCTCTGCGATAACGATCGATCCCGCGTGTCTTCCATGAATTTTGGCAATCCAATTCGATATAGATCGTTATCGTTTCAGAGCGATCGCGAAATGGGGTAAAAGCGCAGTTAATCAATCCGGAAAAAAGGGGGCGGGAATTCGGTATTTGCAGATCTTACCGAAGGAACTCAAGGATCGTTTTCCAAAGCTATTCTAGCAAGAATCCTAGCTGATCGTACAACGCCTATATAAGCTGGTACAGCAAAGTTTCAAATCACTTTGTAGGTACAATATTTACGCGAAGGATCCGACGACGATCGCGACAATCGGACGTGGCTCGGTTGCAACGTCAGAGATTCGTCAGGATCAACCCCAGCCCTGCATACACGCAGGCAGCGCGCGATAAATATCGATAAATGGAATTTCGCGTGTGGAATAGGTAAACCGGCGAAATCAGCGCGGCGATGATCGAATTCTACACGCGTGCATCGTAACCTAACCCGTAATCACCGCGGAAGCATTTCGCGGCCGAGAAGAGAGGAGTCGAAAAATGGCGGAGAGCCCTCGGTCTAATTCCGGGTGGTTACCTAGTTGCAAATAATTACAAGGACTCGAGTCCGCCGTGCCGAGCGGTAATGCAATACGCGAAATACACTCACGAGCTGCCCACCGAGTTTCCACTAACTGACTGCGGCACACAACCTATATTTCACACTCTAATGGCCGACTTAGCATAATGTATGCTGGAGGCGCAACCACCTCTCGATTTCGTGCCCCAACGGCACCCGGACCTCCACCTTCACCTCTTAGCCACAACCATTGCCACAATTACTGGCACTCGCCACCGCCGTTCCAGGAAACACGCCACCGGTTGGTCCGAAAAAGAGGCTTCACTGCAGCATGCGGAATAAGGTGAAAGCTCGGCAAGAATTTACGGATTTCGCGTTCGTCCGATCAACGATACGGGTTTTGATATTTGTAATGTTTTTTTTCTTTTTTCTTCCGCTAACGGATTATGTCCGAAAGTATTTTATCGTGTTCGTTGCTAGGTGAGAAGAAAAAAAAATAACTGAGAGCTTTTATTATACGATCGGGAACTGATTTCTCTGCCCGTTTTTACTTCACGCACCTGCAGCTCACAATAACCTTGCGATCGTGAGTTATTGCTAAACTGTTCTCGCAAAATTGACCACTTTTGATTTGACGTGAAATTCATGCTTGATATTTCACACGGCTCGATGGCCGCGACATAAAGCTGGGTATAAAAAGCATCCTCGTAGTGAGCTTTTACCGGCATTGTACATGATCGTATGTATAGAATATATTCCCCTTCAGCTTTGTATGTTTTATATATATATATGTATATATATATATATACATATATACACTTGATGCGAGGGTCTACATCCGCTTACGTAGTTACGTGTTTACGTCGTAGTCGTAACTTTAGACTTCGAGATTTCTCTCTCTCCCCCTCGAATTATTGAGGTTTTGGGGGAGCCCGCCCTAAATTTAGCCCTTGTACCGAATAACCTGCAGGCTGTGTGCCGATGATAATGACGAGTTATTATCGTCCTCGCTCATAATAGGCAAGATGATACAGGGAGAAACTAAATATATTACCTCTCGATACACGTATTCCCCACCAACCAACTGCTAGGCGTAATCACGTCGCGATACAATAATTCGAAATTCGGTCGTTGTATAAATATGATACAAAATACAGCTCGTCGACAGCGAGTTTAGCCAGCGTTTTTTATAACTGCGTATAATTAGAAAATCGAGGCGAAGTTTCGTGGCGTCTCGTGTTATAGAGCTGGCTGAATAATCGTACCAACACACTTCAAAGGACACCCCAAATTTCTGCGTAATAAAAAGGAAGCGTGGTTTGAAAATTGCCCCGAGACACGCCAGTCCGTTTAAAAATACCTTTGTATATCAAGAAGGAAATAAGGAAAAGGAAAATGAAATACGACTAAATACCGAGTCTAACAGGAATTCAGTTTTCCAGGGTATTATGTACACGCTTCGGAGCGAAGATTTTCGCCTCGAGCTTTGGCGACGCTTGCGGGTACGAGCCTCTTAATCGACCGTAAGCTCTGACTTCGGGTCGCTCCTTCAACCCGGTCATTAGATAACCATTAGCTAGGACCGAACTACTGGATCAAATTGAAATTAACCCTGCGCGCTCGCATTGGGTCGATTTTATCCCAAGCGAAATTTCACTTGAGAATCTCTGGAAAACTGAAAAGGGGCAGGCCGTGGCTTCCGTCCTAAAAAAAAAAAAAAAAAAAAAAACTTGATACAGGTATGATTCTGCAGTTCAGTTAGTCCTTGAGCTACTGCGGTGTATACTTGTCGAGAGGATGAAAACCCAGTGCGACCGGCGTGTGGGTAGGAGTTTTTTTATTCGTGAGGCTTCTAGTGGTGCATTAAAGTATGTAAATAAATATCTTGATAGTATTATTTTTTTTTTTGTCAAAATAAAAAGCATAAGAATTATTTTTTTTATTTTTTATTTAGGGTTAGTTTTGAATTTTAATCTCTTGTTTGAGTAAAAATAATATTATTTTTGAATGAAAATCTCCGATTTTCCTGTCCTCGAAATTGTGCATTTCCAAGCGATCCAATAATTATACTTTTTTCGGCAGAAACGACCAAGGCCTGGTTTTTCTTGAATATTAGGGTGTCCATAACGACAATCTATGGTAAGTTGTTTTTTAGCATAGCGCATTCTTTAGTTGTTGAATTTTAGGCCAAAATATGTTCTTCTAGTGTTTTCGGTGAAATACCAATGAAGAGTACAAAATGTAATAACTTTTGTACTGAAGTAATCGTAGATTTAAATCCCAGAAAGATTCAAGAGTATTCATGGATCTTTTTACATTTTTTTTGAATCCAATACCAAATTTAAATAAATGTTTATCCTTTACGAGCGGCAAACATGCTCCGGCCGGTTTTCCGGCCTCCGATATCACGACGTCTGAGCTGGCGGGAAATCACCGAGCGGAAAATGCAGAACGCTCAAGGTGTCTGAGTCGCTGCACGTAGCTGAACTGCATTTGATGAAAACAGTCGCGCAGGATGCGACGAGCGAACCGAAAGGAATCGTAACTAATTTTCATCACCTTGGGTGCTGCGCTTATAAACCGTGTCCGAGAACTAATTCTTGGCTTTTGAAGAAAAGGATGACGATCAAGGGGAGGAGCTGAGCTCGAGCAGCGAAAAGAACGGAAAGCGTCTTATGAACGAAAGGGTGGGATGAAAAGAGACGAAAAATGAGACGGAGAGTTGAGGAGATGGGGAAAAACTTGGAAAAGTATATTATAGAGGGAAGAGATATTGATATAGTAATTATAACATTGCGGCTGCAGGGCAAGAAGAAAAAGGTGAGCGAAAAACTTGAGGCACAACTTTTTCGCCTCGTTCTACGATAATGTTGGAAACTCGTAATATCAATGATCTGCATTTAAACTACGTTAGTTTTCTTTTCGCACACGTTTTGACTCTCGATCACGATATTCGTACCAACTATCCAAGGATTTTTTCCCTTCTAGCGAACGAAAAACTATCCGTTGCATTCAAGTGCGATATTACAGAATGCAAAATTTTTTATCTAATTCCTAAGCGAATGTAATTTTACACAAAGATATAATTTGCATTTCCTACTGATTTTTCACAGCGGTTCTCGATCATTTTTCAATGATTTCACGCGAACTCTAGATCCGTCGTGTTGTTCGCAAAAGCGAGACAAAGATGGAGTGAGAGAGATAGAGAGGGAGAGAAAGCGAGAAGAAAGAGGGAAAACGGGGGGTATAAAAATTTCAGGAGTTCCATTCGGAAAGTTGGAATTCGGCTCCGATCAGAGTGGCGCGAGTCGAGAAGGGCGAACACAATCACACGATCGGGTAACTTCGCAATCTGAAGTTAAGAACGAGCGCCTCTCGAGGTCCTTCTCCGCCCTTATTCGCTCCTCCCTATTCGCCCCACGATATCAGGGAACTTATCGCGGATCTTAGTTTTAAAATAATCCGCCATGCTCGGGAAGTTTAGTTTGTAACTGCCGTAGAGAAGGCGACGTTCGCAATTAGATCCTCCCTCCGCCACCTCTCGCCGCCCCTCACTCTCCTCTCTCTCTCTCTTTCTCTCTCTCGCTTTCTCTCTTTCTCGTCTGCAACTTCGCGTTAGGCAGAGATCATCCCCGCAATTTGCGCCCCAGCGTTGCAGAACTGCATTGGGATTCTGCAGCGCGTTAAACGCCCCCGGATAAGCGTGCGCTAGACTCTCCTGAATCCAGTTAAGATCGCGGGAATAATAATACCGAAGATGGTACCTGAGATGAACGCAGACTCCCTAGATACGGAACGAGCTGCGGGCGTTGCACCAGCCTTAGCCAAAGACACTTCTATACCAGGTGCCGCATTTTTATACCGCGCAGTCATTTTCTAACGGTTTATAACCACCCTTAAACCAATCCTTGATCCTCGACGCGATCCGAGAGAGCTTTGTTCCCATTATTCTCGAACGATGGTTACATTTGTATGCTCACTGGTGTGGGAGGTAGAATAAACTCGGAAGTTGACTTGCTATAATTTGAAATTATTCGATTGGTGTAGAGAGACTCTGTAAATCGTGATCATTTACACATTTCTTGTTGTTGGACAAAATAACTTGAACCGAGTAAAAGACCGCACGTCACGCATCGATATACGAATAAAGAAGAGAGAGATAATTCGGCGAAAATTTATGAGAGAGAAGAAAAAGAGTTTCGGAAACTTTTTTTCACTCGATAATACGTATTTCCTGTGTTTCATCCAAAGGGCGGAAAATCCCGGGATGTGAAAATTTGGAGAGGTAAAGCCGTGACCCGCAGCTGCGCGGGAAACGAGAAACGCTTTGGGCTTTATGGGTCGAAATTACCCTCCACAAGGGCTGCTGTATTCTGTGAGTTGTGCGGCGTATAATTTCGCTGGCGAATAAATATGAGGAATTCGTCTCGTGCTCCTCCTCGGCTGAGATGGGTTCTGACATCCCGGAAGGCCAAAATCCGATTTACCGAAACTCCGGTTGGTCGAGATCCAAAGCCAGGAAGAATTGGAAGACCAATTCTCAGAATACCAGGATTCCAAAAAAAAAAAATCTTCGAAACTGCAAAGTCAAGCCCTGGTGCTACATTCGATGAGTCGACGAGTTGCTGATCGAGCAAATGAACATGTGTGGCGTATGCGAGTGGGGAGGATTCGATACATGGATGTTTTGGAACCTTGCCACATCGGTATTCTGTTGTTCGCAGCCACGACGATTCCCAATTCTGCACATTCGGGACTTTGGACCTTTGCAATCTGGCTGTTGGGACTGTTGATCTTCTTTAGAATGTTGTGAAATGAAGAGATAAACCTTTGGAATTCTGCGTTTTGGTACTCTGCACGTTCGAATGTTATTGCGCTTCAAAGGTTTCTGAATTTTGAACCCCATCAGCCGACTGACCGCAACGGCCGATATTCTTTGAAGAAATACACACACCGTGCAGTTCAGCCTGCCGGCTCTACCAACCAGCCTGCACGCTCGGCTCACTCTAAACTTTTCTTGTTAGCGTTCTGCATAATCCAATTTGGTCTTTATGCATAAGATATTACTTGCCCTCGGGAATGCACTGAGCTCTCAACATCGCCAGTTTGTGCTGCGGTGAACGCTTTACCGCGAGCACTTACGTACAAGCTATGGGTGAGCAAGGCTGATGGATATACTCTGATGAATTCCTGCGGCGATTCGCCCCGATCGATCATTCCCAAAAGGGCTCTCTGGTAACTCGGTTTTACCCATTTTTCACAATGTATATTCACTCAAATATCGCGCATCAAAGGAATCGCCTTCGCCAACTGCAGCCCAAATCGTTCAACAGCTTAGCGTTCCAAGATCAATTATGTGTCGGGGAAAAAGACAGTGGGGTGAAAGTAATGCCGACATAGTTTTTTTTTTTTTTTTTCTAGATCATTTTACACTACGCCGATAAATAGTTCAGCTCGTGTTCAGCAGGCCATTCGCTCTGAAACGTGAAAACGATGACTTCTGAAGAGGAAGGCGGAAGCCTTGAACAAATCGGATCGAGTAGAAACTGGAGCTCGAATGGTCGAAGGCAGGAGTAGCTGAGGTCAGAGTTTACGGCCAACGCAGCCTTCTGGCTCACCGACCAGACAGTGCATTCGTTAAGCTTGTCAAACGTCACCGCTAATTGCCAGTCGTTCCGTGCAAATAGCGAATTACTCTTAAACGGGGAATCGCGGATAAATTCCGTGAATTGACGGTAGCCAGCCGGGTGTGTATTAAATTCCTGTTCGTCCTCCGAACTGAGCAGGGAGAGTCTCGAAGCACTCCGAATGGTCGATGTGATTGTATTAGCAGTTGAACTCAGCATTTCTACATAACTAATTACACCCTATACGGAAATTTAATCCATTGCTTACCTATATTCCTCTGAATTTTCTCCTTTCCTTTTACCTTACCTTTACCTTTCTCCTTTATTTTAAAATAATCTCGTCTGAAAGTTTTCCGAGTAGACCTTGCAGCCATTGTGTTTTGGGGTGTACAGGAACGAAATATAAGGCGAGCTACAGAAACAGGGGCAAAAGTTGACAAGGGCCACCCGAGACACAGGCGAAAGAATCCTGCAAGTCTCTCTTGATCTGGTCGAAACGGTTTTGCTGATTTCGTCAAAGTTTTTTACGCTCTTTCGAAAGTTTCGAGAAAACGTAGTATACGTGTAGGGAAGCTTTCTCGCTAGGTACGCAAAGATATACACATACAGATACATTCGAGCGTCGCGTCGACGAGGCGAGGGTGAGTTGCTTTCATATTCGTTTCTTCTCCCCCGTACAGACGCCGTCTTATACATATATATATATATATATATATATAGGTATATGTCACGCGCATTGTGTATCTGTTATCGTTCGATTCGGAAACTCCCTGTTGTCGCAGACTCGGTTCACCGCGAATCGAATCTTCCCGACGATTAGGTACACGCTCTGCACCGTCGAGGGATAACCGAACAACTCGCTTCCTCTTTCGAGACTTTTAACTTCGCAACTTCCTCAATTACTGGAAAAGGGTCGAATTTTCAAATGGCTTCTGCAGGGGCTCAGGTGATGTAAAAACCAATCTACACTCCTCCCGTTTCTGTCTGTCGCCATTATATATTTTTCTCTTCTCCTGACCCTGATTGGTTAGTTTCTTATATCGTTTTTTTTCGCTTTAGCTAAGATTGAATGTATAAAATTCCGTGAGAACGCGCGATTCTTGCCTTTTTACACAGCATCGCGGGACGAGCTCTGCGGAGAAAAATGAACCGTCTCGCCTTTTGTTCGAATCCTTTGATACCAAAGCCGATGAACGTTGTTACCGTCTCAGCTTCTACGGCCATTAGACGTTGTCCGGAGGAGAAATTTTTTAGGTTTGGAGGCCGGGAGAGCTTCTGACTTTATTTTTCACCCACCTCCGCTCGTCTGATTTTTTTCATCCATTTTTTTTCTCGTTTCACCTCTCCCCGGTATCTTATGCCTCATTTAAACGAAAATCACGAGTCTAGTTCACGTGATACGTGACGCATCTTTTTCCATTAGACAAAAACAATCGGCATTAGTTAGAAAGCTTTTGAGTATACGATTTGAATATCTAGCTAATCGACCTCGTTCAGTCTATTCAGAGAATTGAATTTTTAAAACACGTCTATTTCGGATTTCGATGGCGGAAACTAATCTTGAGACCTCCGGGGAGCTTTTTCTATCCAGCATATCACGCTTATATGTCTATATATCCAAACGGAGTCGGGTTCGCCAATTGATCGGTAGAGAGTTCCGCATTGCTCCAGGCATTTTCCGACTTCCCATCTATCCATCTGTCTCTCCTCGTCCTATCTTTTGGCATTTGCAGCCACGTTCCGTAGCAGCTTTATCTGTACGCCGACCGTCGCTCCCCTGGACCAACATATGCAGGCTCCAGATACGGCTGATGACGCATAGCGCAGACGCCGGGATGTCACTGAAATTTATCGAGCGAAAAAAAAATTGTTGAGTCTCGAGAGGCTGCATAAAGATTCCGTTAAAAAAAAAAAAAAACAAATTATCGAATCTGGAAAGGCTGTATAAAGATTCCGTCAAAGTTAACTGACCCAAAGTGATTCCATCCGACGGAAATAAGTAAAAATTTTAAGTCAACGTTGATCTTTCAACCGGGCTTATACTTTATATTTAACTTGTGGTTTTCTAACGCGGTTTTGTCTAAATCGATTATGAAGTTTTGCTTAATACCAACACGAGAAAAAACTGATGAAAAGTTGAATTTCCAGGTGAATTACTGACGCGGACCGTTCAACCTTATAGCTTTGAACTCGCTTTTGATTAGGCGCGACGCGTTTCGTGCTCCCGAAAATCTCGAGCAGAATTACAGTCAATTAGGGTAGACAGGCAGTAATTATAAGTTAACTGCATTACCGGATCAAAATTATAATATTTACTGCTTGAAAATTTAGAAGAATCGCTCTGTTTTTGCGAGCAAGCAATAACGAATAATTCGTGTGACATACAAATTCGAAGTGTTGTCAGTAATCCTTAATTATCTCTTAAGGTTCGCGTACAATTATGTTAAACCTGATATTTGGCTTTTCTAGCACGGGTCTGCTTACGATATTGTGCACGTATCGCGCTCGCCGACGCGAAAAATGCTCTTTCAGCATTCATATAAACATCTGCGCAGTTATACTGTCAAATTTAATCCTGGCACGGTTTTAGCGCGGCTTTGGCGTCGTTCATATTGCTGCAGTTTGAACGGAATAAAACGTGAAACGAATATCTGTAGATACGGGAAATCCTCTGGGAATCGAATTCGCAGTTGCCATTGTGATTGGGAGTGTGAAATTTCGCTAAATCACGTATATGTATAAACAGCGTATTCGACGCAGTTTGTTCAAAGTACAGAACATTCCGCTAAAATTAAGGCTTTTCTCGTAAATGTATACAGTATACACGGAGTTCACTATATCGAGGTATAATATATGAAAGAAACAAATGAAAGGATGAGAACGACAATGGTTGAATTTGAAACAAGAAAAATGAGATGAAACAGCAGAGATAAAGGCAAGAAGAATAAATGAAAGAAAGAAAGCAAGAAAGAATGAAAGAAAGAAAGGAACGCGGTTGAAGACGGGAACAAAAGTGAGACAACGGGATTCCCCAATAATTCTGCAATGAGCGGGGATTACGTTTCTGAGCCCTCTCTCTCTCTCTCCCTCTCTCCCTCTCCCTTTTCCTCTCTTCTCTCCTTCTCTCCTTTCCTCCGTTGCCAACGGAGAGCCGGACCGACCAAACCCGACGACACGACGGCGCTTTTGTAATAAGTAGAGTAGAGCGACCTCCGGCTCCTTCGGGTTCGTCTTCTCTGCGCACTTGGCCTGCCTTCTTCATTTCTCCCCAGGGTGCAGAGCTTCATCGGGTATAGTGAACATCTCGCCCCGGGACGCGACGGAGTTGCAAGTATTCCCGAGCCTCGAGAACGAGTAGAAAAAGTCTCACGCAGTAAGCGAATTTGTTACATGCAGATTACACCTCGCTGCAGGAGAATGTGCAGTGCAGTTTCTGCTTTGCAGAAACCGAGTTCTTTCTTCTTATTCCACGTAGTCAAACCGGGGCGAAGAATAGGAATTGCAAATTTTCCAACCATTACTCATCTCGAATCTTCTTCATTCTCAAATCGCGCAAGTCTTCCGAATTTTTTGCATGGATCGCATCATCGCGATTTTAGATCAAATCTGTAATTTCTTAGGGCACAATTATTCACTTACTATCCAGAATATCATCGTCTCGTTACTGGAGATAAACGTTTTCTTCTAATTCTTGTTTCCTTCTCTCCTGCCGCCTCGATTCTCCATTTCGATATTCCGATCGCTCCGGAAGATGAAGCAATTCGCTACAACGAATTCAGACTCGACGTTACAATTATGGTTGAAGGCCATCAATTACGATGAAGCTTCTGACTAGTTGTCACCAGCACCTGAATTCCGCGTTGTCAAAGTTGGCGCATTTCTTACCGAGCTACGAGATTGACCATGCGCCACGATTTCTGGTATATTACTAATTACCGACTGCTTAGTTGCCCGCATAACGAACATCATATATCCCAATTTTTACCGTACTGGAGCAGAACAACAGTGCCATACGCATTGTGTTCGATCTCTAGAGAGTATTATTATTATTATTATTATTATTATTAAATTCGATACAGTCGAAGCTGGAGTATCGAAGTGAAGGATTCGGAAGCTGCTGGATGCGTAGGGCGATCTTGTTTATTCCGTTCACAGAACGAGGTGGGAATTTTCTAGCAGGCGAGGTTTACGCGCTCGTTGGCTTTTCTTCACGGGGTGAATCTCGAAACACGCAAACACGCGCGTCCACAACAGACAAACACATAGAACGAACCGCAATACGAGGCCGCTGATTGCTCTGCGGCTTTAACAATTGTAGTTCTACATGCGACGAGAATCGAGATGGTGTACCTCTGTGGTTTGAGATTTTTCTACAGCATAATTACAGCATCGCGTGCAGAGCGGCCTTGTTTCGCCGACGCTATTGCGGTGCACCAAGACTACTCGTTTGCGGTACATCAGGGTGCAACAATGGGCACTACTGCCGTGCCTCGGCAGTTCCTCGTTCACCGAGTCATTCGCGGATCGGAGCCACCGGCTCTGAAAGCCACCCCGAGGACTTCTTAACTCGGTTCTCAAGACGCGGTAACTCGTTTTCTCGAGGAGGGGTGTGCGAAGTATAACATCTTCCGGTGGTAGGAAAAAAGTTCCCTTACCACTCGCCTTTCGACGGACACACACCCGTACTCTGGCAGGAGCTAGGTTCTGGATAGCGCCAGAAATCACGCCGAACAATGTCGTTGTAATAAATACGATGTATGCCAGGCGTATGCTTTATATCTCTTACACACTCGCATCGAACATCACGTATATAAATATTTGTTATTGCCACGTTTTACCGCCGCCTGGGCATAATGACGTGACGAGGTTGTTTCTGCGGTGAAACGAGGTAAATCGCTTTCACGTCGTCCGGGGCGAACGATTTATTCCGCACGTGTTTTTCATGGGGGACCGTTAAGGATACATTCACCACGAGAGCGCGGAGAGTGTTTACTGTTCCGAAAATGCGATCACTGGCTTGTAACCTCGGAAAAATTTGCCGGAGGATCCATGAGGATTAGGCTTCTAATATCAGCAGTCGTTCGGCTTCGCAGACAAGGTTAATCCGCCATCAGGGTCTAGGTGTTAAACTGAGACTCCAAGCTAAGCCCGGACCGGCAGGTTGTTTCGCCGGGTCAACGAAGACCCTTTACTCTCCGATCCTCTTCCTTCCAATCTACATCAACTCGTCGACCATGGATACCCATCGCCGAGATACGCCATTCTCCGACGTTCAAGACTCATTATATCAAAGCCAGAGTAATCCCCGTACCTTCTGCTCAATTTGGCTCGTTTGTGGGTCGACTGTTAAGGAGCTCCTTCGATCCCGATACATACACCAACTTCTCGTCGTGGATTCCGACGTTTCGCATCAAGTTATCGCATCATTCCCTGTCCAACAATTATTTGGCTTCGCTGTCGATCGTCAAATCGTACTCAGAATTTGTCTGATTTATCGTACAATTGGATTTGTTCCGACTACGTTCTTCGAAACGAAACTTTTCACCGAATGGAATTACGTTTCATAGACCAAAAGTCCGAGTCATAAGAAGCCGGTGGGTGAAAAGCTTGGTTGAAAAATGACCTAAAATGCAGTTTTTCGGTCGCCCAGGTGTTTCGGGGATTAAAACATATCCAGAGAGAGCTTTTAACCCAAATCAACCAGTTAGTTGCGAACCTGGTCTGAATGTACGCAGCGGGAGGAGAGATTACGGGAACGTTATTCGTTAAAGTTAAGCACAGCTTGGCTCTTTGTTGCCTTTTTACGATAACCGTATCGTTTTATATATACATGTACATGTAATACAAGGGCGGCGCAAGAGCTTTCGAGGGGTTGTGCACGTTCCGGGTATTCGTATTGTGCTCGACGCAATTTGGCGATATTACAGTGAAACATTTGGTACGACGTAACAAATTTCGTCCCTTGTTTTATATCGCGCTATTCCAGCTTCTCGAGAATTCGTTGTCGTAGGTACACAGTGCTGTGCGCGGACGTCCGATGATCGCCCATTCCTCCGCGCTTTCTCCCCTAATAAACCCGTGGAAAGTGAACTGAATTGGCCGGATTAGAACCGCTGGTCGTAGAAGCCCCCCGGCCAATAAGTCAAAACGTGGTGCCGACCTTCCGACGAAATATATGGAAAATCTCGCCTGTTTTCCTTCTTCGCATCGCGGATTTCAATCTATCCATCCCAATTCCTCATCTCGCTTCTCCTTGTCTCTGTCTTCGCCAAAGCCTCGGAACAACCCTAAGTATATTAAAATCATGATTCATACTTGGCGGTGGAATAAACGCTAAGCAAACTTTGCGGTAATAGCGACGTGCTCCGGGTTCGCAACAGCTTTCCTCCTCGGGTTAATTAGCTCGTCAACACACGCACGTCTCGTATCGCGGAACAACTTTTAGCTGTAAGGTAACGATATTTGCATACCTACTTTGCCCGGACTAATCTAATCCTCGTTCGTTGTCTCTCTCTCTCTCTCTCTCTCTCTCTCTTCCTCTCACTTTTTATTCCATGCCCAAGATTGCTCGGCAAATATCACGCTGCACTTTGCGTTCGTTATTACATGAATTTTTCTCACACGGTAACGCTAGCGATTAGTTTCCTCATTTTCGGAACTCTGTAAGCTTTCGGGGGTAAGAGGGACACGCAAAAAACGCTGTGGATGCACCCACTAATTGCGTGACTCGCCGCTTACTTATTCTGGTGAAAATCGATGGCAAGGTTATACGTACTGAGGAAAAATTGCCGTTCTGGCGGGGAAAATTGAACTGCACCGATGGCGTGAGCTAATGCTTGCAAGGCGAACGCTGCAGTCTATAGAAAAGTTGACGCGGTGAGGACGTTGCGGAAAATAGAAGAGCTGAATAAATGCAACGGAGAAGAAAGTATAGGCGAGATCGGAGAGTGATCAATCCTTCACAGATGATAGGGCATCGTGGTTTAGACGCGTGAAACTTGACCTCGTGCCATCGGCCTAGATATTCTATCTAGCTGTACGGGAATGTAGAGCTGGGCCATCGATGATCCGGAAGTTAGTATTTTCAGGCCGAATTTCGAGGAAATATATTCACCGTCGAAGCTTTAGCTAGAACTGGTTTTTCCGAAATCCGGGCAGCGATTTATCTGCATATTTAAAAAAGATCAGCGTCGAGTAAGTGAAAAGAGATTGAAGGTGCGAGTGTTCTTCAGAGACAAGCTCGAGTGGGGCGGCTGAAATTGTTTTTTTGGTTTTGGGCAAAGGAAGTTGCAGGGTGAGGAATTTTTTAAAAGTGTTAAACTCGGTTTAAATTAACGGGCGTGGCTGGTGGTGTGTATAGTAATGATTTTAACGGTGTGGCAAGCGGCTAGTACGCACCTTGGGATCCTAAGTTTCTTTTCGGTTACTTTGTTAAAGTTAATTACGCCGCCAACTCGCCAGCTTACGACGTCGAAAATACTTTAAGCCACCCCAGAATATTTCACTATGCACGGAGCTTGCCCACGTTGTTAATTACAAGCAACGAATAACAATTAATGTTGAACCAAGTATACTCTTGCACAAATATTAGACTTTAATTTTGGAAGATCATTGCATGCACGGTTGTTTGCTTCATCAAGCCCTGATTATGCCAATCTCCTATCTCCTTCCTTCAGCTTCTGCTCACTCAAACTCCTCTCCTTCTTTCGTCCAATATATTTGAGATTCGGTGGATGATATACAGCCCTTCGTACACGCCTGAACCGCCTGACCGTATTCAATTATGAACTTGAAACCGGACTACGAATAAAATAACTTTGTTCTTCTCTTGTGACTATAAAATCGTTTCCTTAGGAGTATCTATCAGTGTGTATCACATTGTTTCAAATAGATTATATGTAGATCGGACGCATTTGTTCGTGCCCGGAAATTCTGACGAGGTGATACAAACGAGGTGAGCAGCTATCGGGTTCACAGTTGACTAGGTATGTAGTTTCGTATCCAATACCTCTGTGTATTGCGATACCGTGCTTTCAACTAGACCGGGATGCGACATGACGAGGCTAATTATGGCCATCTTAGCAACAGTTCAAAGAGACCGCAACGCAATGCGAGACAACGCGAATTACATCGAAACACAGTAAAAGACAATGTTGACGGAAAGTACATGCTAATGCGTATTTGCATACAAACCAGGTGCACTGTGTGTGACAATGTTTGTTCAAGTTTACAGAGAGCCTGAAATTTTAGTTCAAGGAAGGGACAGCTAAGATCGAAGAACGCGAGATCCGAGTGGTGACGCAGCCGTTTCCTACTCTGCATATTGAAATTTAATTTACGTATATGGCTGCTGCGCGGAGCCATTAGGGTGACAAGGGCAGCAGCCAACCCGGTCTGAAGTCTGCGCAAGAAGTAGCTGGACAAATCAAGATGGAAGAGTTACGTGAGCCGTAAAAAGTTTGTTGCTGCGACTCGAGGATAGAGGTACGTGCAAGCCTATAGAAGTAGCGATCCATCTTGCGATATCGAACTAAGCGTGGCGGGTCGGCTTTGTGCGCTGAAAGGTCAAATGACGCTGGCTGGATCGGAATATATTGTGAAAGATTGATGAATTATTTACGACGTTATTAGACTTGTATATACCTATTGTATAAATTGTCTGGCTCGGTGTAGATTAGCCACCTGATAAGAGCCCGCCGGCAGCGACACCGCAGCTTAGCGGGTGCGCTGCAGGATTTAAAAGGATCCCGGACCCTCCGATCGACCGGAATTTTGCTAGGAGTAAAATCATCCCTTCCATTTCTCCGGCGTTCGAGGGGACCTCTGCCTGCTGGATATAAGGCATTTGATGCTTAACATTTAACGTACCTCGAGTATATATCTATATGTATATATGTATGCATATATATATATATACACGGGCAAACGCGGAGCTTTAACTCGGGTAAAAAATTGAATCCTCTCGGGAAGCCCGTTGTAGTAGGTACTCCGGGATTGAGAGGGGGGACGGGAGTCGGGAATCGAGAACCCCATTCTCTCCTCCTGCTCGAAGAAATCGCCCTCAAGCCACGGAAGGATCTTCGGGAGAAACGATTGCATATGATTGCTCAAAGCTTTCTCCTCTTCTCTTTGGGAATCCCGGTTTCAAGAATCGAGGACATCGAGCTGGCTGGCTCGCTTTTATACCTCTGAAATTCCGCCGGCAGCGAAGAGCCTCGGGATCAACAAAACGTGGAAAACGGTACGCCTACTGATCCACGTATCCATTCCTCTATAATCCATCCAACTCGGCTGGAGGAAAAATGTATTGTTGATTGAGAGTTGATTCCAGTCTCAAGCCCAGAGCCATTGTCGAGCGAGGGGTTAGTTGATGGAATAGCGGGCAAAGACGCGGGATGAGGGCGAAAGAGAGATCGAAAAGTCCGGATCAAGTTGATGAAATGAAATGAGGAACTTGGCGGCTCTGGGGCGGCTTCTTCGACCGGCTTCGGGGGGGGGGCGAGAGGCGAAAGACGCTTTCTCAGCTAGAACTCGGGAGAGAGAAACTGGCGGCAGTAGATAAAATTCATTCGTTTTGTCAGCCCCGCGTTACAGGGAAGCTCCGGGAGAAACCGAGGAGAGATTGAGGACATAGAAATTTTTGGCGGGAAGAGGCTCTCGAGCGCCGAGGGGGCTTTGCCAAAGTTATAAATATACATGCCTATAATCTTCAAATGGTAATTTCTAACGGAATTCCTATGCCTGCGCGCGTTCCACCGTATCTTAATAAACATTTATGGATATTTCGGGGGGCAATTTCGGCGAAGATGCCGGTACACTAATACCCTGGACACCCGATTAGGGTTGGACAGGGAAACACTGGCCGGTCGGAAGAGAGAACCTGGCCGCTCATATCTATATGAATAATTGATTCCGCTTTTCGGAGTGGCCGATGAATACTCAAATCGACTGTCAACAGCTATGCAGCTCACTGGCTCACCGGCATGTAATCAAAACAAACAATTGATGCACCCGTTGTCCCGAATCCGTAATTCCTTGTTGTCCTTTAGTTGAATCGGAACGCTTGATGAGTCGGGTGAAGTTGCAAGCTCAAATGTTTTAGACCGATCGGAAATAAATACCGCTTCCGCACGAGTGGGAAAACGTTCAAGTGTCGGACTGCCAATGAATAAACGAGTAGGAGTTTACGTATTCGATAGGTAAGCTCACAGGACATCAATTTCTTCCAGAATATGACAATCTCAGCCACAAATTTGACTTTTATCTACAACTTGCCAAAGCGTAGGAGCTAAGTATACGGATTCCGATCGAGCCAAATCCGTGGTAGCGTAAATATAACGTCGCAACACGCAAAAATACACGACGACTACTTTTAGAGGCTAAGTTATATCTCGGCGGTTTGCGTAACGCGCCAGTCGGTAATCGTGGGGTGATTCGGGTGTTCTATAATCTGAACAGTGCACTCGATTCGTCGGCGTGTTTTGAACGTGACAGAATATTGCGTGGGTGCAACGACGGCGCCGATACGTCGAGGGGTTGAATTTTTCTCCAAACTATTCACATACTTCGTCGTTATGGATTGGCTGTTCGGCGTCAGGCTCAATTACGGAGAGGGTTGGAGTTTCCAGCCTTTGTCAGGCTGCTTATTGTCAATCGATCAATCGAACGGCGTAGCATTCGATCATACAAACTGACAAGTGCAGAGTGAGGCGGCTAATGAACACGTCCATTCCTGATTAAACTGCCTTCTGTGTACACTCTCTGCCGGATGAATTCCGCATCGTGATACGGAAACTCGGTCTCGACCCCCGCCGTCGAGTGTCAAGTCCTCGGATAATACTTTATAGAACATGAACGAGGAGTCGTGAAGCTCATCGTGTCAGTCACGGATCATAAACAGGGTGCGAATCGTAGCTACTACTTATATAGAAATGTCAAATCAATATCTCCTCCTTCCAAATCGGTACCAACACCAGAGTGACTAATCTTGCCAAGTAGACGATTTCAGCCGTCACCACTTTATGATATCGTTTCCTGTTTCTTTTACTTTTTTTTTTTCTTTCTTGACACATTTCTACATAATTTCGTCGACGTTGCACACGCTGGAACGGAATCTAATCAACTCAGTTCACTTCATTCGAAGTCGGAAAGAACTCGATCACCTTCCGCACATTATTTGCCATATGGATTGGGCACTTTAACGTTGGAAAAAGCGTCATTACAGACCAAATCATCGGAAAAACCGAAATGGGGTGTGGACGAAAATTGCGTTGAAAGCGGGCAGGGAAATACGTGTAATAAACCGAATATTCTCTGTTCAAGGAATAATATTTGATTATATTTTCGATCGGCTTCCCGACTTACCTGATACGTAAGCCGAATGGCTCTTGGTCGATTCCCGGGTGATAATTCATGCGTAAAGTAATTCAGGGAGAATTAATCGAAGCCCCAGGGAGAGTAGTATTTCACCTTACGGACAACGCGTACAATTTGTCTTCTCGGACGTAATGAAAGGAGTTTTGTAAGGCGGGTGTACGAAACGCCGCGGCCCGATCGAACGCAGCGCTGCGCGGTGCTGACAATCACCATTATATGAGGAAAACAATGGCGCCGGGAATATGTAACGATTTGTATCTGTCAGCCGTCTAAAAGCAGGCGATAATAAAAGCTAACACGGTGAATAGACGGCGGAAGGCCGCAGCGGCGAAACCGGGGACGGCGTGACGTCGCACCTGGCACCCCGACACCTAGCCACCAACGACATCCCGGTACCCGTCGACCCCCTTCGGCCCGACGTAAGCCGCTCGTGTCTGCGTTAGCCTGTGTGCGTCAACTTCCGTCGGGGCTTCCGTCGACGAGCGATTACCTGTCCTGCAGGAACGAGTATTATGGCTAATAGACCGGGAAGGCTGCGCAATCCGCGCGGCGAGGACGTCGGGATAGCTCCGAGTCTCGGTGCGCCCTGCATTCGTACTCTTTGTACTCGATTCCGAGGGGATGAAAAAGCCGGAGTGAGGCAAGGAAGAAGGAAAAATATCCACGAGACGAGAAAAAATTGCGATCGCTTCGCAGCGGGAGCTGCAGCGATGCGATCTCAAGGTCTCATTTTCCGTACCTCGGCTTATGCCGTAAAGCAATTTGGAAAATCCTTATACCTTAATCCCGATGACCGAGGTTCCGATCCTTTTGTACTTTACAAGAACGCTGGCCCGTTTCGGGCAGCGAGACTGGGATTGGTCGTTCAGTTTGACGAATCGAGGCTTCGGCCCGTGATTGTTCGACCCGGTTATCGGGCTGCGGGTTTTAACTTGATGCAAAGACCGGCTTGGCGGGGTCACGGAATGAGCGAGGCGAGATAAAGAGAGAGCCTCGAGGACATCAGAGACTGAAGGAGCACTCGGCGCTGGTGCTTCGGCAGTTTGAACCGGCACAAAGGGAGAACGAAGCTTATTGAGAAGCCCCTTGCAGAAACAGCGGAATGTCCAAGTCAATAATCAAGACGGACCAATCGTGTCGAAACGGTTCGAATTGCGTCGAATCTGAGGAGAAACGGGAAGCCTGAATTGGGCAAGAAACCCTTCGCGAGGGGATGGAGTCGACTCTGAGTATAAAGTGAGAGGCGTACGGTGTAAAAGGGGGTGGTAAATTCGCTAGGAGATAGCGAGTATCCTGCAACGTCGAATACATTCGCTAACGGTCGACCATTGCGGAATACCGACGCGCAATTGCAGGCGACGCCTCGCCGGAGGCGAATAAAAAACTGTATTAATTTTATGACGTCGTAAACGTGGCACGTAACTTGCTCTCGAGGGTTGGCGGAAAGACAGGCCGTACACCGCACAATAATGCCGGGCCATTCTCCGCAGCTAGGGCGTATATCTCCAATAGCCTCTCAACATCCCGGCTGAATATTGAGCAAGGAATAGCCGTTGGTAGGTATACCGTCTTATTTTCCGACGTCTTGTCACTCCGTCGCAATCTTTCAATGATACAAACAAGCATCGGTCTCCAGCCTGTCAAAGTGTCGGACGGACGACGTGACCTCGTGTCGAGATAATCCGTTTGATTCATCTCATTCCGACCACGACTCGGCCCGGAACTAACGGACCTCGTGAACTCGATGTGTATGTATCGGGATTCGGGCTTTGTTTCGAGGATCGATGGCCGCATCGAACTTACAGCCCGATGCTCGGTCGATTGGTCAATTGGTGCCCGGAAGCCGTTCTAGGCGTGGATTTAGGGAAATTTGTGAGGCAATTTCTGTCTCACCTTGCAGCCCTTGGTGGTGCAGTAAATGAGACCGCACTGCGAACGCGAACGCGTTTTTCAACCGTAGTTTTATTACGCGATCGTTGAACCCTTGAGAATAGCAAAGGGCAATAGGGAGTTTCTTAACTCACCGGTTATGATAAAACGATCGATAAACAAACAGCGTAACAGCAACTTTAACAGAGGCCACGATTTTCTTTCTAAAATGATTCATCGCCCCTTGGCTTTGGGCTGCGATGTTCGACCTATGGACTCTTGGCTGATTCATAAACAAGGAAGGTTCCATCGGTTGCACAGGGTGAGTCGTCCTTTGGTCGAATGTTTGAAACGAGTTGCCGCGTCAATGAGTAGCGTTACGTCACACTGCGGCAAATTAGTTCCTAATTACGCCTCATGCGGGCAGAGATGCCGGGATTCTCCACAATTTAGAGATCAGGAATGGGCAATGGAAGGAAGAACGCGTGACCTCTTCATACGTCGGGTGAGTGAGGCGGTAGAACGAAGGTGTGTTAAGTCGGGAGTAGATAGCTGCGGCGAAAATAGGGTTACCAGCTTTTCTTGTTCTCTGACCGCCCCGCCACTCGGTCAGCGAGGTGGAAAGGGGCGGCCGACGGCCTAGGGTAGTGATTGATGGGGGTAGGTTAGCTTTCCGGATCGCCCCGTTAGGAGATTGACCCCGTCAGGGGTTTCTATTACAGCCCTCCACGCGCTCTTGAATCTTTCGCGAATTGATCCCGACTCCACTCGCAGGAATATAGATCAATTTGTATATCGACACCCCGCCGAACTGTTGCGTTTGATAAAGGGCTCCCGGAGGAAGCGAGACCGCTCAGCTTGGATCTTTCCGAGTCAGAAAGAAGCACTCGGTCGAACGTCGAAATCAAAGTGGTGAATTTTTTGCAACGATCACAAACCAATGCAGGATGCAAAAAACGAGAACCTCCTTGCTCTTATGAAAAGAAGAAGAAAGAGCTCACGAACAATATACTTCGAGTTGAGTTTAATTGCGCAACGGTCGCTTACGCAAGTGCTGAGACAGTATACATAAAAGACGGAGTTGAGTGTTGAGAACAGCGAGGTGGAGAGAAGCTTTCTGGTTGGGTGATATCTGAGGTCTGAGACCGAAGGGTGGAGAGGCGAGGGTTCGAGGGTTGAGGAATGGAATGAGTTTTCCGGACGATTTAGCCAGGTATTTATTTGGAGTTCCCTCCGCGTTCTGCGTCGTCTTCCAGGGTCCTCCTACGGAGTTTCTCGGGTCCTCTGTAAGCCACCGAGCGAGGTAAAATGTCTGACAAAATGTAGCGTCAGGCCATCGCCAGTACTCTTAGGAGAGACACCCTTCCAGGGTTCGGTTGGTCCGCGATTGAGGCACGTTCCTCGAGTCATTTACGAGCCGAGAGGAAGGTCGACGTCTAGCGATACAACAGCGAAGGATGCGAAGGATACGAGAAGGAGGACGAAGGAGGAGAGGAAGAGAGGCGGATTGAGGTGGAAGGCGGGAGAGAAAGACCAGCAGTAACGTCGGAGAACTGTGTGCAAATTGCTGCCAGCCAGCGACAGCTCCCACGGGACTGACGTCAAAGTTTTCGTTCAAATTTTAGGTCCTTCCTTCTGCTTTTGTCCTTCACTGAACGAGCAAAAGTAGGGGGAAAGTAAGTAAAA
Source organism: Neodiprion lecontei (assembly GCF_021901455.1). Taxonomy (NCBI): domain Eukaryota; kingdom Metazoa; phylum Arthropoda; class Insecta; order Hymenoptera; family Diprionidae; genus Neodiprion; species Neodiprion lecontei. The sequence continues at coordinate 36,792,027 of NC_060262.1, forward strand.
GACATTTGGGATGCGATGCGATGCATGTCTGTTGCAACGCTGTTTTATTCGGATTGCAAAGCCACGTTTATCCATTTGACGGGGTTATCAAACCATTTCTGAGACAATCGGTTGTGTTTCGTCGCTTTTCAACAATTTTCTTCATACGCTCCTCCAAAACGTCGACAACATGAGTGCTCTTTGCGCGTTCGCATAACGATGAAATCTTCCTTAACCCACGTCAGTCGTCACGTGTTTGCCTGAATTGGAAGAACTATAAACCCGGGAATCGGTTTGGGGAGAGGGAGGGGAGAGCAAAATTGATTCGGAGAATTATCTTTCAGCCTGAGTCTGTTTTCATTTTGATCGTCGGTACGCTTGCGCACCCGGTGCCATATTGATTTATTCCAAGATCCGTATAATATACGATCAGAGAATTTAGGGAAAGTCGAATAATACCGTGACTTAAACGATCCGGAAAAGCTTCAGGGTGAGGTAATGACGATTTCTGTGATAATATTCGCGGTGATTTTTCACCGATGTTCACATACGCATGTATATGTTGTATAATATATTGTATTTGGAGAAGCTGCTAAAATTTATTGAATGAATTTGTCAGCGGTTTAACGAAATATGAAGCGAATCCGTTGACGTGGGATTGTCGAGCATGTGTCTTCACAAATGGGTAAAATGAAACGCGTTTGAAGGTAAATATCATACATACAACTATCCCGTTCGTTTCCGTAAGCTCAAATACACATCGACGATGCGGCGCTGCGACTCGGACGAGCTTTCGCCAAAGTTTTTAATCAAACATTCACCCCGCCCTTTTTAGTCGAATCAGCCTTTTCGAGGCCCATTGGTACGCCTGCTCGGCTTTCGGTGGTGGTAGCGAAAATTAAAGGATACCGTTGTACGCTAGCGTAGCTGATGGGCGATTAATTCCGCCGGTCTGTTAACGGCTTCGTGTCGATGAGCGAACTGTCTTAAGGAAGGCAAATTCGCAGGTAGACGGGATCCGGCGGCAGCTCTTATATTTACATTTTACGAGACGGGGGAGCGAGCTGAGCTCGTGTACAACTACTGAAACATCTTCCGTGCGACGCGACGCCATCAGGCCTGTTTCACATTGCTCAAGTTAATGCCTCGGCGGAAATTAAAGTCAAACGTCGACACCCCGCCTGTCGCGTCACCTTTGCTCGGAGACGCCAGCTCGAAGATATCGCGCCTCAGAAAAATACATCCATTAGCGAGTCGATCTACTTCCGACGTGTCTTCGCATAGCACGAAACGTGAGAGGCATCGGTTCCGCCGCATGTCGACACTTTAAGGCTGAGTGCTCGTCTAGAATTTCGCTGTAGCTCATACTTTCTTCTCATCCGGTGCTTCCTCGCTTTTACTCCTAGTACTGAAATCGATAGCTCAGAGCCACGAATTGGCAAAACAGTCATTCGCCGATCTCGAGTGGGATGATATTTCTCGCAAGCTCCGCTCGTTCCAGATTGTAACTGCCGTGTGAAAAAGTTAAAGTGGATTTATCTAGAAACAGAGCTGAGAGAGTGAAGATTTACTCGGACTGATGGCTTCACGAGTGATTTTCATCGAATAGTGGGAAGTGAAGTTGGCACATTTCAGTTACCAGTCTTTATGTCACGTCACGCTAATATCAGCGTTGATTGTAATTTATTAAAAGAATGAGAATCGAGAGAAAGAAAGCAGTAAATAAATCTGCCAGCACCACCAATAATTTTCTAACCAGCCGCTAAACGATTTCCGATTCCTTATCTTGAAATTGAATTTCTTTTCTCGTTTAATCACAGTCAGTTCGCTATAGATTTGTGAATTGCAAGTTTTACTCTTACTTTGAAATTTATACAGTGACTGTATAATTCTTCTGTTTTTTAAACATTGTAAGGCCAGGGCGTTTGAACCTAATTAGCTTCCGCAGCAAGGTTGTGACATTTTCAGAATTATGACGACATATTTGCCAATCAAATTTAGTTACATCAATTAATTAACTAATCTTATCAAGTCTACTAAAATTGCGGCAGGCACCTGAAATTAGGTTCTACGAATACCACAAGCTGACCGCAAAAATGTATCTAAATTTTATACTACTTTTTTTTCTCCCTTTGTATAGTGTGAAGCATTAATTAAATAAGTTGAAAATTGATGGATCCTTTGCAATTTCAGCTGCCGGTAAAAGTGGCGATACATACTGCCGACAATTTCTGAGTATGCAAGATCAATCTGATTTTCAGAAGACACAAAAATCAGGGCAGCAGCGCACAGCAGAAGCTGCTCAATGAAGAATTCCCAGAATTTGATTCTGAAGGAAGATGCAATGTTTTATTCCCGAATTGAACGGGTTAAAACAGCGTGATATTGGGATACACAAGGCGCAGTACGTATACATATATACGTACATAGCTGTGAGGTTGATTGCTTTGCGGACTATTGAATGCCAACCTACCCACGCAAATATTGTGATTGAGTTCAAGTTTACATTTGCAATTTAATTGGGTTGTTATTATACTCTGGGTACCGCTATCGGCCTTGGCGCGTCCGCCGAAAACGCGTCGGCTTTCGATGTGATCTTGAGCGGAAATATCGCATTGAGGTGTTCGTATGTATATTTGCTCTAGCCTCTGCTAGAGGAAACCGGACACAATTCTGCCTTGGACATGGACAAAGTGCTTTCCGGAAATTCAGGGCCATCGGCTTATATTATACAAGCAATAACCATACATATAGGTATAATACTAGCGAATTGAAGCTGAAATGATTTTCCAACGCTTTGTCGTAAACTTTAGAATACAATTGCGAAAATGATTTTGAATGACGGAACTTTAAAAAATGTTACTCGTAGCTGCGAGACCAGACGTATTAAATGTGTTTCTATCTCGTTCTGACAAATCGCCGATTGTATATGTATGCATGCACGTGTATGTATGATGTCAGTCTTGCGTAACGCTTCGCGTGCAATGAGAATATTTGGTATTTTTCTCCAGGTTTTTATCCGTGCGTTTCAGCCATCCCAAGCAGCGAGGATCAACGATTTAAGTAACGAAGCGAGCCAGGAAAGCGGTAGGCACTCGCGAAATGAGCGAGCACGGATGAAAAACGAAGTGAGTTAAAAAAAAGGGCAAGAGGACAGCGACGAGTCGGAGACAAAATAAAACAGAGAGAAAAAGAATTAAGAAGAAAAAGCGAGCGCGAACCAACGAAGAAGAGAATAATGAATAAAAAAACGTAGAAAAACTATTGGTGCGAAAAGCCGGCTAGAAATGAAAAAGGCAAAACGGTTCTTCGGGTATTTTACTCTAGAACTTTATTGTAGCCCGATATCCCGTTCCTCGTAATATGTATGCCTTCCTCCCCGTCCCATTTTCCCTTTTCCTTTTTTATCTACCGCCATTTTCATTAAGGCGTACGATGTCTTCCGCGCAGCTGGCCGCATTGATATTGATGGGTTCATCTCCTCGGTCCCACGCGTTCAACCGAGACGTTCGTGAAAGTCTCGTCCTCCTCCTTAACTTTGCCTCCGAGGGCTGAGGAGGAGGCTCTGCAGGCCGCAGTCAGGCGATTCCGGAACCGGAAGGAACCGGGGAATTGATATAAACGACGTTTTCACCCGCCGAACGCACTTTCGTGCAGCAGAAACTTATTCCCACGAAATTAAAACCATATATCGGCACGCACTGCTCTGCAGGTCATTTTTACTCCAAACTGCTGGCCGGCCGAACTGCCAGTAGTAGCGGCGCGAGTTTGGTCAGACCTTCGTGCCGCTTCGAATGAAACTGCATTACTTTAGGGACTCGAAGGAAGAAAAGAAGACCAGTGGATGTTAAATTCCGTTGAAGCATCGGTTAATGAAAGTATCAATGACGAATGGTGGGAACTCTTCAAATGAAAAGATCGACCAAGCAACATTCGATGAGATCAACTTTATTGGAAATTGAGAATTTGAATGATTTATTCGATACGGAATGAATAACGACAGGAATAATTCAGGATCCTTATCGCTCGCATTAGTATCACATTGAAAATTTATCGTCAGATACTTTGCAGTAGGTGCTTCATTTACTTATATCCTGTGATCAGATGTACATCGAGCACGATTCGATCATGCCTCAAGGACGCACCCGTTCGTGAGAGGAGGTATTAGAGCTTAGAACGGTCGATTCTTCATTAAACCGATGGTGGAAGTTGCGTTTTTAATTACTTTTGGCGTAATTAATAAGTATAATAACGAAGCCGGCCTTACATAATGTTCTATTCGCAAAATCATTTCCTGAATGCTAACGCGCAGTGCTTCATCATCCGGCCTGTTCTTGATTACCTTTTCATTTGCTGAAAGCCAAGTCAAATTAAGTCGTTATATTTCTACTCGCAACATGTATACACGCACAAATACACAGTACATATATACATACCTATTTACAACCTCTGACTTTACCGCTACACTACAGAAAATCAATCATGCCCCCCGTAAGGTGTGTACCGTTTCCGGTCACCGGCTAACTGATAAATTCACGCATTAGCTGATACTAACTATATATCCCCGCGTATACTTTGCCTGATTAACGGTCACCCACATTCTCCTTCATTTCCCCGTTCCAGGACACGTGGATATTCAAACATTGGCGTGAATCCTGACGTTGTAATTGATTATCGCTTGGGCGTGTGCAACCCGGAATGTTTATCCTACATTTTCGTCGAATACGTTCCTAATTTTCTTCGCTTAAAACGTCAGAACGATATAAGAGAAAGAGGGTGCTAGGAAATTTCGATCGGGACTTTAATTTGTCGCACGGATCTGAGGGCGAAATCCGCCTCAATTTTTAGGCGCTCAGCATTCATTTCTGCGGGATGAGAATTAGCAGGAAATTTAAGGAGAATGATGAGAGACGAGGAGAGGGGGAGGGGCGGGAGGGGCGGGAGGGGTGGGCAGATACAGCGAGAATAATTATCACTCTGTTCGTATTAGCGCAGCGGCCCCTCGACGAGGCGATAACGCAAACCCCTGTTAAAATAGGCTTGGCATAAATTAGACCTTGAGCGAATTCGCAGACACAGCATTCGCGTTTACTCAGGTCGTCGGTTCCCAATCATATTTCAGAATTATAGCTATCAAAATTTTCGCCCCCACGGGAGCAGCCGCGAGCCGCAGAATTGACGCTCTAATTGCTTATAACCCTTTCCAATGATTAATTTACAGTCTCCTCACTGTGCGGCCTGTGTAACACGGGGTCACTTTGAACAATAGAACCCTCCGCACGTATTTCATTGTCCTGATTCTGAGCCCATTTTTGGCAATAAACATTTCCGAGAGCGAAAATTGGGGAAACTTGGATATACACGCGGTTGTATAAATGAATGAAAATAATTTTATGTTTTTTTTTTGTGTTTCGTGTTCCAACACAATGTGAAAAATTGAGGAAATACGAACGAGCGAAATCGAGTCTCATTATATACCTTACAAACGTGAAGAACTCTTTTCAAACACATGTACGGCCATTATTGTCCTTCAATATTTGAGAAAAATGTGAACTTTCGACATAGTACATTCAATTTGTGATCATTTAGTTCGTTCGTCGGAGTTTCGCTAGACAGGATATAACGCTTGGCTCACAATGAAAAGGTTACGACGCATAGTTATTAATTCTGAAGCTTAGCCGTTCATTTCTCGCTACGGAATTATGTAATATTACGTAATTTTAATCCCGGCTCGAGCGTTGCGAGCCAGGCAGGGTGAAAAAGAGCTATCGCAAAAAAATTTTCATCCGTATCAACAGTATCAAAGGTTCGCTCAGCTATGGAAAATGCAGATTGCATGAGGCTCCGTTTTTGTAGGCACTGGAATGCCTGGATGACCTGCATCGGCGCATTTCTCTCTTTGAATAGTGCGAACGACCACATTTCAGAGTCCGAAATGAAAATTTTCGACTTCTCTGCCATTGTTTTTTTCACAAAAACATCAAACACTTCTGAATTTTCTGTATTATAAACATCTATTCACAATATTCTATTTCAATATTAATCAGGAAGGATTGAAAAATATCCTCGCCTGCATCCATTGAGATAATTAAAACTTTGTTCGTTGATTGTCTGAACGGCTTCGAAAGATGTAAAAACATTTGAAGAAAGGTTAGTAAAAGATGAATTAAAAGTAATTCATAGTAAATTGATCAACTCGTTTCTCCGGAACCGTAAGAGTCAGGTAACAAAATTTTGTCGCAGCATCTTCTGTAGCTGATGAACGGTGGTCGGTTCACACGATTCCAGGGATGTTTCAATGACCCGAATATGCCATGTAAACACTGCAGGATAAATAATCGACAGACTTTACAAAATTTGACGTTCCCAATATCGGGGGTCAGACATTTTGACCCTCGGTCCCTGAAACCCATTTTACGCACTTTCGAGCTACTCGGTTCGCCTTCCGAATATCGCGTGGTTCCCACGAGAGCCGTAGCACCCCGGGGCAAAGAAGCACTTTGTAAGCCGGACGATCGCTGTTCCAGCACAAGCGTGCTTCGGGACTGCGTGGAAAACTGGGCCGAATCACCGGTTTATTTTTTTTACCTCAAGTAACTCGGTTCACCGACTCGAGTGATCGAAACAGAACCGAGGAATCCGGACTTGCAGAGAGAATCAGGGGCGTGAAGGTGATGAAAAATTTAGAGGCTGCGAGAATTTGTCGTTCGAAGGAAACGAGACGCTGGTGCAACATTCTAATCGCATTCTCTGATTGAAAACTGGAATAAATGAAAAAGAAGACAGGCTCGCCTTTTTCTGACCCACAATCCAGTGTTAACAACAATCCTAACAGCAGCTCTTCTCTCTCGTATTCAAATTTTTTGCTCCTGTTTTTACGGTCACCGCCTGAGGCCAAAGGCCAGAGCGACATCCCATAGTACCTACAGATCTTTCTCGGTGTCGGTTCAGCAGGTGTATAATTTAAAGTTTCTACTCCCTGCAGGGCGCTGCGGGCAGCTGCGAGTTGGCTGCGGGTCAATAAGAGGGGCCAATCGGTGGAAGCTGTCGTACTGAATCAAAGACCAATGTCTCAACTGCAGTCCGGCAAAATCCCCGCGCCTCGATTGCTCAGCTGGCCAAATTCTCGTCCTTGCGAACAATCCGTTCAGCAGTCGAATCCGGGAATCGGATGTTATTCGTCAGATCTGAAAATATCTTTGAGCCGGATTGACTCGGTGGTATATACAATAACTAATTTCGAAACCTTATCCTTTTTTTAGCCTGGGTCGCTCGGTTTCCGTGCCACGTGCTGCGGCTGAACAGCGTGCTTTCATTTTACTGAAACACGGTTGCGTCGGCATATCGCAAGCTCGGATGCTGGTCAATACCCCCCGATGATCAAAACTCGGTCTGGCCTTTGTATCGAAATGAAAATTCCAACTGATCAGAATTTACGAATGGAATTTCCAATTCGAATGCGAGAAAAATTCTGATCGGCGTAGTTTGCGAATGTTTAATTTTCTGCGGATCGTTGCAGGCACCGTCGGTGAATATATTTAAATTTATACCCACCCTCATTCAAAGATTTATCTACCATAAAGTGAATGTTGAAACTTTTCGATAATTAAATGTCAATGAAAATTCTGTAAAGCCAACCTTTATTTCGGCTAAAGCTGATACAAAAATTGACAAAAATTCGCCTAAAATATACTTACACAATTACTTCAACGTTTTTTACGAAATGTCGAAAGGAAAATGTCCACTGGATTTAGTATCGATGCTCGTATCGTTTCAAATTCTGATGTGACCGTTTCTACTTAATGAACCAGTTGGAATTTCGATCGTTGAAAATCTGAACCCTCACCAGTATCGATTCATCAGGGATAACGGAGTGTCGGTGGCTTGACAGACCGTTCCGTGACCTTCCAGTTCACCGGACCGCGAGTCTTCTCCCGAGGAATCGGTGGGGATAAACCAGCCGAGTAGTAAGAGACCCCGAGCGAGATATCCTCCTTTCCGCCGCTCGACCCCCATGAATACTAATCTTCAATTAAAATCCGAGGTCTTCTCTGCCCCCGTTCCTGCATCCCTTGATTCCCATCGCCGCGGCGATATCCAAGGGACTGTGTTCTAATCGAAGGGTTGATCTGCCAAGCCGACCATCATTCACCGTAATGACTTATCAAATTCCAATTTGTCCTAATGTCAGTATAACGAAGTTACGGGAGCCGCGCGTTGTTATCAGGGGATTATCACTAGCCGATCGGACGATTTCTCTGAAACGAATTACGCACCGCTCTTACAATATTCCGTGATACGTGTATATGTATGTATGTCATATTTTCAGACATTTACAGATTTCAGAAACGTTGCGAATTTCAAGGATTGGCGCGTAAAAATCCACATCCGTCGAAATTTCAGAAGGTTTGGACGAGGGGAGTGGAAGAAAGAAAAAAAAAAAAACAACATAAAATAGAAGCGAAAAGAAGGAAAATTATTCAGCCAAGCGTCAGTTTACGATCGGATTTTCCGGGACCACTTTTATAACTCGGGCTTTATTGAATTCATAAAGTGATATCGATTTCTCCTTTGGGCAAAATGGTTTCTCAACTTTGCCGGGTTATTCGGAATTCAGTTATAACTCGGGCTTTACGCCCGTCTTCCGTAGCCTCATCGTCGTCGTTGTCGTCGTCTTCGTCGTCGTCGTACCGAGAGGACCAAGGGAACAAGGAATCCTGAGCCGAAGGCGGCAGCCTTCGCCGTTATCCTCTTCCCCCGATCTCCTGCCACGCAAAAGAGCACAGCAACGATGAAAAAAGCGGATCCCCTTACAAACGAGGAACTCCGCGTTGCCGCGGGAGCTAAAGGCGATTAATATCGTAAGCGGTTTAGAGTTGCGAGCGATCCTCGCGAGGACACTCGAAACTAGTTTCCTCGCGAAAATCTCTACCCGCGTTCTCATCGCTCTCACGGCTGCATCGTGATTGCATTTTAAACACACACACACACACGCATACTTGCAAATATTTAGCGAGCTGACACCGGATATGTCATTTTCATTTTCCAGGCGGGCTATCCTGACGAATCCTGACCTCCTTCCGGGCACACCCTGGTCTCAACTCCTCGAGGATGACTTCTGGGGTACTCCGTTGAAGGAAAGAGGGTCTCACGGTAGCTACCGACCCTTTTGCGTCGCCACCTTTCGCCTAAATTACTTGGCCGGTGGTCTGGATCCCTGGGGTTATCACCTGGTCAACGTCGCACTTCACGCCGCATGCGCTGGTCTCGTTGTCAGAGCTGCCAGAAAGGTGAGCAAGGTTTTTCAACACGATTGCCATAACCGGAAACAGATTTTTGATTTTCGTTAAGCGGAAGGTTGTTCTTCACAAACTCGCGGAAAGCTGCGCAATCAAAATTGAACTCGATCAAAAAGTGGCCTATCATTAAAGATGCGAGTTTTTTTTGTTTGGAATTTACTTACCGTTTTTATTTGATAGAAGAAATTGACACGGCTATGACAAGTAACGCACGATTTTCGTTCGGTTTTCATGTTGACTGTAATCGAAACGCATGTGAAGTTGTCGGATTAATGCCGTATACTGATATTTGCTTTTTTGATGACATGGGGATATTTTCGAACGGTTTTCAATACCGTTCCGCGATCACTGATGATATACATATAGATATAATGTATAGATTCCGAGAACGACGGTTTTATGGAAATGTCACTGAATGGGGACAGTTCAGGTATTTTATCGCTGATGCCATCTGAAACATAAGAAAGGAGAATGTAGAGAGGATAAATGCGGGTGCAGGAGATGCGGCGAGGATAATAGTAAGACCCTGAATTCGTCTCGAACCATCGATTGAACGTCGTATAAAACTTATCTTTGTATTAACATTTTCAAACCTTTATCAACGACTATTACGAAAATTTGGCCCGAGTGATTTTTCAACTTTTATTTACGATTTTCATTTTCTCTTAAATTAAAATCATGCATTTGAAGTGTCGGTCTGGCGAACGATTTAGCAAAATTTGTATCAATGTGAATCTGCTATATACGTCTAGAATAAAAAAGATCACTGAATATCAAATTGAGTTGGGAATGTCGAGTTGTTCATAAAATTGCGAAAATGAAAAAATGTAAATCTGTTCAGTTTGAAATAGAACGATTCCGATTTATAACAAGTGGCACGAATGAAGTCTACCGTGAAATGTGATTTACCATTTCCCCGAGAATACCAACCCATCAGCTCACTTGTAACGGTAATTGCATTAAAATCACGCATCATTGAAACGATAACAATGAACAGTTATGGATCAGTTCGTACATTCAGAGATTCTACGCTGTAACCAATGCACTGACCGCACTAATTGTAACCAGCTCACCATGTAACCATTCGATTAACGAGTGAACGCGATTACACGGTAGAGAGTTAATTTTACGTCACGAAAATTACAGTAACGATTTCAGTTTTGACCCGATAATTTCAACGATCAATATTGAAATTTACGTAATTGAGCACCTCCGACCGAGTTGTTGCCCACAGTTTGCACAGTAAGATCTTTTTTAGTAACGCATAACGTCAGGTACGTTGATCTCGAACGCTTCATGACAAGCACATGAAAATCAGTATCTAAACGTGTAAAAAAAAAATAATATCGAAATTTTTTTATCCTCCTTCTCCAGGTTCTTCCTGGGCAAAGTTTAGCGCACGCGATGGCCGGCCTTCTTTTCGCGGTGCATCCGGTTCACAGCGAAGCCGTGGCTGGAATAGTTGGCCGCGCCGATCTCCTGGCTTGTCTTTTTACCCTGGTGGCCTTCCTCGCCTACGCGGCGCATCGCGACGACGCCCGGAAGCCGGCGCCCCTTTTCCTGACTCTGATCGCCTCCGCCTTGGCGACCCTTGCCAAAGAGACCGGTATCGCCTCCCTGGCTCTCTGTCTGCTCTGGGAATTTTGTCGAGGCGAGCCACGGCGAAAGGTGAGAAATTCGCCGAGTCCGCTCCTTTTTTTTTTGTCAAACGAACCAGTAGTCGTGGAAGCTGACCGTTGTGGGATGCAAAAGTACATAGATTTTTTTGTTTTCGGGTACCGTAAGTCCTTAGGATTTCGTAAAACTGATCGTTTATGTTCGCTGTTTGAACGTTGAAAACCACAATAGTACGTGCATAAGCTCATTCATTCGTTAAACCTCACAAACAGCACTCTTCTCTTTATGAAACATCGTATTTTCGCTCTGACGAATGTTCCTGTAGTCTTGAACAGTCAGCGAATTACAAGGAAAAAAGATTTGAAGCTACGAGCTTATCCATTTACACCCGCTCACGAGCTTCGCTCAGTTGGATAATGGTGCTCTGAATTCCACCCGGGAAGTTGAAACAAATCGGAGCTTTCCCGTGTAATTAAAATTGGCCTGATCCGCACCCTGCGTTTCAGCAATAGGTATAACGAAGTAAATACCTGCTGATTATTTTCCTACATTACGGCAATTTCTCTCACGCGGGAAGTAAATTGAGCGGATTGCCGCCTTCGAGCAAGAACGTATATATATGTAGGTGCATACCTACCTAGGCTATTTAGCAGTGGGTATAATAATACACGTGCAGCTGCAGCGCACCACTTCAACCTGATACGCCAATTACGATGGAAGTTTTGCGGTGCGAAGTATCATGCCGACAATACATTATACCGGTGTATTCGTAAGTTATAACGGAAGTTGGATACTAGCTGCCATGCCGGGAGTGTAATTATAGCTCTCCATTGTCTAAAGTCGCTAATTGTTAAGTCATTATTTGCCAAGGATATTCGCTCGATTTAAACTTAGAGATTTGTCCTATCTCTCCTCTCCACCTGAACCCGTTAGGAGGACTGTGTTCTCAGCGTTAATTATCCACCTCCTTCGAAGATATGATTGTCTTGTAATTAAGGCGAGGGGTGCGAGGATGATGCGTAGGTACAAGAGTCGGATTTCCCGGGAATTCGATCGCGAATTTCTCGCTAATTCCGTGGGAAACAAACGACTCGGTCGCTTTCGCCTCGCCAGCGGGAAAAGCTAGTCGATAGATAGTTTCAATTTCAATAATACGAACGAGGCGGGAATCGCTTCGGCTTCCCCAACGCAATGCGGCTCCGCGAGCTGTCCTGGACAGGAAACTGATGCACGGCCACCTCCCGGGTCGTCCCCGTTACACTAGGTGCACCAGACGCGTGGCGTGATGCATGTTGCACCCCCGGCGAGGGCTGGAGGCGTGCCAAGGGTAGTTCGCATCGCCTCGCACCTCGTCCGTCCCCCACCCTTTTCTCTCTTTTCATTCCCGAAGTTCGCATTTCCCTGATTTCGTTCAGCCAAAGCAGGATGCACGTGCGGCTATCCTACGTATGCAAATCCTCTTCGAGGATAAGGAATTTTGACATCACGTAGCGCATCGTTCGTTCCGCCAATTGGATAGCGCTTCGCTTTAACGGCCTTCGACTCAATTATACTCTGCACTGGTTGTTGTTCGGGATAGAAAATTTTCGCATACAAGGTACGGTGTTAAAAACAGAACTTTATGAGGTGCGAATACGACGTTGAGGAGTGTAGACGGTAGAAATTCATTTTTCGAGACTCGAGAGCAGAGCCAACTCTCGAATGTGTTTTCAAAGCTTTGTGCTAGGATTTGTTTAGTCAAAATAACTTTTTGCATGATTCGTGAAAAAATTCAGAAAGGTATAAACTTGAAGGTGATAAAAATTAAAGTACAAAATTATGTAAATATTCGTTGAATATCACGAAGAATATCAATTTTATTTTTTTAATAAAAGATTCGTACAACGATCATACACATCTTCCAACAGAATATATTCAATATTCGGTTCTCCGACGTTTAAGCTCGAAAATCCTGTCGAAACAATCATAAGCGTCAAACTTGAAGAGGACAATTGTTATGCAAAACTTTGCCAGTGAAGGAAAATTTCCTAGCAGATTTTCCGAATGACTTCTCTCGCTGACTTTTCATCCTCATGAAATTTCAACTCTTTGCATCGCGGTGTTGTCGTTAGTAATCTTCATCCCGTTATTTACGGAAGACAAAAGTTTTCACTTTATATACCGCGGTGTGACAGACAAGAATGAGTTTGTAAAGTCAGTCAGGCAACGAGGGGCAGGTATTAGAGCGTCAAACTGATAAATAGCCCTGCCGCCAGTCGAGTTGAAACTCTTTAGCGAAACATCTGAATGGCAGTCGGCCATCTTGACTTTTATCCACGGGCGTCAAAAAAGCTTCGGTGGAGGAAAGCGTCGATCCGCGTCCGCCGGGCGGGTATACATATACAGGACTCTTCATGAACCGAGGCAGGACTTTGCATCACAATGCTCGACCATTGTACCATAACAAAGAACGAGGGCCTCCGGGGCGCTCTATAGAGAGTTACCGAATTCAAAACCCGGGCTTGTTATATTTTACACTAATATTCGAAACCCCAGTCGATAGGCGGAAAGGGATTTTTCATTATTGTTATGCTTTTTCCTTCTTTTTTTCACGGATGCCCGGTTCAGACTACCAACAAGCTGCAGGGATGAACGCCGGAGGCGAACGTGCCTCGCGAATGTATGAAGAGCATGCTGACCCCGTACCAGCCGAGTGTCAATCAGTGTGAGGCCTGTCGTTCCTTATCACAATACGCACGCCGCGAATAATATAGGCGAGAATCCAATGAAGGCCGGTGTATTCACTCCCGGATCGTTACACCCGCGTTACACGAAAAATTTCCAGGGGATGAAAATGCGAGCGAGAGATAGATGGAGAGAGAGAGAGAGAGGCGAAAACGGGAAATAAAGCGGCGTACGTGTAATGCGGATTAAATCTTCTTGTAAGCTCCAATTCGTTAATGGACATCCGTTCATGATTTCAACATCAAATAAAGAGCTAATCCGGCTCGCGATGCTGCCGCGCATGAAAAAGAGTCGCGTACGGTTGTTATGTTGATATTCGGGTACCGCGACCATGTTAAATACGACAATAGTGCCAAATTCAATTTGGAACGGGATTAAAACCGAATCAATGCGAATCCGGGCACGTGCAACGCCACGTTTCATTTCCGTAACGCGACTATGTTCAGGGGAAGAAACCGGACCACCGAAGCTTAATCTGGAGCAGATGGAACAGGAGCTTTCGAATAAGGTGAGAGGGAAACGCGCCCGCCGGAGGTACATGAAAAGAGTAATTAAGGCCGTATTCAAAGATGATCACTGCTGCGACAACAAAGGCGAGCAGCACCAGGTCGACATCCGGAGTAACGTACGTAGCGCGAGAACAAACCATTCCAACTCGTTGTTCACCGTCTGTGAACGTATGACGGTGAGATACGTGACGTTTCTGCGTGATTTTCATCGGAATCTACGTTACCACGCCAACTCTGATTCCGCTTGTGTTTCCCTGTACACGTACCTATTTGCATCGGAGGGTAGGGCTGACGGGCACAAAGAGACAAGGAGATTCGAAATGGAGGGCGGCAATGAGAAGGGCGTCTATTATCATCTTCCGAATGGGTGATGATGAACTCTGCGGCATAGTGACGTCACGTGCCCGCCGTGCCAGCGATGTTACATCTTTCGACCCCGTGGCCTCGTCAAAGGGCTGCAGGCACGTCGGTTTGTGACGGCCCTCGGTCAGCTCTGCCTGTCCAGTCCAGTTAGTCCGCTTAAGAGGGATGCCCGGCAGTCTGTCCGACCGTCCGACCATCCGGTGGGCGGACCGACAGGACTACCGACAGACCCTCTCAGCTTCAGGATTGATGGACCGAGTTCCATGCAGTCAGTGAGCCCCTGAGTGGGACAATTAGTGTAATAGCTCCGCACCTGCTCTGTTGCTCAGAGTTCCTCTCGCCGAGTGGAAACAGCCTCGGCTTTCAAACTGTTCTATCTAACCGATTCCTCATCTTCGGGTACCTATTCGACCTAATTGTTGTCGCTAAATAATTACTCGACTCGTTCGTCGTAGTGCGGAAAGGTTCCGTTCATCCCTCCTCTTCGTTCTCTCAACACGCTCGCTCGGTCGGATAACAACTCGACGTCAAAGGCTCGGTTCTCTTTCCTCTTCCCGCAGTAGTCGGTCTCGCTGTTGTAGACGCGTGTTTAGAATCATGTTTTCAGCTGTCGAGTGGTTCTGTAGACAGTTTCGGTTTCGTATTGTACACGTGTAACGGAAGTTTGCACGGACTAGTTTGATAGGATGCGTTAATTCTACCTCTTCAAATGGTATATTTTTTCACCTAGACGGAAAACGACGCTTTTCACGGTTCCATCGTCGAATATCGAAGTAGAGAATATCGAACACGTAATTTGCATGGGACCCGATCAGTGACCCAGCAGCAAACGCGGAGCAATATCAATTTAAAACGAATTCCGTGGCTCGAAATGGAAGCAAAAAGATACGGTCGATACTTCTCGTGTATAAAAGTGTAAAAAATGGTGATCAAGGGTGAGCTTCTGAGCGGGGTGGCGGTTCAATCAATTGCAATAACAGGGGGCCGAGCTGCGCCCGATCATGTACGCATATACGTTTGTTAATCAATTTTCACTCGCGATATTCGCCGGGTGGTTGAGCACGCGAATCGCGCACGCCGCGGAACCGGAGAAATCCGGGATGCAACGCGTAACCGTGGGTCCCGCAGGATGAAATACGGGCGGCAATTGCGCGCTCTGGACGTACGCGCGGCACTGAATCACGTAATCTTCTCGCGAGTGACGCCGCGTTCCCTCCCTCCCCGCCATATCGCGTGATTTATCAAAGTGCAATTCCGTTCCAGGGAACCAGATGGACCCGCCGTCGGAGCGTCGGCCTCGTCACCGGGACCCTGGTCCTCCTCCTGATCGTTCGGCTTCGCGTCGGAGGTTCGCCGCCGGAATTCGCGACGGCTGACAACCCCGCGGCCAGGCACCCTTCGCGATTCGCCAGGGGGCTGACCTTCCTCTATTTGCCGGCGGTGAACGCCAGGATGCTTCTCTGCCCCAGCACCCTCAGCTTCGACTGGTCGATGGACGCCGTTCCCAGGATAACGACGCTCAAGGACCCGAGGAACCTGGAGTCGGCGGCGCTTTACGCCGCGCTTGCGGGCGCCGGTTTCTGGGCGGCGAAGGGACTCCGGAAAGCGTCGTGTTCGAGCTGCGTGAAGCGGTTCCTCGGACACACGGATCGCTGCCGAGCGGCGAACAACAACAACGCGCCGATAAGCAACTGCTACTGCCCGAAGAAGTCTGGCCTTGCCTTGCAGATTCCCGCGGCCGTTGCTGTATCCCTAGGATTTCTTGGGCTTCCCTTTTTACCGGCTAGCAACCTCTTCTTCTACGTTGGTTTCGTTATCGCCGAGAGAGTTTTGTACCTACCCAGTGTCGGGTTATGCCTTTTGTTCGGCGCCGGTCTTTGTAAATTTTACCGTCACGCCCGACGGACATCCAGGTCCTACGGACGGATCGTTCTCGCCGTTGCCACCCTGCTTCTCACCCTCATGGCGGCAAAAACCTTGAGGAGGAATCTGGACTGGTACGACGAGGAGAGCCTCTACAGGTCCGCGCTGCACGTCAATCCCCCGAAAGGTCAGTATGTAAAATCGTTATTTCGACACCTGTTATATCCGAGTCTCGCGATGAGGTCGATATCTGTTGTTCTTTTTTATTTTTCAATATTTCGACGCCCGAATTATTATTCCACAAAGGAAGAACGGGAGAAAGGAGAAGAGAAGAAATCAAACCAGTCGACAGATCTCGCTGCGAGACCGTGGGATGACTCGAAATATGCAGTCTGGAGATGGCAGCTGAGCCGGAGCACGGAAGGAATTTCGGAATTTAATAACCGAGACTCTTCCGCGCATCCTGCAGCTCT
Source organism: Neodiprion lecontei (assembly GCF_021901455.1). Taxonomy (NCBI): domain Eukaryota; kingdom Metazoa; phylum Arthropoda; class Insecta; order Hymenoptera; family Diprionidae; genus Neodiprion; species Neodiprion lecontei. Next base: position 36,808,854 of record NC_060262.1, read on the forward strand.
TCTCAGTCCTCCCTCGTCTCGGGCGGACCACCCTTTTCATTTCGTCACAATTTTGACAGATGGACCTGCCATTTCTATTACCCCGGGATTCCCCGTTCCCGGTGTGACGCGAAACGTCGGCTCGAGCTGTTTTCTCGCTTCTTCGGTTCTATCTGTTAGCTTTAATTGCCCGATGATACCAGCTATTCGGTCGAATTAATATTACGGTTGAAGGAGAGAAGTCGATTTGAGAATGTTATAAAAACGTTACCTTCATTCGGATTATTTTTACGACCCTGCAGGCGTCGAGCGAAAAACTGTTTTCTCCTTGGAGGAGGGGTGATTCGTTCTTCGGCCTTTTCTTAACACTTATTTTTTAGTACGGTGAAAGGAGCTGGCTGAGGTGAACTGCCCTTCAAAATGGCGCTGAAATTGCACAACTTGTAATCCGATCACGCGTCAGAAATAAAATATCTTGAGTATTCCATTTTCATTTTCGTTGATTTTTTTTTTTTTTTTTTTGTTTTTCTCTTCTCTTCATTTTTCTTTTCACACGTAATCGCGATAACGAGGTGAAAATTCTCGGCCGTAAGTTTTAAACTCGGAAATAATTCGAAAGGGTTTTTTAATTAAACAAATTCCAGAAACGAGTTATTTATAACCTGTGTATAGGAAAGGCTCGAAACTCCTTAGCAAGCGGATTTTTCCGCCGCATTGCAAGAATAACGAAAGTTTCGAAAAGTATTTATCCAACTTGCCTTCCTCGACTGTTAAAAGTAAACAAGCGAGCGTTTATACTCGGGCGCATTATATCCGCGGCAAGTAACTTACGCGGTTTGTAAACGGCGTTGAATTCCCCCTTGGAAAAGTTGAAAGCGGCGTTGACGAGAGCGCCGTAGGCTGAAGAGCAGTTTTTCCGAAAGGGGAGCTGCCGGTTTAAATATCGTGGTCGCATACTTGCCGAAAACATAAACGGTTTTTAGGACGGTATAAACCTCCGGGTAGGTACCCGGAGCTAGCCTGAGCCGTTAACCGCAGCCAGTTTCGGTCAGCAATCCAGCCTCGGTTCGGCTCTCGGATCACCGACGACAACGTCTTTTTCATTTTTACGTCTTTGCGGGTCGAGGCGTTCCGATCGTGCGTGAGATCAGGGGAAATTGAAGAATGGCTCATTTCTCCACTCGAGTTGCATCGAGTTTACCGAAATCGCTTCATTCTATGTTTCCCAAAAGCAACACATGCTGGTAGTTCCAATTTGTCGAGCCCCAATTCGCATGACTAACATAAAACTTCGCACCTTGCAATCAGGGAATAGAAATCGCTTGCCGGTAATTCCCTTCTTCACTCTTGTTGCGATCGAATTTTGTTTATAACTTGGTAAATGTCGTGAATTTTGTTTGTTGTAAATTTGGATTAGAGTCATGGTTTTTGAATAGTCGTTCCTTTTGTAAATTGCTTGCAGCCAAACTTTGCCATACTGGATCTAGTCGCGTCGGCTTGTTTTGAAAGTGTCACTTTTCAGCTAGGTCGCGTATCTCTGTGAGTGCTCGGTCAGCCAGTAAGACAGTTTGGTTTCACATGCGTTGCGTTTGATACGTTAATTTCTGAAATAAGTTGGAGTTTATTTCGAGGTTTAGAGCGAGCTGACTCGTAACGAGATACTTCTTTTATTTGTTCGTTTTTTAATTATATTGCGATTAGCGCGTTGAAGAAGAAGTTGCAAATCGACACACGTTACACGTGTGAAATTACTTTCGAGGAAGCGAAGCTGTGCCAAGGATCGACATCGGACGATGGGTTCAATGAACGCGGGACGCAAATAGAAGGCGAATAAGCCTCGCGTGACGGGTGGAAAATTCATCAGCATCCAGCTTATACACGCATGTAGTTTCCGAGTTGAAAATTTTACTCGATATCAGAACGGTTCAATACCGGTCCGCAGAGTCCAATATCTTCGTATTATTCCTCAGCGACCCTGATTTAGCTCACGCGCCGCGAGATTACTTCAGCCAGTCGTAGTCGTCAATTCTTATATATTTCCGGATTGAGAATAGCCGATCTGGCATCGAATCGATCTCGAATAGACTTCCTCCGACGGTTTATATTGCTCGTAAATAACACCCTTTGCCAGAACGAGGCACGCCTTTCTGTCAATATTTTATTACCATCTATGCGTAATGCGTATCGTTATTCAGATTATTATGCGATTCCGTACGCGAATGGATGCCGGTGTTGTACAAATGCCTTTTTTACCCTCTATCGCTATTCGCGTTGCTCATCTTTTACCGCAAAGCTCACTCTTTGCTCCTACGTTACACGCACTGCACCGAATGAATGATTATATTACTGTAAAGTAATCAACAGTAAACTGATCAACGAAAAAAGTGGAAATAAATATTTAAATAACGAAACCTCAGAAGGTCAAATAAATTATCCCACCGTTAATACCGCCAATTAACCTTAATATCAACGAAATTATATAAAATCGTAAAGAGATATCAGCGTATTCGTGGGAATTTTTCCGAGTTATGAAATGAAATGAAAAAAGATGGTGCAGGTTACCCGGCCCATCAACCTGCGGCATCGTAACGCGATACTAATTGCAGCTTTTCTTGTCTATTTCAGCCTATGGGAATTTGGGAAGCGTGCTGAGTGCTCAGGGGCGAATCACAGAGGCCGAGGAGGCCTTTACCCAGGCTCTTCGGTATCGACCAAACATGGCTGATGTCCACTACAACCTGTGAGTACCCTCTTACGTTAAGTTTACGATTAAGTGGGACGTTCGTCACGTGACTCGCGTCGAAGAAACTTAGCAAAGGGGGCAAAAAATGTGCAACGAATCGAGGACGAATGAGCTGGAAATTCGAGCGAACGAATGGAAATTAAAACGGTAAATAACACCGCGGGTGAAAAAGTTTTACAGCGAACTTTTGTTTTCCTTTTTATACCTCTGAGAATCAATCCGTGCCCGATTTCACGATAAATTCAGCTTCGGCGCTGCTCGGTCCGAGGCCCGTCATCCGATGCTTTATGGTTTATGGTCCTGTATCCGACCGGCGAACCTCCTGACGGATCATTTCTCCAGCGTTTTTTTCTCCGCACTACCCGCCGGTCAGTCCGTTGGTCTGTCCGATAGAAAATCGCCACCGCCATGCTTGTCTCCGTTGCGCGAGTGATTTATTTTCCACCCCTTTCGACCTCCGCTCTTTTCACCCCCGTGCTCTACACGCACTTCAGCGTTCTCTAGTGTTTTTCAGGTACCCTGGAAAATTACCCTACATTGCGGCTAAAGTGCTCTGAGCTCGTGAAGCCAATTACTCGATTCGCGACAAACGCCGTGCGTGCTCGTACGCCTGGCAGCTCGCTTAGAGACCTCGGTATAATACGAGTTGCGACTCTTTGACGAATGCTGGGGGAAATTATAAGACGGATCAATTCGTGGTACAGCTTTGAGAAACTCCACAACTTACGGAGGGACGAATTCGAGCTATCCGAAGGGCAAAAAACCCCAAATCGCGAGGCAAACTGCGGGTCAGAAGGGTGGGGATAAAAATATAGAAATATCAAAAAATTGAAAGTCCAAAATATAAAATTTTGAAAGTAGAAACAAGGAGAAGTAACAAATTAGAGAGGTCGGACACATAGAATGCTGAACTGTAGAATTGTCAGAACTTTTTCTTTCGATAATATAGAATCGTATGGAGATTCTCGATTTTGCCGTTCTATGTATTGACCTTTCTATATTTCGTCATTCTATACTTCGACTTTCTATACTTACAATTTTCTACACTTTGACTTTCCACATTTTTATATTTTGTGAATCAGATTATCGTATCCATGAAAATTCGATATTCTGGTCCTTCTATCAATCGACGATTCTAGTTTTTTATCTCTCCCCGTCAAGAAATCAAGAGAACGGCCGACAACCACTTTTTCGAAATATATTACAGGTCGCATGCGGTAGTAACTCTCAGTCAATATGTCATTCCGTGAATCTGCGAGAAAATATGTCTAGGAACGGAATGTTGTACGTCGTCAAAACGAAATAGGCTGACAATAAAACGCTCCTTGGTCGTAACGGCGAGATGGATATATACATTTCGTAGTCAGATATCTCAGCACGTCAAACAACCACGGCTTTACCGTATAATGACGCATGACATTTCTCGGTCTATAATTTTTTTTCAAACACAGGATTCGAACAAAGTTTAATAGAGCTTAGAAAGCTATGGATAAAAACTTTATTTGTGGTGAATCTTGATCAACAGGTATATTATAGGTTTACTTAGTAGTCAAGGCATCTTACGAGTTTTTGTGAAATCCGAATTATTATGGAAATGAAACACGATGGGCATGTTTGCTTGCTATTCTCAGTCAATAATATTTCACAACGTGGGAATTAGCAGGAATGAGAATATAATATGTACGATGTATTGTCCCTAGGTCAATTTGTGAGGATTGAAGAACTGCTTACATTGAATAATTTCCTTTTTTAATTTAAGTGGCAAAATTTGCGTGGGCTTATTATTTCGTGCACAGCTATCAAGCATAATTATTCAGAATTCGAGAAGTGATTTTAACTGAAAAATTCAACGGACTTTAATTTTGACAGAGTCATTATTGACGTTTTTGAAACAAAAAGGCAAAATGACCGCTCAAATCAGCACAAGGAATTCAACACCCCAAAAAGACTATATTGTGTTAATGACCGGACCAGCAGTCTTAATCTCGGAAGTTTGACACATTTTCCAAATAAATATTTTAGGAGGTTGATTTCTCGAAAATCGATGCTTCTTATTATTTTATCACCAGATCGTCGTACATCGAGTATTTATCGAATTATTGTATGTCTAAGCTTTATACGAAGAGAACTTTAAAAGTAAAAAAATTGAAAACACAGAAATTTATATCAATCAGAAAGTGATACTATTACTTCCTAATATCGACAAAAGTTTCATCTCAAACCGCTTCAGAATTAATAAAAAACTAGTGGATTTCTCTCATTTCACTCCACGATGTCTCGTTTACTCACAAACTTATTCTCTACAATTCACCAAAATACTCTATTTTTTGTCACGTTGAACAAAGTGATTAGGCGTACCTCGTTCTTCGTAATTCCAACAATATTCAAACAGTTTTTTCAACGATACCTGCTTTACTGAATTTTTCTAGTTACTATAACAAATGAAATTCTTCTCAGTCCAAGTTGTTAATTCGACGAATAGCAGATGTCCGACCATCTCCAAATAAGTTAATTAAAAATCAACGATTCCCGGCCAGCGAATCCCTCTCCAAGCGGCCTCTCGACGAGGAGCATTTACCCTACGACCGGCGTCACTCCCTCTGTACCGTCGATAATCTTGCACCGCGTCGAGCAGGCCGCTGCAAGCTCGTGATAAGCCGGGGCCCGTGGGCCCCTTTCTCTCTGGAAGGGTTCGAGCCCCCGCAGATCTGTCACAACAGCGTAGCGCCGATAGCGCAGGGCTCGGCTGCCGCGGCTGCGAGAGCTTAGCAGGTAGACCAGGTCGACTGCGTTCGAGCAGATAAGCTTCTACGGTCCCTTCCGGACATCGATCACCCCATCCTCCCCGCTGCTCCTGCACACCCGCGAATCTACGCTCTAAAATGCGAACGGTAGATGTGTAGATCCTCCGGATGGGACTCCCGCGTCCTGCGAGCTAATGTACCAAAGAATACCGATCGTCCGAGTACGCGGTGTAACCGGGACTCGTAATTTCCGATGAAATTCCGCGCTGCGAGAAAAATTTTTTGTTGCGGTTGATAAAAAAATCTAGTCAAACGCGTGCTGATACGAACAAGACGTTCTTGAAATTAAAAGAAAATTTTCAACAAGTATTTAGAGTAATTACAGTTGCCAATACTTCATTTTTTCGTTATAGAAGCACGTGATATGGTTCTTTAAATTATTGGGTTTTTTCAGCTGAGTAACGACTTATCGCGTAAATTTTTAGTAAAATGAAAATACAAGTAGTACTCGAACGAAAGTAATCGATAAAAATAGTTGAGTTGAAAAATTTAGAACAGTATACAATTTTGTACAGGAAACACAGTCTAGATATTAACTCCTATTTAATCGCGTCGATCTCGAACGGCGTGGTTCCAAAAAAAAAAGGTTCCAGCTAAAAACTGGAGGAGATGCGACAGCGAATCATCGATTTCCTGACAATTTCAGGTCGCATTTGGACCCTTGAATATGCAAAACTCGAGCATTGTTTTGCAAAAGACGGATCTAACCTTCGGCCGGCAAAGTTCTTGCATCAAGAACGTCGTTTAACCCGGAGTTGGCAAAAAACGGCGTTAGAAACCGAGGGACCGCGATCCCATCCTAACGGTGAATCCCATCGGCCTCAACTTTTTACAGCAGTTAGGCACATCATTGCTTCAACTTAGGCTTCCATACCAATCTGATTAACTCGAAGACTGCGATCTCTGATTTCCCGTGAACCTCCAATAGTAGAAAGTAGAAGTTTGAAAGTTCGATTCGAAAAAAAATGTCACACTCTGTGCCAAAAAATTCCTCATCAACCTTTTTCTATTGAATATTTATAATCTTTGACGATTCAAGTTTCAAGTTTATTATGCATGGGATAAATTCTTGTAAACCGTTGTTGTCAATTAGATGCAAAGCGTCGCGAATGGCGCCTGATTACCGGTTGAAATTGACCTAAAGAACCGAATTCGACAAGGTTTGAACCCCGGCAAGGACAGCGCGCGTCTTCTTGGCGACATCTCGCATGCACGGTTCACTCCAAAGACGTTGCCGTGTAGCTTTGAATACCTGACGTCAATTATTCCCTCTGAAATACCGGCGTGCGTGTGTTTCCGTATACTCGCGTACATACCACCTATTTAAATACAACTTGAATGCGGGAGCCGCAGCGTTTCTAGGTGCTCGCTTCACCCACCCCGCGGTATCATCTGGTATTACTACTAAGACCGGGGTCCCAGCGTTAAACCCCAGTCAAATTATTCCCCATCCTTTCCACACCGGAAGGAATTGCGCCAGCAGGAGGGCGGAAGCGCCTTAGGGAGTGGGATACATGAATCGAACATGTTTTCGAATCAGCCCTGGATTAGCTGTCTTAGAGAATATTGAATACCATCGCCAGAGTCTTCGTTTAAAGTCGCAGCGAGCGTTTTTTGCCTCTTCGACGACCATTAATCGAAACTCTGCGGAATTTTCACTCGTAAACGGCAACTCGAAATGCGTGTACAGGTAAAAAATCGAGTTTATAAGAGAATCTGATTCGATGAGTTAATATTCTTTGCGTAAAGAAAGTTCTTGATTCTCTTGGTCCTCTTATTTAGACTTTGGGAAAAGCGGTTTGGATTTGTCTCATGTTTTTCTCACCCTGCGTTGAAATTTATAAGTCATCAGCCAACTTCCGACTCCCAGATAAGTAAAAAAAAGTTTCTAAATTCAGAACCGTTCGCTTCGTTGTCTCCATTATATTCTAAATATACCATTTATTCTGACAAACGAATTTTTCCGAGTATTAAAGCATTTCCGCGAATTCCATTTATTCATATTCATTTCATTCGTTTGATATTTTGGTCTATATCATTCCACCAGCACGATGATATTCTTCCAAAATTGAAGCTCCGCAATTTTACAGATTACAAAAAATCACTCTCCGCGTATCATCACGATGAGGCCTCGTCATCGAGCAGACATCGCGTTTGGCTTACCGGTGAATATTGCCGACTTTAAACTGAAAATCGAAACTAAAATACCCGATTAATCGGCAAGATCGCGTGCAGTCGCTTACAATTAGCAGCCACTCAAAACACAGTCGGTTGAATCCTGCAGCAAGCTGGAAACTAAATGCCGAGGTTTAAAACTTTGCCGCAAAAGGTTCGAATTATTTCCAACCCTCCTAGCTGGTCGCGCGGGGATCTCATCCAGGACCAATTTATTTACCAGCCCCTATTTGTCGTTTATATCGAGCCGTTAAAAGCGCGGAGTCGAATTACGGCTCGTTGCAGCGGCAGCTACGCTCGGATTTTAATCTCGATCGATGCAAACCGTGGGTCGATGCAGCCGCTCTTTTACACAAATGTACATAAACCCTAATTCTAGATTTTTTCGGCCCTTGTTTGCCACCCTGATGGCGGAAAGTCGTGCTCAATTTTACCGGGAAAAGTTTTACTGCAGATGATCTGCAAACTTCGGATTCGTTATATTTTATCGACGCTCACGAGTCCGAATTATTTAATGGTTGAAAGTCCGAATGATTACAAGTTTTGAATACTCAATATGTGACTCAATAGTTTGCACGCTTGCGGAGTGAATTTTTCGTACCTGATTCAGATTCAGAACCATCCGAAATTCTGACCGCAAGTGTGTTAATTTAAGTCATAATTAGGATTGTTGACCATATTGGAATTCGATAACCATTCGGAATTTCGACCCTTCGGTAAATGAAACCACCTCGCGAATAACTTTGACCTCTCGAAAATGCCAACCATTCGAAATAACGACCCCTTGATAATTCAAACAGTTGATCAGAATGTTTATCTTACCCGAGAATTTCGGCTACTAGTCAGCACCTTGACCCTGGCGTACTTTGATCCGAATTTTTTCAACGACTCGGGACTCTGTCCACTAGCCATGAGTTTCACCCCGCAACGAGCCGCAGTCTCAGGATCGACCCGAATCACGCCCCTTGTTCACTGGTTAACTGATCCAAATTGAATGGGAAATTGATGGGCAAGTTCCGCTACCCTCGGAGGTCGATGCATGCGTATCCGGTCGGACGTAGGTCTTGACCGCTGTAGTTTAGAGCCGTGTGTAAGGTCCAAACCTGCGACAGTATCCGCTGTCCCGTGTTTCCGGACACCTCAACCTTCGCACCCTTTAAGGACAGCACGCGCCGAGTTCCGTTTGCTTATAGGTCGTTCTCCTGAACGGTGTTTGCACGTTGACCACCTGAATATGTATCGCCGTTGATCTTTGATTGTATTGTATGCATACATGCGGCGTGTGAGTATAACATATACGTAGTATGCTATACGTACTCGAATGTATGCATATGCCTCGGGGCATTTGCATGCCACAGCCTGGAACGCCTCGAAGCTTACATCTCGGGAGAGGCTCAACACCCTCGCATACCTATCACTTCCTCATTTATCCTGCACCCTCTACTTCCGCTCTTCGCCAATTTACCCACTCACCAATTTCGCGTTACACGTACCCTGCCGGGAATTACACCGAGGCTAATTATAATCAAACAACGTGGTCGGTTCACCTGCCGATTCCCAAGACTAATAATCTTCCCAAGACTGAGCTTGTGGCTCGTTTAAGCAGCAGCTGAGTTGCCCGGCATTCGTTGGAATACTCCGAGTATACTTGTAGGTCAAGTGCTCGTGAACCTTTTTTCGTCAGTTCTGATAGCAAACCAGAATCTTTTGACTCGGCGCTACGCATTCCGCTCGAATAATTCTTCCGCCATCGAGAAATATCTTCGAGTCAAGCGAATGACTGAACCCTTATAAAGCCAGGCGTCGCCAAATATGTAGCGATCGCATTCAAGGGACTGGAATAATACGACGTGGGCTAGAGATATAAGCTGAGAGAAGAAGGGAGCACCGTGATCAATGGAGCAAGTTTTATCCCTGTTCTTGCGAGCCGCGGGACGCGGATCCTGGCAAAGTTAAACGATTAGGAATAAATAGAGATAGTGAAACGGCATATAGCGACGGTCCGCTGCAGCGTCGGGAGGCGAGGGGAATGACAAAGATGCAGGAAATCAAAGGTCGAAAGGGGTGGAGGGGTGGTTGAGGAGGAGACGGGATCGGCGATCCTAGTGCGGGGTTCGATTGTAATTTCTGAAAGGCAAAAGTTTGCGAGCGGACGGTGAAGCGGCATTGACAGTGTCTCTTGTTTGGATCGGAGAGGGCGAGAAGAAGGAAAGCTCGGGGTAAGCGGAGGAAACAGACTTATACCTACCCACCCTCGACTTCGAGGAACACCCATCACGATACGCGAACGACGAACACCGGCTCGAACTACGGGGATAAGTTCTAGCCTGGTGAAATGGCTCGAAGTCGAGGTAACTGTGGGGTGAAAATGAGGATCGTAAAAATATAAACTTTCTCTAACTGACACCAAGCCTTACATACTTTATAGGTACATACCTAACGATCGGATATGCAATTCGCCCTCTCATTTATCGTAATGCTGCAGGATTTCATACCGCGTTAAAATTTTACCCAGACTTCGATTCACGGATTTTATGTCTTCTGTGACAGTAATTCAAGGCGGTGTCTTGGAATTAGTGCGAGGATGAGTGACAGATAATTTATATCTGTGTCTTACTTCTGGTGCAACGTCTTCCGAGGTTGGAGGGAATTATGTATGAGGAAGACGAGTTGAGTACCTTATACACTGAAATGACACGATAAGCTGATTCGGTGTATACTTGTGACTGAATGACTGGTCAGACGGGACGGTATAATTATGAAAATGATTGCTTGAGCCAAGTTGTAGAAAATTAGACAGCGCGTATAATTTATCAACGTCAGTTTGGCTGAGGACGATGTGACATCGTGGAATTGAAGTTCGTGGCGTTAATTTAGCGTTTTTACGGAAAATCGTTCTTCCGAACTTCAAGGTAGTCCGAATTTTATTAAACTCTATAAATAAGCCGTGATAAATCAACACCGCATTAAAATCACATAGAAAATGACGTAACAGTGAATACAAAAATTCGAAAATTTTACGGTAAGCCTCCGAAGTTTGAGATGGACCCCTGGAGACGGGAACGTAAACGAAGAAAGGGGTGAAATTTGTGCGCGTAGAAATGCTAACGTTGTGAAAACGTGACTGGAGGTGAGGGAGAATCTCGGGTTAAAATGCGGTTAATGAGACCAACTTGGAGGGGAAAATATTCATCTGTACTTGGCCCGAGGGTACATTAATGCGACCCGATTCCGTGTCTCTTTTAAACTCTGTCTGTTGTCAAGGCTGTACAAGCCGTGAGTCAGAAATATGGAATCTGGAAGTAAAGGGAAGTATCTCATACGGGTTTTCAACTCAAGAAGCAAGAAGTACTGGTTCAACAAGTCACCGGAACGGCGCTTACAAGCAATAAAGGAACCAATCTGATTGGCGCTGACTCGAACTTTTGCTACAGTAACGTCATCTTAATTTTCGTCCACTATACGAACACTTTCTATAAACGGAGACAGTCCTCCTTACCTCTCTACCCTCCATGGCCGGGAACAAGCGCAGACTTTAGAACCCAGCGCGAAGAGGCGTCGTAATTCTGAAAGAGTATCAGCCAGCTAAGCATTTCATCAATTCCTAGGAATTTCATTGTCCATATTGCAGCAGCGGCAGAAGCGGAAGAGCTGCGTCGATTAATGCGCGAAGAATCTCCTCTAACACGAGCTTCTAGTTTCCGATGAGATGTTTAACGAAGAAGAGGCCTTGCATAGCCTCGGCTTACAAGGCTATCTTCCCCTTCATCTTTTCGAGTGGTTCCAGCCACCGGCTTAGCTCTTCTCCGCGTGTCTGCAGCTCGTTTCTTACGCTCCTTGCAGTGAATTAATTAGTTTGCAAACATGAAAGCGGCCAACCGGAGACCGGAGGCTATCCATTGGCCACCGAGGAGATCCAGAGACGGCAAAGGGTTCGGCGAGTGTCTTCTAATTCTGTGTGCATTGCTCTGCTTCTACACCTTCGAACCCCCGACGTCCGTGGTCCTCTTCGCCCCTCCCGCTCTATTCATCGCTTCACTCATGCCAAATGGCCCAAGTTCATCTATTACAGAGCGCCGACTTTGAGCCCGTGTCACTTCTGGCCCCATCCGTCTCTCGGTTTTTCATTTCGACATTTTTTTCTTTCTCACCTTTTTTTTACACGTCTTCTGGATCGACTGAAATATGGATGTTCCCCTTTTGACTGGTGCTGTTGTTTGCCGCGCGAACTTTGTCTGCAGTGTACAATTTATGACCTGTCATGTTTGAATATCACGGCTCATTTTTCACCAACGGTATATATCGACGCGGGAAATCGGCTTCTCAAATTTAAGCCAGACAACTCGGTACATCGACATTTCTAAGTCGACTTGGCTAATGGGAACAAATTGCACTTGGTCAAAGTTTCTTCCTTAACAGTCAAGTCCGCACGCTAAGTCACAATGGACTTAGCGCGTAAGTAAGGCCTTCGAGAGTAGGTCTTCGGTAAGAATTTATAGAAGCTTACGGTCAGCCGTTTCAAGCTTCATCATTTTCAGTTCACCAAATTCGAAAAGGAATTTAAACCCGAGGAATGTTCCGATAAATATACACGTCGGTTCGATAAAAAATTACTCCCATTACATGAGCATCTTTGAGGAGGAGGACTAAAATCGGACAGTGGTTTTTAGGTAGAATGAAAGTGGTTACTAGTCGGCTTGCAAAGTTGTTCCTGGCTGAGAACGTAACCATTGAATTTAACCCTTTGCATATTTCATGCTACCCACGGTTTCTTGGCGGTATTAGTTTGCGAGGCTGGCAAATCCAACGTAGTGAAATTCCGTATGATTCGAGAAAGTGACAATACGCCGGAGACGAGACAGAGAGATAGAGAGCGAGAGAGAAAGTGAGAGAGCCGAAGAATTGGTCGCGGAATGCGTAAACCGAGGAGCGATGATCAGGAACGGAATTCCGGGAGCGATGGCGGGAGGTTTGATATTCAAGAAGGCGTTTTGCACTGGTTTCCGGATCGACGAGAGATGATTCGCGGTAGTTTGGCACGAAGAGGAGGATGCGGTCACCCGGCATCCCGACGTCGTCATCGGGACGTCGCCACGTGGATTACATTCTCGCCTTCGCCCTAATTAGCCGGGAGTTAGTCAAACTCCTGCGAGTTCGCGCGATCAAAAACCCTCCCTCGCCTCGCAGGACCAAACCTACACCTAGGTACCTACTCGGGGGAACTACCAGCCTGAAATACGATTATAATTCCCTTTTGTCTCCTAAATCGGGCGCGCCTTCCTCGAGCTTTCGTCCCTCGGATTCCCCGGAACTCCCCTGTCTTGCTCAATAATGCATGCGGCGCTTCCCCGCTATCCCGGTTCCTTTATCGCGCAGCTTCTGGGGGCCCTTGGTCCCAACTTCTGCCCCCCTCGGGTATCGAAGTCATGCGCGTCCTCGGCCGCCACCCCTGACCTCTGGTACGTCATATCCGTATATCTTTACCGCTTCGTTTCACGAAATCGTATATTGCGGGGGCATAATGACGGGGGCAATTAACCCCCCTTTCACCTCTCATGCTCGTGATCTCTTGGCGCGGGGTCGTTTGTTCTTTTTTATTCCCTGGTGAGCAGCCGGCTATGCGTAGGTCGATTCGTTATTGTGCTTCGGCTTAGCCTCCGGCTTTGTGATATTGAATCCATGATGAAGGTGCAGAAAGTGAAGATTAGCCAAGCGCCGCCTCCGACAAACGCGAGCGGATGGGATGTTTCATAATTAACTGCCCAAGTTCGCGCACTACAATCCCAATTTTCGCATCAAATTTTGACGGTTTGAATTAATCGTTATCAACACCGAACAGTCAACACTCTTAGGTACGCTGATTTATGGCGTTCAACGTCGGGAGGATCTGTATTCGTAAACGAGATACATCAACATAGGGCTTTCAGCAGATTGTACATCAATATCGGTTGATAGATCAAAGCGTTTTCATTTTCTATTTTTCTTCTCTCAAAACGTCCTGCGGTGTGAAAATAATAGTTCTACTTTGCTTATCGTTTGACATTTAGTAAAGTGAAAGAATTACCCGAAAATGGAATCTGAGAGAAAACTGTTTCTTTGTACGCGAATGATTTCATAAAATCATTTATCCCGCGTAGAGAATCAAAAAAATTTCACAACTTTTGCACATATATTTATAAAAGAGGACGGAATTTTGCGGGTATTTTATTTCGTGATATATTTGTCAGTTAGAAAAATCTACCAGACTTGTAAAAGCTCTCAGTCTTCATATTCTATCAATTTTTCCTATCGATCTACTAAAGGGTGAAAAATTTCCAGCATCCGAAGCTGGGGCCGAAAGTATTTCATCGACTATGAAAGATTGGTCAGTCGAGCGAGTGTGAAATGTAAAAAATATTGAAGGAAATAGTAAATACAGTGACTCGGTAAAGAGAGAACGAAAAAGGCCTGAGTGGGTAACCTGGAGAACGATTGAACGGCGCTTTCAACTTTTTTACGCAACTTTTCATTCCTCTCTATTTTCCTCGAAATTTTATTCTCGTTCCAATTTTCTCCAACAAAAATCACCGTTTTTCCATCACTTGTATCCGATGACGTGACGATTTGTCGACGTGATATTTTGTCGATCATTTTATCTCCTCAAAGGGTCAAATTTTTCCAGATATCTTGTCTCTCCGTTCTAGGCAAAATTCGGAGAACAGTGGAAGACATCGTGTGAAGAGTCAAAGCGATTTTTTCATTCTCATATCGCTGTTCTAAGAAGTTGTGTCACGCTCGAGTCGAGCTGAATCCCGTTACTGCTGGTCCTTAAAATATTTCTCTCGAATTTCCTTTTCAGATACGAACGAGGTCCTTGAAATGCGAAGACGTTTCTTTTCCGCAGCAGCGGGCTTCCTCGCTGTTTATTCTGTAATAAAAGAATAGTGCATAAAAGATTTCCGTTAGAGTCTTATATCGCAAAGACACTGGCATGCTTTCAATTGCAATTACCGTATGCTAACAAGCTGTGGAGAAGTTTATCATCACTGTTCTGAAAGGATCTACATCACGATACTGTATACATAATATCTCAGCCTTGGAAAAATATTTTCCACAAAAGGAAGGAAAAATATTGCAAAGCTCTTGTAAAAAGTAGACGCAGAGCTACCGACGAGAACAGGCGGTGTAAGTCCGAAGAGCACGTGGCGCTGTCGTGCAGGGAGGAAAAGTAAGTTAGTAACGAAAGTCGTGTTTTATTAGAAAAGTTATTCGGGAATTAGCCAAAAACAGCGAGCGAGGAGAGCGAGGGAGAGAAACGACAGAGCAGAGAGAGAGGGAGAGAGAGAGCGAAAAAGCTCTGGGCGAGGTCATTACAGAAGCTTCGGAGAGAACTTATACCGTGCGGCAGTGCGGCGGCTTTAATAAGCGTTTTAACATCCCGCCTATAAATTTTACGCGATGTAAAATTAGCGCAGACCCAATGGCAGTGCTAAAGCCTGTCTGCCTGCCCCCGTATCAGAATAATAGCTCTCGCCGTTAGCCTTTTCCACATTTAATACTCTTTACATCCAACCCCTAACATACTTACCTTTGTCCCTTCAACCGCCGTTCCGTTCCATTCTGATTTCATTTCACTTTTCTCCTCAATACCTAATTGAACTTCAAGTTTTCATTAAAGTTAAGCCCTTGCAATTGGGGGAACGGCGCTGAGAATGAAACCAGTGAATCTTTATACCAATACCGTGAAACACGAATTTCCGTCTAATCAGTGAATCATTATAATTAACACCCAATTCTCAAATTTCAATCATTTAGTAATGATTACACAACTGAACTGAATAAATACTTTTGCGAAGAAGTTCTATTGAATATTTGAGAAAGCACTAAAAGTTCGTGATTTCAAATCAGATTCACATATTTCATCGACCGGAATGTTTGGTAATATATTTCTTCAGAAGCTTCCACAAACTTTGCATTTACTTTCAGTTTTATTCTCCACATGTCTGTATACCCAAGTAAATATTACGGTGAAAATAATGTTGGCTATTATACAACTAGCAGGTACAGGGCGGGGTTGAAGTTCCGAAAACGCCTAATTTCGAATTACTTGGTGGCGAAACTTGAAGTAAAGAAATCAAACTTTGACGAAAACAACAAAGTTTCGAATGGTCGGAAACTCGATGGCTCAAAGTTCCGAAATGCAAGATTCAGAATATTCAAGTTACGTTAGAGCAAAGTTCCGAAAAGTAAAGTTTCGCTGGAGTGAAATTCCGAAAATTAAAATATACTCCCACAGAGTAGTTGACTCAACGAGTGGGTGAAAAAAATTAGGAAAAAACGAAAATTAGAATGACGAAGATTCCGAACGTAAAGTTATCGAAAATCCAAAACAAAGAAAGATCAACGTGGTGAAATTTCACCAAGCCAAAAATTCACGGAACTGAAAATTTTCGATCGTTCAGAATTCCGACGTTTCAAATTTTTAGCTTTTCTCATTTTCGCACCTTCGGAACTTTGACTTATCGTATTTACGCCCTTTCCACATTTCGTCCTTTGGGAATTTTACCCTTTCGTAACTTTGAGCATCGGCTTTCGAACCATTCGAAACATTGATGTTTCGTCAAAGTTTTGTTTCTTAACCTCACGTTTCACCACCAAAAAATTCCGAATCAGGCGGTTTTGGAACTTTTCAAATTCGAAATCTCAACCCCGCCCCGCAGGTAACACTGTAATTCACCCGTTGGTGCGCGGTTTATTGAACGACCGTGAGATCGAGTCTTGTATACATATGTATATATGTATATGCATATAACGTGTATACACGAGCTTCTCCTTAATTTATACGGTTGAAAATTTCCGGCTGGTCTACAAAGCCGGCGATGACGCGGGCGTGCTCACGAGAACTGGCTAACGACTGATACAGCACGCACGCATGTTACGCGCCCCGTTACGTTACGCCAATCTACGAGAATCAGCAAATACTTTTATCACGACTTCCGAGCACGCAACACCTTCCGGCTTCACCTTCAGCCAGCGGTAGCCGGTAGCTGCCCTCTCCCTTCCCTTCTCTCTCACTCTCTCCCTACCTCTTTTTCACTTCAACGTTTCCTGATTTGCTTCTCACTCCAGCTCTAATTCTCTCTGATTACATTCGTCACCCGGAGCTTTCAACGGATAGGAAATAATTAATTCAGGGGTGAGAGAACAAAAGAAAAACATTAAGGGTGGACGAAATTAGTGCGTTAGATTCTTTGGACAAAACGTATATTCAAACAACGCGGGGGAAATAGAAGAAGCGATTAAGCGTTGGCGTATTTTACTCAAAATAACTGCCAATTATGGTGACGCACGATGCGTGATTACAATGACAGGCGTCTAATGACGACGCCATTCTTACAGATCGTATGTGTATACTTTTCCCATGAACGTAGACAATGGTGCGATTCAACGTCGGTACAATGTACGAAAAAACAAGATACCCAGAGGTAACCTAATATAAATGGGAAAGATAACGACAGTGCAGGTGTTGCGGAAGAGGCGAAAAACACCCTGGAGTAACGGTTACCGCCTAATGTATCCGCATAATGGCGAACAGCGAATCGAGGGTGCGCGAAAGGCACACGAGGTGCCGGCATTGGAGTGTGAAATATGCACAACGTCGGTACAGGATGGGCCAAATATTCTCGCTGATCAGATATCAGCGATCCACCCTTTCGTTTAATTTCCGCATGGCGCAGAGACTCGCCTCTGGCGGCGGGCCATCGGTTTGTATCCTTTATTCATTGAATGAGGGATCACCTTTTAATTGATTGCTAAACCATCCGGCCGCACGCTATACAGGAATCTACGTACATGCGCAGATCGCCTGTAAGACACGCTATATTCCTCGCTAACGACCACCTATACCGTCGACTTAAGACGGATCGAACGAGTCTTTAATGGCAGGCTGCGATATTACACGGAAACACACTACGGCACTTAACTTACGCCGGGCTGTAGTGTTGACTTTACGGCACCACGCACCTTGTGTCTTGATTTCGACCCTCGCCATCCAGCCGCAAAATGAAGTCTCTGTATCTACGCGAGAGGGCCGCATAAAAATTTATTACACGTGATATCGCTCCTCAATTTCGAAACAAATTATACAAGGGGTACGAAACTCGTAACCTTTTTTTTCATGCTTTCACTGAACTTGAGCACGGGAATTTTCATCCTTTGTGCAGGGATTTTATCCATTATAGGGTTGAAATATTTTTTCTTTTTTTTTTTTCTACTATTTCTTATTGTAAAGCCTGCTGGATTGTGGAAGATTTTCAGTGTAAAGAGCTGAGCGCATGGGCAGATTTCTACCGACGACATGAGGAAGAATGAGAGTAAGAGAAATGTAAGAGAGGAAAGAGAAAAAAGAAGGAAAGAAAGAGAAATAGATTGAAATCTAACGAAAAGACAGCTTAGGTAGAATTTCATCCGCAGACTTTCAACAATCGTTGGATATAACCATGGCCTTTTCCAGTTGAATCGCCGGTGCCTCGTCTTGGCTTGGGTCCAGGGTAAAACGTAAGCTCTTCAGGATTCGACAGGACTCTTGGTTGAGGTCGAGACGCTGCTTTCACTGAATATGGTTTCCCTCTTCCTCTCTTTCCTTTTTTTTTTTTTTTACTCTTGTTTTGTTTTATTTTATTTCTGGGGTTTTTTCGTATTCTCGCATTCTTGCATTCCCACGGGGCAACGGTGCTAGAAAGTCGGAGGTATGATTCCATAAAACACGCCTGAATAAGTTATCGCATCCTGAGCCTCTGACGGGTACTTATTCAAACATATAATATACAAACAGCTGCACCTTCATGCTGATGCATTGAAGATAACAAGCGAAAAATAGAAGGAAGACGAGACGATGGAAAGGAAACAGACCACGGATGGTTCTAAAATCAAATCTCATATGCAGTTATATATTAACTGATACACACGAACAGAAAATCAAGATAAAAGTGGCTCATCGTGAAAAACCGCGTGCTCAAAATCCACAAAAACAATTTTTCTAATGGCTATCCCCTTCTTTTCACCATCAAATTTGCAGTAATTTCACAAGAATCGCTGTACCAGGAAAACCACGACATTAGGTATGTTTCAGCTTCCAGCCCTCTATCGTTATGTAAAATATTAAAATAACCGAGAAATTTTCGTGGAACATGGAGAACCTTTGACGTCCTACGACCAGAGATAAAAAAAAAGATAACCAACTGATGGAATAATGCGAGAGATTCTTTTTTTTATTTCTCCATTGAAAGGGCGAACAGACTTCAAAGTCTCTACTATTACGTGTCGAAGTTGACCTGCGAACACACCAGAGCTGATCATGTAACCGTCCTTCCTGTTAGCGTCAGACGGTGCACTCTAGCGCTCCATTTATGGGGTTTCTGCACTAATTGGCCGCGTTATCCGCTGCGGCATGAAGAAAGGATTGCAACTTTTTATGGGCATTATATACACCGGCAACCAGCCAAGCGGCTTATCCCCATATAAGCAATATACCCATGTATACGACATTCAGAGCCGAGTATGAAAATTTCGAAGGAGCGAAGTTAGGCTCCGAAAAAATGGGAAGCGAAGGAATTTTCCCACTTTTGCCCCTGCAAAGCCTCGATTTCACGGTGTCGTAAGAAACGGAACGGCGAGACACCGCAAGCTTCGCTTATTTATGCCCATATATAGCGGGATCAAGGGGAAGTCAGGCATTCTAAATGCACATTTTCCGGGCTTCGCCGAAACGTCGCGGGGCTCGACCTTAACTTGGTTTATACCAAATTGAAGAATTAACCAACAGCCCAAGGTTCGACTTCACCCTCGGGCCGAGCCTCCTTTCCTCCTGAATAAAATACATCCCCGGTTATATTATAACCGCTGTGCCTAACAGACGCGGAGGGTGCCTAGCTTCGTGGCTTCCGTTGATGGGGCCCTGCGACAATGGAAGGAAACTCCTTTGCTCCCGCAATAATGTGAAACTTTATAACGTTTCTCCGCTGCAGGTTGTAATATCCACACCGAAATCGCGGGCATTTATATTCCGAACTCGACTATACTCCGCGAGTTATCGCAGCTCGCGTTTCACGGAAAATTAAGGGGGCTGGTTATCCAAAAACCGATACTTTTCGAAA
The DNA here is from genome assembly GCF_021901455.1 of Neodiprion lecontei. Lineage (NCBI taxonomy): Eukaryota > Metazoa > Arthropoda > Insecta > Hymenoptera > Diprionidae > Neodiprion > Neodiprion lecontei. The sequence continues at coordinate 36,828,689 of NC_060262.1, forward strand.
AATTTTCAACGAGATGGTCACAGTCACATACAGGCTACAAAAGTCTTATGAAAAATATAAAAATTGTAGAAAATAATGAAATAATGAAAATAAAATTAATGGAATGTATCGATTCTTGGCCAACGAATCTCCTATCAGAGGAAATTGACGAATTACTATCTGGAAATAGCGTTGTAGCCAGAAAATATACGTCAATTCATACAATATTCCTCAAAATTAACCCACTTCGCGTTTTCCCGTCATAATTTAATTCGCAGAACCGGCAAAAGGCTACTAATTCATTTAAAATTGTTTTCATGCACCGATGAATCCCGAAATCGGGCAACATGACAAAGAATCGGGTTATGAAATCTGCTGGTTGCTGGAATAGAATCCGAGGCGCCGTTGTACAGATTTCGTCTGAAAAGTTTGTCGAATATATTACCGCAAGGATAACGGTATTGAGTAGAGTCGAGGTGTATGCGAAAGGGTTGTGTAAAAACATAAGCAAGAATGTCAAAAGATATCCTGTAAACAGGCGTCAAATTATTCAGAAGAGATCGACGACGGTAATTTTATCAAGATATCAGACGCATATGTTACGATTTTGATAGATCGAATGCGAGCGCGGATCAACCTACAAATCACTTCACCATACCAAACTCTTTCATTCAGTGCTTCTGAAGTCCAAACTGCCGTGGACTGCAGTTGTAAAAACGAAGGGTTAAAGGACTTGTTTCACTTATTTACTGTACACACTTAGCCGAATACATTCCAGTCGCCTTTTACTTAACCGGGTTGGGTCAGGTCAGGTCGATATCAGAGACTCGTCCCCGTGGCGTGCAACTATTTTAGCAATTACCACCCGCCTTGCACACACCCTTAACCGCGTTCTGCAGTGTGTGTTAACGGGGTTCGTGACGGGCAAAAACGTGGCAAGCACTTTGTTGCCAGTCCAACTTGCTGTTCAATTATTCAGATAGGGGACGAGGTTTGCAGCGATAGTTTTCCTTGAAATCTTGGTCCGCGACTTTCTTCCCCATCCGGCCCGCGGCTCGAAATTCACGATTTCCGCAGCTGGATTAATCCATTTGCCAGAGAAATAAATATTTTGCGGCCTGGATTTCACGTGCTGCATCACGCATTCACACCTGTATGTTATGTACGGATATTGCGAAACGGATATGTGTATACATAGAAGGGGAGAGAAAATGGTTGGATGGGAGACGCGGCGGCGTGGCGTCTGCGTGGAATTCCTTTTCACTTTGCATCCCTTAGGAAGTCGCCCGTGTTACGGGCAACGGGGAAATGTGAGTGGAGTGAAATAGGTAACGTCGGGCGAAATATCCATCCTCGAATGGGTTGCGAGGGGCCGCCGGGCAGCATTTCTGAACGTTCGGAAGCGACGTTTACAAATGATTTTCAACCGAAATGAAATTCTCCCTTGCGGGTTGTTATTATCGCCTTAACTCTTGCCGCGCACCTTGCATACATCCCTCCTTCACTTCGTTACAGCCCGTTAAGGAAATTCAGTGGATACACCGGCTGATCCGTGGGTAATAAAAGGCGAGAAAAAAACAGGTAGGTGGATATCACTCCGCGTCGCGACAACCATTAATCAAAACCCTGTAATCGGCCGAAAGCTGAGGCAATTCAATTATCTTAGTACCGTGTATTTCGCGGTCGGACAAAAATAAAGTCAAGCTCGTATTACGCGAGGGGCTTCAAGCTTTCACGACACCTCGTACCTGCAGACACTTCGACTTGAGTTACTCTAAGACTCGCGCGTTGAGCTCGGTTCTTTCATAAAATTATGATAATTCATCGCGTCGACTTGCCAAAATCGACGAAAATTTTTCACGCTGTTACTTTTACCAAAACTTTTATCAAAACCCATGGCCAAGCTTCTCGCGGTCATTTCCTCGTCGTTGAACTTACCAATCGACCGAAACCCGAGCCTAACTTGGTTCTCACCTTCTGATACTCCTCACCAACTTTTGCTGATGGTTGGATATTCCAACACCTGTAGACAACCCTTAGTTTAGTCGTCTTGTCAGAACGTCGCTGACGTTTTGCAACGCGATATCCCTAACGGACGTGGAACCGACTCTCAATGGCCAAAGTGAGGGCTGCTTGACACGGAAGTCTGAGGTTAGCTTCGCTATTTTGGAGGAAACTCAAATTTCTCCGATCGTTCCGTGTCGTGACCTGATCACTCGTTATACGACGCACCTTGCCAGTGATTGACGCATTTTTACAAATGGATTACAAAGAGCTTGGTTATCTTTTTTGTAACACTGCAGGCACACGTAGACAAAAATCAATTTTTCATTCTTACGTCTCGGTTTACCTGCCGAGTTACTCGAGTCTGTAGGTACAATTGAGATTCGGGCACTGCAAACACGAAATGGTAGAGCTACTCCGTCTCACAATGCGGCTGATAACACAGAGGAAATTGAGCTTGAATGCTTGACGACTAGATCAACGTTAAACAATGCATGATTCAATCTTCCTGCAGACGTTTGCTCAGCTCAATCGAGGATCAGGAAATCAGGTTATCTTCGAGGAATCGCAGGCTGAGTAAGATTGGCTTGTAGAAAAAACCTGAAACCTTTCCCACTACTTTGATTTCCCAAACGAACTCTTGGCAGCACCTACGTCCCTACGACAGTATGAAAAAGACTATGTTTCTGAATCGTTGAAATTTTTAGCTAAATATGGAGCACTCTGCGTAGAGGATAAATTGAAATTGTTTGTAATATCCCCATCGAAGAAAGCTTCCGCAACTACGTTCGAACACTTATGCTTTAATAACCGCGTCCTGAAACGGAGGGGAAAAGACTTGATCTATCGCTTGCAATTAGAGGTCAACACGTGCTTGAGTCCAATTACGCGGTGTACAGGAAACGTAATTTCGATAGTTACCGCAATCTGAGCGGAGAATCGCGCACACGGCATGCCATGCGATTCGGCCTGGCTCGGCTCGAGTTCCCAAGTAGCTTCTGCGGTCGTCAGCACCAGGCGAACTCGCGTCACCGTCAGGCCTCGGCGTAAAGCCGTCGACGTAAGGCTGCTGCAGTAGGCACACGCCTCGGGCTCCAGGGGTATCGATTACCGCCGACAAAAGCATCACGCTCTGAAAACAACATTTTCATACTTGGCGAAAGTCGTCGCAGAAATAGGAATCGCCGTGTCGAGTTGGATCGTTTCGAACTTCGAAACACACTCCGTGCTGTGATCCCAAGAACAAGGTTGTGCCGTCATCTTATTCTCGCCAAGTTTTTTTAGGCCTCTCGGCGCGTTACTGCCGGGCAATAGAGATTGAAAACCGAACGAGAAGTGATTGAGAATGTCGAATAACGACGATCGCGAACGGATTGCAAAATTCATTGGCACCGACATCTGATTGGAAGACGCTTATGTCGATGGTTCCGCAATCTCTGCGAAATTGGCATCTGCGTCGAGCACTGGGTACAAGTTTAATACGAAACCTGCAGCTGCTTTCTCGCAGAGAAATTTCCGCGTCATTTGCACTGGACATACTCCAAGATGCATACTCATTCATTGCGGCAAACGATTAGGCACAGCGTAGCTTCTTGACTCGCCGGAAGTGCAGAGAAGAAAGTGAAAGAAATTCAGTAAAAAACACAGGAACACCTCTCAGCGATTTGGATCGCTTTCTATGTTCGTCACGCAACATTGTGGTCGCATTGGGTCGGGTCAGTTCAAGCTTAATTCCACACCACGTGAAGTTATAAATTATTTTACAACTTCTTTGCAGTGTGCCGCGAAGCGATCACGATAGCTTTAGAAAAGCATAAATGTCCCTCGAGCTTCTCGTAATCATTTTGCTCTTTTTGCTCATTAAGCAGAGGACTGAAAAGCACGCCGTACTGTCCAACTCGTAATAATCCCTTATAATAAGTAGATTTAACGACAGTAACAACATTCGTAAAAAGCCTGCGAGAGCTTATGAACTGCCTTTCTGCCATCACGAGCCGGCTCGACCCCAACTTGCTAAAACTCCACGACAAAGCTGCTCGTGCTGAATGCGTATCGTGATAAAAGGCTCGACGCAGTCGTAATATCAAGAATTTCTGATGCACGGTACATTGCCGAATCATAGACGAGTGCGTGCGGCACTTTGCACCCCCAAATAGAAAATGGAAGGCATGATCAGGCCCGAGGCTCCGTCTTACGCTCAGTACTTAAAGTGGTGCGAAATGGGCTTAGCGTTGAGCGTCTGAAACGGCGGTGAAAGAGCCAAAGCGAGCGGTATCATGACCGGGACGTTTTTTGCCACGCGCGTGTGTGTGTGTAGATTTTCTGATCCGCCCTTTGGAGTGAGACGTGCGATGCTGCGTTGATCTACGTTGGGTAAGAGGATTTCACATCGAAATGCGCTTCGCCGGATAGAACGCGGAACCATTTTATCAGCACCGTGACTAACACCAGGGAGGCCTCCTCAGTGGTCCCTCTGGAACGGTCCCAGCCGACAATATTCGAATATAAGCCGCGATCAGGAGGCTCTTCACCCTCCGTGCTCCCTTCATCCTCTGGCTTCACGGCCATGCCACGAAAGCGCTCCGGTATACCCTTTATTACTTCGAGGCTAAGCGGTTTGGCGTAAACTCTGAACTCCTAAAGTACGACTAAAGCTTCTGTCGAGTTCAGGCCAGTCTCGAGTCTCCGGTATCATCGAGGTCTCTGCTTAGTCAATATTCGAAATTCTCGGTACAATTACATGGCCGTATTAATGTGGCAACTTCGTAGAGAGAAGAAGAAACTGCCACTGTTTTGGGAAACTTGGCAGTATCAAAGTTTGATGCTCTGTCTTCCAGTTCACGATCCATCCTTTCGCGACGTCCAATTATCGAGATATGGAACTAATCCTTTCCCAGAGGCAATTGAAAAACCATAAAGTAGACCAAGATATCACGATCCTGTGGAACGCGTATTTCTGAGTACCGCCAACACGTTTCGCAACGTTTCACTCGTTAGGTGGTCTAACCATCACGAGGCTCTTGAATCGATTCCAGCGTATGGATGAATAAAGTTTTAATCATCATCGTCGGGAATTAAAGAGAAAGACGGGACTTCAGCGAGTGCACATAAATCATTTGATCGAAGAGAGGCGGCCTTCCGTGATAACTTTGGTCGTTACAAATTTTGCAATTTGAGAAATGCCGATGATCGTTAAAAGTTGCGTAGTGCCTCGTTAATAATTCACACGCCTCGTTGGTTCCCAAGTTCACTGCATCGGGACGCATACACATAGGTACCCTTATAGCTACGGCCTGGGTTCGATCACGCGAGCCGAGGCGTACTTCCGAAGTGCAATTAGCCGATGGAGACGTGCGGGCGGGAGCCTTATAATCGCTCGAATTCTGTACCCCTAAGTCACACAGTGTACCTGTGAGATTATCATATTTACGTCCAGCGGAACGTCAGCACCTGCGACCCGAGACGCGTTTGTTACAACCACAAGCCCCGGTTCTCGTTTATACGCTACCGGCGTTGATCAAGTTCGATATTATGCAAATTACCGCTTTGTTTATGTCCCTGTAACAGGGCAAGTGTTTACTGACTCACGCTTCAACCCCAAAGCACCCTTATTACTGCGGCCTACGACACGGTCCGTTCAAACCTTGACTTCCAGATTGCGATCGCGGCTATACGGTTATCAAGTTAGAATTTTGTCTCTCAGCTTCTGGCACTCGGGGAAATTTGATTCATGAATAATTTACTAGAGTGATGTACGATCAAACAATCACGTACCATTCGTGATCTACAAACATTCTATTTGATATTATTACACGGCAGAGACTGTATTAACCTGCGATCAATAATGCAATACTGATCGGTGTGATTCTTGAGGGTCTTCGAATTGGTTATCGTAATGGGATGTTACAGGTAGTTTCAACTGCTTGGGCGAGTGATATATTATTCGTTTCGTTATATGTACTTAAAATACAGCGGTAGATTAAAAAATCAAAAATATTCTCTCACACATATATCATTACATGCGAATTTTATCACAGTATACTTTAAATTCAAAGCCGTAGTACATGGTTTGTCTATTTAGTTGAGACTATGCTGAATTTTTATCGCCTACATTGTACGTTTATAAAGCTTTTTCTTTCCAGAATCGTTATTTTGCGGTTTTCGAGAAGCAATCAGATTATAATTGATACAAGAGGTCGATTACGGTTCGCATTTAATCCTCGATTACAGCTTTTCATACGGGATTTGGATCATTTTAAACAACCGATGCATATGCACATTATCCTGTTATACCTCTGGCAGGATTTATAAACTGTCACAGTAGCCATGGATGAGAGCTTGTCATTTCCATTGATAAAAGCCTCGGGCAAAACTACAGAATTCAAATGCCTACGAAGCGGTAACATGTTCCACGTGAAATGCATTCAGGGTCACATATCATTCCCCGCCGATTAAATACGTATGTGCAAATTACATACCCACAGCTGTGTATGGATTTACATAAAACGCGAGGTCCGCGCTCCACGTATATCCAATATCGTCGATACGTAGATATCGACACGTACCGCAGGCATACTCGGTCGCTAGGATTCACTTCCCCGTCGCTGTAATAGGAAGGGTAGGCACTCGGTAGGGCGAATACGCGGTAGGAATTCAAGACGCCGTGTAACCGAGCCGATTCGATTGCGGTAATGGATTTTGGCAACTGTGGCGCGGGTAAATCGAGCTGCAGGGTGCAGCTGCAGGGTGACTTAAAATCGAGGAGAGAGCGTTAACCCGGGTGAAATTTAACCCCGCACCCCTGAAGCTCGAGTCGCAATTTTCGCACCTCCGAGCCGTCTGCATGATGTATATGCTTTCCAATATCTGAATTCTACACCCCCGCGGCGCATCCGACGCGGATTCTGAATTCCGAATTTCGCATTCCGAACGGATGGGCTTCGTTCTCTGAACGTAAACATTTACTGCCGCCTGGATACCCGCTATTTTATCGTTCACACCTTTCTACACTGTACCTACCTACAATTTTTATCGGCGCGTCCCAAACGAACGAGCGCTCACCTCGTCCGCATTTTCTAACCACGTGGCCAGAACCGCGACGCAATTTTTTCGCTCCTTTTTGTGGTTTTATAAAATTCTTTCATCCCTGGCGTGTTGTTATTTTGTCAATGCAGTTACGTCACAACTCTGCAGTCCTCTTTCTCTGTAACTTTTAAACGGGGTTAAAATCGTCGACGAAGCGCTGCTCGCTATTTAAAATTTCTATTTTAATATAGGCGGAGAACCCCGCCAACAATAATTGAGGTATTAAAAAGTTGGGTCTCTTTGAACTGTTATTCGTATTTCCAGATTTAGTTTCCGTTCAACGTGTCATCGTACCTAAGAAATAGTTAGTCGTGTCGATATTAATATTCAAGGTGACTAATATTCGGGAGAACAATAAATTGAACTTCAATCGTATGTGCTATTGTATCGCTAATTTTTGTCAATTTATTTTTAAGTTTGAAAAAATGATGCAATAAAAAAAGTACCAGAGTTAAATGTCAGCTGATATATTTGGCACGAAGTGAATTTTCATTAATATCTCATGCTTCTGCAATAATCCGACAAATCAGTGGAATTCCGTCGTAAAGTATCAAGAAACACCCAAGTTTTCATGTTTAAAAAAAACTTGTCGGGCGTACCCGATCGGCAATTCGCCTCCGTGTAGAATTATGTTGTAAGAGGTATAATACCTGCGATCTCGTGTCGTTCCGAAGTTTTTTGATTCGAATAAAACTTTTGCAATATTACGCCCAGTTCGGTCGCTGAAAGTCGATACGGACTTTTCACAATTCGTGTAACACAGGTATAATAATCCTACCGCGTCGATATATCTTTTTTTTTTCTTTTTTTTTCTTTTGTTTTCTACAGGCGATACGCAAATTGCGTGCCGCGGTGCAGTTGTAGTAAATCGTTCGATTTCTTGTTCTCGTTTTTGCATCGGCAAGAATCTCATGCCTTGTGATGCGACCACTTGCGCCATCCCGCCACTGACAATGAGACGTGCAGCTGCAGTCGAGCTTCAATTTATTTATCTATTCAATTTTATACCAGCGTGCATTTGATAATTGGTTTTGCTTTCACTCAGGCTCGTTCACCTGCGCTAACGAACCTCCGATAAATACCTATAATTGGCATTGAGCCGAACAATTCACGCTGCAGTTTCACCAGACCAGAGAAATATTTTTTTTATTTTTAGAGTGTACGTGTTTTTATCCCGCGTGCAGACACACGACGTGATTCCTGTGCTATATCGTAATTACTCGTCCTCTTTAAAAATAAAAGAGTCTACAAAAAATAATACGCCGATTCTTTCTCTCCGTTCAATGCATCTTTTTTTCTCTCCCACTCCAGCTCTTCGCTCGTTTATTCCGCATCCCTGATAGCATTCGTGCTATCATCTCGATGATTTCCAGCAAACTTTTCTTTCATGGATTAACCTCGACCCTTCTGTCTACATGTCTATGCATTTTACACGTCAGCCATCATGTTTTTATGTTAGCTTTGTTAGGTTTGAATGCATCCCAGCCATGCCACGGGCTTTGTCATGGCTGAACGGCCAGTATTGAAACTATTATGCGAAAAGCGATCTCTTTCTGTCAGTTTCATTCGTTCAGTTTTACCTCCGGAATTTTTACTTCTGTAACCTTTATCGTGTTTCAATCCTTTTTTCAAGCTCTTGTTCAAAAAACGCGGACGGAATGCGCGAGAATATTTGGTTCTCTTCCGTTTCACGAAATTACAACGTAATTTTGAATTTACTACTACACAAACGCCATTTCGTTCGTAATTTCCGAAAAAAAGTGCGTCAAGTTCAATTGACACGTTGGTGATTTACTGTTCAGAAATTTTTTACTTCAAATGCGAATTTCGTTTAACTTGAAGAACAATTTTCCAGCTCACTAAAAATGCGATTTTCCATCAAATTCACCAAAATTTTCCAACAACCTTTAGCGAACATTTATATTTCACAGTTAATTTACCTCTTTCAATAGATTCTAAACGAATGTTCTAATTAAAGTTTTGCCAGTCTATGATTCGACGTTATTTATTGACGGTATGAAACATATATAGCCGGCTGTCACCGCGTTATAAGCAAGATGAATGACGCGTTTTTGGATCTCAATGGAAACGTCTATTAGATATATTTTCTATTCATTCGATATAACATTATAAAGGTTCGTTGGAATAAAGGAGAAAATCCTCCATGTTTCGGAAACAAATCCCTCAGTTGATTTATGCATTCGGTAACACGTGTTGTCATTCGATCGATCTTCTCCTACAAATTCAATCCCGGGCAATAATTTTTCACGTCTCATTAAGCTCGCCACAATTTTAATGCCGGGTACAGTTGCGAAGCTTGAAAATGAACACGTTACACGTAGATAACTCGATGTGGATTACGATGATTCGATGATTAATGAACGATTTTTCAGAGCGTTGAAACCGTGTCGATTTTCAAAATGAAACACAATTTTCTCACCCGATTCCTCCCTTTCTCCCACTCCCAATTCCACGACATAATATTACACGCATATCCAGGGTTCATAGATGAAGCTCAGAATCGACTCTCTCACGGCCGAATCGACCTTTACCGCATGTTCCCTGACAGGCCTGGCACCCTGACCGTAATTATAAAACGTTAAACCACCCTTGGGAGACGATCGTTTAGCGAGTGGACGAGGCCGCACATCCCTTGCGGAGGCCTCGAAACTTCTCTAACAGGTATATGATGCGGGGTAATCCGCTTTTAACACTGCCGGCTGCTAACTTGTTTTGTTTTACGCGGTAAAAGGCGTGTTATATAGGCGAGTAGAATGTACATAGTTGAAGGTAATTTCGTAACTACGATATTTCAGAACTTCCTTAGTTCTACATTCATTTCTAACTCGAGTTAGAAAAGCATTTATGTATATATTAGGGTGGTATTTTTAAAACTTTTATTTTCTACTTACGTAACCTTCGAATAGTTAGTTTTTAACCTCAAACAAAGTCTTGTGAAACCGGAACCCGGTATCGAAATTCTAAAAGGTGCTTCATCCATTTCGAATTTTTCAAACACTCTGATCGGAATATTTCGAAAACTGTACAAGTTGAGAAGCTGTTCATGGTTTCATTGAATAGACAATAAAATTTTATATAAAAAAAGTCGACACTACTATACACCTATAAAATGTTGATCTTGTATTCGATACAAACGTTAAAAACTAACTTGTCGAAGGGTACGTAAGAAGGGGAAAAAAAGTATTACTAAAAACCACCCTAATACATATGTATGGCAGCAAATTCATGGAAGCATAAAAATTTGGACGCGTTTCAATTGTACCAAAAAGATACGCCCCCGCAACCCTCTGGACTCAATCGAATTATCATTTAACGGTCAATGGTGGGTTTTCAAGAAACTCTTCTCAAGTCATTTGCCCAGGTTATTCAGAGGGTCGCCCCGAGGAAGGTCGGTCAATTCTTTATCGGCACTGCTTTGTTCGGAATTTTATTTAAATGAGTCGTGAAACGTGTCTCTTGCGGCGCTTCGTTACCAGATAGTAAAAAAGAAGAATGGAAAACCGCCACCCTCTCGTCAACTCTTGTTTTTCCTTCTCGGATCGTCGTAAACACAAATAACATTGCCGACTCTGTCAGGGATGAAGGGAGAGGGTGAAATTCAGGGGAAAAAAACAACGTACCCAAGCGGGAAGAAGAGGCGAAGGGGGTGAAAAGAAAGGGGGTTCTTCTCTAAGTTAGCCACGCTGAGTAATCTTACGGCAGAAATAACTTGGCAGGTAATTCGTCGTTCAGTGTCTACCCATTGTTTTGTCATCCGGCCGGTCAAGAACGTTTCGTCTGGAAAAACGGGAGTTTCACGATCTCTTCAAAATTTCATCGGCAGTAATCTTTGCCGTATACATATACACGTACAATAAAATGGTTCTTTAATTTTTCGATTCTCGTCAGATTAACCGCGTCGTTACCAATTTTTCGTTTTGCATGTTCACAAATGATCAAATTTCAACTATAAACGTTTTACAATTTTCATCACGATTATTGCGGCATTTCGCGTGAACGCATCGCGAAGATAGAACGTATTGCCCGGTTTTCACACTCATCACCCAAGTATAAGTAGGCGATTTGGGGTGAGAATTAGATAATCCTCGTTATTGTTATTGTTGTATATCTCGCTCAATACATCGGCCAATGAGATTACGCTAAACAGCTCCGAAATCCTTAATCCTGTACCGGGAGGACCCGCGGCGAACGGATGCACTTAGTCTATACACCCGCCTACTTGAGCCAAATGCTAATTAAGTAGGTAGAAGGTGGTCGGAAGGTAAGCATCGGAGGTCTGTAATCCGTTTACTTAGACTATATCGATCCTCATAACGAGGGTGTGAAACCCCGAGGAACACTCACCGGCTTATCGTTCCCCCACCTTTTCACTTTCGGGGGGTTGGAATTCACTGCGATATCCGTCGGATGCGGAACGGCGTCAGATGACGAACGTCGCAAATTAATTTTAATTACAATTCAGAGAGGGCTCTGATCAGTGGAAAGAAAGCGGATCCGGAAACGAGTCTCTCTAGCCAACGCGAATCGCTGGCAACCGGAAACCCGGACTCGATGGGCGGCTTCCGGCTTCGCATTGCCAAACCGCGCGAATCCCTCCGTCATCAAGTCTCGCGACTTGTATAATTGCTGCGATTACGCGTCGTTTTCGACGCTAATCAAGTTTTCTCTAATTACGACGACGTCCGAGTGCGTCGACGACCCCCGACGGAGGAGCGGCGGTCGCCTAGCGATTTCGGTTATACAATGGACGCTTGATGTAGGTAAATTACCCTCGCAGCGTAGCTACAAGCTACAGCCTAACAACCCTGTCGAGAGAAAAGCGAGCGATGCGGAACGGTTTCAAATTTCAAACGATCCCTCATACAGCCTGCTTTTCTGCCTAATTGAGCAGCCTTCCGAAACGCGCTGCAAGCTCTTCTGACATCGTCTTTTTCATCACGGAATTTCTCCAGACTGTGCTACCGTATGACTCTGGATGTACAGGGTGATTCAGTACCAACTCCGAAAGTGGGAGGAGCTTAATTAATTCGTGTATCAATAGATGTTGCGATGTGGTCAATCAGACGAATAATCCGGCGGCCATCTCAAAGCAAAGTCGAAGTTACGAGTTTCACTTATTTCATATGGATTGATTGGTTTCTTGAGAAACTTTTTACGTCACTTTTGCATCAAACGGAGACGCCTCTCAATTTGAACAGAGCTTTCGCAAATCACCAAGACTAGTATCTAAACACTTCCGGTAGTCGTTTGTGGTCTTATACTTTGGTATTCATGAGTTGCCACTACTGGAATTACCAGAAATTTACTCCGATATCGATATCGTCGTCGAGTCAATGTAATCAATACCGGGTGGCGTCCATTGATAAAATGAGATCCTCCTATAATTCTTGGAGTCTGTATCCCTTCACCCTTAATAGTACAACGCCCACCTCTCATCATGTTTCGTTAGAGACGGGAAATTAATATCACGCTCTGCGTCTCGTTTTACCCGCTGAGCTCATCGACCTCTTCGGTTTATTTTCGAGGACTTAAAATTCGCAGAAGGTGGATCGTACATTCACATGTATAGGTAGATCTACGTGTACGAACTTACGTCGAAGCGAAATTCGTGTGTATCAATTAGGCTTCTGCTAACTGCAGGTGTATTGTTAATTAGCGTGTAGCACCGTGCTGGAATAATTCACAGTCTGATGAAGAGTGAAGTAGGTATAATCGTTAAAACACGATGTGTAATACCGTACAGACCAAAAATAATTATCTCGTGGCTACCAACTTTTAATTCCTCAGCTTTCCGCTTCATCGTGAGTGGATCACTTTGAATCCGTTAGTAATAGACACAACGTACCGGATTTCACAATGCCTCGTAACCTTGTAACTTTGTATAAATCGTTACTGAAGTGTTCGTTGTCTGGTTTGTTTCAGGGGAATCCTTCAGCAGGGAAGGAAAAACTACGAAGAAGCCATTCTCAGCTATCAGCGGGCAATCCACTTCAGGCCTTCGTTGGCACGTGAGTAAATTTCATCATAACCCCTAACTTTACCCTTATGAATATCTGCGATCAACCTTATAAGGGAATACCTTAAAATATCGTTACAGTCTCTGTATCGAGTGCAAATCTAACACAGAGTTCATATTTTTCACGGTATTTTTAGATCAGAAAGAATTATTCGCCATTCACCAAATTCATCCTTCGCCACGTCCCGTACCGAGTTTCTTGCAACATCTTTGTCCGAACAATGTATTTACATTTCGCCAACAAGTGATAGCTTCGCAACTTCAAGATACAAGCTATGTATAGGCACGAGTAGTCAGCATCGCGTGATGGGGAATATCCGTATTTCCGGACACGACGCCGTGCTGACAGTTATCGACTTACAGATGTAATTTAGCCGGGGAATTCGGAGGGCGAGACGCGTCTGTCCGAATGTCCATTCAAGTCTGCCTTTCCTCACCCGGCTCTAACTTTCCTCACTCGGCTCCAAGACCCGATTTCTCGTCTCTGAAAATATTTGGTTGAGAGACATTCGGTCGGATGACTGGAAAATTCTGGATGCACGTACCGAGTGTTGCCGGAAAAAAGTACCACAAGTCGAGATATTTCGTTCGCTACTCCGGTCACTAGGTTTTCCATCAAAATTTCGAACGCCGTGATCAGTTTGTGGATCTCACCCCAAAAGTCAGTATGGAAAATATAACGATTCGTAAAAATTTCCGTCAAGTCTCCCCAGAGATTTAAGGACAACTACCAAAGACCACGAATCGAAAACAGATTGGAAATATCGTTGTTTCTCATTTTTGTAGGTGGGTCGAATGTCTTGTACAATCTGTACATCATAACCAAGCGATAAACGAGTTCACTCTTCTGAATATATACGAGGATAAAGTGGAAATGTCAACTTGGTACGCCCTGTACGTGTACGAAAAGACTCGCACCCATGCGGAGAGGGAGTTAAGGTTGGTTGAGTAACCCGATGGCGTGGACGGCTTGGCTCTTGAGGTGGTCTTCGCCGCATAATGCGGCGACTGACCCTTGACCCCGTTCCTCGCGTTAGGTACCCACTTCGCTCAGGAAATAGCGCTAAAGTCCTGGAGCGTAAATTCTTTCCTTACACGAGTGTTGGCCATCCACCTTATAGGTACCGCGACTAAAAACGATTCGCTATTTTTACCTGCTACTAGCTTCACTAACTTCGTCCCAACTCTTCGAATTCACGAGTACTTCAGGCACTTTTGCTGGGTTCCACCTACGGTCATTGAATTGATTTAAGCACGAAGCCCATGAATTTTTATGCACACGAAGAACTCGGTGAAAATATATATAATTTTTCCCCCTAGTTCTCTGATCAAAGAGGATCTAGTCACTCCCAACTTTTGACTATGTACGTGATTTTTTCCGGGCTTTCGAAGCTCGTCGCCGTCAGTTTCGATCGGAGCTTTCGGTCCCTGCAGGGCGATGACGGAAGGCTACATGTAGAGTTCAGCAACGTTTCGAATTTGATAGATTCTCCGAATGCAGCGACGGATGGTTGCGGTGATTTTAACTTCCCGTAAATTCACTGGATTCCTACGGCCAGTGCGAAATTATATTGCTAAACTGTTGGGAATGATGAGCTGACATATTTGGAGCAGAAACTGTCACCCGATTTCGTAAATCACGTCTGTCGTTCCCTCGTCAGCTTTTGCGAATTTACCTGTCTCGAATCGACGATCGATTCTCGGAAAAAATAACGTAAATGAACATCGCAGTTAATTCATCGGCCAAATTTTTATCCCCTCGAGCACGCGGTTCAGGGATAAGTAAGCCCTGTACGAGTTATAAGGGTCGTCAAAGTGCGACACGGTTACTATTCAGACTCCACGGGAGTAGACTCAATTAAAGCAAACCCTCCGAAACAAACAGACAGGCTCAAGTTTGAAGTCTGCATAAGGCTGATTTTCGCCTGGAAAAGGCTCGCGACGAGACGAGAATACAACCTTGATACAGCATGAAAATTTCCAAGGCGGTCGACGGACTTCGCCATTCGAACGCGGCTATGGCTGTGCTAAGTTTGTTACACCGCCAAACTTTAACTTGGTAAATACGTGGAGGCGTGAATTTGGCCGAGTTCGAGGCAGGGATTCGTTAGAGTTTATACCGGTTTTGGTTTCCGCCGAACCCGTATCCCGTTCACGGAGAAATTGAGGAGAAAATATTCAAATGGAACTTTGACAGTTTCGTTTTTGTTATAAAAATATTTAGAAAGATCACGTTCTTGAAACATTTATTTTTTCTTGTTTTATCAATCAGCTTGTGGGCTTGATTCAACTGCGAAATGAATACACGATGAATTGACTTAGACGAGTGTTTAAATTGTTTCAATTATAAATGTTATCAGAACTCTTCATCTCGTGTAGAAAATTTCAACAGAATTTATGTACGATCGGTAAATTCTTGACTCTAATTTTTCATAACTGGATCAAAGACACGGTTTCGCTATTAACAAATTAAACTAATGTCATAATGATATATTTATAAAGTTGTTAAATTAACCGAAGTTTCGCAGTTTAGCCTTGCAATTCTACAATTAATTTTTTTGTAATTGTATGGATCAAATTCAAACCTCTCCGTTGTCTTCAGCGATTCCTCTTGAACCGTTGTTTCATCTTTATCTGGTCTAGCTAATACGTTGACTAGATTTCAAACAGATACCAAGAATTTCTTTGGAAAATTAACTGATACAGGAAGAGAAAAAGGTGAACACGCGGTTTATCCCAAGCGAGATAGTAATTTTGGCTATTTGAAATAGTTAAGACAAACCTCTTTTGAAGCGTAGACTTTACTGTGACTAAAATTTACAAGCTAGACTTGTAATTCCTACTACCGTCAGGCCACAAATCAACCTACTAGCAAAAAATGGTAATCTTACGCAAAAATCTAGTTAAATATTGTGCATCTTTTCTCTCGCTCCATACCGGAAGGTACAGTTTCTTTACCCTAGTTTTTCATTCTTCCATCGAAATAGACGAGGAGCACTGGCGTTCACGTCGAATATATTCAAGCACGCGTAACCATGACAATAATTGTCAAGTTAAACTATCATCCGGGATTCGTAGCGCGGCTTAGGGATGCCATAATGGCAACGATCTGCCGGCTCTGCATATTCAATTATCAATGACCACTATTCACGCGTATTCGGTTATATATACTTCCACCGATCGATCGGCAAACAGGTATTTGTGGTCCTGGTGGTCGTATGGATGTTTGGGCACGTGGGGATTTCCATCAGGGATGAATCTCCCCTAATATCGCTCCGACTTTTGCGAGATATTTAAAACAATCGAGAACAAAAGACGGCCGTTGAATTGATTCCGATTACCCGGCAATCCCTATATCTGTAACCCTCGCGGGCTGCTGCGGCGACCGATAAACAAATTGGCCGCCTCTCGTGATGTGCTATTCAATCCCCCCTCTCGCTTCGCATACCGCTCACAATTTCCAGGACGAGTTATTCCCGCGTCCTGATGTATATCACTCACCCGATATATCAACAGGAATCTGCGAAATCGCCGAATGGATTTGTCGAGAACTCTTAGTTGGAAATACCGATGCTCGAATTCAATTTTCTTACGCTGCATCGCAGTTTCACCGTTGGAAATTTTTTAAATGACCGTTTAATACGGTAATCTTCTCGGTATTTTTGAATACCGACAATTTTTTTTCCACGTACTGAATATTGGCGCAATTTTTGCATTCAAGGCAGATGAAATACATTAATCAAAGAGCAATCACCGACATTCTGTATAGGAGTTGATTTTTTATACCACTCGAGAGCTCGGGAATTGAGTCGAATTAGACGAAACGTATATGATGCACGTGTGTGCCGGGTGAAATTGATTAGTAATTGTAATTGGAATACACTTGTGTATAACAAGTGCTCAATCAGCCAGACCAATTTCGGAAGTTTGAGATGTTGATTACAGGTCGAATGCTACGTAGCGTGGCTAACATCGATTCCGATTCTTATCACGGCCCACTAACGAGCGAATATTCTTATGAAACTTTCGTCGTTTCGAAACATTCCCGGCACGTGAAATCATCCCAGGTACCAGAATTATTTTTCAATAATTTTTACCAGAAGTCAAACTTGCCGGAATATCGATGTGGAAAATTCGCTTTGTACCGATGATATATTTACATACTTATATCGGCCGAGAATGTTTCTTTAAAATCGTTTCCAAGCAATCGCCACAACTCGCAAAATTTTCATACCGAAATAACAAATACGAAGGATAAAAATTAGTTTAGTGATATTATGTAGCGGAATCGAGGTAATAAATAAAAAAAAATTCTCCCTGCGCATCAAGTTGCTTACGATGCTCGCATCATATTCACATCACACTATGATGTGGAAGTTTTCGGAAAGGCTGAAGAACCGAAGCAGGTATCGCATTTCATTCGAGGACACTCGCATTTTATCGACCCGAAGCGGAAAATTGAACCTTCCATCGATTTCGGTTGAAATTTCGCGAGAATCCTGTCGGCTTGAGCCGAAAATTAAACAGGATACTGCCGACCGAATGGTCCGCTCTCCATACGCGTCAAAATACGTGCCAACATCGCCGTGTGAAAGATAATCTTTCCAGTCCCTCACCCAGGCCGCTTTGTTCTTGTAGGTATGTGTATATATATATAAATACACACACACACACACATATATATATATATGTATATATATATATTATTTATGGGCGTGGGTACAGCGATATGCGGGTGAATACCGAAGCGCGTTCCGCAGGTTCGGCGGTGCGTCGGATTTTCGGAGCTGAATCGTTGAAAAATGTCATGAGAAAATAAACCCCCGACGGTTGAAAGAGATTGCAGGCAGCAGCGACGGGCAAAATGCCATTTCCACGCTCCATCGACCACGAAAGGCTCTCCTCTGGTTGACTGGCTGACTGCTGGCTGGTTCGTTGGTTGCAGGGTGGATGCTGCACGCACAGGGAAATCCTCGAGCCAAAACCAACCCCAACCTCCCGACTTGCAATTCGATTCTTCGACAATTAGGCTTTACTATACAGGTATAAAGTCAGCGTACGGATGAACCGCGAATTACGAATTGAGAGAAATTTCTAGTCGTGTAGATTGTTGTACGATGTTTAGCTGTTTTTAATTTTTTTTACCATAACCGAGAAATACGATTTAGCCGGATGCGAAATGAGAATTAGTTTTGTTACTCTGACCAGGAAAGCTAACATTATCGTAGTATTTATATTCTGTGTTTTCGTGGCGATAAATTGATACTTGACTTGTGTAACTGGAAAATTTGGATAATTAAACAAAAAAAAAAAAAACAGATTCCACGGTGCAATAACCACCAAATTTAGTATTTTCAATTATAATCACACTAAGCAGGTACTTGTGGTATAATTTTCAGTAACACTAACGATATTTGTTTAATTTAGTTAATTTCCTTACTTACACGTTACTCACTTTACTGGAACGTTTTAATTATAACTGTAGGAAATTGAATATATCCTGGTGTAATAAAACTTACATCCTATTTTTAGTCAGTTCACCTGATGGTCTACTTTCAAAAATCATTTATCTGCATCAAAATTGTAGCCTCAAATTTTTGACAGCTCTACTGCAGACTCAAAGAAGTGAAACAATTATCTGTACATTTCGTGCTCGTGACAAGAATAAATATTTTCACCCACTAACACATAAAATATTGAAATATTCAGCCATTGTATAACGCCATGATTACGAATAAAACATTAATCAGTACTTCAATGTATTTCGGTCCCGCCGTTGAATATAGTTGCTCTGAAAATTTTATGGGATACCCAATTATGCAATATTCGAAACGGCTATCTGCGTCCACGTATACGCGCACATATGTACGTACATACAGCTGCCTGGGTTCAGGTTTCATACAGGTCAATATATTAACTGAAATTGAACTCGACCAGCCCTCGCGTATAACAAATTCTCCCTAGCAGCCCTAAAATTTTTATTTACGAGCGCAGTATCGGGGCTGGCTTCCCATCACGTAACCCAGGTATATATAATCTACCCTCGAAGATATTGTTCGTTCCCGACTCGTTTATTGGTAAGTTAGAAACCGCGGAATCACGAAGTACCGTATTTTCATCCGGTACGTTGGATATTTTGGTCAGGATAGTGTCTAGATACAACGATTATGCACAATCACGCTGATTACCGCGTTGATGAACAGAATATAGAGTTTTAGAACCAAACTTAAACGATAACAGGATTCAGTGGAATTACCGTGAAATAGACTGTCAAAAAAGTTGGAACGGTTGCCGAAGGAACAACCGTTTTTTTTTTTTTTTTTTTTTTTTTTTAATCTCTTTTCTGGTTTTGAGTCGAGTGTTTTGCCGGAATTTTTATGTTCGGATATTAAGTGGCTACAGACGTTTAGGTATATTGAATTCTGAATTGTAACTGCACAACAAGCCGTCTTTGAAATCTTTTCACCTAACAATCAGACTTAATATAAGTATACAACATATACAGCATAATTTTATCGCCGCCCTAATAAACTGTTCCGAATAATTCGGCCATTGTGCTATGTAACGAATACATCGACGAAATGATTCATCAACAGTCCCGCTTGACGTAAACTAAATTTTGAATGTTTTCTTCCCTATATATTTGCGGTCACCATAAACACGATTATCCGATCCGCGTTCGGCACATAAATATATGTCAGGAACGAATCTCCTGAATATACCTACACGAAAAACGGACGATGATCGGTATTTCCGGTGGCGGCGCAGCTTCGAGGCATTTATTTGTTTATTTTTTCAATTTTTTTTCTCCCCAACCCGCAGCGGTACCAGCTTCAAATTTTCCCGGCAGCTCAATTTTCGACCAACCCCAAACCGGGCAGTACATCGGCACTCGGGATGCCGAAGGCCTACCGGATCGATAAGGGCAGTCGGGGGATCGTCGATTGTGCAGGGTCATGCCCACCCACGTACTTCCACCCCTTTTCATCCCCTGGAATGAACGAACGCGCGTTCGCCCGTCGGAGTTTGGCCTGCGGCAGCCATCCGCAAATTGGCGGCCGATCCCGCCGCTAATTGGTGGAATGAAGCGGTGGTATTTTAAAAGCTAGATGTGCTAAATCACGGCCTTCCTGACCGGCGGAGAAGGAAGGCAAGGGGTGTCCTCAAAAACGTCGACGGGCTTATTGAGGCAATTTCGAAGGGGGATGACGGGGGTGAGAAATCGGTGTAAGGGGGTAGGAGGAGGGTTGACGGCACTCGAGTGGTCTCCGTAAGAGTCTGGAAACTTTCCACGTGTAACCATATAGTATATACTTCAGTTTCGATATTGAAAAATGGGACACAGACTGCGCAGCTTGCCCGGCACTCGATGGTCGAGAGTCGAGCCGCAATTTAGGACTTGCGATTTAAGTTATTATAGACACATAGGTAATACAGGTATATACATACATACGAGGGAAAATTGAACGCGGTCTTCCCCTGATTAATTTCCGCGTTTTGTTTGTTTCCCCCTCACTTCACCCACACAGGGTGAAAAGTCGTCCTGTTCCAAACGCGCCGCCGCATCAAGGCCAGCCCTCCCCCCCCCCCCCCCCCCCCACTACCATCCAAGCGGTTTTGCGCGGGTTTGTGTGGATAGAATGTGACGTGTAACTGTTTATACATGTATATGTATTTCACTTTCAACTTTAACTTCCGAATCCCTTTCTATCTCTCTTTCTCTCGCTTTCGAAGGTTTTCGACAGGGGTTTTGATGGTCGATTTAAAAATGATTTACTATTTAATTTAAACGGATTGCACATTCATTATTATTCTTGGAATCTTCTGATGGGCCGCGAAATCACCCCCGGTCATCATTCCTTTATCCTTCAAAAGTTTCGGCCTCTTTTTACTTGCAGCATTTTTTCTTCCCATTCACTTTCTGAAGCTGTTTTCATTCTTTTTTTCTTTTTTTTTTTTTCATTCACTTTTCTTTTCTTTCTTAAATTTGAAAGTTAACGGATCTGAATATTTATGACTTTCACCCGGCTCCATGCCTCAACTTTTTAATATAAATTAACCCTCTTTGGTTAAACTGATTTTTTTTTTTTGCTTTGGAACCAGCTCTCGAGCATTGTATACACCGAATCGAGCACGAAAATTTCCAACGTTAAACAGCAGACCGTTAATACCGGTCACGGAAAGTGAGACGCTCCAACCCTCTTATTATACGAGCAAAAAGTCAACACCTTTCATAACCTTCTTTTTGTCAACCTTCTCAATGCGCGTTCATCCCTACCCCCCTAATTCGCTTTCTTCCCTTGGCGGGACCCCGAAGGATAGCGAAGGGTTGGGACAGCTAGAAGCTCCGAGAGCATTTTGCTAAAAGTAGAACAGAGGGACGCGAGGAGCGGAAACTGCTGTTTGATCTCAGAGCCAGCCAAGTTGGCAAGACGTGGCTCTGTTTGCTTCCTAATTACCGGGAAAGCCAACTCGCGTGACTCGCCTGCCATCCGCTGGAAGATGCGGGGGAAACCCGGCGAACCTCATCCGCGCTAACTCACCTCACCGACTTAAGATTCCGCCCCGTCTACCGGGGGTGAATTGTCAGCCTTGCAATTCCCTCGGATATGGGTTATAGGCACAGCCAGCTGGACTTCGCTTGGTTAGCTACTTCCTAAGCTCGCAATATCCACTCGAGATACCTCAGCTCTTCCGGCTGATTAAGGAGCCGAGTGAAAGAGGGCGAAAGTAGAAAAGAAACTTGATAAGCCGCTTGTGCCAAATTCCCAGAATCCATCGAACCTCGACGGTCAGAGATCACCTCGTGCCCTCGAGCTTATCGATCTACAAAGGTACGATTTCGCATTCAATATGTTAAATATGTGGTGCAAGGATTTCGACGAGGAGTCTGCAGGTACAAACGACATCGGGAAGGGGTTGCGAATCCGGAATTATTCTTCCCGACGAAGTCGCGTTAAAAGGCAACTGATCGCGGTGATAATAGGTGCGAAGAGTCGATTTCCGCCTCGAGTTGAGGAAAAGGTGGAAGGTGGAACGGAGAAAAACGGTCGAATAGACAAAGTGAGGAAAGGGGGGAAGGGTTGAAGCGATTTATCATCGCTGGGCTCGCGGCGATAACTCGAATCGACTCGCTATTACGGGTTCGTGTTTTCTCTGCGTCGAAAGGTATACCGTAGGTACTGTATACCCGTTCACAATTTATCTGTGAGAGTAATAAATAAAAATAGATACATAAATTGCTGCCGCAGAATCGCGCGGCTCTTTATTTCCATCAAAACCGATCCCGAAGTAATACGCGACGTAATATCCGTAGACTTCTGACGATCCTTTGATCCGATAAAGAGGGTCCTTTGTACAGACGGAAACAGCACGCGGTGTATACCTTCCATGTTTATTTTATGTATGCGACTTTTATACAGAATGGTAAAAGAAATTGATCGTCCTACCCGTCGTAACTGTATACGAGGTATAGATCAGCCGCGTGGATCAGCTCGATGATGTAAAGATCCGCGCCGTATCGGTTCCAGCTTCACTGTCAGTCTGAGATTTCTTTTCATTTCGCGAGCTTCTTTTTCCTATCGAAATCAAGGCGAACGATGGAATTTCTTGCGGGAACCGAATCTTCGCAATAAATACCGCAAACCCGAACGATTTGTATGCCGTATCTTGTATGTTTGTCTCAGTCGCTTTTAGTCCAATATTTTACTCCGGCCCCGCAATGCGCCGCGCGTTTCATTTCGCGTGAGTTTGACTCGCTCCAAGCAGTCAGACGTTGAAAAATCCTCATTGCCGTGATTCTCGTCCGTTCTTTTTTTTTTTTTTCTTGTCCGAGGAAATAATTTCAAACATATTTGCACAGTCGTCTCTTCGATTTGTTTGACGATTCGTTGAATCGTTTTATTTTTCTACACGGTCCATTTTCCTTTCTCCGGTTGACTTGAAAAATTGTTTATAGACATCTTACACCGCTGCCTATACTCGGGATAAACATGCGGAATATATGTATTATGTCACCGAATCGAAGTGGATATGCACTCTAGAATTAATCTTTCGGAATATTGGATGGCTCGGCTGAATTCGTTCGGTAAGAATATAAGCGGCGTTATCAGTCATGTGATAAAGCTAAATCATCCGTTGCGAAAACTCGTGGAAGTCTCGACCCTCTGCAATGTTATAGCCGTCTGTATGAATTTTGCAATTCTGCACAAATTGAAAACAAAAAACGCGAGCTTCTCACTCGCGATCAGCTTATACGCACGAATTTAATAAACTTCATTCGTATCTGATAATCCAGTTGACCTGCGTAAGAAGAAACGAAATAATTTGGTTTTCTTTCGATCCGAATGAAATTTTCAATCAGTTGTATAACCAAACTAATATAATCCTCAATTATTTGCAAGCGTGTTACAGGATCGATTTATCATGAAACGACGGTTACAAACAGATTTCTTTCACCGCCAGTAATTGCAATTGTCTATGTACCCGTAATTCAAAGTCATTCGTTTAAAATACTCATACCGTTATCACGCACCTTTTGCTTTCTCTAGGTCACTCTGACAAAGCCGGCAACAATTAGCCAAATTTTGAATTCAAGGATCCAGGAAGCGCGTACGCGTAATTCCGATGCGGAGAGTCACGAAAGTTGGTTATGCGAAGAGCGTGTCTACTTTCGGCATGCCTAATTTATTATAGAGGCTGTTATCTGCCTTTCCACGCCAGCACTCCCTGCTTTTTAATAACACACGAGAATTCCTCTCTTCTGCTCCCTCGTTCGCTTGCCGTTTCTCCTCTCGGATTTCCCCCGGCTGTCTCGTTCATTCTCTCGCTTCTGCTCGTCATTACTAAACTCTCCCCCCCCCCTCTCTCTCTCGCTATCTCTCTCTTACTCTCCTATTATTTGGGATAATCATTTTTGGTAAATTTTTTCCTATATTTATTTTGTGAATTTTTGAATTTCGTGAATTATGGACTTACTTGATTCCACCTAAGTGACACTGTCTCACGGTAACAAAATTCTATTATATTCTCTCTCTCTCTATCTCTCTTTTACCCTGTATATTTTTGTTACTTTTATTATATTCACACATATGCACGTCAGTAAAATTCCATGCAGATTGTTTTCGCACCGCATTGCAGCAGCGTATTAAACTTAAGATTCCTAGAGTCGTTGCTCTTTGTTCGTTACGGAGCAATCAGCTTTATCAAATTAATATATTTGTGGAATAATTTTTCTAAACAAAAGAAAGATAATACTAAAATCGTGAAAATCAACTTGTTATAGATATCGATTATTGACTTGAAATCAGAACTAACAGCACAATCAGAAACTAGAACTCGTTCAGAAAACTTCAATTCAATGAATCATTGATTTATTACATGGTATTATTATATGGTTTAACAGAGAAAATCACCAGCCACACACTAAACAGAATTATTTTCCTGCGAACGTTACCTGCGATACTCGGATTCCCTTTCTGCAGCGGGGCAAGAGTGAGAAAGTGGATTTTCAGTGGGGAGGGGGGAGACTGGGGTGAAAACACGAATCTGGGAAATCGTGAATTGAACTGAAAACGCATCTTTCGAATTGATGAGAAAACGTGAGGATTGCGTTGCGAAGTGCGATAAGAAACGGGAAAAGATTTTTTCAACGACACTCACAATCAGAAGAATTGAGTGATAAAAAAAAGAAAAAAGAAAAGTTATCTGATAATTCAGTGTAATGACCTGCCATTAAGCTGCACTCCGGTTGGTTACATTCGACAATTCATCAGCTGAGCGAGAGGAGAGGAACGTTTATCACGATTTGCACACTTTTGTCGTTTTTACACACCACGTTACACGCGGAGAGTTTTGTGGCGAAGCGGTGCCTCTCGGAAATAACCATAATCCAAAGATTTTTGCCCTTCTCTTTCGACGCGATATAACGGATGGGGAAAAAACCCCCCCTTGTATAATTGATTGCACGAAATGAATTCGATGCAGGGATTGATAAGAAGTTGTGATAAAAAATGTTGGGGAAAGGCTTGACGATTAATCAGAGCGAGAAGGAAGTTTATTTTAAACATAGAATAACGACGGCAATCAACAACAGTGAAATTGAAGCGAGACGCAGCCGGGGTCGAAACACAACCCTTAATCAACCACTCCTAGGGACATTTTCCTCGTGTCTGCTGCTCGGGGCGAGTGAAATTCTTTCGTGCAGATCTAGTTTCCGATCGTGGGTGAGCCGGGCTGCGAAGGCAGAAGGTAGGAGAAATAAAAAATGGTCACCCTCGAGCCTGCGGGCCTGTCTAGAGCCCCTCGTTCGAAATTTAACTCTCTTCGCGGGGTGAGTTCGCCACCTGGAGCGCTCGTAAAAGCGAAGAAATACGCCCGCCTCGTTCTCTCGATATTTCCGTCTTTCCGGTGTCTGGCAAATCAACTCGAGTTTGACGTGTACGTTGCAGGGATTGTTTTGAAGAACCTTTACAAGCCGCGGTGTATTTCCGATACAAGCCGATCGCGCCGCGTTCTATAAAACGCAGTTTTGAGGTCGGGACAGTCTCAGCGAGAATTTCACTCGCGGCTTCGCCCATTATTTCCGGCTTAGAGCTTTTTAAATCGGGAAACAGTCAAGTGTTACGTCCTGGGTTATCTTTACGCCTGTCGTGTTTCCGCTTTACGCCTCTGGTTGACGGTTATAACGGCGGCCGTATCATTCCGCGTATGAATTTATTATCGTTGTCATTCGTTCCGTCTAGCTGCACCCCGCAATCCCTCTAAACAGCAGTTCTCCGGCTCAACCCGAGTGGTCGAACCGCCGTCTATAATCCACTCGGTAAGCCGTCGATGAAATCTACTCAAGTTCCTCAGGCCAATTATCTGCCTTGCTGCAAGGGTTCATGTGCCGATGAATTATTGAGAGGAGGCGCTAATTTCCGTCTTTACTGCCGGATGAATATGAGTATTGTTATACCTGTCAGATATCGGCAATTGTATAAACAAAGCCACAGCTAGGGCCAAAATTCACGGTTTCTTATTCAAGGCAAGATTTCGTCAAAACAATTCACTTTTGGATTGAACAGTTTCCTTGAAGATTGATTAATTTTTCTTCTGCTATCCTCACGAAGAGCCTTCTTCCCGACAAACCAGACAAATTTCTCAATGCAGCAGAATCACTGGAATCGCAGACCATTCTTGCAGGCGAATTTATGTTTTTCACCGGGTAAAAACCGCGAGTATATATCGGTTTGGATTGGAGAACGGGATGTCCTTGCAGGCTGGTACATTCCGCACGGCAACCGTTAATTTGCAAGTGTTCCTCGCCTCGGGCAAAATAATAAAAAATGTGAAAGAAATAAAGAAAGAAAGGAGGAAAAAAAGAAACACTACCCTGCTTTCGCTGGCTGCAATTATTGGTATTCGTGGGCGCCTGCTATATAACGCCATGGAACGAATTCCGTGCATCCGGTGCGGCAAGACGCGGCGACTTATATTTTCCACGTCACGAATACAGCATTTTTCCAATATTATACATCGTAATAATGTACGATGTTTTACTTGTAAGTTTCGAGTGTAATTTAGACAGGCGTCGTCAAAAAATTCATTCCATCGATCAACGTTGAAACGATTGTTTCGAACTAAAAAGCACGAGAGTGAAAAGTTTTAGTGTGGTCTCCGAATATGGACTTGAGCGAAACCTTGTCCATCTTTTTTTGACCACATCCAAAATATAATAATACCGGCCAATGAAATAATTCGCGATTTTAAAATCGATCGTAGCCAGTATATAAAAATTCTCTTCTTTTCACTTTTTTCCGACAGTCAATTGTCTCTGGGACGTAAAAATTTACCTGGTACTTTTGAAAGCTCAAATCGTATCTTTGGAAACTTCGTGCGATCGTATTTTACCAGAGGTAAAATCCAACGATCGTTCGTTCATAGACCGTGAGTAAAAATAATACGGCCAAATCACTCTGACCCACCCCTAATTGACAAACGGCCCACTCACCCGACACTCCGGTGATTTTGTCAATTACAGAAGCGTACGTGAACCTCGGAGCAGCCTTGATCTCCGCTGGCAGAGGTACGGAGGCTGCGGCGATCCTGAGGACGGGAGCTTCTCTGGATGGTTCAGGGCTGAAGGACCGAAGAGCGCACGAGGCGGCGCGGGTTCAAGCCCTGCTTCAGCTGGGGGCCCTATACGGGGACCAGGGCCGTCTTCAAAGGGCGCTGGCCGCCTACCGAGAGGCGTTGCACGCTCTGCCGGAACACTATCCGCCCCAGGTGAGTATCAATTGAGCGAAACTAAGCCGAGGGCCGGTGAAAAGCCGGCGGATCAGCGAGCGGAAAATGGCGGAAATGAATTTCGGTTCATTGACCGTGAAAAAAGCCCGTTAATTTCGCGTTAAAAAGGCGTAGCCAGCCGCTTCTGACGGTGACATGATCAGCGTCTTCGATTCCTTTGAGATCCTCTCGTAACAAGGGCTCGATAAATCGTTTTTCTCCTGTCCGTGAAAACCGGCCCACGCAGCGCTTCGCCGCAGGGGGAATGAGTCGTAAAGGCTATTTGAAGAAGGTCCTGACCCTACGTACCGCAAAAAATAACCTTTTTTTTTTTTACAAACTCCACGGCGTCGTATTAGGAAAAAAAGAATAGGACTCACCGATCGACTCTGCGTGCCTCGTCTCTTGGGACAGGGATACAATTCTATACTCTTTAGATCGGTTTTGCTGAACGGTCAGATTTTTCGTGAAAATTCCATTATGCGACGCCTTGTAACGATGATTTTTTGTGGAAACATCGATTTATGATTGATTACGTATCGAAAATGACGACTCGATTGATCGTCGAATCCCCGATTGTCGATAACTCTTCTCATTCGTAACTGCTGTATACATTTTGATCAGTTACTCGAGTTAAAATTCAGCGAGCCTCGACTCTGTACGCGTGTAATGTAGGTAAAAAGAGACTTTTTCGGTAGATTCGTAAAATATTTGTCGTGAAATAAATTCTTGACTAAGAGCTGAGCTCTGTGTATAAAGGGAAGGTTCATCTCCCTTATTCAAACGGGAGAAAGCGAGACAAAAAGCAGGAGTTGGTAGATAATTCACTGGCTCGAGAATTGGAGCGAAAAGTTGAACTTTTTAGTTCCCCCTGTTCTCCGGATTTGTCGTCGTCGAGCGGAGAACCGTCCCCCACTCTTTCAATCGTCCTCTCTCTCTCTCTCTCTCTCTCTTTCTCTCTCTCTCAGTCTCTTAAATTCCTCTCTTACAGCTCAGCCCCGCAGCAGTCGCAGCGGTGGAAAAGAGTGCGGGTATATTGAGTTTATACACTTTTACCTCGGGGCGCAAGAACCTCCGTCCTACGCAAGACTACAAGCAATCAGTCGCATTCATGAATAATTTCTTACCTTCCCGGAGATTTTACGATTCGAAGCCAACGACCGTGAAACCGAGGATCTGAGTGTCCGACGGAATCCCTCGCAAGAGATTTTCCAACGCTCGTCATATATCGTCTGGTGGCTGCGTCGTTTTTAATCCTCCGAAAGTTAGTTCTAAAATTCTCACAACACATTTCTCACCACCGCCATCGATTTCATCGACTACTTTTACTACTTCACCGTAATCGCAGTCTTTTAAATGATTTTAAGCGCGTAGTTCTGAACAGACGATTTCTGGGGCGTTTTAAACTGATCGTAATCCTGTTTTACCGATTACGGGAACGGTCGATAATGCGGAACGCGGAACTATCGATATCGCATCTCCTAGATCATCTAAGGTTCTAAAAATTATTGAAGATATAAATGTGAATTGGTGTTACTGTTGAAATTACAGATGTAATTGAACAAAATCCTTTTTCAGCAAACATTTGAATTACAAATTACCATTTTGCCGAGCTTGTCGCGTGTACCTGAAACTACAGCTGTGGTGAATGAAAATCTGCATGCTTGTTAGTCCGGAATTAACCTCGTACTCCGAAGGAAGGGTGTGAACGAACCGGCAGTTCACCTTTAATTCTCAGCGTGGATGTGTGTGTAAGGTGTTACGCATATATATGAGGTGATTTTCGAGCAGGCGAATTTATTTAAACCATTATTGTGCGGTCGGTCGCCGAGCACGAGCCGTGCGCATCGGTGTCGGAGACAATTTTTTTCGTCTCTCAGTTCTGTTCGTTCTCTTGTTCGTTTTGCGTTTTCATTATACCGACGTGTTTGTTTTCTTTACTTTTTTTTTTTTTTGTTTTTTTTCCGTTCTTGTTTTCATCTCGTTGTTTTATAAATCCTGAAAACGAGAATAAAACCTTCCGAGGAATATCACGCGAAGCAATCGGGGGTTTCCCACGTGAAATACCGACGCAAAATCGATAGAGGAGCGCCCGACGATAAGGGGTGACACTATTAAAGCGTCCCTGCCAACCCTCCAAAAGCGTCTCGTGGTAAAACGTGGGTATAATATTGATACATATATATATGTAATACATATCCGATCGCGATTTTATTGGCTATTAATTGCATCGGCTGCAGCCTAAGGTTACTGTGGTCCTCGTGGGATTCGAGCTTGGCACTTTGCGTTTGGCGTTTGCGCTTGCACGGATCAAGCTTTTGACATCAGTCAAAGCCACGTGACTAGAGCCATCAAAGTCATCGAGTTACGTCCGGATGTATTTGCAGACTCCATTTATAGGCTCGACGTTGATGCTCTCTGTACACACCTATAATGACGATGAGCCAAAGCAAATTCACCCTAGAGCATCAAGCCGTTACCTTTGGCGTCAATTATTCCTCTGATCTTGCTGATCACGCAGCTGCTTGGGCCTTGATGAGCGGATCAGAATCCCAATTAGACCCAATACGTAACGTCGCTGGATGACGGTGGGTATAATATAAACGGATATACCGTGCTGTCGGTCTTAAATATCAACGTACTGGTTCATGCCTAATTATGAGTCCGAGACGAGTATCGGTTTATCTGAAATATATTTAGAAAACTGCATGGACAATCCAGAAGTAATTCTGTGCAGTGAAATAACGTAACTCGATGTGTAATCTCGTCTCAAGTTGTAACAAAAAACCATTGTTTCCTACCTATTGGTAAAACGTATTTAAACAACGTTTGCATGAAATCAAAATGGCCGCCATTCTCACGCTTGCCGTTTTATTCCGGTTACGCAATCGTTTTCAGGTCGTGACAATTATCGAGCGCTATCTTACACCCAACAAAGCGATAGCAAGAACAGTTTTAACGAAATTTCACAACCGAGAATATCTTTACGATCCGAGAATTCAGCTTGATAGATTCCTCGCCATCAGGGTACATATATCATATAGTTTTGAGGACGTCAATATACGAAAACATTTTCTTCTCTCCATACGTATACTATATCGAAAGTAAAGTTTACTCTCAGATAAAATTCAGTGAAGCGAATGTCGGTGGCTGATTGATTCGATATTGCGGGATGCGCTCCGCGAGCGTATAACCAAACAAATATGTCCTCAAAGCCGTGAGTACAGAGACAGAAAGATACACACATAGGCGAAAGGTAAAAATATGGGGTGACGTGATAAATTTACTCGCTCGTCTCGCGACGAGTTTGACCGGGCTGGAAGATAGAATTTCATCCGGCATGCACTTCGATTACATGCATTTCGATATATCGATGTCTATGTGCAAGCTTCTACACAGGGCTGTAGCTACTCCGGGCGATATTTTCTTCCAGTTTTTTATTCGTTTTCTTTTCATTTTCATGTATATATATTGTTTTGTTTTTTTTGTTTGAATTTTATTTCGAACTCTGTTCTACTTACATCCTTTATAGCGGTACTGTCGAAGTTCTCGACAAGTGAACAACAACGGAAACAACACGCTAGGTGAGCTGAGCCAACCGACTGTTCAGATTTGATGGAGAAGTTTGCATTTTTACGAGATA
This sequence comes from Neodiprion lecontei, assembly GCF_021901455.1. NCBI lineage: Eukaryota > Metazoa > Arthropoda > Insecta > Hymenoptera > Diprionidae > Neodiprion > Neodiprion lecontei. Next base: position 36,859,705 of record NC_060262.1, read on the forward strand.
TTCGCTTGCTCGCTAGCTTGTTTTGCTTCTGTCCTCTGGGATATCGCATTTACGGATGCCACCAGTGCGCGACAATTTATACGAAAAGTATTTTCTCGTTACAACCGAACGAGTGAGGCGCGCGTGCCAAGAAAATTATTGTGCTTTCGAGAGTATGATTGCGAATTTTCTACACAGAATTTATGAAACGTGAGAACAACGATCACAACCCTGCACCGGACTTATAATAGTACCTATATTCTCCCTTCGTTTATTCGTCTAAATTTTACGTACTTCGTTCTCGCACGCGTTCAGCTCAGACGTAAAAATGTTTTCTTTGAACACGAATTGAAAAAAAAAAATCACCTTTGAGACAGGTAAATTAACATTCATCGTGAATGAAAGATACTCGAAGCTTTCATTTCGTATAATACGGCTGAACCACTGGGTTATTAGTTAAATTTTGTGCTCGCGACGGACAAAAATTTATTATATACAAAATAAATCAAAATTTCTACCTACCCCGATTATTCAATGTAAACGAAACAAAACCTTGATATGCTTGACGTATGTCTAGGGAGAAAAACCAGTTAAGCGGTCTGAAATTATTCAAATATCCAGTTTCAATGAGTGAAACACGAAGAGAAAATTCGTACCCCAATTTTCCACTCTACAGACCGTACAACTCGGAGAAATAAACTGAAACGCGATCGTTCGACGTCAGTTTTTGATACCGCCGTGAAAATCACGCTCAAAAATCACGTGATCTCGGAATTTTTATCAAAGAACCCGTACAAAATAGTAAGTAAATCAATTCCACCGAACGACGTGTGTTTCTTCTCTAAAAATTGTCAGCACGATCACAGGACAGAGAATATATGTATATCAAAGAAATTCACACGGCGAAGACCGTTGATTAATTCTTGGACACGAAATCCCGAAGATCCGCTGTCTCGAATGGGAAAGCGAAAAAACAGCAGGTCAATGGAAAAAAACGTATCATCGGCAATGTACTCAGGCTCTCGAAGATACCTACCACGTACGTATGTACGTACGAAAGCGATTGGATGACTTTGGCCATTATATTCCGGCGGTCTGTGGCCCTCTGTTCCTGGCCAATTGACTTGGAATAGAACACGCAAGGTAATAGGGTTCGAGAATGGCCAGGATGTAACCATTCGATACGGCCTGAAAGGAACTCGGCCCGGCGCTAGAAGCCTTCATTGTGCGGAGGCACGCGTCGGGTATTTCCGAAGATGGTACCCGAGGTGCCGCTTCGGAGGTACGAATTGCATCCAGGCATCTTGAAGTATCAATTTTCCAGAGCTGAGACTGGGAATCGGCCGACGCGTGCGTTTACTGTCCACCCAGGAAATTGACGCGATCTATAAACACGTCCGCCTGTTCTCTTTTCCCTGAGTAAAATTTTCCCGCGTGCCGTTCTGTGACGATGTATATATTTTGATAGACGAAAGTAAGAACCGAAGTTCGGACGGATCAGCGGATCAGCAGATCGGCAAATTGGTAGGCCTACGACTTTAGAAGGAGAGAGTTGTGTATGGAGGTGTCAGGAAATCATAAAGTGTGTGAAATTAACTCAAATCCTGATCAGGTAACAAATTCAATAAATAACGACGAACTGAAACAATAAAGAAAGTCACACCATTCTAAAATTATAAATACGACACATCAAACACTCTCCCTTCAAATTCTTTGAATAATTGTTCCGCTCGATTTTATCTATATACACTTTTACCGTCCGCTTTTATGTTATCGTTACTATTTTGTTTTATTCTTACTCGACTATTGTCTCTTATATCTTTTAACTTATGCACCTGTGCCGTCCACTTATATTTTTTAAACTATCAAACCAAGTTTGTTGGGTTGCGACGTGCAGGGACTATAAATTTGGTATTCCGTACTATTAAATTATAATTGACTTTTTAAACCAAAATGACCCAAATAAATGCATGATTTTCTCTTTGATCGTCAACACCTATTTCTCGAATTGTCTATTTATTTACCTTTCTTCTATATTTGACTTATAACCAATAAACTAAAATTCATTACAGTTCACTTTTCATAGATGGAGGTGAAAATATAGAAAGGTGAAAAAATAGACGAGCCACAATGTCGAATTTTCAAGGAAACGAAAATTTGATTGATAGAATTAATGAATATAGATAGTCGATGTATAGGGTAGTATAAATAAAAAGGAAGGTCAGGATACGGAATGCCAAAATATAGAATCATCAGAATTCGTCTCGACGATATAGAATCGTATACATATTATAGATTTCTCCGATCTATGCTTTGACCGTTCTCTGTTTTTTTTTTTTTACATACTTGGACTTCCTAAATTTTCACACGTAATCCTGGAAATTAGATTTTCGAGTCTTTGAAAATTCGATATTTTGGGCCTTCAGTCAATCGGCCATTCCAGTTTCTTACTCCCACTCCTTTTCATTTTCATTTCCTATTACCTGAACACTGGAATCTGGGGTGTGAGTTTCTGCACGTGAAGAGTTTTCGTCGGTAGAAGTCTACTTTTTTTTTCACGATACTTTGATAATTTTAATCAGACTTGATCAGCTTTCTTAATCTAACTAACTTGAAAAACTATCACACAACCTCATCGACTTTTGCCCAGCTTCCACTTACGTAATATTAGCTACAAGTATGTATGTAGAATATCAGCGAATCCTAATAATACGGATGTCATGTTATATATTGGATTATAAAACCCGCGTAGCGCTTGTTACACTTCATGCGTGACTTATTTCCCGCACTCTGCACGTCCCATGGACGCATCAATCATATTTCAGCTGGTAAAGAGACCATGCAACGATCCCCGCGGTTAATTGACTTTACTTTTGTTCCCCTCGGTATAAAACTTGTCTGTATATATGCGAACGAGGGTTGGTACCAACATGATAACACCGCAATGAAAAGTGATTTTTTTTTTCGAAAACCTTTTTTCCACTCTGTCATTCTTGCCATATGAATAAAAAAAAAAAAAAAGTAAAAAATAACAAAACGCATTAATGATTGTCACATAAATGGAACAGTGATCGAGTACGTGCAATATACGGTTAATAGGCGGCCATCGAGAGATGATCAGCGGAAATTTGAAGAGGGCGTAATTCGTTAACGAGTTAATAAATATCGTGGCTAGTTTGAAATTCGGTGAAATTGAGCAGCTGCCTGCCGTAGCGTCGAGTGGAAGAATTTTACAAAACTTTTCACCGGCTTAGTGATATACTTGAAACCACGGGCAAGCTGACGTCATCATCTCATCGCTGCTGCAGTCTCGACTGAGAGCTCGGTTATAACGTTCGGCACGGCTATAAGACAGCCGCAAGCTCCCGCGGTCTTTCCGCGTGGAAGTTTGAAGAAATTTTCCAAACTTTCGGAATTTCTGATGTGCCACGATTACGCGGTGGGGAAAAAATTAATTATGCATTCCGATGGATTATCATAAAGTCTTTAGGTTAACTAGTTCGCCGCAATAAAAGACGCTAACAGACCAACTGGAATAACACCCGCAGCCTTACGCCGCGACGAGACCGCGTCGATGAATATTGCATTTAGGTAAAGTCCTCGTCGCTTCTGCCAATTTCGATCCACCTTTTTTCTCCGTTGCCTCGACATTATCCAAGTTTTGAAATATTTCCCACTCTTCTTCCCGTCTCACATGCACTTCGTCATCGTCCTCCGGTCTCGTTATGCAAAACGAAATCCTCAAGTGGGTAGAAATTTGACTCGGAACACTGCACCTGACCGTCTCGGGGGCAATCTTTTATCCGAAAGATTATTCCGCAACGTCGTCCGCCTTTTTGGTGCCAATTTTTCTTCTCCGATGTTTTTTCGCCGCTCCTGTGGTCGGGCACACGTGCCTAGACACACGAACCCCTCGCAGGGGTGAAATGGATCGTATCGCTCGGTGGAGTGACGTAAGAGAGCGGCCTCACAGCGTACGGCTCTCTCATGTATGCCGAATGAATTTACCGTCAGAAAGAATGGAGCCCGTTTAAATAATTGAGGAGGATATTCTTTATTCAGGAAGTTCGTTTTGCCGCGTCACTTCTTTACGCGGAAAAAGCTCCTCTCGCGGTTTCTAGGAATAGACTTTTTCCTCTTCTCGTCCTCGTCCAGATACATAGGCGCGAGGATACGGAAAACTTCTGCGAGACATAAAAATCACGGGATTTCGTTTTTTTCTTTCTTTTTCTTGCTTTTGTTACAGTCACTTCGAGCAAGGACGAACCTCGCCTTGGATAGCGAAAGTATTGGATTTCGGAGTACGAAACCTTGCAGTAGTTTGCGACGACGTTGAGTCGTAATTGAGTGGGTGTACCTCAGACACAATATTATACCTACCTCGGGCGGAAATTGAGCCGGTAATATCATCGCGTTATTTCTAATAAAACTTCACGATCCGAAACCCCTGAGCGTGATTCTTGGCTGTAAAAGAAGAAACGTGAAAATACAAAGTGGAATTACTTACAAGTTCGTCGGGAGTTCGTATACGACCGAAATTATTACGATATCGTGGATAAAACCAATCAGCTCTGATCGCGCGCCAATTCATGGGAAACAATTGAAAACTAAAATTGATAAAATCGTTTGACATTCGACGAGGCAGAATTTTGCGTTCAAATCGTTCTCCGCGTGTGGGTGAATCGACGAGACGGAGTTTCAAGCACGACGAAACTTCGGTATAAACTCCGGCCTCTGAATTTATACGCGCGAAGCCGTCACTCCCCCGCAAATTTCTGGCACAATATATTATCTCGTCTGAATTAATTGAAATTATCAAGGTACCCAAATCGTAGAACGCCAGCAAATACCGAGAGAGCTGGAGGTAAATAATAAAACGTGAACGGAATATCGCTGATAGCGGAGACACTTGACGGATTGCACTGGGTCTTATTTGCAAAATTGAAACGGCGTCGCGACGCCGTGCAAAGTGCAAGCGCAGCCCAGCTCTCGAGGCTCGCGTCTCCGAGGGCATTAATTAGCCAAGTTTATAGTCTGCGGTCCGGTTGACAGATGGGTGATGGGAAATGGGCGGTGAAAAGGAGCCGGTCCCTCGTTATCAACGCGATGAATGGCTCGTCTTCGCATTACAGTTAAATAATACCACCCTTGTTATTAATTCCAGGATGAATGACTCCTCGGCATATAGTTCCAGGGCTGTTGGACGCTGCGCGGTTTCGTATTAATTATTGGGATCTCAGCTTGAGAGCAATTTATTGCCGGAGAATATTACCTCCGCCTAGCTATTATTATTATTATATATTATTAAAAAAACTCCGTCGCTTTCACGTGTAATTGTAATTACGGTGAAAACCTCGCGTACGAGACGGTTTCGTGTATACGTGCGAGGTTCGCAATTAGGCTAATTCGACTCCCCGAAATTGACAGCGCATTTGGAAACCCGACGACTCTCGCTTCGGCGACCTTTTTCGCAGCGTTGTCACCCTCGGATCTGATGGCAATTGACTCATTTGATATACGTTTAATTTATTTCACTTGTTAGCGTATTGACACACAGGGTGAAGCTGGATGAGGTTCTAATCGTATCTCTTTTTGCTCTGCAACGAGCTTGGAAAAAAGTTAAATAATTATTTCGTACAGAAAGAATTCTCGTGCGCAAGTCGGACTGTACAAATTTTGTTTACATTTATCCTAAAAATAATAAATTCAACAAGAAATCCCAACCGTTTGACTAAAAACGTGCATTTTGTTATACAAATTTGGAATCCGGGTGGAAAATTCTGTCGTGACGATACGGAAAAGTAATTTGACGAATCCGATGTTCCCGTGCAAAAAATGCATTTTAAAAATCCAAGTGGAAACTTCTTTGTTTTCTATCTTTTTCTTTTTTTGCGCAGACTTTTTTTTCAATTTTACTCGGAGAATGCGCAATTTCCACGAATATGACGTTTCAATAACACGGGACGTTTTGTTCGGCAGTATTTGAGTGACTAATTAGAGGCCTCAAGCCCTAGGCACTGCGCATACAATACGTATTTCTACACGAGGTGATTCTACCCTTCTGCATGTTCGAATTTTACTCCTCTCCGTACTCGGGCCTCCACCTCATCCTCTTCTCCTCTCACTTCACGGCACATATCTATATCGACCTCTGAAATCCTCAGCTGACGTTTCATTTCCCAACATCAAGTGTTCACAGATCCCATATGAATCCGGGGAATAATTCAACGCTGCAGTTTGCAGAATCGCACGATGAAGTTTTCCCACCAGAATATGAAACCTTTGCACAAAATCTTTGACGGTGAAAAAACATTCTTATCGTTCATTTTTCTGAAATTTTAACACTTCCCGGCATCGTTTCGAGATCGTTTTCAACTAGTAGTGCCGATTAAGGAAGAAAAGAAACCCGCCGAGGAGCGCCCGCATGAGTATATAAGAGGGCCAATTAAGCGAGAACAGTTCGAGCGAGTTCAGAAACTGCGTCATGTCCGTCTTTTTAACTCATTTTTGTTGGCCGTTTCAGCACGACTAAAACACGAGAAGCTAACCGCGAGTCCGGCAGCTTTTGCGAGTCTCTTTGGCGGGGTTCTTGCCTAGCAAAAGTGCAAAGCCGGGGAGTTTGCTCTCGTGTGAAATTGCTAGATGAAAAATAGACTGGGAAAAGAGCCGGTGACAATAGAATGCTCGTGAGTCTGGGTCGAGATATGGCGACGCGAAACGTAGAAACGTAATGAATTTACTTTGCTTCTTACAGGACCGGCTATAATTAAGCGACAGCGTGGATTATTTCAAAATTTGTTAAGCTCCGAATTTTTCAGACATTGCCATTTTATAATATAAGTTCAATTCACTCATCCTGAAGCGGTTACAGAGAATTCTTTGCAGCAGGTAAAATATTTCGCAAATTTTTCCCTCGATTCAATCGCCGCGGGTTTTGTATTCAGGGAAATGCGTAGAGGCCTTTACTCCAACAGATTTTTGTACTAACGGTGACCAACAATTGGAATGTTTCGTCAATCAGTTGGCTAGTCAGTCGCCAGCTGACGCGGAGATATTCCAATGAATATAAAAATCGACATGAAACCTATTCGGTGAAAAGAAATCACTCGATACTGCTCGATTAGTAGTATGTGATTTCACGGTAATTATCAGCATTTTTTTCACGCCGTATGTTCAGAGAATGTTCGTTTCTAGTTCGTTAAAAAAATATTAGCCGCGAACCTATGACTACAATAATAAATGTATGAGATTGTATATTTTTGCAGAGCTTATTACGACTTGCAAAAATCGTTAACTGAATAGAGTTTCGCGAATAATGAATACATTAATCTTGAATTACAATATTCCTCCTTTGAAGAAAAATCAAAGGTACGTAGTAACCAATCTACCTGCAGCATCAAAGGGAATATAAACTCGTCTCGGGTATAATAATTTGTAATATATACACAGAGTATGAGGCAGGAACGTTTTAGCGAAACATTCAACAGTAAAATTAGCACAATTATTCTTTTTTACCTTTTCGTTCGCGCAGAAAACGGGCTTCTGAATATTCAGCTGAGAGCAGCTTAATTTAACAAGATTATAAAAAGATTATGCGTTTGATATTCGTCCTAAACAAACGGAAAACCATGCGATTCAACTAACGAACCCGGATCGCCAGAGAACGAATTTTCTTAATATACTTGTAATAACCGACGCCGTTTGATGTCGGCTTCAATCTCGTATAAATTCATGACGACGCTGACTTATTACGAAATTCATATTACACGGCTGCAGTATTTTACATATATATGCACGAAAGAAGTGTCTCTATGATGAAACCAACCTGCGGCATTCATCCTCGGAGCATAGATGACGCGTTGCACTTTAGTAATTAACGAACACGCGCGATTCCAAAGTACACAGGCTCTTTCGCATACAACATTCAAGTTATTTTCGATGTTGTAAATTTTGACTGCCGAAAACGTGCAAACGGAAAAGGTATGCGGATACATTCCCGCTGTTTTTCTACGTTCGCAAACGAACCGCGATATCCTGAGAATGAGCTCGACGAACACGGTTCTCAGGATTTTATTATCCTTGTATAATAACCCACTGCAAGAGGGCGATCCTTCGCTCTGGAAAAGCACCTACGACAACGAAAATCGGGGATGAGAGAGGGTGGAGTGAATGCGATCTGGAAAATCCCTTCGGATACGACGGTTCGCTGATTGGTATAATCCCGGAACTTTTCATTAAGTATTTATCAGCGCTTCGCCATTCCTCGCGGCGGTCTTGACGTCGAAGAGTGGATGATTCGGACGGATTTGAGACCCTCCTTTCCTCTCCCCCTCCTCCTCTCCTCACCGGCTCTCTTCACCCTCGGATAATATGCATTGTGAAACGGGTCTGGCTGGCAAGTTGCCGGAAGCTCGACGTCTGTTGTTCGCGAAAGCTGATATGAAAGCAACCATTGACTTACCTTCAACTATGATCCGGCTTACTTCCGGTGTGTTAGACCGCGATATGTCGACTCTCTCGCCCATGGAAATTGACTTCTGTCAATCTGTGGTACCACGCGATTCGTCGTAATTCACGCGAAGCTTTGCAAGCTGGGCGGCACCCCTTCATTGATTATTATCGTCGGCTCTTCCAACGAATTATAACCGATTTACTCGGCACGTGATTCGGATCTCTGATCCTCTGCTTTGTCGGTGCCGTAAATTTCTCGTGTCGCAAAATTGACAGGATTAGCGAGAAGTGTGCGATCTCCATCTTTCGACGATGAATAATCAATTAATCATCCGTCATGCCGTTTAAATGATAACCAGACTCGCAAAGCATCCAGCGACGTGAGAAAAAACGTCGCGTGGAATCATCTGGCCGTATAAAGAAGGCTGAGACAGGCCGAAGAACTGTCGCGCCCAGGCATTTAAGACACGTGGCGTTTTTCCTACGGGTTTTGTTGAAACGCTGAAATGCAGGACTCCGGGAATCGTTCCATCTCCGTTGTGGCCCGGGTTTAATGGCTTGGAACACTCGGAGCAGCGAGATCCTGACCCGAATAAAAAACGTGGATGTTTTCACCAAATTATTATTGGAAATTGAAAGTCTTTTCCGTGCGGCGCTAATGTGATTATTTTACGATTGCTCATTTACTCAACGGGAGATTTTGCGATGCTGGTAATTATGACGTTTAAATATTTTTTTAAGAATAAAACGAGCGAACAATGTAAAATATTATATAATATAAAAATAAAATAACGGACTGAAATTTTATACTGACACGGATCGTAAATCGAGTTACCAGAGAATATGTATAGACAGACATATCGGGTGTAGTTTTATGCCGCGCGCAATGGGGATTGATTAAGTATTACAGCCTCAGTCTCTGATTATGTACAGACCACTATGAAATATACAGATTATTATTTTTACACCTGCGTATAGTCTGAAAAAAATATAATTTTCATGGTATGCCTACATATAACTGAAAACGTTTCCTGGAATCGAAAAATCAGTCATAATTAGTCGGAAGTTGTGGAATGAAATTGGACAGGAATTTTCTTTGGTTTAGAAAACTGAGCATAACAGTGTTAAGAAATATCCTTAAATGTAATCAGTTTGCGGGTGTTATTCGAAATCATCATACATCATATCATACATCGTACATCATGCATCATACATAGTATTAAAGTTCGAAACCAAAGCTTGGATGTTCAGATGTTCGGATGTTTAGAAAGTGACGTTACCCAAAATTTTTTTTCTCTCGACGTCATCGATCTATAGTAACTGTCGAGAACCAAAATCAGCTAGCCCAATTCCTCAGTCTGGAAACAACCGCGCAGTCGAGCGGACGGGTGAGAATCGCGCTCCGCAGATTTCGAGTACCGGCTTCTCTACCTCCTGGATCCTGCGCTACGGGTCCGCTTCCTGGTGAAACTCGACTTCCAGGACAAGCGCTCCGTAATTTCCGCGCTCCAGGTCCACCACCTGCTAAAACTCGACTTCCAGGACAAACGCTCCGTGGTTCCTGCGCTCCAGGTACGCTACCTGGTGACTTTTGACCTGCAGGACTAATTTTCCGTAGTTCTGGCTGTCCAGGTCCTCCACCTGACGGATCTCGACCTCCAGGACAAATACTCCGTAGCTTTGGCTGTTCAGGTCCTTGACCTGCTGACTTGTGACCTTTATAAGTAATTTTCTGTAGTTCCTGCGTTCCAGGTACGATACTTGGTGAAACACGACTTCCAGGTCAAGCGCTCCGTGGTTTCTGCGCTCCAGGTCCTTCATCTGGTGAATTTCGACCTCCAGGACCAGCGCTCCATAGTTCCTCATAGTTCCTGCGCTCCAGGTGATTTACCTGATGAATTGCGACTTCCAGGTCCTCTACCTGGTGAATTTCGACCTCCAGGACGAGGGCTCGGTAGTTCCTGCTCAGTGCAGTGAGCAGTAAGGACCTGTGGTATCTCATTAATCTCGTATCATCTGGTAAAACACTGACAACGAGTAAGCGAGCACAAAAACCAGCTACACTAGGCATCCTCCGTTTTAAAGATAGTAGGTATGTATTAAGTATGTAACTGCTTGTAGGGCAGATGCGAACATGCTCTGTATTCTCTGTGTGGATTTTACATTTGAATAGACCTTCGCGGGCATAATCTACCGCTCGACACGAACGCTGGGTCGTTAAAATGTAGTAACAACCGTTTTGCTATGTTTCTAAATACCTATTTCACGGCGTGTTGCCAAAAATAATCGCTATGTAACGAAGAAGAAACGGAGTCGTGAAAGTTAGTTCATCAAGCAAACGTGTAGGGATCAACGTAATAGCTTAAGGTCAAAATTCAACAAGTTTGAAGGTGGTAAATAACATCAACCCTTTTTCACCTATATTGTACACGTATTAATATTCTCATATTGATGATTTTTGGCAAATAATGATTTGCAATGTAGGAGTATCAAGTGGCTTGGTATCAGATTATAGAAAAAAAATTGTTGAGCCTGGTTGCAGAAAAAACCGACGAATCGCGGAAACTCGGAGCCGGTTTGTAGCCTTTTTTTCTAATTCATTTCCATCCCCGCAAGTCGAAACGGCGCGGTAAACGAAGCGAAATATGTGCTGCGTCAGCATTGCAGAGAGGCTCGCTTCTGCATCATCTTTATGAGAAGCTAAAAATGAACGGGGAATTTTCGTTAATTGAGGGCGTAAATGGGTCGAGATTACAAAGACAATATTGAAAAGAGACTTTTCTCCAAGTTGTCTGTGCGCGCAAGCCGGAAAGCTACGATCGTTGGATCGCTGCCACGTTCGCCGGTTCTTCGGGCAATTCAGAAAATTGCGATGAGAAGAAAAAAAACAATAATAAAAAAAAAGAAAAAGAAAAGAAAACCGAAGGAAAGTAAGAGGTGGATAAGGAAAAAGATATACAGAAAGGAGGAGAGACCGGGGAATTAGGATTCTGCGAGCGTGGCTTTTTTTTAACTGTCATCTGACGATTACAAGAAACAATTTCCCGGAAGTGGGGAGTTGTCTGATCCTCGGGAAAACTTCAGCAGGGTTATACCTTTAAGATCACGGTGATGGGAAGAGGAGGAGTTGGTAAGAACGGAACGCGCAATAAAAGTTTGACGTTAATGGACGGTATCAACCGCAGAATACCAATCTATGCGTTTGTACGGCGCCGTTTCTGAAACACAACCCCGCGACATATTGCTATAACGCATTTTGCGAAGCGAGGAATATGTCCTATTTGAAGATTTTCTGGCTGACGCAATCCAAATTATATTTGGTCGGATTGGGAAACTCAAATTGGTTGCCTGAAATCGAATTTAATACTAAAACGAAAAGTAAAAAGGAAGATAAGTATAGAATTCGCATGAAATTTGGCCTGTACTGAAATATTGACTAATTTCTGTTCATTGTCTCTTTGAATGAAAATAAAACTTTGATATATAAATAGGCTTTTATGTATGTTGGGAAAAACATAATACCGAATTCAGAGTATAATTTCAAATCAGCTTCGAGTTTTCGAACTTTGATATTCATTCCGCATATTGAACTATTCTACTTATTTCGAAAGACCATATTGATACGCAAATTTTAGATTCACAAGTTTAAATTTTAATCTGGGGTCGATAAGCGAGAAGTTTCACGAGTATAATTAAACTTTCGATCATATCCCCAAATGTCAAATATCGAATGCAATTCCTCAAAATAATTCTTAATGCATTTTCATATTTATCACTTTTACAATACGTAGACTAAATTTTTACTCTCACCTCTGTTGCAAGGTAATCTCGAGACGCAATTATTTATAAAACCTTCCTTGGCGTATAATCTGATTATGTATTAGGTTTAATTGGGCTAGCCTGTTGCATGTATTAATTTGTGCAGCTGCAGCTCGCTAGTTTCGCATTTCACATCACACACTGGTTGATATTACGTATACGTTACAACTTTCCATAAACTATAATTGGATATACACGTAGGTATAACATGATTACACGCATCAATAGAGAGAAATATTAACCGCTGTCGGGTGACGTTGATTAATGTGGTAATTTTTCTTTTATTTCTGTTTTTTTTTCAACTCCACTTTTGTTTTTTTTCATTTCCCAGTCCATTGACATCGCTAATTGGACCTACCTTGCAAATTATACGGGTAAATAACGTGGGAAATTCGTTACAATTACACGATGCGCACATCAATCGACGTGGCTTTGAATAGATTAACGATTCTGTGTAATATTATACCATTCCAACCCCGATTTTCAACTACGGATGTATCCACCACTTGAACAAAATTAATATATCAGATTAAATACCGCTTACACCTATTATGCAAAATAGTCGCATAGATTGCGAATTGAATTATTATATGACGATGAATAATTTCAATACGAAGCGTATCAGATACAATTTTACGCAATTTTTCGACTCATGCTCAATTGTGGAATAATTATGTGCTAAAGTAATCTTCGTCGGAGATCCGCTGAATTAAATCGCGCAAAGATATTACTGCAGTTGTAACGCAAAATAAGAGGATAACGATTTATTCTGGAATTGCCCAGAAATATTTGATTATCGCAATAACGGTTCATGTTTGGAGTTTCGTGCGTCGCATGATTTCTGAGATATCGATCGAATCGAAGGAGGGAAAGAAGGCAGCGCAATAAGTTTATAAGGTGAAATATAAGGGCGAATTTAAGGGCGTGGAAGATATTTCTAAACGACTTTAATCCTGAACCGTTCATTAAATTAAACGAGGAGATTTCTGATGCTAATTAATTTAAATAACACCATCAATTTCCATTTTCACAACGAGCAAGCTTCTGTGCAGGCTTTTACGAGCTGCCGCCCGCGCCCCGAGATCTATAAAATAAAAACAGATCGAGCCTCGCTCCGGGAGTTTGATAATTGGTCGATTATTCTTCCTCTCGCCGCGGACTCGCCGGTATGTGAATTCTTTCCTTCCTCCTCGTCATGTTTTTTCCGAAACTTGGTAAAAAAACTCCCCAAATTCCAGCCCACTAAGCGCTCTCGTAGTACAAACATCAAATGGGATTTTAATCAACTCCGATCTCTCGCAAAACGGTTCCCCAAGTGACCACCGAGGCATACAGGAAGACGAGGAATAAAACATCGCGGCGAAGATTAGACCGAAGTTTTGCCAGTTTCGCCGCGGTTTCACCGAGTTCCGTTCTTTCATCGCGATAGCCAGGCCGTCGCCACCGTTTCTGAGCTCGTCTTTTACACGGCCACGGATTTTTCGCGGGGTGGGAAAAATCTTTCGAGTTAAAAGAGAGGGTCGGAGTCGAGGCGAGGCGAGATAAGAAGAACCGGAGGAGCGATAAGGATGCGACGAGAAAATCATTGTTCCTGACCGCGGGGATATTACCCGGCGACGTCTTTCCTCGCGGTCACATATGGACCGACTTTTCGACGTTTCGAAAACTTTTCCGGATTAGAAATATAGGTACCGCAGCGCCAAGGCTCAGAGCTATGCGACGCGATTGTCCGCGAGAGGCGAAACTTCGCCGAGTATTATTCCACCTTCTGCAGCAAGTAGGTGCATATACACCCTGTTGTATAACCTACCGGCTACGCTACGCTACTGCTGCTACTTTTATTGCCGTACTAGCAAAAAGACCTGCCTGCGCAATGGAAGAACACCGAGTGAAACGAAACCGGGGAAAGAGAAATGCCGGGGAGAAGTTTAAAGAAATGAAATTGCTCGAGTCTCCCTCGCCGCCTACGCGGCTATATCGCTTCAGCTTCAGAAATCAAATTTCTCGTCTCCGGTACACGCCCAAATAAACAGTGAGATTCATCTCCCTCCACCTTTCTCATATTCACGCAATACTTTTTTCCGCGCTTTGACGGCTCTGCATTCCTTGATTTTCTTTATTTGCAAAATGAACCGTATCGCCAGTCGAGGAAAAACCGATTTGAATGGAAAACGGCGGAGAAATCTAGCTACAATTAATTTCACCCAATTTTCATGTCATTGAAGATTTTTTTCTCGTTGTCATACAACGTTTGAAGAGAAATTTGTAGAGAATTTTAAATAATACAGTAAAACTTTTTCGGTAATTATAAGGGAACAACATTAAATTAGGTATAATTATTCAGTGAAAATATGGGAAAGAAAAATGAAGTACGGAACAACTCATCTTTCACTAATGATCACGTAATCAAGACTCCGTCAAGTTTCGACTAATGATTTGAGTTTAAATTGAGAACGTGAGGTGTTCCAAGATTAACCTCTGAAATTGAAAACGAAACTCAAGCGCCTGAGAGAACAGTACACAGTATCTGTAGTACCTACCAGAATTTCCCGCATGACAAGTGGGTAAATTAGCGAGAAATGTAAGACCCACATCAAAAGTGAACAATGAGAGGAGTTTTTAAACCAAACGGCGGGGGGCGGTATATCACCAACGATATATCTAAAGTGGTATACACGCGTCCGTAAACATATCCGAAAACAAAGCCCGACCTCATTAGCCCGCTGTTATGATTGGGATACTCCTCCCGGTTTGCGTAGGCGGTCCTCAGGATCGGGGAACACCGAGAGGCCACGTAGCTTTCAGGGACTCGAAACGGCGATGGAAGAAGAAGCGTACGAGAAGAGGGTGTCCGGAAGGGTGGAAGTCGACCCACACGTTCAACAAAAACAATTAAGTCGGAAGCAATTAGAGCGCCCCAGTGTTGGTGGCGGAGCCGGAAGAGGGAACCCCCGGGAAACCGGGAAACCGGGAGACCGGGAACCGTGCAGTTCAACTGGGGAACCGGAGCTCAGCTGCGGCGAGAGTGCGCACGAACTAATCGGTGGGAATAATTTGATTAACGCAGACGTGTTTTCAGCCCGGGCGTCGTTGGACTTGATTTAAACCGGTGGTAAGGTTCTCGCGGTTCCATTCAAGATCCTCATCTTACCGCTTCCCACTGTGCTCTGCTGCCGACTTTCGTTCTTTTTGCACCTGCGGGGCGGCGCACTTTTCCGTGAAATTAACACCGGCTCAAACAAAGTTGAGCAGCCGAGAGCCGGCGCGAAGGTCTGGATAAAAGTCGCTGCTAAAATTGAACACGATTCGGAATTTTCTCTCCTTCGCGTATATCCGGAACAACGGATGAGTGGGAAGATGGAATCCCGGGGAACAAGCAATCTCTAATGCCGTCTCATATTTCAAGACATCTCGGGTTCAATCTGCAGTACCCGTGGAACGGGACGCAGTTGGAGAGGGTTGGAAGAAAATGAGGAGCTGAGAAATATGGAAGGACGTGTAAAAGTAATTTAGGCAAAAAACTAAAAAGCGAACGGGGCGCTGGACTGTGTGAGGGATTAATACACGTTCTTTGCTTGTTACATCTTCTTTTTGGAGCTTCGCATCAACCAGTCTGAGAACCGGCTCTGGGTCCTCACCGCTCGCATTGTTCACTCGCCCATTATTCACTTGGGCTACTTTTTGAGGATGCTAGACTCGACTCGCTACGTACTTTGCAGGGCATATACCGAGTGTCGCGCGACACGGAGGACACATTTCTGGACACAATGGCCTCAAGTTTTCGCCACCGCATTATTGCACCATCCTCTGTGGTGTAGTTACATGAGGTAACGAAAGATGCTTAATTTGAGAAAACGAATCGCTGCTGACCATTCGTTTGTAGAAATATAGCTTGTCAAAATACCGATGACGATAAGTTTGGAGTTTCAAGGTTAGGTACTAAAGGTTGTTGGTGAATTGCCAAGTATGCGAATTACCGCAGAAGAAAAGCTTTCTGAAACTTACTTCATGCTTACCTTTGCTTAGTAACACACGGGAGTGGGAAGCGGGATTAATAAAGTTTATCTCGCCAACCGAGCAGCAAACATCGTGCTGATCAAGAAATTCTCGACAGTGTTTCGCTAATCTCTTGTTTATGACGCCAGCTTATGAGCGGGCGAAACTGGCGACGGGTGTAATTATACTACGATAAAATTAACTCGCGAAAAGTAATTTCAAACTGAATGGGCTCGGAACTTGAACCGCAAAAACCAAATTACGATGACAAGCTAGGAGTTCAGGGTAAGAAATTTCGTGCCAAAAGTCATTCGCAGTCGCGACTCTTGGGTGAAAAAACCTGGGTCAACTTCGAAAACCCAACATATCGACACCAAGTTTTTCCACGCAATAAGATTGACCAGGCTCAGCGATAACGAGGGGGAGCTCAGAGATCTACAGGTGATACCCTTCATCTTATAACTTATCTTTTCAGCCAACATCCGAACACTCGAAAGCTGCGGGGATCCAGCGGAGACTATAAGGGCAGCTTTCTTCGCCCGACACATTTCCCATTCTCGTACTTGAAACAAAATCATAAAAGTTTTATCCGAACTCCGCATGGATGCGCCTAGCCGCTAGTCAGCTTTCACCGGTTTCTGGAAAAGCTTGTTCAGGAGCGCGTGGTTTGTTCTCCCCGTCGTCTCACCGGCTCGATGTTGAAGCCACGCACGGTGCGTACGCCTTTTGCGTGTGTGAGTTTTCACCAGCCATTAGCAGCAGCCGGCCTGCGAAATCAGAAAACTTCTTAACCTAATCCTCGAAGCGAGAAATTCCCGGTTAAACCGGGAGTATCTTTCGGGCTTCGCGCAACCCAATTACCTTTTTCGAAAAGGATTTCCCGGCCGTGCGGTGTGTCGCATTGTGGTCGGTGGTATTTGCTGACCGGCCGAGAGCTTAAGCCGTATGCAGACTCGTTCGAATCCCTCGGGACTCACATGTCCATCCCTCTGCCGCTGCGTATGTCCCTCAGGTATCTGCGGAGAACTTCTTGTCGTGCCTAGTAGTTTCCCTAATTTTGTTCCATCCAGGCTTCTAGTCGAGTCGTTTGGTCCGCTGACATCTGTTCCGAATTACGTTGTACCGAGATTGCCCTAATATCGTGACGTTGAAAACTTTCCACGGATCGAGGGAAGTTCTGATATTGCTGAGAATATCCGGGATTTCATTATGGGTACGTACATATCTACACGTTCGCGGTATGGAAACTCTCTGCAAGTTCAAGCCAACTGCTCTGAAGCGAGATGAAATTCCCATAAACCGCTATCCGTACCACTTGCGAGGTGAGAAAAGCTGGAGACAAAAACGAGGTGTCGGATACTTAACGAGCGGCTACTCAAATAACAGGCAGTTAAAAAGATTTCGCCGCGAATATAGCAGTGTGAGGAAAATTGGGGCAAGGCTTACGAGGTAACCCGAAACGAAATTTGCAAAGGAGTTTTGCGTCTGCGGGTTTTGATACCAGCTTGTCAAATTTGCATGCAAAAAGCCTTTGCACACCCGTCGCGTCCCGCGTGTATAAGGTATAGCTGGTACCACGGAGCTAAGAGTGGTGCAATTTAGATTCTCTCGGTCTTTGCTTTGTCCGCTCTTTGGTGGTCCGTGTGCACCAGTTTCGCATCGGGTATGCATGTGCGTCTTATTGGTATGCCAGAGGGTTTCGTCCTTTATCCTTTGTCCTCGGCTAGGAATCCTCTTCAACCTATCCTGACCCCCACACTGAAACCTCTCGCACGTGCACGGTAACTCATACTCGTAGATGTAACCACCCTTTTGGAATACAGGATGGAAATCCGCCGAGCTGCGCAGGCGACGAGACTGTTGCTTCGGCTGTTTCCATTTGACGCGCCACATATGCTGCACCAGACGGTGCGTCTTCTTCTTCTTTCTTTATTCACGTTTCATTAGACGGCCTCAACCTGTCCACAAATATTCAAACGACTCTCCAAACGACTCCGAATATGTTGGCTCGAAACTACAGCGTACACGTGACTGTGCATATTTACGTATCGTCAGTAACCACGGGCGCCAATACCGTTTATCTACAACCGAGAGCAAAGACGGGGAAATCGAGGCTTTCATCTCTCCACGTCTCAATCGCTTTGGATAAATATTGCACTTACTTATGCACATCCATGAACACGTGCAATCGTTGATGTTGCAACTTTTTTCTCCGAGTAAATCGTAGCACAGTTCTGTCGGGTAAAGAATCGTTCTGAGTAAATTGGATATTTGAAATTTCTGCTAAATTTTTCTCGCGAAGGTCACAGCTGTTAAAAACGCAGACATTGCAATTTTGCTGAAATTGCTTGAGAGAATTCCTTAGACCGCGTATCGCACAGTCCAATCTTGGACGATCGGCGAGATACAATTCTGGACCGAAGCGAGAACGAATTCCGGTCTCTCTTGTGCTCTGAAATAATCTCGGTTCCGTGTATTCGGACAAGCACTAGGGTGAAAAGTCTCTGTTTTCTGCTTGCAGAGTGTTTACAACCTGTTAGGAGAGACGCTGTCCAGGCTGCAGCAGTACGCCGAAGCTGAGAGATGGTTCCAGGCGAGTCTGGCCAGCCAGCCGGACCACGTGCCTGCTCATATCACTTACGGGAAACTTCTAGCTCGCAATGTGAGTCCTTTTTTATTCCGTACATCTCGCGAGATTGCTTTCAGGCTTACGGCGCCGCCGATCTCCGCCCCTTAGATCGGTTTTGAACGCGGTTCAATCACGTAGCGAGTCTTCGGAACCGGAATCGAACAGAGCGTGTTGAATACCCGTTCGTTGCATAAGTTAGTTGAACTCTGTCGATAGTCGGTGTTCTTGATTTCGTCGATTTTCCTCGATTCCATGGAAACCTAGAAGGCAGACCTTGCGCCAATGGAGCACGAACCAGACGGCGACAAGGGCCGTTAGTTTGTTAACCGATATAACTTGGGCCGTGACCAAGCGAAAGATACGCTCTGAGGGATTTAGGTATTGCTCGAGATAGTCGGAGGTGCAAGTGAAAATAGTCGAACCCCCAATTCCCCATCCATTCGTTCGATTTTTTTTCTTTCTTTGTTTCCTTCGATAGCTCCCACCCTCCGGCTCCTCTACCCGCCATTATTTAGTCCGTATCTAAAGTCCTCGATCGATGGACCCGCTATTTTCGATCTTGCACATCCCCACATATCCGGGATTAGAAATCGGTGCATCGGTGAACGGATGCGGTCGCATCAACCGTACCACGACGACAACGATTCAAGGATGTCTCATATTTTCTGTTTCAGTCTAGTCGCGTCTTGGAAGCTGAAAGATGGTTTCTGAGAGCACAACGTCTGGCTCCTCAAGACTCCAGTGTACACCATCACTACGGTGAGTACGATGGCGTGTTTCGTTAGCATTATCATCATCATCATCGTTACCATTATCATCATCGTTACGCTTACTTACTCTTTTCACAACAATGGATCTGCTTACGCAAAACAGAGTATAGTGTCCGCTGTATTTCTAACCGTACAGATACGCTAAGAGCCGGTCAGTGACACGGACTAATCTTTTCCGCTTCAGGTCAAGCCTTGTCTAAATAAAACTCTTGTCACGTCTTTTCGCGAAAGACGTTACGAGGTGTCAAATATTTCGCTGACGTTCTACCGGACTTGACGAGTATATCACTCGAAGTTACCCAGCAATCCTTCAGTTCGTCAACTCTAGCACGTTCGCATAGGACGCGTTAACTAAGGGAACAGTTACATGCACAATTTCTTCAACTTCGGAAGAAATCGATTAGTTGTAATGACCTCCCGTAATTTTCCAAGTTGTCGTCGTTAACGTCACGACACCCAAAGCATTTTTTCATTTCTACCACCTCACCACTCCTGCGGCGCTGAAACAAATGTTTCCAAGTTCGTCCAGCAATCAATTATCAAAATGTCAAGTGTTGACAGTTGTTATTAACTTGACTGAAAAATACACGGAATGACTGACACGTTCAAATTCTACATAGTTCAAAATTTCTAATCCAAATATGAACTAAGGGAAAAGCACTGATAAATGGTTGTAAAAGCGTTACTCATCATTCTCGAATCATCTGCGGTTATCATATTTCATAGATAGTTAGCATAACGCGTGAATTTGGAAATGGGTAATTAAATAACAATATAATTATTGAAAGGGAAAATCTTAACGGATCGTTAATCCTACGTCTGTACGTACTCCAAACGTTCATGAATTCATTCTGCCCGATTGCCTATATTTCGTACACGGTAACATTTGGTGCCAGAGGTGGGATTCGAATCGATGCTGAGTTCCGGTGATGTCAACTGGTTTCATCATCTGTGCAACATGAAACGTGAGGACAGAATGACTTTCATACCTTGATCGTAACAAAAAAGACGATGATGCAGGGTTTATCTCTGAACATATCCATGCAGACAGACATTTTCTTATCTGGCTGAATATCGTCCTGCATTTGGTCTTCTGTTTTCCTTCATTTCCAAATTGATCATGGGCGGGATGTAACAGCGGGGCTTCGAATTTCCCAGACGTGTGGATCACTCAATGATGCGCACGACTCACCGGCGTCAGCAATTAAGTCGTAAACATTATGTAGCGCATCTAGACGTTCCGGAGTCTCCTGATATTAGGAAGCAAAGACGAGCTTTTCCACCAGGAAGCTGTCGCGGTGGTTTGGCAAGGGCGAGAGTAGAATTTCAACGAGATAGGTACATCGGTATAACCTGCCTCCACGTATTAAATTGGCTAAGTTTCTCACGCTCGTGTCTCCACGCTCAATATTTGACCGTGTTGCTGAAAGTTGCCGAGACACGGATGCTGCAGCAGCCAAGAACCGAATAGCGGATCCAACGGCGAGATGCGGTCCATCGAAAATCACCTCCGACGCCGACGAAGAGCACCCCGGTGCTTCGGGGAAGTCCCACGCCTCGTAAACACCCCGGCAGCGTATTACATTGCCCCGGAGCTGGGGAACTTTGCTCTAAATCCGCGTGTCGACGTCGCACAGAAAGTCCGTGTCCAGAGTGAAGACGAGTAAAGTATGTATAATATAATTATGATTCGCTTTATTTCAAGGTTGTGGAAAAATTTGTTAAAAATAATTAACGTTTCGCGTTAAGCGAAGCCAAGCGAGGACCGAGAACTGTCATGATTTTCGAGCATCAAGAATTTACAACTTCTGATTACACTCTCGTGCTCAAAGATTTTTCGATTGATTACTTAATCTTACAGCATTGACTAGGTACGTAATTTCTACAACAATTTAGCATAGGTAGGTTTAAGCAATCTCCCAATTCTTATCAGTGACGGATGAGTAATGAAAAGTATTTCATTCATGTCATCGATTAAATATAAATATTGTGTAAAATTTTGAACAGATTTTAAGTAAAGCTTGTTGGGTATATCCGAAGTATTTAGTGGTGGAATCCGCCAGAGGCAGTGATTTTACAAGTTTGATTCGCGCACATAAGCGAGATGGCGTCAATGACATCAAATTGATACATGCCAGCCGGTTTATCCAGTTAATTAAGTTCGCGTATGATTCCCATGCCCCAGGAGCAACAGCGGTTATTCATGTCAGCATTTCAATAATTTCTAGGCCGTTCAATATCCTACAAGAATTTCCATTACATAATTTCTGAAAACATTATACAAATGTGGCTGCAATTATAACCGCATGAATAAAATATTGTATCACCTCGATTCACGCTCGATATTCATTATTCTCCCTTTAAACGCGTTTCTTGTATAATATACGAGTAATGCGTCCGGTTCGTACATTGGCTAAATTGAAAAATATAACAAGTAGTAAGGAAGTTCAAAAAATTGGCTAATCGATGCTTTAAAGATTGAAAAATGATCAAAAATGATTTGATATTCGTTAATGGAACCTCACGATTCTAAACACAGGGTATTGTCTGCTTGAAGTACGACGCAATTCTTTCGAAAAAAATCTCTTGAGTCATTTTATGAAAAACGAAAATTAAGCTAACTATCAAAGATATCGGTTTGCATT
This sequence comes from Neodiprion lecontei, assembly GCF_021901455.1. Taxonomy (NCBI): domain Eukaryota; kingdom Metazoa; phylum Arthropoda; class Insecta; order Hymenoptera; family Diprionidae; genus Neodiprion; species Neodiprion lecontei. The sequence continues at coordinate 36,881,994 of NC_060262.1, forward strand.
GTAATCAAAATCACGTTAATAAATCTTTCACTTTCCGATCGAAAGTGTTTCAGGCGCAGCGTTAGTAGGAATTTTTCATCGCTCCTGCAGGAACATTCTCAGGCAAAATAAGTAGAGGGTGACCGCGGGTGCCAAATCGCTACACGGATCACGATGTTATATTATCGACCCAAGTTCGTGCACTGGAAATGTTATGCCTTACCCTTCGTCCTCGGTTTCATGGATTTATAGTCATAAGAATATAACTCCGAAGGAATCACCTGCTGCTGCTACCGCTGCTGCTGCTGCTATCCGTGCCCGTGTGCGTGGGTATATTGTATATATACGTATATATATATCTGTGTAACATCCGCATCCCCTGAGATATGATTGGGGGAGAGGTCACTCTCGTCCCAGATGAGAACTGGTAAATAAGTTAGGCGAAACCTGGGAAAGTTTAGGGGCTGGAAGGGAACGCGAGAGACGTTCCTAAATTTTTTATTACGGTTTAAGGCCGGGTCTCCGTCCCTTTTATTCTTGGCCACGAAATGACGAGAGATACCCGCTGCACAGCTCCTCTACCATACCAAGGACCGGAAAGACTCCGAGTTGATCTGGTTTACCAAGAAGCAGAGAAGAACACAAAAATATTGACCGAAATTGAAATTCCTACCGTGTACCCGGGTGTGTGGTGGCTCTAGGCATTCCGACCGAGTTTTCGCTACCCGACTACCGCTGAGGTTGTCACCCATCTTCTTGTTTATTCACGTCCGCGAACCCCCCAAGCTCTATGGGTCTTATGGCAATACACTAGACCACGCGAAAGAGTCTGCATTTTGTTCGCTTCGAGCCGGCCCTTCCGATGCCTCGGGAATTTTAAACGCGAAAAAACTTATGCTGGGCAGCAGTTTCTCATATATCGTATTTTTCCTCACGCGAAGAATTGATTTGATCGCTTAGTTTTAGAATAATTCAATGGAGAACACTGGATTACTGAGAAATGTCGAAGCATCGTCGCCAAAGAATGGTCGACTAATTTTGATAAACACGAAATTTGCTGTACAAAAAATAATTGATTATTCCAATTCTACCAAGCTCTTTGTAATCGGAATATTTCTCGAAATTTCAACTGTAGTGAAGTCTGTTGTTTTTTTTTTTTTTCATATCCAGCAAATGGCAAAAGCGAACTAGCTCCAGTATTCTTTGAACCATGTAGTTTCGGTTCTGAGAAAAAAAAGTTTCATCCGACTCAGGTAGACCAAATGATCAATAGAGAGGAAGAAAAAAGTGAGAAAATTGCGATAAATAAATCTGAAAGGTATTAATTTGAAACTTCCCTCCGTTGAGTGCTTGAGAGTTCCGAGGAAAGTAGGGTGACTGAACACAAGTGGTTGAGTCTGAGTGACTTCGGCCCCCTGATTTTAGAGAATCGAGGTTAAATCCAGCGCGGTAACTGGCTCGACCTTATTTTTGCGCTCCTATTCGATTTCTTTATTATTCGAAAGATTATTACCTGTGAATACGAGGGAACGAATAACGGGTGAAACGGGCCATTGTGAGAGCGAACATCAGATTTCGAAAATATTACGTTTATGTGATTTATGATTCAATCTTGAGTCGAGGGTTGAAAGACCCTTCCAATAGAATACACCTGCCTCTTTTATCGGGTTCCCTCTTTATTTTCTCTACAAAATTTCACCCTCCTCCAAGTGTATTATATAAAATCAATGAGACAATTTCCATGTTCTCTAAAATTCGAGAATACGACGACGACGGTATCTCAGCTCACGCCGCAGTTCCGACGCCAGTGAATCCGGTGATATTATTTTCTAACCGCGAGGGATTTCATTCCCAATGTAAACACCCGCAGCCCCGCTTCTCTCTATATTTTCCATTGAAATCCGGCGGAATTCACACCGCTACGTTACAGGTGCAACTACGTACACATCCATGTATTGTACATAAGGCACCCACCTATCTTCGTACCCGCGGTAAACCAGCCAACAACCTCTCTATCTGAGGAACGTGGAGAAATATTTGCTGAAAAATTTCAGCGCGTCACGCGTTAGCTACGGGACTTTTTATTCAGTTTCTGTATGTTGTATACTCGCATATGTATATCAAGGGTCTCACGTTGCGGAGCGATTTTACACCACGCTAGAACGGGGGGTACAGTATGAAACGCCCCCAACGGTACACCCTTCCGATTGCAGAAGCAAAGAGTATGGATACTTAAAGCGATACGAAAAGCTTGTCGCCTAACGAAGTGCGGCATCGCAAGCCGATTTCATTTATCCGGCAAACGTCATCGTAGATTACGAAGAAAAAAACATTTTTTTAAAGAAAAAAGACACAAGGGAATTGGAATGCGAGAGGAAATTTTTCTGTTTTATCGTCTAGACGGTTTCTGGCACTTCGTTTCCATGCCGGAATTTTCCAACTGGGTAAGCTCATCAACGTCGCAGCTACCCTGCCGTTCGGTGCAGGTCTTCTCCAACGACGTGTAACTATCCCACGAGAGATTCCTGAGATAGCCGTGACGTTGGAAGCGAATGTTTCAACTGTACGAATTCCAATTTTACATAGCAGAAATGCTTCGTGAAATACCTGCCGCACGGAGATACGTTCGCGAAGTTGATTCTCTGACAGCTTTGTTTCCCGCTGTGGGTATAACAACTTACACGAATCCTGAGGTGAAAATTTACTACCGCGTAGGCTTATGGTTACAAATTCCTTCAAAGTGATTTCGCGTTTCAGGATTCGTCTACCGAAGCTCTCCAATTTATAAATTTCGTGAAAATGTCTGTTTTAGTCATGTCTGTAATACGTAATTATGAACTTGTGATCATGCATTTTGACCGATCCCCGATAATCGTATGAAGATCTCATTGAAGAGAACGAAACGATGGTCAAATTTTCGGATGGACTCTGTCTAGTTCATGATAAATCACCCTTATTCTTCGTAATTTGAAAATCCCAACATATGTGTAACGAGACGCGCCTTGTTTTGCGGGGCACAAATCTCATTCAATTTACAAAACGGACTATCCGACACGGACCCGGGGAGCAATCTGTGGGCGAGTTTAAAGAAGTGCATCCTTCACCTGACTAAATCCTGCATCTCTATCACCGAGAATCTTTCCCTAAGCTTGAGCCATACGTTCCTGTCGAAACATGCCCGTCTTTCAACTCAGTCAATACTGCGACACCGTGAATCACGTCCTCCCAGACACACGATTCCTTCTGTTCCATTAGTTGGAAGACGTATATACGTACTGCAGCAGCCTTTGTAAAAGGGGATGTTTTTTAAGGGGTGTACGGTTGGTGCGACTTGTCTATAAGACAAATATCTTGGAGATAACGGTTTAACCACCAACTGTTGTTTCAAGAAGCGTATGTCAGGATCTGCCTGAAGAAATACCAGTCCTAAAAAGGCTTGGGCGTGTACGTTCCAATGTTGGTTACAACAGATCGATTTTACGCGTCACGAGTAACGATTTACTTTGTAATATATGCGTCATTTTCGCTTATACTGTCTGTATAATAGAAAATGTGCGATAATGGAATGAAAAATCACTTTAAGCGAAAATGGTGAAAGCCATTCATAGTAGACACTGGTGTTCCGGCAAGAGCAACAATTCGTATTGTCCTACAACTAATTTCGTCCATTTTCACAGCTGTTGATTCACAGCCAATGTTTTGGTTGTTTTTTGCATTCCCGAAGGTTCAATAAGTGACAAAAGAAGTAAATCCTAATGAAAATCGGGAAAAAGGCAAGGCTGTTACCCTTTGGCATCTTTCAGCTCATTTTTAACGGAACTTTAAAAACCGCATAATCAAATTATTGAGACACTATATTGACGTAATTTTGCGAGAGAAATCGATTGTGCCTAGCCTCTTCGTTGTGAAAAGCGAATTAAAAGTAACGGTAAAAAAATGAAAAATTCTGTAGTATTTCCTTTGTACTTACTCGCCGCTTATCCTACGGTGTCGTAAATACCTGTATCAAATTCTTCTAAATCAAATTAATCTAGAAATGATCGTTCAAATTGATTCTAAGACGAAAGCTTCCCGGCTCGAAAAACCTTTTATCAGTTTCAGTTGACCAATTCGCACAAACGTTTGGACGCCATTTCGATGTAATTTAGCGAAAGCCAACTAGATTTGGAAAATGCCAGTGAAGGTTTCGATTCTATGAACAATACAAACAGCTAGTCATTCTTGTCGACGTGTTTCATGATCGCCCCAAAATAATCTCGCTGTAACCATACGTACATCTAGAAACGAAAACCTAAAATCCCGCGTCGTTGTTTCAGGCGTGTTTCTAACTTCCCAAGGCCGCCTGGCAGAGGCAGCCGAGCAGCACGTGAAAGCGGCGGAGCTTTCGACGAAGGATTACGAGCTTGCGGTGGCCGCGGCCTCGGCGCTGCGTCAATCGGACCGTCGTGCGGAGGCTGAGACTTGGTACAGACACGCGGCGATCCTGCGTCCCCAGGAAGCAAGGAGCCACACCAATCTCGGGGCGATATTGCATCTCAACGGAAAATACAAACAGGCTGCCGCGGCCTACGGAGAGGCACTAAGGCTGCAACCAGGCGACGCAACGACATTGACCAATCTACATAAACTGGCCGCTCTGTTGGCGTGACCAGTAATCATTGAATACAAATGCAAATACAAATCCCTAACTATGTACTATATCCCCTCACGTCATTTAATCCCTATTTCTCCCAGTAATTATTTATCTATAAGTATCAATGATCGTTGTACTAATAAATGTACACTAAACTGTACGCCTGCTATGATGATATATAAAGAATAAAGCTTCATTTATTTTTGTCTAAGATATCGTTTTTCTGCTTCACCTACACACGTCAGATACGTCGTTACCCCGCATCGCATCCTCCTTCAGGACCCGTGCAGGGATCAAGAGGAAGAATCCACGATGGAGAATCTTTTGACGAGCGAGTGGATATTGGATACGAAGGTCAGTGATAAAGACACATGTTGACTTTTCGACCCGAATCAGAACCCTCTTGAGAACGTAATTATTCCGTCGTATTAATCTGTCACAATAAAAAACAAAGAAAATACGTAATACATACAAGGCTTACAATTAATATCTTCAATGGAGAATCTTTTCTTGAAGAACTTTTGTAACTACTCAAATTTCAATCGGGCTGGATGAGAATTCTTGACCGTTAGCAGGGAAGTTTTCAAATTCATCTTTTCAGGCAAAGTATAAGTACACAAAATTTGATTCAAAATAGATCTGTGCAAGACAGATGCATAGTGACTTTATTAAGATGCTGGGGTAGTATTTTTTAGAGTGCCGGTAGACAAGCTACGAGTGGAAGTTGGACTAGATGAGGTCTTTTGGTGAAGGTACAAGTAAGAGCCGAGTAATTTTCTTTACTTTCTGTTTTTTTTTTCCTTTTCTCTCTCTCTCTCTCTCTCTCTCTCTCTCTCTCTCTCTCTCGCGCTCATGAAATTGTTATACGAAGTAAAATCCAATTATAAAACGTCAAATATTTCCCTCGCCGTACATAACTGCATTCACTTGTTTGCATATTATTAATGTAGGGTGTATTTGAGCTGTCGGAGGCAGTGGCGGAAATATTCAAGTTTACATTTTACGTTACGTCCCCGAGTACATAAGTACTCGCCGCGGGCGCAATGCCACCTGTCGCGTCCCGGACCCGCTGTTCAAACACTTGACGTTGGACGGGTCTGCCTTTATTCTCTTAAATCTAGCTTCGTTATCCAGGAAACCTAAATACTCCGTCAACCGGCACTGCGCGAAAGGTAACACGGAAATTATTTAGTCGTGTAATATCCAATGGCCGACGGTTAATCCACTCGTTTCATTAACGGTGTATGAAGAAGTGGGGGAATTTCGGGAATTTACATTTCGACAGTCAGTTACCGAATGGGATTGGACTTTTTAAGAGTGTTATTGACAATAACGTCAACCGTTTTACTCGGTGACATGTTTCGCGATGCCGACGATATCTAAAAAACGATTAAAATGATTTTACCTAAAATTCGAAGGCGGTGTTCTTGCGTTATTTACCCTCTTTGCCTCGATACCTGTTTATTCCAAAATGTCAAATTGTTTTCTATCAATTAAATCAAACAGTCGTAAATTTTAAACGAAAAATCGAATATCAACTTCAAACTGTCTTCAGTTCTCCAAAGAATTTCGGAACATGGCAAAATAGATAAGCTATCCAAAAATGTCGTCTCCGAATTCCAAGTTAATCGGTTGAGCCGAAAAAATATGTAAACGAAACGCGATCGACGTACTTTTAAATAAAACAACCCTCGATGGAATCGAATAATTATTTGTCGAAATATAAATTCTCAAAATTGGCGCAGTATTTTTAACCGTCTGTGTCGCTAACGTTGAAATTTGAACGAAGATGAGCGAGTTTTTTGGAGATGAATTTCACCGGGAAGTTGGTTGCGAGGACGGCCACGCTCGCGAGTAAGCTTCCCAACAGAGTCAAGTAGTTTACAATTAGTACTGCAGTTGACTCGTTGGATGAGATGAGTAACGCTTCTGAGAGCTTCGAGCAAGTCACGCGAATCGCGGACGGAATGGAGGTGAAACTGGTAAATGACGGAAAGTTTCGAAGTTGGCTGAGTTAATCTTAGAGTTTGTTTCGCTACCCCCGGGGGCGAAGCATCGGGCGAGGGGTAAGTTGTACCCGTTGGTGTGTGCGGCTGTACACGTATACGTATACGTACGAGAGATTCAAAACAATCCGGGAAATTCGCCCTAATCTTATTGTTTGACTTTGGCCGAACATCGGACGCGGACGGATCGACGAATTCAATCCTGTAGCTCCGCGATGCTCCGCAGCCCTGCAGCCAGCTTAAACAACGGGCGAAACCCTGCGGAAGACGGAATCTAGAACCGAGTTGAAAACGTGCAATTTGAACGCCTATATCCTCCGGCAGTTTGTTGCATTATCTATGAGAGGGGTTGGCCGAGTGAGCTCTCGCCGGCACCGCAAATGCAATAATGCAAACGCAATCGCCGTAGGACATATTCTCTCTCTCTCTCTCTCTCTCTCTCTCTCTCTCTCGCTCCTACCCTCCCCAGCCCATCTGCCTTAACAGTTTTGCTTGCAAGTTGCGGTCTCGACGAGGAAATCTCAGAGTGAATTGCCAAAGTTACTTCACCATTTGCAGCTGCATGTAGGTGCTGATACACCGCGAGTCCTACAGTTTCACCTTTTTATTCTTCTCTCTCCCTCTCTCTCTCTCTATCTCTTTCTTACCGCACGGAAAAGCTTTTCCAGAGCTTTCTCGCTTTTAATCCTTTTTACGTAAGTTTTTTTTTTTTTTTCTTCTACATGTCGCGAACTGAGATAAATATTTGGTCGGAATAACTAAATTTTAACTACAATGATTTTGGAGAGATTTTGTGACATCTGATTACCCTGTGCGCATGTAAAACATAAAATTTGTACTATGATAGATGGATTACTTGACCATGTTGAATAGGCGTACACGCCAGGTACACGAATAGTTGCTATTCTATTACAACAATTGAATTCCCCTAACATGGAAGGAAGGTAATCATTCACATTTTAGATATATTTTTTTTATGTATATTCCCAATAGTTTAAATTCTGTGTAACTTCTTTGAATCGATTGAGTTAGGTAATTCATAATCATACATTGCAATGGCTTCTTGATTCGCAATTTGTACGTGAAGCTGGAATATCGATTAGACCTTGGATTTTACAGTTCCGGAATATGTTTTTCACGAAATAAGCGAATTAAAAATCATTTTATCAATACTAATGAAACACATTTAATTGTACTTATCTCGTAATTTCAGAGTATTTACGAATTTCTGCCAAGGGACCTTTTTCGCTGCTGAATTCAAATGAGATCTGTTGTTGAAGTGTTGTGCAAATATAAAGAAGCGTAGAATTGGATATATTTTCCGTAGCAGAGCTGAGAATCTTCCGAGTAGACTAATGAATTTTTCTTCAAGTCTCTGATGAAAATAATATAATTGTAAACAGAGTACCTACGTAATGAGGTAATTTTATCTTGCGAATATTTGACGTAGCTTTGCAACGTCGCGTCGTGAATTCTTTCCAGATTTTTCCGCGAGGGATCTCATTATAACGAAGAAACCCCAGCCTTTTGGAAAGAACGAGAAAAAGATGAAGTTACATTTAACCGCGAGCTGTTTTCGGACTCGCAGTGCAATCTTTGATCCCAAGTTAAATAAGAGATTGAAAGCGAAGCGGAACGATCCGCGGTGGTATTAGCGGGTGTGTGCGCCAGTGTGACGTCACAGTTCACAATTAATTGAGTCTTATGCTGCCTAATAAAAGTCAAAGCCAAAGACGGAACTTCGAGTGCGGCTTTACTTGTAAGTCAAGTTTAAGACTTCGCGAGAAGAAACTTGGAGATTGCTCCAATTTACGAAGGTAACATCGTAATCCCACCGAGTGTACGCATCGAGGAGGCCATACGCTCATAATTTTTCTTTGAAAGTCTCTTTTAATTTTTATAAATATCATTTGCTTTCACTTTATAACAAGTAACGAAACTTATAATCAGCTTAGCTATTATACATGTGTTCCGCACACTTTATACGCATACGCGTTACGTTACTTGTATCTTTTCATGGATTCAAACATGACGATCGTATATTTTTTTTTCTTCCGTCATTAAATTTTGTCGTATGCTTATTTTTTAAATACTAGCCTCTGTCAACTTTACGTTAAATTAGATATTTTCCATATTTAATTTAACATAACCGGAAGCGCTAATTATCATAACGAGCTTAATTATTGAATAATAATTATTATCGGACATACTGTCATGAGGTTTTTCCATTCCAAATTACGAGCAAAAATTTGTACCCATCGTTCGCCCTTGTCGCCTGCAGCTGCAGCGAGCGGACAATAACAGCTGTTGAATAATTTGGAAAGCACAATAATCACAGTGTTTGATTCATCGCCATGAAACTGCAAAACATTAAATCAAGTTATTATAATTTCGTCAAAAATGATATTATCGAGTGGCGACACGAGAGACGTAGAGCCACATCACGCGGACGATGAAATCGGCGTGATCGTATTTTTTTATATCGTCCATTCTCACCTGCACGTTTCAAATTTCTGCGAAAAGTACAAGTAAGAAAATTCCGCAATTTCATCCCGACGACAAAAGTGCAGAGATCATGTATCGAGACACGGTATCCATAACACGAAAATACCCTGAAAATGGAGGGCGCGCAAAGGCCAGCCGACGAGAAGAAAATGGTCAGCCTGGCGAAAAGGTCGCGCAGATTGGCTCGGGTCAAGCGAGACTTCATTATATCCCATCCTATACTGGCGAACTAGATCCAACCAAACCCAACCCGGTCAGCTCTGTACTGTAATGCATTATTTACATGCAGCCTTGGTACTCGAGCGTCGGTTTATCGTGTAGTATTCGCACCTGCCTCAAGCCTTTGGCAAACAGTAATAGGTGTAGTCACTATGACAACGAGCTTTGCGGCTGCAAGCTTCTCGTGGCAGAGTGTAGGTACACGGAATTTATTTCTCGACTCAATGATGATTCCCTGTTACTTCTTTCCTTCAGGCTTTCGAATCACGGGAATTATTGAACGTATCTGATTGCTGATGTTTATTATATTTGAAATTTTTTTTTTTTTTTTTTTACTTGTCGTAGTAATCGCACCTGCTTTTTTTTATTATTGATCGAACTTTCAAAAGAGGTATCAAAACGTAAGAGTTACGAGATCGTTGTTTCTTGGCATATCACATACAAATTTACTGTAAGCCACGGTCAGTTTTTCGATAATAATTCATTCGTCAGATCAATCAGAGGAAATATTTCGCACTGTGTTTCGTACATAAAATTCATGGCACAACTATTTTCAATACATTGAACACACGCGAAGTAGAAAAATGAGCTTCGTTCTGCGAAATCATGATTAAATTTATCGTTGAATCTCACGAATAAATTGCAATGGTCAAAAAGCAGGCAAAAATCACATCGGTGTAAATGGCCGTTATAAATGTTGATGGAACGAATTCGAGTTTTTATTAATCGTTGGAAATCAAAGTTTAATAAAATTTCACTGATATTTGACGTCGGTGCATAACTCATAAAATCTAAACTAAAATAAATATTCTCAATACTCGTGTCAGAATTTCGCTGATGAAGCAATCGACTAAATTCACCAATGAATTCTCTGTGTCGAAGACAGTTTCACCGAGTCAACGAAAGTTCGTGCAATTTTATATTCGTCTGAACTTTGACCTCACGTTTGTGTTCGGTTAATTGCTTTATTTATCTCGCCGTTGAGTTGAGGTCAGCACGACACGTATCCGCTAATTGAAGAATCTCGTTTGTAGTTTAACGCACAAGGTCGGTAGGTATATGTATAAGTGTGTGTATAAAATGAGACGGCAAACTCAGTATTGAACGTAAATAATCGCGTTAGAAGTTTATCAGAGGAGTAGGATTCACTCGCCACAAATTAATGGGGGAGATACAAACTTTTTTTCACGTTATTCCTTTAACTACTCCGCGCTTTTTCCCTCTGTTCATTTCACACGCGAAACCAACAGCGCAAACAAGATTAATCTAGTTACTGAAATACTTACGTTCCATCAAAAGTAAGGAATTAGAAGTAAAAATCTTCCGATTCAATAGATCGTCAACAAAATAAACGTACCTGTATTGAAAATTGATTTCGTGAAAGAAAAAAAAAAAAATACAAAATTATTACTTTCCTTCAAACGCTTTATTTTCTCCACATCCCAAGTATAAATGTGCAAGTCGAAATTCGATACGAATAGCTTATCAAACAAGAATAAATGTGGTCGAACATTTTCGACCTCCGGATATGTTATTCGAATGGAATATTTTCGCAAACGCGTCGAAAAGCCGTAGCGCGTGTAACGTGAAATGGTACAGCAATGCGGAGAGCGGTGTTGAAACACGGGGAGAATGCGAGCCCAGAATCCCGGAATCGAGGCGCAGATCCCGGTGTCTCTTCTAGTACCTACCCGAATCCCCCAGCAAACCGCTTCGCTTAGAGTTCCGGTCGACGGAAGTAGCGCGGGACCGGAAATGCCGCGAACAGTATGGCAAAACTCCCGGTTGACGCATTCCGCACATAGCGAGGCGACGCGGCGTTGTTCGTGCCTCTACTCTCCTCGTTAGTGATTACTAGCCGCGGGATTTTTTCGCCGAAACGTAGAGAAATAAAACCTCGAGCTTTTCGCGTCGCGCAGCTGCTGCTGAATGCAAAATTCTTATATACCGACTCCGAACGGGGTCTCCCAACAAACCGCAATGCTGGGAAACTTTTAATTAAGATTTGTCGCCGTCCTCCGAGCCGCGTCCCGGCACAACGAAATTCCGAATTACTCCTCCGGAGGTTTCGGGGAAAGGCACGGGCGCCACCCTGCAACCCTGTCCTGGGGAAATTCTCGCGGATGGGGGTCGAATCGGCGGGTTTTCAAGGGTATGCGGCGTCGGGATCGGGGGCTGTTCGGCTGGCCTCTAGGCAGAGTTGGGCGTAATTAAACACGGCTGCTAATTAAAACAGTGGGAAACGCGCCCCTTCGCGATCTTCTCCTCACCGCCGTAAATCATTACGATATAAATCCACGTGTGAAGCGAAATATACGGGATTTACCGCGTATCCCAAGAGTACCTGCACGGATAGCGTTGCGTAGGCTATAAAACACAAGCAAGATACGTTCGCAGATAGAATCATCGCGCTTCTCGCTCCGTTGCACACAACGCATGCACGTATCTTTGCTTTGCGATATATATATATATATATATACCTATGTATGATGACGATGAAGAATCGTGTGCGGAAATATCCGACGATGCAGGTTTTTAGTGATTGAATATTATTTACTCACATGCTGTTGAAAATTTAACAGTATCAAGTGCCGTGTCAATTACTACGTGCGAGGTCGCATTCGGTGCGCCAGTTATTGAAAATTTCAGAAAAACTCTCGAAACGACAGAGAGAGTATTTTACAGGATAGAAATTGCACCAGGTAGTGTGGAATTTTACACGAAACTTCGTGCGATTTGCTTTTACTTTTAATTTACGTACTTCATCGCGCACCAGCATCGATGACCGTGAAAGTGATAAAAGTCACGATATACGGTACTACTAATTCGCGCAGATTAATTGACGGCCTGTTTATTGGTTGTGTAACTTGTGTAGATATACGCGTTGAACTTTCGCGTAAAAAGTTTTACGAAGGCAAAGGGCTACGGAATTTTTCTTTATTAACTTCCATATTTCTTCGGGCAATTTACGACTGTCGGATTTTTCCTACGAGTTCCTGCACGTGAACGCGGGTACGGCGAGTCATATAGCCGGCCTTTCCTATTCCGGATGATTTAGAATAGCAGGGTAAAAATTGGCTAATAACGCGTAAAATGACTTTTGGCTATGTCGCTTGGTCGTTTAGCTAGCTAGCCAACGTTTTTATGATTTTATATTTTTTTCACAGTGCTGTAAATTTATAATCCTGTTGTGACGGTTTGAAAATTAACGACTGTCTGTTATGCACGTAATTTTTGCACGTACTATGATTTGGAGAAGATCGAGAGAAAGTGAAAAAAAAATTATACCGCAGTGATGCTCACGTAGAAACATTAATTTGCAATCAAGGGGCAGCTAATCTGTTTCGACGAAAAATAAATTTATCCTGACTATGATATCTACCCTTAACTCGCAACAAAAATATGGAAGATGTTTTGCCGCACCAAGATGTAATAAATAATGATAACATAAGGGGCTGGGTGAAATTTTTTGCGAATAACGAAATAAACCGCTCGTCAATTACCGCAGAATTTAAAAATATGGACGCTCACCGACGGATATATAATACATCTGGCGGCGAGTTTTTCCATCACCACGTCAGAGCCGCAGCGGAGAATGTCGTACTCGAGGTAGAATTTATTAAAAACAATACTTCGCAACGCGAATTAGCGGGTATGAATTTTTATCCGCGTCGGCTCGGCCATTCCGCACCGTGCCGAGCTAATTTAATCCCATAATAGTTTCGAAAAGCATGAGTATAAATTCCGCGTAGGTATAACGCGGGGTAATATTTGAAGAGGCCCGATGTGATGGGCATTCATTTTCGCACGGTGCGCCCGCCGCGTCGGCCGCCCAACAACGGGCATCAAACACAAATTCATATTCACCCCATTTACATGTTATACAGATGCACACACACACGCACGCCCGCGAATCCCTGTCCATTTAGATTTACGCGTGTGCGAAAGAGCCGCAGGTACGATAGGAACGAATACGCGAATTTATGCGCACGAAACCGAGGAGGCTGTGAGACGTCGCGCGGTGGAAAATGTTTAGCGGCAATCATGAAAGAAAATTTTCATTAGCCTAATGAAATAAATGACTCTTTCGTAACTGTAGGCGGTAAAGTGAATCGCGGAGATAGGAATGGGCGGCCTGGAAAGGTCGGAGGGACCCGTCCCGGGGTGAGGAGCCAAGGGTGGATTGCCCGCGCTTTAATCACACAAATTAAATTACTAAACGAAACACAGCCGTTTATGCCTCTGAACTCGAGCTCCCACCTCTTCCCTCCCTCCATGCCGCCATTTTTGCCCGCACTCGCTCTTCCAGCGTTTCGCCAATCCCCGTTCATCTGCCTTCATCCCCCGTCTACCGTTACTTGGCAATTATTTCCATTCTCTCTTTTCTCATCCATCTCTGCGATTACGTGTATAACGGTGGAAAGAACGTTGTTCCAGTCGGTCGACGACTCCCCGCAGATCGGTCGAAAGGACTGCTATGCGTATACAAAGTGAATTGGTAAAGAACGAACGGTTTGATGCGCTTGCGCGAATATTCGAGAGCCAGATCAGATGTCTTGTCAGGGTGACCAACGTTTCTGAGGCTTTATACATCGCGGCGTCGTGTCATCTGAATATAAAAATGTTGGTCGCCCTGACGGAGAAGCTGCTGCTGCTCTCGAATTTTCACACATGCGCATCAAACTGTTCGGTCGTTAGTGATTCACTCTGTATTATATATGTACATTGTATATAATACGGGCACAGCATGGAAGACGTTTGATAATTTTCAGGACTTCTTCCGATTCGGAAATCGAGGAAAACTAGGCCTAGCCAACTAGCATAAGTTGCGAGGGTTCAAAGTTCTTTCTCTTCTTCTTTGTCTTTTCCTTTTTTTTCCTTTCTCTCTCCCTCTCTTTAGACCTTGATATAGAACCCCGGAAACTACCAACCTCCTGCACCCTCTTCCTATTTTCGGGAAGCATATCCTAGAAGGGCTGGCGATAACTTTTATTCCAGAAGCTAGGCTGGGCGACTTCCAAATTGTAAGTGATGCTCTAATCTCCGGAGTACATTGGAAGAGCAAACGTTCTACGGTCAGCCCGCGAAGATGGTCTGGACATTTTTAATTGCTTCTTTACAGCGTGTCGGTGCAGAAAAACGCCTTGTTTTATCTCCTGCGATAAATTCCCGTGTACATTACATACACTGTCCTAGCTAAAAAAACATTGCTTTTCTCAAACGAAGCTGTGAAGTATATTTTTATAATCCTTTTAGAGAGTCTGTGTTCCGTCTAGTCTTGCAGCTAGAATCAAGACGCACAGCTGGAGAGGAGAAAGAAATTGGAAAAGAGATAAAGAAAACAAAAACAAAAACAAAAAACGACTTGCAGCGGACAGTCGAGCTTTTTGACAGATAAGAAAACACGGAGAGGACAGACCGCGGAAGGATGCACTGATCTCATTACGATAATGGTGCATCCGTCGTACGTTCCCCCATGAATTCTCCATTGAAGTTCCATCAAGCGCTTCCAGCAGGTTCGCTCTACGACCACAATTATTTGTCTATAGCTATATACACACGACGTAGAAGGCAGAGTGCTTGTTTGTTCCTCGAAGCTTTGATGTACGTACCAGCCTTCATACCGCGTATATACTCGTGCCTACGCTTCTCTACCAGTTATCTCACTCGTACTTTTGATACCAGAGATGAGCTTGGAAGATAAGGTAACAACGTTACACCGTAACTTCAAGTGGATCATTGAATCCATCCATGAGGAGAGAGGCCAGGCGTGCAGGTCGTTGTGAGATTCACTTGAAACTTATTCGTGTTTCCTCGGATGAATTCGGGGAGCCGTTTTGAACTTTCCATCCTTCCCTGCCTTCCCCATTTCCTCGTTTCACCTATTCAGCACTTACCTTATCGAACATTTAGTAGTTTGTTTTAACTAATTACTTAAATGTCAGGGAGCACACGCTTCCTTCTCGTACTAATCTACTAGTGAGAGCTCGTTCTTGGAAGCTGCGCAGTTAATTTCTTTGAATTTCGTACACGGAAGTGAAGGGTCAGTCGTTCACATGCCTGTCTCGGAATCCTGCCATTTTCCTCTCTGAGCATGTACTGAATTCATCGACATCACATAGCAGAGGCAAGTATATACTAGCTCCATTTTTACTGTTGTAAGCTAGAAAAGCTAAGTTTCTCAATCTCTGATCAATCTTTTAAATACTCTCTTTTTTACCGTGATTAAAACTGAACCTTGGATATAAGAACAATCAGTAAGTGTGTACTCACAGTGAAAAAGCTCACTCTGAACACCATAAATCAATTAGAAGCCTAGAACAAAAACAAAGTGATTCAGAACGTTTGCGGGATCCGTTTTTCGATGAATCACTGATGTTACTTGTGAGTTATTGGTAGGCGGTACTTGACCCAACCTTGAAGTTGAATAGTAGATTAGGGTCGATTGATCCTGACCACGTGTGAAACTCCTATGCTTAAAGATTTTCTTTTTCAGAAAACACCGTCGTCCACGGTGTGTTGTCAATTTCATCGGTTGCTTACCGTATAAGTGGTGATTGGGAGTGGTTCATTATTCCGGGTTCATGGATAGAAACGATAGCTGTAAAAAATTGATCGTACGTAATACGAGCTAGTGGCTATGAACGATCCGTTTCTGGCTGATTTTCAAGACTCGGAGTTAACGAGATACTCGGGGATTTGTAAACGCGGTCCGAGGCAATTGGCAATAAACGCAAAACCTGCTGAATAGTGTCAGCTAATTTTTCGAAGGTGCACCATTTTCCGAAGACGTGACCCAGCGGCGGTAGTGCCGAAGAAGACCGGCTAGCTCGTCGGCTAACGACGCAGCAACTTGTTTTACTCGCGATCTCGGACCAAACACGGTTAGCGTCCTCCACTCACCCTTCTTACCCACCCACTTACGGACGCCTACCCAGGTTCGTGTCTCTGGAAAAAGGGTGGACGAGGGCGAGGCGAGCCAGGGGGCAGCAGGGCTGACTGGCCTCGCTGGCCCGGCTCTTTGGTCTTGGGCTCTTGGGTCTCTGGGCGGTAACTCGATTTGTCGCCCGTCTTGAGCCAGATGGATCGGAAGTAGACGCGGACGCCGGCCGCATCTTAAACAGCCATTCCTAGTTTTCCACGAACCAGTCGATACCGTGGCATGGATTACCGCTCCTCCAGGAAGCGAGACTCTTAGGAGTACAATGCTGTCCCATCGTCCAGGACGAATGCAGGAGCCACCGCCGCGGATCCCGCACTAAAATCTATTCGATTCGCGATCCACCGACGGTCCCCCGAACTCCGATTTACCGGGACCACCAGGAGGGGGAGGGTGGGTTTGCCTTCCCCGAGGTGGGATCGCATCGATGGCTTCTCCAGAATTTAAAAAAGCTCCTTTACATAACGGCCGAGTAATTTTCCTCACTCTCGTGCCTGTGGATGATCGGGATCGGGTATCACCACCGAATTGACAATGCGAAGGATACGTTCCTTTTGTCCTTTTTGTAATTGTTCGTCTCTTACGTGAAACATTGGATGAAATTGGTACCTACGACTGTTCTTCACCGTCCCCCTAGCTCTTATTCACATTCTATATCCTCTTACCGGCTCTGTTTCTGTCCGAATAATAACAATGATCTAGTGCCCGTGAAAAGATACATGTTCCGCGACAATGAGAGTGTGCTTCCAGCCTCTTTGTTTCCCGTAGATACATATGTGGTGGCTCCACGCGCAACGATGGCGAACGGAAGATTTCAGCGGCGAAATGAAATATCGATTTCCAACTTGGCAACCGGTTTAATATTACAGAGTGGTAGTTTAAAGTCATTTCTCATTTTCTCCATCTCTCTCTCTCTCGCTCCCTTGCGCTCCCTAGGGTGGCGCAAATCGACACGTACCCTTGAGATGTAATCAAATCAGGCAGGAACTGAGAAGGCCATCGAACATCAAGGACTGCCCTTCAGATTCCGAGCTTGTCGGCTGCTCTCACCCTTATTTGATATCGTCCTTCAACCCGTTGTACGCGTTTTCCGCTTTCCAGACCAAAGTCTACTTGCAATTAACATGTAGGAATATACGAACACAAAGCCTCACACCGGGAATTTGGTGGTTGTAAATAAATTTATATAAAAAATTAGACCTCATACCACCATCGATATATAGAATAAAGAGATTCTCGATACTAGCTAGTCTGCGAACTTATATTTTTCGACCTTTGCTCAGGACGGTCGACGGTGTTTGAGGATAAAATGAACCTTTAATGAATCGCGAATTTCTCAGCTAATTGCTCATACTGTTAGCGGGTACAAATTATGAACTCGACGAAGTATCTAATTTTAATTAAGTTTAACTTTCGGGATCCTACCGCGACGAGCATTGAGTTTCTGTAAGTCAAACGTTTTATAGTCAAATCATCGATCTAGGCAAGAGTTGAGCCAGAAGTCTGCAGGTAATAAATCTCACAGACCAATGTTTCTAATTTCTTCCTTTAAAAAAAAAAATTTAAGAAAAACATGCGCACCGCTTTTTGAACGGATCGTCACATGCCTCGGGTCGACATAAGAAAATTATTACAAATTGTTAAGTAAAAAATGAGGTATGATCCACCGGCGAAGTAACACTGCAATTTTTTTGCCACTTGGAAGGGTCGGAGTGTAAGGCTTTTTGTCATTTACAGGGGAAATATAACGACGACATGAGAACAAGGCGACCTTATCCCTTTTACGCGGTACATATTCCACCGTGAATTCATTCCCTGGGTAGATGTAACGCATATGCTTGAGTTATTCCGGTCGAGTTGTAAACTTTTGCCGTCGGAAATCACCGGCGAAAAACCAGAAAACGCTGCAGGGGATCCTCCCTGTCTGCCTTTGTGGCTTTATACATAGGCAGGGTTCGTTGGTTGGTTTCCTCAACGACAAAGCTTTGCTAGTTACCGTTTTATTCATCGCAACTTTGCACAACGCAAAACACTGTCAGCTAAGATGATACGTGTGGCAGTATTCGCCTGAGTGAAAACCGCGGGACCTTTACCAACTGCTGTAACTTTTCCACATAAATGACGCCAAATTCCAGCCTGACTCGCATTCGGTGTTACAAATTGCACGTCTGGCGTCTGAAAAATAAAGCAGGCTATCAATCGGAGCATAATGATTTTCATTGAAACAGATCGTATTATAATAAAAATAGGAACCCCGGCAGACCCGCGGTATCGACGTTCTGAAATTTGGAAAGTGAAAAAAACGTCGGATTAATACCACCTGAACAATTTCGCATCGTCGTATATCAAAGCGACGCATTAATAGGTCTTCGGCGTCAGAGTTCCAGAAGTGCGAGGCTCTTTTTGGCTGTGAGAAAAAGAGGGGCGAGTGCGGAGGGGGAGCTTTCCGCATGAAGAAGACCCGCGTGGTACGGTACAGCCGCACAGAGAGTCTGGAGGTGGGTAATCCGGTACTGAGTCAACGGCCTACAGGATGCCGCGATGCGGCGACTGAAAATGGAAAGCTTATGCGCGGATAAGCTCGTTCGTTGGTTTCAGCGTGTATCGTGGCGGTCGGAGAGATAGAATGCGAGGCGAGGCGTACTCGGGAGGGCCGCGTTGGGACAGCGGAGGGTATCACGCCGACCAGGTGCCTCGGGTGCCATTAGCAGGGTGTGTTTTGCGCGCGGGTCGCAAAACTGGAAGGGAATGAGAGACGTGGGGCTAGGTCGCCTCTATTGTTGTCACCCTGCATGCCACCCCTCGGCCCAATGCGACCCGCTATGCATATTTAACGCCGCCCCCGCCCGCCACTCCGCGTGCTTTAATTTCCAGAGTTCAATGTATTCGAAACGGATGCTGGCCTGGTTTTAAATTGTTCCGATGATTTTCGCCCCGCTGTCTAGCCGTCGAATCGCTGGAGCTTTCTTCAAATATTCAAATCTCCCGCTATTTAATTTATCCATCTACGCGTTGACAGAAGAATATAAAGACGGATACCCTTGGATGAATTTTTGTGACCAATTTTTGGCGGGCAATTGGCCCTAGGTGGGCCTAGAAGCGTAGGAGGGTTCTGCTCTATCGACTTTACCTAACGGGCTCGCACCGACATACGTAGCAGCGAAAGTAGCATCGGTATGGAAGCTTGACATTAAGTCGGTACAAAGTGAGTACGTGAGACTGTTAGTCGACTGCGACTTAGAAATGTCGATCAGCTCGATCATGCCCGTGAGAAGACGCGTAACCGCGTCCACCGCCAACCGCTTCCGACGACCACCGCGTGCACCGCCAACGACCTCATCTACCTCCGAGCACCTCCAACCACCTTCGTCCTCGTCATCCACCTCGTCCTGGTCCTCCTCCTCGTTCTCCACCCCCTCGTCCTCCTCGTCGTCATCGTCCTCCTCGACCACCGCCGATTACCTCCAACCATCACCAAACACTTCCCACCCCCTCCAATCACCACCTAACACCTCCTGCTACGTCCTACCACCTCCAATCAGCTTCTACCACCTCCTACCATCACTGACCACCTTCGTCCTCCTCGCCCCCCCCCCCCCCCCCCCTACTCCGATCAGGACCAACCTCCTCCATATACCTACTATGTTGACTGAAGAATATGAAGACAGTTGCCCTAATGTGCTTAGGTGTGACAACCGAAAATCGTCGTGCGCTTGCGCTCCCTGAAATGTTCCAACAGTAGAGTTAGGAACTTATTGCAGAATTTTCGAAACGTCTTCGTATGGGAAAAAGTTCAGAGTAACTGTAATACATTACGAATGTATTGATTTTGATCCAGATGAAATGGATGCTCCGTATATGAGACAGTATTTAACGCAGTGTCCTAATTTGAAGATCTGAAAATGTGATTGTAAGCGGTTTTTATTTACTTATTTTTTTGATACGAAGAGAAAGAACGAAGCTCCTTATAACTTCTAATGTATTTTACGACATTTGAAAGCTACGAGCAAAAATTTTTATCATCCAACTGTCGCAGAACGGCAGCGTTATTAGCTGGCCCGTTAACTGAAGAATATATCATATAAAACTAGAATCATTATGTATCATATCATATCATCGTACATCATACATCATCATACATCATACATCATACATAGTATGAAAGTTCAAAATCAAAGTTTTCATGTCGGATGTTCGGATGTTCATAAAGTGACGTCACCCAAAATTTTTTTTCTCTTGAAGTCATCGATCTAAAGTAATCAGCTAGCCGAATTTCTCAGTCTGGAAACAATCGCGCAGTAGAGCGGACGGATGAGAATCGCGCTCCGCAGATTTCGAGTACCGGCTTCTCTATATTCTGGATCCTGCACTCCGGGATCGCTTCCTAGTGCAACTGGAGTTCCAGGACAAGCGCTCCGTAGTTTCTGCTCTCAAAGTCCGCTACCTGGTAAAACTGGACATCCAGGACAAGAGCTTCGTAGTTCCTGCCCTCCAGGTACGCTACCTGGGGAAATTCAACTTCAGGAACAAGAGATGAACGAGAAGGACGAGGATTTCTGCACGGTAAGTATAACATTTTTATAATATTTAATGGCAATTGTAATTATATTTCATCAAAAATCCTTTAAACTTGTCATGTTTACAATAAATTCTTACAATTCATTTTTCGCGCAAGCACAAATTCAGTAGCTATAAGTGCGCTAATGAAATTTATTATGTTATTATGTAATTAATTAATTATAATAATCCTTACACAATATTTTTGATGAGTTCTTATACTGAAAATATTTATTACTATTCCTGGTATGACCGAGGTGGTTATCGGTGGTTGTTGGAGGTGGTTGGCGGTGGTTGGAGGTAGTCGGAGGTGGACGAGGAGGAGTATGAGGAAGACGAGAACAAGGTGAACAAGGAGGACGAGGATTTGTGCTCGGTGAGTTTAACATTTTTATAATATTTAAGGGCAATTGTAATTACATTTTGGCTACAATTTTTTAAACTTGTCAGTTTACAATACATTATTCCAATTATTTCTTTGCGCAAGCACGAATTCAGTAGCTATAAATGCGCTCAATAAATTTTTTTTATTATTAATTATTTAATTGATTATATTAATACTTAAAGAAAATTTTTGATGTGTTCTTACACTGAGAATATTTATTACTCTTCAAGGTAATCCGAGATGCTTCGCGGTGGTCGTTGGAGGTGGTTGGCGATGGTTGGAGGTGGTCGTACGTGGTTGGCGGTTATAGTAGGTGGCTGCAGTAGTAAGAGACGGCGGAGGAGGAGGACGAAGAGGATGAGGACGAAGACGAGGAACACGGAATTGGTAGGAGGTAGGAGGGGGGATGGTAGGTAGAAGTATGAGTAGGAGTTGGAGAAGGAGTGGAAGTGTAAGGAGTTGGGTAGAAGGTGAGAGGTGAGGTAAGGTGGGTAGGGTGAGGTGAGGTGGGGTGAAGCAAGGTTGGGGTCGGGTAGGGTAGGGTAGGGAAGGGTAGGGTAGGGTAGGGTTGGGTAGAGGGTAGGGGGTAGGGTAGGGGGTAGGGTAGGGTAGGGTAGGGTAGGGTAGCGAAAAAGCACCTGCTGAAGAATGTCGAAAAAACAGGTTCTCGTTTTTTGGCTGTAACTTTTGATGCGTTGATCGCAGCGTATTGGAATTGCGCCCAATCAATTTCTCTCGCAAAATTACGTCGATATAGTGCGCCAAAGAATTGATTCCAGCGCTTTTGAAAATCGCGAAAATTTTCGCCAAAAATACAAAGGGGTGTTACGCCCCGACGTACCGCCTTGGCGTACCTTTTTCAAAATTCCATTTCATTTCATTTCTTTAATTTCTTCAATGCACAGATATCATTTCATCAAAATCTCATATTCTAATAACGGCGAGTTCCACCCCTCCTGGCAAAAGTCACGTAGAGACCAACGATGATCCCTAGTATAAGGTTCAACTTTATTCTATTTAACTGGTACCAAGAACTGAGATAGGAGACTGCTGAATTAGCATCAGTAGCGCTCAGCCTGGAAATATCCCTCTTTTTAAGTTAAAACTATAATCAATAACTAGGATAAACCACTACCTTTAGAACCACCAAATTAAAATAGATTACTTATTGGAATGTATGAATGAATGTGTGAACATTGCATGTAAATATCTTTTGTTCATATCTTCAATGTGTCACCGACGAGATTGAGAATCGTCGGATCACCGTCGAAGAGCGAGAAGTAACGCTGACCATGTGGATTTGGGCACCAGGAGGTCGCCCTCGCACCTCATTGGCTAATTACCGTTGTAACTAATTACAACTGCAGCTCCTTGGACCCTCGGGCCCAAGAAGCCGCGTCTTTCGTCTGTCAAGTCGCGAAGTGCGTGGACCCGGATTAGCCCTCTCGAGCAAGAGTAGCGTTTGGAAAATCTTAGTTGTGACCGACCTAAAGTCTCGCGCTAATTCGTCAAATTCGAACATTCAGTTATTCTGTTAATTGCAAGAGACTCACTTTCTTCTACGTTTCCATCTTTTCTGTTCTTTACTAAATCTCATCATTTCGCGAATAGACATTTTTATGCAATTCCATTTTCCATAATCAAATTGAGTTCGGCCCTGACTCAACCGAATCAGGTAATATGAAGTAATAATAATAATAATTACACTATCATTTTCAATAAATAAATCGTTCCAATCAATTTCATCATACATTAGAATCAGAAAATTGACACTTTCAACTATAACTTTCGATAACAAGATATAATTCCAAATCTAAAAGACTAAGTGGCCGACGTTCAACATCATTCGATTGATCAACTCTTCCAAATTTGAGGTAAGGCCCCTGGTCCAGCATTCTACCAACGCAGACCGACACGATCCGACGGCTCTCAATCTCGTCGACCGATTCACCTAAAGCTAAGTCAATCCGAGTGTTAATCTTCGAAATTAAACGAATTTTTATTTCACCTTTATAATCAAAATCTACTTCAGTAATTTTCATTCAAAATCAAGTCTGGAATTGGTGACTAGCTTCACTACCCCCAATTAAATCGTAGTTATTGTTTCCAAGAATCAACGAATAAGACTTAACAATAGTATATATAATCGATTTAAGATAATCTAAAAAGAGAGATATAATACAATAATCACGACCAGCTAGTTAACCATCGTTCAGAGTAGATGTTCCTGGTACCAAATAATAATATCCATTAGAATAGTATAACACACGATTTGTATAAACTTGAACACTCTATAAATTGTTATTTTCGGCTCATATATCATTATCACCATTGATTGTTACCAGACATTTCAATAAACAAATCGAAACAGAATATACTTCATCTTTTACCAGTTAAATCGTATTAAACATTTATTTTGAACGACCTTCTTCCCATTTTTATTATTGTAAAATTGCCTCAACAATTGAAACAAACCTCACAGACCTGTACAGGACTATAGCAACACGATCCTACAAATTACCGGCTTATCAAAAGGTAGGTCTTCTCTTAGTTTTAATAATTATTCATTGTCGTTACGTGGGAGCTTGATTATTCAATCAATCAATAACTACCTCCGCTCAGTACACCCTCACCCCCACGTAACAGGGGTTAGCCTTACTTTTTTTTTGGGCAAAAAACTTTTGGTCTCAGATTCGATTCAAATGACCCTTATCTGACCAATTGGACCCTCAGAAACTCAGAAATCGCAGCGAAAAGAGCGTTGGACCAACAGGAGAGAAACGGCGAGCAAAAAAGCACCTGCTGAAAAATGTCGGAAACACAGGATCTCGTTTTTTGGCTGTAACTTTTGATGCGTTGATCGCAGCGTATTGGAATTGGGCCCAATCGATTTCTCTCGCAAAATTACGTTGATACAGTGCGCCAAAGAAATGATTCCAGCGCTTTCGAAAATCGCGGAAATTTTCGCCAAAAATACAAAGGGGTTAGCCTTACTTTTTTTTTGGGCAAAAAACTTTTGGTCTCAGATCCGATTTAAATGACCCTTACCTGACCAATTGGACCCTCAGAAACTCAGAAATCGCAGCGAAAAGAGCGTTGGACTAACAGGAGAGAAACGGCGATCAAAAAAGCACCTGCTGAAAAATGTCGGAAACACAGGATCTCGTTTTTTGGCTGTAACTTTTGATGCGTTGATCGCAGCGTATTGGAATTGCGCCCAATCGATTTCTCTCGCAAAATTACGTCGATATAGTGCGCCAAAGAATTGATTCCAGCGCTTTTGAAAATCGCGAAAATTTTCGCCAAAAATACAAAGGGGTTAGCCTTACTTTTTTTTTGGGCAAAAAACTTTTGGTCTCAGATCCGATTTAAATGACCCTTACCTGACCAATTGGACCCTCAGAAACTCAGAAATCGCAGCGAAAAGAGCGTTGGACTAACAGGAGAGAAACGGCGATCAAAAAAGCACCTGCTGAAAAATGTCGGAAACACAGGATCTCGTTTTTTGGCTGTAACTTTTGATGCGTTGATCGCAGCGTATTGGAATTGCGCCCAATCGATTTCTCTCGCAAAATTACGTCGATATAGTGCGCCAAAGAATTGATTCCAGCGCTTTTGAAAATCGCGAAAATTTTCGCCAAAAATACAAAGGGGTTAGCCTTACTTTTTTTTTGGGCAAAAAAACTTTTGGTCTCAGATTCGATTCAAATGACCCTCATCCGACCAATTGGACCCTCAGAAACTCAGAAATCACAGCGAAAAGAGCGTTGGACTAACAGGAGAGAAACGGCGATCAAAAAAGCACCTGCTGAAAAATGTCGGAAACACAGGATCTCGTTTTTTGGCTGTAACTTTTGATGCGTTGATCGCAGCGTATTGGAATTGCGCCCAATCGATTTCTCTCGCAAAATTACGTCGATATAGTGCGCCAAAGAAATGATTCCAGCGCTTTTGAAAATCGCGGAAATTTTCGCCAAAAATACAAAGGGGTTAGCCTTACTTTTTTTTTGGGCAAAAAACTTTTGTTCTCAGATTCGATTTAAATGACCCTCATCCGACCAATTGGACCCTCAGAAACTCAGAAATCGCAGCGAAAAGAGCGTTGGACTAACAGGAGAGAAACGGCGATCAAAAAAGCACCTGCTGAAAAATGTCGGAAACACAGGATCTCGTTTTTTGGCTGTAACTTTTGATGCGTTGATCGCAGCGTATTGGAATTGCGCCCAATCGATTTCTCTCGCAAAATTACGTCGATATAGTGCGCCAAAGAAATGATTCCAGCGCTTTTGAAAATCGCGAAAATTTTCGCCAAAAATACAAAGGGCTTACTTTTTTTTTGGGCAAAAAACTTTTAGTCTCAGATTCGATTTAAATGACCCTCATCCGACCAATTGGACCCTCAGAAACTCATAAAACGCAGAGAAAAGAGCGTAGGACCAACAGGAGAGAAATGGCGAGCGAAAAAGCACCTGCTGAAAAACGTGGAAAACACAGGTTCTCGTTTTTTGGCTGTAACTTTTGATGCGTTGATCGCAGCGTATTGGAATTGCGCCCAATCGATTTCTCTCGCAAAATTACGTCGGAATTGTGCCACAAATAATTTATTTCAGCACTTTTGGAAATCGCGAAAATTTTCGTCAAAAATGCAACGGGGTGTTACCCTCACCATCGGATGAAGAATATAAAGACAGTCGCCCTTATGGGCTTAGACGTGACATCCGACAATTTCTCCGTGAGATATTCCAACGGTAGAGTTGAGAACTTATTGCAGAACATCAGAGAGTTAGAGATTTCGTCATGATGCTGGCTGCATTCAGCTTTCGAGTAACACAGTCATCGCAATGGTAAGCCCAAGCTAGTACTTAGCCTGAGTGTTGTAATTACTAATATTTTTTGAGAAAATAAAAGGAAAAAAAAAAGACGTGAAGTCGATGGACAGGCTTACAAGACAATATTAAGAGAACGATAATAAATACCAGTTCGACTCTCTGTTGAATAAATTAAATATAAATAACATGTAAATGAAATATAAATAAAATATATGTAAAATAGTCGACAAAATTGTAAAGATACAATAGTATAGATAAAATAGTTCGAATAAACAGATTGATAAATGGTAAAAACAGAAGTGTACACATAAAAAAAAAGATCAAAAGTTGTTCATTCACGCATCCAAATATTCACACAATTTAAAAATACGCCTTCAATACACAAGACGTTAAAATTAACTGGTCCCTTGTCTTTGTCGTCAAATACCGTTGCACTAGATGAATCACTTGCCAATCCAGGTATTATACTCTTCTCCACTCTCGTTTGATGGATGCTTAGAAATCTTGTGTTCACCTTCAGGTTGCGTCGTTTATTCACGTTGAGATGGGAGATGAGAACAGCAGGGATCGTAACGACATCGAAAATTCAGTGAACTGGTACTGTGTATTTGGAACTTCGGAAAATCTCAAAATTGACTTGGTTTTCGACTTCTGCGGAGTATTATGATTGTCGGGCCGTACGGGTTGGTGTCTTTCCGCAGAGTCTTCAAAACGTTCAACCGTTTCTCCCGCCTGACGCCTGGATCGGGATGGCTGTGTCCAGCAAAACTTCGCGGGCATTCCGAATCTAGAATATCGTTACAGTGTACTTACCTACTTTTTGGCGATACAAGAAATTAATAATAAAAATAAATATCTTTCAAATTTCGTAGCAAAACAGTGATTTAATTAAAGTATAGGTACCTACTCCTACTTACACTACTTCCGACCACCTCTGTTCTCCTCGTCCACCTCGTCCTACTCCTCCATCTTCTCATCCCAGTACTCCTCTTCGTCTTAGTCCTCTTCGTCTTCTTCGTCATCCAATTCGCCTTCTCCTTCTCCTCCGACCACCTTCTATCGCCGCCTACCCCCTCGGGCTTTACCTCGAATACTAAAAAAATAGTTTTAGTAAAAATTAGAACACATGAAGAATATTGTGTAAGGATTAATGTCATTATTTCATTCACAGATTTGACCAAAATTATGACAAAATTATAAAAAATTATTGAAAATTGATTAGCGCATTGATAGCTACTGAATTTGGGCTTTTGCAAAATATGAATTGAAATAATTTATTGTAAGCACAAGTTGAAAAATTTAAGGTAAAATATAATTACGATTGCTATTAAACATTATAAAAACGTTATATTCACCGTGCACAAATCCTCGTTCTCCTCGTCCACCTTGTTCTCCTCATCATCCTCGTCCTCCTCCTCGTCCACTTCGATCACCCGCAACCGCCCCTAACCACCTCCAACCACCGCCAACCACCTCCCACGACAACCGCTAACCACCTCGGGTTATACCTCGAATACTAATGAATATTTTTAGTATTAGAACACATCAAAAATATTGTGTACGGTTTAATATAACTTTTATTTTGACACATTTCACCAAGAAGATTGTGAGCAAATTATAAGAAATTATAGAAATTTTATTAGCGCATTGGTACCTACTCAATTTGGGCTTGCGCGGTAAATGAATTGAAATAATATATTGTAAGCATGACAAGTTTAATAAATTTCAGATAAAATATAATTACAATTGCTATCAAATGCACTGGTCCTGAAAGTCGAGTTTCATCAGGTAGCGGACATGGAGCGCAGGAACCACGGAGCGCTTGTCGCTGAAGGTAGAGAACCCGGTATTCCAAATCTACGGAGCGCGATTCTCATCCGTCCGCTCTACTGCGCGGTTGTTTCCAGACTGAGGAATTTGGCTAGCCGATTACTATAGATTGATGACGTCAAGAGAAAAAAAAAAATTGGGGTGACGTCACTTTCTGAACATACGAACATCCGAACATCCAAACTCTAGTTTCGAACTTTAATACTATGTACGATGTGTGATGTATGAGGTATGATATGACAAAATTTATAATGATTCTAGTTTTCACATGACAGACAAGAAATAAGCACGTTATCTGCCGATTCAAGCGGCTAGGCCCTTCGATGGTCAGCCTATGACTAAAGACATATTCTTCAGTGAATGGGTCAGCTAATAACGTTGCCGTTGTGCGACAGTTATATGAAAACAATTTTTTATCGTACCTTTCAAATGTGTGTTAAAATATACTAGAAGATTTAAGAAGCTTCGTTCTATCTTTTCCCTATCAAGAAAAAAAATCGCCGACAATCACCGTTTTAGATCTTTAAATCAGGACACTGCGTTAAATACTGACTTATATACGGATCATCCATTTCATCTGGATCAAAATTAGCGCATCCGTGATGTATTACAGTTACTTTGAGTTTTTTTCCATACGAACACTTTTCGAAAAACAATTCTACTTCTCTACTCAACGTAGATTCTTCACTTGCGACTAGCTAAAACAGCGTTTCGATTCCATGCCTACGAAAATTCAAGATCGAGAGAGCAAATGAAACGTTATTGGAATAATTATGAATACTAATGTTATGGAATACATCGAACGCGTGTCGAATAGAATCCCTTTTCGAAATGCATAATTCTTCTATTTTCATATTGTAGCCGTATTATTGTAGATAATCTAGTTTGTCTCCTAGAAAATTATAAAATTTATAGTATGCATCACGTATTAATCCTAAATGGATCATATATAATAATATCGTACTAGGACTACATAAACATATATACTTTTTGATCTCTGCATCATTATGACATCCGATCTATTATTATTTATGATCTATGTATGAATTCTTTTCTCGGGTACCTATACTTTAGTTAAATCACTGTTTTGCTACGAATTTTGGAAGGAATTTGTTCTCATTATTAATTTCTTGCATCGCCGACAAGTCGGTAAGTACACACAGGCTAAGTACTAGCTTGGACTTACCATTGCGAAGACTGTGTTACTCGGAAGGTGAATGCAGCCAGCATCATGTCGAAATCGGCAACTCTCTGATGTTCTGCAATGATTTCTGAACTTTACCGTTGGAACATCTCAGGGAGCGGAAGCACACGACGATATTTGGTTGTCACACCAAAGACCATCAAGGCAACTGTCTTTATATTCTTCAGTCAACGAGCTACGTTAATAGCGGAACAGCACGGTACCCAACTTTTAGAAAGTTTTCATGACTGCAGTTTGTACCGGGAGGAAACGGTGAAAATTAGCAGTGCCTAACCGTGCAAGCGGAAAATAATTGAACCCTATTGATCAGTAGGATCCTAACGCAGTAATATTTTCGACTGCAAGACAGGGGTGCCAATTTACTGGAAACGGGTCATGATATTTCAAAATCTCCCGTGTCGCTTGGAGAGTTGAAATTACGTTGTCAAGATGAGTCGTATCAGTCGTCAGTCATTTAAAAATTAAGCAAGTTTGCCAAGCCTTTCTGAGTCTCTAAAAAAACTATTTGAGACCTGCTTAGCCCAAACAAGATTGATATCGGCTAAATGACCTCAGTGAGACGCGTTTGACAGCTAAAGCTTGAGGTGGCAGCCTGCGTAAAAGAAACGAAAAAGCTCATTTGCCGAGTTTCACCGATTCCTCTTACATTTTTTCGTAATTTCTCATTAAGTCTCATGCGGAGATTTTTTGTTCATGCAGCTAATTTATTCTATACGTGTAGATACATTCCTGAACAGCAGTTCGTGCATGACTTGATCCGGGGCTAGTTATCTACGCGTTAGTTGTAAATTAGGCTCAGCGTAGCCACTTTACGATGCAAACGTCAGCTGTTGGCGATTTGTATCAGGTCCCTGCAGTGACATTAAGGAGTCATAAGAACCGGGCAGGGGCAGCGGTAGCTAGAGAAGAAGCGAATGGAAAGCGTGGGAGAAAACGAGTTGCGCATCGGAATTGACAGCTATTATCGTTACACCCTATTCTATTACCCCTTTTCGCGCGATCTTAATAACAGGGACGTAATAATACCGCGGCGTCTGTCCCGGCAATTATTATTTCTCGACTTAGCTCGATTTTGTTTTTGCAGAAACACGCGCCGTTTGTACCGTCCATCAACTCCCCGAGACTGGATCTGCCCGGGGAGCTGAGAAAGTGGCAAAAAAGTGCATTCGCAGGTTTAAGAAAACGGAGGTGTAAAGCCCCTGAGAATCTCTTTCTCGTTTCCAATATCTTCGACCATTCGTTACTTTTCTCCGATTGTTATTTATCACAGTTTCGCCCCCGCCCTGTTTTTGTTTGCCGCCTTTTTAATCCTCTCGCTTCTTTCTCGCGTCTCCAACCCTCCACGGCTCTCGCACGACCCGGCGAGATATCGTTCTACGTATCGCCGGAGTGGGAATCAGCCCAGAGGGCAAATCAATCAAGCGGTGATCAATCGCCGCGGGACTGAATTATTTGAGCCTTGTCGAGTCTCAGTCGGAAGTTCCTCGCTCGTCATTCACCCGGATTCCCCCGTTCGCATCCCTCGAGGATTGATAAACAGGCTCGCAGATTTAGCGCCAGTGTCACGCGCCGCCCCCGACTTAGCTAGGATAAAAGTAAAATTCGTGTATTCGAAAAGCCGTCTCCGGATCACCTGGATCCCCTCGCGCAAGGGGTGAACGGGAACCTCGCGAGATACAAACTAGGGGGGAGGGCAAGCTCTGCGAAGCTTCGTTGTACTCACTTGAAAGTTTATCTCAGAGTGATCTACATCCCGTCGGGGATTCCGTCGTTCGCTCTCCCGCTCAACCCCTCCGTTGGCTTCCTTAAAACGGGACGTCGCTTTTCTCGCCCTGGAACTTGAAACCGTTCGAAATAGGCGCGCACGGGAAATTCAAATCCGGGTCAATGTTCCCGGCCCTCTGAGCTCGGTGGACCGACGGTTTCGCGTTAAATATACATGAATTGTAAACATTTTATTACGGAACGAGGAAAAAGGTAGAAAAGCAGTTCGGAGGTATAGTTCCAGTGT
The DNA here is from genome assembly GCF_021901455.1 of Neodiprion lecontei. Classification (NCBI taxonomy): domain Eukaryota; kingdom Metazoa; phylum Arthropoda; class Insecta; order Hymenoptera; family Diprionidae; genus Neodiprion; species Neodiprion lecontei. The sequence goes on from NC_060262.1 coordinate 36,913,092, forward strand.
TTGCAGCCGCGGAGACCGGAGATTGTACATCCAAGTCCGTTCTCGTCTGCGGCCGAGGAACGAGCTGTTCATTTTATAATGAAAATCAACATTGCATGGGGTCCAACGGGTTCCCTTCGCGCTGGTACAGAACAGAGCAAATACCCAGAGCACGGTGCACGGTGCTTTATTCTCATATTAAAACAACCCAGTCTGGTGATCGCTGAACAAACACGCGGCGCAACCTTGGTTTATTTTTATAAACGACGTGGAGAAGAAAATACGTGACTGGAAACCGGACGGAAACGTAACCGAGAAAACGATCCTCACCTGGAGCCGGAGGAATAATAATTAGTGAAAAGAAAATTTGCCAACGTACGGAGACTTGAGTTCTTTTCATAAGGCTACAATATCACGTAGTACCGCCTCAGAGGGCTCTTTTGCATTTCAAATTGCGGTGGGTACGACGATCTGTGGTTACATCGTAAAAATTCTGATCACATGCTTATCCATTCTGTATTTTTTTCCCTCGTCTCTGCGGCGTGAATCGGAACCCTCGTTCTCACGTGTGATTTCAGAGGCGGCCACCCCTCGTTCACCGGAAGTAATTACTCTCATTCCAACGAGTTGCAACGAACCACGTCACGTATGCAAATATCCCGAAGCTACCGCGAATATCGCAATGGCCCTGCAGGCCGGATTCGGCTCGAGGATCTGCACTCTTCGTCGTTGCAGGGGAAGCGACGAGAGGGGCGACGGTTGTCACAGTGGAAGTAACGGCCTTGCTCGAAGGAATTTTATTCTAAATACCTCGCTATAAATTCCTCCAAGTAATATCGGTTTCGTGGTCCTACTCTTCCCGCTGTCCTCGTCTCGACGACGCCAGACTCGCCATCATTCTGAGTTTTCTCCAACCAGATTCGCCGACTGCCTTTACTCCTGGACTCTAAAACAGATTGCATTCTCTTCTCGCTACAGCCTCTCCTCTTTGTATTCAATTTATCAAGATATATGGCTCTCTCTCTCTCTCTCTTTTTCTCCCTCGATTGCCCTTTCTTCCTCCGTAATCCTCCACGCCCGACGTTCCGACCTTACAACGTCTGCGGATGGCACCGCGCGTCAGTTTACTTCGTTCCTGCATCTGTAATTGTGTACGATTCGTTCTTACTTTTACTACTTAACATGTTACGAAACGTGAGGCAGATATCGATGTGGCAGAATTCATCATCCCCGGATTTAATTCTGTCCCCTCATAGTTCTACTCTTTCGACAACAGTATTTGGATTCGTGGTATTTGGGTTTGAAAATTCCAAGTTTCGTCCAGGCTTATCTCACCGCAAACCCTTGCCCTATTTCTTTGTAAATTTACTGTATAATTGACTGGAGAAATAGCGGTTAAGAAATTAAATTTCAAGCTAGTTTGTTGTTGGCATAAATTCATAAATATTCTTGCATAATAAAAGTTATAGCTCGTCACAAGATACTCATATAATTCCAGCGGACAACGTAATCGATACATGTCATGTTACATCCCCCCGAATCTTTCAGGAATATCCGTTACTCAAGACGCCCAAAATCCTCCGCTGGCATCAGTATAAACTATCTGATTGTGAGCTGTGGTAAACGATGGTCACGAAATTAGCTAAATGATCCGCGACGGGACCAAACTCCCGGTACTTATTCGACGAGACTGGATTATATAGCTGTTGCAGAATAGCGAAGCCAGCTGTGCAACCCTTGGCCTAACCGTATTTCCGGAAGAGTGCCAAGTAAGGATTACATCAGATAGTGCCTGCTTTTTACCGGCCGGAAAAGACAGCCATTTAATCCGACGCTCAGCTATTAACCTGCTTATAATAAATATGAAATAAATGCTGTTTCTTCATAGTCTGTTGTTCATCTGACCTGTTGAACTCGATGAATTCGCTTGATTTCTGCTTACCGTTTTCACTGCATTTCCACGAATCGCGATATCGTTCCTTACAGCCGAGTTATCAAAACGCGACGAAGATATTACATCAAGTCTTCCACGTCGACTGCGCCATTTCAATGCCTCATTGTTATCCAGCATTTTAAGTGCATTGTACCAATGTGTCTCTTGGTATGATCTCATTCAAAAGTCACAAACATTTCCAACTCTTATGCTAGTTTATAACCTTGACCACTTTCGAGGCAGTGCGAGCTGAAAAATAAAATTAATTCATATTCATAGACAATTTGCATTCCTAATGAACTTGATTGGACCTCTATTGAAAAATCGCCACAAAACCTGATTGCTGAGTAGAGATTGATTCCCGCGTCGAGATATATTTAATCGCGAGTATAGAAGCAGCGTATTTTCTGCTAGCTCGCTTAACGACTTAACGAGCCTCGTCACAAATTCATATCGGGCGACTTGACCTTTGATTTTAAAAGTAACGTCGATAAACAGTTGGTTAGTAAACAGAGAAGATTAGTAATCCGGTTTTACGAATTGATTGCGTCTCTGTGGCGTGATAGATGCCAGAAGTGATCATTACCAGAGACCAACCAAGTCGCAGTGATCTGTGTACCAGGGATAAGTTATCCACGCTCTGTTCGACGAACTAAGAATCAGCCAGAGCTCGGCTTTCGATTCCTGCTGCTTATCATCTCAGTTCGACGATCCAGCCGATCACCATGGGGACCAAAGGGTTTGCCCTGATGGTGGTATTGGTTACGGGCATTATCGTAAACGTTGACAGTTACGATACGCCCACGCCTCTTGTTGAAGTATTGAACCCTTACGGATTTCGCGTATCAATTCCGGACTCGCCTGGCGTTCAGCTGTTTGCTTTCCATGGTAACATCAACCAGGAAATGGAGGGTAAGTACGCACGGCGTCTAGTCTAGAACAGTTACGTATAATTCAGAATTATAAAAGCTGAGTCAGTGTGTTCGACTGTTCCGCAGAACATCTTGCCACTCACTGTCTGATTGAGGGTGGTTTTTAACGAACGTGCATTGAAGCGTGGACATTATTCACCGTCGAATAGTTTTTGTTAATGAAATGTGTACATTTTTCTTAGGCAACGAAGCCGGAACGTTTTCCGTCGACATCGTTTCAAAGAAAAACGGACGATGGAGCTACACTAATCCAACGGCCTCGTTGAATCCAGGAGATACTCTATACTTCTGGACCCACGTACGTGTCAATGGAATTGGATACGAGAAATTTCATCAAGAATTTCACGTACCCGCGAAACCTTCTCAGAATACCGGTGACTCAAACAATGGACAACCTCAATCGGGAGATGAAGACGTGTACATCTTTTCTATGTAAGAATCACCGATTGTGATCTGAAGTCACGAAAAACTGAAACATCGCGATACTGATGCCAAAAGGACGTATAAAAGTGTAAGCCCTTTTGGAACGAGCACCGTGATATGTTTTATAGGGCTCACCAACATATTGTTGCATATTATTCATTTCCTTAATTACTCCTCGAATGTGTAATTTTTTCCAACTATTTTACTGCCCAAAAGAATAAAATGAATTGAACATTTATAAATGTCATTTTTAATACCGAATGATGTGAAATTTCGTACATCTTGACTTCCGCCGTAAGTGCGTTTTCTTTTTTAACTATTTACGTCGATTTGAGAACCAGAGAACACGTACGTGAATATATCGTAATACTACAGGTCGTCATGGGGATGAAAAGCCCGTAACTCAATTAGGCATATTGGTAGGAAATACTTGACTGTGTATTCGGAGTTGCGATACGCCAACTCCTCTCTCGTTGAGCTGATGAGGGGTTTCGAGTGACGACTGGGTACTAACTCTGTCTTGGCTTTGAGCTTTTTGAGTTCGGCTGAGAAATATTGAAGCGGAGATGAAAGGTAAGAACTTTGACGTACGCGCTCCAAGGAACCCTCTCACGCTCTCTCTCATTTCTCTTTCTCTGGGAGTCAGCATGAAACAGAATACCGTATCGAATTAATACTGTCTCAAGACTTTCTCATAACATTAAATGGAATTAAACTGCAAGTCGCATGCGGCTCGCTTCCTCCGAACGTTCAGCCAGCAGGCAACAACGGGGCCTGAGGGCCAATCAACGTCGGCCGAGTGATGGACCGTCCAATTTCCCGATTCACAGGTAAGCTATGTATCATCCGGTATTCGGTACAACAGAGCAGCTCGTTCTGAGAGAATTTTAATCAATGATTGACGAGGTGCGACAACAAGAAGGAGACTGAAGCGGAATTCAATTTGCGCACCACCATAAACAGCCCCTCTCCCACCCCGCCGTCCGATCCGTGCGGACTTCGACTCCGTCTCTGCATTGCGCAGCAATTTCGCACAAACAAGGATCGTGCCGAAGAGTGCGCGGTCCCGATGCAACAGCGACAGCGGCGGCAGCAGCTCGTTTCGTTAAATTCGACAAGGCGAGACGCCGTGAACGACAAATGCATGGAGGAGCGCGAGGAACAGAAGGAGCAAAAAACCGACGTCACTGATCGACATCCGCCATCCGTTTCCGCTTCAATTTGTCCACGTCTACCTGCACGGCGGAAGAGGCTCGCGTTCTGTCGGAAAATAACTCAGCTCTCCCGGTACCATGCACATAATATTTTCGCTCCCGTCATCTTCCGCTCCGTGCTAGTCGACCATCTCACTCACGTAGCTCGGGGGCGGCACGAATACCTTTCGATTACATGTAACCGCAGTGCGGCGCTGCCGCCCCCGGAAACCCGCACGTATTTAACCGTTGTATAACTGACTCGAATAAGAGCCAATATTTGCCCACGTCACCGGGTAATCTTCCTTGCTCACCGCATACCGAAAGAGATCCGTGTACAGGCTTCTTCTCGCGTATACCATCCCTTCTATCCCGATTCCACCCTCGCCGAGCTCTCGCCTTCCGGCGAAGATTCCCCCCGAGGTAAGCGCGCCTCTCTCTTCAAGAATGCGGACCACGAAGATTCGTCATCTTCTACACTCTGGGGATTCCGGGTTTTGGAACACCTTGACGTAAGTGTACAGGTTTAATCCGTGCATAGCGGGTTATGTTCGATTTTCGGAATTCCGTGGCAGGAAACTGCCGTTTTCATCGCTATCTCAATTGCAGCAAAAGCTCGCCGAGTAACCGAGCTAGCTTTTTACGTCCCGGCTTCCACTAGGGTACAAGACTGATCGTTTCTACTGTTTTTTCAAATGCAATATTAAGAAATTGGTGGAGGGGGACAATGAGGTGTCAGGGAGAATCCCCGCCGGATGAAACCGCGAGACAACGACGGTCATTTATTTAGCTTTCGTGGCTTAGGGCGAAGACGATATTGCAAAGCTTCGCGGGACGCGTGCACGACACGGACCGGAGTGCACTGGCCCTGTCCTCGTCGTCGTTGGGTGACAGAAGCGTCTTGCGTGGCTCGGTTGAACGACTCAGCCCCATTTCTCATCGGGACAAATGACCCCCGTTCCGCTTGTTAACCCCGTCCGGCATGCCGCTTGTGCGTTTCAGGTACACGCGTAACTTGCCTTCGTAGCGCAGTTTGTCATCGAAGGATTTGCGCAGCCCCGTGCGAACAAGGGCGAATTCGTTGAAACTCTTCGAGCTTGCACGCACCGTGAAATCAAAAATAACGCCGCGTCGTACGACCCAGTGCAGCCTTTTTGTTATATCGGCAATTCATTAGCCCGACATTGTGCTCTCGTCCTTGTCATTCGACCGACTCGCGGACTGGCTAAAGCGCCGCGTCAAAGCGCCACTAACGAGCTAATTATCCCTGAGCAACCCTTCGTCCCGCCGTCCTTCCGACACCCTTCCGCTGCCACGCGTCGAGAACCCCTTGAATTCCAACCTAGCTCAGCCCACGCGAGCCACAAGCCAAACTCAAGCCCAAAGCATTCATCCCCACCCCGTTGGGCCTCTCTCTTTGACCCTCTGTACTACCCATCTCTGCAACAACACGTCACTCGTCCGACGTTGGTGTAATGTGCAGCTGCGGGAGGAGTGCCGTACCCACTGACATTCACAGATCTTTGAAAGTTCGCGTTGTAGTCCAGAGTATAAGAACAATTACTCGCGGAGGGTGGAAAAGAGGAAATCGAAAGTTGACGAGGTATTTTTCCTGGCTGATTCGTGCCCGGAGTGCTGTTTCGTCCTCTGATCTTGATAGCGTGAGTCCTAAGAGTTCAGGGATTGGATTCCAAGGTCGCCCTCCTTTCGGAGAGGCAGCATGGAAAGTGAGTTAAAAAGGATGAAGAGGTGGAGAAAAGTGCAAGGACTGCGGGGTGAACCGGAGAGTGTAGAAACGCAACGAAGGCCGGGGAACAAGGCGCGGAAAGTGGGTGGCGGGTACATGTGATATTACATCGAGCAAGTGTAGAGAAGAAGTAGCGAGTGAACAATATGTTCCGAAATTGTTTTACTCCGGCAAAGAGAAGATAAAAATGTTCAACTTGCCTCCCGGCAAGGAGGAGTAACTTTTGCGGGATGTGATGTGGAAAATTGGATTCAAGTTTGGGGCGGAGCCACGCGCGGGTGTATACCTATAGTATGGAGAGACACGGGGAATAAGGCGGAAGAGGACAGACCTAGCGGAAGACGATATGTAGTCATGGTTCGTGCGACGGTTTACCGGTTCGTCTCTCGTTCCACTTTTGCGGTTCGGCTCTTGCACCGATGATAGGCTGCTCCGTGAGGAGACGTATTTCACGGCCCACGACTCAACCCGCGCGCATCATTCGCCACCAAAGCTGAAAAGATTTCATCTCGAATCTCAGCCATCAACTTTCGTATCAAAAAAATGATAATAAAAAAACCTCATTTTCTCAGGTTAACATTTACCCTTGCGTTGCGTTGGCTTCGGATATCAGGTGAACTCTGTGCAATACCGATTAAAAATCTGCAGGTGTTTGGGATTGATTGAAATTTCATCATGATTAAAAGAACAATAAATATATTCAACGAGTTCATGTGGAAGCAAATCGATGTGATCGATTGTCAACTAGAAGTTCTCGTTAATAAAATGTTAGACGAATGTAGATTAAAATTATATGTAGGATGCGGATGTGGCGGGAAAAAATGCAGCCAAGTACTGACAAGGTTAGCCGTAGAAAATACGGATAGAAAACTGAGTGAAACCCAGTGAAAGTTGGCAGAAGATATTTGGGAGCCAGATGTGTGGTTGTAAATTACCTCTTAAAGCCTAGCGAGGGTTTTGCGACGCAACATCTCATCTCATAAGTTCGGGACCAGGCTGAGTTAGTAGTACATCATTCGGGGATATGAGAAGAACCCCACCCATCCGCTTTCGTCCTTTCCCTGTCATATTAAGCTCTTGACTCATCCCGGTGTGTCTATATACACAAGGGAATTGGTCCTCCTTCGTCCAGGTCTCCTTTTCAGATGGACCACTTCCGCTTTCATGTCCCCATAAAATGAGCCTTCGATGATTCAGGAAACCCCTTCGCCTAGGGTGAAGGTCATTCACGAGACGTCCATTGATCACTCTCCCTCATCTCCAGACGAAGGTGTGCATAATCTCATGCATTACGAATGCAGGTGAACGGTATCTGGAAACTTTGAAAAAGAAGCAACTCCTCTGAAATTATCTCGGGGATACTCATAGTTCGATACTTGAATGCTTGGATGAGGACTTGGCGAACCGAAGTTACGAAGAAAATCGCGCACCCAGTCAAAGGAAGTAGAAAACATAGTCATGGAAACTCTTTCTTGACAATCTGTAACTTTGACATTCGACGTAACAGCTCTCGCCGGCATCAAGTGTATTTCTCGCCCTCCGTTACGGTTGTCGTTGGTCCATCCCAGCATTCCTATTTCCAACTTGGACCCAACGCACGTTACCGTTTACTTCTACGAAGCCTGCGGAAGAGCAACTTTCAAATAAACGATCACTTTCAGGAAGTTAATCTCGACTCGCGACCTTTAACGACCTCCAAGTCGTCAGTTCAGGAAGCCAATCGTTAATTCCGTACTTCGTTCAGGTGAGCTGGAAATTTGGACGCCATGACTTGACGTTCCGTCCAGTTTAGAATCACTGGATGAATAGACTTCGACGAACAGGGATAACACCGACAACTCTGATGCGGATAGCCGAATGTGTACCGAAATTCAGAACGAACCTCGTTCGCGATGCAGTTCCACTGCGGCAAAGTTTGATTACAACAATTTCCCTCTTTCGAGAATAGTGGACTATTCGCTGGCTGACCCAATTGTGCATTCTCCACGTGCGTTCTGCCAACAAATGCCGTTAGTGTCAGCGGTGAGTCGTGATTTAATCCAATCAATCGAACATGACAGGCTCTCTCCGCCTCCTGAACTTGGAACCCTCGATAACGAACGTCGTGGAAGCTAACCGAATTAACTGGAATTGCGGGTGAATTATCAACCTCTGCAGCTGCAAATTTCTTACCTGACTATTTGAAACATCATTATACACGCCCCATGAAAGCAAGTCGCACATCTTGCAAAGCGAGATTGTGTGCGCCTCCACGAGTCGGAAAATAATATGAATGACATCTTCACACGAAATTGATTCGCCTGTTCTCTGCCGTTGTAGCTGACACCTTATTCTGACGTCAAGTTCGTATTTCCCGGTAAGAGATCGAGCCCTTTCTTCCTCGCGCCACCCCCTTGTTCTCCGCATCTGTTTTTGTTTTCTACTGACAAGACGCCGGTGCCTGTCAGGAGCAGAAAACGTCGATCGTCGTAGTCGAGCATTGGAGCACAAACTGGTACATCGTTATTTATTCAGTATATTCACCAACTTGGAAGTCTTCGAGTTGACGAGTTCCAACTGCACGTGACGGAATTTAGGAACGTTACACGTCAGCGACGCAACTCTTCCACTGACGGCAAACGTACCCGAAAACTTTTCGGCACAACTCACCGTCAATTATTCACCACGCTTAAGTCATTATACACAAGGTTCGAGACGGGGCTCGGATATCCAAAACTTTGCGCTGTTTATCAGCATCGCGAATCACCCGAAGCAATTCATCTCCAACATCGAGCCAAGTCTATCCAATCCAAATTCGTTGATCAATTTCACTTCTATGGGAGAAGAATACCTTTGAAATAAAACTTGCTAATCACGTGATTGCTCAGTGACAGAAGTCACCGTTTCAATGATATCGGTGATTTGTAACAGCTGATTGAGGTCAATGTTTTACCCGGCTCTCAATTTATACACAGTAAACTGAAAATTTCCGGTTGGTCGATAATAATTATGAACGTCAGCTCGTCACTCAGCCAACACTGGGCACCTGTTGCCACCGGATTTACATTTTAATTGAGACTCAAGCTTGCCCCAAGTTTAATCGTTACACGCTTTCATCTTGAAATAATTATGTTGACGTCTTTGCAACTTTACGCGGAGTGACGCAGATAAGAAAAAGCACCACCTTGAAGCTCGGATATCACTCACTCTTTCATTCGGTGAATATAATGCCCATAAATGTGCTTTCTCATAACGTACCAAGGATTACACGAAGCCGATCAATCGGCTTAACGAGATACGAATGGAAATTGAAATCGAGACGAAGACGCTCAGTTTCGTGTTCTAAGAAGTAAATGACGACGCGCAAGTACAGCCGCAGGCGGAGTGAGGGGTGGTAGACAATCGATTGGTAACTGAAAAGCCAACAAATAGGTACCGAGTACTTACCCACGAGTTGGCTCGATATGCAGCCCGGCATACTAATGGCGAATATTTTCCCCGAGTTTCCTTTCATGGAGTATTTGAAAAGAGCCCGAGAAATATACGTTTACTGTACCATACCATACCATACATCTCTCCGCTAAGATATTTCTCGAGGAATTGAAAAATATGAAGGAGCCACCAAAGCGGCGTACCTACCTGATGCTAAGAAAATCGGGCCTGGAATATAAATCAAGTCTGCGAATATGAAGCATGAAACAAAGAGGAGATACCTACTCCCGAGGATAATTACGATGTCGCAGAATTCCACCGATTTCCGGCATAATTAACGGCGTCGAAAGCGCGCGACCGCAAGCCGGTGCCCCTTTTCTATACCACGCGGTGATGGCCACCATGGAAAATTAGTATTGAAAAGCAAGTGAGTCGGGTGAACAGGATGCGTGGTTCCCTCTCGGACTCGCGGTACATGCCGGTTGCATGGCACGTAGTGAATAGCGCGCGGCGAGCACTCGATGGTAGTTATATAACGAATGGTTTTCCTGCGGGTAACCATAGCCGAGGTTCACGCTGAGAGGGCAAACCACATTCATGATTCAATCAGCGAAGTTAAAGCGAGCGCGAAATGATGCGGCTCCCCGACGCGCGATCGAACCTCCAGGGGTGCGAGGATATCTGCGAACCCCGGAACGGAAATTTCCTGGGGGCAGAAGACCGGGGGTGGAAAAAGTCAGCGATTTGCCGAACGACAGAGGAAACGTATTAATCCACGCCAGAAATTATCGGTGACAGTAATCCTTTTACGATTTAAACGAATCTCCTCGGGGGACGTTTTTGTATAGATCTACACGACGAACAATATCGTTCATTGTGCGCGCGGTTTTACCATTTTTGTTTTATACATTTTTTCCTCTTATTTTCCAATATCGCTGACGCGACGCTGACGGCCGAGTTCCTGATCAAATATCGAGGTAATCAAAGTTGATCGTTTCTGTTTGAATTCAAAGGGAAAATAATACATACCGAGATGCATGTCGATGACGGGCGTGTTTTGTTTGTTGTATTCGTATTCCTCTCTTTCTTTCGAAAAAATTGAAACAGGGACGAAAGGAATGCGGTAAAGAAGCGAGGGAATTTTACCCCTGTGTAAAATTCTCATGAACGATAAGATTCCCGGGATGGTTCATCGGCCAATTAGAACGCCAATTACTCCTCAAGTATCTTCCGGTGGGTCGGGCGAACTTTTCACCCTTGCGGCGCGTGTCATTAAAGAGTGTTTGATTAAAGTCGAAGAGCGCGATTCAGCCTGAGTACCAAACTGGGGCTTGATACCCGACGGCATTGTCCAGGCTCGAATCGAAAAACGAGGAGGGCCTCCTTTGACTTATTTAACTTTGTCATTTTCCCTTTTGTCCTCCAATTATCGAACGACGATCACTTTCTAGCCGTATAATTTTTCCCCTTCTAATTTTGCAGCTAGATCGAGGGCGCGAATTCCGCACCGTTTGCACCACCCCGGCTCGTCTCGAATATTCCAGACAAACTGGAAAGTGTGCTTCGCCTGTGTATGGTGAATACGACAAAGAGGTAAGAGAACGGAGGCGGGCACGTGACTGCGTTTAATCTCGCCATGCCTGACGCGATCCGTCTCTGTCGTCGGAGAGACGGCCGCCGTCGGCGTCACCGTCGACTCGACGGGGTTCGGGCCACCTGGGAAATACGTCTAATGCTCGCAAAGCTAGCTTTCTTTCCTTCTCTCTCCACCTTCGAAAGTCACTAAACCGAGGAATAATACGGGGAGCGCGAAGGATTTTCACGTTATTTTCATTCCCTCGGCGACGCTTTGCTCCTGTTTTGCCCCTTCGACTATTCATTCGACGATGGCTATATTTTTGCCGAAATATTACGAGTGGTATGTGCACGGAGAAAATAAAGGAACAGATTCTGCTCGAAATTGCAGAAAGAGAGACACGGCAGGTTTTTTAGTAAAGTGTACTTCGCGAAATGAAGAACTTACTCTACAAAAGTAGTGAAAATTATTGTGTGCTGACTAAATTTGCTGTATTTTATAGCAAAAAATACAGCCGACAAAAGCATTTTTCAAAAAAAGTTTTAATGCGTCCCTCTTTTCCTGCAATTTTTTGTAAAATCTGCACTTCTTCTTCTTCTTCTTCTTCTTCTTCGTGTGCATGTTGCAGCACTGCAGTAAGCTCGATTTATATAATATTGTAAACTTCAAATCTGTTTCAATGGATTCTGGATCGAGTATGCCGCGTAATTTTCTGTAGTACAGTATTCATCCGCTCAACCCGGAGTTACACTTTCGCTTTGGATGTTGCTCGCGGTAATATTATTAGCAGAGTTTACAGGCGAATTTACCGTTAACAATGTTATAAAGCCTGAATACACGCAACAACTTTTCCTCTGCTTGATGGTATAACTCTGCGATGAATAGTCTGGTTGAACGTTAATTAGTATATTTTCAGTAATATTCAGTATATTTGAGTAACTCACTCCGACTGCTCAATGTCTTTCGTGTTCTCTTGTTATTTTAAAAAGTCATATATAGGGCTGAAAACGACCAAATTATCGATAATCTCAATCTGAAGAATATTCCATCTTAATCTCTAAAACTAAGAGTTGAACGAAAATTGTTGATCCGGAAACTTACTCAACTTTCCGAACGTCGCCACCTGCAGAGGCGAGCTGCAGCTGATATAACTAGCAGAATCTGCAATCCATCACGATCGTAGATCAGTTTAATAACTCGTAGTTTGAACTTTGCAACGAGGAACTCTATATTAGTCCGTGAGTAAGATTGATGCGTAAATAACGCAATGAAAATTGCACTATGGCTGGGAACAAGGAACCGAAACTATGTTTAAAAATCACCTTTTTTACCACTGCACATCACAGATCCCAGCCTTCGAATTATTCACGTCCATCGGCACGGGTCGATCGCATCGAAACGGCAAATGCACAGATACGAGTAATGAATTCGAATGTGCTAAAGATCTGCAGGCACAAGTTGGAGATTCCCTATAGATGCACATTGTTGGATATTCATTTGGCTGAGTGCGCTTCTCGATTCTACACAGCGGCGCTATATACCCGCTCGAATGAGGCTATGTTTGCACGAACTTGAGGGTTGTAAATTGACGTTCAGTAGGTAGTTTAAAGTTCGAATCGATGCTTGGCTTTGCTACAATAGAACCGATGGGTAAAAAAACGAACACGGAAACTCGGAACGTGCTGAGAGGTCCGGATTTTACGAAGAAACGTTGCTGTTCCGCGGTTTCGCGATGTTCAGTTCTAAAATCGCGCTTCGTTGTTTAAGTACGTAAACAATCACCCCGTTGGTTATTTACACTTCGAAGATTACTTCTATTCCTCGATCGTAATAAATTAAAGTTGTCTCTGCGGCAGGTCGTGGGACTTTTATTTATTTGCCTCGGTATTGCGAAAGGACGTATAAAATTAATATCGCAAGTTGTTTCGGAATCTAGAAAGTCGGAGGCACCACCCTGAAGACGATATAATTAGTAAACATAGATTTATGATAGCGAGCACATGTGTTCGCGTTATCCCCCTTTATTGATTGGGGAGGATGTTCGACCCTGGAAGACATTGCGAACCCAAGTTTATTGCTAAATATATTTTACGAGAGGGCATTAAAGCACGTAGGTTCCTATACCTGTTAAAGCTCTATACCCGTGTCGCTGCGGCGATGCGCGGAGCTCCGAAACGGCCCAACACACAGGCGGTCCCCTCTTATTCTTTCCGAAGTCGTTTCGCGAGACGTTTTAATCGCAGTCTAAGAAAACAACTTGTACACCTCCTAGACCCGAAGAAGTTGGTAGGTATAAGCCGAGCGCCTCGTATTCGACTTTCGATAAGATAACGCGCCGCGGCCCAATTCTACGGGATTTTATCTCCGCGCGGCATCGTGCAAACAATGATCGCAAAACTTTGCCGCTCGATTATTCCCGCAGTCGTAAAAAGGCTCATGATGTACAGTAGGAATTAATTATACAATCGAACGTTGAGCCGAGACAGAGCTGAATTATACTTCGCGAAGTAGAATCCCTCACCGCAACTACCAATCGAACGTTATATCCAATCGCTTGATCCAAATTGTCTGGCATTTGCGGTAACGGTTACAAATCTAATTTTCGACTCGGGACAGCCGCGCGGTAGAGAAAAATGAGAAATAGAGAAATTCCACCGCTATTTTTTGCGCTGATATAAACCGAGCGGAATTCACCATTTACCACCGACTCCGTCGGATGTCCACGAAATTGCGCCTCGATGACAGCCGCTCTTTTTTATTGGATAGAGTTCTAACGTTGTAAGTACCGAGTGTTCGAAGATAAGAGACCGATTCAAGTCCGATACGTAATTTATTCAACGCTCTCACGGGACCCTTGCGAAGGCATAAAAATACCCCTGGTAGCATCCAACGTGCAATCGGCGGATTGAAATTACATTTAAACAGGACGCTGCTGACTGACAGCTGCATTTGAGAGAATTTATTACTGAGCTGGTTTTTTCCTAGGGTTCGTAACGCCCGAGCATTGTCTTGACGAAGTAAGAAGATATACGGAAATCAAACGTACCGTCTGAATTGCGTCGAGGTAATCAGGTTTCGGGCCTTCGATCGTCCGTCCAAATTTGCCGATTGTCGCGAGAATCGGGGGTGAAAACTGAATCGAATTTCGTCGCTCGTCGTCAGTGTAGATAAATTTCTTTCACCCCAGTCGCATATCGCGTGCGGTTAGAAGAGAACTATAATCCGCATCGGGCATTCTCGCTATTGAATTTCAATCCGTTCCTTATCCACTCACGATCCTAGGTCACGAAACTCTCCTGAAAGTCAATCGCGAAGTACGTGTTGCGCAAAAAGCACCGAGAGCATAACCAACACCTCTCTCGACTTATTCCTGCGGAGTATGCAGCGAACGACTTCGTGTCACGAGACGTGAGCCATTTGGATATTAAAAAATTCACACTGCAACGTTGCGCAGTTCGGAATAGATGAATGAAGCTGTCCTGTTCGCTGTGCAATCTTCACTTTAATCCCAGCTGTGCGTACAACACTGTCGTCCAACACCCAGTTACATTTACGTACAGCTCCTTAAAGTTTCCAGATGAATATCGGTGACCCGCTATTTCCAGATTATTTGTCGTCATCTTAACTCGACTGTAACAGCAGCCATGCTGGGAAAAGTTACCTGCAAGGTTCATGAGCGCTATTACTTTTCGTCAAAAGGTATTCACTATATTTTTCCGAGAGTCGGCTATGATAGACGTCGAGTTGTTCGCGTCGTTGGTGATTTTTCACATTCGGCAGCTAAATGCATGATATACTTCATCGCTAATAATTTGAGGTTACTTTACACTTCAGTCTTGAAAGGTTTTCGAAAAAATCAGTTGGCGATATTTCGATAGATAGCGCAAAAATTGATTCAAAGTTAATTAGAAGAGGAAAAAAATAAATTTGCGGCAAGGACCAGTAAAATGATACCTCAACAAATTTAGCATTTCATCGACAAAAAATATGTTGAGTTTGTTCAATGGTATAACGTTAGTTGGTATTAAATATGATTTCTTGGACGCAAGTTTAAAAATGTGATAGAAATCGCTTGCGTAAATAAACTTGTCAGCCAAACATACAATTTTGTACACATACTAATATAAATGTATAATAATTTAAGTTCATTTTACGCCTTCATCCAGTATCGAATAAAGATAACTATCGTATGAAATATGTAACCGTGTGCAAATAAATAATCACTATTTATTATATCCATATCTTTGCTTACATGCACATGTAGATAATAATTAACACAGTACCACCTCTACAGCATATCTATATCACGTGTTTCTGAGCAGATGTAGATGTGATTCATATCCAGATTCTGCGTATTGGTGACCGACATTAGTATTTCGTCTAAAAATAACCCAAACAAGAATAACTCAAGATAAAAATAACCCATGAGAAAAAATTAACGAAACATGTAATTACAATAAATTAAATTAAATTTCAAGTTTGATATTTTTGTTATGAGTTCTTTTTGTTTGAATTGTTATTTCTGAGCCGTCTGGTCCTGTAGCGTCGATATCTTTTCTTCACCATACATCGGAGTTAGCATACGCTAAGTTGAATTGTTTCCAGGACTGAAAAAGTACGGTTCTAGAATTTGAAACTTGCTATTCAAGTGATTTGTACAGTTTTTCTTATCCAATTTATAACTTTCAGTAATATGTACATAGATATATTTTTACCCAGACCTTGTACATATATACGTATGTACACAAACAAAAACAAATTTTATTTGGGTTCGTATTGTTTTTAAAAGATGGGCGATAATTGAATGCTATCTCGAATACACATTTAATCAGTTTTTTTTTTTTTTTTGTACAATTTGAATTTCATAAATTCATAGTTTTACGAATTTATGAACAGTAACATGAAAACCGCTATTTTATATATATATATTACTGAAAGTGAAAAATGGGCTAAGGAAAACTGTACAAATCACTTGAATAGCAAGTTTGAAACTCCAGAACCGTACTCTTTCAATCCTGGGTGAAATTCAACGTGGCATATCGGAACTCCGACGTAGGAGGAAGAAAAAAATGAGGGTCGACAGTCAAGCAACACATTTTAATACCTCACCCTGACACTTGCGCGGAATATATTTCCTTATACGCGCAGGATATATACATACATCATACACACGCTTATAACTATAAAAGGCGTTATCGAAACTTCGATGACAAATGTACTCTCCGATTGTTCCCTTTTTTTGTTTTTTTTTCATTTTTTCATAAACAGCGGGAAGTTTAATTTATTTAAAGAATCCACCGCGTGGACAATTGTTTTCCCGATTTTAACAAACATTTTTAACGAGCTGTTCAAACTCCGTTGACAATGGATCGTCGATTCTCAATTCCTTTTCTTGTTGGTTTCATTTTTAGTCAAGTCGTTCGCCTCGGACGTTATTCCGACTTTCTTCACGGGCAAATTGAGCGCTTTCAAGAGGCGTTTAACGGCAAAAACTGCAACGAATAGAACGGCCAGCCCGGCCAGAGAAAGGAAACCGATTACATCCAGGAGATGGTACTGGTACCAGGACAAATTGGCGGACGCGCTTCGCAGGAAAGGCCGACCTTTGCCCCTCGCCACGTACTCGGCCCACCAAACGGCCGTTTCCAAAGCGGAAGCTGGCCGGTCTCTGTAGGCCTCGGAAACTGCCCGAGCGTTCCTGCGGTAGCTGGAAATGAAATAAAACAAAAATTTTACCATACTGCAGGCTGAAGAGGGCGGGATTTCAGAGGTGAGAGTTCGAAACGGAAAGAGGGCAATTCAACATTTTCAACTAATTAAAAATTCTCCCAATCTTCTCGTTCCTCGGAGCGCAATTAGTGGGAGTACATAACGTGTTATGTACACCATGCATATAATATATACCTGTATATTAATGTGTATATATATATA
Source organism: Neodiprion lecontei (assembly GCF_021901455.1). Taxonomy (NCBI): domain Eukaryota; kingdom Metazoa; phylum Arthropoda; class Insecta; order Hymenoptera; family Diprionidae; genus Neodiprion; species Neodiprion lecontei. The sequence goes on from NC_060262.1 coordinate 36,930,217, forward strand.
TAATGCAGCGAGTGTCGAGTTCGGAAGTATACACAGTCACAGCAATATCTCTCAACTTGCAAATTGCTTCCCAATTTCCAAGCTCCGTCCCCTCAAGTAATTCAAAAATACTTTCTTTATTTACAATTCCGCGAGTTGAGGTAAAAATCCAGGAAAGAAAAAGAAGTACAGAAAGTAAGGAATCATGCTTTCTTTTCTAATAAATATTAAATTTCTTCCAACTCTTTTTGCGATGTAATTTACCCAACGAAAACACCAGAGGTCAAATATTGCGATTGCTTACGGATCGTGGCAGCTGCGTATAATTGCGCTAATACGTCGCATGTAATATTTTCGCGAACATCGTTCAGCGACTGTTACACAGTTGGCCACTTGTTTAAGCGACGTTGAATCGAAATTCGCATGCATTGCTGGATTTTGGCAGTATAATATATACGGTACATTTAATTTCGTTTGTTACATACGCTTCACGCATTCGCGTCACCGAGCCATTGTACTATAAGTAGGACATTCGGCATCGGGGTATTATTCCGAAAGCACGGCAGTCGAGTCGCACAATTTGGAGAGCTTTATGGATGAGGGAGGTAGAGAGAGAGAGCGCTAACTTATCGAGAGAAAATACACGGTGTATGATCGATATTTATTTTCCCACCTTACGCTACAAAACACCGTATTTCCGCTTCTCCTTCTTACTCTGTTATTCATCGATTCCTTATGTATTAAGTATACGTCATACGAATCGATTTTCAACAGGTTATGATTTATACAAGAGACAATTTATAGGCGGGACATTTTTCGAAGCTTAAGAAAAAAAAAAAACGGACAACCTTTACGGCCCTGCATAATAAAATCATATAAGTTATCGGAATTGGTGAAACAGCCAACGCCTTCCTTGGTAAGTTGTCGTTCCTTTTGCGTCAGACGGTCGTATGATCAAATTTTTCAAATATTTTATTTCAGAGTAGCTGGACGGTCGACGCGCGCTTTTTGGTTCGTTGAAAAGAGGGCAACACGTGGCGGTAAAAGTGTATCGCGTTTCAGGAGCCTCGGGATATGTAACCGACACCGTTACGAAGAGCCCAGCATCGATATTCCATTATATCCATTACGGCATGTGACACTAAATATTTCTTTACAATTGCGCAGGCAGAAGAAGTTCGCGAGTCTGGCTTTCAGCTTGAGATCTTAGAGATGGGAGATTATCCCAAATGAAACATACGGGATGAAATATTCAAATTTTTTATACCTCGAGTCGTGGCGCGAAGAAAGTTAAGAAAACCGTCAACTTTAGACTCGAAGACGAAGGACTGCGAAATGCGGAACGGCGCATACAACGCAACGGAAAATACCTTCTTGCCACACTTTGAGTATTGTATGGTTTGAAATCAGCATAAGGCACAATGCATAAAACATTCCGTTTCACGGAACGTACAAAGGCAAAGTAGCAAGGTGTGTACAAAACCGCGGATAAGCTTAGCATCCCACTTTTTCGTTCACGGGCCTAAAACCGCTCCGATGAAAGAAAAAATGCTGAAGGCTGAAGCGCTGATCCTCTCGCTCTGAAAACACAGTGCAAAAATGATAACTCGAGAGCCGAATGAACGTCGAGTTTGCGTATATATATTTTGCGGGTACTTTTTACTCACGGGATTTATTCGATACACTCTCTCTCTCTCTCTCTCTCTCTTTTTCTCTTTCTCTGTCTTCTGTTTTTCCAGCTTCACGTAATCATTTCCATAAGGAAACACGCATCGTCACGGGAAAACGAGGCTATTGGATAAGGAAGAAAAAGAAGACTCGAGCATTTCTGATATTTATCCAGACATATATTAGGGGATAAAATGTCGAACGCTGGGGGCGAGTCGAATACGCTGTAACGGAGACACGAAACTGAAACGTATTTCCTCATCTTGACGTACTTAATTTATTTGCTCCAAATCACTGAAGCGGCAGACGAACGATACAGTATATTTTTCAGATTTACGCTTTATCAAACCAGCTGTACTTGAATCGAAATCTGCGAACGGGAATGAAAGAGAAATTTTTTGCGAAAAACGCTTTTTCACCGTCTTGGATTTTCGTCGTTTCAACGCAGAGTTTGCAAAAGCTCGACTAGAGAACGCGATCAAAAAAATTTTCGAAGTACTGCCCTAGCTTTCCGGAATTTCTTAATAACGTAGTTTTATTACGGCTGTTCGTCACAATCTCTTCAAACGTAATCAGGTAAAGGCCAGACGAAATATAATCTCAGAGACCCTGCTTCTCATTGTTGTTGAATGCAGTCGAAGTGAAGTCGCTTGTTGTCGCAAGATGCAGTCCGCAGTCCTTTCAAATCTTCTCGAGCATTTTGCAATCGCGTTATTCCCGGTGAAATTCTTCGTTTGCGATATTACGCCGCGGCTATCCTGGACGTTTTTTTCTTGAGCTTGATTTTTTGGACGAAAATTGTGTAAGTACGACAAAAATAGGGATACGTCAGAGATATGTTTAAATCGTAGTCTAAAAAATCACACTTTTTTGCAAAACACGACTCTTATTCTACTCAAACAGTGAAATCAGACCAAGTTCAAAACCTGAAAGCTAAGGAAAACCTAATCAAAGTTTTTCTGAAAAACTGTCCACTTCACTTGCTCACTTTCTAATTATGACATTGTTGTTTCCGATCTCAGAAATTTCGTAACACATCCCATAGAAAATAACTGTCACATAACTAAGCCTGTACTTTCCCCATTTGTCAAACGTAACTGGGACTGGAATAATAGCTTCAACACGAAATAGGATTGAGCTAACCGTATGATATTAGCGATCCTCTGAAAGCGGTTGTTCATAACAAAGATTTGCTCGGTGGAAGGCCTAACAATACGAGCTAAGGAATGCCAGGCATTCCTATTGTTTAATAAGAACGCGGAATCCGAGGGAGATTCAGCTGCATCCAAAAGAGAAAGAGAGTGACTGACAAAGAAAATTTATTAAGCCAAAGCTGAATGAACCAAACGTCTAGAACCATGTACAGCAAAACCGACAGATGAAACACAAGAAATGCAAAGTAAACGTACAGTAAAATAAAATGAGAATGCTGTAAACCAACACAATAAGACACTGACTTAAACATAATATTGAGAGTGCGTAAAAAACAGTTCAAAATAATTATGAAAATAATGATATCAAACAAACATAACCGGCTCACTCTCATTTCCACGCACACATATCGAGAAGCATACCAAATATAAAATAATACTGCAAACATAAATGTCTCACATGCAATCTCCAAACAATGCGATGGACGAGTGTCCTAAAAATAAAAATAAGCATAGGATAAGATAAATACGTGAAGAACAAAACCAAGCGGCTCACTGTCATTTCACAATGATGTATACAGAGAAGCGTACCAAAAGAAAAAGAGAGAGAGAGAGAGTTTCACCGTAAGTCTTTAGTTCCGTCGAAAATTAGGGGTACCGAAAGTTTTGAGCTTTCTACGATTAACCGCGACCCTCGTTTCGCACGCGGGTTTCGGGCCCCGATTCGCCTCGACCACCAGACCTATATCGGTCCAGAGCACACAATTTACCAATCACTAGCCTCGATTATCCGTGTTTACCTCTGCACGTCGCGAATCAACTGAATCCAGGTGTTTGCGCCCGGGTTCAATTCGGCGGTCGGCAGAGCCTACATAATTATTTCGAATTAACCCCTGCAGGCACTCGTCTCTCTGAAAGAGTTTCCGCGCACACTCAATTTCCGCTGACTTTTAACAAGTTTTTTATCGTACACCTTGTTTCGAAATCTCTGAGCACTGCGCGGTGCAAAAGCTAAGACTCGTTCAGCAGGAAAACTTCTTTTAATCAAATGTTTAACAAACATTAGTCATTCACTTGTACTATCGACAGTTTTCTCCGCGAACGAACGAGTTTTCCTCATCGTCTCATTTTTGCTTTCTGCTAGTTATTACCGATATTTTCTCTCTCTCTCTCTCTTTGTTACACTTTTTCCTGCAGGATGCAATTTTCATTTCTTTAATTTGACCTCAACCTACCGACAACCACAGCGATACAAGCTCTTCTGGAACTGGTCCAAATCCGTCGGTGGTAATCATGCTAGATCTGACATATCCCGCGAAGGATGTGAGAGTAATCGATACCCTCAGAGATCTCAAATCCGTGGAGAAATATCGCGTTTCGTATACATTTGGGGTGCTTCTCGCCCAGTCACAGACGTTTGCAGAATTTGATGGAGCAATGGCGAGATCGGAGATCAGTGAAGCCGGAGGAAGGAATGATGTTCTTGTATTTCCATTAATCAACGACAGGGGAGGAGAGATTCGATCGAGCGAAACAATGTAACGATATAGAATGTTGTCTTCTCGGTAAAAGTTTCGCGATATTTTCCCTCGAATCGCTCACGCCCCGCGGCATAGGCGGTCAGAGCATGATGAAATTTATGTGTTTTGATAATGCGGATCGAGGGATGGGCCAAGGTACAATATAATGCGTAATCTATTGATTATATTGTATTATCATCGACGCTCTTCGACCGGACGTACCATAAATTTTTATTTTCCCTTTTTGTCCTTTTTCAACAGTATTTCTTTCTTTCTTTCTTTCTCTTTTTCTTCTTTCCTTTCTTTCTTTATTCGTCGATTAATCCAAGGAACTGGAACCTTACACCTAAAACTCTAACTCACTGTGTCATCGACAGACTGCAAGCTGCTGCTTTTTCTTTCTCTCCCCTGAGAAAGCCCGCCATTGTTTCCGCGTATTATAACGCAGAGCTGCGAGGGTCCCGAAAAACTGTTGAAAGCCGCCGAAAGCGTGTGTAGTTCGGTATTGAAACGGAGAATTTTGCAAATTTGAAACACTGCTTGTAACAAAAAAGCTCGTACGTTGCGATTTACCTGAGAATTTAATACGAGTAACAATTATAGATGGCATATTTGTGATTTACATTATTATGATTCATAACTCGCTTGATTCAACTTGAAAGTGAGTTATAAGTCTTTAGATCGTAGAACACACCTACAGGAAAAATTTATGACCCATAAAGTGTGCAGGAATCTAGACGAGGTTCAAGATAAGCCGTGAATTTGAATAAGAAAATTAGCTCAAATTGAATTAGAGTGAATTAATATTTACATTATTTTTACATGTGTCCAGTAAATAACACGGCTGAATTTCACATCGAGCAAAGAATGAAAGTAAACAGGAAAATATCGCGTGCAGGATTATAACCGCGACGGAGTTAGAAAATCGCGAGTCATTTCTCGCTCTCGTTTCGCCGGCGCAAATTATGGACGAATAAAATCGTTCAAGGATCAACTAGCCGCTGCTGACTCCGAGGTTCTTATTCCTGGCTTCCTACTCGACTCTCTTGGCTCTCGGTTCGAGTATTCCTCTAACGACGGCCATGACTAGTGGCTTTTTCCCATTGTACCAGCTCGATACAACAAAGCCGTACGTTACAGGAGGCAACTAGACATTCGTTTTGCGATACAGCGAATATAGAAGAATAAACAACAATAGCCAGGGTTGCGGTTGTATATTGTTCGAAAATGCACCGCGCTTTCCTCTCTGGAGAATATTCTGGAAGACTTTCCTAGGATTAGAATAATTTATTCTACGATTTCTGACTCGCCAGTTTATCCCGTGTCCGCGAACCGACGATGAAAATTTTTGCGAACGTAAGCCGTGCTCTTTGGATTACACGCATCGACCGTCACGTGCGCGGCTGGTGAGGAAAATTGGCACGTGAAATGGGAATAAAAAAAAAGTTGCCTCATCGAACGTTTCAATTTTTAATGACGGATAACGGATTGTGATCAACGCTAACCGCGCAAATCACTGTATGCGAAATGGTAAAAAAATAAGCCTTGGAAAAGATATTTCGCTCGTCCTCGCTGCCTCCTGTGCAAAAATTGTGCCAAATTTAATACGTGATTTGAAAACGGTCTATACGCGTAATCAATGTTTGGTATTCAAAAATATCTGGATGTTAATCATAACGAAAGGGTTTAATGAGGATTTCCAACGAGACTATTTTCTGCTCGCTGCGGAACTATCGACGCGTTTCATTCGACTGCGCATTTAAATCTACTTCTTTATTCGGGAATAAAAAATTGCAAGAGTTTCCATGCTTATCATAGCGGTTAATATGAACATAATACTTGTTTATTGTGAATAGAAGACCTACAGACCTACAAACAGGTGTGTTGCAGCAAGAAAATTGTAGGCAATCTTACAAATTGATTCATCGAAGCGACACGCTGGCCCGGAAGTACATTTCGGGCGGAATGGCAGGCGAAATATTGAAATTTGTCATGATTACACATGTTCGATAAATATTAGAGCTGAATACTCGCATTGATTGATAGACTCTTGTTACTCCTATTATTATTGTAATTTTCACATACAGAAATGGAACTTGGATTCGATACAACGCTTTCGTATAATATTGATGATATTTTGGTAGGCTTTCGATTTACGAAATTCGGGTCAAACACAATATTGCAACCCTTGTACAGGCTCGAGGCTCCAATCCAATTAGATTTTTAATAAAAGTTTACCCATCATGCTTCGCGAGTCACGTTTCAGTTGTGTCCCAACGGGTTAAGAAAAACTCAACTTCCGAACGTGAGGTGAACTCCTTCTCTTTTCGGTTTTTCTCCGCTTCCAATACTTGACGTCTATTTGATCTCTACCTTTCATTCGTAAGGTATAAAAGTATATAACAGGTATGTACGAAAGGTCACATATCACATTCTTGATATGATATCAAAAACGCAATATTAAAAATCTTGGTACGGCAAAATGAAAACGTGCGTAAATTATATGCGTGATTGATGATCGGTGAGTTTTTCGATTCCATCTGCCAGGCTGCAATATTGTGATTCATGCAATTTTTTCATATTCGTATCGCGAATTTGCTAACGAAAATAAATCGCCGTTTTAATTTGATATACGTTTCTCCATATACACCTGCACAAACTTTTTATCTGCCGAAAAATATCTCCAGCCTGTGCCATTTGAATATCTGATAAATTCATTCATCACGACTGATATCATCCGAGCGATATATGCGTGATTTTAATTTCCGACGTTTTGGGGTTGTAAACAATGAAGTAACATTCTATAGTTCTCAGGCTACAAAATAAAAAATATCCATATAAAACATATACATCCACCGGGGTAGGTAACAAAGTTTTATTTCATGTATTTAAACGTGATATTACGTCGTTGGAGGCAAACAATAATAACAATAATAACAATAATGCTAATAACCCCTGTGACGGATGCAGAAAACTCAGTCAACAAGAGAGCGGATGAAGAAAATTAATACAAAGTGTGGAACTTTGTCCATCAGACGATTTTTTGCGTATAATATACATACCTATGTATGTGTAATATGTATATACATTTTATCGGCTGCTGGAGTTCTTTCGTCCTTATCGTTAGTATTCTTTTTGTTCGTTGGGTAATCGAGAAGTTATTTCAATGACAAACAAGTCAATCTATACGAACGACTCTTTTCCAATTTCCGAAGACTTTTCTGCCTCCCCTAATATTTTATTTTTATACATATGTGTGTGTGTGTCATGGGAAGAGTAAGACACAAGCCGCTAAAACCCACGGCAAGAGTGTACTTTGTTACACTCAATAACGTTGCAGTCACGACAGCCGATGGAAAAATACCCGCGTTTATTAAAAGTTTATTACGAATGATTCAATCGCTCCCTGATTTTATTGTTAAATTCCTGCGGTGTATATTTCGTTACGGACATTTCGCTCGTTAATACACTGCGCACTGCGTCAAATTGACGAGGCGGAATATAATGAGGATAAATTGGTTACAGGCTCAAGACGAAAGGAGCTTGTAGCCGTGGGATGAACAAGTGGCAGAATGAAAGACGAAGCTGTTGTATAAGTCGAATTAGTTAGGTATAATTGAATGAAAAATCGTTGAAGTTAACCTGTTTTACATCACGTTCAATTTCTTACTTTGATCTTATTTTTAATTTCCATTCCGCAATTTATATACGAATCAGAAATATTTTTCGCACAAAAACATTTCTCCCGGAGACAGGTGTAATATAACATACTGGCACAGTGATAAAAGTTTGATCGATTTTTCAAGCATATCGCATAATTATTTCGAACAAATTTCTACAGTTTATTTTTGTCAATTTCCATCGAATATAATAATTGAACCGCAACATATTGGCTTGACGAATTTGGATACCTGAGACGAATGGAAAATTATTTCGTATAAATTGTGTGTTAAAGTTATTGTAATGATTAGTTTAGTTGCGAGTAATAATACTTCGGTCCGTTTGATAATTGTAGGACAACATGCGGTAAATATAGAAAAACAAACACAAGTAATTCGCGAATTAAATCGCGCGGACAAGTTTCCGCAGACTTTTATACACCGTTTGCTATAAAGCAAAGGGATGATTTCTGCCCGGCGTGGAATCGCTCAGTTCTTCGGCCGTTTTCAGTGGAATTGAACGGCTTTCCGTTGCCAAGCCGCGGAGAGCAAAAGTCAAGCCCGGGAAAATATTATTATTGAGAAATTTTCTTTTTCCATCTGACAACCGGGATAAAGGGCCGGCAAACTAAATTCTGCAAAGCGTATTGTGTCCGCCCGCACGAGAAGATCAATGATCGCGTAGTGTTTTCGCTCTAGCACCAATCTAACCAGAGGCCACAAATATCCAGACCGAATAAGTATTCCGGTTCCAAGGGGGCGGAAATCTTGGCGACGCAACACGATACATAAAAATGTCCCTTCCATCGATTCTAAATTATCGCTTGCCGTGACGTAACCCATTCCTGATCCTCTCTTTTTCGGAATTTTTCGAGCTTTTGCCTCTGCGTCGTGGACATCGACCGTCGAGGGAAATTTCTTTATACGTATAAAGAAAACATTGCGTGATGATTTTCCTCATGCTTGGTCATTTCTGCATAAACGGTCGGGTGAATTACCTCAGCTGTAGATTCGGAACTGAGGCAGAACACTCTGGGAATTGCTAGGCTTACTTATTGTTAGTACTTCGGTTATTATTAGTCCTGGTCTCACTCAGAAGTCTGTATATAGCCTCACTCCGTTAGCGGGAAACGAGGTCCTCAGCGTAAATATCCGTATACACCTTGAGTCCAGCCTGTCATCGTAAGAAGGAGAGTGAGAGAGAAACGGCGAGGGAGGTAGAAGATGGCGTAGGAGAGAAAGAGAGAGGGAGAGAGAGACGGGCAGGGAAGCAAGGCACGTGTAACAACCGTCTGGAGTCGATACAACGGAGGTTCGTGCCACGGCATTTCTGGTAACTCGCGGAGAGTGGTATACCCCCGGCCCGAAGGAGTGGAAGAAAGGGGATGAAAGTAACGATAATGGCGGGAGAAAACGCAGTAAGAATTACTCTGTGCGGTCGGGACGAGGATGGGGGATAAATGGAATGCGATGGGATGGAGATGGCTCGGATGGAAGAATAAATAAATATAGGGTGTGAAGAAGATGAATTCTTCAAAAGCGGCACGGCCTTCTCCTCATCTTCCTCCTTCAGTTTTACGTGTTACGAGCTCGCCGCAAAGCCAGCCGATTCAAACTACTTCGGTCCCGCAACTGGGTCTGCCAAGATTTTTACCCCCGGCGTATTTCCGGTGCCAAAGTCATTGCGGGGGCGGAAATATTTATCGTTGCACAAATTGCTGCCCGATCAAACTGTCTTGAGGTCATGCATTGCCGTTGTATCGTTAAATTTTATCGAGGAATGATCGATTCGATGAATCGATGAATCGTTACCGTATTATTGAGGAGGATGAAACGCAACTGCGGTGTTGAAGAGGTGATTTGGCTACTCTTACCAGTATCCTTCAATTCTGATAATGGCTCATAATAGTCGGTTTTATCAGTGAAACGAAACTCGTTGTATTGACGTACACGCTTCGTCATCTCCTCCGTATCAATAATACCGACAACGTATACAATATACGTGCAGTATTTCAAGAGATTCGTACAACGACTCCAGTACGCTGATAGGGCTTGGTTTAATTCCTCGGCAGCGGATTTTACCAGCTTAATAACGATTACTCATTAGCTAATTAGGAACATTAGCCGATGTGATTAAATTCAAGTTTTTTCCTAACCCGACTAAATGACAAGAAATTTTTCTTCCAGTTTTCAGCGTCGTAGAAGTTCTGTCATTTGGGTACCTGAAGTCTAAGATCCGACAAGTAGTTACGACATCGGTGTAACCGGCGTGCCTCGGAGTCGCCTGCAGAGGGAATCTGCGCACCGAAAACAACTGTCAAAGAGTAAATCGGGACGATAGTAGTAGTGGCAGATTTACAACCGAGGATGGGAATTGAAGCTAATTTACTCGAAGGTTGTAGGAGAGGGGATCGCCCGTCTCTATGCCGAGCTGGTATACATACTTGGGCCAAACTCCGGTGGCTGTTACTCCTGGCAGACAGTGCGCAGAAATGTCGAGTCCGCGTTATATACCTATATACATAGATCCGCACGTCTTCTCCCGCAAATAAATTTCCAAAGACGTCACGGTGCGAGAGGCGGAGAGAAGAAGAGAAGAGAAGGTGTGCGGCGGTGGCCAGGCGCGTAGTTACGTATAATACAGGCGTTTATACCGGCGGGTAACGAAACGGGACGAAGGAGACTCGTGACGGAGAGAGGGTGAGGAGGGAGGAGAGACGATAAAGGAGAGAGGAGAGGGGCGGAAGCGAACAACAGGGCAATAAAGAAGGGTGTCAGGTAGCGCAGCTGGGGGCTGAGGAGGAAAGTAGGGAAGGAACGAAGGTTGAAAGTCCCCCGAAACCTCCGTGCGCAGTACGTTATCCTTCACCCGTAACCGAAGGAGAGCGAACGGGGCCCCTCTTTACAAACTACCCAAACTTTGACTATCAATAGCAGTCTTACGGAGAAGCGTACTCTTGTAATGTAATGTAGCCGGAGTTGGCCAACGTCCCTGGCATATTTAGGACCGTCAATGGATCGGAAGCTGCATAGCTGCATCAAACCGAATCATCTAATTCCGTTTCCGCTAACGAATACCATCCGTTCGCCGCATATTTTATACAGCAATTTTAGCCAGAGTCCAGAAAATCGATATTATTCAGCGACGACGCCGATCAAAGAATATATTTTTTTTCTAATTACCATCACCGCAAAGATTCGCCGAAACAATTATCCTAATGAAATTGAGTGATCCTTAAAAAGCTTCACAAAATTTCTACAACCATCTACAATCATGAAGAACGTTTTTCCTCTCCCCCCCCCCCCCCCCCCCCCCCCACGATTCTACTTCCCTTATTATTAGCGTTACATTGCGTGGTCGCAATACATGCATAGCCATTTTCCGAAGGTTCTTAATTTGTTTACCACCGCGGTTCAGCCGTTGTATTATATCTGATCGTCGGCGATACCGGTACGAATATCCCAAGAGAGATGAAAACCGTGACTGAAAGTAACGCCGTGAGCTAAACGGAAATTTATTTTCCCGCGAGGGAATTCCGCCAGCCACCGATCGCGTGCTGAACTATTTTCAATAACCTGCAAGTCTGCGGTTTTTGCATCACGTTCGGTCCCCCTGGGAGACCTGGTGGTTGCGCTGCGAACGAAACGAATTATCGTGATTCTTGTTTCAAACCCGATAAACCGTTCGTCGGATGCCAGTAATTAACTATTGAATAGCACTCAAATGGCCGACCCACTCGACGTTTTTTACACTCGCGAATAAAACCCCCGTGAATTGTCTGCCTTTTTCCCGATGAGAACTGGAATAATTTTCAGCAGCGTAAATTCGCATGACCCCAAAACTTGATGAAAGATAAATTCGAATTTTTAACTTCATCTTCGCATTGTGCAAGGAAATGATGGGAGGATATGAAAACGGCACCCGAGTCATAAAATATTGACGCATCGCCCGAATTCACGTGAAACTATACGGTTGACCCTAAGTAAATAAATTTCCTGTCTGAACAAGTTGCCCATTGTCCCGTTCGTTGAACAACGCGGTCATATTAAAATGGTTCAGGGAAACGTAAACATTTGAAGTACGAAATTAGTCGCCATTCCTTGCAGAGGAGTAGCCGGTCAAGTTTCAACGAGGATCAAAATCGCGCTAGTCGGTCCCCGTCTTTTTCCACGACGCTTTTCAAATCAGCCCGCGAGCTGCTCGATGCTTACGAAACTTGGAGTTAAGGATGAGGCAATTCCGTCCTAAACGTAACTCGTAGACATCGGAAACCCTCATCGAGATCCCGTCGGAGCGAGAAACTGTTAAATTCAATCTGGCAGCGGTGCAGCACTTCGACATTGACTTTTGCTCGCAATTTCCGACGTTCCGCTGCGGGACTGCAGCGTCCGTGAAATATGTCAGCAAATTGAACCTGCAAGTGTCAGGATCGTCACAGATAACCGTGTGATATAAAATCGTCTTTAAAGTTACGTCTCCATCCGTTGTCTTCATCTTTTAATCATAATTTCTTTCTCTGACGAGCACGGAAACAGAGTGGCAGAAATATGTTTTATTTTTCTGTTGTTTTATTTCATCCCCGCTGGATTATATGTATCATTGCATCGGGAGTTTGTGAATAATGCAGCTTTTAATTCAACCTAGCGGTAGCACGACTTTACGATGTATGTATGGGTAGAGCTGCGTGGGCGATCGTTTCTTGCGCGATTAAATTTTTACATGGGTTGGCGAAATTTCCCATGTGGGCGTACACCCTGGACCAGAGCCAGAACTCCGAAATAACCCTGGAACTGTCCCGAAACTTATACTCGAACCACGAAACCTTCGCCCTCGACGAACCAACTCGACCGAGTTCTGCCGTACGGGGAATTTTATCCCCATATGCCGTGCGTTTCACTCTTTTTGGGGCGGAAAAAAAAATGTCTGCGGAATCTGCGGTAAATATTACCCTTCACACTACCACGTACTTACCTGCCACATTGAAAATAGAAAATATTCACCCCGATACCGAGTGAGATTTCATCGCGAGCGAACAAAAGAAATCAAGCACCCAGTTTTTTACCGTCCAAGTAATGAAAAACTAGCCCTACTCGAGGCAATTCAGCGTCCTTTCTCACGGCAATGATCCTTCCGTCTCCGTATGTGTGAGCTCGATACGAAAGCATGGCTGACTCGCGCCTCTCTGCCGACGCTGATTTTCGACGATCTCTTTTCCACGCACGTGCTTCCACGTAAATCCTCCAAGCATTTCGTCTCTCTCATTTTTTAACCCCCGTCGGTTTGTACCGTCAGTACGGTGCTCAACTCTCGACAAAAACATCGGCAAAGACTCTCGAGCTTGCGAGCATTCGTTTCTAGAATTGCAATTTCGCCGCAAACGTTGCATTCAACGTCGTTCGATGTTAATTGATCGACAGCACAGGATCAGGGATTCGTCCTAACGAAGAGTGCTTGTCTCAGTCAATTGCCATCAAACATAAACAGTGGCCAAATTCATCTCCCCAAAAAAAGTGTAACCTCGTTTCAACCTTAAGAATATTCAATGTTATACCTATTCCATCATCTGCGGTAATACGATGTGAATTTGTTCACCCACGCACTGAGACAGCGAGAAAAAACAGCCAAGTTAAACCCAAGGATCACGTGACTGCGTACTGTAGTATACATATAATATATACCTTCAACCTTTAATATAATATAATACCTTCGTTCCGAAGTTAGCACAATTTCTTCCCAAATTCCCTTCGCAGCACAGCTTGCGCGCAAATTACGGTTGTACTCTCATGTAATATCGAACGTTACAATATCACGTGTATGGTGAAATGATTCGACGACACGTGTCAGATTATAAAGTCCTGCGTCCAGAGTCCGGACAAGTATAAATCATCGCTGTTTATTCACGATGTGCGAAATAGTTCATTAGCCTGTGATAGTGTGAATTTGATAGGCGAATTTTCTGTCATTCCGAAAATACGAGATTCGTTTAATTTCAGAACGGACCGTAGATGTGTAACAATCGGAACTCACCTCGGATTGTTCAGTATCTCGTTAAGGGCGCCGGTGAGGGTGTCCACCGTGATATCTTCGTACTGGAGTATTATCGCAGCGCCTCTCGCTTCGGCTGCTTTAGCGTTCCCGTGCTGGTCGCCGAACATCGGAACCGCGACTATCGGAACCCCGACGTAAATCGCTTCCGAAAGCCCCAAGAGTCCCGCGTGAGCCAGGAAACCTTTGACGTTTGGATGAGCTGCAGTGAGAAGAGAAAAAAAGAAAATAGACTTTCGAGTCGTTTCGCATTCGGTAATATAATCAGCCGTTATTCTCTTCATCGAGAATGAAGCGAAGTCATGCATAGGACACGGATTCGTCTTGGTTATAACGGCAATTGATCAGGAGTCTGCGGAGGTGGAGTAAACATTAGAGATGCTGACATAATTCCTTTGATGTCTCGAGGGCCTGATCAACGCCCCATCGACGTGTCGCGGATGCCGAGTAGACAAGAGAGACATGCATAAGTTGATCAAAGCTCGATCATCTCGTTCCCTACATTTTTATTACACTCTATTACTTATGCATTCGCGTCGTCGTGAGGAAGTAGTAATACAAGTCTGCAGTAGAGCTGATCAATGAAATTGAAGACAATTTAATACACCGAGATCTGGACGTTTGAATAAAGCACCCTCACTATCAATTTCGAGAGGAATGTAGAACGGGATATGAAATATATCGTTATCCTGTCGCTGACTTACTGGAAAAAGCTCATTTTACAATCGTGTAAGCCGTGCTCTGCGCCGTTATTCCATGTTTCGTATTCGATGTAAACGGAGACGGATTCTTTTCACAAGATGTAATCGGTTCGGTATTATTAACGGCGTTCCGTGTCGGTTGAGTGCTTGTGCCGCAGTTGTTTTCAATAGTCTGGGAATAACTTTGTCGTTATTAATTGGAGGGTATGATATGAAATTTCTGCATCGTGGTATAAGGCCACCGTTAGGGTTTAAGCTGGTCGTTTGTTCGACATTAATAGGGGCACGAAGTGTGCTTTAAAAGAGGTTAAACACCGAGACGCGAGGAAATGTCTGCAGGTGGATGAAAACAGGTGATTTCAAGAAACACGAGGAACCAGGAGCGAAGGGGATCGCGAAATGAGATAATAAAATGAGAGAGACGCGATTCGACTCGCGCGGTGAACACCGTACATTTTCTACCCTGCAGCTGCCTTTAGTCGTATAACTTTGGCGGGATTACCTGCCTGCCCTGAATGTAAAACTACAATATCGATTAAACCTGAACGAGCTGTAGTGTTACTCCAGCCAAGTTCGGCGGAGGTGTGGACACACACCGGCTGTTTGCTCGTTTCGGTTTATGGTATAATACTCCGGATATGGCTCCGGGGCCAGAGAAGAAACCCGACGCGGGTCAGCCGCCAGCTATGTCACCGAGTCACGAGCTGCAATATTGATTTTTGCACAACCGGTCGCCCATAAATATATATTAACTTTACCGGAATATTATCCCGTCATCGTACGTCTCGTGTAAATTTGTAATAAATATCAATTTCCTCCTCATTTCTGTCGTCCAAAAGTTCATTGAAAAACCTAAGCCTCCGATTGTTTAGTTTTCTTTGTTTTTTTTTTTTTCCCCCAACATTTGTTTTCCAATCATCGAACAAATTACAGTTAGGATATCGAAACACTTGACTTGATGTAAATATCCCACCCGAATTACATATGGATTATCTGTTATTATACTGTATACTTTACATCCAGGATACTTGTAGTAACGATAGAAGTTGTCTCTTATCGGTATGGAGTTGTGATGTGTAGGTATGTACAAGATAACTGTATAGCGTTATCTCGTGGCATTTGCAAAAACAAGCGCAACCTATCGTCAGTAGACAACTTAGTATCGAGCCAATAACGTAGCTTACGATTAATCGCGTACACACGTTGAGAAAGAAATTTTCTGGTTGTTAAAATGAATGCAATTAGTGCAACTTATGTGTCAAAATGAATGATAAATTCTAAATCTTCTCGCAACTTGGATTAGAATAACCGATTGTTTGGAAAAAAAATAAATCTTTGGCCTGTCACAATTTAGATACAATTACTGGAGATCAGGTGAAACATGATTAGGTATATGTATACGGCTTTAATCCGAAATACAAATTTCTCGTAATCGATGACAAATTCGTCATTAAGTCTACTCGATTGGCAAAATTTTATTAATCTTCTGTTTGCAGATCGTCGAATAATGGTTATACGCGGATAAGCCGTGAAGAAATAATCGTTTGCTGGTGACTATTTATTCAACCTGTATAAAGTAAATAAAATTCTATGTTCGCACCGAAATGGAACATTGACAGAAGCTGAGCATGAAATTTAACGCCATACCGAAGGTAAAACGTAATTTTCTCGAAGGACATAAATCTCGCTAGGATACCGTTCCATGTATGCGAGGTAAAGTTGTTAATAGGATTGAAAATTTGCGTAGGTATAGAAATGTCGATTCGCAGAGTGAAAATTAATAATTTTCATCCCTGAGGTATATACGGCGTCGAGTTTGACGTTAGATAAATGATTTATGATTTCATTAGGCCGTCGGTTGTAAGTCGCGGGCGCAATTAAAGTTACTTTTCAGCTGAACCGCAAAACTGGTTGCCCAGCCGAGCTTACACAAACTCACAAAGTATCGTCAAGCGCGATTTTCACTCAAACAGTCTACCAAGTATATTATGTATGTAACATTTTGGCAAGCGGGCTTAAACCGCTCAAACGAATTCCAATTTCTAGTCTCACAACTCTACAACTTCTGACGCACGAAATTTAATGAACAGAGCTTCGTCTTTCCGCCGCACACTTATTATATTACCGTTTGTCTTTAACGGTCGGTTAAATCGACAGCTGAATATTAATTGCCGAGCCTTTCACCGCCCGCGATGCTTTCAATTGGTGGTGACAACCCTTTTATTCGAACTTACAAACGAAGCTCGTCAATCATCCGATCAACCACCGACCGTTACAAAGTTATCAAATCATCGCTTCTGTATCGTTACGCCGGAAATCCGTAACTTCGCGTCAGCCGATCTCATGCTCTCCGCACTAATTGATTTTCACGCTGCTCGATCACGTGCGGGGAACGGGAAGATGGAAAATCTGATCCAAATGCCGAAGATTACAATGACGAAACGGAAGAAACGATGATCGAAAGTTAATTAAAATCACTGCCGTTATCGCTGTATTCATTGTCAGTGATTGCTGAAATTCCCGTTGCAATTAACTGGAACCTGGTTGAAACAATCGCCTCGGTTTTCACCATGGTAAAAAGGCGGCAGACCACATACAATAAATACGTCTCGAGTCCATCTGATCTGAAAGTATCTCACGTAAAAAGTTGGGTCACAAGGGGTCATCCACCTGACATATCGAAGCTCCGGTTTAGCAGACGTCGCGACCTTTGTCGATCGGAATCGAACACATCAAAGCCGGAAAGTCGTCTCCGCAGCAGTGGTAAGCCTCGAACACGTGATAATTTGCTCGAATCAATATCGACTTGGAAGACCTTCGGTTTCAAAGCCTCGCGCTAATATCGTGAGTTAGGCATGTTTGGTTAGGGTAGCTTAGCTCGAGGTCGGCGCGAACGCGCGACGGTTTCTGGCGTCGGGATTGCAACTAAACTAACACAGTTTGCAACACGGTTTAAGGGTAAAGTTTGACGCCACGTCACGTCCGGGCGCTAGGAAAGCGTCAAGCGGTAAACCGCGGTGTCATCCCGTAGTGTCATTACTGTAATTACCGCCCGGCCACCCCCTTCCCCTCACCGCTTTCCACCTAGACGACATTTTCCACCACGTTGGAATTTCAATCGCAATGCAAGGGGGCACAATCGATACCCTGCGCGTGTGTGCCACACACACGCAAACACACATACACACGTCACTATGGGTGCATCAAGTGCGTCTCTTTCTCCACGTTTGCGGTTCGTTCAGTTTAATTTCATGTTCACTAAACACCATTACTCGAAGCCAATGGATTACAATCGGTGCACTCATCGTAAAGTAATTGCTTCTGAATGATTTACAACTCTCTTCCAACAACTGTATCGTTCGTTGAATTCTCGAGAAAAAAAAAATATCGTTTAAAATCTGATTAATCCATAATCTGTTATGACTGATTGGAAGAATTCCTAAAAAGATGTATAGTACTTTTATCGCTGCAATTTCCATTGCGATGTAGATTCTGACTAATTGCGAACTCCGGCTGCCGGAATGCGAAGCCAACACATAGGTATGGATCTACAGATTCTGTTGATTTGAATAACCGCAGTTTTAGATTGTTTTTCATACCAAAAACTGTTGTGATGACAGTATGATAACTGTACATTTGTTCACGCGACCCAGTGAAGTTAAGTATCAAAAAGTCTATCCAAATATTCACTTGCTAGTAAATGTTCTACCGCCGAATTTCACAAAAAAAAAAAAAACACCACGTGCAAAGATGAATTGCGTTGACAAATGTGCTGACCACGCAGTGTAGAGTTCAATGCCATTACGACCCGGTGACAAGCGCTAGTCCTGCCACATAGATATATTATCCTATTTATATAACGGTACGCATTTAGAATTGGCCCAGTTGACCCGAGTGAATGTAACATTTTAAAGGTCATTGTGTCTTTGAACCGAGTGTCAAGCAACTTCATGCAAGAAGCGTTATAAATAAAAAACATGTCTGATAACTTACACAAAACGTCGAACTGCGGTAACCATTGCCGGGTCATCAGGTTTTTCGGCTTGTTGGGCAGGTCGTCGTTCTCCCATTTCCAAAGAACCTTCTGTTTCAGCCTCCCAAGCGCCTCGACGATTGTCGCCAGTGTTTCATTTGGCATCGACGACGCTCTCACCATCGAACCCCAGCTGAAGTATAGCACGCCATGCTCCGCGGAGTCCAGAAAATCTTGTAAATCTTTGGGCAATGGCTTGGCGCCGCGAATATGCACTCCACCGATCTCGACCACACTTGGACTGAGCGGCCTTGCACCGTGGAGGCTAAAGTGCGTGTTCACCATCAGGGCTGTCATGTTGTTCGCAATATCTTGAAGCGGAGGAACTCCGGGGCCAAAAGTCTCCTCCACCAGCGATTGCATTGGTCTTGTGAACATCAGATCGTAGGCGATCTGTTCAGCCACGATCCAAAAAGTGTTCATGACTCGTTCGAAGAAGGTCATACTCGGCGAAACAGAGTGAAACAGACCAGGAATGTAGCTTGGATTATCGGGGTTGTTCAAACGATTGTTTACCCAGGGTATGATCGCGTGGGACGAGAGTCCTATGAACGGAGCTTTGAACTTGTGCACGAAACCGAGGAAGCAGTCGGTGTTGAACGACTCCGTCAAAATGAGATCGAATTTTTCATCCGACTTGAGAAACTCCTTGACAGCGGTGGTTCTTAGCGCACTATAGCAGGCTATCTCAGCCATATTGTGGAGCATTTTCAGCTCGGAGACAATGTAAAATATCGAATGATCGAGTTTCGTCAGGTCAATGACGTTCAGGAATATCGCCGTCGAGTCACCCAAGCTTATGTCCCTGTAGTTCGGGATCCTGTCCTTCCGCGGAAAGAAAGAAAGGACCGTAACGTTGTGCCCTCGGTGGGCCAGCTCCTCGAGGATCGGTAAAAATACGTCGAAGTGACTCTTTCCCAGGTGCCCGAACACCCCGAGGATGTTGAACCTTTCCCTTATTTCATCACATTCGCACGAACTCACCACGCACCCGGTGACTATCACGAATAGGCACAACAGTTTAGCGCTGCAGCTCTTCATCTTAACATGCACTTTGAGACGCGTCGTTGGCTGAGCATCGGTGCGGCAGAACCGCTCTGGTCCAGTACAAGCTCAATGCTCGACTGAGGTCAATTATCGTCTGGCAAACCGTCGCAGACTCTGCTGTCGAGTACTTTTCAGGAGGGCGTGTAGCCTCCCCCCCACCCGCACTATTCGGTAATCGGTTGTTATTCGTTATCCGACGACGACTTCTATCGGCGAAACTTCGTCATAACGTGTAAATAACTTCGATCTTCATTATCAGCCGCGTCGCGCTCAGTAACGATAATAATTACACACCTACAACCATACCGAGCAGATTTTGAATTGTAAATTTTTGCCCCACTTGTCGCTTCTTGTACGGAACACAATCGACGACCGTTATTATTTCTTTTTTATCGCGAAACAACGAGTTCCGTGGAATATTTAACCTATCAGAAATCCTCGTATCTAGTCGATGAACGTGTATAATTACTTGTAACCGGAGTTGTGCTGTATCATCTTTCTTCCCCTCGTCAGATTCGCGTTACGTGCTACTCGGCCATAGGTATATCTTATTGCGAACTGAATAGTTTCGGTCTCTCTCTTCAAGCTACGGCACTGGCATTGTTCAGCTGTTACGCAACTGACCCCGCACATGGAGGTTCTTATATTAGCATCAGTGAAGTCAGTGTAGAGTGTCGATTGCCAAGTCTTAGGAAGTCGTCGAACCGAAAGTACTCCGAAGTTTCAATCGCGAAAAAAAATTTTCTGACATAGTAGGTTTTAAGTACACTCAACTAAGGGACGCCATGAATTTTGCAAACCAAATTATGACCACGCCCAAGTTTCGACAATCAAATCGCCTTTTTCAGGTGAAACTTGGACTCAATTATGACGTTTTTTCTTCACAGCAGCATCAAATTCAAGGATGAGTCGACGCTGCGAGTAACACGTGACACGAAAAATGATACAATTTATATCGAAGAACGCGGTTCACGTACTGGAAACCGGATCGTGCCATGTACAGCTAAATTGATTCTTTGATGATCTCGACTTTGAAGATTGAGATTGAGGGTGCGTGACGCGACATGTCAGGGGATGTAGAGGGATGAAGTGGTTATCGGAAAAGTTCACTGTCTTTAGCTCATTGAACCAATAAGTCTTAAAAAGGACCAGCATTGTTAGGCCCGGAACCTTCCAGCGCGATAGGTGCTGCATGGTTAGTGAGATTATTGAGGCTAGACGATCGAATTGTGATGCACCTCTTAAAACACATTTCTGAAACAAGGTTGTCGCTCGTGATGATCATCCGCTTCAACCGAGTATACAAAGTTTAATTGCAATTACAGGTGCAGGGGGAGGGACGGCGAAGGGTGAGAACGAGAGGCAGTAAAGGGGGCTGTAATTAGTAATTATCAGAAGCACCGTATCGTTGAGGAGTTTCTTCCTGCCTCCAGCTGTGTAGATTATACACGGTGTAGTCTGGAAAATTTACTTCCAAATTGAAACTCGCTTGTACGCCCGTATGTTCGGTACGAATACAATTATCGGGTTCCTCGGCATACGCCAAAAGTTGATTGTGTAAAGTGTTCCTTTTTTTACACTGGAAACAATTACACGATATCACCTCTGTATGAGGCAAAAGTTTTCACTGTAACCTAGTTTATAGTCTTTTATCGACTAAAGCAGTGTTTTCCATCTTTTTCAATTCTATCTTAGCTCGAGAATGCGAGATGTTGTTTTTCTCGTTCTGCACACTTGACAATCATATGAATATACAGTTTTTAGCTTATACATTCTTTGTGATCCACTCGCCGTCGTCTTTTCTTCCCTGTTTTTAAGCAGTTTATGCCGCCGAATCCTTCTTCTTTTTTTTTTAATGTTATGTTTCGCACTTGGAGTTGTCACAAGTTTGCACGCAGAGTGTGTGACGATTAGAATCTAAGTTCACGGCCTTCGGGTTATCAACTGTGCAGATTTAAACATTGAATAGCTCGGTACGTATCTATAAAAGTGAAATCAAGCACAGTCATTGCCGCTTTGATATAAAACGTTATCTCGTTTCCAAAGCATACGATAAACTACTGATAGTGATTCCTATCTAGAGTCATGTGATCTTTGTCGAGCTGATCATAAATTGAGTTTTTCGCGAAATCAATCGCAATACGCGCTATATTAGCACGGTTTATCAATTTCAAGTGGATTAGCGCGTTTTTCTAAGTTACCGCAGTTGATAAGTATGCGACAACACAACGTAAAAAATATGAAAGCGTGTTTCCTTCTCGATGTACGATATTTGCTCTTTTTCGCTGCACAGTAAAAACCCAGCTATACCGCTTTACGATTATACCTAGTGACTTTCATTCAACCTGCCAGTTTTTGCTCGTGCCATGTAGTACGGTAACTAATCCAAGCCAACTGCCGCGAGTGATTGTGTCTTAAAGAAAAACACACTTACCCACGTATGTATAACGATATTCAGAGCGACGGTCAACAACGGTAACAAGATTCTTTGTATCGAATTCCCTGAGAGAGCACTGACCTTATCGATCGGACGATAGAATCTAAACCAACGATAAATTGACATAGGATCGCTGGCTGAAAGTGATTAGAGCAGTTTATATACCCACCAACGTAAACCTGCAGTCTCGTATTAGTTGCGTCTGTCAGTTGGATCATTCTCGATCGTTAGATCTTTCGATTCACCTGCAACGTTGATACAGCTATCTTCGACTTTGCTTTATCACGATTTTAACAATTATCGTCGTATAAGAAAACAGCAAAGTCAGGTTGGTGCAGTGGCAGCTAACGTGGCTCCAATTATCGACCGCTTAACAGAGACTGCCAGTGAAACGTGTACACTGCTCACTAATGTATTCTCATAACAACACAGGCACAGAGATTTAAGTTGCGTCATTACTGTATTCTCACTTTTCAAACACATTTCACATATTTATATCGGACAGTAAACAGACCGCAAGCCTGCACGACTCGTTCTCTTGACAATATCTACAAAATTAGAGAGTGGGTACCTAAAACTTAACAATTGTACCATTGAGTCAACATCCGTTGGAGGCATAAGCTGTGACTCTATTAAATGATGTTGCAAAGTCTTTAGTTGAATTATATATGTTTGCAAACCTCGCATATTGACACGTACCTACACTAATAAACAAATTTTTCTCTCCACAATAGTTATTATCGTCTCGGATGTGTCTTCCCGAAAATATTTATCACCAGCTTAGGTATTTTAAAAATATATCATACTTAATCGTAAGTGAAGGTACTTAAAACATATACATGTATGTCCCTACTTTACAGTCACTAACTTACCTATTTTAAATTCAGCATTTGTGAAAATAAGATCATAAAAATAAAATCCTACGAGGAACTATTCATGAAGACATTTTTCGTCGCTGACGAATCATTTATGAAGTCTTATTAGACTTGGAACGTTTTCCTCATTTTCATCAATGCTGAGTTTAAAATAGATAAATCAGTGACTGTACTTTGATTCCTTGAAGTTTTGGGATGTTCAAAATCTGATATGACGACTCTTCGCAATCCAATGTGAATCCGATCTGTCAGTATAGATCATGCTTCGACAGAGTAGCGAAGTCGTGACAGACGGTTCAACTTGAAGTATTGTCTCGTACTCGTACCATTCTCATTTTACTCGCTAATGCGAAACGTGCTCACATATGTACGTACATTCGCGTGCATTGTTTACCAGCTCGTCTCTACGGCGAATCTAACCGCTTGCACGTATCACAATTTCTACTCTCGCAAAATCATATCTGAAATGCGAATAATCCACGTATTCTCTCAGTTTTGTCAGGCCTAGATTGTCAATCGTTGTGTCAATAATCATCAGCTACCAATTTGATTGCCGTTCCGCTCACTCACTTTACAATATACCAATTATATATATAATACCAATTTGACAGGACGAAGTGATTAACAACAATCGGGCTTCATTGGTTATTCGAACGATTTCATCAGAATTTAGAAATCAGTTGATCCGATTATATACCGCTTTGACGTTTCTTCCCTCCGATCTATTTCTTCGACCGAAAATCACGGTATTTCCGTCAATATTCATACGCACGTAACGATCAGCCATTTTCTCGCATCGCATGACATATGCTTGATCACACATCCCTTACAAACACGAATTTCGGATATATCTGTGAGCTCGCGAGGTCCACGGCCCGCGGGTATCGGTGTACATTAGACGGAGGGAAACCCCGGTGAAGGAGACTTCCGGATAACTTGGGGGAAAGGACAGCGGGAAGACAGGAATACGGGGGGCGGATAGAGGGATAGAAATGGGACGTAAAACGTCTCAAGGCAGGCGCCCGCAATTTCGCGAGGATCAACAAACCCCGGCTTATTAACTTTTATGACTGAACTGTCGAGTAAAAAAGTTGCGGAATGGAGGCGAAGCGGTTCGAGATGGGAGCCTTAGAATCTCGCGCAAAAATATACCAATAAACCCGGTTCTGCCGCACGATCTAATCTGTCAAGCAACCCGACGGTAAACGTGGTCAGCTTCTCTCTTTTTTTTTTCCTCGATCAATTCGTCATCATTTCTAGGCCTCCGAGTTATGCTCCAGATTATCACATCGCTTGGTCACCACAGACAGACGGACTCGAGAGATTGCTGCCGGTACGCAAAGTGTAACTTACGTCAGGTTTATCCACCTGCAGGTGAAATAATTGTTCCTCGAAATATCTCTGCTTGTGAATTGAAACTCAGCGCAACAGAAAAAGGAAAGGAAAGGAAAAGGAAGAGGCGAATCGCAGAATATTGACGCAAGGAAATTTTTGCTGAAATTTTCTTTGATGCTCTGCGTTGTGTATTTGGGAAAAAATTTTGCGACTTTCCCTGCTCCGCGATTCTCAACAACGCGGACGTTTTTCAATTCCGGAAAAAAGAACGAAGCGATGAAATATGAAGAAAACAGTTTTGTTGGACAGATTTTTCGAATGACCGGCGTTGTCTGATCATACTGTAATTATATGGATAGAAAAACACAACCTCGAATCCACAATTAGCTGCTTTGAATTCAATTTGTCGTTCAATTCGCACTGCGTAGTACAGAAAGCTTGAAATGAAAGCAATTTATATGCAAAATGTCCGTAACGATATTAGATCATTAAAATGGTACGAATAAACCACAATAATTATTTTCCACCGCGCTGATAGCTACTGCGAATATTTTAACAATGGATTTATTTAATTCGCACCAGTTCAGATATACGCAAACGAATGGATTAGCATTTTGTAAGTTTCAGCCGTAAAGGGATTGAAGAGAGAACGGAACCCCTCGTAACGACTCTTCGCGTTAACAAGTATGAGGGAGAATTCATGTCGTGCAATTTCTACAGTGTGCAGAAATCTGCCCATTAAGATGGGATAATAAGAGCATTGCCGGTACGCTAGCCGGGCTGTTGAAAGTCAAGCTAAGAGGAGCGAAGTTTTTTGTCTTTGTAGAAGTGCGGTGATATCTCGCCATTATATAAGGGATCGGGTGGCCGGAGGAGAATAATGTAATTAGCGAGAATACGGCACGGAACTCTGGTGCCCGCAAAATAGAGAAAATTGCAGACCTTGGAACGTCAGGAAGACCACCGTCCGTGGAAAAGGAACCGAGGGGTGGTAATTGGCCAGACTCTTTCCTCCCGCAGTGCCTCGCCTTTCGTCTGCATGCCTCCCTTCGAACCTTCCTTCCTTCCTTCCTTCCTTCCTTCCTTTCTTCCTTCCTTCCTTCCTTCCTTCCTTCCTTCCTTCCTTTCCGAGCCACATTGGTAGCCTACAGTCAGCAAAGCAGCCGTCTTCCGTCGACGTCCCCCATAGCCGACGAAACCCTCGGCGTCCCTCCGCCTGCACGTCCCTCACACAAACAAGCAGAGAGCTGCCGGCCAGATCTCCATTGTTCTTTAATTCATGAACGCAGGAGCAGATCGTCTACAAATGGCCGGGAAGAAATGTGGAGGAACCGTGAAAAGCACGCGTGGATAAAGTCGAAGTCTGCTCTCTGTTACCCCAAGAGGATTCCACTGTCTTTTACTTCTTATTTTCCCGAGTCCCAGATGTACCTTCGCTTCTGCTCTGTTCTTAATTAATTGGAAATCCGGATGTGTATCCATCGACTCTCGAGTCTTGATTGCCTCTTTTCGCTAACGACGAGGGCAGAATATCGTTCCGTTGCTAAGTACGAAGCCAGACCGATCCAAGTCACCTCGGTACCTCTGAAATGATGTCTCGATCCCAACTGGTTTACCCGGTCGTTGCGTACCGTGGAATTGAAAATTATTTCACGTGGTCCGATATCTTCCCCCGAACATCCAACACGCGCGTCATATCCATCTGCTTTTCTGCGAAAGTATCTGTGCCCAGAGGTATAAGGATAGAGGCAAGGCCTGTCATGTCGTCGTCTGCAATAGACTCCTCCGACTGAGGGAGGAGCCGGCGACAAGCCGATTTACGTAACGGTGGTAGGAAAATTTCCCTCGCCTACAAGTCGTCGAGGGGTGAAGTCCTCGCGCGTCTACGTAAAGCTGTAGGTACTATCACTGAGATTTTATAGGTGTGCGGCTGACGGGTGTCCCCCGTTTCTTAAAGCTTCTCGCACGGTTAACGACACAAACTCGCCGGGACATCGCCTCGCACAGATATCGCGTGTCGCGGGCTGCGAGACGCGGTGCGGGGTGAATTGAGAAAACGAGGAAAAAGCATCCCTGTATTTCAATCGACGAATATACGCTGTGCGAGCTGTTCTCCGCCTCTCTCTCCCTCTTTGCCTCAAATATCTGGCTCGTGAAACGTCGCGTCGATCTCCGGCTCCTCAATTATATTTACATAATCCTCGATTTTTCCAACGTAAAGTATACCGGCATCCTAGAAAATATAATTTACGTTCAGCTACTAATGGAGTCTGAAATGTAAAAAGATGCCATCCAGTGACAGAAAATTGACGTACTGATTTGACTGGGTCGTATTTAATCATAAAAGTGGTTTCTCGTCAGATATTTTACTCCATGTTGATCAAGTTCACAGGTTGAAAGCTCGACGACTTGTAACAGGCTTATTGCGCTTCAGCGTTCGGGTTATTCATCCTAAACGATCGGCTGATAACCCATTCACGACGTCGCGTTGCGCTAGTCGCATCCATATATTATCTACTCCGGAATAGATTGTAATAAATCTTTGAGACATCGCGAGATAACGTAAGGTACAAATAGTTGCTTATCGGTAACGGTAAAGAATTCAAGTACGTATCATGACAATGAAACTTAGAGCTGATATTCTTTTGCAATACGGCGAAGACTGGTTCAGGTACAATTTTTCGTTCCATTTAATTAAGATGAATGAGACGTTCGGGTAGAATTTATCAACCCCGTGCAGTCATTTTTACGTAGATACATGGATACTACCATTGTCTCTTGGGGCCAAACTTTTACTGCAGAATTTTGACGCAGCGAGATGAATTCAATTTTAATTGGACGAAAGCGAGCTTTTCCGAAAGCTTTGCAACGGATGTATTAATTTCGGACAGTAGACACTGTACACGATTCATTTACCGAATTGCACGAACGTATGAAAATACTCGGTTCTTGTTCGTCGGAAGTTATTAGGAATATTGAACACTGCAGCGGTACGTTCGATTGTTAGTTGTTTTACTTCTCGTTGGCCTATTTATTCGTTCGCTTGTATCATAACTACGACCATTGTTACTCGCTCCGTTGCATTGATTCGCGGAAAATCTCGTCCCTCGGCACTGCTGGATAACAGATATCTCGGGTATACTATGGCTGGTGGATCGCTGCAGTTGGATAATTAATATTATTAAAAAATTGATAGTAATTACCGAGTATCGAAGAACCGTAATATTTTATCCGATATACTGGCTGAAACTGATCGGTTAATCTGTTTATCTTCTGTGTCTGTTTGCATGATTCGTTTCGGGAGCTCTTTCGAAAACGTTTTTAGCACAATTTTCCACGAGCTTATTACAGTTGACCAAATTAATTGAGGATTAATTTATAATATCAATCGATATTTTCCAGAATGATTGCAATTATGTAATGCGAAAACAAGTTTTTATGTTAGCTGTCGTCGAATAAATTATTCAGCCAGACTGCACCCCAACGGCAATTTATATAAAACGTTCGGGTAATTTCCCGCATGGAAAGATACATATGCGAAAAATATACGAGCACATGTATTTTTTTGTTCTTTATATATGTGATGTATACAACATAAATTCTTTCATAAATGTGACAGTCAAATGTATTAATAACAATGTTTTGCATATAAATTAGATATATGTATATGTGAATATATGCCACATTTATGAAATCATATATGCGGCATATAATTTGAGAATCATACACGGGACATTTCCACACGGGATTCCGCGTCTTGTTGTTCACGATAATTTTCTAGATCGCATTCAAGTACTGGATTCGTATCGACAAACATACTTTTCAATCCCAGTTAAACCTGACTTTCTCGATTTTCGCTAGTCATTTTTGATCAGCGTTTTCCATCGCCCAGAAATCACTTTGGTTATTCGATCTGACTGCGAGCGACATTGCGGGGATGATAAATAATTCGCGGTCACGTGAAGAAAGAAGAAAATAAACGACAGGGAATGTAAAAGTTGCGGTAGGTACGAAGAAGGCCGATTGCCCGCGGCTGGAAAAAGGTTGAATATAACCGGAGGGGATGAGTTGATACGGGTGTGAATACTCGAAACGGCTAGGCGAAATTGAGGTATAAGGATTTAAAAAATCTAGCATCCTGTAGAACACGTACCAGGTTGCCCTTAGAAAAATGAGGGTACTCGAGGTGTTACTTTTTAAATGGTGTGCGGAAAGGTTACGCGATGAAGCCGAGCAGCGGTAAAGAGGGAAGGGAAGAGACGGAGCGAAGGAAATAGGAGAAGGGCGAGGGTGGAGCGAGAAAGACGAGGAGGACGGGAAAACCGTGAACGGAGGGGAGCGGAGGAGAGAACCAGCAGAGATGTACGAGCCCCGAGGGAAATTCAGGTGCGATCTCCATGTATCACCACGCCCATGTATGAGCGAGAAGACCAGCTGGTGGTTCATGGGAACCTCGCGAGACTTCACCCGGAGTCTGCCTCGGCTTCCAGTCTAAAGGATTTCAGTTTAATTGTAGTTCCGAAGCTTCCCCGCTCCTCAAACAACTACATCGTCATAGCTACTGGCCTGCGCCAGTTCATTTTCCATTCCCTCTGAGTCGACGCTATGCTGCTCTGCAGCATATTTTTCAACGCGTTAACAGGTTACTTTTTGAAGTAAAAGTTCATGTAATGTTTGTGGAAATAACGGCGCGTCCGAAAATGGTGCCGCACACATCGCGTTTGAATAATCGGATCTCTGAAGTGTAGAAAGAGAAAATTCAGTTTTTGTATTTGCGTGTCAGGCAGAGAAAGCCGAAATATCCAATCACAAGATTATAGAAGCTGTTGAATCTCACTGCATATTTGTGACGTCACGTACATCGTTAAAGTTTTCAATCTGCCGTGCTTGCGTCAATTTTCTTTCGGTCGAACGAAAAAAATTTTTTTACTCAAATTCAGACGAGCCTCCACTTATAAACGCTTGTCAAATAATGCGGGAGAGTAGGTTTCATATTGTGAAATGTATAATCCTGATCAAAGTCATGGGACGGTATAGAAGGTTCAGTTGCACGGTGGTATGTTACTGTAACGTGAGAAGATTCAAGGCGATATTTGTTTCGTATGTGAAACTTTGCGCTACGGCGACGCGATCTCCGATATCGCAAAACCGTGAGACTCGACGATGATATAGTATAAGGCGTATGAATACCCGTAATTAAAAATTGATTTTGGGTAGAATTTTGATTACGGACGGTTAGAATTAATCTTCGTCTTCCATCCGATACAGGAAAGTATCAATTCCTGTTCAACGCTCTAACAAACGATGCATCAGAAGATTTTCGATTTGTTTTTCATCTCCTTCCCCTACATTTTCTTTTTTTTATCGTTGTTTTCGTTATATATCAAGGATCAATGACTAGCCAGAATCAGAAGTAGAGCATCATTAGTTCGTATTTCGTTGTGGGTTCAGCCTGGAAACGGGAATATACATCGTCTTTGATATTTCGCGTCAAGGTGCTGGACCAGATGATTTATTGATAAAAAAAGCGCGGAAGTGTAACTTTTTTTTTTTTTTGCCTGAAATTCGACGCCCGCACATTCGCGCTCCTGATAAAATCGATGACCCAGATCTTCAGTTTGTAATTGAATCAAATTAATCACCCTGCTGCATCTCGCCCTTCCCTTTACCCCCTGTGCTGATACCCTCCGTCGTCTGTCTCTAATTAATAGCTAGAGCTCGACCATACATTTCATCGGAACTTTATGTGAAACGAATCCAATTAGACACTGCACTTCGTCAAAGGCTCGAAAGCTGCAGAAGATTTCCAGCGATCCTTCATTCGTATGTAACGTATGTATTATGTTATACTCGCCTTCGATATCATCATTTATTATCTGATTTGATGACTTGGACGGGATATTCGTGCAACTCGTGATCAATTTTCAATGTTACAGATGAAATATCTGAGGACGGATGTAGCGTTTTTTGACCTGCGTGTAGAATATTTCTTTAGATAGAATTGCCCCTGAAAGATATATACCTAGGTTACATTTTCTCCAAGCTGTTAATGCTGGTATATAAAAATCTTTGCGATCTGAAACCCGGTGGCAGGAACTAAATCCACGCATAAAACGTCTACTACTCCTCGGTAATATAAAAGTATTTAATTAATTATACGTTTTTTTTTTCTATTCCACGGAGTTTCATTAAGACCGTGAACTGAAAGGTGCGGGATTAAACGACTAATGGTTTTTTAATTATGCGAGCCATCACCTCGGATTTTCTGAAATTGCGTTTTTAAGTGCCCATCCACCGACCAAATTCACGACCAACGGGGTCTTCTAATTGTATCGTGAAATTGCATCGGAGTTCTTGCTGAAGAAAGCTGTTAGTGCAGCGAATCGCTGGTCGATCTAATCGATTGATCCGATTTTGAGATATAACGAGAAAGGAATCGAAGATCGACGAACGATCGGAATGGCGGTCTCTAACAGGAATTTCTTCAACGCTTTGATTCCCCCTGCAAAGTAACGTTCTACACCGAAAAAGTTGTAAAAAAAAAGGACAACATACTCCACGGTTCTACCTGCGATCGATCAATCATACGGATCGAGGAATAAATCCGGCGGTGCGATATCTCGGTGACGTTTGAAATGGTAGAAACAGAACCTAACCATTCCACTCATAAAAAAGACATCCTTTATTTCACCTCGATCACCCGACAGACGTGAAACAACCTGGCTCTGCCTCTTGGAACAGATTTCACCTGATTTTCCTCAGCTTACTCCGAGCCGAGGTATCGCTTTAGCTCAATAAACACACCGAGTCTCGCCCAGACGTTCCAGCCAAGTATGTCCATCAATCGACTCTCACAGGGAAAGGCAGAACGAGTAACACGCATCCAAATGTGACGCAGGGCGATGCAGCCAAGCCAAAAACCGATTCGCAATATATTTTTCATGGGAAAAATGGGACGAAGATGAAAGTTTGTTATAACATGATTAATTTTTACAGAAAGATCCGGCTGAGGAATCCGAGCAAAAATCACAGATCACGAATTTCGAGCAACCGACTACAAGCGGCTCCACTTCCGGTATTTCGGAAAAATCCGTTACAGCCAAATTGAAGAACACAACGTGCGTGGTATTCGTTTCTTCATTACCTGTTTGCAAATACTGAGCTTTAGTATAGCAATTGTCAATCACTAAATGAAAAAAAGCTCTCTTATTATCTGCTTTCTCTGCCACCGCAAGAGAGATGGTTTTCAATTAAACATGAATCGCAACCTTCAGCCAATTCTACCGAAGTTTCACCGCTCTGAACGGTCAAACGCGAGCAAAACTACTTCGATATGAAGCGTTTAGTTTGTCACTGTTTGTCCGTACCGGCAAATATTAATTGGAACACGCATTTCAATTCGCATGTTCACGACAAACTTTGCCATTCCATGTGTAGTGCTGAATTGACTCTGTGCCGCAGCATGTTACAAATATTCCTATGTTCCCGTTTTATGCTTCACGAGAGATATTTTCCGTAGTCTGCGGCAATTCGAAAGCTCATGTAAGGTTACGATACCGAATGAACAAACTTTAAAAATATTTAGCCGATATGAAATGGAAAAATTTCGAAGAAAAATACAGCCCGGAGTCAAGAGTCGAAAGTACAAAGCAACGATAAAACAAACACGCCTAAAAGATTCTAACTTGAAATGAAAGAAAACAGCTCGAGGACTTGGAAAAATGAAAATTCCTTAATTACATACCGTTGAATATTTTTCTTCGCTTTCGGTCTTATACGCCCGAATTTCTTTAACTCCGTAATTACATCCTTCAGGGAACCAAATTCCTCGTCGAACGGCGATTCAGCGAACGACGAAGTGAATGCTGACTTGGTCTTTGAAGCTGCTCTGCTGAATTACGGCAGTCGGAAGTGTTTCATGCTGGGCTTATTTCTGCTCTGCACATCCCCCGGAATTCTGAATGGGTTCCACGTGATGGTGTACGTATTTTACGGGTACACACCGCAGCATTGGTGCGCCATTCCCGTTCTGGAAAAAGCTGGATGGACACCGGAACAAATTCGTAATATCTCTAGTCCAAAGTAAGCACCCTTACTTCCGCTCAAGTCCTACAAGTAGCGGGTAATCGAGCAACGCGATTTCCTCCGAGTAAAGAACTCTTGACCCTCTGTATTAGGCGTCTGCTGGTCGAAAGATTTATGACGGAATTCGCCACGAGTAAGCGTTTCTGCACCGTGATTTCAATTCAACTTGCAAAAACCGTCAAAAAAAAAGTACAGACTCGCCACAAAATTCTGCTTTAAAAAATTCTCAACAATACTTTTATCTGTTTGATTTTTTTATCTATCGACCAGCTTTATTCGACTAAATGAGATTAACACTAATTGCTCTTCGCGATGAAAGAAAGTTTTAAACTACATAATATTTTCGGGCAATCACTAATTGTTACGACAGTTCACTGTATGGTTATTAGCGAAAAAGCTCACAGCTAGTATCCGACGCGTGATAAGATTGCAATTAGCAAATATTGCTGTAATTGTTATTACACCATTTCCGCGAGGTATGTTCTTAAGTTTGCAAATTGTTGGGTACGAGGCGCCAACGCAGCTGTTACGAATTTAATCGTACCTATGTACATAGCAGGGCAGCGGAAAATTCTTTGATTTACTGACAAAGCTATGTGTGTACTCACAGCTGCCGTGGAACACTAGAACTAATGGAACAACCGTGTCACGTATTTCGCTAGCATGCCGTGCCGTGTTCGACTATCGAAATCAATTAGCACCTTCTCGGGCTGCAGACCCATACTTCGACAATACTCAAACCCACATGCGTTACATAGTGACACCCGAATTAGTTTTACCAATTCTTTTAAAGTGGGATTCATAATTGGACCCAATTTCTTGAAGGTTCCTGAAATAATTTATCACATTTTTTCTCAGGCTAAATTTTCACCCTCTCACCTCATCTTCCATTCCAAGCAAGTATTAATGAATTTTTGCATTACTACGGTAGAATAAATGGAATGTAAGAATAAACCACTACCGAACTCGAGCAAACTTCATCTTCGTCTGTGCAGGGAAGTGTGCGAGGTATTTTTATTCGTTTATTTTTTTTCTTTTTTTCTCTTTTTCTTCATTTTATCCGATGTAAACTCGCGGCACCGTGAAACTTGGGCCATTTCTCGAGCTAATTCTTTACTCGGGATTCATCCCCTTCGCCCCAGCCAAACAAGATCGACAAACTTCCGTCTGGTACCCACGATTCAATGTTGCCCTAAAAAAATAGTATGAGAAACGTACAAGCTTGTTCGATATATATACTACAGCGAACGAAGAATTCTAATACTCTTCGTAAGCGTCCGTCATCCCAATTGAAAGTGAAAATATCGCGTGAAAATTATTTTTCACCAGTATACAAACCACCAATCGCTTCATGTTTAACGTACTGAACGCCCGTAGTTAGATCATTTTGTTAAAAAAAAAAAAAAAAAAGAAAAAGAAACAAGACTAAATACACAGGAGCTTAAAATGTAAATGCCCTTCTTTCAAACAGCGATTAGGAAATTACACTATCGGATAATTTATGGTACAATTTAACCATGTCCGGATGAATCGACGAACACTTTGAGTAATTATGAGTATTAGGTATACGAGATAGAGCTAATTATAAAATTCGTTAATTAAGAGAATAAAAAACGCCGTCTCCGCATATTGAAATGAATTCTGTACACGATACTATAACATCCGCACACGCGCGAAGAAGGTTGAAAACGTATAATATGACGTGAGTCAGCGTATTTTTATTTTTCTATTATTTTCCTTTTTCGTTGTCCCGTTTTTCCAGTCCGAAGTACTGAGAGGTTGGTTAATTCGCCTTGCTATAAAAATCCGGTGGTATTAAAACGGGTCCAACCATGCAGGCAGCTAAACGAGACCTACCCGCCGCACGTATGTCTACAACAACGCCGAATCGTGAAAGAACTTAAAAATCCCGCAGCGGTTACCAACGTTATTTACAATTAAACGTAAAAAGTTTTACGGTGGATATAAAAATGGCAACGCAACATTAAACACACACAGATATATTCATACATGTCCGCGTCGACGACAACGACGACTTGCCATCCGAAATATATATTATGCGAGCAATTTCTGGGACAGCAAAGGGGTGGCTGGGTGTAATTAATGCATGGTCATCGCACCATACTGTGACCAATCCTCACACAACACTGTCCGTGAGACCTGCCAGACAATTCCCGGGACGGACATTCGGCTGCGGTCACATCATTCCGGATTTCTAAACCTCCGGCAATGCAGCCCGCAAGCCGCAAAGGATTTAGAACTGAGTTGCGTCCTCGCGTTCACGTTGTCTTTAATGCACGTAGATTTCTTTGCCCAATTTACTGCAGCGGGAATTTCAATCGTGCTACGGAAAATCCTCTGTCCTTTTACTACACATTTTTTAAACCCGTATCGATTTCTGTAACGCACGTTTTTCCATAAATCGTTACCTGCAGCGACACGATTTTGGACTCAATTTTATCGATGCCATGTTTTTTGCTCGGTTAATGCAAAAATTTTTTTTTTCTTACCTCCGATTTCGATATTTTAACAATCTTTAACTATCGACTTTAACTCCGTTATTATAATACCGTCGAAGACATGCAGCAAAATTTACAGAGTTGCAGTTTACTTGTAGTCTTAAAGTTATGAAAGCCTAGAAAATCCAAAGAAGCAAAAAAAAAAAAAGTCAAATTGAAGTTTAAATTTTTCTATGAACCCTGATCACTATACCGTAGACCGGGTAAAACGTAATGCGGAATAATCGAAGAAGTTCAATTTCAGAACAATGAGGTCATTGAGCTTGAATGAATGAATAAATAATGTTGAGAAGTAAAAAGAACTGAAATGTTTTCAAAACCTGAAAGCAGAGTGTATACCATGCGCGATTACATCGCAAGTCGAGGTTCGAAGTCTCTGAGTTTTGTACGTAGTCGGATAACGTTATCGCATAATGTTATTTTATTGTTTTTGCGAGATATTTCGTATAGTAATCTAAATGCAAATCGTCGTGTAAGGACGTACCGCAGTTATTGCTCATCAGTAGCGGGGTGTACAGGGAGCAATACGAGATGAAATTATACGAGTTCTTTGCGCTGGTTGTGTTGACAATTTAATCAAAGCTCGAAGAGAACTTTGGAACAGGGCACAAAATAAGTCCTACAGAACAATCCAGAGGACTTGCATAATACCCCCCCCCCCCCCCCCCCCAGGCTGTATTAAAAGGTTTTTCATTAGTTTCAAAGCAGGTATAGATTATTTCTCTGGAAAAGATTACGTGTACCCTTTGTGTTTGAAATTAACAAACCTCGCTTGTGTCTTGTTGACCGATTTACCGTTTGTCTGGACTCGAGTATTAAATGAAAGGGACAAAGTTCGGCGAGGGTTAGTTTTTTGATTGTGTTATATAAGGAAGTATCGAGGTTTATTCGTGTCGAAATTTCAAAGCGACCGAATATTGTTTCAGACCCGGTGATTGGTCGAATTGCGAATACTACAAACGAAACTACGCCGCGTTGGAGAAAATGAGCTACCAACAAGCGATGAGAAACGTGGAATCGCAGACAAAACGTCACATTTTAACAGACTGTACCGAATTCAGCTACGATCTCAAGGATGCGCAGGGTACCTCGGTGGTCACAGAGGTGAGATAACAGCAAGCGGACCGAGTTCGCAGGGGAAACAAGATGAAACGGGAGTAGAAAACCCATGAATTCGAGGTTGACCGTGGAAGACTTTGATAATAAAAATGGTCTAAGGAGGAGGAGGAGGAGAGGAGGAGAAGGAGGAGGAGGAGGAGAAGGAGGAAAAGAAGAAGAAACCGTTGTTTAAAGCCACCCTTTCCACGGGTGGTTTCACTTTCAGTGGGATCTAGTGTGTCAACGTCTCGCTCTGAAAGCCACCGTCCAAACTGCGGTCTCTGCTGGAAAGTTCGTGGGAGCTTTTACCTTCGGAATGATCGCCGACAGGTTTGGACGAAAAGTTGCCTTCACGACGGCTTGCTGCATCTACATTTTGGCCGGGCCAATAGTCGCCTTCACCAGTCTTTACCAACTACTCATAGCCGCGAGGGTTTTCATCGGAATCGCCGGTCTCGGTGCTTTCGAAAGTGCCTATTCTATCGGTAAGCCCGAAATGTCTAATAGTAGGTGCGTGGCAATGAAATTCCACCAAAAACGTCCTTCGTATACATTTTTCATCGCTGCCACGACGTGTGGAATTCATAACGCCGATGGCGGAACGAGGAGGATGATTTTGAGGGTGAAAGCTAACCGATAAACAAAAAAATCGGCACAACGGGACTCGCGGTTACTTTCGGGTAGTTTAACCTCGTGCACACTCACACCCCAATTCTCTCTCTCTCTCTCTCTCTCTCTCATACACTCTCTTCTTGGCTGTGTGCCTACTGGGCTCGCGTAATTTTGAAACGATGAAACGAACAGCTCTCGATTGGTCGACGAGCGGTTGAGCCGACGGATATCGATGAGCGATAGCGTGTTTGGTTGTTAACTTTGATAGCCCGCAGATCAAATTTACCGACTCATTGATTGCCGCTTTGAAGACATAACGGTCGCATGGCTGCACGCGATTCGTTGACGCGCTGCTCGAGTGATAACGAACGAAATTTGTCTTATCGTCCGTAAAGGGATTTTGTATACTTGGCTGCAACATGCTTGCCGAGCATTTGAAGGGAACACTGATTTATTACTGCGTCGGTTACCGCAATCAGCGCTCTCATTTTCACCACCCCCGAATTAAATGAAATCATTCATTTTCTTTACTTCCTCAACTTCTCATCTCATCGGCTACAAATCTGCGGAATTAAAAGTGTTGTAGATCGAAACCGTGCCAAAAAATCGATACCTTCATCACTGCGGCTATCCGCAAAATTCTTCGACTTAGCCTCATTCCCAAATTTCATCTTCTTCGTTATCAAACCATCCAATTATACATCCTGTGCTAATGTACTTGGGAATATACGCAGGCCTGTAACTCCTGTTACCTGCAACGAAGAGAAATTCACTCTCAATTATTGCATTCGTCTCTTTTTATAAGACCACTTGTACGGCTGCAGAAAAGTGAATACAACCAATCGAATATCATCGCTGCCAATCAAACCTCCATCCAGTCTTTCAGCGACTTTTTACGTTACTCGATCCGATGGTAAAAGCGGTCTTATACCCAATAAACACACACCAGTATAAATTTCGTATATGAAACGTCGAAGTCGTTTAATAATGGTATAAGTATAAAATTCAACCGTATCACATATACTGTAATATTTCGGATGGATATTATTCGTATGATTACTCTGTTTATTATGCGTATTTCATTATACAGAAGTTTAAAATACGTATTATTATAGCAAAAGCAACGTATAGTATATTTGTTCATTATTCGTACGAAAATCGTTTAAAACTTATATGTTTAACGATGTTGGTACTCCATCTTTCAACGTTTTATCAGAATCGTTTCATTTGAATTTACAAATTACGAGCTATTAACGTTCACGAAATTCGTTTATGATTTTGGTAATCACAACATATAATATTCATTCATGACACAACTGCCAGCAACTTTAATTAGACGTTTATCATACTTCCTATTCACCATTGCACAGCAGTATATTGATTGTTTTATGAACGTATATCTTCGACTATTATAATGTACGTTTTATTGGTATTTCTGATCTACGCGTGATAGACGTTTATGAAATTCATTTTCAATCTTGGTGTCTACAACATCTATATATATATATATTAGGGTGTGTCGAAAATGAACTTTTTTTTTTTCTTCGCTCCTACCACTCAAAACTTTAGGTTTTGACATTAAAGAGGTCCTCGTTCAAGGAGGGCGCTGTAGCTTGAAGTTTAGAAGTCGCTCAACGAGGATTTAGGTTTCCCATCTAATTAACACGTAAAAAATATTGTTTTTCGTTCAAAATGATGTCAGGCAACCATAAAATTGGCGATGTCTGTATTTCTTGGCTTATTTGAAAGCATGACTCATCCCCTAAACGATGATAGGTCGTTTTTCGACTTACCTTGTTCCAATTTTTTTTTACGCCACTTTTCGACCACAATAGTCACTTTTTCAAGTTTACAAAGTCTCCAAGGTATCAATGAGTCCAAAATGAATTGCTACAAGTATTGATTCTTGATTCGAATATAAATAACCAATTCTAAAAATTGGTAAATTCCGTATCTTCAATTTTATTCAAAAAACCATGTTTATTTTGAGAAATTTTGTATGTTTCACTAATTTTTGGAATTGGTTATTTATATTCGAATCAAGAATCAATACTTGTAGCAATTCATTTTGAACTCATTGATACATTGGAGACTTTGTAAACTTGAAAAAGTGACTATTGTGGTCGAAAAGTGGCGTAAAAAAAATTGGTACAAGGTAAGTCGAAAAACGACCTATCATCGTTTAGGGGATGAGTCATGCTTTCAAATAAGCCAAGAAGCACAGAAATCGCCAATTTTTTGGATGCCTGACATCATTTTGAACGAAAAACAATATTTTTTACGTGTTAATTAGATGGGAAACCTAAATCCTCGTTGAGCGACTTCTAAACTTCAAGCTACAGCGCCCTCCTTGAACGAGGACCTCTTTAATGTCAAAACCTAAAGTTTTGAGTGGTAGGAGCGAAGAAAAAAAAAAGTTCATTTTCGACACACCCTAATATATATATATATATATATATATATATATATATATATTGTACATTCATCATACAACTACCAGCAACCCCAATTAAGCGCTTAATTATTGCGGTTTTCCACTATTGCACAGAAATATATTCATCGTTTGATGAACGTATTTTTTCAACGATTATTGTTCACGTTTTACTGCTACTTGTGATCTACGTTCAATAACCGTTTATGAAATTTATTCA
The DNA here is from genome assembly GCF_021901455.1 of Neodiprion lecontei. Lineage (NCBI taxonomy): Eukaryota > Metazoa > Arthropoda > Insecta > Hymenoptera > Diprionidae > Neodiprion > Neodiprion lecontei. Next base: position 36,969,633 of record NC_060262.1, read on the forward strand.
ATATCGGACTATTTTCAAGATACATTGAATTGTATAATATGTATATTTGATCAAATGGGTTCATACTTGTTTTACTTCAACACGATTGAGGAAAATTCAACGTTGAGTACAATATTCAGATTATGAACGCACTTTTAGTATTCATGTATGCGGAACCGCCTGATGCCAAGCGGTGGCCAAATCAGTTGATTATCTTATAATTAGTTTCCGAAAAATGGACTTTAATTACCCGTTATTTTGATGCCAATATTATGTGGTAACTAAAGCTGAACACTGATCTTGTATTCATTTACCGGTGCATGGAACATAGATATAACCAATAAAAGGAAGAGAATAAAGAAGTGTCCGAAACGTGAATAATTTCGTACCAAGAATAATAATTTATTGTACATTTTTATAATTATTTCACAATATTGGTTATCATATTATAATATATTAAATCTCATTATTTGGCACGAATTACGTCAAGACTTCAATATCTTGTATGAGTACTTGCTAAAACAAGCGTTCATCATATCCTGTCGCATTTTTAACGTCGTTTGTACGTTTATTTTTCGCGCTATTTTATCGGAGTTCTGTGCGTTATACATTGTGTCACTACTGATATATTATTCTCCTGCTCTGGTGCGTCAGCGTCGGTAACGCTGCAAGCTAGAGTAAGAGCGCAATAATTATATGTAGAGACAGAACTTATCCCATGGACCGCGCATTCATACAGTAAGTGTAAGTATAGCGAGTGGTAAGACAAGGACAGCTCGGAATAACACGGGCATATATGGCAAAGTTGATTCCCTTTTGGGCACGATCTCTCTGTCGCTCTTGCGTCTCCTCTATCTTTGTCTTTGTCTGGGAGCCTATATTCATCCCCACCCTTGCAACTGGCCTCAGGCGCTGGTTATGGCGTTATTCGTCAACCGAATGCGGAGGTGCTCGGATCGATCGGTGATCGTGTAGCAAAAAAGGTGAGAAGCTATTGTTAATCTGCGGCCTAGACGGAAGAAGCAAATTCGTCATTAAATAACGCTGGTAAGTACAACTACATATTTTTCCAAATATGGTGGTATTTTGTCTTAATACATCGAGCATTCTTGGTTGAAAAAATAATGTGTTTTGCAACTCAAATTCTGTCTCTTCTGTATTTTTTTCTTTCCTTTCTTTTCTTTCTTCAAAAGAAACTATGTGTAATGTTCTGCGTCTTTTTCTCTAAACCAAACGATGTACCATAAAAATATGGAATAGTTTATTGTTTATTATATAACGTTCATGAATATTTTTGAACTGTTTTTAAACGTTATTTATATGTGTTAAGTTTACTATGATACGTATATTATAGGTTAATTATATTAGTTCTTGTCGAATTTGAGGAAAACTTCATGTTAATAATCATCCCATGTGATCATGCGGTTATTAGTAACTTTTGCTCTGTATTGTTTGAAATCGGTTTCGTGTTTATTATTTTTTTAGATACCGTTTCAACATATCTATAACATACATATGAACTCGTAGCATCTTCCAAAGTAACAAAGTATAGTAATACAGCCACGTAAATATTTCTGTGCCATCGAAATCACAGAAATATTATTTTGACAATATTTTTTATTTTCTTTTCCCTTCAATTGAAAATAACAATTATTATCCATCAGAAGAAGACGGTCATGTTAGACAATAGAGACAATAGAGAAGATCCGTAGCAATAAAGCTTTTTCACCAGTTAGTGCAACAACTTATATAGAGGTTTATTAAAAATTATGTATTTTGATCCAAAATTCTGTTTTGTGTATATTTTCTTGGATTTGGGCTGAATAAATATTAAAAAGGGATTTGCACCTGAATAATTTTGTAAACACTGGTAAAAATAGTGGTCATCTACCCATCAAACGTATATAATACGCAGGAAATTCGTAACAAGTAATTTTATTCCATTGGATTTGACTTTGATCTTTACCGATAAACGTATAGTATACTCATGATTTACGTTCAGTAGTAGGCGTCATGATATACTATTCGAAAAGTATTAGAATATAAGCAGGACATCGGCCCAGAATTGGTTCAACGTTAAACTACGATCTTGTTTAATTTGTAGTAACAATAAATAGCGATACATAGAACTATAAGTACTATAGAATAATAATATTAGTAACAGTACTATCTAGTCCTGAAATATATCACGATTCCTACTACTGAACGTAAATCATGAGTATACTATGCGTTTATCGGTAAATGTCAGAGTCAAATCCAATAGAATGAAACTACTCATTACCTGCGTATTATATACGTTCGATGGGTAGCTGACCACGTTTTTTATTCGTGTTTACAAAATTGTTCGGCTACAAATGCCTTTTTAATATTTATTTAGCCCAAATCCAAGAAAATATACACGAAACAGCATTTTTGATCAAATTACTTAATTTTCAATAAAATTTTATATAAATTGTTGCGCTAACTCGTGTAAAAGCTTTATTGCTATGAATCTTCTGTATTGACTCACGTACTACGTTCATTAGGTTCATTTAACTTTTAGTTTTCAGAGTGGTGTGCGGATATTTACGACAAATAAGGCAAGCACGTTAAAGCGTACATCATTTCTTGTCTGGTGTGTATTATTATTTAGTTTTATAACATGCCTCATGATTTAAAAGTTCTGAGTAAACGACATTTGCGTCGCAAAACAGCTATAAATACTCGTAAAGTATTACTGAGTATTGCAGGCAATAATTGTGCACTCGAGCACCTTACGAAATCACAATTAAAAGATGCTAGTCATGAACATGTGTCTTGTATCGGAGAATATGTGCACTCTATAGATAGCGATTATGATGTTGATCATATCCATCAAAGTAATGAACAGAATGAAGAAAACTCTAATTCGAACCGCGATAATAAAGATTTCAAAGACATCGAAAGTGACATAGATAGCATCAAAGCTACGTTGTACAGTTCTGAAGATAATTCAAGTTCCGTCAGCGATGAAGTGCATTTAGATGATGAAACGAACTTTGTTGAAAATTTGCGCGACTGGGCATCTTCAAATAACATCACACATAACGCGATCGATCAATTGCTAGCATTATTGAAACCAGCACATCCTATCTTACCCTTAAGTGCTAGGACTCTACTTCACACGTCACGACGTATTGAAACGTTAAATTTAGACAACGGAGAAATGTGTTATTTCGGTTTGGAGAAATGCTTGAGACAAAAACTCGAGTCAGGTCTCAAAAAAGGACTGTCACCTGAACATACGTTGCGAGTTGATTTTAATATTGATGGGATTCCCGTTTATAAAAGTAGCGGAACATCATTTTGGCCAATTTTGGGACGCAGTATTTCAATGATCGATGATAGCCCATTTGTAATTGGTGTTTATTATGGTACGGGTAAACCGATGCCACTATCTTCATATTTACGAGATTTAATTAAAGAAACGTCACGTTTAAGCACCAATGGTTTTGAGTTTAATGGCACCAAATACTTTGTCAGAGTTGGTTTATTCGCGTGTGACGCGCCCGCGAGATCTATGTTGAAAATGTGTTTAGGACATTCGGGTAAGGATGCTTGCGAGAGGTGTAAGATTCGCGCAGTTCATCTCAACCGTAAACTGTGTTATCCATGTGACACCGAATTCCAGAAGCGAAAAGATAGTGATTTTGTTGCACCTAGTGAAAACGATCGTCACGTTAAAGGACGTTCGCCTCTTTTAGATCTTTACGTGGGACTAGTCTCCCAATTTCCTTTAGATCCCATGCATTTAATCTACCTGGGAATTTTGAAGAGGTTGCTCCTTAAATACTGGGTCGAGGGTTCACGTGATTGCAAATTGTCTAAGGATATTTTGTTAGAAATTGAACGTATAATGAAACTATTGGCGCGATATGTTCCGGCAGAGTTTCCTCGAAAGCCCCGTGGATTTTTGGATTTGCATCGATGGAAAGCGACAGAATTTAGATTTTTCTTGTTATATTCCGGCCCTGTTGTAATGCGGGATGTGCTAGATCGAAAAAAGTACAAACATTTTTTATTATTGTCTGCCGCCGTGTATATTCTATCGAATACAGCCTTGTTCTCGCGTTTTCGAAACATCGCGCAAGATATGATCGAAAAATTCGTTACTCAAGGTGCTAAGATATACGGACAAAACTTTGTCGTATATAATGTACATTCGCTGCTGCATGTCATAGACGACGTAGAACGATTTGGCCCATTAGAAGAATACAGTTGCTTTGTGTATGAAAATCATTTGGGCCATTTGAAACGACTTATTCGATCGAAACGCTTGCCGCTGCAGCAGCTGAGTAATCGACTTGAAGAACTAAGTTCTATTCGTAAAACTAATTGTCAGGAAAAATTTATTCCTAAACCCAAATTTATTGGAAATTCTCGTGAATGTCAGGCTCTGGAAACGAAAAAATTCAAAATATCAATAAAAAGGCCGGATAATGTAGTAGCTTGTGGGACAGAAATATTAGTGATCAAATCAATCCTTTTCATTGCCGGAGAATATAGAATTATAGGTACTCCGTTCAAGTACAAGCGAGACCTTTATCAGAAACCTATTAAATCTTCCAAACTAGGGATTTTTTTCGTAAGAAGTTTCAACGTAGCGAAATCTTATCGCGTCGATGATATATTACATAAATTCGTCTGTCTTCCATTTAAAGATGGTTTCGCAGTAACTCCGATACTACACGAAATGAAATAAAATTTTTATTTTTTGTTAAACATCTCAACGAAACGAGCTCTCGACAAAAAACAGATGATGAACCTACGATTCTCGGCAATGTGTACGAGGAAGAGGGATTCGTTCAAGACATGTATAGTATGTCTATGTCTACCTCGCACACATTCCCGAGAATCGTAGGTTCATTATCTCTTTTATATTAAAAGTTTGCTTCAATTGAGATGTTTAGCAAAAAATAACATTATCGTATACCTATTACCATATACCGTATATGCCGAGTCTAATTTACCTAGTAGTCCAATATACCCAACTCTACCATATGTTCATAACATCACTTTTGAGCTGATTTATTATAGTTTTGTACGTCACATTGACGTTCAAGTATTGGTTAGACATGCGTTCCCAAAATCTTCATAATGTTTCATGATCGATTCATCTTTTAACTTATATACTACCTTGCATATTCCTATGTTGATGTCCTAATTAAAAACTTTTAAACTGGCACTTTTTGCTCAGAGTGGAATAAAAGTGCTTGAATTTTGATCAAATATAAATTTATACACCAGACTAGAGAATATGATACATTTAACGATGTTTTTACTCAGTCGTGCTGCAGAACTATGTATGCGGTGATTGAATTCTTGGTTGGCGAAGATAGAGAATGCGCATTGGTACCAGTTCTTTGGCTGGTCGAAAACAACACCCAATGTTACTGGCCACGGACAAAAACTGAAGATCATTTTACAAAACTTGTAAAATCAAAGGCTGCCTATGAAAAAACATGGCCAAAGTTTGCCATTCACAAAGTACTGCATACCGGAGGTGATTATTGGAACGTAGAACTTTTTTTTACAATTGTATACGGATTGAATGTTTCAATCATATTAATTTTCACTTGGATAAGAGTTACGACGATATATTTTGATCATATTGTACATTTGTGATTAATTTTGCTAATCAATGAGCATTCGGTATTGATTGATATTCCTTGATTAACTAACAGATGACTACCACGACACCGAAGCAACGATGGCGCGCCTACTGGAGCTGGGCACGTCCGATGAATCCGGAATAATTCGCAACATCGCTAAAAAATCCACTGTAATACCTCAGCAAGATATTACCAATGACGTGGACGAGAATGAAGCTACGAACAGTGATGATGTCGAACCTGAGCCGCAAAAGAAAAAACGTAAACACAAAACCGACAAGAAGAAGGCTAAAAATCGACACGTTAGTAACAAAAAAAAAAAAACGAAGCGTTCTCGTGAAAGTTCAAGTAGTTTAGGTTACACCTCTTCAGCTGACGAGAATTTGCCACCGTCCGAAGTCGATGAATCGACTTCTAACCGTAATAAGAATACTCGCTACATTAACTCAGCCAAAGGATCTACCAAAAATCAGACACCAAAGAAAAACTTGGCCCACAAGATCGTACAGCACCAGTATAATGATAATTCCCATGAGTCACCGAATCAGTTGTCTGGATATGAAACATCAAATAGAAACATTTCTAGTAGGATCATCAGGTCTACCACGCAATATGACTTATCAAGATCCTTTTCACAACTTGAACCTTCAACCCCGACCACATCACGCGAACAGAATACCTTTGAAGAAAAAACTCTGCAGTATTTAGAACACATTAAATCCTACACTGAACAAAACCATCTGCTACTACGTAAAATCTTCTCAAAACAGAAGGAAGTCAGCATCGACGTAACAAAGAAACCAGCCGAATTCCCAAAACTTCCTCTTAACTCCATGGAAGACTTCTCCAACCTCGAAAATATCCTGAAATCCGAAGAGCATCGAACTTATTTAGTGAGTAGACCTTGCAATCATATTCAAAATATGTATGTCATGACATACGGATAGGTACTAATACCGAGCGTATTCTTCAATGAGGGCCAACCCCCTCCCTAGCGCAAACCAACACAGGCACATGAGGCTCGGCCGGGAGGGGATAGAATGCCAGTGGCCATGTTAGTCTCCACTCGACCGAACTTCACGTACGCGTCATGTGCCTGAGTTGGCTTAGCACTAGGGAGGGGGTTGTCTCTCATTGAAGAATACGCTCGGTATGTGTTGACTGCAAAGGAATAATGAAAATTACTACAGGCATACAGAATTGCGGTTCGTAACGTTTTAACCCTCTCGGACCGTATGTTGCTTCTACGCAACACGCACTTTGAGGCTTCATAAAACTGTATCGGTCGCAAGGTCAGGGTTCTAACTGCATAGTTCCATTAAGCAAGGTCAGATGGCCTTATAGATACTCCTAAACCCTGAGGTAAACTGCTTTCACCCATCGAAATATCAATATGGTGAGAGATTTTCATTCAACATGAAATCGGTCTCGGTCTGATCGAGAGGGTTAACGTTAAAAAATGCTGAAAAAATATTAGGAATCGACAATCTCCAACTAGTCAAAATTGTTATCGATGTTGATAACAGTAAGAATATTTTGAATTCAATTCGACATTCATTCATTTTAGTATTTTGTTGCAGACCGGGAAACTGGCTTCTATTGGAGGGACAAGCGGTCGCCAATGTGTGTTGGCTATAATGAGGTCACTACTCACAAACGAATTAGCGATGCAATTCAATTGGGCAGGGAGGGACAAAGTCTCATTTCAAAAGACATTGACAATGGAAACTGTTTACGGTAATGAATAATTCATGAAATTTTCGAGAAACAGTTATTACTTGGATTTATCGTGTGAAAACAATATTATTCACACATTATTATTCAAATTATGCAAACTGTTAACTTTTTTCCCAATATATTCGAGATTCATCACAATTTACATTGAAATTATTCCTTATCAGTTATCAATATCGTGATATTGTACCTTCCTTTTGATGTATTTTTTCTCAGAGGCTGTGAAACAAACCTTTCTTGGCAAGAAGGAAATTGGTGATGCAACCGAAACCAGTGTTTCGTGTGCCGTGAAAGACTGGTTAAAACTAGCTCGATCACGGCATACCTATGTACGAAAGAAGGGCTAAGAAACTGTGGTAAACGTCAACTAATTTTAAAAACAGTCATATAAAAGTACAAATCATACAGGCATATAAATATTTCTGATATAAGTGTAATATTCTTAGCGTTTTCTGTTAGTTGTAACTACCGTGAAGACGAAAGTATAGTGTAGGTTGAGCTGTGTCTATGAGCTACAAGATGTACCTTTTTTTTTGATAAATGAGTATTTATAGATATAAGATATTTGTGTAACGTTCTAACAAAGATATAATAAAATCGATTCACATATATAAACTAAATTCGTACGCTTTCTAACTCAACCCAGACTTGTTTCTAGCTAACGTGAAATGATCTTCCTCTATAGCAGTGTACTATATACGCTTTCAATTACACATCCAAGATACGTTATGTATTCAAGTCTAGAGGTCCAATTAAAAACGTTTTTTAACACTGTATAATATTCGTTTAGACATAAATAATGAAAGATTAAAGCGTCATTAACAGAAAACATTTTGTCACGTTAGTTAAACGGACATTGTCAACACATTTTAATAGAAAAAATTTCCTTCATAATTTGAGTTTTAAAACGTACTTGCGAAACGTCTCTTAGTAGTCATCAATATCCAAATATTAGACGATTACCATAAATATTAAAATAACGGATTTTCGATACGTTTTATCAACAAATTGAGATACGATTTATAAATGTTTGGTTTCAAACGTATAAAATTTGCATATGAACAACTATCGTAAGACGTCCACCAAAAACGTTTAATAAACCGAAATCACGGCGGACATTCTTCGCAATAAAATACGTAGGTGCTGCACGTTTATTCTACAGAATAAAACGTTCTTTTTTGACGAATTTCATACGCTTTATATACTGGCATTGTTTATTGGGTAACGAGAGACCACTGTGTTTAATGAAAAGAAAAGAAAAAAAAAGAAAGAAGAAATAAGAGAAAATAAGACAAACTGTTAAAAGTTGACAAATATCATCTCCTATGCGTAGAGAAAACACAAATTGATTCCAGTGTCAGAGATATCACCGCCGAAGCTGAGATCTACCTTCGGAGTTCTATACAACCAAAGTTATCCGGCAGGAATCTTGGGGGTTTCTTTGATCGCCTACTACGTCAGGGATTGGCGAAATCTTCAACTCTGTGTTTCATTGCCCGCTCTATTCCTTGTTTTTCACGTATGGCTGATCCCCGAAAGTCCCAGGTGGCTCTACTACTCGGGACGTACGAGCAGAGCCTGGGCCATTGTTGGGAAATATAGCGACGAAGACCCGACAGCAAGGCATAAGTTTCAGCGTATTGAATCGCCAGTTTCAACCCTTAGATCTTACAAACAATCTAACTTTTTTTTTTCTTATTTTTTGCAAGAACTCTCAAAACTCTAATCATATAAAATGTGTAACGAATCTTTTGCTGGAAATTACACTGAATGATTTTCATATAGCTGAAGGGTTGAAATCATGTGTGTAACAATATAAGAATTACATCATAACTTTAGCAGATTTTTACAAGCTTTTCATGTAACTTGTAACCTTGATATTTCAGACGCACGAGCGGATCCAACAGAACAGCTTCGCAGAAATCGTTATCGGCGCGAATTCGTGCTGCGATTGTTAATTGCTCGAGCTATCTGCATCACAAGGAGTTCAGGATACGATTGATAGTTTGCTGGGTTGTTTGGTTCTTTACGGCAATGTCTTACTACGCTCTAACGATCAACTCCGCGAGTCTGAAAACCGATCCCTACGTCTACGTGGCTTTGTCAGGTACCAAGTTTATCCTGTAGATCAATTAATTATCTCGAATAAATTAGTCATCCTTTCCAACGTCTTAATCTAAAAACTGTATGATGCGGAATTCGCGGGTCGGTTACTGAGCCGAAACGAATACAATTAGTCACCCCCTGTATTAAAGTATCATCGTGAAAATAGTAAAAACGAAAGTATGAAGAAAAAAACTTGCTATTAGCTACATTGATGAGAGCGCGGTTATAATTTCCACGACAAAATGGATATTTGGCCAAAGCTTCACTGACACTCCATAAATTACGGAAGTTCAGGTTTATAGACGCTCATTCATCCTGCCGTGGAAAATTTGTCACTAAAAAGCGTTGCCCACGGAAACTGAAAAGCCTGGTCTAACGAAATACGCGGTATATGATAGGTGTCTAATGACTGAATTATCCCTTGACGCGGACAAAGGTCTGGTGGACCAAAATTTCGGGGTGAAATTGAGGTGAGGGCACGGAAGCCAACCTTGAATGCCGGGCTGTCAGCCACAAATCTCACGGGAGATCTTCAGTCCCATTGTCCTATCGAAAACGTTACACTCATATAACACATATAGAATGCCTGACAGGCATTTCACATTTCACTTTCCTTATTTCCTTTCGGTTGAACGCGTCTCGCCGTTCCCTTGGCCCTCTGTCATCTCCCCCAACTCACCTCGGGCCCTCTTTGTGTCAACGTGCGAATAATATAGGGTGGAAATTACGTCACCCTGCGCCCTCATATCACTCCGATATATCCCGCACGGGTGTAACTCCTACGAGGTTAGCAGGCGTTCATTTACTTTTTCTTTTGCACAAGCGTATGTTTTTTGCGATTAGATAATAAATTTCGCGTGCAGAATTTTTTCCCCCAACGTTGAATTAAATCTTCACTTTTCAACCCCTGTACGATGACACAAGAAAATTATCAGTTTCCTGTCGGAAATACGGCTCTTTCTAACGAAAAATGTCTTTACGAAAAATGACTCGACGAACAACTCTGAAATTCATATGACTTTACGTTCAAATACGATACGGGCGTGTAAAATATTCATATCCCGTTTTCGTTTTTCGCTTCGATCGTGGGATCGGGGAAACGGTTGAATAATATGCACATGATGCAGAGTTTGATATCAAGATGACGAATAAAAGAGAGTACAATATTGTTCTCACAACTCGTTTTCCTGCATCTCGGGTGATGTTCAGTAGTATCGTTCACCGATTAAGCTAAGGGCCTGTCAACCAATCCCTTACCACCGATTTCGTCCTTCCAGGAGTCGTCGAGGCAACCAGCTACGTGTTTCCGGTACCGTTGTTGCGCGTCGTTGGGAGGCGAACGGTGGCAACGGGTCTTCTCTTGACAGCGAGCTTTGCTCTCCTGCTCCTCTTGATCATCCCAACCAACATGACGGGGTGGAAAGTGGCAGCCTCTCTTCTAGGTCGGCTTTGCGTGAGCGCCGTCTTCTCGGTCATCATTATTCACGCGTTTGAATTGTTTCCAACTGTGACCAGGAACACCGCGATTGGAACCAGCTCCACCATGGCGCATGCAGGGAGCGTTTTCGCGCCTTACCTCGTCGACTTCTTTGTGAGTGCCGTCTTGAAGTACATACAGCGTCTATTAAAATAGAATTAGAGAAAGGAATTATGCGTTTCGGCATCGCTTTGCGCTGTCTTGAGATCCTGAATTGTCTGAATGAAAAAAATTTTAAATAACAAAAGACTATGGGTCCAGTTACAAGTTTGCAGATTTCCTGCAGATCTTTTCTGCCGATTTCCGGAGTCAATAATATGCGCCCTGTTCTCTACTTTTTTTTATAGTCTGCGTTTTGAGACTTGTTCTGTGTACCTCAGGGGGTAAAATGCTGGCACCGACTCCTTGCTTTTCATTCAATTGTAATTCCAAAACTAATCAATGCAACAACGATTAATTACACCATAATGGAAAACTTAATTAAACGGAGCTACGTGTCGCGCGAATCCTGCGAGGCCTCGTCAAAGTCGACTCTGAGTAATTAGTATTGTGTACGCGTGAGTTTGTGTTTGTTTCAAGTACACAACACACCTACAGTCAGTATATACCCGATATGGAACTTAATTGTTACAAAATCAACCTTCCGTAAAAGTTCAATTACGGAATAACGCGACGAGTGTCTAGTCCGCCGCTTCGTTTGCGATAAAATTAATCATTCACTTACCGGGGACTTTGTCAGGTTAATGAAGAAACAACAAACAGGATATCCACGAATAACTTTCCTTCACACGTTTCGTTTTGGTGGAAAAAATTCTAATCTCAGGTCACAGTTTCTGAGAAGAAAAGAAAAATGTTGTGTGTTTACAGAGTAATTTCAACTTAAATCACAGACGCTTAGCGCAAAAGTCATATTTCAATGTAAGTCATTCTCACTTCATTAAAATCCTCTAAAAAAAAACATTCTTCCAGAAAAAGACAAACTCGCACATCTTTTATAGGTGAATAACGATCTCCGCTGAATTTTTTTTCACCCGACCATATATAAAGTCTAAAGTGTACGACCCCGTTTCGAACGTTGTTTTCGCATATTTCTTGCAACTTTTTCGTACAGCATATACTCAAAGCCGGAGCACACAGCCAAGAATTATTGCTCTTTTCAGGCAATATACGGATGGTTTATTCCCTCCACAATATGCGGTCTGGGACTGCTTCTGGCCGGGTTTCTGACGCAAACTTTACCGGAGACGAAAGATCTCGCCCTCTACGACACCCTGGATGATCTCTCGAGCAGGTGTCGAGATCATCCCGAAGAAAAGGTGTCCATAAAAAATTGTACGCTCTGCAGATACCTCGGTAAAACTCGTACCAACGTGTAAGATTTGTAGAATTTCGACTGACAACATAATTTATGCTAATATGCTTAATGTGTATATTGTGATCAGCGTGTAATTGAAATACATCAGATTATGAATGATATTCTTTTCACTACGAGTATATTTTTTTGCAAGTTTCTTAGTTTGAATCGTGACATTTTTTTAAATTTTTCTTTTTCAGCCGCTCGCTCAATCCTTAGAGTTTTAATTAATCCTGTTTTTTTAAGTGTAGTATTAAGTTACCCCGAGGTATTACTATTCTTGTTTAGTGGAGAATTTGATATCCGCAAAATATAAAGAGGAAATAAAAAAGTATTTCCACTTGGAACGCAGGAGCTTTTTCGCGGGGAATTTCACGCCTTTGCTCTCTCGAGACTGAAATTTATTTTTTTTTCGGATTCGGACAGAAACATATTTTAATTAGGCTTGTGATCAGCTATTTGAACTTTCGCGTATCCATATGACTGTTGACTTATAATCAGCGGAAATTCAACATTCATAATGCCGATGCTGTATTGTCTATTATTAACTCACCAAAATCCGATCAAGTTCGCGAATCCCGTTTATCCTCTATAAATACGTTATACCTAGTACGTTGAACAGTTAATACAACATTAATTGTGCATGAAACATGGAAAAGCTAGCGCGGGGAAAACATCGGAAAATTCGACGCTAAAGGGAATCTTTGATGTTGAAATAACTTCATTCAGCAGAATTTCCTATATTACGTTACACGCGTATGTGATTCTAACGCTGATTCTATGGTTGTGTAAGATTTAAGATATATATTGGTGATATTATCGACGATGACGATGATAAAAATACTAATAATAAATTTACAAGGTACTCGTGGTAAACTTTGTTAATACGTACAGCTACAGCCGGTTGGACGGTTGGATAAATAACCGATGTTCTATCTCATGCTGAAACGCGTTAATGAAACTATTACACGGCCGCCAATGAGTACAAAATCCGACAGCAAATACTCAACTTTGATTAAGCTGTCGTTACGCGCCCATATTGACACCGTATTGTTCTACCTAAATCTAAATTCTACCCGATAGATGAGTTAGCAAATTGTTGCGGTCGCGTACGTCAGTCTCATATATCGCCTGACATTATTTGAAGAAGAAATAGAAGTGCGATAATTGAATACCATGTTTTAATTTTATGTCATCTGAAGGATAATTCAGTCATCGTTAATGTTAACGGATTAAATCAGGGCAATGATAGATTCTGTTATGTTGTTCTATCAGTTTTATAGTCGGAAGTAATTAACGTCCGCTTAATTCATCAGCGAAATGAATGGATAGATAAAATTATCCGTTATTAACTTGAATGTATTTTTACATATTTCATATATATATAGTTACATTACTTACAAGACACGATCCGTCGAAAATCAATATAATTACTGTCGAATAAAAATTTGCCGATAGTGTAAGTTTAAAATTTGCTGTTGTTCCTACTTTCTCATTTACGCTTGCCTAATTCCGATCTCATAATTCCTTTTTCCTACGTGTCGTAAGTCGACATTATCCCGCCTACTTATCGATAATTAGCAAACAATAGCTACAATAGCAGTAGTTCCAAGGAAAATACGATTGCTCCATGCAGCATCGCTCTCTACTGATATTTGGGCAATCAATCATGATACCCAGACGTTTGTACTTACGACGCGAATACCCTGCAAGATCATAGGTATTTTACTGCTTTGGTAGCCAGTGATAGTCGATAATTTCATATTTCCTTGTCCACCATTACATAAGAATTTTTCTTTTAAATCTTGAGCACGCCGAGAAAATTCTGAGACGCCAATACGAAATTAGATTACATGGTTAGATAATATAGCATAATTTTTTACCGGAAGAAAATATTTTCATAAATTTAAATATCCAGTGATATACATATACATTATATATACGTAATTTTTTTTTTTTTTCATAATTGACTAAAATTACATCAACTCTACAGCGGTCTAGCTGGATTAAAATTTTAAGTATGTTCTACTTAAAATGTTGTATAAACTTCGTAGAATTGTAAATTAACAACGAGATTTAAAGCTAATAGGTGAATTTTCTGCTAAGCTGATCATAGACACGTTATTTTTCGACGAGAAATGCAGTAGTGGTCAATTATTCGACCCTGTTAGATTTAAGAATAGAAACATGGAAGGAGTGATGAAACTGAGAAAATTTTGAGAGGAAATATAACTTTCAACTGACATTGAGGTAAAGTCAGTACTCTCAGAATTTCTTGAAGTCGAAATGCACGTCTCACCATCGAATTGAAATACCTATATTTATGGCTATCGGTGGATTTTCATTAGATTTGCATTACAATGGCTAATAGCTATATCTTTGTGAGATAAATTGTCTATTTTTAGTAACGGTTGTATAATTTTGTAAAAACCCTGTAGGCGTAAATAAATGTTACATGTAGTTATCTGACACCAGCGCCAGAACTGATAGAAAAAAAAAATACGCTTATCACAATTCTATGGTTTCCCGTCACCTTTCGGTATATCGTGTTGACTATAAAAGTTTCGGCTTGTCAACATACTGCTTTCCATGGTGTATAACTGTCGCAAACGTTCCACCAACCATGGCACCCCAGAACAGCATGTAAAGTAATACTTCTGTAGTGTATCTGGACGGGAGAATCGCGTGAGCGACGAGCATCGACGACGCGACCAATAAAACTAAGGGGAACGTAGCGTATCGCCAATTACGTTCGGCGTCCAACGGACATTTCACCGTAAGGCATTCACCGTCTTGCACAATATAACGTCCCAGGAAAAGCTCTATGGAATCCTGTGAACGAAGAACGCAAGATGCAATAAATTCCACGACAGTTTAATCAAGTACTACGTATTCTTGGTCATTTCTAATGTCTGATCGATAAAAAGTTTACTTGTCTGTATCCATCGGTGAAATTGTTTTTGTAATATCTGGTCAAGGAATTAACACCGTCTCGTATGGCTCCAAGTTTAGTCCGTTTTCCAGTACGTGTAAAATCAGTTTTCAAAGCACCAGTACCTGAATATTCTATGCTTATTACGTCCGCGTTATCTGCCCAAACCTAAAAATATGTAAAAAAGATAAATTCTAATCTCAGTTATGAGGCTGGTTATGGGAAGAGCGAATTGTTTATCTCCAAATGAATAACAATATTACCTGTTTAAACAAGTATTCTAGCGACGGATGGTCTTCAACTCGCTGCAGTATTCCCAATCTTCTCAATGCGTCACTAAGCGCTCTTCTAGCCAGCATACTTTGTACAACATTTGTTCTATCCAAACAATCGATGCAGTTTGTTCTGAATATTCCATCCTGTGCAGAGAGTAACGCTCCATCTCTGGAAAGTGTAAAGGAGCCCATTTGCTCTTGATCGTGGGCCAATCTGTCCATTAGAATGTTCAATCTGTCCCATCGCATTTTTCGGCATTCCGCGTGAAAGTCGAACGATTCGTAACGGACATTTTGATTGCCAATTCTATTGACAATATCACAGTAGGCTTTTTCAAGTACATCTTCCGCTCCTCTGTGATCAATCTAAAACTCATGTAAGAGAAGTTGGTATAAATTCAACAATTGGAGATTTTTTTTGTTTGACTCACCAAATTTACTAGTATCTGTTTCCCATAATGAAATATTTGTGTTTCGAAATGGCGTGCGCAAGCAGTGTGGTGATCTTCCTGATTATTTAACACCGGCTTGGGCTTATATTTTAGGTTTGGAGCCTGTTGCCAAAAGAGCGGAATTGATCCTCTGGTCTGAACAAACGAACTACGGTCTCCGTTCACTTCTACCAACTGTTCCGTCTCTACGTAATTAGATACGTTTCCATTGGCGTCTATCCCACGAGAAAACAATCTTGTTCCTGCGCGATGTACTCCTCGACGGGATATTATTCCCCAGTTAAATGCAATACCATTTACAATTACTGTACTTAGTGACAAAACTATAAACACACTGCTAAGGAAAATAATTATTGAGAGTAATATACTGCTAAGAATAATTGCCACACTATTTTATACCGATGTTGCATGAACAATGAATAGTTCAAGTTGGCACGAACCAATTAAATACGATTGACGTGATAGCATTCGGTATTGTTAGAAAAAAAATTATACTGAATTGAACATTTCACGGTAATGATGCTTTCCTGAAAAAAAAAAAAAGGAATACTTGTCAAAAAGGATACAGCCATGTATAATGGGCAGACAGAATCTGTGCTGCTCAGGCCTAGAAGTTAGTTCTTGTAGTAGATACGCATTCCAAACAAATCTTAGATCTGCTCGCTCGTGTATCGGCATCTAGAATTAAGCAGCCAAACAATTCTCAATTCTTTGCTCATAAGCATTTTGAAAGTTTTTTGTCAGTATATTGAGATTTTGTACAATAGGACAAACCTGTAAAAATTCAGGCGTAGTATTATGCAGCCTTTGCATAGTGTGACTCAAGTCGTAGGTATAGCTGAAGTAAAAATGTGGTGTGTTCAATACAGACTTGATCATTTCCAGATAAGTGGTATTGTTGCTTATTTGCTTTTCGTTCAAATGAAGCAATGATCGCATGTATGGTATAATTTCCGTAGACCCAAGTTTGTAAACCTGGTGTCCCGCTATAGTACCCACACGTTCCGCATCTGTGATAACTATCAGGTAGCGACAGGCCAATAGGCGTATTGTGCCCACAATTCCCCATATTCTACGACGACTGGCAGTAGGAGGAATCTGACTTGCTGTACCTGCTTAGAATTTGAATCAAAAAATAACAAAATACATTAATTTGATTTTTTATTCAACGTGATCTAGGATGCAATATCACCATTGCCTTACCTTGGGTATAAATTTGCTGGGTAACTCGATCGACTACCAATAGTTCCTTGGTTCCAACTGGTTCGACATAAAATTTTTCTGGCGTTGCGTATCTGGAAGAAAAATAAAACGAAAACCACATATGAATTAAAAATCAAATGAATGATGTATGGTATCGGCTAATACAAGTAAGTAATTATAAATTAAACAGAATGATATGGCATAACCTAGTGCCGCTAATGAGAGTCGCGTTAGGCAAAAGGAGAGGTAAATTATTGATCCCATACGTTGTAGACTCAGGACTTATCGATTTTGTACTTTCACTTTACTATAATTTACTTCGTAATTTTAAAACGCTGAAAGACAGATTTAAACTCACAGGTAAAGATCATCGTAAATATCGGTGTTCAACGCCATGTTGGTTTACTAATGTCCGTTTCAGCAGTGAGCAGAGGGCAGAGGCTACGCAACTACGAGACCCGACTGCGGGAGGGAGAGATATGGTATCACGAAACCGGTAAAAGTGGTG
Organism: Neodiprion lecontei; assembly: GCF_021901455.1. NCBI lineage: Eukaryota > Metazoa > Arthropoda > Insecta > Hymenoptera > Diprionidae > Neodiprion > Neodiprion lecontei. The sequence continues at coordinate 36,987,283 of NC_060262.1, forward strand.
AAAAGCATGAAGATGACAGCAGAACCTCTAACTCTACATAAACGCTACGCTCATCCGTGATCGCCATAACGTAAGAAGATGAGACGTGTTCCTGCGTTCCTACGGAGCCATCTCTAAGAACCAATCGCGTGTCACGATCATATGAAGGCCCTCGTGGATTTCCAACCAATTGTTTTCGAGGTCATCTGGCGCACAATTTAAAAAGCAAAAATCTCCACATAGTCACAGCCTTATTTACCTCCGACGTTAACTGAAGACCATAAAGACAAGTTACCCCTGGGTACATTTTCGTGTATCAGTTTTCGGCAGGCAAGCGGGCCCAGGTGGGCCTGGGAGCGTAGGAGGTTTCTGCTCTATCGCCTCTACCTAACGAGCTTGCACTGACATTCGTAGCAGCCAAAGTAGTGTCGGTATGAAAGCTTGAGATTGAGTCGGTACAGAGTACGTAAGACTACTTTTTTTTGAATTAATCAAATACGATAATTTTTAAGCGAAACGGTGATTGTTGGTTATTTTTTTTTTTTTTGCTAGAGAGATAACTAAAGAAGCTTTTTAAAATTTTGAGCGTATTTTAACTCACATTTGGACGATACAAAAAAAATTTACTTACTATCAATTGTCGCAAAATGGCATATTGGCTGGCCATTGAAGCGCCTCGCCGCTGGAATCTCGAATTGGCAGGAAAGATGAACTGTGTAATTTTTGTCTGAAATGTAAAAACTAAAATTACTTTGAACTGAAATATATTTTTATCATCGATGAACTAAAAAACTCATAAGAAAACGTTAAATCACATTCAGTTTCGTTCAGTTTTTTTTCCGTTTCCAAATGTTATCTGAAGCATGCATATTGGTTTGATAGTACAAAACATGACGTTTTCAATAATCAAACTTGTAAACTTGAAAATTTGTCCGGAAGGTCAAAAGTCATCAGGTCAAGGACCTGGACAGCCAGAACTACGGAGCGCTTGTCCTGGAAGTCGAGTTTCACCAGGTAGCGGACCTGGTGCGCAGAAACTACGCGGCGCTTGGTCAAAACTTACCAGGTCAAGAACCTGGATAGCCAGAACTAAGGAGCGCTTGTCCCTGAAGTCGAGTTTCACCAGGTAGCCGACCTGGAGCATAGAAACTACGGAGCGGTTGTCCTGGAACTCGAATTGCACCAGAAAGCGGACCCGGAGCGCAGGATCCAGGAGATAAGAGAACTCGGTACTCGAAATCTGCGGAGCGCGATTGTGATCCGTCCGCTCTACTGCGCGATTGTTTCCAGACTGAGGAATTCGGCTAGCTGATTACTATAGATCAATGACGTCAAGGGAAAAAAAATTTTGGGTGACGTCACTTTCTGAACATCCGAACTTTGGTTTCGAACTTTATTACTATGTATGATGTATGAAGTATGATGTATGAAGTATGATGTATGATGTATGATGATATGATATGATGTATAATGATATTGTTACAAAGGGTGAAATCACCCGTTTTGCCCCCTCTTTAATGATCTAGTAGTCAGCATAGATAAAAGACGTTTATAAACCTCTTATGTCTTTCAAAAGAATAAGGTTGCTACGTCAACCAACATTATTGTATAAACAGTCTTGTTTCAGACTTTAAACGAGAAACACATATCTTGCATTAAAGCATTTTCACAACATTTTATTCACGCTCTTGATTTCTTTTGACTTGATAATTAAACTCGCGGATCCATATTTATTTTCCGTAACGTCAAAGTACGTTACAATATGATATGATGTATAATGATTTCAGTTTTTACATTTCAGACAAGAAATACGTACTTTATCTTTCCTGCCGTTTCGAGACTCAAGCGGCTAGGCCCTTCGTGGTCAGCCGTTGACTAAAGATATATTCTTCAGTCTACGGGTCAGCTAATAACGCTGTCGTTCTGCGACAGTTGGATGAAAACAATTTTTGCTCGTACCTTTCGAATGTGTGTCAAAATATACTCGAAGATTTAAGAAGCTTCGTTCTATCTTTTCCCTATCAAGAAACAAAATTGCCAACAATCACCTTTTTAGGTCTTTCAATCAGGACACTGCGTTAAATACTGTCTCTTGTACGGAGCATATATTTCATCTCGATCAAAATTAGCGCATCCGTGATGTTTACAGTTACTCTGAATTTTTTTCCATACGAACACTTTTCGAAAAACAATTCTGCTTTTCTACCCAACGCAGATACTTCACTTGCGACTACCTAAAACAGAGTTTCGATTCTATGCCTACGAAAATTAAAGATCGAGAGAGCAATTGAACAGTTGTTGGAATAATTAGGAATATTAATGTTATGGAATACATCGAGCGCGTGTCGAATCGAATCCCATTTCGAAATGAATAATTCTTGTATTTTCATATTATAGCCGTATTATTGTAGATAATCTAGTTTGTCACCTGGAAAATTATAAAATTTATAGTATGCATCACGTATTAATCGTAAATGGATCATATATATTGATATCTTAGCTAGATAAAAGTACAATTTCGAAATTTTCAGGTGAGTTGAAAAATTAACGACAGAGCCAGCAATCGAATTTGGTATCTAGAGATGCTTTACCGGAGACTTACTCCACTAGACCACCTAGCCGCCCTGACTACATGTCATTAATTTCTCTCATCACCTGTATTTCGAAGATTGTTGTTTTCGTGTGCCATTGAATATGTTTACATTTGAGAATTCGTCGCGAAGAGACACAATTTTGCACATGTGTACACATACCAACAAGCTTTACACACATGTCAAAATTGTGTCTCTTCGTGACGAATTCTCAAATGTAAATATATTAATATCGTACATGGATCGCATATACATATATACTTTTTGGTCTATGCATCATTATTACATCTGATCTATTATTATTTATGATCTATGTATACATTCTTATCTCGGGTACCTATACTTTAATCAAATCACTGTTTTGCTACGAATTTAGGAAGACATTTATTCTCATTATTAATTTCTTGTATCGATGATTTTCGGTTGTCACACCAAAGCTGATTAGGGCAACTGTCTTTATATTCTTCAGTCAACGGATCGGTACATATGAAACGGGATGAAAATGCCAGCGAAGAAACACACCCTAACTTTGTACAAATCCTGCGCCCAGTCGTACCGCTACCACTTAGTACGGTAGGTAGCTGGTAAATATCGATGTATACTAAGCCTGGGTGAATTTTTCCAATCTTCAATTGACAAGGATTGATATTTGACATTTTGATCTTTCACGTAGCACATGAGCAGTAAAGTCATCAAGACACAGAATCTCGAACCATTTGGGATATCAGATGAGAATTCTACTGAGAAACGACGATACTAGCGTCATCTAGTTGTAGTTTCACTAAATACAACGTCCACGTTTTGAGTATCGAGTTAATCGCCTACTGCTGGTGGGTGGAAAGATACTTGGTAGCTGGCTTTGACGTGGATTGAGCTTAACATATTCAACGCTATCTCGTCATTGGTTACGTGGGTTACGTGTTAAGCTAATAAAGATCGAACAGTGGACTTCAGCCTCTCAGTTTATCAGTAGTTGAAGCGAAGCTTGTTCGTTCTCATTCGTTCTGTGATCTACTCCTTGCATTTACTTGAAAGTTGAGAAAAATTCATATCTACTCTTGATACATTTTTTTACTCGCAAGTGTTTCCATTCGCGTCCTGCATTTAAAATGGTAAGACTAATTGCTATTTTTCAATCGATTTTTTTTTTTTTTTTTTTTCAAATCAAGTAGCCTGGGTTATTGAATTTTAGTATTACATTACGATATAGCGGTCTATTAACCTACATATGACCTTCGTGTATCAACTATGTAAAACTATGTTGTGACGTGAGTCATTGTTATTGATTGCACTGTCAATGAGTATTATGGTCAATTTCAGGAATATGTTAATTAATTTCCATCAATTTTGATGAATTTGCTACGATGCAACCTATTTCCTACAGGTAAAACTCCCTCTCAAAAGTGGTCTTTGTTAGATTAATCAAAATATACTGTGCTTCGTTTGCTCCCTCTAGTATTATCAAATTTCATTGCTCTAAAAAACACTTTTATTTCCCATGAACTTTTGGCCCCAACTGTGTCTGAATATTTACGCATATACTAATTAAGTAACAACAGCTTATCATTCCAGCAGGAGATTAAACCTGTTATATAATTGATAAGACAATCTGGAGTTTAATCTTTTTAAAAAAGTGCTCTACCAACAGATATTGCACAATATTGTAAACACTTGACAAACTTAGTCGATAATTTTTTACATAGTTAATCCCGATGTAAGCTAATAAATTTTATATTCGTCAAGTATATTTGCAATGTTTCAGTAATTTACAATGTACCAAAGGATGACACTTTTGTGCCCAAATTGCATGCCACATGACTGATATGATTTGTACATAAACATATGAATGAACATTTATAAATAAAACTATGAAAATTATCCCACATCCATTCTAGTTGTTGTAGTCAGGCTTTTTCTCATCCTTTACAATTTTTACGATTATTGTCCACAATTTCAGGCTGAACCAATAAATGTTGTCGTCACCGGGGCTGCAGGTCAAATTGCGTATTCCTTGCTGTACCAATTGGCAGCTGGTTCAGTTTTTGGACCCGAGCAGCCCATTAACTTGAGACTCCTGGATATTCCACCAATGATGGAGGTACTTCAAGGCGTCGTTATGGAGCTGGATGATCTGGCACTCAACCTTCTCAGGGGTAAAAATTATGCATTATGAATCTTCAATTCCTTTTTGTATTTTTGGTACATAGTATGCCATATTAATTGTCTAGTACTGAAAAACAGATATGTGCAAGTTGTCTTCAGTTAGTCATTTGTTACTCAACAACTATGTACCATTACATGACCGACCTGAAAAATCAAAGATGACCTCTTCTTAGAAGCAGGGAATTGAACTTGAATTCCTGTTTCAATACTAAATACATATCTACTCAAAGCTTAAAATATATTGTCAAGTTATATAACTAGAAAGATATTTCCAGCCGAGTAAAATTAGGTTGTTTATAAATACAGCAATTTTGTGTCTCATGCTTGCCAATGAGCTTGTGCATATACCTACTTAGTTGAACCTCTACAAAATCTGTAGGTATTGTTCTCATTTTAAAATTATTATTGTCCATCAGTTGAAAGACTAAAATAGTCCTTTACAATGTACGGTTGTCATCAAATGTCTGAACATAACTTTATTATGAAATTTCCATTTTCTGTAGTGTAAAATTTACATTCAAGCATCTAAAAATACATCGATTCTCATCAATAAAATTCATCTGAATACTACCGTCTCTATTTTTCATCCTCAAGTTCTTCAAGTTCAGGTGAGCATGGCAAGCAGCCAAAATATCTAGGTGGCCTCTAAATATTGGCTGTTGCATAATATATCCAATAATCGGACAATATTTAGTTACCAACTCTTGAGTTGCCGTAAACAGTGACAAACTGATTATTTACTTATTTTTGAATATCATTCACTTTGCAGAAGTAACGCCCACGGCTGACCCAGCAGTAGCATTTAAGGATGCAGCAGCAGCTTTCCTTGTTGGCGCAATGCCAAGGAAACAGGGCATGGAGCGCAAGGATCTGTTATCAGCTAATGTGAAAATCTTCAAAGTACAAGGAGAGGCACTGGATAAATTTGCACGAAAAGACGTCAAAGTATTGGTTGTTGGCAATCCGGCAAATACCAATGCTTTAATTTGCTCGCACTATGCGCCTTCAATTCCAAAGGAAAACTTCACAGCTATGACCCGGTTGGACCAAAACAGGGCCCAGGCTGCCCTAGCTGCTCGCTTGTCTGTACAGGTGAATAAATCATAGTTGATTTATTTATCAATGATTTCCTTGTGCTTCTGAGATGTAGTTGGCACTGTATTTTGTCACTAATTCCTAATTCAAACGATATTAGTAGAAAATATAAATGTAGATCCAACAGTTTCCTCATTTTTTCGCTATTAAGCTGTCTCTTGGTCTTTTCTAATATCTTCTACCCTTCTATTCATTTCAAATAGGTTGATCGCGTCCAGAACGTAATTATCTGGGGAAATCACAGCTCCACCCAATATCCTGATGCGCATCATGCTTTGGTTCACCTTCCAACTGGAGCAAAACCAGTTCCCGAAGCAGTTAATGACGATGCCTGGTTAAACGGAGAGTTTGTGGAGAAAATCCAAAAACGCGGAGCAGCCGTTATAGCTGCCCGGAAAATGTCTTCAGCTATGTCAGCAGCCAAGGCTGCCGGAGACCACATGAGAGATTGGTGGATTGGTACACGGCCTGGAAAATGGGTCAGCATGGGTGTCGTATCCGATGGAAGCTACGGTATTCCTAAGGACATAGTGTTTTCATTCCCAGTCACGATTAAGGATCATCAGTTCAAGATTGTTCAGGTAAGTGGGATGGAAAATATTTGTAGTAGCTTTATCATCAAATCCCTGTATTTAATATCGTATTTAATACCAAATACCAGGGTCTGCCAATCAACGAATTTGCAAGGGCCAAGTTGAATGCAACGGCCAAGGAGCTGGAAGAAGAACGCGCTGAGGCCAACTCCGTTCTGGAGCAGTGACTAGACAGAGGGTCTACAATTGCAACGAGAAGGAGAGAACAAACACCGGCAAAGCTGTAAGCTAACTGTAGCAGGTTGCACTGAAATTGTATAAAGCAAATCCGAAAAAAAAAAAGAATAATTATTCACCGTTGAACCATGTTATTTTGTATCGAAATTCTAATAACTCTGTTTTATATGAAGTTGGATATGTGTAATATGCATAGCATCTTATATATATATATGCACTGTAATTGAATTGCTAATCGCAATTATTATTCATTAGAGGTATGTAAATGCTCAAAGAACAGGTGAAGATAAAGGGCAGCATTTTGCACTATCGAGTATACTAGTGTCTATTTAAAAGCCAATTTTTTTTACGCCTAGCATAACTTTAGTTGTCTGTTCTTAAAAAATATCGAAATTCCGTATTCTGTATTTTCAGCTCGGCATAAGTTTCTTAACTTGCATTTACTTAATACCTATACAAAACAAATATTACTAACATGATCAAACCCGCGTAAATATGCAGTCTACGCCTAATATTAGTATTAATGTATTCCAATACTAAAATAAAAAACTGTAGTAGACAGTTTGTGTACTCGTGTAAAGTGTTGGTAGATGGCAAATAAACTCTTATCAGCAATGGGATAGGAATAAAAAATGTTTCTTTTATCTCTGTATATTTACCTAAATTTCCTTCTGACCTACCTCCGCCTAGCATGCGAGTTAGTTGATTTCGGATATTGAAAACAACTTCTTCATTACTGAATTATTATCAGAGTCATGATCCCTTTGAGTTTCATCACGTACGTACCACAAACTAATTTGTTCTTACAGTTTACTGTGTCAACTGTACGAATTACTTGGATTCTTTTTTAGTTTCGAAGAATTTATTCTCCCGCAAAGCTTTATTCACATGTATTTATTCATTAAACTTATACAAATAATCATTTTCCTTACAAGCTTTTATAGTTTGTCATCACAGTTATATCGCGGGTGAAAATAAATATTTCATATCAACTTTTTATTCGACATATTCACTTTTGATGCACGTAACATTAGGCAACTCAAGTTACACCTAAAAGTGTGAAAGAAAAATTTTAGCCGTTTATCATCTCGCATTATTAACTGTGGATGGGTTTCATTTACCATATGCGTAACTCATTTTTTGTTTTACTCACTGACTCTCCATTAATATTTTCAAAAACGTAGAATTTTCTCAACAATTATCGATAAATTTAATGTAGGTTCTGTTATTTAATTTAGCTTTTCGAATAGCATCATAGTTTCAATTGATCAAATTCAGTAGCTAGAGGAATTCGAATTTCTTGAAAGTTGAATGGTGATTAGTTTGCATTTTTGCTATATGCTGTGTCGTATTGTCACCGACTATTACCGCATTTTCGATTCATCCGCGATCATAATATTAATAATTTGTTGAAATTTTTTAAATATATTTAACTCTAACGCGACTCTACTAATTATTACATACCTTACGTATTACTTATAAATGTATATTTTTCTTTATACTTGTGTATACTATCTTGTTAGTACTTCTGGCTAAATTTTTACACCACAGATAATGTAACATATTTTTTTTATTTTTTTTCCCCAAGATTCAATGTTAATAATAATAATTTATAATACAATAATAGTTACTATTCTGCACTTAATATTGTTAATTATTCTTTTCTTGACATTTATATTAACTTTATATTTTTCTTTCTCTAATCACTATCATTATATACTGATTTACGTTTATTTTATGTTAATAAATATTCAATTAGATGAGCATTAATACCATATTGTATGAATATGTAAAGTATGCTCCACTTGCCAAGTCTCTATTGTCTGGATAAAATCGTAAACTCCTATTTGTCTAATTTAAAGATAATTTTGTTTTATAATAAGTAATTCGAGAATATCACAATAAAAGCGAAAAACAAATAACAATCAATTCCCAAAAATGCGATAATAGCGAATCAAAACATGGCGTCTGTTCTGTAATGTCAGTAATAGGCGCAATTATAAAACAAAAAAAAAAAATGAATAAATCTTTGCGGAACAGTAAATTTCAATTGTTTCATTGTTTTATCCGAAACAACTAGGGACTTAACAACTGTCTAGGATGAAGACGCATCCATGTATTGAAAATATAATTATTCACCAAGTGCGGCTGTTTTATTACATAAACTATTTTCTATGTAGGTAATATTTATCACGAAAAAAATCGGGTAAATATTTTTATTGGACGACAATTTTTGAGTTTACTTTTCACATTTTTGTATGTTTTTCTGTTTTGCTTTAATTGTATTACATTCAATTTGGGATTTCGTTCAGTTTACGCAGAATTTTCTAAGTTATTGCAGCACAAAAAAGCGGTGTCATACTAGATATTTACTCCCAAGGCTCACAAAATTTTTCCTTCTCCCCGAAAAATAATTTTCTGTATCCTATACGCCGAAATAAAACAAAAAAAATAAAAATTATTTTTTACTACTAAGAAATGGTTGCAGTATTTTTTTATTTGGTTTCTACAAATTGACTGTCGCTAGTGATGCACAAGTCATTTATCAGAGCTTGTGTATTATACTTATTTAGGCATGTGTTGGTACACGTTCAAGCTACTTTTCGTCAACGTACTGTTTAGATCGTAGCGCTTTTAATTTAAATTGTGATTTTGTTTTCAGCACAACTGACTAATAATGCATTATATAAGCATACAGACGTACATACATATACGAGTATATAGAAACATAAATATATGTATATGTACGTGGGTATGTAAACATAAGTATATATGTATAATATGTATACTTTACAGATATGTATGCCAATAACTACTAGCATATGGTCTAATTATCAACTGAAACGAAAAAGGCTTGTTTTTTATTTATCAACTTATTATAATCATTGTTAATGCAATGTTATCGAGTTTATCACTGATTGAAGAAACTTATCAAAGTTAATAGTTTTGATGCATCATCTCTTCAAATTAAAGAATAATTTCAACCTGTTTATATATTCGTAATAATGAGAGATGTACAGGTGAAAAGTTCTTAGGTAAACTAACATCTAGAAGTCATTCCGAATATATTATTCATTATCAATTGCATATAATTATCACAAATATGCCGAATGCGTGTAGATGAAAACAATTCTTCTCAAATGAAATTATACATACAATATATGTATATATACGTTTCATTATATATTTCATATATAATATATAGGGGCATTCCACGTCAATTCGCCGGGCCATTGGTGTGACCCCTTCCGATCTTGATGTTCAATTTATTTCGGATTCTGTTTGGCCCAAAATATGACCTCAAATTTTTGGAAATTTTCATCTCATTTTTAAGGGGTTGCACGAGCTCAAAAATCATAAAATTGTGATAAAACATGAAGAGGGATTGTTTTTAAATTGATGATTTTTTTTCACAGAAACTAGGACCCAAAACATAATTTTTCGTCCTAGTCCGAAAGTGGGCCGAGAACTAGCATTGTTGATTTTTTTGAATTGACATGGCGAATTGACATGGAATGCCCCATATATATTCCACGTATAATATATATATTTCATATGTATACTTCATTGCGAATTTGTGATAGATGTTCACCTATCCCCATTCCCTACATAGTATAACTACCTGTGGTTGTTATCAAACTTAATTCAATCCATAAAACATAGACAGTTCATTTTTTCGATGACTCAATTTTGTTTTCTCTTCTTTTTACTTACCCACAAATACAAACATTTATTTTCATTAAGTTACAGAGTGCCTAGTTCAAGTGGAATCCTCTTTCTCGAGTTGCAGCCAAAAGCCTCACCTTTAGAAGCTCTTCAGTTGGGTATTCTGGTAACTTTAGATAATGCACACATGTGTTTACTGAAGGAAAACCTCCGGACCCAGCGTCAACCTTACGAACCACAGTTAATCTAGGATGCAGGTTGCATAGGCCACCTGGTGGCAATGCTGAACAACCTGTCGCAAACTGAAGAAAAGCTTTCCGCTCCGGTCCCGTAAGTGATAGCAGCACATTCACAAATCGTTGGAATCCAGGACTGTAAGAAAAAAAGGAAATAAAATGAAATTTGACGAAACTTAATCAAGCTGCCAACATCATTTCCCATAAGTTGATGAGATATTTGCTAACCTTTCTCTAGTATATCCCAGTTTGGGCTCCGTGTAATTCAGTAAGTCCTCCCTGGTCCAGTGAGGGTCCTGTTCTCCACATAGCATGGCTCTAATTTCTTCCGGGCTGAAGGCGTGTAATTTTTCCATTAAAAATACCTTGGAGAAGCCAGCTTTGAACGCATCCAGCTGCCTGGCGATACCTCGTTGCAAGCAGTATTTTACTGTCAGATCTACATATTCATGGACATTATCTAGCGTCACAGGAATATTTACACTTCCCTCTTTCAGTTCAACTTGTTCGTGTTCAAAGATTCGCGAACTGGGGGCATAGCTCATTGTCAAAGCCAGATCTTCAATGGAAATTGATGTACCAGATGGATGAGTGATGTGTAATGAATCTCTTACTTCCTCTGTTAATGGACCGTCAGAGAGAGTTCTATCGCGTCTTGACACTAGGCTTTGGGTTTGTTTAAGAAACTCGCCTCTGACCGGATCTACAATGGCTAAATCGTCGATGTTAAGTATACCATCATACCAAGGAGTTTGCTCAAGAGAATATTGTGCATCAAGTTCGCCTTCTTCGGAGATGAAACTACTCGCCATGCTGGATGGCATACTCTCTTGTGGAACTGTATTTAACCCTATTCTTTCGTTGACATTGTTGGTGATATCTCCGCGACACATAAGTTTCAAGAAAGGTTGGGATAGCGGTATATCCACAAGTCTATTATCTTGTAAAACTTTGGCTAAGAATACACCTAGGAACCAGAAATACCGGACAGCCTTGTCGCAAACTGGCGAATCTTGAGGTAATGGAGCTGGGAAAAGTCCACTTGGTCTAACGACATAGTATCCTGGCGGACGAATTTGTTCCCCAGGTGGGCAGGATTTCTCTTCCTTGCAAGTTTGCTCGTCATCGCACAACCACAGGCCTAAATCTTTGCGTTGTAATTCAGCGGCAACTAACGCAAAGAATTCCAAAGTAGGTCCAAGGCCGGTGCCTTCTTCACCAACAAACTGCACCTCTAGTATGCTCTTACGGCTTGCATGTACCTGTAAACGGGAAATAGTAATTCGTTCCAATTATAAATTAGCTATTTTGAACACAGTTCTTTAAGTATGTGAAAAGTGAAAGTTCCTTACTTTGAGCACCTGCTCAGCCCAGTCAAGTAATTTCTCTCCCCTGGGCACACTGACCCTCTCGTGTTTTAGTCTTCCTACTCTAAATTCATGGCTATCGTCTCTTCGGGGACTGAGCCCTGGCGCTCTTTGCCTTTCTAATACAGCATCTCTTTGAGTTTGTAGCCAAACTATTGACCTCGATGCTCCGAAAGCTGTGCAACTGAAGTACAATCTTCTTGTCTCGAACGGTAGCAAAAACGGGCAACTTCTTGCTAGCTCCTCGCACCAACTGGGTAAGGCTCCAGCTGCGAGGGCCAATGGATCTTGAATCTGCTGTACAACTTTGTTTGTAATTTTTTTCGACGTGAAATCGTCTGGATTGACCCAGTAGCTTTCTGGACTACTCTCGTCCATAATAGTATCTTTATTCTCCTCACGCATCGCGCTCAGTACAAACACATGTCGCAAAAGTTGTAAGACGTCTTCTACTGTACAGGCACTTGTGTTCTGTATTTGATTCCGTGAGTATAATGTTATTATGGGCGTAGCACGGCCGGATGATTCCTCGTCTTTAGTTTCTTTGTAAACTATTCTGTTGGATAAAAAAAATAGAGAATTAACAAATGGTCGAAGATTATACATATAAAATTCAAGTGTTTTTGTTCGAGATTTTTTTTTCACATTCCCGATTGTTTTATACGTAAATGCGGAAACTATGTATTACGTGTAAGTCGGTTCCCATATCCTTCTCAATTTCTCCTGTCTGCTACCCAATTCTGTAAGCTGCATTAGCTCTTGAACCACCTGGAATATTGTAGACTGAGGTTCAGTGAGAGGCACTTCAACATCAGGAATACCAGGGAGTCCTGGACCTTTCAGGGTCAAAGATAGTTTAGGACTTGTCGGTAAACCTGAGCGTGTACTCATTTGTAGTTCACTGCCTGGTGGCGGAACTTCGAGATCTGTCGTCTGCAAAATCACATAAAAAAAATAATTCGATTAAATGAACGGTAGAATCTACGATACCACACACGTAAAAAATCCAATTTGTTAGCAAAAATTTTTCATGAAAAGTACCAATTCTTACCTGATTAATATTTGTCCTGCCCGGCCTTGGGTCGAAAGCAGGTATTAGAGCGGAAAACTGACGTTTCAGCACAAATTCATCATCCCAAGCTCGTCTTTTAGTAGGCTGAGGCTGTGCTTCCTCTTCCATGAACGCTGCCAATAGGTTGCGACTCACCATCACCTCTTCATATTCACCTTCACCTCCGTCACCTTCTTCTTCATTTTCTTCATCGTCTTCCTATAGTTACGCGGAACCAGTATATGTTGGATTAGAAACATAGTTACGGAAGACGAATTTTTGCGAGCTTTACTTTACATGATTAATGCTGGCTAAATACCTCTTGTTCATTTTCTTCATTATCATCATCTTCTTCGGCAAGAGCGCCATCTTCGTCATCTTCTAATTCACCTAACAGAGTTGGGCCACCTATACCACGGCCACCAACAACACCAGTTCCTGCGACTCCGCTGCATGATTCGACAAAATCTTCGACACTAACCTGGAGCCACAACTTCTCATTACATTAAAGGAAAGCCCCGATCAGGGGTCTTTCTCTGTCTTCCATTTATCACGTGAACAATAGCGGCCAATAATCTAATAGCGATATTTTGAAAATTAAACAATACAGTTTTTTTTTCAACATTAATACGAAACTTCACTTTGTCTACAAAATCATAATTTTATTAATTTTTTGACGTAAGTGAAAATGAGTAAATCGATTTCACTTGTCACTCACGCAATCATTTGTTTCATCGTTAGCATGGCACGTAATTAATGAAGGCAGATAAGAACCAAGCTGCCCTGGAGGAAGGAATGCTAAGAATAATATTGATGTATGTAAATTGTAAACATTACAATTTACTGAACACGATAAGTACTGTAACAATAGTTTGTTGGAAGACAAAAAAATTCATGTAGAAAAACTTGTGCCTTCAATATTAATTAGAGTGGTATAAGGCAAAATTTGACGTGGTGTTTCTGTTCATGTCATTAAGAAGGATATGCCAGGAATGGAAAATATTTCTTAAATCAATAAAGAAAGTGAAGCGAGTGAGTGTGTAACTTAAGATAAAAAGCAGTAGCACTACCTACTAGTCCACCTCCTATTCTAATTGCATTGAATTCAAATCAAAGTACAAACTTCATCATATCATCTTACCTGTTCGCTGTCACTACTTGTACTAGTCAGAGACATAGTAAGAGCTTGACCAAGGCTAGGTCCTGTAGTTGTTGTAACTCCACTGCCTGCAACTTGGCCACTGCTAGTAAGACTTGGATAGCTTTGAGCGGTGCTCAGCAAGCCTCCAGGGAAGTTGGAGCTCAATGCTAACCTCACCAAACTAGACACAGAGTTTGGCCCGCGAGGATTTGAACCGGAGTTTGAGTTTGGAGCTATGTGTTGGCCACCTGCGGGACCTAAAAATTATTAAAATACCCAACTAATACATCATCAGGATGAAACAAGTTCTCACACCCTATTTAAAAAGGTATTCCAAGTGTAAAAAGAAAGAAACACCTACTTGTAACATAAAAGTAACTGAAACAGATGTTAAACTAAAATTGGATATAGGGCAGTTACACAAATTCAACTGGGTTCTGAAGCAGTGTTCGAAGTTTCAGTGTATCTTTTTACAACTATGCGAAATTACTAAGGAAATAATTTTAATGGATCGTTGTCCAACTGCAAATGTTTCATACCTCTGAATATTGTAGTTTGCAAAGATTTTTAAAAAAACACAAATTACATAGCATAGCGTAGACATTTAGAATTCACGATGCATAAGACACAGAAATATATTGCAGAAACGAACATGTTTGATACATCTAGCAGTATGAATGTGTATAAAATTTTGATTTTGATATTCTATTGATCTCAAGATTTAGAACTTCAAATATTTGAGGCAACCAACCTGACAAATTATCTTGTTAACTCTTTGAGTTACACATTTCTAACGAGACTTTGAAAATCTCAAATGATATTCCACTATCCGATTGTTTTGGCACAAGTTTGGGTTAAGTTTTATTATTTATTACAAAACTTAGAACCAATTTTGAATTAGGAAAAATAGATCTATGAGGGGTTAAATATACTTTATAAATACCAAACTATTTCTGCTCCAAAAGCCATTACATGGTAATAAACTATTCTAAACGGAAGAAAAAAAGACTTTGATCTGGGGAGAGCATGAGAGTAAACCAAGCAAAGCAATTCGAAAACAGACCCAAAGTTCGTCTGCGAGCCATTGCAGCAAAAGTCTCTAGGAATCCGGTAGCTGCTGCTGGTTCCAAGGTATTGTTAGCTTCTGTACAGGTAAGATTTGGTACAGATACAGACATGGGATTTGTTACTACGATGGGACATCCAGGAGCATTCTGAGATGACGAACTAGCTTCTTTGTCACGCCCGCACTCTTTCATGTCTATTGTAACAAATATTCCATGCGTGATTTTTTGATGAATTTCAAGTGGAAATATTACATAATTTACAAATCAGCATTCAACATTTGCAGCTTCACGAATAAGTACTCAAGCATCAAGTATTTCTGAACCATTCTCGGGTTCCTAAAATATCGTAACTACATATTTGGCAATTAGTAAGAATTTACCTATACATATATATATATATGCATATATTTGAAACGATTCAAAATGCTCAGCTTCACTGGATAATCGTAAATTATTATTAGACTGCAATGTGACGTAAACGTGAAAAGAATAGATGAGAAGTGAAAATCAAATTTTATTAATTCTAAGATCCAAAACTTTTGCTTCAAAGTCAACCAACTATGATAATTGGTAGAGCAGATAAATTTCACATTCAATTACTCACTGTCAGTGATTCCTGGATGATGTCTAGTCACGGGTCGAATCCTCATTGAACTTTCATCAGTCTCACCAGACACGCTAATCCTAACAGGAACCAAACCGAGTAATTCCCCACTCAAGAAACTGTTAGTATTGTTACGCAACCTGTCTGCACCTTCGCGCATACGATCCAACACTTCTGCTGCTTCCAAACTCAACAGACCACTCGCAGGCTAAAAAAATTGTTCATTTTTCCAATTAACCAGGTGAAGTTTGTAAATAATTTATACGATCCAACCAGAGTTGAAGTAACTCAAATGAAAGTGGAGAAGAAAAAAGTATACGTAGCGGCGCATTTGTCGATACTACGGACATTATTAAATTAATTTGTGTGGATTAAATCAGTGCACGTGAAAACAGCTTGTGTGTTACCTTGTTCCCTCGAACTGTAGGAAAGTGAGGTTTAGAACTGTTTGTAGCACGATTACTGTTGCTGTTAATTGAGTATTCGGTATTCAGCGCAAGACTTTCAACAATAGTTGCCAAGTCACTGGTTGCATCGGGTCTTGGATGTAAAACAACAGACAGTTCACCCGCTGCACTGGCAGCGCCTTCTCCAGTTACCGCTACAACTGCTTCTGCACGGGCCACTGACAGGACGCTCTCTGCTATGGACTCTGCTTGCTATTTTCACAAACACAATTGGTACACAATTCTCTTGTTAGGCACAAGATTAATTTATGAAAAAATAACCATGCGTTGTATTTGAATTCTTAGTTCCCCTGTCAAATTGTACTTTAAATTTTTATCTTTGAGGTAGTCACAGCAATAAATATTTTTTGTAATAAGAGGGTGATAATTGTTACATTATTTCAAATCAGAACTTTGATATTTATTTGAGTCAGATTAAATTCTTTATTCCTGACAGTCAATAAATTTATCGACCTTACCTTTGCAGCCAAATTGTCAGCACTAGCGGCTTGATCTGTCGATGCGACAGATCCTCGCATCACAGCATCTGTACAGTCTGGTAAACTGGGCGTACTGCTAGACTTCCTGCTGGTTAGTACACTTGCACCATTTTTAGTTTTCATGCCATTTTCACTTTCCACACCTGTGCTCACTAGCCTTAAGTCGTATTTTCCTTCTGCACCCATGCGATATGAGTTAGAGCCACCGTGGTCCCAAGTTACATCTATCCAACCATTGTGCAATTCTCCCGTTACTGTGCCTTCTCCTGAAGTAATAAATTGGGTAAAATTTCTTTATTCCTGACCAGATAATACAATCAGATATCCGATAGTCTTTTGAACTCAATATTTTAGAATATCAGGTTCACCTTAATCGGATTTTTCCACAATATAATCATATTACAGTTACAAGGTAATGTAATTTGAAGTGTGACCAGACATCTAAATATCTACGAAAAAAGATAACTAACCTGGTGGAACACCATCCTGTTCTCTCCATTTCCAGTCAAGTCCTCTGGCGACACGTGCACCCGCAACCAAATGCCTAAGAACTTGAGTTCTGACTAATCTCCTTTGTCTGCGAACGCTCGCTTCAGCTTCCCTAGCAGCTCGACCTAAATCTTCGCATACTCCTGTGACTTCACCATAAATTTCCAAGCCAGACATGGACAGATAATGCGTTTGACCAGACGAGTTTTTGCCAGTTTGCTGTAAGCGAAGATGACGCCAACCCTGAACCTCTTCAGCTGGAGGTTCAAGAGTCCAAGTTGCTGTACTTCCGGGTTCATTGAGAGAACAGTCATCAACATGCGTGTACAAGGTAGTCCAGTTTATCCCATCCTTCGATACCTGAAACATTGTTACATTTATTGGTTACTGACTTTATTCTAATGACTTTAATCGGCATTCTTTCTAGTAAATTGACCAGAAACAAAAGCATTCGTTGATTTATATCATAATCGGCTTACTTGCAACATCCAGTTTCTCAAGGCACTTCTGCCATATCCTCTGGCATGCCTCAAACTGTACGCACTTGGTATAAGCCATACACCTAAGTCTACTGAGAACCAGGCCCGCTTGTCGTCATTTGTGTGACAATTTAAAGCCGATGTATCGCGACTCAAGATGTCTTCAAGTCGGCCGTAAGGCAAAATACGACCATCACTGGAAGTCACCACAACAAGTCCATACTGGCCCGGATTAACCCACTCCGAACTGGTTCTGAAATAAAAATTAAATTTTTTGGTTTTCAGACTTGGACAGTTAAGAATTCTGAGATTGTTTCTGTTAATTTAGTTTTCTTTTGTATTATACTGCCAAAAAAATGCTTGCGTTATAACTCACTTGGCATTAGTTCCAATCCAGTATATCAGTCCGTTCTCGTCGAAATCATACTGATATTTGAATGACATTTTGTTACCCTCTTTTAGTTTTTTGACAAAGGTAAATGTGGATCTATCATGGTCATGCCATTGCTTTGCAACCATTTTCAACAAGTGATGTTCCAACTGTTGTACAGTGCTCAACGGTTCCATTTTCAAACCTCTGCCAGACCGGTCAATCAATGCACTTTCACCGGCTGCTTTTTCCAAACGGAAACGTAGCCTCCTTGTCAAAATCTACGGGTGTAATTTCAAGTTGACTGATTGCAAATTGAAACTGAATATTTTGTTACCTGACGCAATCATTGAAATATAAATTTTCATTACCTGAAGTCCGTATCCAGAACCTGGTGTATCGTACAAATATACAGGAAGTTTTTCGATTGATTCTAGCACAGAAACGAGCTTGTGGACTAAAACTTTGGCAGAACTCTGTTCATGATTGATATCATTAGCTTGGAAACAATTTTTGAACAATGCTATCCTCTGAAGCCTCAATTTAGTAGCTCTCAACGATGGTGGTTGTGGTCCCGGTGGCGCAGCTAAAAGTGCGAGTAAAGTCTGCACAAGTCCACTAGAGTGCAACTCATAAGCTGAAACTTTTCCTTCTTCATTCAACAAGATCTTTAGTTCTTCCAACGTATTTTGCAACACGTTACGCCATTCACGATTTCCAGACTGCTGTTTCTGACAGGCCTTTTCTATCTGACTAACAATGGTCCCAAGTTTTGCCACCACTCCACGAGGTTGAGCCTGAGCCACTTTGAAATAACGCTCATATATTTCTTGCGCTTGACTCTTAACTTTTTGCTTAATCGCTTCAAGCTTAGATCGTAAACGTTTTCCACGCTTGCCTGCCCAGCCAGCTGCAAACTCAGGGCCTGTAAAACAATTTTTTAGTTAGAAATATGGTGACCTCCCAAGTTTTATTCTCACATTCCTCACGATATCAAGAAGAATTACGAATCGTGGTTCAAAGTTTTACCGTTAACTTACCCAAGCTTGTTTCAGCAGTAAAGGAATGTTTGGTGCCTCGATTAGATTCGAAAATAAATCCAGGCAAATCTTCTCTCAGAATAGTTGCTTGCTGCTGTCCGTCGCTGTTATGGATGTACAATTCACCTTCTCTTCGACTAGAGAGAGACCAATTTCCAACTACCAATCGTGCCGTACCAGGACGAGAAAGAAGAGGCTGGCTTATAGAATTTGGTTTAACTTGAGTGCGAGCTCTTTGTAATTTCTCAAGAAACTCTCCACGATTTTCTGAAAAGTTCAGTTCGGTATAAGCTAACGTCGTTGTGGCAATTATTAATTTTTATTGTATTGGTATCAACACTATGGAAGTATAATGAAGTACGATACATCTCTTAAACATGTTATACATCCAGGATTATTTAGACCACGTTTACGGTTATTGTGGATTTGCAATTTTTATAGATGTTTCACCATATATTTTATAGACTAGATGATAAGTCAGACTACATGCATTAACTGAGTTAGATGGAATATTAAACCATTAATATCGTGTTTCACACATTATTGTTACTTTTTTCTTTCTATTGTTATTGTTCACAGTAATTATACTAAGAATTCAGTGGTTCCTTTTTTTTAGAAAATGATGGTTGAAAATTTTCACATAAACCTACCGATACCTGGAAATACTAGATATTGCATATACGATATCAGATTGCTTGATGTGGATCTAGGTTTTCCAAAAATTTCATACATGTGATAATATTATACAGTTATTGATCAAGGATTCATTTAAAAGACCACATACCTTCAGTAGTGAGCGACTCTGTATTCCGTCCCTTCCCTGTAGGCAGTTAGTAAAACGAGTTAACACTTAATCTATATGCTAATTTCTAAAATTATTTACAAATGATATATAATTAAGTAGTAGATGAGTTTAATATGAACAATAAATTTGAAAAGAAAATAATGCAAATGCAATTGATACAGATTAAAAGGCATGTTAGACCTTACAGGAGAATTGTATTTTGTTGACGAATAACTCACCCGTTGTATCCGTACCACCTTCTGGGCTACCACTCGAGTACATTGTGGCCAGTTTACCATCGAGAATAAACCTGAACCAGCCATTACTTCCGTTTGACAATTCTAAAGCAGCTGCGTCTGACCAAACATACAGACAATCACGTCCTCTGCAAATACACCAATCCCTCCAATGATAAGCTCTGCCAACTAGAAGTTCCCTAGCATCTTCGATGGTTTGTTCTTCCCCGGACTGACTAGTCTCTGATTCTGGCTCCGTCGCCAATGTAGCAACTTTGGAGAATACACCTAGTCTTGCGAAATGTTCCAAAAATTCATCTTTTCCTTTCACCATTAGATCTTGAATCATTTGAAGGACGATCAAATGCCCATCTTCATCTTCCTGTCAACATTAAATTCCAAATAGCTTTCTTGAGACGTTTTTTTCTATATTATTATATATATTCAAATATCGTAATTATCCAAGTGATCGAGATGTAAATATTTGTAGCAAACTTTCACGAGAAATGATAGGTTCAACATTCTTTCCAAGCCCAAGAAAAGACTGATATTAATAAGCTATCTGCTGCTATCAGACAGTTCTAAGTTATATTTTGGCGTAGAAAAAATTATCAAATTAATAGCAGAATATAAAATCATTAGAATGACATTATATTTATTACTCGTATTATACAACAGAATAAAAAAAAATCACTCGATGATGAATCACATTATGGTGATATTGGGACATAGTATGCGTTGTTACTTTCAAGAAATAGTTTAATATTACTCAAAAATAACAAATCTCACAGCAGTATGTATTAGTTTGGATTTGTTAACACTTTCATGAAAAAAAAAGTTCATATGCATCTACAGTATTCAATACAAAAACTTATAGAATTCCATCTCGCAACACTACACAGTTAAAAAAAAAAAAAGAAGAAAAATCAAAAGAATAGAAGGATGACACAATTGAGTGCCTTTACTCAGCTGCTTTCACATCTTGTCACTATAATGCACATTCTGCACCTGTGAACTGATTCTATAAAACTTCAATGAGTTTCATTGCTTCTCCAAAGCGTAGCTTGTTACAACACATAAAGGATTTGAAGTACGAACTCTGTATTCTTCTCTCACGGAATATGTCCTGTTAGTGACCACACCAGCAGCAGGCAGATGGTAAGTACGATTTAAAAAAATTATGAATACACATATGTTTGTTCTATAAAATTGTCATGAATTTTTCAATATTTCCAGTTATTGTGTCTGATGCTATAAGAAGAAATATAGCTTAGTAATAAATTTTGTTCAATCTTTGTGTACCTGTTTTTTTCGGACAGTGGGTTTGATTGCTGCCGCAATAATGAGGGAAATTAGAATCTTGCAAGATGTCCCGCAAAAGTACTGTTAAGATTTTAGGTCGTCTTGTGCGATCTAATTGGAATCGTGATTTACTTTGATAATTTTTTTCAAAAACGGTCTGTTCAGCTATTTAACGTTTGAATTGGAATAACCAATTATTCATGTCGATTATTATTTTCATCTCTCTATGTTATATGAAGAGAAAATGAATAGGAAAGGGAACGTTCAAGCAGAGTGCAAGAGAATGGAACAGCAGACGTTACCGTCTTCTCGATAATGTACTTCTGGGTACTAGAAGACTTGCGCGGAAGAAGGCAGGGCAATTTTGGGCCGACGAATGACTTGGGAGGCGATGGCGATATGTAGATCTCTGCCTCCTGCGAACAGTCTTACCTAAGTAAACGTACCTGCCTGCTGCCTTTTGTGATACACTCTTCACATTTATCCATAATTACCGTCACAAAATTTACAAAAGATTTGCTTTGGAAATAAAAAAAGGGATAAGCCGCTGAAAATATTTTATATCAATAATTTATTTTCATAACTGAACTCACCTCGTTATCCAACACAGTAGCGATGACCTCTACCAGCGTTGCGCCGCAATCCGTTCCTTCAGATCCGCATGCTTCGACAAGCAGCTCTGGTTGAATGTAGTGTACCATTTTTCTGATTAAACTTAGACTAGCTTTCCTCACACTGGACAGCATGGTGGACTGAAACGTGGCACAGAAAACTGGCAACAATCTCTTGAGGTAAACAGGAGCCATCTCTGGATCACCTTTAGGCTCGGTAAAGTTCTCAACTTCAGTTTCTGGTTTTCGATTCTCTTGATTAGGTGGCAGCATCCACTCCCCAGGAGACTGCAGTATTGCTGCAACTTCCCTGTGACCTTCGTCGACACGTTCTCTAGCCTTGTCTAGTGGTGTTTTACCGTCTTCATCCCTCAAATCCGGATTAGCACCGTGTCTGAGTAACACTTTTGCGATAGCTGGCCTTCCAAAGCAAGCTGCATAGTGTAAACTGGACGATCGTTGGCCCTTGTTAACGTCCGCTCCTCTGTCGCATAAAAATTCTACCATTTCTTGCGTACCAAAAGCTGACGCCCAGTTCAGAAGAGTTTGTCCAACGTCATCCATGAAATTAACTTCTATACCACCAGAGTCTATGGCTTCTATTAATGCGTCAGTATCTTTTGATCTAATACAGTCGATTAACTGTCTATGAGATTTTTCCCCGGCACTGTCGAGCCTCCTAAGTCGAGGCAATAAAGGACCAGACGGACCCCCCGCTGCACCTCTGCCTAGAGCCGATCTTCCTTCAAATAATAGAACTAAAAGCAAGTCTACTAATCTCATTGAATCTAGGGCACATCTTTCATCGCCCTTTAAAGCTTTCTCTATTGCGTCAGGCAACTCCGAACGAAGCAAGTCGTGCGTTATCGATGGAGACCCTCTGCACAATGTTGATAAAAGGCTAATTATCGTTGAAACTGAAGCGCAAGACTTTGGTTCTGGGGCTGGAGCTGTCGATGTTGTAGACGGGGGTGGAGTTTTTGTGTTACTTGATGTAGTAGCTGCAGATGCACCAGGTCCAGCTGCGTTTGATAATCTGTGAATGTGGGGATGTATATTTTCAGTGAAACATGCAACCTGACAATTTAGTTCAGCTCGACAATACATATGGTTTTCCAAAATTACCTATACAGTAATTCAGAAACTAAGCCATGGGAAGCTAAAGGGGCAGGGTCAACACCTCTTCGCGAGAATCTATCAGCTAACGAGGCGAAACACCTCAATGCACCGTCAGCAACATGGGCATCTTCATGCCGCAGTAGAGTGGATAAAGCTTCAACGCAATCCGGCAATGCCTTATCCTGTGGCTCAACTTTTCCACACAATCGAGAAACAACTGCCATTGCAGAATGCAATGTGTCACGGTGTACTCGCGCTCCATGTTCACGTATGAATGACAAGGCACATGGTAGACCGCCGGCTTCAAAAACTGCTCCTGCTTCTCTAGCGCAAACAAGCTCCAAGACCTACGACAGAATGCAACGATACTTTAATATTATAGTTGCAAGTTAAATTACGAACTGTAAATCTGAATTTCTGAATTGTAGAATATAATTGGATCCTTTATTTCACAAATACAGCTGTAGTCTATGATTTATATGCACACAGTTATAAACAATGTAACTTTTCTACCTTGATACACTGTTCAGCTAAATCTCGACTGGCTCGAGATCCAAGTCCTGCTCCAGAAAGACGACCGCAAATCGCTTTGACAGCACCTTCCATAGAGATTACTCTTCGCGTACATTCTGCCGATACATCAAGATAATATGTGATCGCACGAGCTGTGACCTCCAGCACACTGTCAGGGGCAAGTTCATCCAAAAAGATGCGACAAAGGGCCGGGAGAAACGTACGTGGAGGGCAACTGGAAGAAATTTAAAGTTGTTATTCGTTTTATGAATTTGATTTATTTCAGTGCTAATTCAAAATTCTGGCTCAAAATTTCGTCCGTTTTTCAACATTATTCACTGAAATATTAGATGTCGATCTCGAAGGAACTCACCTTTCAAAACATCTGTCAACATTATCAGACATAAGTAACAACATGCACAGCTGTTCTAGGGCTATGAGTTGCATATCCCTTTCGTCCCCTTGACCCATGCTGAGCCATTCTAGTAATGTTTCTGGGTCTACTTCTGCCATCTGAAATAACAATTACATGATACTGAGTAATAATATACAAATAGGAGGTCCATTGTTATTTTTATTATTAATTGTGCATTTATTGTGTATTTGAGACACGGAATAAATTCAGCAGGGTCTGCAGAAGATGTTGCAGTATGAATCTATTTACGTTACAAAATATGTGATATCGTTGCGATGAGAACAAAAAGTATAATTTTGTTACAAAATTCTGTAGCGATAGTGAATAAATAATCTCTCATATACTCTTATGCAAACTGCCGACGCATTTGCCAAAGTGTCTGTGATACATGGCGTAGTTTTTAAATAAATAAGTTATCAAGCTTGTATCGTGTATTTTGGATTAACCTGAGTTACTATAACATATTGATGTTCTATAATCATAATTTATTGACTATTAACAGGAATATCTTAGAACAATGGGGTCTTACTTCAACATACATACACAATTGTAGAATAATATACATACCTTTTCAGTGCTGCTCCAGGGCTGTTCCAAATGTTTGAATTATTAAGTCTGAAACATAAAACAAAAACTATTATCATAGCAATCAAAGCTGTCAACTTTCAGCGATTCAGTGATAATGTTTACAGTTGATAGCAAAAATCAGGTAAATTTAGGCTCAAGAGAACACAGTTTGGCCTCGATAGAATAAATCGTTAATGCATGATATATGATGTCAATTTCAATATAGTTTTAGAGCCACAAGCTTTTTTGGCTTATTTTTGAACTCAATATTATTATGGTTGGTTTTTTGAAGTCGTATCAAAGCAGTGAAATAATTTTGCTAAAATATGATCTGAAGTAAAGACTAGTAACGAATCATATTTAAAATTAAATGTTTGATAACTGTAACAATTTTGCAGGTGACTAACGACCAGTTTTAAAACGTATGTACATGAGGGATTATGATCTTCGAATCTTTAAATTTTCTAAAATTTCCTCAAGAATTTGGAAGTTTGTTTCTGGTATTAGTTTAACATAGAAATACGAAATAGTTTTTAATAAAGAAAATGTTTCGATTTAATTTGCAATAAAAATTTACATAATCACTATAATCAAAGTTCGTAAATTAGACTACCGTGATTTAGAAACGCATGTTAATCGTGAAAACACGTGGATGTACAACCTCAAAAAATATTTATCACGTAAAAAAAAAATTATCAGCTTGATGATGAAAATGATGAACTTATGACATAATCTTTCTACTTTTGTGCTATAAGGAAATAAACATGTTGATTTGCAGTTTGAACGAGATATTATGATTGAATCATGATTCGTTGACGATAAAACCTGTTACCAAGCAAGGTTTGTAACCAAACTCTAAATCGGTAACCTTTTTATAACATCATGTGCCTAGATCGTTGAAAAATTATTCATGAAAATTAATTTAGCAAACTCGCATTCAAGTTTCGAGATACTAAATGCAAGCGAAGACAAGAACAGAAGTTCTAGATTTTGAGTAGAATTATTGATAATGGAAAAATGCAACATTTAAATTTGTTGCACAATTTTCTGCAATCGATAGCAGCATCAACCAACGATGCTAATTATTTTCTCTGAATCAAATTTCAACCAAGCTGAGCGAGTCGTTCCTATAGACAAGGATTGTGACATGGTCTTCCTTTGTGATGTTAAATAAAACGCAAGAATACTTGACTGGGCAATCTATTGAGTCATACAAGGGGCCGAATAGAGAAATTAGGTAAATTTATTCTGCTTTCGGTTTAGTGGATGATAATGATGGTACTGATAGTGGGTAGAAATGCGACGTGATTGTCTTAGAAGTGTAACAGAAAGATGTTTTATTTTTCAAACGAATTCTGCGACAAGGTATAAACATACCCGCGCACACATGCGAATATACTTTGAGTTCACGCACGCTGTTTAATTCGGTGGATAAAAGTTCGTATTCAGTAATGCAAATAGAATCAAGGCCATTGAACAATATAACGAATAACAACAAAGGTGCATCGTGGCCCGAGAGGAGAAAATTTCACGGGTATGAAAGGCATCGGGTAGAATTTCGGAGCTTATGATTAACAGCAAAAATATTTGTCGCAAATACCGGGCGCTCGGAACGTATAACTAGAATAACAACGTTACCGATTTGCATGCGGATTGCTCGATGGACGGGACACACGCTGCTAAATGACCGATTAAGCGAAAAATATATCGTAACCCATTTTAGCAAGAACGATGTTGCCGCAATACATACGTACGTACCGTTCCTTAGTTTTCCATCCTCCGTAGGTCGTCAGGTCGTCATACTTCCTCGGAAACAAACATTCTTTCCTAACGAATTATCGTCACTCTTGTTTCGTGCAAACTACCATTCACGACGCCTATCGAGATACCTACTTTCTTCACGACGAGACACTATTTTCAATCGTGTTTTCGTATTCTGCCATTTACTTGTGACGTGCATCCAACGTCCCAAGGGTCTCGAATGTATTGAAAGCTCGCATAATGGGAGCGACGGAACGACAGCCAGCGATGCGTGGTCATGTGACCTTCTGCGCTGACGAAATTTCCCGCAGCCATCCGCTGTGACCGTAGCGCTTCGCAGCTATCACGGCGGCGCTTCAATTCAAGCTTTACTTTATCGCTTACCGAGCGTTTGCTTTTTTTTGACGTTTATTAGCCTTGTATTATCCTGCTGCTCGCCAAATCTTGCCGCAGGCTTTATCTGAAATCCAACTTTTCCACAATTGATAAAATTTCATCATTCGTGAAACACTATGGAGTGTATCAGGCTGATAGATACACTGGATCTTTTAGGGCACGCCGGCGTTTGCGTGGGTACCGAAAATTCTCAGCTCCTTCAAAACTCTCTGATAATTCTACAGAACGAAAATCATTTCCGCAAATGCTATTACTGGGGACGAATTAACGGGATACAGAACGACTACCACGTTGCTTATGGTTATGAAAAGGAATGTCTTAGTGGTCGGATATATTTTTATAGGTGAGCAATTTTGCAAAATTCGTGTCACTATCCCCGTGTACCATACTTTGATAACATTTTGTAGTGAACTATGATTATATTTCAATCTTTACAATTAGTACAAACTGCCTGGACTGGCTGTTGATGCCGAAAGTCACAAAATGTGGAAGGTTTCTAACACCGTTAGCAGTGACAAGATTCGAAGGTGATCCATCGATAATCACCAACGTTTATAAGGCGAATCCACCTTTTCCACCAAACGAAGATTCCAAACGGCATTATGACGTACTTTTTATCGTGAAATTTACTTGACCACAACATTCGATCTTCTAATCAATTTACAATAATCTAGGGACCTATTCCAAAAGAATTGAAGGAAGAGGATCGCCTGGCTTCGCTTGTAGATCTAATAAACGAAGATGCGTTCGTCGTTCCCAGGGGTGCTTGGTTCAAG
Source organism: Neodiprion lecontei (assembly GCF_021901455.1). Classification (NCBI taxonomy): domain Eukaryota; kingdom Metazoa; phylum Arthropoda; class Insecta; order Hymenoptera; family Diprionidae; genus Neodiprion; species Neodiprion lecontei. The sequence goes on from NC_060262.1 coordinate 37,014,817, forward strand.
GCTCCCAATGGAGAAGTAATAGAAAATCCAGGTTTCGAAGGGATAACCCTTACCGAAGCTCAACATCTAAAGTCATTTTTGCATGGTCGACTTCCGCAGCAAAAGTGGAATACGAATCTGCTGACTAGATCAGATTACAATTACGCTGTTGATTTTCTAGACACTATCGACACGGATGTTCCAGAAGGTTCGAACCATAGCTGGGAGTTTATTTCTCTAGAAAAACTTGAAAAAGAACGTTTAATTTATACTCCTAGGATGCTGGGATTTACAATTCCTGCTCGGATGTCGTATGGTTACTTTACACAGCCTGTACTGGCCGGGAATGACCTTTTATCATAAATTAAACTCACCTCATTACGGATCAATGTACATCGGATATGGAAAGAAGAATTTAGATGTACCGTTCATGGTTTGATATATTTCGAAAACATCTGCCCGAAGAATAAAAAATTTGTTCGCCCTTCAACGATATTTGAATCGTGATAACAGTGATTGGATTAATTTCCTGTAAATGAGATTGTTAATTGATTCAATTACAGGCGTACAGTTACCTCAATGTAAGGAAACCATTTTACATGATAAATATATTTCATAAATTTAATGACAAAATCACATTCAATTACATTTATTTATTATCTTGAATTTCGAATCAAGGTATAATAGCTTAACAAATTATGCTAATTTAATTGAAAGAAATTTAGGACAAACAATGGGTGTCATCATTCGGCAAGTTGAAATTTAAATGTCGCAGAGAAGATGTCAATAAAAAGAATGCAAGGTAAAACATTTAGAAAATCGTAACTTACAATTAAATTCGGATAATAATCGCTCTTATGAATTCTAAGAATTTCTCTATTGATTAACACGTTACCCTCCCCCAAACAATGCCTGCAATAATTATGATTAATCTTTGTGATGTCTAAGGCCAAATTATTTGATTTATTACGAAATGTTAATTACGTTGAGATTTGGATACATTTATCAAATTAACATTTTTTAATTACACATATTCCAGTTCTAAAAGTTTTTATAAAATGGTAACTGATGTGATAACAGAGTATGAAATTAATAACAATGACGGACAGATCAGACAACCCAAAAAACGGAATCTCATGATCTATTACCTATAATAAAAATGAGTCGTCGATCTTTTTCAATTTCTAATACTCTCAGATTCTCGCGTACACTGAATCAATATATCTGCGTTCAAATATTTTATATGCCATGAAAAAAGTATTTAACATTAGCTACCTACTATATAAAGTAATTTTTGCATTACCTCAGTATGTCGAGGTTTACTAATATTGACCAGTTTGGGTCTCACAATCGTAGAACTTTGTGTATAAAATGGTGAAGAAAAAGCTCATGAAATTATTATAACGGTAATATTGGATGACAATATACTAGCCCTAGGGCGAATTGTAGTAAGACCGTATTGCAACAAGTAAAGAGAACAATGTAATACACAAATTTATATTCTATTTTTTGTGGACAGATTCACATTAATTGTTCGATTGCACAGGACGCGATATCATCATCTAAGAGCTAATACAGTTCTGTGAGTAATCGTTTTTAATAATTTGTATATTTTGATTTTGATACATACCGCATACAGAGTTTTTAGCTCCTTTCTGGACACAGAAGTATGTGATCTGTTAGACAGAATACTCAACTTGAAATTTATACTATATAATTTGTTGTCGTCTACAGCGAACCACTTTTTTGGATTTGATAGATAGTCGCTCAGCTAGGTTTCCAGGTGGAATCGAGTATCCTGCGTTGTACAGATGAACCTACATGTCTAGAATGGAGCATAGCACTCTGTATAACGTTAAAAAATCAGAAACGATATGACATGCAAGATTTATCGATTTAGTTTGTTCAATGCTTCAAGATTAATTCATGTTGTGGATCTGGGAATGGACTGTATTCAATTTTGTAAGACATGGGAGGAAGAAGGAGAGCAAGCAAGGAACAAATTCATCAAGGATAGAGGATGTCATAGTGGCCAGGTCGGTAGAGAAGGTGAACAGCAGGCGGTACTCCCTCTGGGAAGTCATGTGCTGTTGCTTCTGTTCCAGCACCTCGATCCATGTAACGCACTTGGACTCCTGTTCCCAAAGCTGCACTCATCGCTATAATATGGATGTGGTCTGATTCTTTGTACATTGGCTCCACTTCCTGTATTAAAAGAAAAATGATATCATAGTGAAATGCATTAATTGAAACATAATTACTCTAAGTGTCACTTTATAAAACTTTGTTCGAATTGATGCGATTTGGTAAAGTCTGACATCCACGATTTTGACAGGATTTAAAAGCAACAATCACAAAGCCAGTGATAGTTTCAAGTGTTTCAGTTTTGCAGCTTCTATGGAAATGATGTTAAAGTATCAGCTGTAGTTTTTTTATACATTGAGCATTAACAACAGACCTGATGGCAGAACTCAGTAACCGTGCGATCTCCCTCGATAAAATGCTGATAGAAGTCAGCCTCGCGTTGCAACTGGCCAGATGCGATTAGCCTGAGATAAACGACAACATAATCGGAATATCCTTGTTCATTAAAAAGCTTATGGAGCTCTAAGCGACTAGCTTCGGTACCAGCACCCACTTTGTCGATGACCTCCATGAACTGAAAGCACAAGTTTAATTGAAGAATTTATCTGAAACTTTTGGTGTAATAATTCTAAACAAAATTTAAAAGGATATGTAAGATGATTACTTACCGTGTCGTGAAAGTCTTCGACAGTAAATTCTGGGAATCCTAAAGAGACAAGATTATCTTTGCTCTTAAGCGCGAGCTCCCTGAATTTTTCAAATTCATCTTTAATGTCGATCAGTCTTTCTAGATAAGCGTAACTGAAAGCACGGAAGAAGCAATTGCCGTCGGGTCTGGTCCTCCGGATATAAGAGTATTTTTGTCCTAAGGTTTTAGCTTTGGAAAGATAAACCTCATCCTCCAGGTATTCACGCTCCAAACTTTGGAGCGGCTCCTTCTCCCCTACTAAAGCTATCGACTCGGAAATCTACAACGTGGAAGCAGAGCTGGATAAGTTGCTGGAGAAAAATTTCCCGATTGAGAAAAAATAAATAAATAAACTTTTAACCTCTTTTTCGATTCGCCGCTGTTGTTGCAGGATCAACTCATCTTGATTGACTTCTGCAACAAAAGTAACAAGGTCAGTTGGTACGGATGATTATTTATACAATTATTCTATTAGCGTTGACGACCTGTGTTTTCTGCCGGCTTCTGTTGCGATGGCTTGTTTTCCATATTTCGGGTAATTTTCAAAGCTAATTTCACAGCCACTGTTGGCCACTGTCAAATCAACCAGCCGAAAACAAAAGCCAAATCCCTGTTACGGCCATTCATTGGAAATCAGATGTTTTTCGTGCGGAATCCTAGCGAGGCTTGCCACTTATTTGAAATCTATCTTACCCACGGTTGATAATACAGAGAATTTTCGAAATCACTCGCTCCACCAATAAGCACTCCCCGTATGTACGTACTTACTGTCGGCAAGAAAAGAGAACCAAAGACACTTGGTCATGGCGCGAAACTTTGTTTATTTAGAAATAGGCACGCTGACTAACAAAGCTAGAACTCGCCTTTATAGTCTAGGTACTTCGATTAGGTTGATGGTATGAATGCGAGCCGAATCCAATTATCGAGATCCGATACTGTTCTCTATGGTCGCAAGTAGAATTATCTAGATATTTGATCAATTCAGGAGGTAAAAAAAAAAAAAGAGAATCTTTGGAATTAATTTTCACTGAACCCAGTTCGGCAAGCCATAGGATGATATCTAAAAAATTATAACCACATTTAAAGTTACGTCTGTAGGTATTAATCAGGTGGTCTTTTTCCTGGAACATATATGATTATTTCCCACAGGGCAGAAAGTGCATTGGAATATTCAAAGGAAAGGTGGAGTATTCATATCTACGCCTTGTTCGTGATATGTAGCGAACGGATTTGTTTCGAGACTGTGAGTGCCCCAGGGCGCGTACAAGGCAACACAAATTCTGATCCACACGCTGACAAAAGTTCATCAACCTGGTACACAACGCGCGGGGATGACGAAAAATGACAATAACCAGACGGTATGGTGATTAAGAATGTCTCTTGCTCGAATCCGTACTCCATTTACCAATTCCGTAGAGAATGTTCGATGTTGTCGAAATCTATGTGGATGAACTGTGGTTCTATTTTTAATAGTAATCTTCATAATTTATACGTACTATCGTGATTTCCTGCGAGATCCATCAACGTGATGTAACTCAACGTACCTATTTTAAGAGTAAGCCATTACCCACATTACATGAATTCTAAATTTCAGGAAGATTTTCATAACTTGGATGCAAAAATGGTTCTTTCGATCCAAGTATTCAGTCGCAGTTTATAAAATAATAAGAAAAATCTTACTCGTGTATTTCACATGTGAATGTTCTCATGAAATCAACATGGCCATCGCTCTCTCACTTGCGATTTTATTTCGGCTGTACGACACTTTCGCGAACTTATCAGTTTTTCAGCGGTATTTCACGCTGAACAAGGTGATGGCAGGAATAGCTTGATTATGATTTCACATTCAGTATACGTCTGAAAACTCATGTCAGAATTCATTCGAAATTCATTCGTACCTGCTGAATACCGATTAGCTCACATGATTTGTGATTGGATTTACTTGAAGAAAGTAAGCCGTCAGAGGCCTGGTATTTCTTATAAAATATGGCAAAAACCGCAGAAGCATATCTTGGATATCCTGATTTTTCAATTACGTTGGCTTTGGAGATAAGGTTATGTACGCTTTTGATATCAATTTACTGATGATCGTTGAGAATGTCACGCTGACTTGAATGCGAGCCAGTGAAACAATGCACCTGGCAGGTGGAAAGACAAACGGCTATTGAAAAACAATAGCTGGTAAAACAGACAATGGACCGAGGAGCGTGAGTTGTGGCGACTCCAGGGGGAGGAAGGTCGGTTGATTTATACGGGACAACGAAGTCTCCACAGTCGACAGACCTAAGTGAGTTCGTCTTTTCCCATGGTGTTGTAATATGCATGCTTACATCCCCCAGTACTTTCGACGCAGCATTTTTCTCCTACACGTATCTTCCCAACAGATCACAGCCCCTTCCCCCGTTTCGAAATATACAGGTTATCTGCTCTCCTGAGTTTTCCCGGGTTCCAGCTCGACGTAGTTTGTATTATACGCGAACGAGTACCACATTATGAAACGTAAAACGTAGAGTAATTCGGTGGCTTGTTTGCACTGGTCCACTGGCTTTCATGCGGTTCGCTACTTTGGTCCGCATTATACATCGCCTGCAGCTCCTGAGCAATTTCTATTCAAACTAGTAGAAACTCAACCGCGATGGACCATGTGCCGTAAATAGGGTGCACCGTAGTGCCGGTGTTCATCTCCGTGCATTCACAAATTGGCTACGAAATTTTTTCAAACTAGTAGCTAGCAAACTATCGCCAACCATGTGGTGTTTTATTCTTGAGGCGATTGATAGTATCGAATGAAGTAATCATGTGGAGCAATTGTTGGCCTATGTACAAATTCATGCTATCGCTTCCTCGTTATGGTCCATCCTGGATATCCGTGTCAAATGTGTTAATCAAGCGATTCGAAGCTACAGACGTCAGCAAAACGTAAATTGAGGATCAGGTCAGCTGCAAGCTCTGGTCGCGTCTGTTCAGCAAAAGTGGAGACGAACTTTGAGGGGCTTCGGGGAGTAAAAGCCGAAAACTGGCTGCGAACCTGTGGTTAAGTATGGCAGCCGACTACGTGAAACAGAAGGTAGCGTCAAAAGGAGAGTGGATATATGCGAAGCAGAGCTAACGGGTAATTAGTGATCCCTGTATTCATGGGATCATTATGATGCTAATACCAACCTAATGCTCAACAGCCCCGTGCAGAGGAGAGTTGCCTTTTCGGGAAATACTCGGCGACGATGACTCGACCCAAGTCGACGTAGTTGATCCTTGTTGAACCCATTTGAAGCAGGTCTCGTAGCTTCGTACATGGTGCAGGTGCTCGGCTGAAATAGTGCCAAATTCCGAGGCTAACGACTAGGAGTTTTAGACGCAATATGGTTTCTCGGTATCGGACACTGTCCGCGTGAATGGTCCGTTCAAATATCGTTCGAAAATTCAAATATCTGGGGTCAAGAGGCTGCGCGGCATTAATAATCAGCCCGTTCTGCCTGCCTGCTCCATTTGCGTCCCCACTGCTATATTTATACGCCATGTATGTACATAGCTCGGTTAAGTACATGAGCGCATTATATAAAACAGCACCAAGTAGGGTGAAGGATTATTATCGCGTCTCTGGCTCGGTCTCTTTCTACTTTGCTCCCTTCTGCGACGGAGGTATAAGGTAATTCCCGGAGGGTTCTGCGGGCTTTGCCCTTGGCCCAACTTTACCCGCCTTGACGTATCAACGTATCTATACACTGCAGCGCCTGCTTCTCTTTGACGATGGAGCGACAGGACGCATGTATTAATCTTGGTCTTGCAGACTAAGTTTCTCTATCAGTGTCTGCGAGAGCGGATAAGTCGTCGACTTACATTATAGATTAGGTGGCAGTAGTCAGCAGGAACAAACTTATCTCGATCGTGTTCTACGTGTATACGCGAACGAATGAATTGATAAATTGTTTCTCAAACTTTTTATTACTCTTCAAATTTTTGAGAGGAGCGCCACTTCGGAACAATTCGAACGATTCAAACTCTGTCTTTAATTAATTAACTCAATAAAGTCCGTTAAGCGTCTTACGTATTTATCTTTACATAATACGTTATGCTGGTCGTAACGTCAAGCCTGAAAAAAGTTAATATAAATCTGCAAGTGATTTACCACAGGGAAAAAAAATCATATTACGCGCAGTGTACGGTAGTATAGAAAAAGTAATCGATCCTCCTGTTTCAAAGACTTTGGTGGTAATTTTGTGGGCCAAATTTTCGACCGGTTTTATATTGCATCTTATCTCGTTTGAGAGGGAAGTCGAAAACCAAAGGCTTGAATTTCGAGGCGTCATTACGGACGAAGTGAAGGTACAAGAGGGATCTTTTATGGGATATAGAATCGCGGGAAGATTGCGCATTGAAACTTTGGGTTTGACGCGACGGCCTAATGCCTGAGGGTTTTTGGGCCGAGGTTGATACGGTCAAACCGCACCATGGCCGCCAAAGCAGAGCGAAGTGTTCCTCATTATGATCTCGTTAAACGTCGATGGAATCCCTTACCCCATCGATTCGACCGGCTTCACGATGTCGCCCATTTTACGAGCCATACCCCGAGCAAAGAGAATGTAATGATTTACGAACAAGCTTTGCTACTCCTCCCCTACCGTGTATTCTGCAAAAGCTTCCATGAATTTATCTAGATGGACGCCTCAAGCCGCAACCAATCAAGCTGCGTTTTATCCAGCTACCACCGCGAAAATCGGTCGCAGATTTTCTTCTTAGTTTTGCAACTGCCATTTGCCGCTGATCGAGTTATTCAGAAATTACCTGCATGTATAGGAAAATGTATATGAGCATTTCTCATAAAATTCCGAAATTTCAGATAAGGCTTGAACGCAATTTTTTGTACTGAGAAGAACATTTTTTATCGCAGAAATCCGAAGTTTCACTGAATAAGGTTTGTTTAAAAGTAATGGTTTTCCATATTTTTGTTTATAGGATACAGAAAAATGAGTTTAAAATAATTATAAAATAGGGGAAACTTCTTTTGTCTTGCCATTTTTTCGCTATACATCTGTTCAAAATTAAAAAACATGCTATATAACCTGATGAAAAACAATGAAGAAGTCCAAACGACAATTTTATATAAAGTTAATAAGATATGTATAGTATTGCATAAATCATTCCCTCGTACAATCGTCATCCCCCTTACTTTTGAATATAATGAAGAATGGCCGTGAGGGAATGACGAATTCGAACAAAAGCCACAGAAAACACCGGCACATTGTCTCAAATTGCTTTAGCATTTTGTGTATAAATTTTATTCCCCAAACCGCGATAAAAAATTAAAACATATGCATATATGATGATTTACCTTTATATACGTACAGTGAGATAATAACGAAGAAAAATGTAACTGTTAAATAATTTCAACCAAATGCTTTTCTGCAAAAACTCATTTCAGTATTTTAAAAAACCACACATACATATCAAGGATGTTACCAGGTTTTAAAAACTTAAAGCTGCGATCATAAATCGAATCTTCGTAACACGGTGAGGGAATGATTTTATTTAACGGGATATATATTTAAAATTGGTTATCTGTTTTATGTATTTGTAAAGATTTGACGTACAATTAACACTCGTTTTCAAATATTTTAGCAATATTTAATGATTAAAAATATTGTTACATTTGAGACGAACAACCAAGGGACAATAATTTTTAGAGCAATAAATTGACCAAATTTTTTTCTTTCTCGGTTTTTGTCTCTCACAATCATAGTGTCAATAAGTTGCTTGTAAATAAGAATGTTACATCGATAATAAATCCTTGTGGCTCAGCACTAATGACTCGAGACTTAAATTCCGGAATTTAATGAGAAATACCCATGTAAGCTTGCGAATAACCGTTCATCGTACAAGTTTGAAGGGAAACCGGCTAGCGCTATACGGCGTGAAGTGCAGCGTATCTGATTACTTGCTCTTCAGTGGTTGATATACGAGTATATTGTGGGAAACAGTGGTAAGACTTCGATCGCTCGGTTCACCGCAGTCAGTTTCCTGCATCAGCATAAATTTCATCCACACCCACCTTACGCTGTTCGTTGGTTTAGAAACTTTGACGAAAGTTGGGTATCGACCTTCAGTAAACTCTCCATGTCCCTCTCTCGCAGCAAATCAGTTATATTGTCCGTACATCGCAATATAAATTTTGGTATCATGGAAGAAAATTTTCTCATCGTCCCTCCCGTTTTAACTTTAAATCACGTTTTGCAACAGCAGCTAATGGAAAACAGACCAAAGAACCCTCGATGGGTTTCGATTGTGCTGCAGAAGTTTCAATTGACAAGGAATTTAAGATGCGAAATCTCCCTGCAGCCAGAAGCGATGGGTATAAACAGCAAGATTTATCATAGATATTTTCACGTTGTCGCAGTTATTCCCTGTACCAGCCGATTTCAACCACCCTCAAAACGACTTTAAGAGTATATTTTACAGCTAACTGTCTGGACGAATTTAACAAGCCCAGCGTGAAACCTTTCTCGCCAACTGTCTGCGGCAAAGCGGATTTCCCACCCTTCGTAAAAAGTTTTTTCAGCATGAGAAAAATACGCGTCTTTCCATTACATATAATTTGTTTTCTATTTCCACAGTCTTCACGTTTTCGTTTCTTTTTTGCGATAAGAAACGTCAGCCGTAACGCGCCGCTGCGATGTATTACATTTATTTATTCACTCGTGGAAATATTGGTGTTGATTATTGGTATCTGTACAAAGGCTTCGTTGAGAACTGCTAGCAATATTTTCTAAAGCCCGTGTACTTGTAAAATTCTAACGCCAATAAATACATCGGCGAAAGATAGACTCTGTGAATTTTAAATCGTCGCGGGGAAATACGAATCTTCTGGTCTAAATTCAAATTCCACCCGAATACATCGATATACATATATGTATGTATGTTCATGATCTGCATGTGAAATTTGTGTATAAACCCATTGCGTAAGTATTTCCTTCGCGATATCTCAGCCCATTGATCGTTAAACCCTCTTGGTATCGAGTTGCGAGGATGTTGCGTAATACGGATAAGCCATTCGTTATACAGGCAGTATTATAACCCGGAATATATTATCGATCTTGAAGCGCTGTGAATATTCTTGACAAATTCCACTCTAAAAAAATACTCCAGGGTCTCGATTCAGTTCCCATTTAGAAGATGTATGCAGAGTGTTTTCGGGTCTGCCATCCAACCTGCCGTGTTTTAGATCGTCCTGTTTTATCAACGACCGTGTTATTTACGGATCAGTAATACAAACTGCGAGATTATCGGTATATCGATCCTTCGCTACAAATCGCTCCGGCCTGCCAAGATTATTCAAATTTCAAGCCGTGGAGCAGGATCGCTGCCTGTGATTTATACGTTAATAGAAATAATTTTTATGAGACGAGTTTCAATATTCTTAACTAAAAGTCAATTTTATACATAATCTCCGATCCGATTTGTCGTGCAGCGCCGAAACAAGAATAAGATTTTTCGCAAAATGAGCATGAAAAATGCGCGAACCGAGGAACTGGAGGGCGTCGCGTTTCTCGATCTGCATCAAAATCGCATACTTTTCTCTACCGCATCAGCGGCTCGCTTCAGATGCACCAAAAACTAGGATTTCGAACCTGCAAGTTCATTCGGTAGACAACCAAAGGTTCGTGGTGAACGACTCGGCTAGCAAGAAGTGTAATTTACGAGTTTTCGCTACAGCTGGATCCTCGCGCTTTTTCACGAAGAACGATCCATAGGTATAATATGATTTGCACCTTCAACTCGTGCAATTTTCCTACGACGGACAAAGTCGTTGAAAACTTTTCCCATGGTTTTCGAATTAGAAAACTCCCCAGCGAAGTCCGAGTATCACGCATTGTATTTACGATCATGCGAACCACGGGAGAAAAATCCTACCGTGTAGTGTAAATTACAAGAATCTGCGATACGTGCGATGTGCAATAACTCAAGACTCCTGTCGGCCTCCATGTACACACGTACATTCGGCGAGCATTAGTGCGAGCTTTGCAGTGCATCGCAGCACACGGTCACATGCAGGCGTATAACACATAAGTAGCGCGAAGCTTTTGACGGCTGAAGCTCGGGTAGTTTTGGCCAAGAGCCAAGAGAGATCGCAGATTTTCCGCCTCGGCTGTAATTTCAACTTTACTTGGCGAAATGCTCGAATGCAGTTACTTTCAAAGAGCGAGCCTTCGAGCAATTATTTCAGAGACGGAGCCGTTAATAGGAAGTCGGCATGTGCCGGTATCGTTTCAAAGAGTTCCGCGCAGCTATCGGCCGTTTCCAATTTAACGATTTTTACTCGGACTACCGGAACAAAAATAAAGTGCGAAATGTCACAAGGAGGAAGCCGTTCACCCGTCACGTTCAAATTGCAACCAGGTATTCAATTCTTGTCACTCTGCATCGAGCTTGTCGATAGTCTATCTATGTAACGCTGTATCAGACGTCGTTCAAGAATGGATATCCTCTTAAAAGCGATTGGCCATTTCAGGATTTATCTCGTGTACTCACGTAGAGAGCCTTCGTGACGAACGTCGACTCTCCTCCTTCCTCCAAGTCTCAGAGTTTCCTCAAGATAATAACACAATCTTCGGTATTCGCAATTCGGGAAAAATTTCAACATATTTCTTTCAAAGGTTTATATATGCCTATCCACTTAATTTCTTATTGAAAAAAAGTTTTCCATAATTCAACGTGATATTCTTCAAGCGAAAATACCTTGGACTCAGCAGCCCATACAAAGTAACGACTTCTTCTTGCGAAATTTCCTCGCAAACATCACATTATACCTATATACGTCTCGTCTTCCTAGTGTGTCTGTAATCTGCTACTCCAAAGTAACGGCTCCGAGATTTGAATGAAAATAAGAATCCGATTGAGCGAACCTCTTTCTTCGTTATTTTTCGCACGGGTTTGCAGATTTTTCGGGGTTAGATCAGATTGGAGAGTCGCGTTCCAAGCACTTCATCGAACGCTCATCAAGTGATTCTCCGATCTGGCTTTATCCGGTGATTTTCCAATCTTCGGCAAATTTCCCCATACAAATGATCGAGTGTATGGAATAATCGAATCATCCGAAAAGATTGATCTTATGCTTCGATCCGTCATAATTGTAACATGTAATCGTAAATTCCGAGCCAAGTTCTTTGAGACAGCTAATTTGTCGCATTATATATACCAAGGGTTGTATTTTCGGGGGTGGTTTATACCGCCCTTATGTTTTCACGTTATTATTCGGGCTAACAGAGTGTGTGTGTGTAATACGAACATGCAGCGTGAGCTTTACGCAAGGTTCGGCATACATACCGAGCGTGGAGTGGGTCATTTTGACGGTGGGGAAAATCGGGGTTGAATTCCAAGCCTCGTATGGCATCCATCGAGTAAGTACCATCTCGATTGTCTGAATTGGTCGGACCAATGCGCGTTCCGGGCTTGAGGAACGGAAGGTCCTTTGCCACATGGCCGTGTATACGTACCGTGTTCCGTTTGTACGCAACTTGACCGCATACATCGAGGGTCACAAAGGCAGCCGCTGCGTCGCAAAGAGGCCTACAAAGTTGGAGAGAGAGAGAGAGAGAGAGAGAGAGAGAGAGGGAGAGAGAGAGAGAGAGAGAGAGAGAGATACATAGAAAGGGCCGAGTCGTAGGTCACGCGATGAAGCGTAATGCGGGGTGCGATCCTTCAGCCTTTTATTTCCCGAGCCTCACGGTCCCCCTTGAAAAAAATGAGGGACAAAACGAGAAATAAATTTACAAAAAAAAAAACACAAACAAAAAATAAAAAATAAACATACGGATGCGACAAATGCAGGGAGCTCTTCATCTCTCCGTTCGCCCCAACGTATGTGACGTAAAAAAAAGCATGTAAATTTAAACGTTGCTTTTTTTTTACTCTACAGTTTCCTCTGTCACTTCTTTGTACGGGAGCTGGACTACTCATGAGATTTATGGCAATTGCGAAAGGATATTCTCTTGACGAGCACTAAGGATGAGTGTGTTTGAAAAATTCAAGCAGTCTATTTTCTGAATTTCCAACGTTTACGCCCGCTGAATTATTTCCGACTGTTTGGGCAGCCGCGTCTATACCTGCTGCAATATTCTACCCACTTGCGTAAACACCGTGCATATCACGTAGGGCATGGTGTACCATGCGTGGTGCATAATAGATATATAATACGAACCCCTGCAGCCCGCATGTAGGACGATAATTTATGCGTCAGGCAGTCCGCGGTGGTGGTCTGTGTCGAGGCCCCGAAGCTCGTTACGCCGAACAGAATCTTGGTGTTACAGTACATTATACCTGACACACATCGCTACAGAATCACGTGCGGGATTGATATCTCAATGGGGTGAAGTCACTAGTCACCGTGAATGTTTAAGAGGTCGTAACACCTTGTGTACACGAAATTAAGGATCATTTTCTCCAATTTATCTGACAAAAACTAATCGATAATTTTTGATTTTGATTTTCATACATGTTAAAATGTAATGTAATACAAGGCTCGAAGTACGGGAAATTTTTGTTTTTTTTTCGTTATTCTAATACGAAATGGCGGTGGAGTGGCTGATGAAAGGAAGTTTCTTTTTTTCCACAAGCAACCACCAAGAGAATAGCTGTTATTGCGTTTTTTGAATTTTTTCCTCAGAATTGACGCCATTTTTCGAAAAATTTATATTCCTGAAAACTTCTGATTTTGGCACCTTTTTATAATATCCTTTTCGTTTTTTACTCTAGATTGAAAATTTTCCTTTTCGTCAACCTCTCCACCGGCATTTTGTTTTAAAACGATTAAAAAAGATTTTTTTCTTATACTTCAAGACTTATATTAACACGTGTGAAACTCAAAATTGAAAAATATTCATTCATTTTTCTTAGAGAAATTGGAGAAAACGATCCTTGATTTCGTGCACATGAAGTGTTATATTACCCCTTAATACGACACAGCGACGCAGATATAGTGTAACGTGTATAAAAATCTTCGTTGATTGGACTGCACTGAAAATAGAGCCGCTAGCAGTACAGTGAAAGAAAATGGATGGTCTGCTCTTACGTGTCGTGAGGAAATTTCTATCGATTTATCGAAAAAGTAAAAAAAATTTACTGGCAGTTTTTTGATAATAATAAAAAAATGTCTGGCGTGCGTTTGGTGGAAATTCGGTGAATACTTGATTCGCGAACAAGTATCAACGACTGACACGGTGTACGTCGAGTAAATGTATCTACTGACGAAATGACACGGATCCAAGGAATTCGACAAATACTCTGGTAATTGGGTTGACTTCAAATACCGCCGACGATGGTCTAATGCCGAGATCAGGAAAACGGTTCGGAGAATCGTTAGTGAAATATATATAAAGGAGCGTGTAAATATTGGAGTTTCATTTTGAGATTGAGGTTGAACTCGTTTGCCAAGGAGAGATGGGTTTCAACTAACTCGTTAACTTCGGCCGTTAAAGATTCCGTCAAATTTTCATTGATATTTCATACGCGATCGCTCGTGCTTGCAGTTCTTGAACGGTACAAGCGCCACCTCGATCGTTGACAAAGACGACATGAAAAAGTATAAGTAAATAAATAAAAATAACGTGAGCCTTGTACGATTTTTGGGTAAAAAATGTAAACGTTTCAATCCGGCACCCCTTATAACCTGACCCTGCATCAAATCGCAATCCGGAAATCCCGTCACGCCGAGTAGATAGAAATATGGAATCCAAACGTAATTTGCAATGTAATTCCGCAGCCCAGATACGTTTAAATGAATTACACGTCCCCGAGCACGCGACATATTCTGAAATGTAAAAAAATCTGGGGAAGATCGGTGCCACGCCGCATATATTTATACCCGACGTCGAATCCTCGGTCGCGTCCGTTTTACTCGTTTTTCACGCAAGCTTCGCCTGGCCAATTTTTCACCCTCATTTGAATGTTCGTTTTGCCATGAGCGCAGATAAGGGAAGAGCGTGACCGCTTCGTTCCGCCGCGACTCCGAATGGTTTTATTCCAGGTGCTCGAGTGTCGGGTGAAAAAGCTTTTCACCAAGACGCCCGGTAGGACTTTGCACAACTCTATCGTGGATCTAATCAACACTGTCGAGATCTAATAACGGTAACATCGCCGAGAATACGCAGGTCAGATCGAGGCAGACGGGTAAGGGTAAACAGCCGAAGCTCCCTAACTCGACCAGCAGGGTTTTCCATTATCCGGCCAGGCTCCTGAGCGACCGGCAGTTCGACCCTATGCCGCTATTGTGGTTCTAATTAAAACGGTCAACATCTAATCATTGTACTTCTGAGGGGAATGAGTATGAAGGGCCATTCGTGGCTGCCCTGGGTCAGACATGGTCGGTAACTAGGAAAGGAAGGCCCGGCAGCCAAATCACAAAAGCTCCGGATGTGCATTCGAGAGTTATTTTCCCGCCTTGGACGATAGGCGAAGAACATTTGACGCGAGGGGGGAAATGAAGTTGGGTGGACAACTGACTTCGTTAACACTTCAAGTGGGACTCCGTGATTTCATGAATTCAGGTGACTGCACGTGACTTCGCAAGACTCGACGAGGCATTTTGACACCGTGACCTTACGACTTCAAAAAACTTCACGCGACATCTTAACTCCATAATTTTATGACTTCAAGTGCCTTCAACTTACTTCGCAAGACTTTTTTACGGTGCGCACCTGCGTCTAGATTCCATACGTTCGATGTACAAAATTCCTGTACCGTGTCAATTATCGGCGAATACGCAGCAGCCGCCGGAAATTACATGTGCATATAAAACGTTGTTCGAAAGGTGTTAAAAAGTCCAATTCCAGAAGGCGTAGTGTCGAATTT
This sequence comes from Neodiprion lecontei, assembly GCF_021901455.1. Classification (NCBI taxonomy): domain Eukaryota; kingdom Metazoa; phylum Arthropoda; class Insecta; order Hymenoptera; family Diprionidae; genus Neodiprion; species Neodiprion lecontei. The sequence goes on from NC_060262.1 coordinate 37,030,409, forward strand.
CCGGAACCATTCGCGCCGCCGGGTCTTGACCCAATCAGGGTACTCGTCGATTAAAATCGCGGGGGTTTCGGGAATGGGAAACAATCGGCAATAGTGCCGAAAGCAGGCTTCGTGGAGGGACGGACAAAGGCCGACGCGATGGGTCGAACGGGTATGTGCGGTACATACATTGTACATGTATATAGGGTTTAGCCGCGAGCTTAACCGATTTAAGCGAGGTTCCTATGTAAATTGTGCGAAAACACGCCCGGCCGAGGAAATGTTGCCTTTGTAATGACATCGGGTATTTAATGCTGCGAGTCACGAGCGCGTTTCACGTTGGAATACTCCTGATCGCTAAAATCTACCCAGCTGCACGACCTACATCGAAGCTACATGGTAGATACGCTCAAGCGTCATTTCGAGACTTCGGTGAAATTCCCGCATAGCTCTAATCGCCTCTTACGTCAGACAAACTGCGCCAGGGGAGGATTCGATCACTCCATGTTCAACGTGAACACCCGATTCGAATTTATCACCCCCGTGACTTGTCGTTCGGAATTAATGTTTTGCTTTTGACGCGTGTCCATTCGGATACTTTGTTTGGCAGCAAAAGGTTTTCTCACCTCCGTTTGAAGAAATTTTTGTAAACGCGTCGCGAAAAGAGAATCTTTGTATTATACACCAAAGTGTCCATTGTGCGATATCCATAGCTCAAATGGTTCAAAGTTCTAAGCCTCGGCATTGAAGTTAATTTCGTGTAAAAATTAAATTTCAAATGTTTTTAGTGGCTGAACTCGTGACTTCGCAACAAAAGTTCGAACTACAATATTGGAGAGAATCTTACTGGCTGAATTTTGAATTTCGAATGGCAGTTCTCAACTCTGAATGATTTCAGGATCAAGTCAGAATCATTAAATGTAGCTGAGCGGTGATACTTTGAAACGAGCACGGAACATTCGGATCAGATGAAAATCTCCTCGAAAATCAACAGGTGAGATAGTAAAATATCGAATGACACGGACCGAGCTTTGAACCCTAAATACACAGAGAAATAGAAACTTATTTCTATATCTTCCCTGATACACGTTTCGCAGAAAATCAGTTACTGCAACTATTTACTTTGGCAGGGAACGTATAGCGTCGTCCGTGATGGAAGGTTTCAGAGTCGATTTGGTGCGTTGTATCAAATCTGTTCACTTCGACTTGCGTTCACACATCGAGGTAAACGATTCACACAGCATTGAAACAGAATTTCTAATTGTAAGCTCGCGTGAATGCCTTGTATTAATTCCAGTCTAATTTGGCTGGTATGACAGACATGTTTCACCGAGACATTATTCAGCCTAATAAAATTGACACGGTTTTTCATTAAAACCCGAATTAATTTTATTCACATCTAATTTCAGTACAGAGTCGGCGAGCCAATGTTCAAACTATACCTAAGTTACAAGAATTTAATGTAAGGCGAAACGTGGAGGTAAGAAGCGAAGAAAGCGTGGAACCGTCATTTAAACTCAACGAAATAAGTTATTCGGACTACCATTTCAAGGGAGTATTTATTCACGGCAAATAAAACTTTGCCTCTCCTCTCGGTCTCGTTTAAATTAAACACATTTCGAGTCGAGTTTATATATTTCGTCGTAATGAATCTAAATTCGCTTGGCCCGAATTAGTAATAATGAATATAATTATTGTTTCAAGTACAATGAAGCAAAAATGATACCGTTCAAATAAGTTCGCAGCGCACAATCGAGTATTCGCGTATTATTTACCGTGGATTCGCAATATCCGTCGACAAAAGAACGCTAATCCATTCAATATTCACGAATGTCGGTGTAACGAATGGAACGAAGTAGAAAAAAAAAGACGAATTCACGATCGAGCGAAACGGGGTAACTTTTGCTTTTGCAAAGTATGCGATGGGAACAAAATCCAAAGGTAAAAAAATCAAATTCCCAAGGGTGTAACGAAATGTTCGGCCGAATTTACATTCAACAAGTTCTTTCGCTTAACTTGAGTCGTAGGCCTCTTTCCCTTCTTTCACCATAAAGTTAAGCCGGCCATTCGATCAGCCTAGTTTGTTCATGGGTATTCCCTCGGTGGCCGTTCCGTTAGCATACCCGGTGGATACTTCAAACAAACTGAAAATTATGCAGATTACTTGTCGAACGCGAATGGCCGGAGTGCATTAGAGAAATATCGTTTAACGTCCCGTATATCACAGTTTGCTTTGGCCAAACCAGAAATTTGGTTGGCTCGGTTCGATTTTGGGCCAGCTTTTCCGGTTCTGGTCGAAAATCGAGCACGTGAAAAGCTCGATGAATTGAACAAAGAGAATGATTGATTTATTCGCGGGATGACACCGAAGTGAAATAAAAAGTTGTCCGAGCCCGTTTTATAACCATCGTGATATTTTCTTGACGTTACGAGCTTTCCGCACTTTCTTTACACTTTTAATAGCTTCCACGAAAATTCTTGACGTTCGTCGCAACGGGTCGTTCAATTAATTACCGCAGCTAACGTCGCACGGGCCAAGCGACAGAGCATTTATCTAGATGAGATAGTAACGGGTGAGAGTCGTTATAATTTACAGCAGTGTTGACGATGTTTGCGCGATAATTGCCAACCCCCTGCAATGTCGAGGCATAAAACAGCCGTATAACTGATTGTCTTCGCTTAAATTAGCAGTTTGAACCAACATTCCACGGCCACGGATTTTATTGTTTTTTAAATTTCGTTTTGTGCAACGATTTCCTACAAAATTACCACTTAATTTTATAGACGAGTAGATCATACAGAGACGAATGAATCCACACACTAGACTACAAAACTCGTAATCAGCCGGATAGAAGACCGTGTCTGTTAGTTGTCCCCATTGTTGTTCGTCTCTTTGTATTTATTTTTTTTTCTCTTCTTCTCATTTTATCAATTCTTTTATTTTCTTTCCCTGGACGCGGAGTCACTGGAGTGCAATTCTCTGACAGGCATTTCACACCATCGCGAACACAGAACGTATTATTTCGCGTTGAAATACTTTGTGATGGCGTTCTCGAGCTTTTGCTGTTCAATCAACACTCTACGGTTGATTTGTCCAAAGCGTAAAGCAATTTTTTTGTCCCCGCACGTTTGAAGTATAATATTTATCAATCACGGCGTTTCATCCACTCCTGCGAGAGTGATTCTAAGTTGTCACGAAATTGAGAGAAGTTTCTACCGGATTTTTCTCTTTCATTAAAAATCAGGCCATTTTCTCCAGAGAACAGTTTTCATCGGTTGAATCAGCTGGTCAAATAAAACTGTGCCCGAAATCCCACCAGACGAAACGTCGAGGAAAGTTTGATACCTTATAGAACAGGACATGAATCATTCTGCAGGGTCTCGTTAATCTCACTTTGTTCAACTTGTTTTCAAAATTGGCCAGGTCAGGACACCGAATTCCCTCCCGACTCCGCATCGTAGGTACGTGAAGGTTATAAGCGGAAGTGTTGGGTCGGAGACTAGATCCGCAGGACGTCGATTGCGCCGGTTCTCCAGCCTCGAGCAGAAACTAACGGCGGACTTTCAAGGCCTGGGGATTTGCAGTGTCTGATATATAATACTCGTAGTCCGCCTAGTGTGGTCACCAAAATTTAACGTACCTACCCCGGCGGACTTCTGTATAAACTTTGTTTGACGGAGACCGCGCACGAAACTGGGGCTGGTTAAGTCTATTTGCCTGCTTGTTTTCATCAAACGTACGAACCCCGAGCACTTCTAACGTGGAATAACATGCGTGATGTTGATTTGCGGTGCCGAGATTCCCGCCTGCTTTGCCTGCACTTAACGCCGAGAGACGACTTCGATCTTCGACTCCTCCGCTGACTCGTGACTGCGGGAGGAAGAAGATGCAATCTAGATTTTACATTTCATGTGATAAATGTACGGACGGCACTTCTTTGGAGTCCAATTTACATAAATTGTGGTCGATCTACCTACAAGCATATCGTAACTATTGTTATCGGATTTGTAAAACTTGCCGCAATTATTGTAGATTTAACTCTATACCCTCACGGAAAAACAACCCAACTTGGGTGTATATTCGTAGCCCCGAGTTTTTTCTTATCGGAAATTATCGTTATCTATGAGTTGGTGGTACGAATTTACACTCAAGTTGGAGTTTTCTTTTTCCGTGAGGGTAAAAAAGTGCTGTCCGTGTATCAATCACGGAAGATATAAAGTCTGAAATATTTTTCTTGCGTGCAGCTCTGCCGATTGTTTCAATCCATATGATTTTCTATCTCCAGAACACTCTTCTCAGATTGTATAACGCGTATAAGGTGCTTGCATAAGTTACTACCTACAAGCAACATCGTTCAGCGGTAATTTTTAGTCATTTAAATCCCAAGGGTGTACAGCATTCCGTATCTTAGATCTGCGTGTTTATCGTGTCCTTACCATTTTTCAATCCAAACGAAACTAACCCTGCGCAATTTATACAGCCTATATTACACCGGCAGACATAAGGAAGACATTTGTGCAAGTTTCATGTGATTCGGTCCGTTGGTTCTTCAGTTTATCGGTAACAAACATACCAAACAAACAAAAGCTTTTATGTAATAGTGCAGATGGATACTTGGAACAAGAGTCTCCCCCCTCATCTCACCATCCCCGAACAGTTAGGGGATGAGACGACGGGAAAGATTGTCGAAAAGTTTGGCGAGGTTTTTGTACTTTATCAAAGAATTACCGTAACTCCGTGGAAATATTCATCGTCACTCTTCCGATGTCAATAACAATCTGAACATTGTGCTTTCCGTTATAATTTATATTTTAACTGAAAAAGCACAAGAAGAAATGAAAACAGAGAGGAAAGTTTTGCCACTTTCCGTGATGAAATGTCAACTAATCTCCCCGCAGGAAAGAGTGGAGCTTGCATTAAAACATTGCAGAAAGAGTTGTACAACGCTTTCAGCAATTAGCTAATTGATGCTTCATGGAGTGTACAAGGAACGGCTGCAGGAAAAGTTTCCACATTTATTTCCGAACGGATAAAATATCGCGAGGTAAGGGCTGCCCGAGCAGTATAATAATACTCGTGCTGTGTATGAGGCATTTCACCTGAAACCGACCTACCTGTGACCCTCACGATCCGCATTTTTTTTATTTTCACCTATGGTGTGGAGTTTATTTTGAAAAAACAACTTTCATCGAGTTGTAGATTCTTTGGACGACGGGTTTCGTTTTTACTGTTTCCGAAAATACGAAAACCTAATTTTCGAATAAATAGCTCCAATCGATTTCTCATGAATTTTTTGTTACAAGAAAAAATTATTAGACCAACATGGAAGTCGGCAAGCTTTTGGTTCAGAAGCTACAGGCGAAACAAGCAATTCCAATTCGAGAAAAATCGTATTAAATATAAATTGAAAACATTCGAATTCGTATTTCATTCAATTTTTTTCACTTGTGGTTTAGAAGCTGCAAGAGAAATCAGTAATCGAAAAATGAGGAATAACGAATAAAATATGGATTAGTATGTTTTAAATTTATATAAATGATTAATTCGACGTTTCTAAATTTTAAATTACTTGTACTCCTACAGCTTCTAATCAAAAAATCTTCCCGACTTCTATCTTGGTCTCAAAATTTTTATCATTCAACAAAGAATCTATTAGAAAAATTTGAAGCAAATCAATTGAGGCTATTCGTTAAAAAATTGGGTTTTAGTGTTTTTGTGAGCAGACAGTAAAACCCGTGGTCCAAAAAATCTAAACTTCGGTGAAAGATATTTTTTTTTTGTACACTACACCATACTAAAAAGAACGCCGACGACGAGGGACTTGGATAGATCGGTTTGGGGTAGAATGTCTCGATTGTATAGCTTCGGAGCTTTGCGACGAAAAATGGATTGCAGCCGAAGCTCGGCAAGACACGATAATTAGATATCAACCGTTTGTTAAAATCAGCGACGATGCCAAAGGTCGATTCAATCGCCCTGAATCCCGGAGCCCAATAGAAAATCCTGCCCCGCCCCAACATCGCAATGACAGCAACACTACAGGTAAATAAAAATTAACTGCGACAAGGGTCATAGAGTAATTGGATTCAGTGGTTTACGGGGGCGTCGAGGAGGTCGAGGAAGGTCGAGGGCCTCGAGGGCGATATGAGGGCGCTGCAGGACGTCAAGCGGAGCGGAAGCTCTTTGACGGATTTGCGGAACGGCTGGGTGGCTTTCGCAAAGGCGTCCGACACCGTCGACTTTCTCTTTTGTGCGACATGTAAGGCTGTTGCCAGCTGTTGACCCGCTAATTGCTGGTCCACGCCGGAACCTACCTCTCGAGGAGAACGCGATGCGTGGAGGCTCTTTCAAATTTCAAAGGGTTTAGCGCCGAATTTCCATTACCCTTTCGGAGTCTCTTTGACGGTAGATTCATCGCGGAGTAACTTATTTACCGAAAATTTTTCCGCGTTGCGGAAATGCAACGTACCTTCTACTTTCCTTCTCCCGATCTTACCGACAACGGATCGTAAGCTAATTCATTATTCACAAATGCAGATATTATTTATTCGAAAGTGTTGACGGAATTTCAACCCTGCGTAACGGAATAAGCGGAGGAATAAGACCAGGTCAGATTTACTCCGACGTTTATACATCCGTCCAGTCGTTAGATTCTGTTTCGCAAGCTGCGGTGGTTATACCTTGGCTTTAGATTCGCGAATCGCGAAAGACGTCGTGGGATTTTGATATATGTATTTTTTTTCTTTACTCATTCATTCTTAGCTACTTATTTAGGTATTCGAAAAGGAGAGGGACTGTATCTCTTCATCCGGTGATCACAGTCGCGGAACGGTTTCAAAGGGTGGAACAACGGAGTGAGCTTTTGCCGGAGGAAAGACCGTCGGCAGTCGGTTCTCGGGAGTGGATATACCGAGTCCATTATACCGGTACTTCCTGATCCTTCCGCACACGACATATTCTCTTCGTAACAACAAGACCAGATTGAATAATAGCTGCAGCGTGTAATCCGAGCAAGAGAATTGTTGAGTGGTTGTTTGAACGGAGAAGAAGAAGACTGACTGAGGAGCGAATGGCTTAATATTCGTGTCGAATAAACACAGCATCCTTCTGCGTATACATCGTAAGTTTACGTATAAGGATCAAGGGCAAAACGTGCATACAACCCACCCATTCTCTCGTGTGCTAAGTAAACATTTAATTCGGTTTCGCGCTGAGCCGCGGGTAGGGATTTGCTTTTTCGTTGTAAAGTCTTCGAAAGCTCGAGTGTGGGGTAATTTAATCCCCGAAGGACACCGCCGTCTGTTTCGAAATATTACTCAGACGGTGCGCGTCTCGACGATGCTGCAGCGGCTCGGAATCACGTCGTTAAAATTCAAGTAACAATAATTTTCCAACCGCAAGATATACCCGTGAGACTGTTTCAGGGGGCTCGGAACCTCGCAGGTCGAATAACTACCCTGAAAACGAGCCAACGCGTATACCGAATTTATCTCGACAACGAACGGAACTCGATCGATTATAACGCCTCGGTCACAACCAGAAATAAGGGGGGAACGATCGAAACGGGTACCCGCGCCAAGGCGTCCTTGGGTAAAAGCTCGTCGCAGACTTACTTCGAGAAGTTCCTCGAGGAGCGACGGGAAACTGCGCGATCAAGTATTTAGATCGTATCACAACCCGCTCAGCGCCGCTCGCGCATATAGGGGGTAATTTGACGTCGTGCAAACGGTGGGAACGTGATAATCTTGCTTACAATTAGTACGGTGTATAACATTAATCACACCGCGGGGGTGGAACTAACTGAATTCGGGTGTACGTAGAACCTTCGCCCGCTCACCGTGACTATATTTTTATTTCACCCACGCAGAGAAAGCGATGGACAGTCCGATTTCACCATTGGTAAGTTACTATTTTTATCGAAGCAAACCGCGGCGAAATTATTACACTTTCTCGTTCAACATTTTACCGAATTTTTATTTTTAATTCACTGCAGAAACTATTACACAAAAGTGGACGTCTCCTCGGGCAACTGTGTTCTTTTTTTTTTTTTTTTTTTTTCCAAGTGCATTTTAGCGATTGATTCAACAGAGAACAGGTTCGACTTCATGTTTCTCTACTCACGCATTATTTTCCGTCCTTGGAAAATGATGGTTTCATATTTTACAGTCGAGGGCGGGAGCATCGGGGATTGTGGGAAAGAATTGACAGGCTCGATACGTACGAGGGGTTCGAATTCTTGAAGGAAAAGGTAAGTTCTGGGTGTCGTTCAGCGTAGATGGGCGTGAACTGATATACGAACTCCGGTAAAAATGAATGACTTTGGGAGTAAGAATGTAGAATGATCGGAATATAGAGGGGTAACAATGCCAAATTTCCATGGACGAGAATTTGTTGTTTTTTTTTTTTTATTTGAAATTGCATAGAAAATTGAAATGCAGAAAAAATAGAATGACTAAGAATATAGCAAGTCTAAACACAGAAATTGTCAAAGTTCTAAGGGTTCTATGTATTTTGGTTTCTTTTATTTAAATTTTTTTATATTTTGCGTTTTTTATGTATCGGCTTTCTAAATTTTGAAATTCTATACACGCAACACGAGTTCTGGCGTCTTTGGAAATTCGACATCGTGATTCGTGACCTTTCTGTTACTTAAACTTTCAACATTTTTGCCCCACGCAGTGAAATTCTGAGTGACAATAAGAGACATCAAGAGGGTAAAAACACGGAACCGAGTGGCGTGAAAATAAGCAATTTTCCAGAGCTCAATAAATGTCTTCGTCTCTGGAAATGACAATTATCATTGTTTCCTTTTGTCTTTAATGCTTCTTAGTCATTTTCAAAGTAAAGTAGAGATTAAAAAACTTTATCCTCCCTCGAAAGTATCACGGAGGGCATAAAAGCTGCTATTTTAGACGCTAAATAAATTGCCTATCTCTTGGCCGGTTTTTCTCTTTACCCTTGTCTTTTTTTCCTACTTTTTCTGGAAAAGTACACAGCGTCGACGCGCAGCGCGGTTTCTTGTACAATAGCGCCTTAATTAATTCTCGTGGGGGGGGGGGGGGAGGAATCCCCGTCGCGTTATCCCCCCCCCCCTCCCCTCTCCCAGCGCCCTTCACTATATCCATAAATTGTGCTCTCCTCATCCGCAGACGCGGTCCTTTTGTTCCCATGCCCGTGCAAAAGTAGAAATCGCTCGCCAACAAATGTATACATGTATACATATGTATGTACCTGTATACGTATACATATATACGATATAACGTTGGGAAATCGTCGTAATCGCCCGGGTGTATTTATAGGTGTGTTCGAGGAGAGTAAGACGGCGGCTTATCATTGCGAATGAAGGTGAGAGGGCGGAGAAGACGACAGGCTTTCGGAGAAATTGTTGTTGAAAATGAGAAAAACAAAGGAGGAATTATATGCGAGGAAAGTGGGAATTATTAGAAACACTTTCGCGTCGACGTTTCAAACTATTAAACGATTCGTTTAAAGTTTTTTAAAGCCTTCGTTTGTCCCGTCGAATAATATAAAAATTGCTCGTTTCTCGAGTGCCTGGATAAGCGATCGGATTGTATGCTGACAATAGCTGCCAGTTATGCTAATTTTAATATTTCATATTAAAACGAGTCAGCCGGGAATTTCCGCGATTTTTTTAATGGCTCGTAAACTCTGCGCTGCTTTGAGCTTTTCGCGGCTTATTATTTATAAGCCGATTGTGAAAGACAGTCGAGGATTGAAGGGGTGAAATGCGTATGAAATGACTGTGGCGTGATTTGCGAATGAAAATTCGTGCCGTCCCTGTAATCTCTACATTTATCAATTTGTCGTACATCGATACTCGAAACTCGCCTGTGAGCTTTCCAATCCGGTGGTAACGAGGTCCTTTCACTTCGCAGGCACGTTGAGGGACCGCGGCGTTTATAGGTTGCTCTCTTACAAATGCCTACCTACATAATTTGCCTCGAGAAGAATGAATTGAAAAAAGAGATAATAGAGAACAAATTACTGCGGGCTTAACCTGCTGCGAGAATGGCGCCGGAGATAATTCTACCGTTTTAACGTATACAATATCCCGATTCTCCACCCCTCGCAATTTTTCTCCAACCCTCAGCTGCGTGTCCTTTCTTACCGATTCTTTACTTCGCGTGAACTTGGTTTTGTATCGTTTTGTTCTGTCCGCTGCGTTTGAACAGCTTTTTCTAAGCCCGTTGATTGAAGACCTGGAGAATTTGTTTCAACCATATTTTCTGAGATATTTCACTGCCGCGGTAAAACTGTCAACGATGGATCAAATTGTGACGAAGAAATACGAGCTTTTACGATGCGGGAAGGAAGACACGGGCTTTTCATCGCCTATCGCAGCGAATAAAAGTCCCGAGATATACCGAATAGGAAAAGCTCGCGAAAATGTAAAATGTCACTGAACTCCGGCGTCGAAAAAAATTCACTCCGCAAACTTTACCTTCAAAGGTTTTTCAAATTTCCCGGTTAAATTGTGAGACAGTCAATTTTGATAATTATTTCCGTGAAAGCCTGAAAATTTTTAATTGCACGAATCCATGATGTGGGGTCAGTTCAAATTATCAGCTCTTAGACTGGTGTTTCAAATTTTTTTTGGTGACATGTTTCGTGGACGCGAATACTTTTGGCGCCATATTTTGTTGGCCGAATCGCCCTCGTTGCAATTTTACAAAAAACACGATTGCAAATCTGTTTATATCGGTACGTCCGAGTGGAGAATTGGAACAGAATACGTGGACAAATTATTATTCCTGCGAGCTTCCGAAAGTGGTTTTCTCGCGAAAAGTCCCGCGCTACGCAAAGTAGAGGGAAAATTGAAACTTAATCTCAGTTGCGGTATTTTTATAATTCAATTTTCCCGTGTGTCTGCCTACCTGCAAAATTACTCAGTTTATAACGGTGAAGAAAATTTGCTGCCAGTTTTTATACCGGTCTTGCCCAAAAACGAGATTAATTAAAACCTTTCCTCGCGATTCTTTGTCCTACATAACCTTCGGTCCCCCCTTCCCGACGGTGGTATAAGCAGGCTTTGCGCGATGAAAAAGGGTCCAATCGTGAAAATTGATTACACGAACACATCTCGGATATTCGTTTTGCACGCGATGAAAACGCGTATAAACGGGAAAGAGGAAATCATTTCGTACTCGCAATTTCCTGTGTATAGCTGCAGATAGAAAGTGAGCAGGCATGAAGTACACGAAGAGATTTGAGAATTTTGTTACCTTTGAAAAAGTCTGCAAGCTTCAGGATTCATGTTTTCTTTAATTATTCGCAAAAAAAATTGCAATCAATTCTCGCCCTTGAACGTATATGGTACTCAATTTTTTCTGACGCCTTAGTGACGCTGCGTTTGGATTTCCATTGAAACGGCGTTTAAAGTAAAAGAGAAGAGAGAGAATACAAGGCAATCGTACGATTCCAGGAGAGGATTGAACAAATTTTAAGGGTGCAGAAACTGTCGGAAACAGTGAAATAACAGGCAAGCGTCATTCTCAAGGTCTGCTAATGTCACTCTAATAAATGTATAAATATAACCGTGCACGGTCTTCTATCCAAGTTGACAGAACTGGTGGAATCCAAGACGACCGCCTGCCGAGAGAGGAAATTAATGGATATCGATTAGAGGCTAATCAGCATTTCCATCTTGGTCCGAGCCTTCGAGCGAATTTCTGTTAGATACTCGGGAGACGGAGGCTGCGTAGCATTAATTAACAATGATTAGACGACGTTCTTGGCTTCCGTGAAACAAAATTGACAAATTTTTTCGCTGCACCGTTTCGCTTGTAAATTCATACATGTTGCAATAATTAACAAATGTAACACGTGTGGCTTACAGACTCTTCAAGGCGCGTCACGTGACACCATTTAACATCAGGTATGCATTGCCCGGGGCTCGGTTAATGCCTATGAATATTAGATCGCATAACCAAGTTCATTCTCGTTACGCGAGGTACGTCGTATACCTATAAGTGCAATCAGGGTGTGTCTCGAGCTTCCGTATAACGCCCAGGCATACAGACATTATCACTACGCTTCGCTGATAAAGACGTATCGTGCCCACCGTCTAGTTTTGATTCACTGTTAACTAAGAGTTCGTTCCACGCTAGGTAAGAATTGCAAAATTGTAAAAATTTCAGACGCCGAGTCTTTGTTCTTATTTATCATCAGCTGTTCGTATGTTCGTATCTGTACGAAGTGAAAGAGAATTAGGATTTTGGATACAACATAAATACAAATATTTGACGATTCGATCGAAACCGTGCAACTTGAAAATAACAACTTGCGGTCGATGCTCGCCTTTTTGTTCGGTTTTATATAAAATATTTTCTAATTGAGAAAGACTTGCTTTTGGATTACAATATCGATGAATTGGTCTTTGTTGAAATTTGACGTCCGAGGAACGGTTTTATAGCTGTAGGCGTGTTCAAAATGTAAAATCTGTTATCCCCATAAAAATGCGATCCTTTATCACACAGTATGCCTACAGCTACGAAAGGCCATAAAAAATTTCCCAAGGGCTGACAGCCCGCGGTTAGGCTCGTAAAATCATTCAAAAAATCATCAGCGCGTTGCTTTAACGACGTTGCGGAAGCTTTACGTCGTTAAATGGTGGTAAAATTTGACCAAGGTTGGACTGGAATTCAAATGAACCATGGTATGTGGAAATCCAGCCGAGATTCTTATATGAGAAACGAATCACTGTAATGTTATTACGGTTCGAGTGCTTTAGTCAGAGAATTTTAAGTTCGGTCTGAGGAGAAAAATTTTTGAAAATAAAAATAAAAAGAAAACGTGCTGCGGTGGTTATTGAATCGAGCTTTGCAAGCCACGGTAAATTCTCCTCCCCAATGCAATTCTATTTTTCACGCAATCCATTTACTCGCACCAACTGCCCAGTTCCCTAAATCCAAAAAGTATAAGCACCATTTTCTCTTCACTATACCCACTGTATTTAGTCTTACACGGGAACAACATTCGCGCAATCACCCTCGTCGGATGTTTCGTGCTGAAAACACGCGTTGTCACTCAAGCGTAACATTGAAAACAGAAAAGCACTGCGTCGCTAGTGACTCGTGACTAGCGTGAAATGTTTGAAAAATTTTACGTGAAAACACGATTTTGAAAGAGCGTCGAAGGCTAAAATTCCCGGAGGTACGAGTCATTTTTACTCGGTAAAAAATACACTTACGCACTCGTATTCTCCTTTGGATTCCAATTAAATTTTATAAGTGCTCATCTAGCTACACTGACAGGGACAAATTAAGCTTTCAGAAACTAAATGAAGAGAATTTGAAACGTTCCATAAGGTTTGGCGTATTTATACCGCGAGCGAAAAGGAAATGACTTTTTACGATGAGGAAATTTTTCGCCAACGGCGACGGCACTTGCCATCGATTAAATTACCGCGCGTGTATGTGCATTAAAGCCGGGACCCAAATCGGCTGGTGAAGACGTCGCGATAACTTTATCGGAGGAGTTTACGCCGATGAAGAGATGCGATTTAATTTCCGCGGCTATTCAATTTGTCGGCAACTGATGACACGCTCCACGTATCGCCGGGCTAACGACTTTCGGTTGTATATGGATGGCGTGTCTTAGACAATCTAGTACCACGGCTCGTGCTAATTGCAAGCTCCGGGAAGATCGAGGCACAGCCATCTTGGCGTCTGCACTGAAAACAAATTAATTCGCTACGCAGCCAACTCGGGCATCGGCTGGACTGACGGGGCAAAATTGGATACCCGGACCTGACCCAACAAACCACCGCAAATGATCCGATGGATCGGAGCGGCTTAATTACACTTTAATACATCGCCGCTGCTCGCGATCCCTGAATTTGAAGAGCGGAAAATGGCGGTGCACTTAATTGAGGGGTGTGAATGACGTGCGGAATATTCGTTTTTATCCTTGCATGATTCGGGAGCGAAGGTTTTTACGATTCTGAATGGATTCGATTTTTGCATACGTCTTTGCAAGCTTCAAGATATAATCTGGTTATCCGGAAAGACAATTGACACCTGTCGTAGGATTCAAACGCTGATTTTTTATTTCTTCATCACTATAAATTTTGATGACTCGGAAAAATTCATCGTTGATATTTGCGAGTCGGAAATGAAAAACCAAATTTGACGTAATATCAGGGTGTATATCAATTTTTCGATCGAACCACCTGGTTGTCGTACAAGGTTTGAGGACTTAGCTAATTGTCAATTTGGCGTCACGAGTTACTCTTCTCTTCAAAAAACATGCCGTTTTCGATCGAGTGTGGGAATCGCCGAAAGAAAATGTATTGTAGAAAATATAGTTGGTATATTTATACTAGACTGAGAAAAATCGTAGAAAATCAATTTGGTCGAAGTCAATTTGGTTCGAAGGTGTACAATAACCGCTGAAAAGTAAACCTGTGTACTGCATAAAATGCGGTTCCGATGTTAAAACGGCAAACATGAAACGTGAATTTTTGAAAAATCTCCGGTATTCGTACTACTCGAAGATAGAAATAAATATTTCCATCCCGTGGTAATCAGCTTTTGCCACATAATAGTTTCCTCAAGGGGCACCAGTATTTCACTTCAAATTTCCTCTCGCTCTCTTTGGCCGCGATAAAATAGAGCCGAACGATCCGACGGTTCAGCGAGTTCACGAGTGACCAGGCGAGTGGATTTGATCCATTTAATGCAGGTGAGTAGCGCTTGGTGGGTATTTGTTAGCTGGATTGGCCTCTCAGCGGGTTGCGATATCGCAAAGGCAAAGGGTCTATACCTAATACGATTCCCATAGAGCCGGAAATCTCGGTGGCGATGTGACTTGTACGTCTTCGAAGCGTCACTCCGTTCAAAGTCCCGCATTGTTGCTTTTCCATTGGCCATTATCGTTCACGTCTCAATTGCAAGCCCGCGATTCAACTTCGCGATTCGATGACGTAACGAGTTCAACTTAAAGCTCGACCACTCCTGAACGTAGACATACATTAGGGTGCTTCGGAACAAAATAATTTGCAATTTTCCACCGTCACACCACCCTAAAAAGTTTGTTTAGGGCGAAAGGAAGATTCCGTAAAACGATGAGCGTTCTGCGTTATGTGAAAGATCGCGCTCATTTGGTTTTTCACTTTTTTCGACACTTTTTTCAATTTGTGAAGAAACACGTTGGGGCACTTGAATTATTATTTCTTTCCTAACATTTATATTTAACCCAAAAATCACGGTTTGTAACACAACGATACACGAACCGGGAATCTTATTCTCCTAAATTAAAAGCTCATATTAAATTGTACCTGTTTCATGAGATTCAATTAATAATGAACCAAACGTCAGAGACACTTCTCAAACATCAAATGGATACTTAATATTAAAGTGCGGGTCTTCTTAGTGACGTAAATTTATATTAGGTATTAGCAGTAAAAACAAAATCTTATTCACGATTCTTGATGAATTTATAAAAATGTATAAAAATGAAAAATCAACGATCTTCCGCCTAACGTAGAACGCTCGTCAGTTCGCAGAACCTTTTTTTTAATCCAAACAACTTTTTAGGGGGTGTCATGATGGAAAATCACAAATTGTTTTATACACGTATGCACCATTCGTAGAGTCTTGACCGACGCCCTTTGTGGTCGTGTGTACAAATAACATGCATTATATATAGTGAGCTAACAGTAAATGCAAATTGACGCTCATTTGCATAGTTCAAAGTTCAAATTAATTCCCCACCGAATCAAAGAGCGCTCCGAGCATGCACGTGCATTCGTATATATATATATATATATATATATATATATATATATATATATATATATTGTTATTTAGATTGCATATACGAGAAGTACGGTACGTGATGACATGTGTAGGTATACGTACACCTTATATATATACGAGTAAAGTTATACGCCTCGCCGTTCTCGAGCTATAATTAACTCGGCTTTGATACGCTTTGTTTTCAGGTTTGAAAAATACGTTCACTTCTCGGGAGACCCGATTTGTCAGTTAATTATCGGTTCTTTCTTCGCTACCGTATTTCACTGATCTCTGTGAATTTTATTCTCGTTTATTTACTCAAGTCACGAATAACCTGATCAATATCAAGCCAGACGCTAAGGTACGTGTCACAAATCATAAAAACAATTTCGCTTCACTTTTATCGACAACTTGACAATTATGCACTTGGTGACGTTTAATTTCGAAACAAGTATCAGTCGTGTAGGTATATACCTAATATGCAGTGATTTGATTTCTGTTATTACACATCAGCGTTGATTGTATGTCAATTTGGTATACGTGCCAATTATTTGATCGTCTGTTCCGCATCGGAATTTTTTTACTTCTTCTGTCAATTACACTTTGCGTGCAAATCGTTGATATTTCGAATTTGCTCAGATTCGTTTCCGTCACAAACAGTACGCCTGAATTACGTTACTAAAGATTTTATCCAAGAAACCTACTTATTAATTTTTTTAAACCGTCTTATTCCGGGTCTCATTAATCCTTGAGCTTTATAACCGTTGCGATTGTTTTGTGCAATTCAGCGGTTTTTATGAGATAGATTGTACATTAAACAAATTATTGAAACCTGAGGCGTTTCCGATGCAGTAAAAATTTGCGAGGAAGTAAAGTATTAAGTATTTTCCGCGTTGCGACGAAGTCGAGTGAAATAAAAGGCAGGTCGAAACCGTTGTCCGTAACCGCGTTTCGTCCTCTTCGAATAACAAACAGCCGAGAGGGAAGATTGATTGTACCAAAGGGTAGCTATCCAAACCCTGGGCAACTTCCGGAGGTTCGCAGTTAATATTTTCCCTCAAATAAACCAGCGAGGATCATGAGCGCACCGTTTAGCTCTGGCCTGGTTTGGAACTGCGCAGAGAGATCAGTTACGGTGAATGTATCGTTCCGACCCTCCAAATCTGTTTGTATCCACTCGAACCCAGCGCGGTGTTCCAAATATACTTTTAAACGACACCTATACGTTTTGTATGCCGGCCTACGCAACGGCTAGAAAGTTCCCACAGTATGAAATTTTGTCACGAGAATATACATCCGAAACACCATACACGGAATTTCAATTTTCCTCCATTCGAACGGCAGGGGGTTAATCAGAGTTTCCAGTTTCCGTATCGTCACAACCCGAAATTTGACGGATGATCGTCCGTACGAAGATGAATATTCCTTTTGGGGCGAGATTGTGAGGTTGAAAAAAAAATTCTATCCTCTTTGGCATCGTCCGCACTTTTCTTGGTTCTTCGACCCTTATTTTTCACTTGCCATTCTCTTCTCCACTCGTCATACGTCTCAACGTCAACGGCACTTCACTCGATCGTATGTTCCGACGTTTATTTCTTTTTTTTTTTTTTTATACTCCGCAGAAAAAGCGGGCTTCGAAATGGATAAGACTTGGATTTTTATTACAGCATGTATATACGTATACACGTATACACATGTGACTCGAGACGAGAATTTTTTAACGAATTACTCCATCCGTGTTATTTTTATTTTTATTTTTACGATCGCTAACCGCTTTCAACTGCACTTGTGCCGTGGATCGACGTACGTGGCAGCACGTGGATTTTTATTAGATTTTCCCAAAGCCTCGGAACATTTTTCTCGAGTTCTCGTACGCGGCGTGAGCGTAGCGATTTGGGGTGAAGGGCGAATTTGCCCCGTCTTTTGTTCTCCTCTTTTCGTTTACTTTTCCCCAGTCCAACTTGCTTTTTTCTTTCTCTTATTTATTTATTTCGCTTCGCTTCTTCATGTTTCGTTATTTCGTTCCTTTTACTTCTCTTTCTCTTTCCATTGTTTTTTTTTTTTTTTATTGTTTTTATTTTTTTTTTTGTTCCGTTCGTTCTTTTATTTTTTATTTTTATTCATTTTCATTTTGTCTTTTTTTCTCAAGACAAATGCTCCCTCTAAGTAGCACATCTGTTGAGTTTCCATTCCTCCTCGACGCCCCCGTTTCCCACCCATTCCCGTCTCTTCCCTTCCCTTCGACGAGTGCCTACAATGTTTTATTCAGAAGAAAACCCGGCCGCCCCGAATGGTCTCTCTCCATTTTGTATTGCTTTTTTCCGAACATTTATTTACACGCAATCTAACGTCGGGGATATTTTTTGCTCCTGTACCAGCTCGGCAGGCATTTTATATTTCTAGCCACTTCGGCTGGCACAGATAAACGAAACCATCTTGCCAAATGAAATCCGTGTCCTTTTGTTGATATTCTTGAAAGCCGGAGGATGAGGAGAGCGAGAGTCCTTCCAAATCGGGGAATTACAAATCTCAATGGATTTTAAAGCGAAGCGGAAACGGTTCGTTACTCAAATTGACGTTTTCGCTCGAGCCGAGGCGGAAGAATTAGGTGGATTTTGAGATGAATCCGAATCGGGGATATCAGAGGGCAAATGATACGTTAAGCCTGATATGCAGGAGGGTCAATTTACCTTACATTGGAAACCTTGCTGGAAATTCGCCGTGTTGAGCCGCTAACATCGCGTGAGATCGTCCGGCAAAAATTACTGTTAAGGGATGAAACGTTCCGAGGTAACGCCTGATGAGATCCTCGGGCAAGGGTCTGGCAATCGGTAGGTTTTTAAATATTAACGAATCTCCGAGTATTTACAGTGTTGAACGTCGGGAAAACGGAGAAAAACGCGGTTTCTAGAATTCTACACACCTCGGACGGGATTCTAGTGAGGCTGGTAAAATTCTTTCTCCCGAAATCGGAACTCACGAACACAACTCGGACGACAAACCAGAGGTACGAATGAAAAAATTGGCGGGTAATGTTTTTCCTCATTTTGCCCCCTACTTGTTCGTTCTGAAAAATCCATCATAAAGTTTGGAGCTTCGGTTATACAGAGTGGAACTTTGATAGTTTATAATAGTTTCCATCGAAGTGTTGTAGGGGAGCGAGTTTTAAGTAGCTCGATAACAAAGTTCTTCTGGTGAAAATAGGGTAATGTAGGTAACGGGCGTTGGGGGGGGGATGAAAAGAGACAGAAGTCTGAGAAAATAAGAACGCTTCGAGACGTCGTCGCTGAATAATCTGCGGGATGTGTTTCAGACTCAGACTATACTTCTTACAACTTTCGAGAAGTTATAACAAACGTTAAATATCTCGACAGTATAATATAGTGGCAAATTCGAAACTTTAACCAACGAACTCAGTGCCGTCTATTCTAAGCATAATGATCAATTACCTTTCTATGTACAGGTACCGATAGAAGAAGGTTGGAGCGAGGTAGAAATTCGGAATTTGAAAATTGACGAAAGCGCCAAATTACGAATTTTTTGATGGCGAAACTTGAAGTAAAGAAATCAAACTTTGACGAAACATCAAAATTTCTAATAGTCTGAAACCCGACGCTCAAAGTTCCGAAAGTGCAAAGTTTCGAAAACGCGAAATTCCGAATGGGCATAACTCTGATAAGTCAAAGTTCCGAAACTGCGAAAATGAGCAAAATTTCAAAATCCGAAACATCGAAATTCTGAATGATCATAGATTTTCAGTTCTGTGAATTTCTGGTTCGGTGAAATTTTACCACTTCGATTTTTCATTGTTTCGAATTTTTGATATTTTTAAGTTCGGTTTCTCTGATATTTCACACCTACTCGTTGAGCGAACTACGCTGCGTGAGTATATTTTATTTTTCGGAATTTCGTTCTATCGTAAATTGAATTTTCGAAATCTTTCATTTCGGAACTCTGAGTCGTCGGATTTCCGATCATTCCAAACTCTGTTGTTTAACAAAAGTTTGATTTCTTCACCTCAAGTTTCGCCACCAAATAATTCGTAATTAAGCATTTTCGGGACTTTTCAATTACAGAACTTCAACCCCGGCCCGGAAGGTCATTTTCTTCTTATTACGGGTGGTAATGAAGCCCAAAGAGAGGGACGATCATCGGTCTCAACTTCTCGAGCAGCGAGACTCTGCAGGGTGACAGATATTGCAGGGTGTTTATTTCGGGAACTTTCCATCGGAGCGTACTCAAAGTCACGTTCTTCTTGATTCACTACACCTTAAACTTAAGCTTGGCAATTTATAACCGGAACTGTTTTACACTCGTGATACACGCCGTCGGGAAATACGGTCGAGCAACAAGTGTTGAATGTAAGCCGAGCTTTAGGCGACACTTCCAGCATGAAATTTACCGTCTTCCACCAGGCTTATCTGCGACGGCACTTATTGCTCTCGTTAAGTACCCGATGCCGTATCCATAACGCGGCTACAACGAGCCGACTATCGGCGCTGCAGAAGTGCTCGCTGTTTCATGGGAGTTTCAACCTTGGAAATTTGTGGCTGATACGACAGACTTTTGTCCGTCGTTTCACCGAAGCACCGATTACTCTGCCGCGATTAAAACCAATCCGAACGCTCTTTTTTCATGAGCAAAGAATGCACGAGTAGTTTTAAAGAAACTCTTCAGTTACGCGCAGCTGTATAATCATGGTTAAGTAGGCGCACACGTGAAGCTGGATATCCGACGAATGAACCTGGGGCAGATTTTACTCTCGCGAACGGAAACAGAAATGGAAATGTTTGTTAAAAAAGAAAGCACCGTTGCTAATGGAGAGAGTTCTTTTAATGCCCTACAGCGACTTGTCAGCAAAATCTTGTTATCATTATTGCTGACTATAGTATACGTAGCTTTGCTGCGAAAAGCTCGTCCGGTCTTTTGTTTTACGCTGGCGAAAATCGGACCGCATCTTCTACTGCCGACTTCATTTGGCCAACTATCTCGAGGCGAATTACGATCGGTAATTCACGAGTTAACTCGTAGACCAAGGCGCCGACTAATTGCCAGAAAATTATCTGTCTGCGGTTTCACCGAATTGCCCCACTTTTACCACCACCTTAATTATTTACTCTCTTGCCCTCATGTCGCCTAATTTGATTATTTGCTTGTTTTATGTAATTGCAGTGCATTTGTACTCGTCTCGTTCACCGTTCGTTAAAATGAAATACGCAATAAACGTCTACTTTGTTGATCTAAATTATGACGACGGATCTATCCGCTCAATATATAACTAATACGGTGTTTTGGAAAACCAACTTAACCAGCTGAAAAGGATGTTAATTTATTCAAACTGAATTAGGCGTAATGTAATATCGGACCTGAAATGATCTTCTCAACTCGAGTCGAGAAAAGCTAAACTCCCTTATTTATAATACAGACAGAGAGTGAGAGAGAGAACTTGCGCAAGCCTAAATTGAATAAAGGAGTTTTTACTAAGAAAATATGTAGTAGTCAGCGTCTACGTATCCGGTCAGTTAAATTATACACGCCCAGTTGGGTTCACAAGTTCTTATACACGAGTGCCAATTAGAGACTACCCAACTTTTTATCGTTACGGCTTTGGGTTAGATTTCTCAAGAGCGAGAGGGCGTCCCTAGAGCTTTAGGCGTGAAAGAGGATTATAGCCAGTGGGAGAAGATATTTTTTCTTCCCTTGCACCTTTATAGGGTCCCGGAACTCGCAAATTTTTTGAAAAATTCAACACCATCGTCGTCTTCGATTCGGCGAATCGCGGCGTCGAGGAAACCGAAGATATACACGAGGAGAAATCTCTAGTTTTGGTTACTCGGCAGTCCTTAACTTATACGTATTTTCATTTTTTATCATAACTGAAAAATATAGTTCTGGATACGTAAATAAAATGAGATAGGGTATGTATATTACTATTCCATTCGATTATGGTCACTTGTAATGCGTGTTCATGCGACTATTGTAAATTGGCAAAAATTTAGTAAACTAACCAGAAAATGCAGTATCGATAGCTTATAAGATCGCACTGAAATATTTACTTCGTATTAAACTTTCTTGTGCTTCGAACATTACTAAAACTGTTGTTACAACGATAACTATTTTATTACAATTTTCTAGTAACTGTAACGAATGAAATTTTTTTCCACTAGGATTTCCTTTCGCTGGTCTGAAAGGGGACGCTTCAGAGATAACGAAGCTATCCCGCTATTAACTCCAGTTTAAAACAGTAATACGGCTTGGCAGTCGCCCGGTTTTATGGGAGCACATAATCAACCACGATTAGGAAAAGGCGCTTAGGGAGAGCAGAAGCGTAACCAGAGAACAATTTTCTTTCGATCCGTTCTGTTTTCAACGCATCCGTCCATTGATATTTATACATATCCATAAAACTCCCGATAAATCCAAAGTGAATATACAACGTTATACGCGTTGCAGGGCAGGCGGACAAATAACGAGGAGAAAATTTTCTCCTCTCTGCACCGGCCGACGCTGTGGAACATTATCCGAATTCCACGGGGAATTTCCTTTTACGAACCGCCTCCATCGAACGCGGCATTGCCATTACCTCGTTTACCCGACGACGTTTATTTTCATACTCTGGAGCGCGAATGAGTCTGCATAATTATCCATTTTTGACTTGGCAAGCGCGTTTCGTCGCTTTGTCTCGATTGCGCGACATTGATCAAGAAAACTGGATTAACGAGAAAGAATAATCTCAGCGACTATTCGATGTGCCTTGGTAACTTCGGATGTACCAGCAGCACTGATTATTACACGTATAAGAGGGTGTCCCAAAATTCACGCAAGAAGTAATTTTGACAGAGAACACAGGATTATAATTAAAAATTGTATATTTTTTATTGATCCGTAAAGTATAGAGCATGGCATTATCTATGGAAATATCGAGTAAATGGCCTCGACGTCTTTGCTCGCGCATATGCACTCCTTTGTTCAAATTTTCCTGCACCCTTAATTTTCGTTGGACTCTTTTATTTGATGTTTTTCAAGTCTAAGGTTTATTCCAACAAGTCATTGACCAGCCACGACTTGAAGGAAGAAACTGAGCGCTGTATCAACGAAATTCAGCCACATTTACGTGAAACGGTCGTGGAAAATATCAACAACAGAATGCGTATGTGCCGGCAAAGGCGTGGTGGCCATTTATCCGATATCCTATTCCATCGTAACCCTGTATACTTTATGAATCAGTAAAAAAATGTACAACTTTTAATTATAAACCTGTGTTTTTCTATAAAAATTACTTCTTGCGCGAATTTCGAGACGACCTTTACTGGTGAATACGGTAATATTACAGCACAAGTTTCCGACTAGCATCACACTGTCGCGCTTTGTTCAGAATCTGATCTCTGATGCTGCTACTGTATGCAGAACACAACACTCGCAGGGTATCGGACTACCTCAGTCAGAAATTCAAACGAAAGACGCTCGTTTCGGAAGACGAACTCAATTCTGCAGATTGTCAAAGCCTAGAGCAGGCTGCGATTCTCGAAACGGAAACTCCGAGGCGAGGATGCAGGTTGCAGGTATAAAGATCATCCACGAGCACTGGAAACGACGGAGAATGCAGCTTGGCGAAATTCTCGCTCTTGCTTAAGCTTCACAAAGTTCCGAAAGCCCTCCAAGCCCCCTTCTTCTCACTGCAGTTCCATTCACTTCTGTTTGCCAGAACTTTGTCCGGGGCATTGGACGACAATATGTCCGTGAATTGTTATCGCAGAAAGGAAACGCATTTCGCGAATTCCGGTTCTTTATCCTTGCGCCGACTCTGATATGGATTAATTTCTGAATAGGAGAACGATTTTGCCGGTTATTGTAACTGATATGGACGGCGTGGGGGTGAAGAAGTATGATGGAATGTCCACACGACAGAAAGGTCACGATGTAGAACTTTTCAAGAAGTGAAAATATGATTCATAGAAATATGTACGGAGAGTCAAATTACAAAGTCATCAGAACGAATAATAGGGACGAATTAGCAAGGCGAATACAACACAGCCAGAACTCGGACGATTTTGGATTTTCGTTTTCTTCGCGAAATGCTAATTTGATAAATTTTTACTATCCTGCTTGTATTTTTGATCTCGATCAATTTCGCATTATACGAATTAAATCTTTATCTATATGAAAATTGGATATTTCGATCTTTCCATTCTTAGTTTATTCTATACTTTTTGCGTCCCAGTGACATCGACATCTGCACAAATCACGGTAGGTTAAAAATTTGTAAATTCATAAGCACCAAGATGTGCTTTAATTCTCTGTTTCGATCGGCAATCTTTGCGCAAGCACGCACGCGTCGGTAAAGGGAAAAATCGTAAAATATTGATGGGTCTGACATTGTCGAGGCAAACTGCGGCTAACTGGCGTTATCGTTAACTGGATATTTGCATGGTAACTGATGTTCAATACTAAACTAACCTTGTAACCGGCAAACCGGCTGCAGGGTTGCGAAACGAACACATGAGCTCGCCTTGGGTGAATTTGGGTTGTTCTCCGTGTTTACTCAGGTTACACCCACCGTCGCTAATCCAGGTGCGTTTCAGGGGCCGCGTTTGAATATTAAGATGTTCCTCCCGCGCTGTTCGCCCCTGACAATGAGTCAGGTTAATATTTCAGGCCGCATTAACCGTCGGTTAACTTTTAATGAACGGAGAGAGAGAGTCTCGGCCGTTTCGGTCAGGCGATGAAACTTGTATTCTCGAAGTTCATTCGAAACTCGTTTACATTTTTTTACATTTCCAAACTCTCGATCTGTTCAACAGGGTTCGTACGCGCAGAGAAAACCTGGAAAACCGGAAAAACTCTGGGAATTTCTTACAGCGTGGAAAAGTCAGAGACAGTCGAGGAGTTTCGAAAGTAAGACTGGAATTTGGAGTCTGTCGAAGTAGTAAACTCGTTCTTGTAAAAAGTACCGTCGATATTGAGAAAAAAAGTTGCACTTAAAATTTTGCTCCGTCCAATCACTTCATACATTCTACGTATACAACATAATACCAAACCTTCTTTCGTTTTTTTTTTCTCACGAAAAATCACAGGCTGTTGTTTGTAAATTGATAGTCAGACAGTAATAAGTTAGTTACCAGATAATATTGAAGGTATTAGTTATAACGTGTAAAAAAATTGTCACTAATCAGCTGCATATTTCATCAAAGGTTACGGGAATAATCCTATTTTCGGGCTGAAATTCCTGAATTATTCGGGGAATTTCATATTCCAAAAATCGTACGAACCCTGAACTTCAAGGACGGAGGTCCGGGCGAAAAAGAACTCACCCATAATCACCCCTCAGAGTTTTCTTCTGAACCGAACGAGCGCGAGGGGTGAAGGAGAAATTTCTTGGGAGTTTAGACGGGCGAAGAAAGTCTAAGCCGTTCCGTTTTTTCAATTTCTACCAACCGCTCGCAAGCCCATCGGATATATCCAGAAAGCGGATCTATAGGTATAAGATATAAGCGCCTTTCCGCGTTGCCGAACTTTCGATTCAGTGAGAATCCGCAACTGTGACGTATCTGCTAATGCCTCCGGTGTCACGTATTGTGTCGTTCTCGTTGCCGAAGGGTTGCGCCCCTGAGATTTCAGTCTTCGCACCGGCCTGCATCCAGTCCTTTTCGCATTCTCCCTTTCCCCTCCTCTCAATCAACCGCTCTGCTTCTCACAACTTCACATGTACGTTACAGTCATTCCTTTTCTTCGCGACGCTCGTCTCTCCGGCTCCCGAGTTCCAAGAGACATCGACGAAGGTCGTAAGGATCATCAAAAACGCATCATCGTTTCGGAAAGTACATCCAACCTCCCGGCGTACTTACGAGAGATAAGATTTACCGCACGGGTATGCTTATGAAGCTGTAATACGAGGATTAGATAACTTCCAGTTTCCTGGAGAGTCCTTAAAGCGGCAGTGAACACACACGCATCGTAACAGGGGCGGCTGATGCACGACCATGCGAATTTAGTAAACAACGACAGCGGGTAGTTTGTTAATTAATCGCCGCCGTCATTGCAGAGAAATTCGCGTGATTTGGAGAGGGTCGTTTCACGATCGACGATCCTCGGAGTTCAGCTCAATTCTACCCGGATGTTGTGCTCTGTTCGAACGTCACCCCGGAGAATGAGAAGAAGTAAAAATCGCTCGCCTAGGCAGATTTCTTCGCCCGAGATTCGCGCCGAAATTCAAAGACACACTCGAGCCGACAAGGGACCAGAGTAAACTCTTGCGAAACCTTCGGGTGTAGTGTAAGTGCCCTTGGGTAGATATATTGTAAGTGTGCCTAAGTTTCGCACAGCAAAATGGTTCGAAGTTAGCCGCCTGATTCTACAAATTGTCGGAAGTTTATCTCGACGCAGCCGAGTAGCTGCTGGTCCTCGACCCGTACGAGTGATCCTCGAGAAAGGACGTTCCTTCGTATTCCGGTTGCCGGTGCAAATCAACTACAAATGCCGATTACTCGAGACTTTGGAATCCCTGAGTAGTCGGCCGACATTCGCGACTCGGACAAGACAATTCGAGAATTTTTGCATTTCGGTTGTGCTTGTCATTCAGCTACGAGCAGATTTTTCGAAGGGGCAATTTGTAACTTTTTTTTTAGAAATATCGATGCCTGAACGAATCGAAAAAAATTTCACCGCGAATTCTGAATTCTTTTATATTGTAGGGTCGAGCTTTGCCGAAGGAGAAACTTGGGCACAAACGAATTGAGTGATAGCTTACCAGTTATCGACACGTTTAGATCCAATTATCGATCCGTTTATTTTCCAAAATTATAAATTGACGGCGGAAATTCTGAATTTCTCGGTCAGACTAAACCAATTAAAAACACTACAAATTTATTTTTGGCAATTTTAAAACCAAGGATCAAACAGATACAACCAAAAAAGGTACACAATTGGGACAGGATTAATAACTGGTAAAATTACCTTGCACACGTTTTTTGTTATCCAGTGACGTACTTACACCAACCATTATCGTGAAAGATATAACTTCAGACGCAGTGATACTCAGCTGGATACTTTATTTTAGATCCCACGGGTGTTCTATGTCCATTATATACCCATTCTTGCCGAAGTTGTATTGGATAGGAAAACCCAGCTAGGCCTAGGGTATATGAAATTTATTTCAAAGTATATACACATACATACATATATATATACATATGTATATATATACGTGCGATCCAATAAGTTTTTCAGAGATGCGGCGGCGCGGACAATTGCAAAAGTTCGAAGCAGTTTAATCGAGGTGAAAGATTTATGTATTGCTTCGATAATACCAGAATGTTACCTGCGACTATACATACACGCATACATAGATTTCCAATACAGTGCCAGAATATATCGCGTGGCAGCAGCAGCAGCAGCAGCAGCAGTGAATTTATTCATGAATAATTTTCGTTCCAAGTTTCTCTGCGGTATAAGGTAACAACAAGAGCTCTGGTCTCTCGCAAGTTTTAGTAAACAACGTCTTTATTCGCGATCTTCGATTATCTCCGTCGTCGTTGAATCTCAGGCCCGAGTTTCGGAATCGCGGTGTCTGTAAGCTTCTACCCCGGTGAACGTGTAACTAGGCTGCGTTGCCGAGAGGTAATTATTCAGCCTGAAACTAGCCGATTGTTTAATTAGTCATTGGAGCCGACGGAACGACGTCACGTTTAATGGCGACGAGCGTGTGCAGTCGTAAACTCAATTTCGCCGAGCTGTTCAGCGTTACCGAGTTACCTGCAGTTTCGAGAGAGACTTAAATTCCTGTTCAATTATAACGCGCACGGAAATCCGACCAATTCAAGTCCGATGCATTAATTATCCGAGTCAATTCGGATTTTTACGTACACTGCATCGGCGACAATGAATTTTTTTTTCCACCGCACACAGTTATTAAAATCCTTTTACGATCCGCGCGGCTACGATATCTCTGATTTACATTTGTTTTTCATACGTCAAAAGTTACGCGACGTCCGTCCGCAGCAGCAGCCTTGTTTGTGCCGAGCTGGAGAAAAAAGAATAAATAAATAGGTAAATAAAAAAAGATTCCTTGATTATATCGCGGTTTCTCGTTCCGGTGAAACTGCCTCGTTGATCTCTGTCGAAATGGGCAGAAAAACAATTTTTTTTTTATCCCTCTTTCCCCGGCAAAATCCCGCGTACGCGAAATCGTGATATTTTCATATTTCGGCTCGGTTCATATACCGCAACGCTTATTGCGTTTCATAAATCACCCAACTTAACGGTTCTTGCAAATGAAGAAGTTTTATCACGCAACGCAGAACTTGCAAGCTCGAGAGAAAATCTCCGTCCTGAAAGTGACGTGAATTTCTGTTTTCTTATTACGTCTGCAATTAGACGCGTTTACTTGATTTCGCAATGACAAGTCTCTGCCGGGGATTCGTTGAAGCGCGGCGTTCTAGGTGCGAATGTGTAGTTTGAATGGGAAATCAGGAGATTAGCGAGCCATTCCTAGAGGGCGGTAGACCGGCGGCGGCAAACAGTTGGCGTTGAAAATAGTTGGCATTCCGCACTTAGTAATTAGTTAACTTGAAGTGTAATTGCCCCGACACGTCGACCCCGCCTCTTTACTTTACTCGCATCGTCGACTCTGCAGTTGGTTTGTCAAGTTGGAAACTCCTTCCGGTTTGTACCCGAAGTTATTACCTGCACCGTGTTACATTCTGCTGCACTGCTGTAGATGTATTATATCTATATTAGGTTGCTCCTTAATAGGGATGTTTTTGAATTTCTATGCTGACAGGGACTTGAACGCTTTTAAATTATTAGAAAAAAAAATTCCCTGAAAAATTGACCACGCTATGTCAACTCTGAGATAGTCCGCCTTGTGATCGAAGTATTTTATGGAAATAAAATGGGAAAAAATTTTGTTACTCTTTGAAATTTTACAAGACGTTGACGAATATATCGACAGTAATGGAAAATACATACTCTGGTAAAAAATTGCTCGCTCTACGATCAAGCTCTGACGCATAAAACGATGCGTAAATGAAACCGTTCGTATGTTGATTAACGTTCAAAGTTTAACTTGTATGAAATTTACATTCCGTCAAGTGTAGCTGCGAAATAAATAACTGTAACGTAAAATATATTGCATTGTATTTTCCAATAATTGTCGGTATATTCGTCAACGACTTACCAAATGTCAATATACTTCGATCGCAAAGCGGACTGTCTTGGAGTTCACGTAAAGAGCTCATATTTCCGGGTAATTTTTTTTTATATCAATTAACAAGCAATTGAGCCCCTGGGGGTATGAAAATTCAAAAACAACCCTATTAAATATCACCCTAATGTTATAATTTTTCTCTCATGTAAAATCCACCGACCACCTATAAATTTTCACCACAGTTTCCGTCGCTGATTATTTTCCTTCACCCGCTGACCGATCAACAATCCATTCACGCGTTAATTGCTTTCGCTGTGAAGCCATCTGGACCGCGTTACGTTTGGTATTTGCTGCTGGATTCAACCTGGTTCGAGCGAATGCTGGTTTTGGTTACAGCTAGTTCCGGTTATATCGAACCCGACAGGAACGTAGATACGCCGACTTGGTAAGTGGATTCTGGTCAGGCATTTCATAAAGGAAATACCGTTGTGGTTCTGGAACCCGGCGCGTCCCGCTTAACGAATTCTGCTGCAGCGATCACGTGGATTAAATTTTACGGACAGTGAAGAAAAATTGACACGCAGATCAAGGCGAGTGCAGGAATTTTGTGGCGAAATCTCCGATTTTCTGTGAAACGTGTGTAGTTGACTGATCGTGAGAGCAATTCGCGAAAGAAGGGAAGAAGACCCGAAAACGACGAGGTTCGAAACACTCGACGGCATCTTTGGAGTGGAGATCAACTTTTCATCCCAGACATTCCTGCAAGCTGCTCAACTTACCCTTAAAGTTTGTCGATTTAATTACGAACCCTATACGGCTGCATAATTTACCGTGTGATTGAAAGTTCTGCAAAAGAAACACAAGTATGCACATGTGACGCTGCACGTGGAACGAGAGTCTCTATTCTTTGGTAAAGGGAGAGTAAATTTGTAATACGAAAAGTTTTAACGATCTCCTAAAAAGTTGGTCAACTCTTCCGAAGCAGGATGAATTCGCGGAGGGGTTGAAAAAATTGGAACGTGTAACGCGAACGGTGATTCGCGTTTTTGAACTTATTTCTCGGCAGCCCCGGAAGTACGATACCTGTACCTAAAGCCTACGGTGCTTCTCGCTGTATGGTGGAAACAGAAACGGAGGAAGGTATTCCATAACTTTCGAGCACGTGCCGAGGGTCTCGCGGTTGTAATTCTGGTCCGGTACTTCGGGCAGCTGGATTATTATACACGCGGTTTCGCATACCTCAAATCCGCCAATTTCATTCGAAGAACATCGAGTTTGGTCTCAAGGATTAAAAAAAAGTAAGCCCGTTTCCATGTTTCCGAATCAATTTCGATCCCGAGACTCGAGGGGTTGTAATTGGAAAACGCTTCGGGCGTTTCGTGGCGAGTGAACCGCATTCTTGAAAATCCTGTCGTGCGAAATTGGAGGAAAAAATCGAAAGACGAAGAAAGTTTCCGGATACAGCTGCCTCGATCACACTCGTCCTGCGTGTGATGAATGTACGAATGTACGAATGCTTACCGCTGGATTCGTAGTTCGTTATATTTCGCTCGTAAAGAGACGCGCGATTGGCGATGCTGGGATGTTCGGGGGTTTACGTTATGACTGGCAGTAAAATTGGTAGGTGGTCG
Organism: Neodiprion lecontei; assembly: GCF_021901455.1. NCBI lineage: Eukaryota > Metazoa > Arthropoda > Insecta > Hymenoptera > Diprionidae > Neodiprion > Neodiprion lecontei. The sequence goes on from NC_060262.1 coordinate 37,060,922, forward strand.
TAGGGCACCCCGGTAATCGTGGGAAAACTTTGGGCATCCAGATAGGACGAGCTATCAGTTGCAAGATGGGAGGATCAGGCTGGAAGTCGTCTACCGTCGACCCTGGTCGAGGGTTTTCCGACTTGCCTGGAATTGCAAGTGGACGAGATATGATCGGCAAACTCAGGCATAACGAGCCGAATCGGAGACTTTTACGCGACGAAAGAGTTTCGCGCTGAGGAGGATTTTTACACATCCGGTTACAATTATATCGGTGAAACGACGATCGGCTGGATGAATTAAGAGAGAAAATATGGTACGTTGTAATTAATGCGAAAATTTTGGAATTGAAAAAATTTTATTCGCCGCATTGGCTGTCACGTAATATTTTAATATATTGTAGGAATGTGAAATTCGTGATTTGATGTATCTATATAATAACATTTTTTTTCTCGTTTTTTAAATCGAATACATTACGCTGTAAAGATGTTAATTTTAATGCGTCTTTTTGTAAAAAATCTACACACGTACGATGTCTTTATTGATCGGAAATATGAGAAGGTGCAGATTTTTACTTATAGACAATTAATTAACGCGTATACAAACTGCGGCTGGTTTTGCAACATAGACACGTATTATATATATATACATATATATTGCAATTATGTGTGAAAACGTGACGCAGGAAATCAGGTAATAAACTTCGCTGAAACAATTTGACATTTTAATTTGCGTATATTTTAAGTAATTTTACATGAAAGATATTTTTGTTAGGTTATACATTTATTATTATATATTAGCGTTTATAATTGTTATGTTATTGAAAATTTCATTAACATATTTACGGTTAGTTCATTTATATATTTAATGTGCAAGCGAGCCTACAACATTAAAGACGTAATTTTAAACATCAGCTTGCCAGTGCGCGGCGCCCAACTGCAATTTGCAATCTCGATGAAGTTTTGCTCGTTAATCGAGAACGGAGACAAGAAAATATTTTCCTTTTCGCAGTGAGAGAACAAAGTGAATAGTTTTCATCGAAATATCGGTAACACTCGATGTAAAAAAATTGCAACTCGATGGCTTCAACATTCACTACAAGAATCAATTTCCGTCTTGCATTTTTTTGAAAATTTTCAGCCTCATCGTCATTTACCGATGATCCGGAATTTCGCTACTCGACTTAGTCATCGCCTGCAGAATAACGCGCACGCAGTAACAAGCAGGATGAAATTTTATGAATAAGAATTTTAAAGATTACAAATTTTTCCTAGGCCACCTCAAATTTTCATTTCAATATCAGATTAATTCTTCTAACCAATCTGCTAAATAGTAGAAAATTTGAAACGGCCAGTATGTCATATTTATTAATATAATATTATATTTCTAGCGTTTTAGAAAACGGATCTTTTTCTTTATGTTGTTGTTGTTGTTGTTATTATTATATGAATAAATTTTCTATTTTAATTTTGTATATAATGTATATATATATATATAATATTCTATTTATTAAGGAATCAGAAAAATTCACGAATAACAGACACAGCACGTTGTTTCTTTTTCTTCATTAAATTATTCTTTCTGTATAATATATATATATATATAATATATATATATATATATAATGATTATTTATAACACGGTGTTTTTCATTTTTATTCACGTTTCCGTTTCTTTTTTATTTCCGTTTCTTTCTCCCTAAGCGCTGGTGTAATATAATCTCATGAGATACATTCAACGATAGATTATACAATATAATATGTAACTACATAGTAAGTTGTCTAAAAACTTTTCTTTTTTTTCTTTTTCATATTAATCTTTATTTTGTCTAACAGTTAATTAGTAATCGGTTAATTTCATGCCAGCAGCGCGGCTTATTCCTCGCGTTCGCCATACGTTTTAATTAATCAATACGTACCGCAATTGTCTAAAATTCTTTATTTCTCACTATTTAAATGGTAACATACAATATGCCAAACTCGATAATTTTATCCGACTAAAGGACAACGAATCAATAGACTTTACATCGATACGTGTAAAAGAATAGAACACTTAGAAAATTCGTTGCTCCTTCGGACTACGTTCCTGCATTCATTACAGCGATAAAAACAACGGTTAAAATTCCCGATTATTTTTTATACCACAGCTGAGTGGTAAAATCGATACTTCCTATAATTATGAACGCAGAATTCGTCAACTTGCCCCTTCAAATATTCAAATTTCCCTTAATTATCAACCGCCCGCCGTTCACTCCGAGGACGCTTGACGTAACCGCGATTGAGACTACTAATCAATATTTAATAAATTAAATGCAATATTCCAAAGCGAAGTAAGCGAATACCGTACAACAAGCTGCCTGGTGGCACAAATTCAACTTGAAACACCGACTTTATTTTCTAATAGTTACTTCGATATGTACGTGCAGTGTGAGATGTGTTGGTGTTTTTTTTTCTTCTTTTCTTCTTCTTCCCCTTCTATTCTCTCTAATGGCGAAACCGAAACGAACAACTCACGTATTTCTAGTTACTGAATCGCGCGACTGATTGTGAAATTCTGACGATGAGTAACGCGAATTACGTCGTATAATGTCACTACGTATTTGTATGTATTACGTATAAAAAGCGCCAAAATTGAGAGCGAAAAAAAAAATTGTAATAAACTATTTATAAGTAAATGAAATGAGAGACCGATAAAACATTCGTTTTTCTTTCTTTCCTCGTTTTTTTCGTTTTTTTTTTTTTTTTTTCTTACTGCGAAAACGGAATAAGGGCACATTTATTGTACACAGAGCGAAACAATGTTCAGAATTGTACTTTTTCTAATATCGTCATGTAATTGTGTGTATATTATATTATGCATATAATTCTATGTAGTATCACTAATTAGTAATTACATTAGGTAACGATTTCTTCGTCTTTTCTCATTTTTTTTTTTTAATTCTTTTTTTTTTTATGTTCATTTACCTTCTCACGTTCTCTTTTCGTCCGACCCTTCTTATACGAATCTTAAATTTATACTGAATCTAATTTGTGAACCGAACGCTATACGTGTAGGTGAGAAATAAAATATATAATTTATCTATGTACAGGGAGTTTGTTCGTAATTATTTTTAAAATATGAATAACACCGCGGGCTGATTTTGACCGAGAAATTTAAAAATATTAAAATTTATTACGGATAGTCCGGAGGACAAACAATATTTTTGTAAATACCTGATTTCACTAACCATTTTTCTACGACACCTTACCTATCTATTTCAACTGATATCACGGGATATCAAACTAGATTTCTCTCGACTAGAACAATGTTGATAAGATTCTAAACAGTTGGAGAAACGAAGTTTGCGTTAGTCGTCAAAAGCATCAAATTTCATGTTATACCTCGAGCGTACATGTCGAATTTTCAAAATTCACGTTATGTGGATTTTCACATTATGAGCACCACGTGAATCTGAAAGCTGTTTTCTCTCTAGGTATAATGGTATTTGACTTTGTTTTTTAACAAGCATTGTATAAGTTATACACGTAAGACGTACAGGGTATATCCATCAATGGTGCCCGTGTTGCACATCGATTAGTAATATTATCGGTACATAATATAAATTTTATAATAACAAGTTACAAAGCCCTGATCGATTCGTACATAATGTAAGAACAATAATATATAATATAACAATTCAGAATAATAACTAATACAAGAGGATCGATGGATTGCGAATGCAATTATAATACATGCCTGTGCATATAATATGTTTAGGTACATGTTTGCCAAGTATGCTTTTTGATAGTATACGTTGCATATTCGTAGAACGTATTTTTTTTTTTTTTTTTAAGCTGAATATCGCTTGTTTTAAGAAATTCAAATTTACTTATTATACACAAATAGTTAGTTATTTTTACGATTAGATTTATCCATTCGAGTTTACGTTTGCTATTAATTATGAACGACAAACTTGGCATATTTAAGTGAGAAAAAGATGGTGGTGAGCTGCAGTCGTTTGGATGAAAATCGATAACAGCTGTGAGAGGAATTATGAGACGTGAGAGCAGGTGAAAAATGGAACGGAGAAATAAATCATCTTATAATACATGGTAATAAAAGTGAAATAAATGGGAGAGGAGTATCTACATCCTTAGCAAAAGAGGGTGCTGATTGGTCCGTGCGAAATGCGCCGTGTTTTGTTTTGTCTTGAATATATTATATATATATATATATATGTGTGTGTGTGTGTGTGTGTGTATAATAATTATAAGCGATCCCTTTACACTTATAAACTTTGCTTCAATTTCTTTTATACATATTACAACACACGGCACTAGGTATTTAGTGTGTATATGACAATTTATCCTTTTAGTAACGTTGTGTGCAATTAATTTGATTCCAAAAGCATTAATTTGCATCAATATGAATATAGGTATAATCATATTGTTTGTGGTAGCGGAAAACGTAGACAGAGATAGATATAGGTAGGTGTTATTAGGTATGATCGCTTACCTACGTAATCGCTTAAAACGTAGTTTTTCAATTTATTATAATAGTACTTATATTTGACTCGATAATAATTAATGCGTTGTTATTTTTCCTCTTATTACCCTTCTTCCTATTCCTCAATTCCGTTTTCTTCTTCTTCTTCTTCTTCTTCTTCTTCTTCTTCATATTCTTACTTTTTGGCATTGGCGTACGGTCACTTCGCCGCTGAACTCTGCGGGCCAAGTAATTATACTATTCGGAAATTTTGGACCTGGTGAAAACAGTAGCTTAAACGAGGTTGACTCCCGCCATGAAATCCTCCCGCAGGATGGGAACCACCGTCGCCCCAGCGGCGGCCCTCCTGAAACAGTGGTTTAGAAGAAAAACCTCCTGGTTATTATACATCGGAAACAACACTTGTTACAACATCACGTATCATTACGCTGTACGCGTGGCCAATGACACGTCAGCAATTAAAAGATCACCGTAAAGGACAGTTGTTACATACACTTTTATCTCGACAAAATTCCTCTCTTGCAGGACAGTGTAATATTCATGTACAAAAGCAGAAAAGTTCCAGGAATTTTACGCTCGAACTGCCAACTGCGCTGATGCGTATAAAATAAGTGAAAATAGGTTGAACTTCAGGATGACAAAAAATGAGAACCCTCGCGTCATTTCAGGTGTAGGTTTCAACTGTCAAGCCGATTTAACCAAGCCGCACAATGTCACTACGTATGGTCCGAGAGGAGCCGTAAGAGCTTTTTTTGTACTGACAACCCGCGTACTTTTTTTCTCCGATATTTCATTTTCATTTTTTTCGCACCGCGGTAACTGGACACCCTCTCGCATACCGACAGTGAGCCAAGTTGTACCGAAACTAAAAGCGAAGCTCGAACGGACAGCGTCTGGGCTTTGATAATTTGCGGTAACCTCACGTCATCAAAGGCACGCTCGTATAACTAATGATTTATTTCACCAAACAGACCCTCGGAGCTTCGTGCCCTTGAATTTTCACTCGGTGTCACTAAAAAGTTGTCTGAAGTAGTCGAGGAGAAGTTCGCCAACTTTCAAGGCACGAGCTTTTTCACCGGCGACACGTATTTAGCAATGGTAATCGCTTCCAGCGATCGTTGCAAAAAAGGACCGGTTATTTGGTTTTTAAGAAGGATTCGACCGTGTGTGAAGACGGTGAAAGTGCACGGCGTTCTAAAAAATTTTCCTTCTGCCTAAACGAATTAAATAAAAAAATATCCCGAGTAGGACCCACGTCACGAAAGGTCGAAAGGTTGACACACAAAAATCGACGGTTGTATTTTTTCTTTTTTCTTTTACAAAGACCTACGTATCCAAGATTCTTCCGCATACAAAGTTGAGCTCAAGATCATTTCTACATACGTGCGTGAAGATCTCCGTGGTTCTCCACCACCGTGCAGTCCAGGCACAAGGACGTCGAGTTTGCGGGAATGATTAACGTTTCAGCGTGACGCGCACTGTTCGCCATCATCGCTCCGAGCGTGAGTTGGCGACATCCGATGTCACGTCGGCCAATTTCGAATGTGGTGCCGGTGAATATCCGAGAGCGTTGAGGGACACTCAATTGACCATTCTATCGGATAATTCGAATGAGCTACAGGTATGGTCTGAATACGCGAAGCGTAGCTCCAGCGGCGCAAGCTGCGGGTGTAAAATTACACCCAGATATCGTCACCCTTGGAACAAACACGAATGCACGAATCATCGTACCTACGTGCAGTTCGCGTCGGTACTCACTTGTTGAGCCATGAATATTCATGTTTTGTAGGGACTCCGGTTCAGGTCACCAAGGCAATTCCCCGCGGGCAAGTAATTGGTGAGGACCTATTCCACATGTGTCTCGACCCGTGCCAAAGAACCTGCATTACAGAGACGCGGATGCTGATTGCCTGAAAAATAATTCGGGAGTTTCGCGGGCCTGCACAGCTTTTGTAGGTTCTGATTGAATCGGGATTTCACACCGTTTCAATCGGCACGGCGGTGCTACGGGAGTTGGTAACGATCCAATCGAGATGCTCGCGTCTAGGTGCTAATCTAGCCCGATTAGCGCCGGTAATCGAATTTAAGGATTTGAATGATGTAAGAACGGCATTAGGAATCCCACTTTCCGGAATTAACCTTGCGTGTCCCTTCCACCTTGGATTCGCGGCCTTTTGGAAAGGCGGCCGTGCCTCGAAACGCCTGAAAGTTCTGTGCCTTGAGCCGTAAAACCGATTTTATCACCTCGTGAAGAAACGGTCATTTCTCGACACCGGGTCATCAATTTCCTTCGTAGCGGTCAGGCGGGGTCAATGCCAGGGTAAGCCCACAATCAAATCCGCCAATTTCGTAAGGTCTAACTATTCAAGTGCAAATAGCTTTCGATCTGGTAAGGCTGTACGGTCGTCTAGACCGGTTATTGCATCGAAAGACCCCCAGGTCGATCCTTTCGATAGACCGGCAATGGCATCGCGCGTATATTTCTATTTTCATGCACTTAGATATACTTTTGTGCGATTTGAGAGGCTGGAAAGGTTCGCGTCGAAGGCGGTGAATTATTTATTATAGAACTCGGGCGCCCGAAGGACGTTATTTTTACAATATAGGATTCCTAAGCCAGCCGTTTCGATGTATACTTTGATATAGAATTGATTTCAATTAAAAAGTGAATCGTGGGTGTGATGAAACTGCTAGAGCAAAACGGTTCTTCTTTCACCGTTATTGGCAACGATTCAAGTGGAAAAAAAAAATCGTCAACGTGATCATAACTGGCGTCGTAAATGTTCCTCTCGAAGATTTTCCCATGATTCAATCGACTAATATAGTCCAAGATAGTAAACGTCGAGCGTCTACTACTGTTTGACGTCTGTTCTTTTTTCACATCGTCCAAAGTCGAAACTAGAGGGAGAGACGGATGGGCAGCTGCGTATAATCCAATTTTAAAGTTCCCTTGTATTTTCAGAAGCTGCAAGCTTCTTACAACCATTGTTCCAATTATTATCATTGGAATTACGGTCTCGCCCTCTGAAATATTAATTATTCAAATCTGTTTCAAACTTCTTACCCAAAGAAGTATCTGCAGAGTGGGTGGTGTAAGGTTGTACCAACACGGATCAATTCTTCGAGAATACTTTACGTGGAATACCTGACACCAGATGTTGCGGGAGGTTGAATAAGAGCTCAAACTTGAAGGAATTATCTGTAGAAAGTTTTCGTGCTTATGCCAAGGTTGTAAGAACTTGAATCTGAATCTTACCCCCTCCCATCTCTGTACATATCCGAATAAATGTCAAACGAACGATTCTCTTGATTTCGGGATGAAATGTTTCGAATTAGAGAGAAACAAAACTTCAACTCACGTATCCAACAACACGAATTTGTAAAGCCTACGAAGTCTGGCTTCATCCCTATCACAAATGCTTTTCAGAAGTTTCGTCAATAACCGATTTCGTTTCTACGGTGAAGGTTTTCACATTTTTCTTTTAATCTAAAGAATGGAAGAAAAGTGACCCTAAATTTCCACATCGATTGCTGCTACAGGTCACTCGAATTCCCAATATCTGTCCTGGGAAACGTGAGTTCCTCTGCACACTTCGATCACTTTTGAAATTTGTTTTGCACTCTGATAGAAATTTTGTAACAGGATTTGATTTCTTGCTACGAATCTGATCACTTCAACAACCAACCTGTAGCTCACAAAGATGTCGAAACATGTGCGAAAAAGATAAAACCTCCCGGATAGAAAAGGTGATAAAGTGCGGTTGAAAGGGTCATGGAGCAATTTGGAAGGTCTCAGATTGCCGGAGGATCAACGAGGTGATTGCGTTAATTCTTCGAGTACCTACACGAAAAGCCGAGAGTTTCACATATTGCGGCTATGCGCTTCTTACAAAGGGAATAGACGAGCTAACAATAAGCTGCTTGTACTTTTTTGCGGACCGAGTGTCGAGCTGCCAGGCCACGCCGCGTTAATAAAAGAGCACAGTAGCCGGAACGAGAAGGGAGAATAAAAGGGGAAAGGAGGAAGAGTGTGTTGTGTGAGGAAATAAAAGGGCGAAGAAATTCTCCCGGAGTTACTGGCGCCGTCTGTCAGCGTGCGGAAATGAATTATTGCACACAGCTCGGGTCGTCGCCGATGAAGAGGAGCCGGTGTTATTCATTTTATAGACGAAGGCAGGGCGAGAGGTGAGAAGACTCCCTGTTTTGTGCATTTATAGCTCGCTTTACGAGACACCCGGTCATCCATACGTGTTGGATCGGGGAAGGCGATGCCAGGCGGTAACATATCGATGACGCAAATATCTACGCTCATATGTGTAACTCCGATCGTAAAACCACTGGATTAGGTGCAGAAGACTCCGAAACGATCCTCTAAGTTTCGTATTATGTACCCCGTGGAGTTCCGGAAGAGAATTTCTGACATCTGTGATTGGGACTCGTTTCATCGATATTTTACGACTCGCGTCGTGCGGCGAATTCGGGGCGTTAAACTATCCGTAAAGATCGGCGAAGGGCAAAATTACGTGATTCTCGATCACTCCGAATCGCGCACTCAGTACAGCAGAAACATGCTTTTAACGTTAACGCGTACTTTGAACGGGTCGGAAAAATTCTTCCCTTCTTTTCGAAGCGTTTCTTTGCCCTGGAAGGGTAGTTTAAAAAATGGAGGGCGGTTTCGACTTCGCTGATAGTTTCCACGCGGTGCGTATAAATTAGGACGTAGAAACTGCGCGTTTTGAACTAGCTTCTCGATTCTCTGGGCAGTCTGGCCAAAACTACGGCTGGAAATATCCCGCAACGATTACTGGGCAGCTATTATTGCCATTATCAATGGAAGTTTACGGTCAGTTTCAGCGGCTCAACTGCGAACCGAAATTTCAATTACAAATGGTCGAACAACATCGCCTGAGTTTGCTCGATAAAGGAGATAAATGGGGTATTTAATTGACTCGAAATTCAGCCGCTCTACTTTCGTTTTCTTTTTTTCTTGCACTCCTCTCGCATTCGCGGCTACGATCAGGATTTAGGAGATTCCAGTTGACAGATAGCGAACCCCTTTCGCCAATTTATTCTCACCTTCGGGAAAACCAATATCTTGCTTATTGTCGTAGATTTCGCCATTTCGCGTCGCTGTTATTAATCACGTTTCGTCGCCCCAGGCTAGATTCGATCATCAATTTCTACTCCCCATCAGCCCTCACGCAGTCATTTTCCCACAATCACGAATGACTAATTCGAGATGGAATATTCGAAAGATTGCGGCTCGCGCGTCGTTCCGCGTCTGCAAATTACGACTTTACAATAATAAAATCCGCCAAGCTTCCGATCTCGTTAATAATTCATGTGCGCAATAGTTCGGGTGAATTTTTACGTGGAAGGTGAGTTTGAATTTTTTCCTGGAACAGATTTGTTCCGCGGGTAAATTACGGCTGGGACGCTCGGTTGGCGCGGTGCGGATCTTTATTCGTCGATTGACCCCGTGGACAAAAAATGCGAAATACGTGAAACGGAATGATTTCTGCGGCTATATCTACTCCGGCTGTAATCCACGGTCGCAGGTGGAGGAACGGAGAGCAATTTCAATTTGATCTCGGCGCTCTTCGCGCGTGGCTCGGCTCTCGAAGCCTCTTAAGTAGAATCAAGTAGGTACCTACTTGGCTTTACAGCTCCAATTTTACAGGTTTTACAGACTGATAGACCTCCAGTTTTACTACCTCAACGGGATTCACGTTCCCCGGAGGTAATCACTCTGCGTACCCGATCAATGATTGAAAGTTCCCATCGAACCCGATCCGCTTCTTTAGCTCGTTTCAATCGATCGATCCGTCTTCTCGAATTGTTTATATTTTTATTTATTTTTTTATCCCGGCACGGACGGTGATGTACAATGAAAGAATTTTCATTATTTTTCCGAGTCACCGTATTTTCAACGCGGAGCTTCCGGTCTTCTGACATTTCGTTTTATGATAATAAGCAAAAGTCAATTTGCTTCCCTGTCGTTACGGACTTGCAGCGACGGGGTGAGATTGGAGTATATATACATATATAGGTGTATCGTGCATAATTTAAAAAATTATTACCGAGAACAGATGAGAGAAGAACGAGTGTATCGCGTAAGGAAAAAATATGATTCCTCGAGGGTCGTTGAGACGCGGGGGAGACTTTGACGTTCTAAAACCTGCCTCTCTGGTTATTTTGCAATTTATTTGAATCATTTCGTGCTTCATTTATCCGCTCGTTCGCCTTCCACGTTCATTTAGTAGGAATTAACTGCCGCACAGGTGCTTCAATTCCGCAGGGCAACAAAGAGTGGAAGAAAAGTAGACACCAATTAACGTGGGTGGAGATCTCATTCTCTTTGTCTCTCTCCTTCTCTTTCTCGTTAGGTATTTCAAATTTCTCGTTTCGCTAATTAGTGCGCACGTAGATTACAGAAGAGAATTTTTCAACTAGATTAACGTCGTAATTACTCGACAATTTTGACCCTCTCTATTGATTTTATTCTCACCCTTTAAGCCGGTTCAACTTCTGTCGCTGGTTTCACTTCGTTTCGGACCCAGCTGGGCTAACGAGCTGAAAAAGTTTCTCGTGTTATTATTATATATACACTACGAGCAGTGTATGCGAGAGTCGAGTTTCGGGCTTGTGTCAGAAAAGCGTAAAAAAATCTGAAAAAAAGAAAACGAATGAAAAAAAAACCGGAATCGCACTCAACTTTGCGGAAAAGTTTGCCAAGTTGTAAAGAAAAAGATGTGCGCGTTCACCGGTAACGGCGCCCCTCGTTTCTGAAGCAGCTTTTATTTGCGAAAAGGAATGTAGGCGACTTGCATAAGTACGGGGCTTCGGGGGCGTGGCGGTTAACTATAATTTAATTAAAATTCTGTCTACTGAGATTACTAATTAAACTTGAGATTGTTTCGTTGAAACCTTTCTTTCCTTATTTTTTATTACACTCACCGTGAATAAGTGGGCACTGCAAGTTTTAAGAACCAAAAAAAAAAACAAAAAAAAAAGCAAAAAAGGAATAATCTCGGGTAACAAAACGAAATACGCACCGGAGTGAATTCAACTTTTCAGTACGGCGGCACGTATACATATATAAGTTATAAGTTCTCTTTCTCCCTTTGAATTTCACCTTTTAAACTAGTTCTATAAAATGCTCGTCATGCAGACGACGCAAAGCTTTGCCGTACTTTTGAGAGCATTGCTACCCGTTCCGCGAATCCATTTATTGCTATCGCATTTCTTCTTTCTTTTTGCAATGAACAGATTCGAAACACTTTATACTGCAAGTGACGAACCTTGAAAGTCCGTGTTTTTATTCCTTCGCTCTTTTGTGCTACCGAAAGTTGAAGGGGAGGTTCAAAAATTGTAGAAAAGTTTGCGCGAATCACCGTTTACGACGAACCGCGCGAACTTTCTCTCCGTACAACATTTCCACCAGACTGAATTGTGGATGCGTTGAAATTGCGCGAGCGTACGTACAACTTTTAATTAAGTATGCGTAGATCCGAAGCTGGCCGTAATTCGACCTTATACCACGCCGTCTGTTAAAATCTAATAAGAACTTGGAGTTATTCAAAATGAGATGTATCTGTGATCGGGAACTAACGAAACTTTGACTCACCGTGCGTTAATGTACAGAGTGTGCAAAGATATCGTTGAAAATTTTATTGAATCAATTATTCTTCGCGTTACTTTGAAAGTTGAAAATGCACCGTATAAAATTTAAGAATGTACATAAACGTCGTTACTGAGGAGTCATTCTTGTTCATAATTCCTGTGCAAGAGAAATCAACAAACAAATAAGAAGAAAATCGAGTGGAATTATTACTTTCAATTATTTTCAACATGAAAACTGATTCTGAGCAGTGCGGGCACAGAAAAAGTAAAAACGACTTAGAGTCTGACCACACCGTGTCTTTACTACTTGAGGACCATGTTCATTGAAAAATTTACGTTGCGTTGGCCCCTAGTTTCCATTGGACTAAACCATAATAACGTAAGAAAAAAAAATGTAACGAATGACAAAATGTAGATTCCCATTAATGGATTTTCAATCCACTACTTCGAAAAAAAGTAACACAGTGGTTGAAAATTTTTGGCACTCTTTGTGGACGGTTGGAATACAATTTATTGGGTGTTTGTCGGGCTTTGTGTTAATTGAACGGTAAGCCTTGTTGGATCCGACCGTATTGATCGTTGATAAATCTGCAGGGGAACGGTATGTTCTCGCTCAGTACAGAACAGATACATATTTGTTAAACAATTGATTGGTTTGCCCACGTGTACAGTATTCCACGCATACAGTATTCCACGCATATTACGACTGGGTCCGCAATATTCGTAGCCACCCGATGATCAGTGCTGGTAGCCAGTCGCTAGCTGGTCCGAATCAGGAACCTAGCATCCTACCTTGGGCTTAAACAAGTCCCGGAAAATTGGTAACGAGGGGGCGGAACGAACTACCCTCGCAATTAAAAGAGTACGCCCTCGGTGAAGAATGCACCCCAATTATAATTGACTAGAGATAATATACGGGTGTCGGGTATTTTCGTAAATTTTTTTCATTCCATTCGATCGGCAAGAATTTCGGCGTCGTTCCGAGGCGGTGATAAATTTTCGACGGAGGAAAGCACTAATTATCGAAAATGCGGGCCTCGCACGCGTCGTCGGCTCATCGTCAGTCGCTCGATGCACGTCGAGTACTGTTGCTGTGGCTTTTGCCGCGGAGTTTGTAGCGGCGTGGTTCCTGCGGCGCGACGCAATTAACATGACGTAATTAATAATTAATCTGCAGCTGGGCGATGTCGCGTTCCTCGGGCTTGCATGGAAGGGAGAGAGAGAGAGAGAGAGAGAGAGAGAGCGAGGTAGAGAGCGGAAGAGAAGGCTGGAAGGTATATTCCGCACGGTGGAAGGTTGCAGGCTGCAGCCGCGCTGCGATATTACAGCTTCGCTTTGCCACTTTGCAGGAGGGCAAAATTATCCGACGAAACGAAACGCGGCTCTGTGCGGTTCGTTCGCGAGGGACTCGAAAGCTTATCGAATTAAATGACGCCCCTGTACTTCCGCCATCGCACAACACTGCACACTGAATATCGCACGCATGCGACAAATAGCCCGACCACTTCCCGCTGGATTGGAAATATTCGGTCAGAGGTCATCGATTGACGGATTGATCGCTGTGCAGGCGCGTGTGTACCGTTAAGTTAATTGTCTGGCCGATGCGGTATAGATTAAACGTAGATCGTCAAACCTGCACCTTCGTTGAGAAGAGCAATCAGCGCTATGACGCGAGTATAGACTTCGTTCTCACGAATTGTCTGGCGATCGAGTAGACGAGAAAAGGAGAAAGGGAAAAACTGACCCGTCTCTGAAAAAAAAATTCACCGCAGCGACGAAACACCAAAAAAATAAAAAAAAAAAACAAAACGACCGTATTATAGATAACGCGGAGATCTATCCCCGTCCCGTGAAGAGGAAATGGCTGAGCTTTTTTGGCGCGAAGAAATAAATTCAAACGTTTGTGCGTAGCCTGATCCCTCGGAAAAGTGCTCGTTTGAAATATACGTGTGTTCGCCGTTTTTCTGACTGCACTCATTTGTCGGTTCCTGTTTTGAACCCCGCGTAGCTCTTAAGCTTCTGCAATTTGTCAACGCTTCATAGGAAATATACCGTTGAAGAGTTTCGCTGGGTGCACACATTTTGGAAGAATTTTCTTTCAGTATTTTATTATTCTTTCAGTCGCTTAGCTTCGAGAATAGAAACGAGATGGAGTCCCTGCAGTTGGATCTTCAATTTCCCGGTATATGATTGTTCGGGATATTAATTTCCTATTCCTTTCACAGCGGATGGTACGGATAGAAGTCTCTGAAAGGTATAACGTCCAGTCCCATTGTCAGGCTAAATATATGTTACATATATATATATATAAAAACATAGAGAAATGATGAATTTAAGTTTGTGTAAGTTTGATAATCCAATCTGAATTTCATAAAAAGAAGGAAAATTGAAGGAAATTATACTAATGCGGATATCTGATTAATCCTTCCATTACTGGCCGACTGCTTTCGATGACGGTGTATCGTGTGGTTACACACGATTCGATTTCCATCGAATTAAATAAGAGATAAATATCGACCTTGTAAGATGTGAATTTTTGTGACAAGGAAAGCGGAAACGCAGTTTTTAACCGCAAGACGGGGTTCGTCGACGATAGGCGAAATTCTCTTCTGCACACTTGATGCAAATTAAATCGGTCGAGAATGGGTGTGATTTGTGTGGCGACAGTTGAAACGCCGATGCTAGTCCGCAGGGGTCGGAAGTGAGAATGGAAGCCCTTGAGGGAAATTCACGGTCGTGTTTACCGTCTTGGTCGTTTGAAAAATGCTTAAAAGTTTTGTCGGAGCGGGTCGTTCGCCGAGTTTGAATTCTCAAAGTTTCCGAAACGTCGAGGGTTATAGGTGTTTGTTCACGCTTAGCAACGACTTCGTCAGCGCGAGTAAAGCATTCCGTCATTTTATGTGCGCGGCGAGGGAGCAGAAACGAGAAATTCTTCGTGCTGAAAATTCGAAAAAAAATAAGCGTGTATATTACGGTTGAGCGTAAGAGGGAAAAGTGGCGTTTTTTCAATATGGCGAAAATAAAGATGTCACTTTTGGGAAAAACATTTTTTTTGGAGGATGTCGTGTAAGGAATTTAACGGGGAATAACAAATGGCTCCAATTCCCACGGGCTGCTTAGCACCGTCGGCGTTTCCAACATCGAACCTTAGGATACACACTCGATTGAACGCCAAAGGGAAAGATTGATTTATCGGTCACGCGGCTCCGGTAACCATTGGTATTTACAACATTGGCCAATTCTAAGGCGGCTCGATTCAACGGGCACAATAGCAGAAGCCACGCCACGGTTGTACTAAATCGACGAAATTCGAGGCATCGATTTCCTTGAAATTCCCTCGGTATGTCTACTACCGTTTTCCTTCCCTCCCAACTTCCTCTTCGCGAATGATTTCCTGCTCAGAACTCCTAAACAAATTATTTCACCGATAGATTTGAATATTGACTCAAATCCATGGCTTTGCAAACGCTCGCGGCACACAATGACGATGAACGACGAATAACCACGTCGTACGTTCACGAAGAATCAAAGATTTATACACTGAGACTGGTAGTTAGAAACAATAGTTTCAGAGTGAGAAGATACTATCAGTTATACAAGCTCCGAAAAATGGTGAGAATAAAAGAGTTCGGTCACCAAAAAACGGTTATTTGTTTATTAATTCGTTGCAGTGAATCATGATAATCAATAAACTAAAATCGATCTGAGAAAGCCAGAATCTTTGGTAATACATATCTCGGTGTGAAAAGTGGAGTATCTCATATTAAGTAGTTGAAACTCAATATACAGGAGTCTTTACAATTTTCATTATTAAGAGCTTATTCGGAAAATTTGACGTTGTGAGGGGTGATAAGAAATATTGTTAACGGGTAGCAATCGACATAATGAAGTAAGCTCACGATAATATATAGATAAAAAGGTTTCGTTACTGTTAAAAAATTGAGGGCTCGATGACTGATATTATGCCTCCAGAATCCATTCAGCGGATGGCTTGATTTATAACATCTCCGATGCGCGTTTTTCAATCGAACAAAAGGGTTAACGGACTCGATGTTGGGTTCTGAAATTCAATTTTACATTCCGAATTTTCGTTTGCGTAGACAGAATAATTTATGACCCGAAGCCCTGGATTTTCGGGCTGTATGATAATTAAAAAAATAATCTACTGCCACGTACTGGGATGGAGAACCACGCTCATGGCTGCGAGGAAGAATTAGTGCGTTCACAAATCACTGACTGCAGCTCCGATCATTTATTATTTTAGCCGTAGAATTACTTCGGGCTTTCCTGCGAGCTTCTGGCGCTGATCCAAAGGCAGGTGGTCAAGGGGATCTGCGTCAAAGTCATCGGCTCGTCTCGTCGATGATTTAAGACTTGTCTGAATCCAAGGCCGGCGGCAGATGCCGGAACGTCGTCTCATGTGATGTTTTATTCTCCGTTATTCCGTAGGTACGGAATTGAAACCCCTTCGGGGTGATCGCTCTGTGCGATGTGCCCTCTCCCAGGCTTCAGGTTCTAGACTCATCTCTGGAGAAGCTGTACACTCTTTCATCTTACCTTCATCAAGACGAGCTGCTCTGAGTCAACGCTTATTAGCTTACCCCTTGAAATGTAGAATAAGCGCGCATAAATTGCGATCCTTATTCTATGCAGCTTGCGTCGCTTCGCAGCGAGCACTCGAAGATTCATATCCCGATATTGCAGAGCTCAGACTCAAGCGAATTCAGCCGTTTATTTTATATACTTAGATATCAGGGGATTTGTTTTGTCAAGATTATTTTACAGAAATAGCATCGAATTCATGGGCGCCAAACGTGGCGGGGTTCGTGTTCCGAATTTGAAAAGTTGCGTAAACGCCGGATTTCAAATTATTTCGTGGCAAGGCTTGAAGTGAAGAAGTCGAACCTTTACAAAACAACAAAGTTTCGAATGGTCGGAAATCAGAAGGTTCGACATCTACAAGGATGCATGTTGAATAGGAAATAATTATACCTACGTGGTGAAAACTAACAAGTTTTCACGTGGCTCAGGTGAAGGTGAGACGATAAGCTTCCAGCTATCGATTTTCAATGTTTCAATCGGAAGCTGTACGAGAGAAAGAGAAAGACAGCAAAGGAGCTGCAAGCTCAACTTGATAAGTCGGGAAATTCTAACAGGATTCTTTTGAATTACGTACAATTACGCTTTGCAGAAGCTTGCAGAGTTTCAATCAATATCGACGAGGTAACTTTTTGTCTCCTCCTTTTTACTCGTTTCGAAAAAAATAAGAATTCAATCCCAAGGAAGGTATCAAAAGTCTACCTCGCCGATTTTCTTCATTCTGTGGTGCATATTGTAGCAATGGATGAAAATTACCCCCAAAGTCCCAGCCCCCAAATAATCCTTTTTCTCAAGTTAAATTTCACAGCTAATTTTTATCCCGTGAAAGGATGAATTGGTATGCAAATAGAATTCAGGTACAACATTTTTCTTCATACACTGCAACATATCGCAGAACTGTGAAAATCGGTGAGGTGACCTCAGTGCACTTGAAAAAAAAAAAAAAAGAAAAAAAATACCATTGCTACGACTATCACAAGAAGTGCTTTGACTTCACTGGACTTCTCGAAGACACCAGGGCAGCTTATAATAATTTTTGTGAAATCGGTATGAACGAACAAGTTTGGTCTCTTTGTACGTCGAATTCTTCAAACCATAACATTGCAGTGAATGCCAGATGGATCGATTATCGTGCTTCAACCCTCCGCGCACAATCCCAGGGGCGTGGATCCGACTCTGCAACAATGGACTGAAATATCGAGGGCGTTGAAGAACACGCGAATCTATCCAGTGATCGATGTGCCGCACCTTGGCTTGACAAATGATAGTTAAGGTTGATAGACACTCGAGGAAAGACGCGAAAACTTCAAGTCAACTGACACTGTTTCTGCTTCACAGGTGCCATAGAACAGGACTCTGCTTCCATAAGGATATTCGCCCACAATGGCCACCAGTTTACAATAATACAGACCTGTTCCAAAAGCCTGGGACTTTACGGTGAGGAAACAACAGAATATAACTAGCATCATGTTACCTAGTAGTTTTTTACGATTCAGGGGAACGCGATGATTCTTTGGCGTTCATCACGGTTAGTGCAGAGGAAGCGACCCGAGTAAGATCCTAGCTGAAGATTGTCATCCCCCTGTGAATGGCGTCCGTATTGAGATCAGTAATTTGCGAAACGTGATAAGATAACAGAATGTTCCATACCTTATACTCGTGTATATCGGTCTGCGGAGGAAAAAATTGTACGAGTTCCTCTCGTTGTCAAAGTTAATCGATCGCAAGCCATAACTAACTCGTTTAAATGTTAAAAGCCGTTTATGGCATTGCAGCTGTAGCGGGTGTCAGAAGCACGCGTATCTCCGAGAATTATAGAAATGGTTTCGGGGAGGATTAAAGGCACGCAGGCAGAGCAGCCTGCGCGTAACTCCCGATGCAAACTCGCTTTGTGTGCGTTATACCTGTGGTACAGGGGGACAGGGTGAAATATCCCGGCACACAACCCGCGATGTCGAACAACGGGATCCCTCCGCCCACCAATTCTGCGTGTGTGTATTATAAGTGTACATCTCGAACCAACCACGTCCCGAAATGACCGACGTAGTTTACGAGGGTTAACTACGCCCTTCGTGGACAGTTAAATTTCCCTCGAATCCCTCCGACGGGGTAATTCAATCGCGTTTGGTTCCAATTACAACGGTTATTGTACGAGCCTGCAGTCTTCCGATTGTAATTTGATTTCGCAGAAAGGTTGAGCTTCCGCCAGCTCTTTGTCGCGCGTGTTAAACGCGGTATGATACCGTTACCTTGTTTTAGAACCAACCCGAATGTTCAATACCTTTATTACTGTCTCCAGGGTCTGTAAACGAATTGTACCCGGATGAGATGGTCTCACTCATTTGTTTCGACATTCGGGGCTTACTCGAGCTTGCGGCTTATTAGACAGAGAAGCTAAGGTGTGCCTTTCGCCTCCGCGGTCGGTTCGAAGTGCATTTGAGCACTTGGTCGCGAAACCTGAACGTCACATGAATTTCATGACACGGGGTGGCGCATAAGACCCGAGATCCCGAGGGCTCTTGAACCACTTCGGTAACGGTGCTGCAAAGATGAGCCGTTCGGTTCGGACAAGTGCCCGCGGGGACAACAGCCCGTTTACCACCCCGTTTACCGGACATATTTATTCATCTTTGAATGGGAACGCGGCTACCGATAGCTTCCGACTTTACGCTCTGCGAGATCCGGCGACGTGTTGACTAAATTGCGGTTTCGTTCACACGGCCGTCCCTTTTTCGTACCTTTTATCGTCCTTGGGTCGTTCCCGATCTGTCCGAGAGGGTCGTCGAGTATAAGCTCTCCGCGACGAATGGCTGAAGGATTTTTTGTCCAATACATACCCCTAAGACATTTCGGGATAACGCAATGTCTGCGGATTATGGTCAGAGCCCGGTTTCACTCTAGTCGAGATCGGTCGCAGTTGGAAGAAGAATAAACAGCTCGACGAGTCATCGCACGTGAGGGACTTTATCGCCGCGCCACTGAGATTTGATATTGTATGGATGTTCGATTCGTTATCGACGGTTACTCTGACACATCGTTCTTGACTCGTACCAGCATTTTGCAGATTCTTCTTACGGCACTCAAAAGTTGAAAGTTACGTTCAAGTATCTAGGTAGCGAAGCTTCTGGCGTTTGACTGTCGGCAAAAGCTCGATTATACGCGGCCTGTTCGATGTTCTTATCACTCGAGGGTACGTTGTGGAATTATAGAATTGAGGATGGCGCGAAAGCTCGAGATTTTCCGTGAAGCGATTAAGACCGTATTCTCATCCGAGTGGCTTTCTTATATCTAGTGGAAACCATTCGGCGAATCAGCAGCGTAGCGTCTTCTTTGCTGGCTCTGCAAAAGCGCGGATGGTTTACATGGAGCCTGGAGGCTGTAGAAGGCGGTGGATAAAACCGTAGATGAAATTGAAGGAACCGTGGTTTTGATCACCGGACTCAATTCCGTGGAGGCTACCTTTTTTCAGATTAAAGCGACAGGGATGTGCACGGATGGGAAAGAGGGGAAAACGCGAGAAACGAGAGAGTGCAAAAGTGGCAAAGGGAGAGGCGAGGGGGTGGAACATCTTTCCGAACATTGATAGATGGTATAAGGTATGAGCATTGGGAATGGCGTAGGCAGATGGAAAAGAGAAACATTAGGATGCGTAAGATTGATCGGAGAAATGTGTAAGTTGAAATATTAGCCAAAAGTATGATGCGAGATGTGGGCTTTAAGCGAATAATCGCACCCTTATTTTTCACCTTTCAATACACGCGTGCACGTACAATCTGTTTTGGAACTGAGCCTATCAATCTCAAGCATCGAAAGTTCGGGGTGAAGGTTTCTGTCATTCCGGTGGCAGCGGGACTCGAATCAATAACTCGACGAAACGGCGTGCAGAGTGAAAGGAAAAATCTGACTTTTCGTTCGGTTCGTTTCTTTTCCACCAAAGTTTTAATCGTTTTTTCTGCCTCGCTGAAGAGTTTCACAATTTTTCAGCACTTCGGTAGGTATATTATACCGAACGAGTCGAGCGGTGCGTGAGAAAACGAAGAACGCAGTCAACGTTGAAGATTTCGTCACAGGACAGTCTCGAGGGGTTGCCGTGACTTGGCCAGAAACAAGTTTTGGAATTGGTTTATTTACCATTTCGTAAATATTTCTTGCGAGTGGCACATCGCACGGATCAAATGTAACAGCTTGACTCTCTTGAAGAATTCCGCAATCCTGTCGCGAGAATCAATAGTCGGATATATCCAACGGTATAAAGTTTGGCTGCAGATTTTTCCAATTTTCTCATCCTATCACCTCCCGATAAAATCCACCACATTATCGATGTAGTCACAGCCAGGCGATCATTGTTCGTCCTGACACATATTGCGCTACCCTCCTTCAAGCTATCTTTCGCTTCGACAACACCAATCGAAACTGTGGTCAGGTTTATAAGCCTCTGCTGACATTCGTGTGCACGAGGGGTTTCGCCGTCACGGTTCAAGCAGTCAATTCTCCAAATAGTGCAAAGTTCAAGCGGCCCAAAACTTGTCACTTGGCAACTTGTATCCCCGTCCAAATGCCGCGGTCGTCTTGTAAAGTATACAACAATACGGGTAAAATCGACGGAGTTCTCGGACCTTCGAATCTCGTTTCCCAGCCTGCTGCTTGTTTATTGAGACAAGAGACGTTCGAATACAATCGATCAATTCGAAACCCTCGGAAGCGAATGCAAATTTTGATAAAATCATTACGTCCGACACCCAGATCTCAATTCGGTTGCTAATTTTTTTCTCTTGCTTTAAAGACTTTCTTCATTTTCGTCTTTCGAGTTTTCATATTAAAAGCACGAAAGGAACGTTCTGGGGTAACTATCCGTCAGCATTGAGATGCTAGTTTGAAACTAAAAGAAGCTCTTTAATCCGGCGCTTGGTAACGAGTCTTTTCACAGATATGCGAGTGCACCTCATTAACAAATAACGTTAATTAAAAAAGTCTCCATCCCCCTCGTCTCTTTGAGCCTCGCGAAATTCCCTTTGCCCGTATGATATACAAATTTAATGTATAAAACTCGTGCCAGAATAATTCCGAGGAATTGTTTACCCGTACCGAAATACGTTCCGCGTTGAATGAACGAGATTTTCCTCCGGCTTTGATGATTCTCAATATCGCGCGAAGTGACGAATGAGAAGGATGAAAAAAAGGTCGATTGAATTTTCGAAACTAAAGTCCCACGTGCAGGGGAAAAAGCGAAGAACTCTGGGGGAATAATTTCTCCGCTCGGAATGCGAGCTGGAAGGCCAAATTGGAAACGTATATCTTGACCTACGCGCCATCAGGTTTCTGTGAGTATGGCAGCCAATCCTCGCATGACGTCGGGATAAAAGCAAACTCTCGAGTTCACATGACCCCAAGATTTTCGCAGAAAAAGACCCGGAAACCCCTTCGGTCGCTTCCATTCTTCTCCGAACGTTATATTGATCCTCGCTCTAACAATTAAACCCGCCAGACTCACGGATGTCCACCTAAATCTGAATTTGTCGAGGGATTTTACCGACTGGGGGTGAAAAGAAGGCCGGAATTTTCATTCAAATCGGACGGTTTTCGTCCCCCCCCGTCCATAAATCCTTCCCCGATATACATATATACGTATATATATAACAGCGGCTCCCTTTGAATTTGTGCCGCAAAACAATGACGCTAAAATCGAATCTGTAATTGTTATTCAAGCTCCGCCGGATGACTGCGTAGAATTTCAGTCCAGGTATGTTTAAATCTATAAGCGGGTCTGGAACCGAGGAGATGTTCCTCTTGTCGAATATGCAGCGCTCACGCTGACGTGACGAGAATTTTCGAGCACCCTGCATATATAATATCCGTGCCGAAATGTAAACGCTGTGGTTTGCGCTCCGGGTCAAAGGGAAGCACAAGCTCTCGTCCTGAATGGTGCTCGAAATGTCAGGGTACCCGAGTGTTGAAGTCGATCATTATTTTCCTCGGCTTTATCGCTGGTCACCGAGGCCGTCAACGAATTAGATCTGCGAAAAAACATCATGCGATTTCGGAGAAGCTCGTCTTCGTTCCTCGCTTTCTCAACAAAGCTAAATAAAAGCTGTTTACGAACAGAACGGTGTCTATTTGGGATTTTCGGAAAAACATCTAAGCTCGAAGAAGAAGAAGAAACCCTCCCTTTTCTTCGGCTTTTATTCGCGGCTTTGCAGGCGACTACGGGGATGACTAGGACCTTGAATCACCCGAGCAAAAACCGAGAGCCGAGGGACGCGAGGACGACACTTGGACGAAGCTGCAAGCTCGTTACCGCCTCGCGTTTTGCAGCCACCGGCTGGGGTGACCGAACCTCGAACTTTGTCATAATTAAGCCTCCCTGCCAACCGGAGTGACGTATTGTTCATACTCCGTCCCCGCAACTGAGACACTACGTACTTCTCACCGCTTTCTACTTCACGCGTCAGGCACGCTATACTTCCAGGCTCCACGCACGCGCAAGGGCTCGCGTTTCAATAATCACGGAAACTACGTACGCGGGCTTATGAATTCTAATTAGCTGCATAGAAATGAAAGATGAAAAACACGTCGGTTTTCGAGGGTTGGTATGAAGCTCACAATCATTGCAGTGCGAGTTGCGTCACTTGAGCTGTGCTACGTTGATCTAACGATTTATAAAGAATCGGGCCGCTGAGTTTGTGACGTTAATGGTAACGATGCATTTTTATAGCAGTACTGACAAGGAAGTTATCCCGTTGTTCGATCTCGCCGATTTGATTCCTTTTATAATGTGTTATAGTAGAATAAAAACTAAGAGACACGTATTTTTTTTTATCCGCCATTAAATGCTTTAAAGGGGTGAAGCCACCCTTCAAAGTAAGGCATGTCAAAAGGCGATTTAACAGTTTTTATGTCGTTATGAGAAAACTTTTCCATTTGGATTGGTTAAAAATTAGTATGTTCTTCCGGGTGAATATTCCAAATTACATTGGAGGGTGGCTTCACCCCTTCAAAGTATTTAATGGCAGATGAAAAGAAAACAAAAAAAAAAAAAATGCGTGTCTCTTGGTTTTTAGTCTACTATAACATATTATAAAATGAATGAAATCGGCGAGATCGATCTTGGATACCTTCCTTGCGAGTAAGTACACCAATATTTTTTCCAGTCCGCGTTAAAATTGCCAACTTCAGCATCGTCCCAAAGAAGTCTTCCAACACTCGCGTGTCATGGCCAACGACATACCTGGCGGCAAAAAGTGTGGTGGAATAAAGCATTGGTACTCACTGCGCGTGAAGCAGGCCATGTATCGCCGGTGGTATGACTTGGTGCTGGGTATGTGGCGGCAGGATGGACTGTCGCTGAGAAGCCGTGGTGTGAGGAGAGGCCGCTTGGGCCGCCGCCAACTGAAGCTGGGACACTTGGGGCCCAACCGGGGCCTGAGTTCCAGGCTGCAAAGCTCCGGCTGGAAGCTGGAGCGCGGCTTGAATGAGTGGTGCCGGAGGCTGAGGGTGCGTTGGGTGCGCAGGGTGTGCCGCTCCCACAATTGAGGGTGGCGGCGGAAGCGGCTCTTTGTTTTGGGCCGCACGAGCCCGAGCCAGGAGCGACATCACGGTCCGCTTCGTCGGCGACATTGTTGGACGACCTCCAGGTAGTAGCGGTCGCTTCCGGCCCCCTGCCAACACATGGATTCGTACTATAATATACTGGACACGTTGATAGATCACGGTGTACATGCGAGGGGGGTGTTGGGATGTCGTGAAAAGGAGCGCGAACGCTGGTCTATCAACGCTGTTCGAGCGACAAGCATGTCTGCCACGGGTCCATGGGAACGAATCGATGAGGAGTAGTTAAGTGTGGGTGGTTCACCATGGCAGCCGTAACTCGAATTATATTCAAACTGAGAGGGCATGCAGGTGTGTCGTTTGAAGTGCAACCATCGAAGGACGAGGAGCGCTTCTGCAAAGTGCACCGTGGTTATGGTGGTCACACGGACCTTTTCATACTCCCGGCTTTCACTCGCTCATTCATATTCGTTTCGCATGATAATTCTTGTTGCCATTATTGCAAGCAGTATTGCAAGTATACACTGCTTGTTGGCTGAGTTCTTTACACTTAGCGATCCGAGTTACGAGTTGTAGCAGTTTGCAAGAAGCGAGGAACGAAATGGAGAATTCAGGAAATTTTTAAAGCAGCTAGACGAAACATCGTTTGGAATTCCAGTTCTCTGAAGGAGTCGATTATCCGAGAGAGATGCTGGAAATTTATTCGCATAAGAAACGCGATATGACCGGGAAGATAGTCGCTGCTCTTTAAGTGGTCGTCGAACCGGTTAATTATCGTTTCGTTACAACCCGAAGAACGAATACGTTCCCAAACAAATTTTATTTTCTGACGATTCTCGTAAGCCAGATCGACGTATTCCTCGTCAGATTTTATTTCTGGTTGGTTGTAGGTGAGCGCTTGAGTTTTCAAGACTGAAGTATTTCAGTTTCAAAAATATCTAACTCGAATAGTTGGTGAAATAAAATGAGACGCAAGAAGCAACGACTGACAGGTTCCTATAATAAGCCACCACTTGTCTCGTTACGGAATGCCGAGTCGTGTTCGGATAACGAACAAGTCCGACGACCGTCTAACCATAGGTTCGAAGGATTTACTTCCTCGTTTCTCAATCTTCAAGGCATTTCATTCGCTGAACCTTTCATCCGAGAGATTCCGTGAAACAAAACTGACTTTCTATTATTCACGAGAAATCCACCGATCTGGCTTTTGAGGTCATTCTGTTTTAAAATTTCGTTCCAATTTCACGAAGAGTTTGGTGATTCGTTGAAACTGAAACGTGGCGACGACGGCGATAAACCGAACCCGTTTTCAACTTATTTCAGTATCCGATATAATCGACTCGCGAGTAATTCTCGGGATCAGAACTCGCGTTGGTGTTCACCTAGCGTTGATGTTACGGTCTGAAGAACGGTACCCTGTGTTTTGAGGGTCGCTGGATTCGGCGGCGACGGTGTTGGTCTTGGAGTCGAGTCTTGGCCTTCGATGGACGCCGCCGTGGTCGCAGCGGTTGGAGAATTCGCCGCGTCCGAGCTGAGTTCAGGACTGGAGGGCGCCTCCGCAGCTTGCGAGCCTTCGCGTCCCTGTGTGCTTAGGATCTGCATTTCCCACATTTGTTCTTGCCTGATGTCGTCGTTGTAATCCTAAAACCCAAAGACACACGAAGAGCTTAACAACTATCTTTGTCAGTTTAACCCGATTCTCTCCTTTTCTTCCTCTACTTATTCTTCTTATTCTCAACAGCTTTACCCGCCGAACTGGTGCAGAACCTCACAAACGAGTAGGGAGTTAAGCCGCTTATAGAAAAGAGTTTTTTTTTCTTCTTCTTTTCGACCCTATATTACCGCACCTGTCTCCCGCCGACGCAGAAGACGAATTTCTCTTCTCCTCTCCGATTCTATTTTTCTTTTTGCTTTTGGATCAACATTTTTTCCACCCTACCGCTGTAGACTTTTATGGTTGGCCGAAACTTTACACTGTTAAATCATTGTTGTTACCATGGGCATAAATGAGGTAAGCAGAATTATTGTTTTACCGCAAACTTCGCTTGTGAATTTCGCTGGTCGATTATATTAGAGAATAAAGAGTGAATTTTACCATCGGTGGCTCTTAAGAGATCGAGCAATGGTACGAAATAAATTTTGATACCTCCGAGGCCGGCGAGGGATTCAATCAGTTATAGCGAGCCGTTAATTAATTAATGAATTCTCTTTTAGACGGCCGTTCAACCAGGGGTGAAGATGAATTACGTTAATTTCGTTAGCTGATAGTAAAACGAGTGGCAAAAAAGCGGGAGTGCGGCGTATTTCATTATCCCTTATGAATCTTCGTTCAGGAATTCTTACGCATCAGGAACCTCGAGGTCTTTTCCTTTTCACGAAATTAAACGCCTTCACGTCCACAAAAGAGTTTCAGAATTCTTTCCATCTTAAGATCAACGATCTGTAGGAATAGATATCACACGAGCGTTATATCGAGAATGAAATCGGCGAGAGAACCTCGAAGAATACAAAAGCTCGTGAAACAAAAGTCGGATTTCTTCTTTAGTAAAGGTTGAAATACGAGGAAAATTTTTTACGTATGAAAGAAAATGAGGTAAAAAAAAAAACGAAAAAACAAAAACAAACACACGTACACGTATCGCTGGCGCAGAAAATACTTGGAATCCCCGCATTATCCACGATTCGTAGAATCCGGTACGGAAGCCCAGTTGAGCGAAAAAATCCGTTCGCTTACAGGTAAATCCCTCGATTGGTAAATTTACCCTTTTCAACGGAAGCCCGACTTTCGTTTCTCGTTCGGATAAAAAACATGTTGGCATTGAAAATATATCGTTGAATGCCAGCAGCTGGTATCCGATAGGTCGGAGCTAGTTAGGAAAAGAAAAAATTTCAAATTTCATACCGAGAAATGATTATTAACTCACAATCAATGTATCGCTAATAAGGTATACATATATAAGTATGGGTTAAATTGCCGTCGTAGGAAATTTAACGTTTATTTAAAAAACGAACTTGTACAGTATTAGCCGAGACAAAAAAATTAAACAAAATTTTTCTCAAACGCAGCTCAAGTAACACAATGAAATTACTTCATGGTTATTAAACGTATCAAAAATTCGCTTTCAAAATACCGTATCGAAAAAGGTTTAATTTTGTATAATTAGCTAACAGATTGGAGGATTTGGATTTTGGAAGAAAGTTTCTCTCTCTCTCTCTCCCTTGTACTTTCACTTTAGGTCTATTTACTTTTATCTATTTTTATCTCTTTCTCTAGTCATTCTTTTTCATCCTTAATTTCAACGTATGTTAATTTGTCGTTGGTTTCATTGTATTTTATGCCTATGCACACGATTTGATTGCATGCGCTTTTCGTACGCCGCCTCTATCGTAAACACTCACTCACTCTCTCTGCAGTTTTCTCGCCATTCTCCCGCAGACCGTCCTCCGGTCTCCGGGGAGGATGCAGACCGCGCATCAAGAGGGAGGCTGCACAATTTTCAGACAATGAAATCAAGAGCCGTGCCTCCGATAAAGGCTGGGCGGGGTGATCGAACGATGTCGCACAGCCCTGTGGTGATGCGGGGCGAGGGTGGGCCGGGGGATGATTACCGCCATCTCGCCGCTACGCGGACGGGGAAGCCCCGGGGCTTTTGCCGGCACGGATACGATCAGTGATTATAAATCGACCGGATGGCCAAGGTGTTCCTTTCGCAATCGGATCTTAGATATGACGTCGCCGTCGCGGAAGTCGCTAACCTTGCGTTAAACGAGCTGGCGAGCTTTCGTTAAATCGTTTTCGTCGAAGAAATAACAAGTTATTTTCAATAGCTATGCTTCCTGAAATTTTATCATTCCAGTCAGGTCTTGTTCGAGTATATAACCTCGTAATCTGAAATCTTTTCTTATTACCAAGCGGAGAAAAAAATTACTTTAACGAAGTGAGAACATTTTCGTTTCATGATAGAAATGAATTAATTGCCATCTGTCAGCGGGATTTTATACAGAAATAAAATTGTCCGTCAAGAGGAAGCTGAAGAAATTTTAAGCTTTCTAAAGGAATAATATTTATTTAAAACCAGTCAGAGACAAGTGAATATTTTGTGACTTCAACGTATACTACAATGTGAAATTGAATAAGTATTTAATTGACGTCCCGTAAATGCATTTAATTCATGAGATCAAACGAAATTTTCTCATTTCAATCCGATAAGATTCTGAAGGATAAGAACCGAAGCTCAGAATCAATTGGAGGTTAGGAAGGTCCGTATACAAGGATTTTGCTCGGCAATTTTTTATTTTGTATCTCATGGGATGATTTTTGTTTTTCGTTTCAGGATCGTCGTTTCAGTTTCATCCTTTGAACTTTTAAAGTATTTCGAGCCGACAGCGATTTCGATTTTGCCAAACCACAACGTCAACCTTACGCTCGATACAAAATACTGAAATTTATTATTCACAAGTGTTTTGACGGAATAGACGATAAGCTATTATACGAAATTGTTTTACACTCGAACTGTAAGCTTGGGTTATTTTACGAGCGTAGGTAATTTTGGTTCAAAGGTACAAATGCATCGTCACACGATATGCCCGCATTAAATACGCGCGCATCAAACTCACTCGTGTAATGCGAGAATTTAACAATGGCACGTCGTTGTTCGCCTGAGCGAAATGTTTGTGCGCCGGCTCCATACCGAAACTTCCCTCGGTTTACCATGGAAACGCGAATTTCGAATAACTTGGCTATTTTAATGGGCCCCAACGCACATTGTACGTACATACATACATCGCGCAGTGCCGAGCGTACTGCGAAGTAAGGGTTGAAAACCGATAACTTAACCGACGAAGAACTAACCCGGCTAGGAATGCAAATTTGAAATTTTTGCAAACCCGCGGCGTGGCTACGATTTTGAAGTTTAGTGTAAAAAGATGCGGATCTTTTTATTACAAATTTACTAATTTTCGAACCTGTAGGAATCGCGACTCGGTCAATGATCATGAAAGCTCAAGAATTTCAAGACTCCGGTTTGAGTCCGGCTGATTTCATTGATTTCAGATCCCTTTCGGTACCCATCGCGCAGCGGGTGGCTCATTAATTCGATATCACCTTTTCAAGCGTCATACAGAAGACGTCAAAGTCAGAAACACACAAGCGATGAGAATAACTTTATACCCCACGTCTGTACGCGACAATTCGGCCAAATGTCAGCTCGCAGGGCGTTACTTTTCACCCGTCAATACAGCGACAGCAAGGATCGGCGTATCCTTTCTCGGCCAGGGTTCATTAGTGCTGCGGATGGTATAATCGAACGTGAGGACCAGGAGGAAGTATCGATCCGGTGCTAATTAAACCGAGGAGCTTGCGTCAGTGCGTCTTTCAAAATTCTCGAACAGCTTACTTTTTTGCTTCCCCATTCTTTCAACCACACTGTAACCGTTCCGAATTGCACCCCTAAATTTGCCTCTCCACCTGCTCTGTACGTATAATTGGCTGGATTACCTCACAAGCGAAAATAATGCAAGGAATTGTTGCGTTCCCAGGTGTAGCCCTCTCCAATTTCTGGGCCGCGAAGAAAAGGCGGGAAAGAAAAATTAGGGGGTTGAAACGACGATTCGTACCGCTTAGACTTGCGGGAAAAATCCTTCCGCGGGCTTCCGTCGTACAAGCTCAGCTGGTAATAGCCGCGTCGGGTATAGCGAGAGTTTGAAGCGAGATTATTTTCAGGAGGCGAACCCCCGCCGTCCCGGGACAATTAACTCTCATTTCTCATCTCGAGGCGGCCCACCCCCAACCTCTCGACCTCCCGTCGGCCCGAAGGGAGCTAAGCGCTCTTCCAGACTTCCCTGCAAGGCTGCAGAGATCCTGCAGGTTATAACCAGAGCGATCTTTTGGATCTTCTTGATTGCGCTGTAATTGAATCTGACTCACTCGCTCTGCTCCTATACATTTATATCTCCTTCGTCACCGACGTTTTTTACGCCGTCGTATCATCTATTCGCACTAGTCTGCAGGTATTCCAGAAACGGCGCATGATTACGACGGATTCATGCATGGGTTACGTGACGGAGGTGTAACGTAATCATTTCGTGTTTTCTGGGTTGTTTTTTTTTCCATACCGAGAGGATGGGGGTGGGTTTTTTCTTTCTCAGCAAATCTCGCCTCGTGATCTCACGATTTTATATTTCAGTGCGAGTTTCAACGAGAGTCTAGAGATTCGCTCGCTTGACAAATAGGTACCTGATAAAATCTTTGCTAAGTCGACTATATTTGTAAACTGGTGCGAGATAAACAGCCTGACAAATTTATATGGTTGAAAAAACAGTCCAAGTTCGGGTAATATTGTTCGTTTCGTTTTTTTTTTTTCTTTTTTTTTCACAATTCACAATCAACGCCGTACACCAACGTCTCTCTGTAAAACGCGCCTTTGAAAAACTTATACGCTTTCATTTTCAATGTAAATCCATTATCTTCCACGGATAAGGATTATTTATTTGATTTTTTTAAACTCACGCAAACTCCCGAACTGCCCAATGGCAGTAACTTGTTAACTTATAACTAACGATCCGCGTTGAGAGCATGGCGGGAAAAAGTTTCATTTTAAAGCTATTTTCAATATAAAATTGAAACATTAGTTATCAAACAACGTGCATTGAAGAATTTTGATATTTCAGAACTCTAAGAAATAATAATATTATCGTTTATTTTCAGCCTCGGGGTTACCATCAAGAATTCAGAACATTCATCCGAACCACAATGTACAAGCATAAATTTAATCGCAATATTTTTCTTGACTCTAATATGTAAAAGTTCTACAACTTTTCCAAGATTGTTAAAATTCCAAATTTGGTTATTAATGGTTAGACTAATTAAACCGTGCACCGTAAAATAATTCACCGGACATTCGCTCAACACATAAATTGGTAATGGAAGAACCGACTCGTTTTTTCTACGCCAAGTTTACTTCACTAGGCGAGTTTTGCTACATGGCTGAA
This sequence comes from Neodiprion lecontei, assembly GCF_021901455.1. NCBI lineage: Eukaryota > Metazoa > Arthropoda > Insecta > Hymenoptera > Diprionidae > Neodiprion > Neodiprion lecontei. Next base: position 37,092,143 of record NC_060262.1, read on the forward strand.
GGTTTACTTTTTCATCACGTATACGAAATATTTCAAACAGACGGATGGGCATAATAATTGGTCAATATTGAGGTACCGCGAGGATTTTACAAAAAAATTTTCCCCTATATATTCTATCGCACGTTTCATTTGGCTTGTTTGCAAAACACTGACCAAAAAGGACACCCGAGGTCACCTCAAGTCGGGTCATTTGCAGTACGAATCCTCGGTTAATTAACGACCGTGCTCTGAGGATAAAACGTTGGCTTAGGACGGCAGGCTGTGTATACGTGTTTGATTTGTCTCTCACAATCAAAATATACTCCGCTTTGAGCTCCAAGCCGAAGTAAGTCCGCAAACATTACATGCGCGATCGATATTCTAACGCTTCGGTGTATTATAATCAACGCTGACAGAGTCTGTCGATTTAAATAAACGGCTTCAATCGGTCGTCGTGGAGTGAGTACAATAATCAGTAGTCAAAAAACGGTTGTTCAGTTAGGAGAATAATACTCATCAGCCAAAAGTATCGAAGATCGATTTTAAAATGTTGAACTGTAACCGATGAAATACGAGGAAAAAGGAAAATGGAGTATTTTCAGCTGATCGTGAGGTGTTCATCGGATCGAAGCGTACATTGACCCGGCTACGTTGCGTATATTACATGGGAACATACGTATATGTGTATAATCGACGCGTCGCGAACGGCGGCGAGTAATTTTGTGCCTTCGGTATCGGAATGCCGGCAATTTTTTTTTTTTTTTCCTTTTTTTTTATTTTCTGCTGACAATAGTTTTCCTCGAATAAGCGCGAGAGGCCTTTGTTGTGTCGAGGAAAAACTGCAGAGTCGCGTGTCGCGTGGAAAAATTCACCCGAATCGACCTGCCAAACGCAGAATGAGCGAAATGAATCGCGAAACCGTGACTGCATTCGGATTCCTGCAGATATCGGCCTTCGCATGGTGAAAAACGCGGAGATGCGGGGGTGAATTTCAGTGGCAGTAAAAATGAATAAATCGGAATAATAACGGCGCGCATATATTCTTGGCAACTGTTGGAACGAAGCTATAATCGCATGAGACGGCTCGCCGAATCGTCGACGGTGAAAATGTCATCGGCAGTGCCTTTAAATTCTGCGTCGTCATGTCGAAATAACGTGACGCATCCGAGCGAAGAGCCTGATAATTGTAGTTGTGTTCAGGTCAATGAATAACAATTTTTTTTTTCATTCGTAATTATCATCAATGACGCGGACTTGTAGGCGTAAATTTTGCAGCGAGTCTAAAACGCGAATCATTGCTTGAAGTGATTCGATTGTCGATCGAATAATCCGTCATTATCGCAATCTGATCAACGTAACTGACGTGAAGTCTCGCCCGGTGATTGAAATCGAATAATTTCGTAACGGTTTGATAATTCGTTTCTATGTCGCGCGTTCGGAAATATGTGTGACGATATTTGACGGATCATTGGAACTCACGGGTGATTGGAAAATTAATGAAAAACGAACGTATCGGTGGTGCAATTAAGCGATTTCGCGTAGGATATTTTCGCCACTTCCGTACACCGAAAATTCGTTTCAAAAGCATTCGATCGTTGTAACACTGGCACTCGATTCGGTGGCTGTATTCTCCTCACGTATGGGTGTGTACGAGCCTTTTATTTCAACAATTTGAAAAGGGTGTGTGACACAGAGGCAGGAATACACTTCCCTTCCGAAAAACGCGTCGGGTGTTAAAAATTTACGGAAATGTGGAAACACCATGGGTCTCTAGCAACGCGGCACATATTACGAACAAATAAACCGTAACAATGAAATAACGGATTCACGTCTCCCGAAGGGCTGAAAGAATGTGAAATCGATCAATAACTGTGAAAACCACGTATAACGACGCTGCTGGCCACTGACGAAAAAACATGGTTTTTTTTCACAACAATTATTCACGCCGACCGGATGATTCGTGATGAAAAACTAGTAGCAATTACAGGGATTGGGATAATACCGGAAGGTGGCAATTAATTCCGGCATAATGGTATAGTTTGATAATACATTACCTGCATTCGTTATGTACTACTCTACAGTCGTGTAATATTCATTTCGTTAATTAGAAAATATGCGCCAAGCATCAGCCTTAGAAATTCAATTAAGAGGAAATGTGATTGCAGGTTCTTTCTCGATATAACTTCGTTATGGAACAAACTGGAATTTAATTAAAGTCCTCAAGACCTTCATCAATGTCATAATTGCCGTGGAATTATCATTATTGTGACAATAATGATTACACTCATATCAGCAGCAGCCATTATTCGATGTCCAAAATCTTGTCAATATTTAGACAGATGTACAGCACAGATATAATTATCCCAACGAGTTGAAATCAAAGTCAATTCTTCTCGCAATTTAATCCTCATATTCGTATAACTTCTACAGCGACAAAGCATGCGATCGTTTGAATCGCAACCGAGGCTCGAGGATATAATGACATTAAATTTCGCATGAAATCCGTGTGAACGCAAAGTCGAGGCTAATGAATTATCCCGTTTCATGCTTACGAAGAATAGAAAAGTGGAGAGAAAAAAAAATCTCTCTCTCGTCCCGCCGCGGGTGTTTCCCCCAGGAACCCCTTTGGAGTCGTGCGACTTTCGATTGTTTCCCGGTTCTTTGGAAAACATCTGCTGCAGTCCTTTCCCGCGGCGGTATAACAAACTCGATAATTCCCCAACGGTATGCTCGAAAAAAGCGCAGGAAACGAGACGAACTCGGGGAAGCCGGAATTCGCGAATCCCTGTTTCAATCTTAACTTCTCAACCCAGTTGAATGTACACTCTCGACTCGGAAAACACTACAGTTAAGGCTGAGCGTTGAAACATGAACGGATTATAAATTAAAACGCAACCGCGGACGGTGTGCGCAAGTCGAGTCAACCCGCTTCACGGGTCATAAGAATCCCCGCGGGGTGTGCAAAATTTAAAAACACGGATTTGTGCACCTGTAACCCATTGGAACCGTTGTTGCTTTTGTTGAAACTCAGCCCCGGTTTGTTGCAAATTACGCCCTTACCTTTCAAACTTTCCAAAACAATAGAAATCTTTGTTTCTCAGAGCTTTCAATACCCGCCTTTGTCAAAAACTGACGTATAATTTCAATCTTGAAGAGTTTGCAGTGGGATATGAATACTTTTGGAACTTGACAGGATCGACGGATTCCAGCTCAGGTTGTTCGCTACTTTGTTTAATTGGGATTGAATATTTTTTTACGGATATCGAGACATTTTTTTTTCCTCTTTTACGCAGAGTGCATGAAACGAGGTCAAATTTGAGGTCAAGAGTTTAATTATAGTAGGCTGTAATAATTAGTTTCTCAAACATTTTCGTTCAGAAGTGTGCCAATTTAGTTTCGGAAGGTCCCTTCGCAAAGATCGGTATCTGTAGAGTCATTGAGAAGATAATGGAAAAAGTCGTGACACAGTGAAGTTTCTCCGAATCGTCGTAAAAAGTACCTACCAAGTTTGATAACTCGGTAACTACTGTTGGAGTTTCTTAAAATTGCGACTTCTACAGGCAAACTATATATAATACAGTCAAGACAAGAGAGAAAACACGGAAATATAATAAGCGCAAAGAATTCAACGAAGGAACCGTAAACCGTAGAAACGAGGTATGGACTTATGGCGGAATAAAAGTATCCCCATGACTCGTCAATTCGGCGTGAAAATGAAAATCGGAGAGACGATTTCAAAAATTAGTCGGTAATGAACTGGTTGACAACATGTCTCCAATTTTGTCAGTATCGAACGGTTTCCAAAAAGCGTTTTGCGCGAATTCGACAAGTTTTTCAACCAATTACGTGACGCCCAGTTATTCAATTTTTCTTACCCTCAACTTGTTTCAGAGAAATTTATTCTGCTGGCACCGAAACTCGTTCCCAGCGATCGTCGAAGCGTACACAAAATTCAGATATTGAAAAGAAAATGGTAACATCTGCCAAAATGGGGTGTAAAACCGTTTTTCATAAACAACCAAAAATATTTAAGGCCCAATTTGAAGACGCGCAAAAAATGTAAGGAGCAATATTCTAACCTCGAAGAACTTCTGAACTCGTTGGGAACTAGTTCAAGTGAATCGTCACGCAGAAGCGATATTATCGTGTGAAAATCACCCTCGTGGGACATCGGCTACTCTTCTGAGCAAACACACACCTTTGAAGACCACTTTGAACTCGACCTGCAGGACGAGCTTTAACCGAGAGGTGAAAAGAGCCAATTGCAGCGGCGAGCAGCGTAGCGGCAGCTATCCTTGAAAATGATTAAACGGTGAATGTACGCAGATATCACTCACGCATTCCGTCTCAGCATCTTTCCGTTTCAACCCAACCTTCGATATCCATTACAATCCTCGAGCAAACGACGGGCCATAAAGCTCCGACTGTACTTTTACCGCCTTTATACGCGTTATGTCATGCGGGACGGGGTGTACTTACTGGAGCGCATATCGTATTATACCAGGGTAAAAGCGCAGAGTAGGTACTGGTGTAAAAGAAGCATCGGAAAGGTATGTCACGTAAGCACTTCGATCCGACTTACGTTATGTCGCAATTATTCGGACGCTAGTATCAAACCTCATAACGATATATAGGCAGCTGGAAAGATTCTAGAACAACAAATATTCCTCATTTTTGTGGCGTAAGAGTGAAGAGATCGTGCTTGCAGAGCACGAGTGTAATAAGCTCACTTCAATCCGTATTCACTTGTCTGTGTCTCTGTCGAAAAAAAGTAAAAAAAAAAAAATATAAATAAAAATGGAGTTAGAAGATTTCTTTTTTCCATTTTACACAAAACCACGATTTAATTAATCCTGCGATGCCTCGTGATGTTACATAATTGCAGGAAATTTGTCTGCACACATCTGCAGGGAAATTAAATCGGAAAAAATTACGACGACAAAGTTCAGATGCACCGGTTGTCAGACGAGAGCTTTTTTCGCGGCGCAGATGCGGGCGGTGAAGTTGAGGCTTCGGGCTGCTGCATGTGGTGAACTTTGGAACAAATCGCGCTTACCGCGATATCGCGTCCGCAGTTTTCCCAGTTTGACGTTAGAAAAATAAGACCGTGAGTTACGAGTCCTCCGTGCCATGCTAAGAAATCTCCACGGGGGCCTTTAAAGTATAAGTTACCCGAGTAAAAATTTAGCGTCTACATTTGACCTTACCAAGGTTCGTACAAACCTGCTTTGATGCAAACTGAACCTAGAAATCCTAAATTGATCTTTTAACTCTTAAAAATTTAAGAACAAACCCTACATTGAAGCTTCAACTCCTAAAAATCAAAGTTCCAAACCGTAATTTGACGCTCTCTGTAGACGATTGAACCTATTTTGACGATATGTTTGACACGAATGACTCCTCTACAGAAATATTATTACAGCGATATTGAAGTGTTCACATTGAATAATTCAAGGGCTATTTCGACATAATTTTGATAAGTTTCAATAACGTTGGAAAATTAAGTATTGCATTTCAACTGTATTTATTCCACGTTCTTACGAATACAAAAACCCCTTTAACCGATTTAATATGCAGAAAATACGATTGAACTCACGTGTGAGCCAATTCTCATTTATTGGATCCTAATTTGATTCCATACGTTTTAATCGTATTTTTCGTATTTAAATCACAATCGATCAGAAACGATGGACTCGCTTTGTCATCGGAGTAGGATTTTGAGCGTTGAAGGAGGGTTTCAAGCAAGCAGATTCAACCCACCTACCTCTCGAGGGTTAAAGAAGGTTCTAAAAAGACCTTGCTTTGAGCCTAAGCCTGGTAAATCAGGAAATTTCGGACATTTTTAGCGCCAAAGTAGGATCTGATATCGCATTGAAATAAAACCTAGTTTACTATCTTCGGACCTTACGTAGGTTTTAAAATAGGCCGTAAATTTCGACTCGAGTACACGGTGCAAGTAACGAGCGGAATGCTGCAGCCAGCGGGATGCTGCGACGAAGATAAGACGCAACCGTCGAAGTCTGCGGTCCGGAGTTTCGGGTTGTTTCCGCCACGCGAACGGACGGCCCCGATTAAATTAGCCGGGGAATTAAGCTTCGGGGGAACGCGGAGTAATCGACAGCCTTTGATCTTTTCACCTGCGGCAGGCAGTTTCTCCAGCCAGGCGATTGGATTTACGTGTTTGGGGTGCGTATAATTATCCAAGGCGTAATTCACGGTCCCGTATTCCTCCGCGAGGATATACGTACACGTATGTAATATGTATCGTATACGAAGTGCCTCAAAAGCTATTACAAGTTCGGTGAGCTTTTCAACCGCAAAACCGAGCCGAATCTCTCGCAGATTCCGCTCGGAAGTTTGGGGCGAATCGTTCGTGATCTCTGGTAAACACACGTGCATATATTAGAATCGGAAACACGGTTTGCTCGCCTTATTAAGGTTTCATCTGCACTTTAACCCTTCTCGGAAAGTTGGGGCTGCTTTAATCACAATGGATTTACGGCCTCCCTCTCGAACCGCATTTTCATGCTTAAAACACCCCGCCGGAGAGAAAAATTACAGGAAATACGGGGCTGGAAGAAAAAGTTATAAAAATATTTTCAGCTATTCATTTATCGTGTTACTTATACACATAATACACGTACTCTCAGAGAATATTCAGGCCGAGTTGTACCGTGTAATACTTTTCCCAGCGCAATAGCGAATGTAACACAAAATGGAACGGCGAGTGTTTTTCCATTGAAATAAATGTGGGACGTAACAACCCCGTTGGGATAGCGTGTATAAATAATTCCTCCGTTTCGGATTAATATTGTAATTAAAGCGATCCGGCGGTGCCTGTAGGTGATACAGCGGGGGTTGAAATCTGGGATGAAAATAGAGGGTGTCGAATTTTTTTCAGTCACTTTTTCGCGTCGGATATACACGCGGGGTATATACTCCTTGACTTTTGACGGTACGGGAATAGGAGATAAGATCCCGCGGCAGCCTCGAGTTATCATTGCTTCTATAAACACGGCATCTCGGAAGCGGTCCGGATAGCGATGCGAATTCATTTTCCCGGGTCCCTCGGCACGGGGCTTGTAATTATATGAAACTCGTCGCAGCCTAGCCGGCAGGTTATAATGTTGACAGTGCAAATATGAAGCGCTCACCGCTAACTGTAAACCGGTCTTTGTTCCGGTTCCTCATTCCGCGAGGGTCTCAACCACCCTCTGCATCCCCTTGCAATTAGTCAGAGGTGAAGACCTACCGGAGAATAAAGGGAAGGGAGACGAGAGTGGAGGAGAATTGGGTAAAAGTACGTACACCCCGTGGAAATGACCGCTGTCAACACCCAGAATGCCATAAACCCACGCCTAAGCCGTCAACGATAGCCTCGCCTGCGGCTAAACCGCGAACAAATTCGCCTTAATTCGCTTCTCGAGTCTGAAATAAACCGGCAATTTGCATACACCTAAACACCCCCAGGTCGAATCTCGGTGTCTCAATTGCTGAAGAAGACCGATACTGGTGGTGGAAAATTAACGAGATTTTGACTGAAAGGGAATAACCAAATAAGAATAACGAAACTGTCGCCAGCGAGTTTTTGAATTACACTCGGCCTGCTGTATGTTTACTGAACAAAAAAGAATTTTCCTCTTTAATCCAATTATCTTACGAGTAATCGAACAATATGTCATTTTACAACTTTTCATTTGGTTTGAATATTCGCGATGGACTCTTGTTGATTTTTTTTTTTCTCAAAATACTCATCGACGAAAAACATCGAACAAATGTAGCTCTCCAAATATTTTAGAGCTAAAATATAGATTTATAAGAAAGAAAAGAAAATTAAAAATAAACATTTCAATGTGTTCCCTTCGAGAGACAATTATACAACGTTCGCAAAATACTGGTTTTCTATGTCAATTTGTTCTTCATTTTATTTGGTTTTTTTTTTTGTCATTTCGATCGATTTGGTGTACCATTTGAAACAAAAAAGGAAAAGTCATTAAAAAAAATTGGATTCTTATAGATTTAAGCTGTTATTGATGCCCATTTTCTGATACGTAGTTACGAACTGTTGCAAGCTTTCAGGTTACGAATTTAATATGACGGATCTGACGGTAGAAAGAACTCTGTTCCGTACGATTATCGTCACTCGTACTATATTTTGTTACAACCGTCAGGACAATTTGATGTCGGTGTAAGATTATTAAACTGACGTGAAGGTTATTTATTTATTCACTTTTTTTTTATTGAATAAATGTACAAGTTGACTGTATTTCAAACTGTAGATTCAATGTGACATAAATTGCCGAAAAATGTAAACGTGGTATATATTCTTAACTGTAACGACGCCAAATAGTTTATACTCGTGGCAAATCGATATCCAAATCGTTGTGAAAACTTTTTATCCATCGACCGTAGTAAATGGAATTTTTCTCAGTGCGCGTATGTTAATAATATCGAGTCGCGTTACAGCGGTTCGGTGAACCGGCACGAGGGCTCCGATCGAACGGGGGTAGGTGTTAACTGGCTGAATATCCTGCTCTGTGGAAGTCGAGGGGTGATTCGGAATTGTCGAGGCAAGAACCCGAGATACTTCGTCCTTTATATCGGAACCGAGGTAGGTACGCGGTTTACGGGCGTACGAATTTCCTCCCGGCGTCGTTAAAGTAACGCATAAGGCAAGCCGAGTCAAGTAAAGTCAAGGCAAGTCAAGGCAAGTCAAGGCAAGTCAAGGCAACGCCCAGCGAAGGGCAAGGCTTTACGCCGCGCAATCTTCACCCTCGCGACACGGCTACACGTCTACGAACCAACCCCGCATCGAGTCGTTTCACTCAGGGAGATATCTAGGCGCGTTGGGTTTCAAACGACTCTATAGCGAGAGAGATACGCGCGGTCGGATCTCCGTTTCGGTGGGTACCTACAAGATTTATGTACATATGTATCTGCACCCTTCCGCATCGGCACAATTTGCTGTGCGAAGTTGGAGACACGCGGGAGAATCGCGCCCTCGGCTCCTCGACGTTTCGTCGCAAAATTCAACGCGTTCGAAACACGCGTGTAATCACTCTGTGAATGCTAATTGATACCACGAGAGATTACGATGTACCGTAGGCGAAGAGATTCCGTCATACCGTCGCAAAGGGTGAAATCAGCTCTTTTCCATCCAGTAGTCGTCGTAGATGAAAGACGCGTCAAAGCTTTCACGCGTTAAAAGATGGGTAAGGCTAACGCCTCGACCGATACTGTTGTGAAAACAGTCTTGTTTCCGACTTTTAACTACAAACACGTAACACATCGGCAACAAAATCATTTTCGTTTCTCAATTTATTTGTGCCTGTCACTTCTCTCCGCTCAACGAACTCTGTCAGGTATTTTCACAGTAACTTCCAAGAGAATTGCAATACCACGCATACCGTATTTGCAAACCACCATAGTCATCACGTAACAAGTGACGCGTCGTTAAAACAATGATTATACAACAACAACTTCATGGTCTTTAATGACGATGCGATAGGTATGAAAATCAAATTCACAGTATAATAAACTGGATCAAATATCATCCCCTTCATACTTATCAGCTTGTACGATTCTTTCACCGTTTAACGGTCAACTTCGAACCATTTTTATATCCATTTTCGTACATTTTAGAGAATCTTTCAAGAAGAGAACATCGCGAATTGAGCACGATAAGATAAGAGTCAAACATGAGTCTACAATAAATTCTTAATCGGAAAAATATAAGCGAGTGCAAACGCAACGAGTCAGATTCGTCACGGCAACGGAAAAGTCGGGAGGTTAATATACCGCAAACATGATGTGAGTTCAATACACGCTCAGTGGACAAACGGTATACGAAATATCGGAAAAACGTCGTACAAAAGCAGCGTTGTGGGTGCGTAGCGATATCTCGGAACGGCGGCCACAAAATTTGACAGTGACAAATACCTCATAAACTAGTGTTCAAAGCGACGCGCGAAACGACCGGTAGGTGTACTGTCCATACTCCATGCAGACGGCCTGTCGTTTATTGCAAATTTAGCAGGTGCGTGAGGGATGTGTACAAATGCCAGCGACAGAATTAATCGTCCAGGTTTTCGGAACCCGGTGCGGTTTTCCCTGATTCCTACGAGGCTGAAGTCAGTAACATCATACCAATGATTCGTGCTTCGTAAAAGTCGTTGTTTCCTAATTTTAGTAACCTCTGAGATGCGATAAATTATATTGAGGCAAAAGTACTTTTGCATATTTGTAAAACTTGGCCACTTCAAAGTCATTACAAAATTGCAAAGTAGTGATTCTTTTTCTCCAAAGTCTCGTTACGCTAACGTTACTAACTTCAGCCTCGTCGTTCCTGCGGTAAGAACAATCGGGAACATCCGGTATTCATGATCAAAGTTGGATTCGGTCGATCTAGAGCCTCGACTCGTTTGTTGTCTGCCTTTCGCGAAATTTTCCTCCCGAATTTGGCAGGTCTTCGCCTAATAGAAGCTTGCGTTGCGCACCTGGAACCAAACTTAGACGCCGCAGATGATAAATAATCATCCTACTTCATATTTTAGCCGGTTCCGTTCCGTTCCGTTCTCCTCCTAAAATGTAATATATCTGTGTATACATCACCCTGCAAGACCAAGCATCAGCCGCGATGCTGACGCGGCATAGAATTTCTCTCTCTCTCTCTCTCTTCTATCCTTCTCCCTTTGTCGAGCGTTTCTAGAAAGAGAGGATCCGCGCACGTGCGTAATGGATTACTGTGCGGAAGTTGCGCAAACCATATGCGAACCGCAAGAATATCCAACTGAAAATTCGGGAGAACCGGAACCAGCTCGAAGGGAAATCAACCCCTGGCTTTTCGGCTCACCGACAGCAGCTGGTACAACGCTTCTCTCCCACTAAAATTTCACCCCCCATTTCCAAAGGCTCGCTAAGATTAGATTTCACTCCGCTTCGCGGTTTTTTTTTATTTTTTATTTTTTTTTTTTTTCATTTTTGCCTCATACTCATTTTTGACTCGAAATATTATCGCGATTGCCGAATAAAGGAATTGCCAATCTGCGCAGCAGACATCAAAAGCCGTCGAAAGAAATGATAATTTCTGTTAATATCATACCTCGTGCATAAATACATAATGTATGTCCATACATATATATATATATCTATAAAACGTACAATTGCAGCGAAATACGAATTAGTCCCACGGGATTACGTATCGCGTGCCGGACGCATAGCGAGCTGTGTAAACGTATGTAAATTGAGCCAGAACGGCAACACTCGGCACGGTAGCTGTATAATAAAACATCAGTCTGCATGAGTCCCCAGGTTTAACTGCAGATTAAAAATGAATATTCAAAAAAAGATTTTATTTATCGTCTGCCGGACGTTTTCAGGTACGTCTGCAGGGCACCGTAGGCATTACAGGTATTGCAAGTATTGTATGTTCATGTTTTTTTGGGGGTGTTGGAAGAGTGTCGAAAAAGTCCGCAAAGTTGTTCGTGCGAGTAGAGGGTGCGATGTAAAGCACGGTTGAACCCCTCGGCTATTCGAAATTGCGACGGGAGAAGTGTGACCATAATTCCGTAATGCAAGATTCTTCGATAAATTTTTTTTCGATGGTCAATAAATTACGCCGACGTGTACAGAGGGTGTTAGGCGTAACCTGAATGAGAAAATTTCAACCCTTCGGAATTTCATAAATTTTTTCATGTTGATTACACGTTGCGCGATTGAAGGTTTTGTTCCGGCATCGACTCCGGGCGTCACAGAGTCAAATCGAACACCATCAATCGTCGGATGTCCGGCGAATTCGCGACGCGAGTTAGCTGTAGGTATTATTTCGCAACGTGGCGATCCCCATGGCGACGCCGTTCGATTTAATTATATGGCTAGAGGTGTGATTTTGTGTGTGTGTGTGTGTGTGTGTGTGTGTGTGTGTGTGTGGGATCCGCTGCCATTGCAGCGTTACATTCTTTCCGCAGTTGCGCGATTTCGTGAAAACATGATATTATACCTAGGCTCGTCGGGTTGAAACTTATGGAGTGCCGGTGAACATGGAGGAAATTAATAGGAATATTTTTACGCTTCCGTTTCCGCTCCGGTCGTATTTCTTTCGCAAACTGTACCTCGTACACGTCCCACGTGACATCCCTGGTAGTACGTCTAGATTTTTCACATTTCCCGTTACCACCTTGCAGTCCTCCAGGAATTCTTTGCAAAAGCCACAAAGCAGACCCCTCGGGGTCGGGAAAAACCTCCGATATTTCAAGGTTTTCACCTTTTCACGGGATGAGTGTAAAAGGTGTTCGTATTTTGTTGCCCTAATTAGCCCTGAAAGCTGTTTCATCTGTTGTAGGTACGAGTTACGTAGAATCCCTAGAGGGCGGATGGTCAACTTTCCGGGTGAATCGACTCGTGCTTCTAAACTCATTGACGGCAAATCGTGACTCAGATTTAAGGGTTCAGGGGTAACATTTTGTCTCTCGTTTAGGTTCGAGAGGGACTCTCGACGAGACTTTTGAATATCGCGAGAAGCATTCAACGACATTATTGCCGTCGGTAAATCGAGGTGCCTCATCCAGATTTTAAGGAAATTGGTATTCATGCCGTCAATCCCGAAGGGGAAAAAAATATCACGTACCTAATGGATGAGAAATAGCGGGTGGATAATGCAGCCGAAACGTGGATAAGATCCGAGTGGCTATGAAATTTACGAACCTCCCAAAGTGGTGATTACATACGTCGGCTGAAATACGACGTACGATTGCCTCCCGTATGCTCCTGCAATTTTCGTGTGCAGGTAATATAATAAAACCGGGCTGGTCGTATAATGAAACTGCCGGCTTGGCGGTTTTGAGAAACGACGCGTGGATAACCGGCTCATCGTCGGAGTGCCGGAAGCGGCGGCGGAGAAATTCAAGTATTATCGGGCTAAAACAGGAAGTATAAGAGGCCGAATGGCAATGTAACGTCGGAGAACTCACCGGAACCAAAAATCGGCGAACTTCAGCCAGCGCGTAGGCGATCCTCGCGTGAGCTTCGGCCGGTGTTGCGTACGCCGATATCTCGACGTGGAGGTCCTCCATTAGGTGTGAGAATTTAGCGTCGCCGCTGAGTCTCAGCTCCTCCTCCTGGAATAATACGAACAGGAATCGTGTACACGATACATACACACTACCAAGTTTCATCAAAGTTTCAAGAAACGCCGAGTATAAATGCCCGTGAGCGAAGAAGTTCTTCCCGGTGTAGAATATATATTATACGTGTACACGTACATGCGCATATTGTATATATAAAAGATGGATCCGTTATAAGACGGATTGAAAAGTTGCCGCAGGATGTCCGCGGATATATTGCAAAACTTTGCCGCGCATTGACGGAAGTTGTTTGCGGTGACCGGCTGATATTCGTAAATTTAAAACGCGCTGCACCCGCGTCATTGCATCGGGATTCGCCCCGTATCCCGTGGGAATTTGGCGACCTCTCTACCCTCGCAAAAGTACATCTCTCTTCCGGTTTGCAAAATTCTTGCACAGGTTCAGGCTGCACAGCGAGTTTGCACAACGCGTGGAAATCGTGTCGTGTACTGTTACATCTTTCATGCGTTATTCAGCGGTACGGAAGACCGTTCCTTAAGGACCGACGGATTTACGACTGTAGTTTAAATGTCTTTTTTCTTGCAGTATGAGAATATATTTTGCCGAGCCCTAAATTCTCGGTTACACGTGCACCGCGACTCGGATTTTCATACGTTATATTCGCACTCGTCGTTCCCGCTGAAACCGACGAGGGAAAGTCGGCAGAATTGGAGTGGAAAAAAATGTCTGGCCGTCCGATTGCTCGAAGAAAAATACGTTCTATGATGCATAAACGGCAACGGCCGACTGCTGGTCAACAAATCCGTTCGTAGAAGTGAGAACGTTTTCCGGGTGAAAGAAATTTATGGAGCAAGGGCTGATCCGAGGGTTTCGAGACCGTTTCGGAGTCAAGTTTTTCTTTCGATATCTCGGGACGTCAAGTTGACGCGACAGTTTTGCGTTACGGATGGCAAGGAGTGGATGCCTCGAATCAGTTAACGACTTGGCAGAGATGCTCTGTGTATGCGGGTAACAGCGTTTTATTCTCCCTGGTTTTAGGACCCCTAACGATAAGTTTTGTTTACAACTTTTATCTGAATCTATAAAACCGGACCTTCGTCGTGAGGTTGTATTTTTTCTTCTTTCTATTTTCTTATACCTATATTTTTTTTTTTATCCTCCTTACAAACACATCCTCCGCGCGGCTATTTTCGGTCTCTACGCCCAGTTGGTTGGCTTCTAAATCTTCACGTCTGCAGGCCGATTGCTGGGTGTACGTACCTTTTTTCGTACCATTTCGTACGATATTATTACTCATTTGTAAAAATGGGTATCGCGATACAAGGAATGAGGGGGAAGGAGAAAGAAAGAGAGAAAAAGCGCTCGACCAGTCACCGGCGAGGGGTGAATAACAGGGTGACATTTCTCACTCCGTTTATCAAGCGAGCTAACAATTTGCGCGAACGCTTTCCGGCTAATCTTCTTCGCGGGTGAAAAATTTAGAATTCCATTTCGCGAATGTTATTTTCTTCTCGGGTGAAATAGAAGAAAAATAATCTTTCCGCAAATGCACGCCACAGCAGCTGTATAACTTTAGTTGCGAAACTATGATTTGCAATTGTTTTCCCAGTGGAAATCAGGATCATATTGTTCTTCTTATTCTTTATTTCCCACCATGTTTTTCAACCGTAGTCACGCAAATTGCTCGCCACATTTCGCGTAAATCCGTTGAATTGTTAACGCGTTACTGAATTTTTTTTATTTTTTTTTTTTTGTTCAAAAAACGTGTACGAATAACGAGAGAGCGAGCTGATTTAATCCGGTAGAACTTACGTGTATGTTGCGATGAAAATTCACAACGAGCCGAAATCAGGAATGAGAAAACCGCGCTCGCCTTTGATTCGCGTTCCGACGAGGAGGGAAAAAGAAAGGAGAAGAAAACAGTTTGGCGTATTTTCGAGCCGATTCACACCGAACGCGGAGAGAGCGTAACTTCACTTAACGTGTCGTGCACCTTTACAATTACTGCTCGGTATATCCCGAAAATGCATCAGTCCTGCCATGCGGGGCGTTCAGAGAGGCTGGTCATTTATAAAGCTGACGTGCTTTTGCGGACTGCAGGAGCCGAGCCATCAATTCGGCACGTTTAGCTTGTCGCGAAGCTCGCTGCAGTTATAGTCTCGTTCTTTCGCGATCGATTCGAATCTGCAGCAGCATCGACGCGCTTTTCGATAGTCGTTAAAGCGTCGAACCGGTGCATGCAGCATCCGTGATCTATGGATCCCGGAGGCAGAGTCAGGACTCAAAACGCGATCAATTCCTGTTATCGGTTGGTTCGGAGCGAGGTTCATCCATCGTTCGACGTCGACGTGACTTCACCCGTGGCTTTCGGCGTCACCTAAGTCGCTGTTGAGTCGGTACGTTTCTCAGGACTTCGTTTTATAGACGATCGCGTTCTCGCCTTCAACAATGGTTTAACAATGAGGCATTGTCGTCAGCCTCGCCGGCGACAAAGCGTCAAAGTGACTGTGAAATAAAATTTTCACCTTTGCGCCTAGCGAGTGTTCTGATGGGTTTCCTCGTTTATACGAAACTCCGCGATCCCTTTGTTTAAACTCACCGACTTTGTCGTCAATCCAAACCTGCAATTCACCGCTCATTACGCATTTTCTTCACCCCGTGAAAATCGCTTCCCCTGGTCTCCCACCTCTTTCTGGTTTCCCGCAAATCCCAACTATGCAGATCAGCGCGAAAATTCAACGCCCCTTCGGTCGTCCAGAGATATTCGCCCCGGGCGTCGCGACGCCTCGACGCGCGAATCTTCCTAAGCGAAAACCGTTCGGAACTTAAACGTTCGCTAATTTCCACCTAGGATTGTGCATCTAATCGCGTTTTGATTATTAAACCTGTTATGCACAAAGCCCGCCGATTATATAATCAGACCTACGACTATTTCCACTTCCCGTCGTTTCGTTTCGAATGAATAATCAATCGTACCAGAGGCCTATTTTCAATCCTGCGCCGATGTTTCGAGTCCAAATTGAGAGTTGTACTGTACTATATCCAACCCGTGATTTGATCAAGGTGAAAATTATTACAAATAATCAAGCGAAGCCCCGAGTTTCAAGAAAACAAGTTCTGAATTACTCGCGTGTTAGTCAGAAACGTCATAAGCGAGTATTGGTCCAAAAAAAAAGAAAAAAATACATTTTCAATTTCGGAAGAGATTCAATCGCAACTGCCAAGAATCCAGCTTCGTTGACAATGCGGCAACGGCACCAATCGCACGACCGTCGCATGGGCTGCATACCTGATAGTTAACTGTGATCCATTCCTCGCGGTAATAACCGTACACGATCCGGACACTATGGGTTTGCCGGCGTGTTAACTGCCACAGACACAGTTAATTCCGCAAGACTGCGTTGCCACAATTGTAAGGTAGCTGCAATCAGCTATACCAGTTGTCCGTTAATTTGCCACAGCTATTGTTATTGATCCTGATTAAGGGAAATTGCAGCTATCGGAGCCTCGTCTCAACAGCTGAACAAACTGTTGATTATATTTTCAAATAGACCGGCACGAAGAGTACGCTATAGCAATATGCCAATGTGGCTTCTCTCTCTCCCCCATTTCGGTTTACAGTGATTGATCGCGTTATATCTCGCTTCAATTGATTCGGATCATTTCCACATTACTCACTGTTGTAATTAAGCAAAGATTTTCGTTCGAAACAAATATCGAAGCTACGTGTGGATATTGAATCGCGTGCGTCGCGTTCTATTCGTAAAGCCCGACAGAAAGAAATACGAAGTCGTGTAATGTTTCTGTATAAAGAGAAAATTATCACGCTTCCGGCTGTAGGAGTGATCGGCTTTCGTTGCAGCTTCCGGACCTCGAGTTTCGCGGTTGAATTCATTTGCGCAAGGGGAAACTAAAGCTAATGGTTACATAAATTAGGCGACACATGCAGCGGCGGCGAGACGACGACCTTTATGGGGGCGTGGAGGACGAGTTTGCTCGTTGCGAAATGACACGATAATCTCGACTTAATCTCCCGACGACGTGAGCCAGCGGGCGCATGGATGCAGCTGGGAAGATTTCGGATAACGGAGAGACGAGCGGTTAAAGTAACGGAGAAAATTGCCACGCTCCGCACGATCGGCGAGGGAAGTATTTGCCGCGATTACATTTGAATAATCAGAAGCAGGTGAGACGCGATGCGGCGGGGCTTGGAAAAACGATACTAATTAAAGGTAAACCTGGAAGCACGAGTGCGCGAATTATCCACGCTTAGATAACTGCCGGCGGTTCCTGCTGGATACGGGATGTATCCGGGTTTCATTGCTTACCCGCACCGAAGCCTTAATTCCAAGAGGGAAAATCTCCAGGGATCGTATCGAGTCTTCCTGCGAAATGCGGTGTGATTAACCGTCTGCAGGGTGTGTAATGTACTTGCAGGGTGAATTGTTTGAGGTAATACAGAACAGATTGCTCTAGTCTCACGAGCGCGTAGAAAGCCAGTTAATAAAGAACGAACGTTTCCTGTTTTTACCGATGGATAATTTGTTCGCTCTGCGGACAACGTCTCGCCGTGAAGAAAAGTACAAGCTTTTTGTTTGCTGTAACATATTTCGAATTCCGTATTTATCACACCAAGCTTAAATCTCTGTGACGGAAATTCCCATGGGTCTTTACGACTTCGAGTACCTATTCGGAAAATTTATTAGTCTTTTATGGACTGTGATTCAACGTTTGCGAATGTATATAAAAGAGAATTCGGGGTTCGAATTCCTTTTTGCCGCAGCCAAATGCGGTTTGGCATAATTAATGGTCACAAAAAAAAAAAAAAAGTAAAAACACACATTCTGGATAATATACAAACCAGAAATTTTTTCACCGACTCAACGAAATACTGTTGAATCGAAAAAATTTTCACGAACGTTTCATTTTATCCATTAAATGACGATGTTTGGTCGAAATAACAGCACTGGAAGTAGAACATTTTTTCAATGAAATACTAACAATCCACTTTGCTGTGGAGTGAGTAATTTTTTCCATTGAATACAGACACGAATATCGAACGTATTTCAGAAATAATTGTTTGTTTATCGCAGAATTGGAAAAAAAAATATCCCGCGCAATACTTACACATAATTGAGAGTTATGAGTGAAACTAAATGTGTTAAGAGGTAAAACGATGTTTTTATACACCCACACCGAGGGAAAGGATTATTTTTATTGTCAAATGCGGCCGACGCAATATTTTGTTAATTCAACAAAATACTTTTGTTGGACAAAATACTTGTGACAACTTATAATATAAATTGAATCAAGCCTTTGAACGATCATGCTGATTATCAATTAATTCAATTTTGTATCAAGAAAATATGTGATTGAAATTATTAAAAATTTAATTCAACGTTCCTCAATCGTTTTGTTTCACAAATACGAAATTGTCGTATCAAAACAAATTGAGCAAACGGGTATTGAATTTTGCCGTTACAAAAATCTTTTGCATTTACTGAAACATCAGCGTTATTCTAGCGCGCAAAACGTATTCTCCGAATTATTTTATTTATACTTCTGTCGACTCAAAATGTTGATTCACCCGATATTTAATGGTTCAAACCCGAAAACTTATTGTTGCGCGTGTAGAAGTATAAATTCAACATCTGTTAATGGTTCTTGTTACATAAACTCCAAGTAAAACGATATTTAGCTGACTCAATTTTGAAAACACATCAAAACGTTCACTCTGATCAATATTTCAATCGATGGCGACAAGAAAGGGTATAAAAATCTATTTTGTTGTTTCAAGAATTCCTTTCCCTCCGTGTACAGTAACGGGGGAATCTAAAAAATGACCGCGAACGAGAAAGTGAGAAAAAATGCAAAGACTAAGGACCAGGAGGCAATGAATCGGGAGAATCAATTCTCTTCAGACTCGTTACTTCCAGGCTCATTGCCTTCCTAGTGAGACTGCAGCCGACTGAGCAGTCTCTGCTTGATCCTGAATCACTGTTAGATTGGTTATATATGCCGATTTCTAAGGCGGTTTTATTTTCCGGATCGCTCGTTTGAAAGGTTGATACAAAAGACTTGGTGCCAGCGGTGGGTGAGGAGAAATAACATATCCCGAGTCGTACGAATGACAATGAACCGGAAATTACGAGAGTGTTTCTGTACGTGTAATATTTTTTATTCCGACCCGAACTCATCGCCTGCAGACCGTGTTTACACTCATATGCGAATGGCATTTGCACAGGTGTAATTCGTTAATGTTTTCCCGAGTTTCCCGTGGGAAATTCAAAGTCTTGCAGGCTTATTTTGAATATATGCACGTTCGTACGTTCGGCGTACAGTATTGCAATTATTGTATAACGTTGAATTCGTTAATGAAAGGGGGAATGGAATGGAAATCTGGATTGAAACATCCCTGTCAGTGTCGCATCGCGATGCATATTCCCAATACTAGATTTTCATCATCGATGCACCGCGCATCGGCTGTAATCAATCTGAGTGCAACGTATCGTACGCCGTTAAAACTGTTACTATAATCACGTTTTTTGCCTCTCACAAATTTCATTAACAGAGTATAACCGCCATGCCGGACTCGTTCGAATCATAAAATACGTATAACAATCCGCGGTATAATAATGACGTGGTATATTTGTACGAATATGAGGAAAAGGACGTAAAATACAAGCGTGTTCATTATCAGGCCAGCTAAACTTTTCTAGCCTGAATTTTTTCGCGTGCGGGTATAAAAATAACTCAATTTTCAAACACCTCGCGAATTGGATTGAAATAAAAGTGGCCAGAGTAAGCAGATGTTTCGCAAGGCAATTCCGGCTCGGTTGGATGCAGCAAAGTATAAAGACGATATCAAAGGTGCGGTCTGGTATATCATGCATCTGCTGCAGCGGGTCTTTTTCAAGTATTCCTTCGCGATGATGAAATAAACGCGATACGGATAGCGGTGTGCATATTATTCAAGGGAGGCATTAAAAGTCTAGAATATAAAGGAAACGAAGGAGATATATCTGCGTGTAAAACCGGCGTCTTGACGGGGCTCGTCGAGACGAGAAAACGCAGAGAGACGCCTTCGCGGCGGGTTTTTAGTTATTCCAGTGAAACTGGCAGTGCAAGTGGGGAATAAATTTTCTACGAGAAAATTGATGACTCGATTTGAAACGTATCATATGTACGACTTACACGTATCACGTGGCTTGTCGAACCGCACGCCCGCCTTTTATAATTTTACACAAGCGTTTTCAAATCCTGCTATGGCGCGATCGTTTATAACGACGAATTTCCCTGCATAACTCGCGCTTTGCAGGGTCGATTATTTTTGCTCGGTCAAATATCATCACGTGTTTGCTAAGAAGGGAGTAAATTCACGGCCGGATTCAGGGCGGGGTATATGAAAGGAGGGTGAAAATTGAGCACTGTGCCTACGCCGTTAAGAAATTTGCATGCATAAATTTGGTGAAAAAAATCTACTCCTCTCATAATGGCTATTAATTGCGAAAGCGTAAGGCAAGGCTTCTACGAATTTATTAAAGAACCCCCGGGTCCAAGGTCGTCCGGTGACCCGAGTGCTCGACTCTTCCATCCACGAGCCGAGTATTTAACCCAAAATGAGGTGGGATCAAATTACCGGAATACATATATTTTGGGAAGGTAAGGCTGCAGCGGAGCGTGACTGCGAGGATTTCATCGGAGGAATGAGGAAGCGACTGTGGGAGGAAGAAGTTTATAAGAAATAAAAATTAACAAGGCTGCGGGCAAGAGTATGAGAAATATTTCCCAATTCCTTCGAAGGCCGAACCGCGCTCGGAGCTTTTTCATTACGGGGTTAATTGAAATTTAACGACTTTGATACCTGCAGCGAAATTTTCAAGAGAATTAATACAGCGCTCGCCGGGATTTCCCGATCCCCGAAAATCGTCGACGAATTCGTTTGCGTAACGGCTCTTTCGTCCGGATTCGGGAGATCTTTAATTATCAATAAATCGGCCTGGACGAGGGTATGAATAATTGTCCGAGACTCGATTGCGAACCCGACTGCCAGCCGGACATTCTTGTTCTGTCGCACAGTTGCGCCCCGTAACTCTTTGAGCTAAACGGTTTTAGCCACAACGTGATTAATATTCGCCCAGCGAGGCTGCTGCTGCTGCTGCTGCTATCAAGGACTTCGCAAAGGGTCTGGTTCAAGGCATACGTATGCGGTACGGTCGAGGGACTGACCGACCTAGGATAATCGGCAAATTCGCATACAAGTCCCGAAATCGCAGGTAAAAAAATAAGAGAGAGATAGAGAGAGAGAGAGAGAGAGAGAAAGAGAGGGAGCGGGGGGTAAGGGGAGAGAGAGGCGGGGAACCGGGCATTGAAGATAACAATGACTTTTTACACGGTGCTAAAAAGATCCCGGTTTTCAAGCGACCCGTTTTAGCGTCACTTCACCTCTCTTTGTTTCACTTTTTAAGCCCTCTTGATGCCCCCCGTGGGTCGGCGGTTCCTTCAAATTTGCAATCGACAATGCCCTCGGAAAATTTCTCACCTTTCACCCCCAAATTCAACCCCGGAGGAAGCGGCAACCGATTCCCGACGGTTGAAAATTGTCTGCGCTAGTTGTTCGCTTTGCTCCGGTTTCTGCACAGCTACCAGATAGGGAATAAATGCTTCTGTGACAATATGCTGCGACACACACACAAACACAAGCGTACAAGAGTGCGTGAGAACGTTGGTCTGTATCACCGGACAATTCGAAATCCCATGACAAATGCAACCCGCCGGTTTCACCGGCTTCGCCGGGCAAACAGCATGTCTAATTTATAAACCATAGCCACGGACGTAGAGCCTGCCTATCTTTGGGCTGGCTGCTTGTTCGATCGGCGGAGTTTCAGAACAGTGCAAACTTTGATACGTTGTGGTGATGCAGGTCTAAATTAACTAAGTTTAGTTCGATTTCAGAATATTCATTCCACGGAACACGGCGGATATTATATTATAAGTAAGTATGTCTGCCTGCTTCGGACCGTTGGACTTGAAAATTTATTCCAACACGTTTTCAATTTATATGCAGTAGGAAAACAGAGAAATCTTGTCGCATTTCCTCAAAGTTCTGGTTATGCGATAACGGAGACAGGGAAATTCTTCGCTCAGATCACAGCGACATTCATAATCCCGTTCGAAGCTGCGAAAAGCGAATGACGAAATTGAGACAGGTGATAAATTGTTCGGAATGAACGGTTCGATGACTCCGAATGTAAATTATGTTACGTACTAGTGAAATTTTCATTCAGCAGATCCGTGTCAAAGCATGCTTTCTATATTCTTATTTTTCGCGACCCTGAAGATAAAGATTTCCAATTTTTTTTTCTCACATAGGTACTCTTCGAGTAGAATTTAACCGTGATTCTAAATTGGTCCAAGTCCGTCAACCTTACCGGTTCGGATCTTCAACGACTCGAGAGTCCGCGGTCTCGGCTGCCTTCAGGCTGGTCTTACGACTCGCGTTTTAACGAACCGCGAGATAATATCAAAAGCATAAACCGACAGGTGCTGTCCGTCGCAATTGCGTTCGGGTATAAATAATTTATCATCTTGACCGCGTTACGTTTCCACTTTTAGAATTATTTACGATGGTGCGTGCAGCGTTAACTTATCGCGAGCTCAAAATCGCTCTCTTCTTTATTCGTAATTTAACCATTATGTATCGTATTGAAACTAAGAAAAAATTACGAACGAACAGTGTCCAACGATTCCGCAGTGTCGATATTTTTCAGCTGCCTGCTTTTCGTCGCTCTTGTAAGTTCGCGATCGTGTATTCCGTAAGTGATTTTTGTAAAAAATCCGGGGTGAATGGACGCGAAGATTGCACCGACCAAGAATGGTTAATATTCCCGGGAAACATCGTGGCCTCTGAACCGCGGACTTGGGAAATCAATAAAAGAGTCACGCTTTCTGGTAACGAGTCGAGCCAATAACGAGAGAAGCACCGTAACTTCCGGTTTCCCCCTCCGAACTAAGTGAAAATCTATGAGAAATAAGATCCAGGCTTTGGTATTGAAAGATATAACGCGTGCTTTGTCAACATGAAGTGAGGAAACGGTGAAAAGAATCTGGGATTGGATCAGCTTGCGAAATGACCAGAAAGGCAAATCGTTTGAGAGAATTTCAGACTCTGTGTTATGTAGAACTTGTAAAAGCAACGGAAGCCGCTTTGGTTCAGAGCTGGGGAAAGTAAAGGAAAAGAGAAATAAAAAATTTAAGAAAAAAAATGAAAAAGAAAAACGAACTTGGAATCACTCTTCCGGTGCTTTTTACCCTCAATTTCGACTGACGTCTCGCTGTATTACTTTTGCAATTTCCTCGATGTCACCGCGCGTATCGACAGAGGAATCAATATCAATGGCCGCGTTTCTATTTGATTGCTGGACTCCTCGCACTTGTCGGCCGCAGCCACCGTCTGGGGCTACGGTGATAATGGCGACGAAAAATCTATTAGCCATGACCGAGGTGACCGTGCATTCGGCAAACAACGGAGCTGCGAGAACACAGACGAGGATCGAGGGGCTGATCGCCAACCTGAACCGCAATTCCACCGACGCTTTTCGCCGAATCGATCATGCCATTAACTACTCTTTGACCGCCGTAAGTCCGCAGAATCAATTGGTTTTTACCCCGGAGTCCGTCATGCGCAGCCGGCGATTCGAATGGTCCATTTATATATACAGTGTCCAAAATTTTACTGGTGAATAATTTTGCAGAGTGGTCGGTCAGGAATGAACACTTTTTCGCTTGTTTCGTCAGACGGTAGTCGCATATTTAGGATACATCGAATTCGTACATTCGAAAGCTCTACGAAGATTTTCGTGAAAATGCGAGAAAAGAAAAGACCGAAATTATAAACTACAGACAAGATTTCGAATTTTCATTTCAAATTACTTTCAAGTAGGTAAGTGAAATTCTGGTAGATATGTTCTACTCAATCCCATGAATTATTCCGTTGCGAAGACTTTTCTCCGTCATCCCACCAACGATGATATATTATTTTTCGATCATGTTAGTACCGATTTTGATAAGAACATCGCAATTTTCAATTTTCTATCGAAAAAAAAATCGATTCCAGTGAAAAATAGCTTTTACTCGCCAAGGCGAATATATATTCCGTCGTGATATCGAACGAATTGACTGGAATTCTAACCATTTCAAAGATATTTCGAAACGAAAACTCGATTCCTGAGCTACTGTTCACAATTTTGGTATTTTTATCTCTTGAATTTTCAATATGGATGAATTCTCAATGTTCGACCATTTCGTAATGTCGTCAACAACAAGGCATTGAATTTTGGTTTCGTCAAATTGATTCCAGACTTTCCTCACGACTTTCAGCCAATTTCATATCGCGTTCGAATTCACTGGCACCTTCACGCGTTAAAATTCTCCAGATCGAGGCGAGGATCGATCGCCTCGACGTCAGCAGCAGCGATTTGATTATAAACGAGTGCAGATCGCGGAGCACTTCGGTGGAGTCGATCGCAGCCGACATCCTGGTGAAGGCCAATTCCTGCGTCAGCGACACGGTCGAGTCAATCGGAAGACAATTGGACGAGACGTATTCCTTGATTGAATCAATACTGGCCAGGATTAACTCTGATCAGAACCTGGCAAGGACGCGCGTCGCTGAATACGAGAAGACCGAAATGGCGCTGCGGAACGCGATCGTGATCGCGCATTGCGTTAATCGGGTAACGATTTGGCCGACAATGAGCGAAATCGCGAGGAAAAATTGGAGACAATGTTTGTTGCTTCGGGCGAAATATTTATTTTGGCAGCACGCTGATTGGACGTGCTGCAAATATTTTCCAAAGAGGAAACGACACTTTTGCAACATATCGTACAATTGTACGTATGGTCTACGTTGATTTACATCCGACAATAGTGCCTGATTAAACATTCAGCGCTGATGATAATTCGGTTGAATAATCGTAACGAGTTTATTAATAATAAATTGATTATCCAGAATATGCAATCAGCATTAATCCAATATCGATAACCAATCGTTTGCTTCTATATTATCGAATAGAACCGATGTTTCCAAACGGTGTTTTGCAGGCCAAGGAGCGAATCCTATCTACCATTAAAGAGGAACTTTTAACGATTTGCAAAACGACGCTCTGAATCAGCTGTCGAGTTGCGACATCAATTGAACCGCTTCATAGTTCGCAACAGGGACTGAAGTTGTCTACGATGAAACAAAGACCTGCGTTTTCAACTCACTGCAATCGATCTCAAGCGTACGTTGAAAAATTTGTAACCCAGTCGATGCAGACGTTGTTAATCCTTCGATGTCACAATTTCATACATACATTATTACGGTAATTAAAGAGATGACTGATGAAAGGGTGAAGATCTTATCCCAATTCTACACGCCAGTGAATAAGCTGTAGGGCAACCGGATTACGATACCACGTTTTTCATATCTACACCCTTCCGCATGTCAAGAAGAAACGCGGGCTGCATGGTTTTTGCACAAAAAGGTCAGGGCGCGTTGTTGGGGATAAAGCGGTTCGTCGAGCTTAACCTTGGATTGATGATGACGGTGATGATGATGATGGCGACGGTGGTGTCAGAGATCGCCGGGTCGCACTATGCGCCAAGATTTCGAATTTGGTGTGGTGGTTTGTTTTTTCTTTTGTTCTTTTACAACGCAAAAAGACCTCAATGGACTCGAAGAGCTTACAACAAGCGTCGTTTGTTCGCAGTTTTCAATCGACAAACTCGCCGCGACTACCGAGCATGCAATTTCCTGTGAAAAATTTTGAAATACACGTTCTGTCTCCAGGGGCGAGTTTTCCTAGCCGTTCAAGTAACGCTGCACCATATCTCGGAAGAGGAATTGAATTTGTCGAGAAAGGAGGGTTGGCCGCGAAATGGCAGATACCGTTTGAAACGTCAATTTCGTCGAACTTTTGCGGCGAGACGTATCGTTTCTCAATTTTTATAATCGGTATATGAATTCCTTTCCCATGCAATTTGATTGAACCGAGTTCGCCCGGCTGCTCGCGAAATATGAGAATATACATTTTTCCCGTCAAAGTAAAACAAAATAGTATATGAGGGAAAAAAATACAAAAATATCGAAATTCTAAGAGGTTGTTCCTCGCGCATGGATACGCGTGCCTTTTACCGAGGAAAACGATACGAGGGATATGAATGGATGGAAAATAAGGGGCCTTCGAAGACACGAGCACAAAGAAGTACACTTCTCCACTTTGTTGAATTCAATCGAACCCGGGACACTGACCCGTGTATCGATAAAATTTTAGAGAGAAAAAATGACAGCTGAAAAAACTACGCCTGCTGTGAGCTTTTTCACCGAAATTCAATTGTTTTCTCGTACGCGTAGAGCGCGAGAACTGTCGAGGGGATTGACCTGGATCCAAAGTTGTGTGAATAACGTTACGTTCAATTTAGTAGATTACGAGCTGCTGCTGCTTGCGGTGTTTCAAATTATAGCTAACTCAAGGGGTTAGATAATTGGATCCTGCTGCTCTCGCACTTCGGAAGGCAATATCGCATATGTTTGCATCGATGCACGAATGATAAACCATCACGCGTTTCTGTGCTTCTCGTGTTATACTTTAAAAGGCGATAAATTTGAGCCAAGGGAACACTTGGCTTGAGAAATTAGTTTCCAACCTCCTCGAGAATTAGCGTAGAAAAAAGGAAGAGTGATGGAAAGGGAAGGAAAATATTGTGCGGCAATATTGTCGAGAAAGTTTGTAAGGTTTACCGAAGAAACGATTAGTTTCTACCTGCGTACCTAGGAAAGTTCGCGAGAACACGCGAGTGCGATATTTTAATTAAAATCAGGGATCTTAACGACCGTGTTCTATCTATGCCGCGGCAATTCACTAGCGACGTCAAAGTAGATCATGAATGTACACCTCTCATAATTATGTAAGCCGATTTCCGTCTCGCTTTTTTTGTCGCTCTGCGCGCGTTTGAAGTTCGAAAAGTTGTGCTGGCGCTTAGATGTAATTTTTCCCGATTGCTCGACTATCCTTTTCCCGGTTCATTGTTGTAATCGTATTTTACATTCTCGAACTTTTTCTTTCCTGCACAGGCCAACTCCAAATGGTCTGAAATATCGTACGCTTCAGATAACTTAAATGGATGATTTTTCGAACAAAGCTGAGCTCAGAGTTACGAGCTTGCGACTTCAGCACAGCTTGATATTGCTAAGACTGGAATATGCTACGATACTCGACATGAGAAAAGCTTTTGCTGGGACGTATTAAGTTTTTGTTTTGCCGTAATCCGACTTTGAAAAGTAACGCGACGGCTGAACTGAAGCCTGAATAATTATACCGGATATTTTCCGTGCAAGTAAGACCTACCGAAAATGATTTCGATCGCCAGTTGACTGACAACGAAGGTAATCCGGAATTTAAGTTGTAATAAGATTACAACTTTTCACCAAAAAATTCGATATCCAAATGTTTTATTTTTCGAAAAGTGTAATGGTCGTACAATTGACGAACCGTAAAATTACTTACGTCAATTCAAGTTCTCAGTTCTCAGTTTCAGTAAAATGTCGACGTAGTGAAAGAATAATGTCGTTGAATAAAAGTAGTTCGACGGTGAAACGGGCAGGGTAAGTTTTTACGATACGGGATTAATTTTGTTGCCTTTAGTTTCCAAGTAATCGTGAATATATAGGGGAAGGTAGCTTTTCCCCAATTAATCCTCCGCGAACAGGCAGATTGGCGAAAGCTTTTACCTATCGCTAAATTCGCTAGATAACGAGAGCAAAAAAAAAAAACAAAAAAATAAAAAAGAAAGAAAATGCAGGGGAAAAAGATGAAAGAAGATAAAAGAAGAGGGAAAAAGCCAAGTGATCCGAGAGAGATATCTCCCTCCAAAAAGCCCGTCAGTCCAAACATGATGGATGAAAAAAATAAACAAAAAAAAGACACACGTTTGAACGTTAATTCTGCAAGCAGATTTGACTGGACGTGGTAAAGGCTGAAGAAAAATTTGTACAACTCTACGTCAAATGGGCTCAATTTAAGACCGGATCGTATGCATGAATAATGAGCGTGTGTACCAAGTATCAGAGATATAAGTCAACGGTGCTCGTTCCGAATATCTCGCTATTTTTCACCCTGCTTTTTCCTCCTCCCACCGATATTCTCCTTCGGGTCTTCCACCACGGTTCGATGATCCGATGATGAGGTGCTAGAGCACAATGCACAAGTTCGTTGCAAGGATTGCACAATGCGGACCTGGAGGCGTTCGCACAATACAAGGGAATCTAAACTGACGTAACGTACAACGTTGCTCGCGACAATAACGCATTATTAGTTCGTCGTCTCGGAAACACGAGCGACTCCTGCTAATTAAATGCCGATTCCATCGGTTGAATTAAAAAGTATCGACCCGGAATGCGAGCGTATTTCCAGCGCCGGCACTTCCGCTTTTCGCATCGAGTGCCGGGTGGGTTACAACCAATGAATGGTGAAATCGACCAACGACGTGTAGCGTGTACATCGCAACCAACCAGTCCCGAGTCCAACCCCGTCAGTCAATTTTCTTGATAAACCGGGAAACTGCCGAACCAAACTTTCTTTACCTCCTCAAAGAATACATTTCCCAAAAAGCCTCGTGATAAATATCCTCTCTTATATACTCCACGGCGTTCATTGGAACGTGGTTTATCCGCAAATTGAATGGTTTCGCTATATCTTTCGGTCCGCGCGATAAAGGACCGGCCACTTTTGAATCCAGAACTCTCGTTCACTCTTAAACTTTTCAAATTTCCCTTGTGAAAACGTTGGAAACGCGGCACGGCTTCGCCGTGTCGGACCACGTGCCTGGTGGGAAAATTTTTCACCGGCATCAAAGCGAGTTACGAAGTTACCAAAATCACATTACATCCGGGAAAATTTTCCACAATTCATTACGCCCGAGGATCGCGATGCCTGAGTTATCGAGCCAGAGGGTGCAGTAATCCACTCCTCTCTCGTGAATCAGGAATTATCGCAAAATCCGTAACGACCGTCGATCAGGATTATCGTTAATTCAGATCAGGCTCTCCTGCACCTTGTGCACGGCTTTACGTGAATACCCCGCACCAACGGAGGAGTGAATTTGCAGGCGCATTATTTAAATTCAGGAACCGTCGTTGTTCGACGCCTTCGAATTGCCGCGCCGGTGGAAGCTTGAAATCAAGCTGAGTGAAAGCATTGATCTAAATCGACGACACCCAGTTCCCGCGCAATTTCACCGACGGTTCGCAACAATCTCGCTTAGTCAGCGATTAACTGCAGTGTAATTCGGTTCCCAGGATTCGCAGACACGAAACAGCGTCTCCGTTGCAGCCAAAGCAATGCGCGTAGTATCGGCGATGCTTGTTCGCAGCGATGTCGCGACACGCCGGAACGATTGCTTCGCCTGGCTACAGCCTGCGGGACATCGGTCGGTTATTTATTAGCTCCGAGGGAAGATGGGCTGTTACCGCAGAGCAGGTACATCTCGCGCCCCGGGAATCGGCCCGTTCGCTTTGTAACTCCCAATCCCAGATTGCTAATTGCAGTTTCTGGCGAACATGTTACGCAGGTTGGTACCGGGGTTGGGTTGTTATGCTAACAATGTTCAAAGGTTCAACGTTCACCAGCGATTCGCTTCGCACCGAATACGTGTTTCGATAAATTTTTCTTTCACGCCTGACGTACCAATAACGCACGCGACGTATCGCGCCGTTTTTCATCGGAGTTAAAAAACTAATGGATCTGTCAACACGGCCCGAGAAAAATTGGCAGTTATTAAGAAGCTTTGGTTCGCGCTAGCTTTCTGCCATTGAGAATATTTAGCAGTAGAAAAAGCTGCTTTTATTGTCATGCGGTCACGTTTTTTGTCTTTTTTTCACGCTCGAACAGAAGCGAAATATAAACCTGCGCGAGTTCCCGCTGACAAATGCAAAGTGTCTAGTCTACTGCTTGGGGATGTACTTTTGAAAATGAATGGCTCTCACCTTTTGTCTGTCCTTCATGGAACCGCGTCCCAAAACAGCCATTTTACACATCGTGTCTTCCTGTAGTCGCTTCAGAGAATTGCCCTTAGGTCCCAGGAGTTTTCCAACGAAGTTGAACTGCAACAGACGTAATCATAAGAATTATGGCGTAACTTGATTTTTTTTTTTTTTTTTTTTTACTTTTCCTCGTATACTGTACGGCACAATTTCTAGTCATGTAACTGTAAACTAACCCGTTTTCCCTTGAACACAATGCGGCACAGTTGTAATTTAAAAACCTCGTTCGCTCACGGGTTCGATTAAAACTTATGATTGAGCAAGGCAACCGCAATTATTCCCAGATCCGTCCGCCACTTTTCGCTGAATTGATGTCAAGCCCATAAAAGTATAGTTAGCTGATATCAAAACATAGTAGTTTAGTTATACTAGAAACAAGCCAGAAGAACAGTTTTTCCGTGATAGTTTTCATCACTATGTAAAATCCCAAAATAAAATCATCATGCAAAGGTCAAATGAAAACTCCGAAACTGATAAGACTTGATAGCCAAACGCAAAGAATCGAGAGAAAAGGGGAATAAAAAAAAAAGCATTCTGAAAACCAAAAAATTTGTAATATCTGTTTAAAATAAGCATAATCGTTTATTCAGAAAAAGCAACGAAGAGGTAAAAGTATTGAAGTTCAAATTAAACGGGACATGGCAGTTTTTCATGCTCATCATTTGGTTGTGAAAATATCAAGTTTCGGACAAAACAAAAAACCGATAGACCAACATTTTTCTAAAAACCTGTTTTTCAGTTTCCATAGGTTCGAAAACGTAAAGATTCGTTGTAAATTATGTTAAAACGTGGCCAAGGTTTTGCAACGAGACACGCACCGCTGATTAGAGAACTGACCCAGTTCCAAAATTCCGCGTCTTCGCATCCACAGAGCAAATGTAACCCAAGGAGTTAATCATTCCTCTTCAAACAATGTTTCGACACAAAAGTCAAGCTCGTATTAATTAAGGGAGTTTTTCAATTACGATCCTCAGATTTCCCTTAACTCGCATAAACCCTGACACCATAAATTCCTGAAAGATGCACGAGCAGCTTCAATATTTTCCTTAGAATTCTGTTCTGGAAGAGCATACAGTGTACGCAGGTGTAATATAATAATACTCGCGCCCTTCGCGTAACATACGAGTATCTAGTTATACACGTGAGTAAAATCCTGCAGGCAAACTTTCCCAAGAGTAACTTGAGCCACAAATCAGCAGCGGCGCTGCCAAGGCGTTTCTGTATGACACATCGCGTAATGCTTAAAGCACAGTACCTGCCACGGGGCAGCTCTAATTAAACGGATCTGCGCTTCCGTTCCGGTCTCTCGGTGCCCTGCATCTCGG
Organism: Neodiprion lecontei; assembly: GCF_021901455.1. Classification (NCBI taxonomy): domain Eukaryota; kingdom Metazoa; phylum Arthropoda; class Insecta; order Hymenoptera; family Diprionidae; genus Neodiprion; species Neodiprion lecontei. Next base: position 37,123,612 of record NC_060262.1, read on the forward strand.
CTTCTAACACTCGTACATGTAGCTGCAATGGCACAACGGCCGGTGCCGCCAGACGGTGGCCTCTGCATCTGAGGTGGAGTAATACGATATACTTAAAGCCCTTTCAGGAGTAGGCATGCCGGCCGTAAAGGCCGGGCGATATAGGCAAGATGGTGCAGACTATCGCGAACTTTGTTTTAATCAAGGTGTAATATTATATTTTCATTGTCCAAGGGGTTCGATCGCCGGAGGTTTCTGCCGACCCTTCTTCCCAAAGTTTGTCCAATTGCCGAAGAGGGTGGAACCAACAACCCGACTCGCTTTGCGAGATCACGGTTATCTAAACTCCGCGCCGATTTCGAGGATCCACGTCGAAGTCGTGATTTTGGTTCGACGATTCGGGTGATTAGCCGGGTGTAATAAGCTGGTATTTTCTTAATGTCGAATTAAAACGCTAAAAGTGCGGAATTACGTTGCACAATCAGGATCCTTTGATCGAGCTTAAATTTCATCCCGAGCCGTGGAAATTGGGTCGTTCGCCCACGCGGCGCAATCATTTGCATATTCCGTCTCTGAGGTTAATCGAGCTCGAAGCTTGCGCTGCCCGTTCACGCGACAGTTGATCGACCACGAGCATGAGTTTCGCCGGAATAGATCAAATTAGGCCAAATCCAGTCGCCTGAAAACTTTTCTCCGCAAGACGGGTAGGTTTTCGAACCCTGGGACACAAAATCACGACTTCTTCAGTGATTCCGGCTTCAGATCGAAAAAGACCGCCTTCGGGGAAGGTGAAAAATTGTTTTCTCGCGCAGGGTGTATAACCTTGTTCTGATCGTGATTTTATACACCGTCGCGTTAAATATCCGCGGATAACGCCAGGCAATCTTCTCCGTCGTAGAAACCCAGCCTAGGATAAAGTGACGTTCAGGCTCATCTTTACGAGAGGAGATTGCATAATGGGCTCGCTAATAAGCAGCTGATACACAGCGGCGGTTCTGCCACGTCAGCTTTTACTCCTGGCTATGCAAATAATCGATGAAAGACGAGGAAGAACTGGCACCCTCGCAGAAGAAGTTATTATTTGTTTTCTTTCTACTTAAAAAACCGGGCTTTGGTAGGAAGGTACATTTTACTTTTTTCTCTACGTTTTCAAAGTTGCAGAATTTCTACGGTCTCCATTTTCGCACTTTACTTATTGTAACCGGTTAAACAAAAAATTAACTTCCAGAAATTAACATTTATGGTTAGTTACAGGATTTATACATAAATATGTATCAGATTTCACTTCTCACATCACATGCATCGCTCTAATTATATTATCTCCATAAAATATACAGTCAATTATTAACAACACCCCAGCATTTGTCTATTTACTCCTTCAAGTTTTGAGTACGACAAACTATCCGAGTCACCGTCGGCATCTGCCTCGGATGAAATTAAGTCTGTGAATTATTGTTTTCGGTCTGTGACTTGACAACCTGTTCATTTTTGTTTTATGACCACACTACAACGGAAGTCCATCTAAGCCAGGCTATTATGATCGGGCGATTAGGCATGTTAACACCTGCTTTTTCGAATAAACTCAAAGAAACTCATCGTCTTGTTCCAACCTCTCACAGTATAGCGTAGGAGCGACAAGTCGTTCAAATAAAATCATCCCACATGCATAGAATCAAGTAATGCAATCAACCAAATTACCCTGCAAAATAATAAAATTAAAAAACACGAGTATAAATTAGCCAGAGATGTGTATCAGACATCGCCATTGCTTTATTCGGTGATTGACACCTTGAAGAATCCCTCAGCGCACGATTTATGCGACCGAAACTCCCAAATCAGTTTGATATGCCATTGAATTTAACATAACACGCAGTGTTCGATTTTGGTTGGACGAACTGAAATGTTTCGACCGTATCAACAGTTGTGGATATCAGATAACGCTTGCGTCAAATAAACGTCGAGTAGGTAACTAGGCCAGAATACACGACCATTTGTTCGTTTATTATACAATATAATATATATTTGAGCATGTATTTATTTGGATCAACATGAATTTCCTCCCGGTTGAATAAACCGTATCGGTTACGCTACTCAATGCAAATTACGCCAACTATTAATGTACGTTGTTATAAATACGACTAGATAAATACCTTTGACGTAATCCGTTATTCAGGACTCGAACGATCGTTTGAATATTAATCAGTTAGTTAGAATGGCAGGTACGTTATAATTTAAAGGGAACCGATTCGGTTCGCACGATAACCGCGGAATGATGCGAGATACAAACGTTGATTATTGAGGGATGCAGCTGTTTGTCGTCTGGGGGATATTCGGTAATAAGTCATGGTCCGTACAACATCTGGTATAACTGTTTCACTACATCTACTACAATTTATTATTCGCGCGTACGAACGGGTGAAAAGAGCTGAGCTATCGGATCCGTCCGCTACACGGTGTAACAAACTGAACAACCTTTCGTTCCTCTTTCAAAGAGGGTAAAACAGATACGCGGTAGGTTGAATTCCGAAGAGTATATATCTCCCTCCGAGACTGATAACGGAATTTGTTTTCTCTCTGCAGCTCGGTCCTTTTTCAACCATCGACCCGCATGAAATCATCTCTGTGAGTTCCGCTCGCCCCAAAGGCCGCACCAATTTCTAGATTTTAGCACCTATCTCTGGGTCGACCATGACTGCGCGACACCAGAAGTAGCTAAACGTGTCTCCGGACGTGACTCGATCAGGATATTTTACCTTCACGGTAAATCGGAGGCAGAGAGTCGCCCGGCTGGGTGAGGTTCCATAGGCAACTAAGTAAAACATGCAGGGTGTGAGAAGGCAGTTCCTGGAGGAAGGCGTTAATGGGCGGAAGGTGTATGGTAGTTGGTACCTATAACGCTGGGCTTTCCAGGAATTCTCAGTGTCGCAGAAGCGTGCCGATAGGTCTCTTTACCGTAAAACTTTACGCTGCATGTATGTACTTTGTCTGGAAATAACGATGGACACGGGCTGCAGTCAGGGCTTATGGCACACATTCGATAAAGTGTAATGCCTGTGAACAGAACGAACCCGTTAAAGAACCCTCGTTAAGCTCTGCTAAATTACTATTCGCCTGTAACGGTCACGGAGTCCAAGTTTTTTGCAAACATCTTTCACATCTCAAATTGTACGAGCCTTCCACTAAGCTCACCCCTTGTTACATCAAATTTTGTTTTCCAAATACACAACAAGGTGAAGTTTGAAGGTGGTTCTCAATTTTGACAGGCTGCATATGCACAAACTTCAAATCTTCTGCGGGTACTTGGCCGAGGGTCGTTAATGAAAACCAGGTGCTCACTTCGCCGAACTGGAGCATAGCTCACGTGCTGTTTATACTACATGGCGTAGGCCGTTACACTGCAAATTATTTTCTCCGCAGTACCGTCTACTCGCTGATACATTCAAGCTCGTTAATCACCTCTCCGTATGCTTCCGCAACAATTAGCCGACGATTTTTACTGGTGGATACTCATCGAGGTCTGCTTGAATCGTTGTTGTATATTTCGTGTTGGACATTCAAACGGAGATAATCCAGGGAGCCTGACACTGTCCGTGAACCAGCATCATGGCCTCGTAAAGGGATCTTCCCAACAGCACCTTCAGAGCGACTGTAATACTAGCAATAATTCACAGCCTCAGCGGTAGTAACAGCACATTTGACATTTAGCCTTTCTAAAGCGGTGGCAAGACTATTCCACTACAGGATACTCGAAATATATTTAGAGTTTTAGTTTTTCAAGGTTCTTACAATCGTTTATCCGGCCTTGAATCACAAGCGCACTGACCTTGAAGTCGCTTTTAAGAATTTAGTTTAAAATAACAAGAAAGTAATCACGTTCTCTGCTAGTATTCAATAAAATCCAAACCGAATGAATGAGAAAAGGAACGTACGTGCATGGAATGACTGGTGCGAATAATGGCGAGTGTAGGAAGTTGAGTTACGACGTACACGAGTATTTTTTCCGTAAGTACTACATAGAAATTGCTTGAAGTGTACAGTACACGTAACAGTTTGAGATGCAGAAATGTGCAGTGTTTCCGGGAGACTTTTAATTGCTTTAACTTCAGGCAGCGTAGTTAGAGTGTAGGACCATAACTAAGCAGCTTCAACCCCTCTCCATGCATGATTAACGGCTCAGAAGTGCAAGAAGACTCGCTGTTGGCACTCGGTAGTTTCGAGGTAAACGCGTTGCTGCATAGCGATTCTTGTTCTTATTCTCGCGTGCCAGTGTATAGCCAGTTCGGAAGTGCATTTCCTTTAACCCTCCAACGCTGGTTTATGGGGTTTAGATCCACCTTCCATCACACCCTGCACATTCTTTCGTCAGGGTGATACCGCACCGCTGCAAACGGCGAGGATAGGGAATGCCATGCTTCGATGAGCACCTTTTCTTGAGATCGCCATAAAAGCCTGGCACTCGAACCCACTGAATTATTCCTCTGGGTTTCCGAATGTCAATTTTCTTGTAAAATCCACGATATTGAACAACGCCAGGAACTCCGAGGATAATCCGCGTATCTTGGTTGGCCGTGAGTTCAAGTTTTCATTCGTCGGATCGTCAAATACAACTTTCACAATTCCATGGTGCACGGGCACTTCTAGAAGATACCTGGCATACGGTGGCATGGCTGTGCTGTACATTCGTCTTTGGCGTATTTGGAAACATTCTGATGCGGAAAGGATCTCTGCTGCTTCGAAGAATAGAATTTGCGGTCTGCTTCTTGGAGCGAGAAAAGTGATAACAAAGTGCCGACAGACGGTTACTCAGGAAATTTAAATTCAAACCACCGAAAATTGGGTAAGCAGCAGGCGCGCCTTCAACAAACTGACACAGCCCTCGTTGCTTCTTGTTTCAACTGACGAGACGTACTACATGACGTTCCAATTCACTTTGCCTTCTCGACCGTTAATCTGTAACAACCAACTTCGAGAACCGTAACTGATAGACAACGCTATAGTCATAGATTTGATAATTCGACGATGGTACGGTTTCTAAACCCACAAATTCTCGTCTTTGTACACTTTGAATTGTGATGTATGAAAACGGGGTTCACTCATATTTACCGTTTCCAAACACGACAAGAAGGAAATCAAAATGGCTACGCTGCACTTTGTCAAGCCTCCCTCTCGCTCTCCCACCCTTTAGGAATGGAATCGCGAAAACAAACGAAGAATAAATGGCACCCATGTATTTTGCTTTCGCGCAAACAATGCAATATCTCTACGAAAGTACGGTTGACTCGGAATTCGCTTCGAAAATGACCTCGTGTGCAGCCAGGACCAGTTATCGCGGGTGCATCGTGACCGAGTGGCACACTTTTGGCGATAATATATCCTGCGAGATCCGTAGAAGCAAATGATTTCTCCCTTTACCGTGGTTACGAGGGCGGGGGAGTCGCACGGCGAACGGATCCCCCAGGACTTGTGCCGCCAGAAGCAAACGGAATGGGTTGGTGTATCTGAATTTTGAATGCAAGCGATCCATCCCCGTCGAACCCATATCAGTTGCTTCCTCAAAGGGTCGATATATTCGCAGAGCAACACCGCGGTGCCACCCCTTCCTCCCCCTCAAGCATACATCCTTTTGCTTCTATTGCCTCAGTTGTAGTCCCCCGGAGACTCGGGTAAATTTTCACTCTCGAAATGCATAAGTACGCACGACGAAGAGGATTGTTGCCCAATCACAAGCCTCGTCGAAGCCGTCGCTAACCTTACATTGGGATCTGACGATCCTGAAATGAGATAATTTATGCGGCAAGTCGGAATGAGGCTGAAGAATGAGACTCTAATGGAATTGCTTCCAACTCTCGACTCTCAGTACCGATAGGAATGCTGAGTTTTCTACGGCTCGAGTCTGATCAAAGAGAACGAAGGCGAGTGGCCTCTGATCTTCGGCACTCCCGGAATGTGGTATGAACAAAGACTCGCCGTGGTGCGAGTCGATTACGGAGTGATTCAAAAAGTTTTATTTGCCACGGCACGTTTGCCATGCGAAAGTGAAAACGTGAATCGCAATGCATCAAGTTGAGTTCAGCTAAATATCTCGTTACTATCGGCTCCGAGACATCTTAGACACCAACTCTTTGAAATCAGAGGAATTTCTTCAAGTTGACGCGTTTTATTTCTGAAAGGGGAACTAACGGACAACCTGAATCCCTCAGAGCCCGACAATGGGGATACCTATTAAGGATAGTGATAGAACTGTTTGAACACCCGGACATTTGAACAAGCTGCATTCGAGCATTAAACTGTTCCTGATGAACGTAAAAAGTTTTCACTGGACACGGGTGCGATTAACTGTATATTGTACATGTATAAGTGTATCGAGAGAGCGCGAGAGAATGGAATAGAATACACATATATATATAGATATAATAATGTCCAGGTAGGTTGGACAGCAGGTGGAGCAGATACACGTAGAACGAAGAGTAAAATGCGCAGAGGAAAAAAGAAATGATGATAGAGAAAACAAGTACAATATAAGTAGTAACAAAGAAATTGTCTTATGCATAAAATAAAAATAAAATAAATAGAGAGAGAGAGAAAGAGAGAGAGGGAGGGAGGGAGGGAGAAAGATTCGAATCAGCAAACAACTCGTGCCAAGTTTACCAGAAGTTCCATGACCCTCTGATATTGTTGTGCCGTAACTGAATTGAGCATTTTGAGAAAATCTGATTTATCGACAGTGCGAAGTTAGGCGATTGGATTTATGTGTTCTTCAATCTCTCGAAATTCAATTTAACCGTTCAAAATTTCGTCGCCAAAGTGACGCTCCTCGTCCTGTCGTATCCGGAAACAAGGATGATTCGAACTCTCTTAATCTTGACGGAACCATGGCCCTCCTCCCTTGAGACCAGCAGCCTTCGACCCCCGTTAGACTCGGCGCGGAGTCTGAGTGTCGCGCTAAGGAACCGCGGCTCTATCGCCACTTAACGAGCCGGATAATGCGTCGCCCTGTTTAACGGAGGCGTCAAACGACCCCGCAAATTCCCTGGGAAATCTAAGTGATATTCGGTTAAGGAGAGACCGTATAAACGGACCAATCTGTCTCGGTACCTTACACGCTTCCGGTGAGAGCCGCCGGCACTCTTTGCCTTCGGTAAATTGCCGCCTCATCGCTGCTTCGAGAAAATCGCAGGTACTGAAATGCAGAGACAGGGAGATGGTCTGGTTGTCGTGGAGTTGAAAATCGTGCGACTGGAACTAAGTCGGCGATGTGTTTCCTTGCCGATTACACAGAGGTGAATCAACTTTCAACGACCATAAAGACGTGGGCTGAGCATCACGCCGATTTCCAGCTCAGCTCGTTCCTCCTCTACACCATCCATCCGACAGTGGGCATTACTATTCGCCCAATTTTCCTCGCCGTAGTGTTTTCCCGAGACCAGGCGAAGCTATTACCACCGAAGGTCTGACCATGATGCCCGCGAGGTTGGAGAAGACGGATTGATCCATCCCCTCGTTGTCTGGTTCTCTCTCTGTCTCTCTCTCTCGCACTCCCGTTCCGACTATCCGCACTCTCTACCCTTCCGTACCGGTAGTTGCGCTCATTCCTCTCAGTCTACTTCGGGAATGCCTCCCAGACCAAGTTGCTCGACGCCAAGGGGCTGACCCGGCAACTCGCATCTTAATTAACTCATTCTTATTTGTTGCACAGTGCGGGAAGCGACCCACTCCGGCTCTTTACCTCCTGCCATGAGCTGGTTTCATCTCAAAGCCTGACTCCGCGTCCTATCCAACTGGTTTCTTTTTTTTTCTCTTCTTTTGCTTCACTCCACGACCTTAATCAACTACGCTTCCGTTATGACCGCGTTAACAAACAAACTAACAGAGATAATTGAATTCAGAATAACTCAAAGGGAAACCGTGGAACATCGCTCGAGCCATTTTATTGCGACAACTGCATTACGAAACTTTCAAATTATTCAAGAACTTCACTTTTTCAACTTTTTCAACGACCTGCGTCTTTTCTATTCTTTCAGAGTTACGCGTTTCAAGAGTGAAACTTTGACCATCGGCAAACGTGGGGCTTATAATTTACTTACAATTTACTTTCCAATGACAAGAAACAAAGATAATACAAAATTATAATACGAAATTAAGTTCAACCGAACTTCACTTCTCATCCATTCGCGTTCTTCTAGCGCATACTTGTTCTTCGACGTGAGAAAAGATATTCCAAACTCATAACCTTATACCTAACCATTTACCAGGTTGAAAGTTGGCGCCTTTGGTAAAAGGTCCGGAGTAACGGGTTGTCTTATCCAAAAGTGGTCACAACCTAGTTATCCTCTGTCTTTAGTTCAGCTGGCTTCCGGCGATACCGTTTAGTATGCAAATAATATTAGCGGAACCATGTCGAAAAACCAAGCATGATCTTTAACCTACCGACGTATTATTCGAGAGCTAAAGGGGTGCAGCACTTATTGGAAATTATGTTACTCGACTTCTTTCAGACATCGATACTTCGATAACTTGGCCCCGTTTATGAAGTTTTTGAGTTTACAATTATCGGAAAAGGGTCTCCAGAAATTACTTTTAATCGTAAGACAAAAGTTCGTGGTTCTCAAAAATAGCAAAAAGATAACGAACGCTAATTCCATTAACGAGTATAAAACTTACGAAGATTTGAACTCAGCAAAAAACGATTTGAAAGAAAATTCGAAAGGTTCAAAGGTAGTTCATTGAAAGAGACAAAGATTAACCAAACAATTCGAAAAAGAATTCAAGGGGATCGCAAACGTACCAAGACTCCAATGAACCGTCTTAATAATTCAACTCGTGAGTACGGCGTACTTAACGAATCGATGAAATGTCTTAAAAATCGATCAGTAGTCTCCCCGTCGACGTAGAAAACTAAAGCAATATAATAGGTGTACAGCTGCGTTTGTGGTTAGTCGAGCCGGATAATAAGTAGCCTTAGCTCTGCTCATCACGTTGTATACAAATGGCCTACATGCTTATAAGCACGTGAACGCTTATGTCTACCGAAGCGAAAGAGCCGGCATCGAAATACCGAGCCGTTGACGCCAGTGTATACCGTATCTCTGCTCTCCGCGTTGGAATTGATTGATCGTAGAGAGTGGTTTGCCCGACCGCGTGGTGTAGGATCCGCATATGTTTCGAGAAATAACCCGGAGTTGAATTCATGAGATCCATTTCATTAGAAGATTGCTTTCGGGGAGCGTAGTTTGGTTCGTTTAACACGTGCGCCATTCCTACACCGCTCTCCGACGTTGCGAGGGACCGATTTTCCCTTCCTCAAGTACGCCGGGAGAGTATTCGAAGCAAATTACATAGTTAACGACAGCGGCAGCGATTCGGAGTGATTTTGATTCGACGAATTCTCGTGTAATAAATATTTACAGATCAAATGAAGCAAATGAAACAGCCAGGCGCGGAACCGCCGTAAGATGAGAATTGGGACGAGGAACGAAACTCACCTTTGGATGATCCCTGACGGGGACTTGAACTCTGACTGAAACTTTAATTGGCTTGTCCCTTGTGATGTCCACCATCCTTCTCTCGCCCCCTTCACCGCCCCCGCCGCCCCCGCCGCGAACGCCGCCCCTGCCGCCTCCGTTGGAGTCTGTAACAAAGTGAAAAAGAAATCAATCGATGCTTAATAAATCGAGGAACGGGCGTCGTAGGAGGGCAATCGGAGGTTTCGTATTGCGAAACCTTCGGTGAAGTAACAATAATGAGGATTTACCGATGAAGTTGCCGAGCCAAAGTATCGTTACGAAAATCTGTGAACTTTGGATATCTGCCAAAATCAGTCGACGCTACGCCCATATTTAACCCGACAATAACACGCCTTGGTAGAAGTTATTCCCCGCGCAATCTTTCAATCAGCACCAATTGTGTAAATATATATACGGTACCTACTTACTATATACGAAGTTACGGAAATTTTCACTTTCTTGAATAACCCCCAGCGGCACAATATTGGGTGAAAGAAACGAACAAATCACGCAACTTTCTTCGAGTCTTGAATATTGAATCGAAAAAGTTTTTAATCGTTAACCTTTCCGCGCAACAACAAAATCCACTCGAGAGATTCATCGCCCCGAGTTTACAAATTCTGCGTATAATTGCAGCAGTCACGGTCGGTTTCCTTGCATGGTATTTCAGTCTTGCCGCTTCAAAAGGGCAAATTCGTTGTAACACGCAAGCCGCAAGCTCCGATCCACGGTCGAGAGTTTTACACGACGGAAAAAGTTTCGCCTCTTCAAGAGGAGGTTGTGCATCTTCGAGAGATCGGCTTAGTTAGATATCTAATCAATTCCCAGAGCGGTAAAGCGATTTGAATGAACCGGTATTTCACGGATAATTTATTACCATGTCAAAATGAGCTTTTTTTTTGTATTCACAATGACGCACTTCCTATTTTCCGTGCCAGTAGCTACTTGCCTTAAAGGTCTCTCGTGCTCGGTAGAAGCCTATACTTTCTCACCTTTCCTTGACATTTCACGACTCAAGGAGAACAAGATGCGAGTATACTATACGAATATTCGTGAGCTTGCATCAATTCAAGCCCTCTTCCGACGAACTGCATAAGCAGAGCAGGTAGGCGATTTTTTGTGTCCGCAAACTGCGGTACGCGGTGCAAGGTACTCTCGAGTGAAATGCCAACTTCGCTGAAGATTCATGGCATGTTGAGTACTTTGGAAAAGTTAAAACGGCAAAGTTTCAAACGAGCACGATAAACATGCAGCTCTCCCACCTTCCAGCGCCAGCTTGTATCGAAGCACTTAATATGCATATAACATTCTGCTCTGGTTTAAAACGTATACGAACAAAAGACAATGTTAAATATGAAGTAAAAAATGAGCTTGAGGAAGTAAACGAAACAGAAATATAAAACAGTATATATATGTGTGAGTGTGTGTGTGTGTGTGAAACGTGGAATAAAATAAACGAGATAATAAACCCAGGATATTCTCTGAATTATATTGTCATGCGATGAAAGCAGAGAACTTCTGGTTATTACTCGTGGACGGTCCATATAATAACACGTCGTTATATCACCGTTGAAAAAAATAAATCGCCACCATTTACAACCCTCAGAATTTTTCACGTCTGGAGTTCGTTAAAATACGTCGTTACGAAACTTATTTGCACGTCAGCGTAAAACTTATTGTGCATTGAAATTCCTCGTAATGACGACGGAACCCGAATGAAAATGTTGACGCCTTACATCGGTGGCAAAGTGCAGTATTTTAAATGCGAACAAGAGGAATATCCCTTGCTGTGAAATATGACTCGTAGACATTCACACGAGAATTCTCCCTCGCTCAGGCAGGAAGTGAAGATTGCCCGTGAGTTTCTCAGCCTCCTACGTCTTATCAACGATTTTTCGGCTCTTCCGGCTTGTCAAAAGGACTCGACGTCGGCGCGGACATTTATTGGACAGAATAAGACAAATGCGTTTGGCCACCGGATACGTTGTGCGGGGTGGATATATTTATATGTTAACTATACGTTAACGCGGGGTGATTTATGAGTTTCATGGCGAAGCAGCAACACCTTACTAAATTCGCGCTTGTTGCCCTAGCAGCGGTGAATTATTCGGCGTTGAAGTAGAAAAAGTAAAGTACGGAAAAAGGAGAGAAAGACAAAAAAACAAAAAAAATTGAAAAAAATTCTTTTGGATATTTGGTATCTGAAAGCAAAAACTTTATCGCAAAAAATGCTACCCAATCCGCCCGAATGTGCCAAAGAAAAAGACGGCTAACATGCAAAATGGGTTCTGAAATACGCCGGAGGTTTGAATATCAGGATTATGTTTATCCCACATGGAAAGATCCAATCGTGACTCTCGTTTATAAAACAGAGTTGCCGCGCCTCAGAGCTTCGTTCGTTCGGTTCGGTGCGAGGCGGAACAACGTAAAAGGCTTTCCAGACGTCACCGCTAAAAACCAGAGCGCGCCTCGATCTTAGATCTGATTTAGTGCTTCTGAAATCTAGACTCCAGACCTAGGCACGTAACAGACAAAGACGGAGAGCCTTAGCTGAATCAATGTCACTCGGGAAGATGTTTCGTCCTATTTCTTGCTCCCGCACCACCGACAAACAGAATTACCGGGTCGTGATAGATCCTGCAGCCTTTGAACCGAGGTCAAGGAGCCTTCACAATCAGTCATGGGTCGTTAAAGCTCGAAGATTTGCCTTGTCATGTCATTGAAATCCCAAAATGTATGGAAACAAGATCACGGAGATTACTGAGAAACAGAAATAATAATTGAATCGAGAGTTGGCTTGGTTCCAGAAATAACGGAGTATTTTTGAGTGAAACAAAAAATGAATGAAAATACTGAAATTACTAGACAAGCTCGCGGAGTGGAATAACCGCAGCGGCCGAATTGTGCTCCAAATCATGACGAGTATAACTGGATCCGTAAATTACTACCGCTTATACCGTTGGTTGAATTCGGAGAGGGAAGACTATGACGATATTTGATCGTTAATTTATGCCGGGTACAACGCGCATTGTTTCCAATAAGTGTCAGTGGCGTGCATCGCCTCTCGATTTCAGCACGTCGCGTCGATCAAAGCATATACGTTGCCCCCCTGTTCGATCCTGATCGAGCCTTTATCCTCGTGCGTTCAAATTTTCATTCCCGGCGTATTTACGTGTACAAGTCCGATAGCAAAGAGACGCATTCATTCGTCTCTGGGGAACTAATGAGCGCGTGGATTATTGATGTAGGAATAGATGGAAGTGCGGAGGCAGATGGATGGAAAACGACGAAGAGCTAAGAACGTAACTTTGATTGGAGCGAAGAGAGAGAGAGAGAGAGAGAGAGAGAGAGAGAGAGAGAGAGAGAGAGAGAGAGAGAGAGAGAGAGAGAGAGAGAGAGAGAGAGAGAGAGAAAGAGGGAGAGAGTGACTTTGGAATCAGAACACGTCGATAATGTAGAATATCATGAATTATGCATGAGAGCGTGATACTCTATGGAAATCCCATGTATTTCATGATATTATACATACACTCATACAACCAGAGCGCTGTAGCAGGTCGCGAGTTACAGCCAGAGTTTATACACGGTACGAAATGCCGAAATTTTTTTCTGTATTTCAGGATTAAATTTCCTTATCATTCGAACAGCCAGCTTCCGTGTTTCCGGGTAGACAAAAAAGTTGTCAGGCCTTCGATCAAGGCTGCACGTGCCGGATTTCGTTGCCCATTCTTACCGTGTCATTCCGTTCAAAGAGTTCTCTACACCTGATCCAACGCAAAGGTGAAAAACCGTCAGTGTCAAGAACAGCTCTGCCAATCCGTATTCGCCGGAAACTCTAGACACCGAAGCGATCTCATTTCCTGTCGAGCAAGCGAGGATCCTCCGCGAAATCAACATTCAAAGCCACCACGAATCTACCGGGCTAATAAATTTAGATCTCAAGAAGGCTTTCCGCGCCCAGACTTCGAGCGGTTAAAGTGTTTCGCTTCGGGGTTAATTACCATAAACTCTAGGTCACCGCCCACCTTCTTCCCTACTCGACACCGCTGCCGCTTTTCCCGCATCCTCCAGCCGCTGGATCCTCCTCGGCTCAAATACCGGGGTGTACATGTCGAGGGTGACGATCGCGCAAATACACCGTATTAGGCTCCACGGGGACGAAGGGATGCGAACTCCGAGACACAGACAGCGTGTCGGATAGTTCTGCGGGAGGAAAGCCTGGCGAGGACCCAACGACGAGAAAACAAACGGGTTCGCGAAGGAGCGGGGGTTTAGTTTCGGATTTAGTGTCTGTCGGATAAAAATTGGCGAAACTGCCGAAACGACAGTTGGCAACAAATAATTGTGTTTACTCCACGAGCGAGCAGCCAGCGATATGAATTCGTAAAATATCCAGTCGCGCATAGACGACGTCATTTGCGAAAGAAACACCGCCCTTACAGAATACATAGAACATCTTCCAAATTCAAAAAATTATCGTTTTCAATTATAACGCGGAGACTGCCAACGAGACCATAATTATTTGTTTTCTTAATTCCCTCTGCATTCCGCAAAATGTCAATGCGGGATTTCACACCCCTTCGCATCACAACCCTTTGTATCGTGACAGAACGGTGGGCCTCCATTTGGATGTGGAATTTTTTTTAGAAATCCGCATTGTATTTCTCAAAGAGCAAGTTGAATGGGTTACATAAATTCCGGGGCCCTCTCCTGTAGGCTCTGCTTTCTACCTCGTGCCTGGGTTGGTGGAACAAGCCGTAATTTTGAGATAACTTAACTGCACGGAGGGTGAAGCACGCGGCGTGTTGTCGGCCTGCGGTTCGACGGATCAAAGCGCCGAACTTTATTGGAAAGATCTGACGTGGTCTTTGGTTGATGCTGACGAGCAGAAGCCGGATTGGAGAAAGATCCGTGTCAAGTTTGTCCGAGAGTCGGAAGCTTACGACCGGAATTAGTGTTTCGGTGCCGGTATCGATGGGCCAGCAAAGTTTGCAAGAGCATTAATCGCGGAACAAGGTATTCCAGTTTTTGAGTATACATTTGCGTTCGCAGCGGATCAGAAGAATCTACGGCGTGCTGCAGCGAATACACACGGGGCTGAGCGAGCTTTTGGGTGTGTATTTTTCCCGCCGGAAGCAGATTTGGAACTGCGAAGAAGAGGTGAGGTACATTATACGATATTCACGAGAAGTCGCAGGATGTCGCTACGGATAGGCAGGATTGATATTGGATGTTTCAGCGTTTCGCCAAATGTGGCTGAGGACGGGATATCTTAGCTCTGCATCGTATCGCGGATCTGCGCCGTTAGGATCACCTTATCGAAACGCGTGCCCGACGTATAAAATTTTCAATATGCCAAACACCGCTCCGGGTTATCCTCCTCTACCCGGTCCCAGCTCAAACTGAGTTTGACGTTGGTATGATTCGCGAGCTTGAAGATTTATCGTGCCTCAATTTTTCCCTCATGCAGTCCGTCCCTTGTCTAGCCAAAATCGCTGGATTCTAATCCCCCAAAGAACAAAGCGGCGCATGGATGCCTGTTCGGGAGGATTACGCGTGTGTGTAATACATATATAAGAGCGCGTGCATGAAGAATACGGGGTAAATAAACCAGGACCATTCGCGATGTTCGTAAGAATTGTGACACGCACAGGTTGTACGTGACAACGGTCCCTGTTCGATCCGGGTCGAGGCTGTAACAAATTCAGGACCTTTTCCGCACGAAACTCTTGAATTTAGTACGAATATACACTTGCACAAGCTACAATAAAGATACATATTGCGTATGGATACCCTGCAGGTGTGTATACTTGGGGTGCAACAGCGACAACAAAAGCTCCCCTAAATTGGCGCGACAAGCGTGGGTATAAGCGGAAAAGCACGCAAGCACTCAAAGGTGGGAGTTTGCGTTAACTTAACGACAATAACGTAATAAACATACTACACACTTATGGGTGGTTAGTTGTTTGCTGTGAAAATTTTAGCGCTTCGAAGCACCGAAAGACATTAGTGATCTGCAATGATAAAAGGAATTTTACGATTCCGCGGATAAAGTTTCGAATTTTCCACAATATGAGAATAATTAATTTTTAGGTAGGTCGAAGTTCGTACAAGTTCGATTAGAATTGAAACCAAGCACGGACGCGCGTGTATAAATTATAAACAAGCGTATTAAAGGGGAGTTCCGAAGTACTTAAACCCATGCGTGACTGTTCGAGCCGAGCTCGATCATTAAAAGTTGAAGCCAATTACAGAGAGGTTTTTAACGGTACGAGCGCAGGAGCTCGATTGTTGATGCGGCGGTAGAAAACGTGGAAGAACGATGATCGTCGTAACGCCCGGCCAGGATGTACGAGCAGGAATATTACTCGTCGGTTCATGTATGGGATGGTGTTGCCCTGGGAACCGTTGTCTGACGCTTCGTAGTTCCTCGCTCACAGCGAAGCCCTTAGCTTTACGCTCTCGAGTTTTGTCGCCCCAGTGAGTACGCCGAGTTTTGCATCGCACCGAGAGGAAAGCTTAGAAACGATACCGTCGTTTTGCACTCAGGAAATCCTCTCTCCGGTGCTCCGTTCTTCCGTCAACTTCTGACTGCTCGACGCTCCCGGAGATGACGCTTAACGCCCGAAGTGGACATCGGTCACATCATGTTCAACGATTATCTTAGGAAGACATCGCTCGTAAGAGCATCCTGCACGACGTATTCACACCATTGTGCATTGCAAACGGAGTTTCTATCTTTAGTCGTATCTTGGGAGTATGGAGATGATCCAAACAGACCGCAATGGGTCTGATACTCGTGTTACATGAAAATTGATGAGTGAGAACCTCTCTAGCAAAATTACTCGGCTTTCACTGGATCCGAGTTGTCTGATATTCGGTCTGCGCAACTGCTCTGACTCTCAATTCTGCTGAAAAGAAACCTCTGCTATTTCATCACAAGATTTGACAAGTTTTTCAGGAGGATTTCCCTCGCTGGATATTTTGTCAAGATTTTCTCGGTTCGGTCAACCGAGACTTCAGCACTACGTGAAGAGTTGAATACGTAGGATACCCAGTCTGTCAGCATTTGTATTTTATTCACTTTTCAAAATAAAATCATACAGCAGGTTCTCTCGAGAACGTTGCACATCTATGAATCGATTTCTCTCTGAGCCACTATCTCCAAACTCGTTATCTCCGTTATTCAATTGTGTGCACATTCTACTCAAACAACATTTTACCCAGAGACAAATACGTGTCGATTGAATAATGCAGTGGTTGACTAATCCGTTCATCCCCTTTCGATTAGTATTTGTCACGAGTTTCGTGTTGCCGTTAGAAATTCATGCCTCCCTCCCATCAGACATTTCGCATCTCTCCCGGTTTCATAATTATCACAATATCAATTTCTATCGTAACACGAATGCTTCGCTTCGTACAAATGAATAATTTCGATGAAAATGAGCATTTAATTCATAGTTACAAAGATTTGCCAAAATATTCACATCCGGTGGGAAAAATTCTCAATGGAACGAAATTCGTTCATGCTGATTGACGATAAAACCATACACGAGGAATTCGAAGAATCTACACGGAAAATCGTGCGCTGATTGTGAGTGAAACACCGAAAGCCTAGAAAGTTAGCAAAGCGGTAAGAAGTGCCAATCATACTGGCCATCGCTATAACCTTCAACGATACAGATACTGGGGCTCATGACGGGTTATGGTCTGTAGTATCTTCTAACACAGATCTCCAAACACATTTACGTAATCAAGTCATAATAGGTTGCTGTAGCACGTGATGTGCGATGATTTGCCAGGGTTAGTAGCTTTCACTGAATTTCATTGGAGGCATTTATTTTTCTCCGCGTAGCCCGAACTAACGCATCAAATACCTCGTTCAAAGAACGAATCGAAACGTCATAAAGTTCAAATGAACGTTTGAAATTTTTTGTGGAATTTACCTTTAGATGAAATTAACGACCAGACCGTACATACTTGTGTCACATTCAAAGGTGGCACTGGCACTCGTACCAATCGATATTCGATGGAGTGCCAAGGGTGAAAATGTTTTTCATCGCAGAGTGGAGACGTGGGCGTATCGCGTGTTGGCGGCACAATTTTCTTCCACTCGAAAAATCAACCATTGCAAAGTTAGGCCGGCTTGAAACGCCGTGTAGGAACAGAATTTATGGGAAGATAAGTCGGAAAATTCGTGCTCGTTCCTTGCTCGCAAGTATAAGATACAAACCAGACGTCTGCATTTACCTCGAAGTGCTTTCCAATCTCAATTTATTTATTTATTAATTTTTTTCTTGCTGCATCTCTAGCTGTAGCGAATGAAACTATCAGACACGACATGCGTGCAAAGAATCCGAATGATAGCGTTTTTCGTATCAGATATAAGCGGCGCAGCTGCATCGAGTATCCCCGAGATTTATTTCGAAATGGAAAAATCGCGAGTGTTGACTCGACAAGGAGGCAGCTTTTCTGCATCTCGAGGATCGAGGACGCGGGTTGAATTTTCTTTATGCATCTCGAGAATCCGTCGCTGCAAGGAAGTCGAACCAGCTCTGCGACTTAAGTCGAAGAAAACTGCTGCTGCTAAATACCAACCAGTTACGTAGCCGGGACTTAGGACTGCGTGGAAAGGCTTATCCTGCATTTCTATGCTGCTTGAAGCGAGTCGCGGATTAGGCAAATACTTGAATTTCTCGGTACAATACCGTCGAACCAGAGAACGAGCTAGGAAACATTTTCAGGAGGGTGCAAGGCCTCCGAGATTTGCTGACACGCCTTTGAATCCACCCATTAAGGATTTGCGAGGGTTTCTGTTGCTGTCACGGAATTAACACAGATGAAGGTGAATTCGGAGTACGTACAACGCCGTTGCGTGCGTCGCGAAATTCTACGAGGTTGAAGTTCGTTACGTCAATATAACGATGCATATTCAAGAAAAAAAACGTTACTTCGCAACTTCAGGATTATTTGAAATTTAGTAATTCATAATTCAACCAAAACGTACTCATTGTCTCTATAGACTAAACTTTTTCAAAATCAATCCAAAACTGCAAATTAACGAGTTTTGTTTCGATGCTTTATCACGTTAATGTTACCAACTTCAATACTGTGAAATTCTTTGGTTAATTCTATGTCAGGAAAAATGGCGGTAAAAATTGAGACGTCGTACACAACGAGCAATCCGCAATTTATCACTGCTCGCAGCTACCGTCCGTAAGGAGAAATTAGTTCAGACCTGCACTGCGCAGAAGTTTCTGAATTACGTTTTTTTTCTTATTTTTCCCACACACGTGTCCTTCTCATCTCTGAAAAACAGTGCAGAGATGTTAGTAGCCGGGCAAAAAGTAGACACTTAGCAAGAACGAAGGTGTAAACACAAGCCACAAAAGTTTTGCGTATACATTTAGCCAGCCATCCGAGTTTGCAAATCCTTTATATCCGTGCAGAAACTTCGGACATGTGTATACCGCAAACAATTCTCCACTCTGCCAACTTTCGTTTCAACCTTTGCCGATCCTGTCATATCCTTCAGGGCCCGGCGTCGACCCGTCAACCGTTTTCAAGACGGCCATAGATCCTCGAAGATTATTCACCTGAGTTAGTTTAACCGCTGGGGAGAAGTCTGCGCATTTGACCGAGTCAAGACTAAACTGTGTCTTCCACTTCCGGTGTGGACCACTAACTCACGTCACGAAGCGATGGCGTGCAGCTGTACAGTTTCTCCGATTGCGAAAAGCGGCTTCAAAGTTATTTTTTGACTCAAACTATCGCTGCTCTGGCGTAATTATTGACGGATATATCTCGCAATTATCAGAACCAAGTCCCGACGATTTATGCCGAGGCAATTTTCAGATTAGATCGAGCCATGTGGTGACTTCGGATGATCGGTGATAGGCGGACAGGTAAGGCTATAAATGAGCGGAATCGTAAGCCTCAGGCTGTAGTCACGGGCTGTCTTACAGGCGTGAAGACTTTATCGAAAGCCTGATGGATGATTCGCTCGGTGCTGCTTGTTTGGCGAACAGTGTAGGCTATAAACTTTCGAGGACTATGATCATCAGTCACCCCACATCACGTACTACGTGAAAATCTGGAACGATGTTGAATTATACATATATGAATAAAACAATTCTCGCTAGGTTGATACCTCAGATCGTGCAGTGATTTAATCAAGTTCACGTGCAAGCATCGCGAGTACTCGAACTAAGGATACGATTGACTTTGAAAAATATCGCATTCCTAATACCGTACGTATCTCAGGTATCGGATGACTTTTACCGCGAAATGAAAGCCTGTGACGGGAAACGATCGTGTTACAAAATTTTGCATCAGCCAATCCCTGCCGACGCGTGGTACTTGTATTTCACGGTTTATGATCTCGGAGGCCCTTATTTTTCGCAAAGAAACCCGGTGGGAAACACTTCTCTCAAATGTAACATTTTCCATTTCATTGGAAATGAAACTGTGCTCGCGAGTTCATAGGTGGGAGGAAAAGAAATCTTTTATTTGAATAATAATCATCGCGCAGTCGCGTTTTCGGAAAATTATTCAATGATAAAACACCATTTCAGCGTAACGAGAATCGGATTATTTAGACATACAAGCTTTATGGAAGTTCTCGTGCTGATTAAACGTACCAAGAGGGAAACATCACGGCGGATACGTGTGAGGACCCTTTTAACATCCTGGGGATGATTCCCACGCAACATTTGTAGAAAATTGCACGAAAGTTAGACGGCGGTGACGTGGCAGGGGTACGAGGGCCGGAAATGCGAGGAGTTTCTCCCTGTAATCTCGATCTTATTTTAGTATAATCCAGGATCTTGTCGTAATATCATTGGAGCCTCGAGTGCTCTTCGCTTGCGATATTAAGCACGTCGTTACCAGAGCTTTGGGCCAAAAATTTACGCGTTGTGGAAATTGCGGTGTCAAAATTAACGCCGCTCGAAATCGACGTTCTTCGGTGTTGTTGACGACACCAGGAAATGATGTGTTCCTTTCGGTAAGATAACACTGGACAGCGTTGGATCCGTTACTAAATTACGTCGACCACCGGGTAAATTGAAATTCGACGCTGAAATTCTTTCACGGCGTCACTGTGACTGGACGCGAACACGTATTAACTCTTTGAAATTGAATTTAACCATAGGCTGGTGGTTGGCGCGTCAATTTTCCGTCGAAAAGTCAAATGAGGCTTCGAAAGTTCCCGGCAAATGTTTTGGCCGGCCAAATTTGCCCGCGTTTCAGAGTCCGTACTGGAAAAGTTTTCTTTACCATTTGAAAACTCGAATGCCGAGTTTTATTTTCCAACGTGACACTGATCGGATTACTTTTGACATGCGAGTATACGGACTATAAACCGCTTTCCAAAAGGTTCCGAACTTTTCTGACCGTTTTCACCGTTCGGGCGTAATCACTTTACGACGCATCGTGTAAACTCCCTCCGATATATCGAGTCAAACAGCTACCTCGAATAGAAACGATCGGATAACTGGTACATGGATAGAAATTCACTCCAACTCTCGCGCGATGAAAATATATCTCGCTTGGACACTGAAAGGGTTGATCCATGCGGGATGAAATACTTTAACAATCAACCGAAAACATTTCAGTTTGGTTTTCCTCAATTCTTCCTCAGCCCGATTAAGTCCAGATTTTTCAGATCACTTTCTGACAATCAGGTCTAAGCAGCAATGACGCAATCCTTACCGTCATTCAATTGGCGGCTAAGTTTGTTACGACGATTCCGCTGACGATTTGACGTTTCAAGAGCTCATTATCAGAATTACTGGTGTTGCGGATAGTGCCGTCGGGGTGTGACTGAAATATGAATTCTGAACAAGCCACGTCGTCGACTGAATCGATATTAGAGTTCACGAATCTGCAAGCAGCTTCCATAGTTCCATCCCTTCGCATACCTATATATATATATATATATATATATATGCCTTCGAGTCCCAAAGGCTGAAAAGTTTCACAACGCGTGATATATGCTATGTATATATAGATATTGTGTATACTTGGACCATCTTTTCTGCGAAAGCGAGTTTTGATTAGGGTGAAACCATAAATAGATCGAGAAACTTGAACCAAATCCAAGTCGAACGCGTTGACTCATGCCGCATGAAAATTGCTTTAAGGTAAATTGAAATAAAGACCTATGACTAATAAATAGGAATTTAATTCTGAAAAGGTCTGAAAAAGGTCTTTCGGCGGAATTTTTCGTTTTTTCAGCTGAATATTAAGAAATAATCGTGACCTAATAACTTGAAAATCAAAAATAAATTTGAGTAATCGAAGTATAATAGTGCGGACGTAACGCGTTGTTTATATGCGGTAAGTCAAGAATAAATAGCGTCGGGGACGATCTGTCTTTTACAAAGTAAACCAACACAATTCTTGGCTGGCGCTTATCTCGGACATCTGTTGGCTCGATTTTCGTCCACCACAGACGGTACAGCGAGCCGCGATCTGTTCCCATTGCTATTTACGTCCCGTCCGTGTAACCCCTTGACCGTGCCGATTCCGGAATTAAAACAAACGGGTTAAAATCGGTGAATAAAATCCGAAGACTCGAACGCCTCGAGCTTTCGACATAAATCTGTGTATATATACTCGTAAATTCAACTTTGAAGTGTACGTAAATTTCGAAAATCTTACAATAATAGTTTCTCCGAGATGTGGTGCAGTTTGAATTTCACTAGGATTTGTCGCAGCACACAGCGTACCTACCGCGATAAGTTCACAAAACACTGCCGCAGCTGGGCTTCTAAATTTGTGAAAGCCTGTGCGGGGGATTCGTAAACTTCATCCTGAAAAGATGCATTTAATCATCTTCCCATTCCCCAGCTACCGACCTGGATCCACGGCCGTCGTCTTAACCCGGGAAACCTCGAACTGTCGGCACTGCGCCTTTTCCTCGATACGGGAAAAGCTGTCTAGTCACGGAGTGTGTGCTGAGCCTCATGCCGGTGACATACACCGAGGCATGATCACGAAATGGCGCACTTCGTCCCCGACTCTCCGTAACTTCCTTCCCTTCTGCTCACTCAGACAATGAACCGGAACAGCAATAATCCGCAACAATTCTGCGTATTCTCCTTCGCCCGGTAAGCTTGCACGTTACACACGCATCGCGAACTAGATTAATAAACTTCTATGCCAGATTAGATAAGTCCATATTATCCCGCGGATTCCGTGTCAAAGTGATTTCAACTTGGTGTATTATAAGTGGATGTTGTTGTTGTTTTTTCGTATCTCTTTTTCTACCGAGCTTGGTTATCAAGTTGAGGGTGAAATAAGCTGCGGACCATATACAGTTTAGGGTGGTTCTTATTTTGGTCGTGTCGTAATTTCTTTGCTCTCACCCCCCAAAAGTAATCAACATGTATAGAAGAAAATCTGGCTAAATTTCGACATTTTTCCGATACCTCAAACAAGCCCCGCCAAGCAGACAAATTTTTTTCACGAAAACTGTTGATTATTTTAAAACCGATATATTGTGAATAAATTTCTTATGGATTTTTGGTAGGAAATTTAATGCTCTACAAAAAAGATCTGTGATATAATTTTTGTAATATATATCTATTCTGCATAAAAATGTCTTCATTTTTCGTCAACAACGTGATAAATATTAGATTTACGAAAATGTTATAACACATTTTTCGTAACATATAGTTTCAAAGTAATTAACAATTTCTTAAAAAAATTTCAAACACATGCATTTTTCCATATAAAAATTCAATTGCTTGGCGAAGCGTGTTAGAATTATCGGAAAAATTTGTGGTTTCAGCCAAACTTTTTTCTATACATGTTCATTACTTTTGGGAGTTGAGCGTCAAGAAATTCCACCATGACCAAAATAAGAACCACCCTAATACAGCTAGACCGATAAATCGTCATCGTTCTCACGCGATCGTAAGATTTAATCATCTCACGGTGTTAAGCATTTTTCTTGGCGTAAGATAAAAATTTTGCAACAGCTGCAGCCTGCCCACGTAGCCGTATATTAGCGAATCAGCTACTCGCACGTATGTATGGTCTAAATAAATGTACGAGATTGATGAGAAGACGCGGTCAGATTAGGAACCGGGCAGTTTCAGTGGCATATCTCTCGTTCTACGTACCTAATACTATTACCGGCAGATCGATACCGTCGGAAAGAGGGTCATTTGTTTCGATAAGCCCCCACGATCTCGAACCACCACCCAAAAAGAACGCCGGGATCAGGATTCATTCGATCGGGCAGATGCACCACGGCCACTCCTGAACTCCGAACTAGACGCACGTAGTTTGGTAATCTGGAATTTCGACGAGGTAACTCGATACTATCTTACCGATTTCCCGCTTCGTTGCAGCTTCATCGAATCTATATATGATCTTTTGAGTGGATTGAAACTCCGCAGTTGAAAAAGACTTTTATTCTCGTATTTTATGATATATCAGAGCGGCACGCTCGACTTCAGATACGAATTTTCGATAGAATGGAATGGAAGTTGTTCATTTTCAGTTGAATATTGACAAATTGTGTCGCAGAAGAGCGGAAGAATCTAGTCGCTCAATACGGAGAAAATAATTGTCTCGATATTTTTTCCGAAATCCAGAAGAATTTTCGAATCTTTAGTCTTTTTGAAATCGGATCGTATTAATATCGAAATCTAGTTCCAGTCGCGAGTAAATCTCCTTGAATTCTCAAACTTTTGTTTACTCAGGATAGCGGATACATGCGGATAAAATTTAATGGTATAAGTCGTAAAACGTAAAGGAGGGTATCGGCCGTGTTGCTTGAATCAATATTGTTCAAAAATAACATGATATTCGTGTCGGCGAAAAACTCTTGACAAGTGCTAGTCAATCACTCGATCATTCGGTCCAACATCCGTCTGTGCCAGACAGTATAAATATTCTTTCAAACACAATATAAAAACAGAAATTTGTCCCTCGTGTCTTAAAGATATTCGCGCGTGTTAGACTGTGAAGATCAAAGTGAAAAATTTTCAACCACCGTAACACCGGATACGCTGATGAAAAATGAAAAGCAATTTAACTTGCCGTGGAAATACGTAACCAAAATAAAGTTTACTTTGAAAAAGCAAGGAAGAAAAAAATGAAAGAACTCTTTTCTCTGAAACTTTTAGCACGGTCACGAATCGGTGTACGTAGCCTACGTCAAGTTGAAGTTAGTAACGCATTCGTAATGATTCATGCTGAGGAAAAATCGTTACTTCGCAATTTTGGAACTGTTTGAAATTCAGTAAACCGTAATAAAACAATACATACACATCATTGTTACTAATTTTAACCTCGTTATGCTACCGCATTATTCGGAACAGCTCAGAGGTATTCAATCATCGTAAAAGTTTCTTTTTCTTTGCTCCGAACCCCTGATTCTAGTTAGTCGAGATTCTGGATCAACTTTGACGTTATATACGTGCACGTACGTAATCGCGTGCGTTACCGGATGTCAAGTAATCCCTCTAATGATCACAGGGGAACGTCGACTGCGAACCTACCGTGAATTGTCAACTCAAGTTAAACAATCATGCTCGGCTTCTTTCACGCTTCAAGTGCAATCACGGATTGATTTGAGTGAATCGGATGGCTGAACAAACAGCTGCTTCCCCAGCCTGCAAATCCATTTCGGCATCAACGTTCTTTCCACGATTACGCTTGGCACAATCCTCTTCCAAAATGGCTACGGCAATGATTAACGTCGGAGGTGTAAGATAGGTTGTTACGCGTCAGCCTAACAATGCAGGCTGTTAGTCTAATTAGTCCAACACGTCCATTGCAGTCGAAGCGTCCGGTTACGGCGGCGATTCAATTGGTCATTTGTTAGAGACGGACGTAACATCGCGCAAATCCGACGCAGTGTGCTTGCACGTGATGATTTGGAGCAAGTTGAAAACAAAAAAAAATAAATAAAAAAATCTTTCATTCATCCAACAGTCTTGAGGCAGGAAGAAGATCGCGAATCCAATTCGCCTGATTGTTGCTTAATTCGAGTTGGCACGGCTGGCGAGTTCTTGACCGTGAAAACTCAACGCTGCCGGGAAATGATTGGAAGAGGTGCAGCTGTCTAATGATATTGGCGAGCCGTTGATCCTCCCCGAAATTTTTCTTAACAAAGAGCCTTGAATATTTCTCTGGATCAGTGTGGATCACTGTGGTTCACTGTGTCTAATGGGCCCGTCAGACCCGTCAAGATTCGCTATTAGTAAAAAAAGAAATTCGAATACCTCTCGCAAGCTCGAATCGTCGAATCAAGTCACGTCGTGCCAGGTCGATACTGTTGGTATACTCCATCGAATCCGTAAGGAAATAGATGTTCTATACGTCTGGCATGTGGCTGCCGTACGGTAAGGAGATCAAGACGTAGAGAAATAGACATATGTATATATAGATTAGAAGAGAGAGAGAGAGAGGGGGAGAGGGATAGAAGGAGAGAGAGAGAGAGAGAGGGTGGTCGGATGATGAGATAAATTAAGCGCACATATCCAGACTTCGTATAATACCTTGAATCTCAAACAGTCGCTTTGAATATCAAAGACCCGGTGCACGTGATTAAATCAATTTTAATTGGTCCGGCTTCTCGCGAAACGGGCACAACGCGCAGCTTTGACGAGGCTACATGCAAACCACGTCCGTGAGATTCGATGCTAAGATTTCTTAACCATGCAGGTAAAAAACCGGTAGGATCCCCCGAAATTTATCTCTAGACAGGTGCACGTTGTGTTTTACGTTTATTCTCACACCTCCATGTGAGACATATGTATGTGTATACATATATTATGTATACATCGTACATGATTTCCATGGAGCACGAGAAGAGAAAAATGGTGAGGGGTCGCAGGTGGCTGTGATCACTTATTGGATGGCTGCCATTTAACTACTTGCCGAAGTGGTGACGGAGGCTTGGAATTTTTACGGCCTGTTAACAAGATGTTGCGGCAATAATAATTATTTTCTCGCTGCTGGAAATTCTGGAATGTTTAATATTGATGGGCGGTGTTTAACAAGTTCCACGGGAATCACGCCTCATGAACTCGTCGTCAAGTTAGACCGCAGTTATCACTGTCACAGCTTACTTTGGCCCTTCTCATCGTTTCTTTAAGAACCTATCCAGGCTTCTGGTAATACTTCAAATATACGGTATATTTCTGTTAAGAGCTTATACTCGAGATAAGTCTTATACGATATCCCTTTCACTTTGTCCCGTTGCAATATTGCTCACGGATATATAATGGTAACGGATTACTACCGAGACCATTGTATGAGGCAAAAAGATAGAAGGAGAAACGAATTCAGAGTTCTTCTCAGACAAGTTTGCAGTCTGCATTCAATTATCCGGTGATCGATTCCGTCGTCTTTCACCAAACTGTCAAACTTATTGTCCTCTCATTGAATGATACTTACAGCGTCCTCTGCACACTTTTTCTACATTAAAAATGCTCGTCGAAATTTTTTTCGTATTTCATTTCATTCTCCTTGATTTTAGTCAGACATCGAGAAACGAGACTCACTGCGAATTGGAATATTGGACACTTTCTTATTCCTTCGAATCGATTACACTTGGTTCAGTCTTCGCGTAGGTTTCTATACGTACAAATTACACAGTTGCTTAGCGATTTCCGTCATTCATCGCCACCGTACATGCCTTGGTGTACATATACTGTACTTTTCTTCCTCGAACAAACTGTCAATTATTTATTAACCCTTAGTAGCTCGAATACTATTTCGGGGCGGAGCTTTATCGACACTTGGCTGCTGGTAGATGGGAAGAAGATATTAAGGTACGACGAACTTTTTCGACTTGGATGAGACTACGAGGTCACCCGCCTGCCTCTCTCGGCGTGGGGTCGAGTGATTTTATACCCCTGAGGTCGTTGGATGATTTAACAAACCACGGAATTACGTGTGCCTACACTGCGTTACGTCACGTTGCGCAATTATGCATATATAGTGCTCGCAGCAGGCGTGTTTTTGCAAATTTCAAATTACTTTCACTTCCTTCACTATTTTTTTTCGTACACGTATGCCTTCTCGTGATTTACATAATCGCAACCGCGTGTCTTAAAGCTGCAGTGCAAAAATAACACCGCGATGAGGGCGAAGAAAATTGCCGCTCGTATAAACGTCAAAGATCGAGAGGATGGAAAAAAGAACCTTTCCAGGAAGAACATTCAACGGTGATTCGATTACACCCACCCTCATATCCGATACATTTATACGATATTCAAGCCCCCTCATTCCTCGCTTCGATGACCTCGGTAACACGTCAGACGCTACGAAAGGGGATAGAAAGCCTTCCTGCAGGGTCAGTAACGAACGAATGCGTATTTTTGCGTCGATAAAGGCGTAGGAGGAAAGTAGAAAGGGGAACATGAATAGGGCATGAACACGGATTTCGCGCGGCAAAAAAGCAACGGGCTAGTTTTAATTAGCAGGGTAAAAAAAGAAAAAAAAATAACAGTTAGGGGAGAGACTTAACGGGCTTGTTTTCTCCGAGACGGTTCGTTCGGAACCCGGACGGCGCATGCAGGGTAGAGCTGGCTCGGAAAAATATGGAGGAAAAACTGGCGCGTCCTAATTATATAAAGAACGGAAGAAGCGAGGTGGAAAATTTTATGAAAGTGCCCAACGACGAAGCCCAAGACCAACGCCGCAACGGGCAGCTTCCGCAGCCGCAACCGGCTGGCTTAAAACATTTCGTTTCGTAAATACGTACCTGTATCGCCCGCGAGGCGTTGCCCTTAAATTTGCATTTACATTTCCGCGTTAACCGTTGACTTTTGGGCAAAAAGCGCGGGATGAATTAAAGGTAAGGTAAGGAAGAGGGGGAGGAATAAGGAGGGAAAAGCCGAGCGACGTCGTGCCAAGGAGCAACCCTCTCAGCGGCGTACATCTTTTATACCATCTATCCCATTCCTCCATCTGCATAAAGGGAAAGCTTTCTCTCCCTCCCTTTCTCGTGATAGATCACATTCTCTTTACAGACTTCTTCTCTACACGTGCGACAGCATCCCGCTACCACGGATTGGTACATTCGCATTCCATCCTGCCATTAGCTCACCTCTCCTCTTCTCTTCGCCGGCTGGAAGCATTCCTCCAACCGAGTTTACGTAGGTACCGTAAGAAGTGATATGTTCTGTACAAGATCTTAACTCGCACTCGCACTCGTCTGTTTCCTTTTCACCTTGTATATGTATATACGGAGTGTGTGTATACAGGCTTCACTCTGCGGATCGTCATAATTGATGGAGTTAGCGGAGAGGAAAATCAGATGAACCAAACACGACGGGGTAGATTTACGACTCAAGGTTAATGATATCCTGCCGGTGTATTTATTTTTCATGCAAGGGCTGTGCCGAGGGTACCGAACGAGGCTAATTTCATTTCGCTTTCTTGAACCTGGCTCGCCAAGATACCGCACGCCGAGCTTTCGAATTAGTTTTTCTTGTCTGGTAATCGAGTATGCTGTCAATTTTCCGAATCGAGTCGTTAGAAAATCCGCCGATTCTCTAGCTTGGCTCACAGATTTTCGGGGAAAACGAAATTATTCCGAATACACAGTTCAAGTGACGGACGTAAGTGTCGAGTACGGTCGAAAATGTAATTGGAAACTGCCCTCGTAGGTGCTACAACAAATAGGAGTTTAATATTTGCCTGAAATTGACACGAGTTGAGAAAAGAAGAGGGGTAGAAAAAGCGAATGAGGTGAAATGCGTCCGAAAAAACGTGAATGGCCGATCAGCGCAGTCCCGGCCGTTTGCAACAGACACAAATCATCCCCGCAGCCTCATCTGTGTTGGACAGCTGCCACTCACGTGTCCCATTAACACGCTGTTCTCTCACATCTTTTTTCCTGTTTCACGTGAGTCAGTGCCATTATTTAAATTTGTGTTTGTTAGAAAGTTTGCACGACCTTACCAATCGCTACTCTCACTCTGGCTCTCACCGATCAGCATTTTTTGAAACGGTACGGTTCCTAATTCATCGATATTGTGCTAAAGCCTCGAAAAATCGTGAAATCTATCCAGAGATGTTATTTAAAATTTAAAAGGCAGTGCCACTTTTTGAAGGATTATTATTACTATGCAATATACATATAGGTATATATATATATATATATATATATATATATACAAGTCTCTCAAGCAATGCAAATTGGAACAGCCGGCAATGGATTCATTATGCACGTGACCGGTGTGCTGAATATCCAATTATTGCGATCCTCCGGCGGGTGAAAACTGAGAGCTGCGGTACTCTAAATGTAAAGTTTGACTGCATAATTATATTCTTCGGCGAAACAGCCATTTTTTTCCTCTAGCCGGAAAACGTGGCTCGAACATCTCAACCCAAGAAAATTATAACAATCGGCGATTTTTGAGTAGAGAATTGCTTCGACATAACGTGACACCGGCAGCCCTATGAATAACGTGCTTGGTTTTGGCCAACGAATCAATTCTGCAGAATTAAGGTGCGATCCTGATTCGCTCAATATACGAAGCGACTGATTTTGAACCGCCATGTTGCGGATTCTGGGGCACGAGCGGACGGGGAAAATGTAGCAGCTGGACGGCGATCATTGTCAAAGTACATCCCACCCTCATCTCGAACCCAACCAAAGGTGACCTTGGAGACAAGCCCGGGCTCACTAAGCCACAGCTTCCACCAGCAACTAACAGGGATTGACAGTTGTGTCCATTGTTCACTCGGATGTGACTTCAATGTACCGGGTGTGACTTGGACGTGGACTCGGAAAATTTATGCATCGAAAAGTTGGCGCGGACCTTCTGCAATGATTGACGTTGCCATTGAGAGTAATTCACGTTACCGTAAGACATTGATTACGTCGAGCTGGACAATGGCGTTTTTCATTTTGCTGAAATCTTGACGTCCCATGATTTAAACTAGCCTTTTTCCTACTGTAATCTAATCGTCGTCGTGCGGATTAAGCGCAAAAATACAGTAGGTATGCGCGAATAGAATCAGCGATCACCGAATTTCAGTTTTTGCGACAAGATAATGATTCTTGAGCGTTGAAATGGTCGCGTCACGTTTCAATATCACGTTGAAATCAGGTCGGGATACCCGGTGAGCGACTATAGCGTTGGCTATCAAAATAATTATCACACTGCGGGTAGAAGGACGCCTGGAGGACCAGTTTCGCGTCTAGGAAAGCTCGGTGAAACCTTGCCCGAGGCGACCCCAATCTCACCTACCCGTCCAAACCCGACCTTCAAGGGTTACTCGAAAAAGCCTTTAGCTCGAATTTCGCACCTCACCGGATACGCGGTACTTTGACGACTAGGTAGGTACACAAAAACGGTGCCATTAATTATAAAGATAAAACCTGCAAAGCGCGCCCAGAGCGACACACAACAGGAGAATAAAAGAAAACTAGCGCAGGTTGGCGAGCCGGCGGTGCGGAAAAACCGTGCTGATTTGGCAGTCGAGTAGTTTGCCATGAAGAGTGTGAATAATTGCACCGAGTCGTTGACGACGGGACGTGGAAACGGGAAAAAATAGGAGAAGTGAAAGAGACCGGCGAGGGAGAGAGAAAGAAATGCAAAGAAAGAATTCAACTCCGCGGTATAAAATCTCTTCATTGTACTCGCAGTTTACCGGTTTGCCTGCATAGCTTCTGCATGCGGTGCCAGATGACCGAGTCGGAAAAGAAAAAGTCCGCCGTTTCAAAGCCGCGGTAAGTGCTTCCAACGTTGCGAGGAAATCTGTGTATACGGAACGATCCATCAGGCTCTTCCGAATCTTCACGTAGATGCGTATATTTACACCTTTTGGCTTTTCCAGGCGCAGCTTCTCTCGGAATTCGTGCATGCTGTACCTCCAGGAAACTTTTCTTTACGATCTCCGCACGACCCCCAAAGACTTTGCGACACTCGTATCTTATAATGTACAGGTATGCGTATAAAGCTCGTACTTATCTACCCCGTAGATGCAGATGTGTAAGCTCTCGTAAAAATCGGATGACTTCTTCGAGTCGGGAGTCTCTTTCATTGCCAATATACCGTGCGGAAAGATAATAGTATTATGCATGTATGAGCACAGCTTTACCGACATGAGCTCTGAAATAATTCAATTCCAGCTGAAACGCTAAAGCTGAACCGCGAGGCGATACATTTTTAGGCATATCGCTTTTAAGTCTTGAGAAATCGATCAGGCACAAACGCCTTTCGCTTATATTAGTTAGGGATTCGGCGGAAGGGGTTTCAGACGTGTTTTCGGTCTCTGCGTTTTCACACCCGACCTTCTAATTACCCCCGACTCATCGAGTCGTAGAAATTCACCGTGAAAATCGGTCGAATCTCCAGAAGCGGTAAGGCGATAGCCGCGAGTTTCAATCTTCGTTTCAACCGTACGCGGTTCTCAGTTAGCAAATGTTCTCGCCGCACGAGATCCTGCGGTCTATCCGAGGCAACGAGGGTACATTCGGGGCTTCAAAACTCGGGGAGATCCCGCAGGATTAATTGATGATTCTCGAGAGATGTAAGGAGTTCGCCGAGACCTTTCGTCGCACTGTGAATAGGAGAAACCAAATCGCGATGAAAGCTCTTCGCTCTCTCTTTAATTCTCCTTTTCGCTCTTCTTTTTACCAAGAAAAAGCAATACCCTTGCAACGGAGAACTCGGCGACGTTGAAGTTAGCTAGACCGATTAGTAATCAAATTAAATTTTGCAATTATTAAACATTCAAGACCGTTTCGTCGTTTGTCATTAGTACAAATTTGTAAGTCAAATCCAGCATCCCTAACGTGAAACAAAACGGTTGGAGGAATACAGCAAATGACAATTCCTTGCATACGGATAATGGAAGAAGAATTAAGAAGCTGCAGGAAAATAACGGCGAAAAAACAAGTTGGCAAAGGAACTCAATTCCCTTTCGTTGTGAATCAAAGCAGCTGAACGAGATTCGGACAAAGCTCTACTTTAGGGGATTTCGGGGTAAAAATTAGTTCGGCAACTTTCACTATTTTCCGGCTTCGTTGACGACTAGCTGCGCTAACCACCCGGGGGCTTCGGGAAGTCGGCGTGATCTCGACGATGAGCTCCAATTTCCTAACGCCAGGCTGGCCGCCGAATTGAGACTTTACCCTCACGGATATTGAGCATTCAGAGTCGAGGAGGAGCCGGGACACCTACGTCTAAGGTCTTAAGGTGCTGCCAGTCTTAAAGGCAACGTGTTGCATGCTCCGCTCTCCGACCTTCGATATGCTGCACAGGTTCTCGGCCGATACTCCGAGCGTTTGCAGAACCCGTAGAACTGGCGATAAAGAATTCCTGTTCCCTCACGAATAACGAAGGTCGACAATCCCCGCTCCTTTTTCTCTGGCTTCGGGTGTACAAGTTACCGCATCGTTAAATTACACAACGATTCGTTCCAGCGTCGACCTGCCGTTGTATATTTTTTGCTCCAACTTTTTCCCCTCTTTCAATTCTCCCGCTAGTGAAAAAGCATATTTGCCGTGTCACCTACGCGACTGCGAACCGCGTGAGAGCGACTTTCGCGTTTACAAACACAAAGTAAATCCGGGCAGGAAAAACACACCGAGAAGACGGATTGTTCCGATGTTCGCAGACTTTGTACAAGCTCTGTACGACAAGTTGGTCGGACTTCGAACTCATCTGAAGTCTGGCGATACTTCGGTGAAATTTTTAAAACTTGTTCAACTCGCAGACTAGCCTTTCCGATTTTCGTTCGTTCAGCTGTCGGTCTGACCGGTTGAAGACAAAGCGAACGTATCCCATTGGGAATATTTTCTTATACCGCGGGATCGTACGTAAAAGAAAGGATGCCGTGGAAATAGACGCGCGGAAATCCAAAAAATGGTCCACGTCGGATCCCTTGTCCCGTGTCACATTCATCTTCGACATGGATTGGCCCGAGTCGTCTTCGCGTACGTGTCGAAGGTCCCGAGGAAAAGTACACGCCAATAATATATATCTCAATACGGGGTCTCTGTAAGTGAATGGAACGAACTTGAAACTAACACAGAAGGGACCGGGAGTAACTTTGATCAACGGAACACGCAGTCTTAGGGCATCGAAACTAATTGTTGGATGACCAAGGGTGGTGCTTATAACTTTGGGGTCCGAACCCGTCCTCCCTCCATTCCCGAGGGAAAGTTATTACAACAGTTTCTGCATTACAGCGCATCGAAAGCCCTTCGGTCTTTATGTTTTGCTCTCTCGCTCTTCGATCCACCTCGCTAAAATATTCTCATCCTTCTTTTTTTCGTCACCCTGTACATCGGACCGCAAGGTGTAAGCTGTGTATACCCGAATTGCGTTCTACCTCGTTCGCGAGGAAATTACATTTCTGAAAAGTTAAAAACGCCTCGTGGACATTTATACACATTACATACGCATCCATAATCCATATACAGACGCGGAAAATTCCGTTTCAAAGTTTTTCGCTTGTATATTGTAAATGTTATTTCGCTGATGTTTTCTCGTTGTCTTTTCAGCCGAGAAATTTTCGTTTTTCCACATAATTTGTCAACTCCGCTTCCGCTGCCACGCTGAAAAAAAAAAAAAAAAAAAAACAAAAGTCGTCTGACGGTGCCTTTCGCGTTTTTGAACACGTCCACCGAGTCTCTCTAGTCGGTGAAAAATGCCACGACGTAATCCACGACCCTTAGATTCGCATTGCCGGTAAAACAGAAATGTAATCTACAGGATAATGGTTTTACAACTGGCGTACAGGGCGATTGAACCCCGCGAAATTCTCCCTCGAGAGTTGTTCCATAGACGGGTTGCATAGGTATGTCCATAATCGGAAGGACACCCCCTCCCGTCGCATTAATTATAGCAATAATAATTATCCGCGGGAGAAAAAAAATTTCTGCGCGAATTCGTATCTTACACCTACTGTCGCTACTCTGATGAATGTGACATTTTGATGGAGAGCCTGAAACGAAACTCAGACGTAACCCTTATAACGCAACGTAGACGACTCCGCGTATTTTATTCCTGATGGATCGCTCGATTACGGGTGAGATTTTTTTTAGTAATTCCCGGATTCCGCGGTCTTGCGTAATGCGAAGTAACGCGCGCGGTTTTCCGAGCTCGGTTTAATCGAGCACTTGAGGCGTGTGCGATGAAGTTGCCTCGCGATACCGATTTGCGAATAAATGGTCCAAGCGCGAAAAGCGAGCGGACTTTGTTTTTTATTTTTATTTTTATTTTTATTTTTATTTTTATTGTTATTTTTTTTTTTCGCTCTCACTTTAATTCCCCTCCGTTTTATCCCGCCAAATGAAACGAGCCGAAAGACAGATGCGGATGTAAACGGGCCGCGTCGAGACGCGACACACATAGGTAAATGCCGCGGTAATCGGGGCGAGAAATGCAAGGGTAGTTAATTATAGAAAGCCGGGTAATTTTCGCTTGAGCAATCGCGCGCAATGAGTTTATGACTCCGAAGTACGTACGTCGGCCGTTTTGGCGGACGGCCAAGCTCGGCGTTCTCGGTCAAAAACGGTTGACCGGCCGAATTATATCGAGCACGAGGATCGCGTTTGTGAGAGGTGTTTTTTTTTCAGAATTAACCCGCTAAATATTCGCGGTTGATCCCCCGCGACCCCGCAATTATCGGCATTGACGCTGCGGGCGATAGCGCACATCGATCGGAAGCTCGATATTTTTTTCTTTCGTCACGAGCCGTTGAACGAATTTACAAGGACACAAAGGGACGCGAATGTCGAATAAAATATATTCCCCGAAAAAAACACAAAGGGTAAATTCCGCTGTGCCTCCATGTTTACTCGGGCTTTCGATGGGCTTTTCGGGGTTTCCGCACGCAAAATTCATCGCGAATTAGTTGCGACCCTCCCTTTCGTTTGTTCTTGAAATTTTTTTCGACCGATCAATAAAGCCCATCGGGACCGTTCAGGGTTTCAAAATTTTTGCTCCAGTGCAGACGTGAGAAAAGTCGTTGACGAGCTGAACGAAAATTTGCAACTGATACCAGGGCGAAATACGAACCATTGAATTTCACACGTGCTTTCAAAGTTTGAATCATTGAAAATCTTTCGGACTCAGGCAGCTAGCTTCGACACGTAAAAAATCAATGAGCGTGTCACGGTTTAGTGAAAACTTGATTAAGGTGGGTGTATTGAAATTCTACACATAAAAATTTTTTCATCACGCGCTCGCAGAATCACGGTACGAATTTCGTGGTGTGAAAATCCGACGCGAATTGCGTTCAGAAAAATAATTGACCTTACATATAAACCAGATAAAATCATTTTCAGTCGTTGATATATTATACAAGATTTATATTTTTAAATAAAAACACATTAAAACTTACATATTTGATTCAAATGTGTTTATACTCACGATGAATAAGAATTTATCTACATAACGTGAAATTTTTCTGACTGCATCTTGTATTGATTAAAAACCTTATTCTTCTGGATGTAATCGAAAAACATTTCATTTACTGACAAGACGTCTTGTTATACCCGCTTCTGAATGCATCGAATATTTTCAAATTTGAATTGCAAACGCATAATACAAATAGCGCAAAAATCCTGGAATAGAAAAAATTATCGACAGGTGGTGTTGGTGTTGGTGTTAAAAAAATTATTTCTACGAGTTTCTACGTTCACGTGTGAAACAACGGCGCCGAGTCACTAAGTAGAAAAAAATTCTTTACAATTCACGAATTATGTAAAATAGTATTACAACTAGCGTGATAATTCAACGAGGCAAATACGATGAAAAGAAATATAAAACTAAAATCCTGTATGAAATAAAACTGCGGAGATAGTAGAGAATTCAGAGGGCGAGCCGAGGCAATTTCGGTGTGCTCTGAGGAGGACCGGGATAAACTAAATTCTGGTCCACATTCGCAATGCAGCCCCGTGCTTCAGCGATTTGCTCAAGTCTGCGTGTATGCGGCTACGTGCACATTGGACGCGTAAATATAGACAAGGTGAGTAAACAGCCGGTTAGAAACAGGTTCGAATCCTACTCGCGCCGAGATAAATCGTTAAACGGACACAAACGGGGAACGAGTGCAAGTGAGGTGAGCATAATCCGCGTTTCTAGCGTAAAGTTTGCACTTGTGCTGGATTTAGAGAGATATCGTATCTCGAACCAGCCAATGAAATGAGCGATACGTGACCGAGGAACCAGGGTGTCTTCCCCGCCCTTCGACGAGGCAAACACATTTCTGCAAGTGCACCATTGGCAGTACCTACTTTACAGTGCAATAGTAAAAAACGACGGTGAATTTACGCCACGTAGGTATTTGGAGCAAGTTTTATCGCAGGAATCACAGGTTCTGTCGTTCCGATGCAATGAGCAGAAAGTATTTTCACATCTTCGATGGAGTTCGGAGTATGGTTGTGAGTGAATTTTTTTACAGTTTTGCCAAAATTCAATGTGTGAGAGATGCATCGAAGCGATTTTCCAGTTCCATCGTTTCTGAATAACACTTTATTTTCGTATTGTTTGAAACTGTCGACACGTGTGAACGTCGATTCAAAACCTACGTGAGAGGTTATTTTTCATCATTTTTGTTTCACCACCGTTTCGACGACAGCTACTTTTCGCACTCAATAACTGCAATTACACAGCGAATGTCACTTACACGCTTTCGCCAATGAACCAAAAGCTCGCTCGACTTTCGAATGAATATATATTTGCGGGGTTTTTTTGTTGGCTGAAACGATCGATTTTTCGCTAATTGCCGCAGGATTTTTCAGGTATAATATTTGTTCGCTTACCACGTCGTTAATAATGCTTCGGTTTAGTTTTCAAGTGCAGTTTCACGTTCGTATAAAAATTCGGGAAAAAATGTATTCGGAATCGTGATAAACTTTCACGAACTCTGAACCACTCGACTCAACTTCACATGCAACACAGCACATTCGCACGTTTAATTCGATTGTGCTCAAGGAATTTTAACGAAAAAAAGGACAATATTATACAAGCTTGAAAATATTAAAAAAACTTTGTTCACGCACGTTAGCCAAATTTTTTCATACATCACGACTTTTCAATATTGTCAGCACGAATGGGTGATCGGTTCGCTAAAGCATGCAAGCGTCGATAGAATCCTAAATTTTCTCACCGCTGAAGTGATAACATAAAGAACCGACGCACGCACCCTGAGCAGTATCCAACAACGCGAATTCACGAGGATCGTTGTTTTCCCTTCTTTCGCAGCCTTGACTATAATAAAGGTTGAAGAAATTCGGAAGAGAATAAAGAACGGAGGAAAGAAAGATAAAACAAAAGAAAAAAAAAACAGGGAAAACGAAAAAAAACCTTTACGTATCTACCGACGTGACTAAGAGCGTTTGTCATTGGGTCTGTGGCGACAAATTTCTGGCTTCGCAGGGTTAAAACCACAGAGAAAGTAAATTTGCTTTAGCAAAGTGCTGCGTGTGTCCGCGTATATGAAATGCAAACGTCGGTTGGAAAAGAATTATCTAATTGCCTGACAACTCCAAATGACGACGGTGCGTTTCACATTTGGAAACGACTAGTAATAAAAGGTTGAAGGAACAGAGTTGTAAAATCAAAAATCGTCGAAGGGTCTTGATCGAAATTCATATCAACATTTTTCTCTAGTACTGTAAATTCTGGAAGCTTTGACAAACTCATGGTTGATGATCACCGTTCGAACCTCGATCCCTTAAACCATCTAATCCTGCTGAAAAATGGTGCTGTGCAGCCAACAGTGTATTGTGGAGTTTTGTTTTTTAAGATAATGAAAACACTTGGAGCAATTTGAGTTTGAGGGTCTTATTATTTATAGTCTCAAGTACATTTAGAATTTTTTTGTTGACATTAATAAAAAAATGGCGGCATCCCCTCCTTGAACAGCAAACATGAACCACGAATTTTTCGAAACCGTTAGAATTAACATTGGCTCGAGAAAAAAAATTGGCGTTTCGAGGAATCGCGGTAAGGAGTAAAAACAATGTTCAAAAATGCGATAAGCTTTAGAGCGCACGAGGCGTGACATATCTATCGGCGCGTCGCCGGAATAGCAAAGAAAGGCACAGGTAACGCAAAACTTTTCCTCTACCGATGTCAGGACGGTTATTTACGTAGTTGCCGAACAGTTTGAGGCCAGTAAATCTTTCTAGGTGCTTGCAAGTTCCACCGCTCTCTGATACCACGACCCCGCGAGTGAATTGAATCCGTCGAAGACGCTGGCGTCGCGGCGTCGGCCGTCTCCAAAACTCCCGGGTTTTCGAGAGTGTCATTTTATCTCGTTTCGTTACGTTTTATTTTTACACCCTCCCCCCACTCCTGCTTTTTCGGCCAGCGTGCCTCCCTCGAATCCCTTTCTTTCTCTCCGCAGCTTTCGCCTCGTCTTCATGCACCGTTTCCCTTTATTTGGTCCGTGATAATTTAACAACAGGGTTGCATACGCTTTTGCCGAAACAAAACGAGGACGGAAAGAAGTGCCTGAAATTCTCCGACGATTTCAAGCCCGGATATTTTCTCTCAGTTCCGGCTGGTGGTTCACGTAAGAAAATTCCAAAAAATTTCGACCTCTTTTTGCGTCATGGGCTAGCAGCTTTTCAAAAATTGATCCCAGCTGATCCGATCTCAAGACATATTCGGCTAGGATCCTTGATATTTCTTATTGCTCAGAGTCTCGCCAACTTCTCGTCAGTAATCGCATTTCGCAGATGCTGTACAATTATTCTCGTCATTTAAATTAACGCGATATATAATTGTAATATCACATCCTGTTCTCAAGTTTTGAATGTACGTAAGTACATATTACAGCTGCGATACCGTCTTCTCGATGTAATTATAACAGGGTACAAAAGCAATTTTCAGAGGTCGTTAATATCTGTACACCGTTTCCCGTTTCGCGAATGATATAACTTTTTGGGAATGCATAAGACTTTCGTGAGATAAGATTTAAAATTAGGCTGAAGTTAGCACAGTTATTTTAATGACTAACGTTTCGGAAAAATCGTTATTTCCACAATTGCGGGATTGTCTAAAATCCCGTAAATCAAACTCAGGCAAAACGTATTTATATTACGATAACATAACTACTTCAGAGTCACTATGAATTTACAAAATAGTGATTTCTCCTCCCAATATTTCCTTACGTTAAGATAACATTCTTCCACCGACAATTTTCTATGCAACGCTTGCAAAAGCAAAATTTGAAAAAATTGAAAACTAAATGGAAAATCAATTAGAATGAAAAGGGTGGAAAACGGCTTACCTAGATTTCATTATCATTTCAATTCGTCACGGAATTTCTGAATTCAATAAAGATATAGAAAACAAACAAATTAACCAAACAGGGAAGCATGGCAATTAAAGGTTGCGAACTACAATATATATAGGAATCGAATTCAATTAATAATTTCTGAGATAAACGATCCTCGGAGCCACGATATTCGATCGATCAATGTAATATATCGGCCAGCTCTATGGCGGATAGCAGCATTTATTATTCAGCAAAGTTTTTCGAACTGGTCCGATCCATTCCCAAGAGAAATACATCGGTATTTCTTCGGGTCAATTTTCGTGATCGCCGGAAAGTTGTTATTTACGTTGGTGCGTGTAAGGTTTATATACCTAAGCGTATCTCTTGGTGATATATTTGTATATATTGTTACAAAGGGTGAAATCACCCGTTTTGCCCCCTTTTAATGATCTAGTAGTCATCATAGATAAAAGACGTTTATAATATATTATATATATATATATATATATATATATATATATATATATGTATATATAAGCGCATATACAGTGTGTTTGTTGTTTGGGAAGAAGTTTTTCTCTTAATTACAGATTCTGGCCGCACAGTTTGCCAACTATCTCTCAGATTCCCGGATTCTTCGGTGATGAAGTACACGGGTACCAGCTTATATAACTTATCCACCTTCCAACCAGCTCACGCCTATTTTTTTATTTTTCTTTTCAGTATTTTTTTTTTTTTTATACTTCTTCTGACTTTTCTCAGAAGAACAAACTTTGCTCTCAGTTTTTATACTCTTAGTATCTTGTCCTGGAGTTGCGGAAAAATTTATTGCGACAAGTGCTCGGTGACTCAAAACCCCAATTTCATCCCCTTCTCCCTTGACCTCAGCATCAGTTTTTTCATCAAGTCGGACAGACAGACCTTTTACACCCAAACATCCGCCGCTCTTTCGTCGAACTCGACGAATCAAACTTAAAAATTTCGAATTGTTTGGTGCGTTTGATTCAATTCCGATAAAACGGGTGTCCCAGATTTTCCGCCAAAGTTTTTTGCGCCGATTCGCTGGGACCGAATCCCCCATACGGTGAGGTGCAAAATTGTGTCACAATTTGCAGGAAGGTCGAACGAGAATACAAACATGCATTTGGAACGTAGCTATAACGTTACTTTTGCGCGAATGCACAGGCTTGTGAGATTGCTTTTGGAATTCGATTGAAAATTGGCTCGCTATAACGGGTCAAGGATTCGAGGGTGGAAGATAATTATTTTTCGAAGCTTACGCGCACGTCCCGATAGTCGCAGATTCATCGTTAACAAGCCTGAAGGAAGTTTGACAACATTTTCTACACTCGGCTTTTCTATCCGCAGCACGAATCGCGCTTCTGCCATTTTTCGCGCGGCGACGTCGTCACGTACCTACGTCTTGGAATTCGATATTTTTGATTGGCGCATTTCCTCGCTCAGCTGCCGCAGCTTGTCACAGTGAAATGATTGGGATTTAGCCGAGACACGCGCGTGCATCCTGAATTTTCATTATTCACTGACACTTTATTCCCTTGGTTGACGACGTTCAACTGTATTTGCAACAGGTTCTTAACACGGATAATCCCTGCTCTTTTCCGCGAATTTCCTCAATCACATCGCAAGCCCGACGAATCGTTAAAACGCGGATACGCAAGGCGTTCATTTCGACCGGACGAAATCCGAGTTCTGGGACGACTGTGCATGCAAGGAGCTCGAATAGGATTAGCAAGATTTGGCGAGAAAAAGTTCTCCGCCGATAAAAGAAGTGGCTCAATTTTATCCTGCATTAGTATTCCGCAAGCCAGCCACCCTCGAAACTCTCTCCTTAATTCCGTGCAATATTCCTACGAATTCCAATCTTCACCGAACAAACCGAAAGAATTTGCATCGCCCGGTTTCATCGGCGAACTTTTTTTCATGATATACCTACCTGGGTACCTCCGACCGTTCCGTGTTCCATCTCTGTCTATTCTCTATTTCTCGCTGAGAAGAATTCATTTCCCCGCAATTTCCTCAGCACTATCCTCTTATATACTCATATACCAACGCTGCAGAGTATTTACGGAATAGAGAAGTTTTCTCGTTTGACATTATATTGGAATACAAAAAGATCGCGGTTGAATTCACCGAGCTGCTGACTTTCAAACGGTGCGGGGGAGAGAAAAAAAAAAAAAAAAAAAAAAAACACGGTTTCCTTAATAATCTCCCCGTTTCGTTCGCGCTTTTGAAAAAAAGAGTGAAACGTCGTGAAAATATAACGGAGAAAAAAAAAAATCCGTCGAGTGTTTTAACGAGGCTTTGATGTCGGGGAGGTGGTAAAACTTTTTTAATCCGAGTTGAAATTGCGGAATGAAAACCGAGTGATTCGATTTCTCCGTTGTTTTTCAAATACAGAATTTTTCACATTGGAAAATAATTCAATGCTGTCTCCGTCAGGCTTATTTTTCTTCGGGGTTTCCTCCCACGAAACGCGGTCTTATATCTCGCGCTTTTCTCCTCGTTGATTTATTCATATTTTAATTCAATGTGAATTCGATCCTCCTTCGAACTGCAGGCTCGCAACATCTCTCGATGAATTCTCCCTCCATTGTACACCGCGTATTGTATTCTAAATGGAGATTAAGCCCCGCACGTTTACGGCCCTGGGAGAATAAAGCCGGAGATCTTCTCGTCGGTATACATTGACAAAAATTACATTGAAATTCCCGAGGAAAATTTGCTCCAATAATTTTTCTTTTTTTTTTCCTCTCCAAATAAATTTGCACAGACGGTTATTATATATTTCCACGTAGTCGACGTTGGCGCATGTTTGTAGAATCGGTTATGCTTGCTTTCTCGTCTCCTCAAGATATGACGGAAAAATATTTTATGCCCGAGCCGTGTCTGCCGAATATAATTCCGCATCCTTCGATATTATCCCCCCCCAGATTTCGGTAATTTTTCAATGACAACCGAAGAGATTCTCGCTGTGATAAAACTGTTTTTTTTCTCTACCAACCTTCGCGAAGCGATAAATTAAAATAAACCGAAACTGCCGCCGCCTAACGGAACCAATCAATTACCACGGATACTGACTATTGGAATGTTTTCAAAAGAGTATAATTAGTGATTGCACAACACGCACGCAGACGGACGAAGATAATTGAAATTGAACGGTTTAAAATAAATATCTGAAAAAGTTATTTTTATACCTTCAACATCCAGCTCGATCGATGCTTTACATTTGTTACATGGTCGAGTGTATAAGGTGTGAAATTTTATTACACGTGCAAAACCAGTCGCAATTTCTGATCCGCTACAGAGACTTGGAATGTATCGGTAATGCATATAACACCCGGGGCAAGAGTCGTTTGAATAAATCAAATGGTCAACGGTGTATCAAAATTGTAAATCGCGTTGACCGTAACTTTTGTAGATCAAAGGCAAACACATGACGATTGAACTTAATTTTTCACACGGTGAAAGAGAAGAAAAAGTATAATAAAGGAAATTGATACAAACAAATATAACACGTATATATACATGCAGACAGGTGTGTATAGACTGTCGTATCAAAGAGCTAGCGGGTATTTTATTCCTCGAAATATCGCATGGGCGTCGGTTCGAAATCGAATCGCTATGGGAACAAGGTACATGTATACGCAAAGCTCACGGATACAATGAATAACGAAAAAAGTGAAATGGTGAAAAAGAAGAGAAAGAAAAATTGAAAAAAGAGGGAAAAATAGCGAATCCCGTGTGACAAAGCTCTCAGTATAGGCGTCGACCGCCTTTTACGGGCTCGCAATTTCTGTTACCAGAGGCATAAGAAGTCCTCATTTATCTGGCGCCGGCATCTCTTCGATTCTGAATACCCACGCCGAGAGATACGCAGAAATAATGTACGGATGAATAGGCGATCGTATTTCGTCTTCGGAGATTGGACGCCTGATGGAGAAATAATCAATTCGAGCTCGGAGAATCTTCAACGCTGATTTTCCTCTGCCTTGGTTCACACTTCAAATAAAATACGATTTCATGAGTTGCTCGAGAGCATATCTTACAAATTTTAATCGATACAAAAAAATTCAACCGATTTACTTTTTCACTGTATAATCGTGCAGTAATACTCGTTAGCAAGTCGAAAACACTTTCGTTTGAGTTCGCACTTTATACTCGATAACTCGATGAAATGAAAACATATTTATAAGTTTGTACTCGTACACCGCTGTTCAGGGACATAAATTCTCATTGTTCACGTCTTTGGAATCGTAGCGTCATTCAAACTTCAAAAATAACCATTCGTTGATATTACATTCGGCAAATTAAAAAAACGCAGTAGAAATGTCTTCTATAAATTGACAGAAATTTATGAAATTATTTCTGCAGTTCCACCACCTTGAAAACGGAATAGTAAATTCTACCACGACGGCAAAAAAATTGACGAAACACTTTCGAAGGGTGTAGTTAAAGTCTGGAAATTGCGAGTACCCGTTGCAAGCAATTTCCTTGTCGCCGCAAATGGTCATTTCCGGTACATGCGCTTCCACCGGCGCAGTTACAAAACTTTATTTCCAAGTAATTAGAAAGCAGCTAGTACAAAGTTAGCCGGTGGGCTTTACATCGTGGGCATAGAGTCCCGGTCGATGCGTTACTCGTAAACAGTCTTGGAAACCTAAACAAAAATAGGGCCTGCAGGGATCGAGGGAGGCAGCCTGGGTCCAGATTACATTTTCCATCCTCTCCATTCCGGCGTAACGAGGTTTAGTTGGCTTGAGTGATGCCCAAAAGCTTCTTGCGCATATCCTATTCCATGTAATCAATACGATTACCTATATCTATTATATATTATGTATAAGGATATAAATATATTGTATGTATGTATGTTCGAAGCCATGTAGAACCTTTCGAGCACGTATAGAACGCGCAACCTTGCCTACGTGGCGTGTATCCTTTCAGGCGACGCACTGATTGCAAGCTTGTTCGCCACCGAATGAAATTCAGATGAAAGTTCACCAATTTTCCGTACATATCTGCATGCGTAAACAGCCTCGCGATGAGCTTTGCGAATCTCTCAGCTCTTGCTGAGAAACGTCGGAAAATCCAGCCTGCCGCCTTTGGGTTTGCAGCGATGCGAAAAAAAGTCGATAGGAATGATGTAGTCTTGACGAGTTTGTAATTAAAAATATCGAGGAAATACCAGGTCGAGAAGGTTGTGGGTTCATTATGACGAGGGAGGAAAAACTTGAACGAGTCAATACCGGAGA
This sequence comes from Neodiprion lecontei, assembly GCF_021901455.1. Lineage (NCBI taxonomy): Eukaryota > Metazoa > Arthropoda > Insecta > Hymenoptera > Diprionidae > Neodiprion > Neodiprion lecontei. The sequence continues at coordinate 37,168,586 of NC_060262.1, forward strand.
TTAATATTGATCGCTACATTATGGGTATCTTGCTGCGCGGAATGTACCAAGAAAGATGGAATGATGTTGGAAATAAGGATAAAGGAAGCGCTGAATTAACCTTCAGCTGCTAATGAAAATGCATATAAAACGTATCGACAACGTATCGTGTACAAACTACAGGTATAGGAATTATTAGGAACCGCTGATCGTGAGTTCAACAGATGCGAATTAATAAATCAATCCTGCAAACGCGGAACGATTTGCACTCTCCAGTTGAACTCGAAGCGCGGAAATACTGATTCAACGGCAAAATGCAAGATCCAAATTGAACTGAAACGAAAGGTTCAACGATTGCAAATACAGAATCGACTCCAGAGACGAGCTATTTCGCATTTGGTTGGAGAATTCATCAGGGAAGCGGGGTAAGAAGCAATGAAATAATTACCATAGCTAGGAATTGATTGTGCAGAGCCATTGTAGCCGGAATTGGAATAGAAAAGCGTTATAAAAGTGAAGAAAAAAGAGCACCGCGCTGCTCTGATTCCCTGACCTTTGACCTGCAGATCAAGTTTCGTACATCAATTAAGCATATTAGAACTTATTAGTTATATTTTCACCAGTAAAAATGGAGATGAAACTTTTTGTTATAACTGGGTTATGCCTCTGGAGAATTTTATAATAACGCGTTATTTCACTACTCCAGCTTACGACCACTCTTTCAAATAACAGCATTTTAATCCCAGATTTTTTCTACATTCATTTTCAACGGTGAATTTACTGAGAGGGATCAACGAACGAGAAAACATCATCAGCTGGGATTATTTATCTCGCCCGGATCAGACCGGCACCCGATCATCCGCGCGTTAAATTTAGACAAAAAACGGCCGCGGTGAAGGGTGCGAGCCATGAAAGAAAGCGGAGCGGAAATTCCTCGGTTCCCGCAGGTGAAAGAACGAGGAGCTCAGTAAAGCGTCAAGGGTCGAATCAAGATGAATGTTTCAAACTCGGCGATGGAGATTCGTCCGAGACGTTACTAATGCTCCTTGGACCTGCCTTCGGGGAGTGAGAAGGGCTGGACTAGGATCAGAGCGGCGACACTAAAGTTGCCCCAGGACTGGGTGTAATAAATCCCTCGAGATATTATGGTGGGAACCCAGATACCCAAATATGAATTCTCCCTCCCCCCCCAAAAAAAAAAAAAAAAATGAATGCCCAAATATCGGAAGCAGCGGACACTTCTCACCATGATTATTGACGATTTTCTTCCGCGATTGTTTTCACCGCAGTGAAAACACGATAATCGAATGATCGACATGTAAGGATAATTCTGTTGCGTCCGAAATTCAGAAGAGAATTAATAACGAGGCATGATAAACGATCAACGGTTGAGTGAAGTGTTTTTTTTTTTTGTTTTGTTTTACTACTTTTAAATGTCTAATGAAAAAGATCTGCAAAGCGAAAGGAAAATTCTTCACGTCTTCGATGCCAAATCCCAAAAGCTCGAGGATGAAGGCGAAATTCCAATTCCATCCGGCGAAGCTGAAGTCTAGGAATTGGAATTGCGAAGTTGTCTCAGCGGGTCTGACTGACCAAATCTGAGAACAGAGTGGCAGAAAGTTTATTCGAGTGGCCTGCCGGAACAGAATGGGATTCTTATAAGGATGACGCGATGGGGGAAATCGTCTGGCATGCCTCTCGAATCAATCGGAGCGCGATGATAAAGGGTGTGTTTCCTTTTACCGGAGAAGGTACAATTCAGACTTTGATCGGAAACACTTCATTCCACCGGACGTCTGACCTCGAGAGGAGAAATTTTCTCGCCTCCGTCTCCGTTGCTGGACCAGCAGAACCCGTTTGCCTATTGCAAATTGATAAGAAAGGTTGTCGAAGATTCTTTTCCCTATCGCTCTTGCATCGCGGGGCAAAGCCAACCGTTTTCACGGTGCGTAAAAAATATGCACGTACGTGTCTTTTCGAAATATAGCCCAATCAAAAATCCAATACTCGACGTTATAATTAATAGTTACCCTGGAACAAATTTTCCTCGGTCAAAATTACTTCGCCGTAATTCAGCGCAGTTGTTAACAGTTCAGTAGCAAATTTGATGCAGCGGGGTGATCGTATAGCTTTCTCCGGGATGAGCCAAGCGTTCACCGCGGTACCACTTAATTTACGACCATGCAATTTTGCACGTGCGCAATAAACATCCTTCAATGAACTCGTTACACGATTTTGCGGAGATCCTGCGGTAGCATCAATAAATCTTTGTATTTCACGTTTTCCTTTTACGTCTGTCACTACCAAAGTTTATGCCAGGCAAGATCATCTTTTTTTTTTTTTTTTATTTATTTTTCTTTCTACTCTTCTAATCAAAACAACACTCGAGCCTTGAATTCGTAATCTGATTGTATATTCGAAGGCGCTATCCAACGATCTGAAAAGATGACGACTCGGCAGCTGTCGTATTTAATTGTAAAAATTGATTTTCACCGCGTTTTCCTTGCTGTTTTCCAAAAAAATAATGACATCGAAATTAACCAGTCTTCGCAAAGTATTCAATTAGGTCAAAAGGATCAGCTGCTTGATTTTCCGTACGCGATGTTGCTCAGCCATTCCATCACATACAGAATGCCGTCACAAAGGCACTCGTAACTCATTCTTCAGAGCAGGGTCAAGTCCGTACAGGAAATAAAAACAGTCGACCGTAAAATAAATCAGTCGTTCGTGTCCAACCTGAATATCGTAGGTTAGAAATAAAAGCACAGCTGAATAAGTAAGATACGATCGGAAAGAAACAGCACCTCGAGTTTCGCGCGGTCTCGCTGGATATAAATGGACATGCAAATAGGAGGCATCTTCTCGGTAAATCGTGAGACATCAGGCGTGGAAACTCGGGTGACAGGATCGCTGCATAAAGCATAGAGATATGGAGTGACACTGGCAAGCACGTGTTTGATCACGATAGCCGCGTGTCTGGCGAAGGGTTGATAAAAACTGTGAAGGGGTTGATGGAATGAATCTTGCGGTACCAATCAAAGGCTGACTATTGACGATTCCACAAACTTGCCTCAGGATGTTGAATCAACGCATTTTACTGTCTTGGACTTATGGCAAAACTAGGATCGACACGAAGTTGTCGGCTTGTGAAAGGGAATCTTAACTCGCGAAGGGTTGAGGATGGAACATCAGCGTCCGCCATTCGCGTCGGGGGAAAATTGGTATTTTATCGATCACAAGCCGGTCGACTCGAATCTCATAATTGATTGCGCGTTGTAATCAAGTCAACAGTGATACGTCATGCGAGACAGGCTGGGGGTAAATCATGACAGAGAAAAAGAGATTCGTCAACGATTCGTGTACCGCGGGGTTGTCCTTAGCAACGCGGTTGTCAGGGTAAACAACAGGAAGCACCGACCGCAGGGAATCCTGGGAGAAAATTCAACCTGATGCTCGGCCCTCACCGCGGGAAGAACCACATATACATTATTTATTTAACCGTACGTGCAATTTGGTATTCAAATTTTCTACTGATAAACTATCTTCTGTTTCAATATCACATCGACGAAAAAAGCAAACACATCTTACTTCTGAAAGAGAATATCATAGAGTTCAGCTTTACAATCGTCGCTTGCTAATTACGCGAAGCTTTTTACTTTCACGCAGATCGAACAAAGTCATCGTCGAAATGGCGATGGCTTTAGAAGACCGAGATGTCGTCGTCACAATTCCCCCATCCTGACTTCCGCCCGAGGGACAAAACGTACTTACGTCGCCTTGGAATTTTTACGATCGACATAAAACATTCTATTTTCGGGGTTAATTTAAATTGCGCATTCCTAATAAATCACGGCACTAATTTCGCAGGAAAATTAGAAACACCGCGTATATATCGCGTCGTAAATCTGATATCATTGATCATCGGCGGTGGTTGTTTCAATAATTTTCACTGATCAACTTCCGGCCCCAAGTCCGAAGCCTTTGCCTCAGGAGGTTCGACGTCCGTGATGAACGGCTTAGTTAGATGAGGGTTAATTATACTGGTGATTACGTTACGCCGGGCCAGAATTAATTAATGATTAAATGCTCCCAATGCTGACCGGGTCAATGCTTCGAATACATACCCGTGGTATATGCACTGTACATACAGGGGGGGGAAATATTAGTTGACCGTTTGTGTTTGCAATCAGGGTTCCTGGGGAGAGAGAGATGATGTTTAGAGTTCTAATAACTCAATTTCATCGCCGGAATTATTGCGACAGAGTATAACAATGTGATTATCTGTATTAAACGGCCGCGCGTTACATCGCCGATACGATTGCTCCACAAATCTGGCCTCCAGTTTACCTCGTTAAAATTGGCGCTCGAACAGAGATTCGATTCGATTTCAAAACAGGAGGCTGGGAAAACGCAGCCGTTGCGTCTCTGCGCGTATTTTGGAAGCCTCGAGCGATGAGGCGGCGGGTTTGGTACAGAAACGCTAACCGAGGGGTGGCAAAGATAACAAGAGCAGCGGTGGTGAAAAAGGGGCTTTCGATGCTGCAACCATAGTCGGCGGACTAAAATTAGCCAACCAATTTTGGTGATTCCATCTAGCGGGTACAGGCTAGCCGTTTCGAATCCTGGAAACAGGGAGCAGTCCGCAGCTCGGGGAAAAAGCCGGCATCCCGTTTCCGGTATGAGGGACGTCGCAAACACTCCCGGAGTCCGCCATCGCGACCTGTAACCGAGCGCCATTCGCCGTTCCGAAACTGAGTTTATCTCGTACTGCGGTTTGGATCCAATCACTGCTCTCTGGCTCACGCATCTGCAAATGTCACAAAACCGCAACCGCGAATGCCGACGAGAACGCTGGCGAACCGATTGCGGTGAGCTGGAGACCATTAGCGCAAATAAGTTGGACGGTTTTCGCCCTGCAGCCGCTTTTTGCCTTCCGGTCTATACTCGCGATGTTTATCGCAGCCCCCGTAATACGGAAACTTTTTCAGCTCCGATTTTCTACCTCCGATCACTGCCCAAAGGTAGGACATGTGTCTGGGTGTGGGTGTTAAGTAACAAGCACGTTTCACCGACCAAACGTTTTTCATCTCAAACGAGATACGAAACAAACTTTTGATCAGACGTCGTTTTTAGTTTTTTTTTTGAAAAAACCACGAGAAATTTTATACTCTCAGTCTTAAATCTACATCCTTATGTTACGTGGATGATTTCCGTCTTACTCGAGTACTTAAAGCTGATTGCCTCGAGGCCATTAGCCCAGCCGGTTCCTGACTATTTAGCTTCACGTCGAGAAAGCTTTTATTCTACGTCATTAATCTTCCCGCGGATTAATGCTGTGAACACCATAGGGTCTCCGGAGTTTTCAAGACGCTGCTCGAATCATTATTTACTTGTTTGCCGAGGTGTCTAGTTTTGAGAAAGAACTACACAGAAACCGATCAACTCCGTCAGCATCTTTCGATCACGGTTTAAAAGCGACGGTCCGGTTTCACTCGACTTATTCTTGACCCTCTTTCGCGCAAAGATTCGATTCCGAAAGGGAGAAGCGGGCAGAAATTCGCGAATAAGCGTCAATTTGATTACAGGTATTTCACAGAACCGGAGCCTCAATACGAAGAATCCCGAAGTTGAGTTGAGACCCAGGCGGATATTGAGCTTAGCTGCTTGAGTATCAGACTGTTCACAGCTGGTGAACAATCACTAATGCTCATAAATATTCTGGTCTTCAGTGCGGAACAAATCGAGTCCCTTTTCATTTAATTTTGCACAGAATTCAGGAAGATATCGTCGTGGAGGATTTTCAGGTGACTGAGACCGAGAGAAATCCGTTGAACCAATTTCCAAGGAACCTCTTTTTCGGAGACTTTCTTATTCCGTCTTGGGAAACGGTGAACAATGCATCGGGTTCCGAAGCCCCGCGTATCGCAGACTTCAAAAACTAATATTTCACTTTTATTTAGCCTCTCCCAAGTTCTCGAGAGCAGGCGCAGACGTGTGTGTCATCATCTTCAAACTTTCTTCGATATTCTCCTAATATTTTTCAAGGAGCTTCTGTTTGTCGTTGGTGCGACAGTGAAAGGCGTGCACACATCCACTATATCTCAGGATAACGTTATTCTTTATTTTTCGTCTACACTTTCCTGTTCACACTAAATTCGATCACATTCCTATCCCTGCATCCGTATCGCACACATGTACGAAGAATTCGGTTTTTTAGTGAAACTTTTTAAGCTTCGAGCGTAATTCTTCGGTCACTAAATGGATTGCAACAGCCCTGACGTAGATATTTTCTAATCGATTGAACCAGCCAGCCATTCAGCTGGTTAAACATCCCGGTTTCGTCGTGCAGGCAGCTGAAGCTCAATTGACAGAAATGTCGATAATATTCAAAGACAACTTTCCCCGCCCCTTCCATTCAGTTGGGAGATAACTCTCCCTCCCTCTTTCTCTCTCTATTTCTCTCTCGCTCGGACACGTTGGGCAAACATCAACGCGAGTATAACACACCTCGAATCTAACCACACGCCTGTTTTTCCTCCCACGCCCAGACAAATATTCGCGGTAATCCCTGTGATGCAGAAATTATGCATTAATTTATTGACACCGAACTGCCAGGCAACTACTCAAAATAAACCGGATCGCCAACATCGTTTTAGGCAGAATGATTCCATCAGTCGCAGAGCTGTTGTAACATCTACAGTACACGTCAGCTCGAATTCAAACACCGCGTCGACTGTGAGGAAATGGGAATAAAATTATCGTTTCATTTTCACCGAGAAATAATTCGCCCAGAGGTGGTGCAAAAACATTGCAGAAAAAATTATTTTTACTTATTTTGCACCAGGGACCGCTGAAAGATCGACGTCTATGGACCTTGATTTCACCCCCAACTTCGTTTCCGGGTATAGCCACGAACTCGCGTCAATCATTTTCAAATTTTCTGGGTCAGAGATTTTACTCGCATCAGTGCGACTGGCCGATTTCACGATGGGGGTGTCGAGCTAAAAGACTCTACGTGTGAAAATAGATACGTGAAGTGCTCACGCTGGTTTGTTGATACATTTTAGGCTACAATTTGTACTCAGTAGTTTCTAAAATTGACAAATATTTTACTACTTATACAAGCGCGATGGATTCTTAATAATCCGATGTTTAATGATTATTTGAATTCAGTGAAAAAATCAATGAAAAAAATATATCAAATGCATAACTCGTGATGTGTTTGCTGCGGATAATTGATGTTAACTAGATTTCACTTTGGTTCTAACTGGTTCTAGATTTTTTTTTTTTCACAAGTGGCACGCAGGCCTTGCTTACATATACAAAGAGGCACAAGAGCGGATAGTTCTGAATTCTATTGGTTCGTCCCTTTCTAGGGGAGAGACACTTGTCTTCGTTCACACGAAGAGTCTTTGGCCTTCGACTTAACGTTCGCGGCATTGACTCGGATAGCTTACAATTAGCGAAGACTGCGGAGGCTTCTTTCTCTAAACGTCGTAACTTGACAATACATGGTTCGATGCTCTTTCTCAATTTCCTCGTTGCCTATGCCACTCGGGACTTCGAAACCTGAAGCCCTCGGACCCTCCAGGGATAAGCGTGTTTCACCGAAAGCTTCGCGATGGCGTCAGTTTCGGATTGTCTGTCCTTCAACGCTGCTTTGGGAGACGCAGAGGTTTTACCGAGAAAATTTCGTCCAAGAGTTTGTTCCGTAGTTATAACTGTGCGAACGGCGTAGAGACGTCAGCGACAGTTTATCCCTCGGATATTCGAGCCTCAAAGTTTCTCTTGCTAAAGTTCTTGGTGCACTGTAAATTTTCAACCCGCCATCTCTCTGCACGGTGTCAATATTTACCCGCCATCAAGCCGTGGGCAGCTATTAATTAGTTGTTAACTATTGATTATCAGAAAATTTGCAGAGTATAAACTCGCACCTGCTGCTACAGTCATTATTGTACGCGAAGAAAAGCGGGTGAAAAGTTAGAAAATTCCAAAGCAAAAACTTGACGAACAGACATTTCATCAAGTATGCTCTTTGTCACAGGGATTCTCTGATCCACGGACAAACTTCCAAGAGTACGAGTGGGAAGAAAAGATTGTCCGGAAGGTAAAAAGGGTGTCCAATAAATGTGGGGAGAAATTTTTAACGAAGCAGAAAATGAAAACTGGAGATTTATTTCCGAACGGTAGGACAGATTCTGCTGATCGTGAACCGTGTTAAATTACCAAACCAAACTCGTGAAGAGAGTGAGCTTTGTGCTTTTGCGGTGTCACGGAAAATTTTCGGTTGGTCAAGGAATTATCATTCACTTGCAGGGCAACCGCGTACCTATATTTTCGGTATAATCCGGGTTCAAATCCGAATAAATTTATCGCGTACCTTCCTCCTTTTTCCACGGTATGATTAAGGACGACGCAAGCTTAATTCGTAACAATTTATAAGAGAAGTAGCGGTAATCCCTCCTGGTAACAGAAGCTACTAATTACGTGTGCCTGTCGCATATATATTGGATGAGGTTCGGTTGGTGCGGCCACAAAACACATGCTGTGTATGGTAGCGGTGTTTGCTCATTGTTAGGGTGACCACATGTAATGCGAAAGCTGTATTTACCAGATGTCGCAATACAGAGCGTCGTAGCTTTGTGCCGTCATTGGAGGTGCCGGCGATGCTCGCCAACGCGAGTGACTAGTCCTGCACTCTGCGGAGGTGCGCTGTGCAAGCTCGGAGCTTTCGGTGCGACAAACAGACCAAACAGAGCGATTCGCAAGCCTCGGGATTATCATTTGTTAACGAAACTCATACCTGCCGTCCTCGGAAGTCAAACTGTTACATCAAAAGCGGTTGGCGGAGTTCCAGGTGACTCGAGGAACTCGCGGTAAAGTCTACCGCCCCTTTGACTCAAGCCTTCTCCCGGCTCCGCACCACCTCTTGTTGTGTCTCATAAATAAATTATCCTCGCCCACCCACCGATTTCCACTACACACTCGTTCTCCGTGTTTATATCGCAGGGTATTCTCAACTCGGTCTCAGACGGTCGTTTCGCGGGAGAAAAATAATTCTCCTCCTGCTCTCGTATGAATTGAACAGTACGACGGGTCTCATTACCTACCAGTCACTCCAGCCCCGCGAGCAGAACCAGTTCGATGCATGTAATGGAAATATCGAGCCTGATCCATTGATGGATACGTTTTTTATTCAAGGACTGGCACTCGAGCTTCGAAATCTTGAGAATCGAACCACTACAAGAATGTAAATAACGCAATATTGCCTGCTCGTTTTTCAATTCTTGAGAAATGAGCAATCCGTCAAGCTCCCGTCTTGGAGTCGAGATTCTTGAGATATTGGGCAAAATAGGATCACGATGAAAGTCGCCAATTCCATATTACCGAAGACTCTTCTAGCAGATTCGAGAATTCCTAGTTTTCAAAGTTTATCAAGAAATCGCTTAAGAACCAATCGACTGACGTACCGTATTCGCAAAGAGTTGGTGAAAGGCCACCTTCGGAAATACAATCTTACCGCACAAGCAGACTCGCTCTAAAGCTCGGACATTGTGAAAATGTCATATAAACTTATTTCTATGTGAAATTAAATACTGCCTGATTACAGATTACCGAGAAATTGCGATCGTTGTTTGAGGAATAATAAGATCGTTTCTTCAACACATCGTATAACCTAATCCAACCAGATCTAATTCGACCCCGTATTGTTTGCGCAAAGATTGAATCCGTGGTACAGATCCACCCCAGCATTTTCCCATGTGTTAAGGAATTTAATTTCCTTCGAGGGTATAATGTCACTGGGGCTTTAGGAAGACTAATGTTTTGAGTAACTGTAAGTCCGTGATTTCGAAACGAAGCGTTATCCAAAGAGTCGTCGCTGCCCTGGGCATTGAACGGCATTGAAAAGCTCTGGAACGAGGCTTGCGAGTCTATTTTACTCTGGGATAAAGAGACTTTGAGACTGGCGTTCTCGCCTTTGATGCCAAACCAGAGAGGTCCGGCCACCCACTTGATCACTTCCGGCTGAGTCTGTACGGACCGGTGGTTTTTTCCCTTTATATATACGAATCTGCGAGAGTCGATATAAAAAAAAACTAATAAAGACGTCCCGCCGACGTATCGAACGTGCTTTTCAATCAAACCAGCGCATCTAGCGCTTCGATTTCGCTATTTTTCACCCTCAAATATACCGAGAGAAAGAGAACGGAAGACAGAGAAACACCTGCTGCTGCCTCCCACACGTACGACTCCCGGCTTTGCCTTATTCTAATTTTATCCCCTCGACTTTTCGTTCAGATCGAACGGACGACGAACGCGACTTTCAATTTAACTCCGCGATTATACGCCGAAATTTCTCCTTTCGCTTTGCTATAGATTCTTCGCACAATAAAGTTTTTCGTTCAGATTGTAAGTGACAGTTTGATTTGTCGGTTTTGGACTCGATGCTTAATCCCTGCAGCGATAATTAGGGCAGCTTTTTGCTACGCTGTTGCTCTCCTCTCACTTTCGTTAATGGGAATTCCACTCACCGGCTCGCTCTTTTACCGCAGATAGTAAATTCAGACTCCCTTCTACAGGTTTGTGTGCTCACGGCAAATAAGCAGAGAAAAATTGGATACCCTCAGCCAGCCGAGCCCGCAGCTTTTCGTTTGTATGAAAATATTTGGTGAATGTGTTTTTCGTATCAATTTACGGTGATAAATTTCCCCGAAGAACTGTCGAAATACTTGGTTGATCTTCAGGTCGATCCCAGCTCTATATCGCTCGGCATTTCGAGCATACGCGAGTTGATTACGTACTACACGCATGGCTTCGCGCTGTTAAATTCAGGGTCACAACGAAATTTCGCATTTGAATTCCTCAAAATTCTAAGGTTTCTCGGAGCAGATCTCAATTTTCTCTACACGTGGTATCTGTTTCAGCCCACGGTAATTTGATCAAAAGTCTAGATGCAGACATTTTTTATTCAGCCGTTATTACCGTGAAATACTTTCGGTAAAAAGACTTGGAGTATGCTCCTAAATAACAAATACTTAATATCAATCACACGGTACTCGAGCAGAAAAATTAGCATCAATTAACCGAGTTCAGCAGCGGAATTTTCACAATGGAAAGATAATAATGAGAGAAAACAATTGAACAAATCAAATCTAATAAATGAGTGAAAGCTGGCTGGAGAATCTGAATAAAACTGCCAGAAATGAACCTCGCCTTCTCTCTGCCTCGATTTTTATTTTCTCTCTTCTTTATATTTAGGATAAATTGACTCATTTGCAATTATGAATAAGGGTTCAATCATCCGGAACGTTCGAGGCTCGCGAGAAAAAAAAAAATTGCCTCGTGAAAAATCGATTTTGCGAGAAAAAGGAAATGAGAATAATAACGATACCAATTATTTTCCAGAGAGCTTTGAACGTCGGATATAAGCAACGAATCCCGCATCTTCTTCAGACATACGTTCCGTATATCTCGCGAAACAGACCAGTGCATACGTTCACGGTTCCATGTTTAGAGTATCGGATACGGCTTGACACGGAAAATCGATCGATGACGTCAAGAAAGCCCGCCGCGAATATATGAAGCGAATATTCGCTGTATGTACCGTGCGTCTTTCTTCCTTTAAACTTTCCTCCCTCAAACAAAACCGTGAGACCCGGCTGTATCTTTCTCTCCGTCCTCCTCGTCCCTCTCCTAAAATCTCACCTCTTCTTTCTTTACAACCCGAAGTCTGGATTCCGTAACTCCTAAGGTTTAGGTAGACGCCTCTCTCAGGCATGGAACGACTCCGAAGAATACATTCGACCCTTCACTCAACAGCCGGATTCTTCTTCGCTAAGGCTTGAAAAGACCCGTGGAATATTTCCCTCCGCGAACTTCCTCTCTGCATGTGCGTATTGATGGAAGACGTGGAAGGGGCGGCGTCTCTTCCTCTTCAAACAAATTCGCAAAATCAGATTTCATACCATTTATTCTCTCTCCCTGCGCGCCACGTTCCTCATTTCCCTCGTGCGCTCACATTTTCCAAATCAACCAAACACTGATTTCGAGATCAACGAAATTGGTATTACACATTATCATGCCAACAGGATCTTCTTGAACTTGTACACTCGGTGCGAAAATTCTTGACGACGGTTCAGAAAAGCGTGCAGTTTTATTTCCAACGTACAAGTTTCACGAGTCAACGAGAAGGACGATTTTTGCAAAAAGTATCTACGATCCTGACAACGTGTACCCGAAATGTCAGTTAACTTTTGCCAATTGCTTGTGAATTTTTCCATGCGATTTGATTATGCACTCGGCACTGTTATCGCTGACAATAAGAGACTCACGCTCTCCGATATAACCAGATCAAACGTTGACGGTAGCGGCGTGAAATTCTATGTTTATAATACGGGTATAAAACGTGACCGAATTGTCGAGTTCATCTGCTTGCAGCACAAAGTGAGACTGCAGAGTTATCCACGGATACTTCGACAGAATTCAGCGTCCACGATGCGTGCAATCTCATTTGCAGAATGCATATCAGCGGATAGCCCGGACGGATGAGCACAAATTTCAAACGTGTCGAAATTAATCGAAATGCATACCGCGGGCGATAGAGGAACGCAACGAATCGAGATATGCGATTCGACGTGGTCCGGGATGCTCGCATCGGCGGAAGTGACAACGCTGTTCCCGAATCCCGTAGGACGAGTCGGGTTGTTCCCAGTTAGCCACGGAGAGAGTTCCCTTTGGTGTTGGCTAGTTGGAAACTGGATTACTCCGGTGGTCGGAGTTGAAAATGTATTTTAGGAAAGTTTCTATACAGTCGCATTGCACAATTGAAAAGCACCTGCGGGCCTCGAGCGGCGGGACAGTCGAGCTTTCGAGTCGACTTCTTATATAATCGCGGTCTGAAACTCGAGCGTCCGGCTCCGGTGGTATCGTCTCATTGAATAATTGCTTTCCGAAGAGAAGAAGCCTCGAGTTTTGCACTCGAAAGAAAGAAAGAGGAATTTAAATATTGAAAGGATTATTCGAATTCGCGGTAAAACGTTATGCCTGTAATAAGAAGCACTCGGTTGGAGAGCTTTCACCTCCCGAAGTGGTTCACCAACAAGTTTTAATTTAGCCGATGGTCGATTACAGGACACCCTTAAATCCTCACTGATTCGTATACGGATAACCGTGCAATCTGTGCGGGTTCTTTGAGCGAAGCTTGAAACGCAATCAAATTGACTGACTGAACGTGCGAAGAAGGAATCAATAAAGCTTAATTATATAAACAATACCGCGGGTATTTCATTTGCGAAAAATATTGCTGTTGCTGGCTCAGTTTTGTAGCGAAAGCCTTTTGTTACCTTCACTTCTCTTTAAACTATAAATTTCATTCAAATTACATGCAAATTTTTCTGGACTAGCGAAATAAGACGACTACTAGTTTCGACGAGAGGCGGTTTTTGCAATTTAAATTTAATACTTGAAATATACCTCGTGAATTTAATATCTAGAAAAATAGAATGATGACACGCAGTGCATGGAAATGCATTTGGATTAGTCGATGACTCATCATTTTTAAATCCGATTACACGTCTTTTCTGCTACTTTCGTTCAACGTTCATCTCAATTCCGACATTCTCCGATTGACTGTGAGCAATGATTTTGGTAAACGGACGTAAAGCGTAGAGCTTAAAAACGGATCAAGGCGTTTGTTTGCTCTTCCGGTCTTTGAAAAACAATCCGGCAAAGCCAGTTTTGTGATTTGGTAATTTACGAAGGTGGGTTTCGGGAGATGAGGAGCGGAGATTATACGTGCTGTCGAAAGACGGGCGAGCGATTACGTATAGAAAACAAAAACACACGATTCTCGTCTGGCACGTTTCCGTCGTCTTTTTAGTAAGACGAATTGATGACACGTGTGCAACGGGAGACGCTTTCACTTGTACGAGTCGTTTCGGAAGAGCTTTCGAGGCCTGGCCGGCAATAACAGCCTTACTTTTTCAGTCCCGCGTGGAGGAGCGAACGTGTCGGGCATGTGGGCCGTGGGTAGAAATAGACCTAACCTACTCGAATTTCGATTCAATTTCAACTACGTGCCCCGCTCCAAAATCCACGAATCGTATATTTTTCATTCAAGAAGAGAATTCAAGCAACGCTGCATCAGCGATAGTCTTTATGATCGCGACACGCAAACGCAAAGTGCTGGTTCAAATTGTACGCGATTTACACAAGTGTGTAAAGAGACTCGCTCAAAGAGACGACTGACTGCGGATTTGCTTCAGCGAGCGAGCTGCCGCCGTTGCTGTTGCTTGAGAAATAAAATACGGCCAAATTTTATCCAACATATTTTAATTGCGAGCGTATAATAACTCAAAGCTTCATGACTGCAAGGCTCGTGAATGTTAGAGGTCAAATTCTTGTTACCGGGGAAAATTTTACCCTGATTTATGACTCGTTCGGCGAGAAATGTTACACGCAAATGGTAAACGGAATCACCGACCCGGTAGCGTGCAGGTACATATCGAAATTAACGGCGGTGTGCACTCCCCGCCTGTAATTAAGGCCTGCCTTAATTAGCAAGGAAGCTCCTGAAACGCGTGGGTACGAGTCACCCTGTCACATCATCGGCAATGATCCCCATTCCGCGGATTCGGTGTAGATACTCGTAATATTTATGTAAGCTAACAGCTAGAACTGACAACGAGCTTTCAAGTTCGATCAACTTCTTCGGGCGTAGACCCTCTTCAATTATCTCCGCATTTGAATAAGCATTTTCGCACTTATCACTGTCAATTTCAGTCGTTATTTATTCATCTTTCAGCCGCTTGTTATATGCATATATATATATATATATATATATATACGCTGCGCACCCTGAGCGTAGAAACACCGACAGAATTTTTCAAATATCTCTCTCGCCATACGGCAGCGCTGCGACTCTTGGCAACAAAAAAAAAGCAAAAACAGAAGAAGAAATTCACGCTGAAATCCAGAAATAAAACGTGCCGGCACACGCGGACTTTAGTCAAATCAAGTTCTGGAGACGGTTTCAAGTCAAATTCATGGTCATGATTTATTCCCGAGCTTCAAGTCGTATACTTTACGCTTCATCTCGGGACAAAAAATCGTCAGGTTTTAAAATGATTTAATAGAAAACGCTGGATTTACATCATAATTAAACTTCTATTCTTCGTAAATCCAATAGCACTGATCTCATTACAGTTTTGACCTATGAAAAGCTTTCACGAGATAATATATTGACTGCAGTAATTGATCGTCGATTGCAGGGCGTTAACTTGCAGCAAATAAACTGCAAATTTATGACACATGCAAAAATGTCTGAAAACAATAATCGCAATTTAAGTCCTTGAAATTGCAAGGGCCTTGCAAGATTCCCTCAACGGAATAATTAAAATGACATTTGCAAAAGAAGAACGAGAAGAGATACAGATGTTATAAAAGTTAGAAGGACCTGAGACTGACGTGAGGGAATCCAAGTTAAAGAAAAGTAAAAAGGAATACGATAAAAATTCATCATATACAAGGAAAATATTTTTGAGTAAACTTATTACGAGAACGGAGCGTCTCCCTCTCCGAGTATGATTTAAAAGTACCGCGTGTATAAGAGGGTGAATATAGGTATATAATCTAATGGACTGTGCGATCCAATCTCTTCTTCGTAACCACGGCTGATTGAATTTTTCCAGTTAATCGGGGGCAATTTAAAAAGGTCAAGTGAATGCGATTTTAAAGCAGTCGCTTTGTCCGACTGACTGGCACTCGGACAAATCGATCCTAGGACATATCTAGAGGCTAAGAATCGCCCTTAATTCCGACGTTTCATCGTCTGCGTGTGTAATTCCTGACGGAGAAAGATAATTTGTGCGATAATCGCGTAATAACAACGTGTTGCGTACTCCGCTTTCATATTACAACATTCTTTTCCTTTCAATTAATTCTTTTTTCTTATCGATCGCAGCGTATTGAAAATAATCCGATAAAGTTTCTCAATTATCGAGAGGGACGAGGAGGCGGCGACGTCTTCGTTTCGACGGTTTCGACTCAACGAGTGCAGGACAAACCGATAATAAACGAGAGGTGGTTGGAAGGAGGGAGGTATAAGGACGAAGGACCGAGAGGGTTGCGGGTCGAGAGTCAAAAGACCCGTCAAGTTTTCCCGGAACCCTTCCGAGAGACTGCCTTAATTTAACTTCTTCTCATCCTTCCTTCGGCGTCCTCCGACCGTCATCGTATACGCTCAATATTAAATTTGGCTTAAAACGAGGATCCCCGCAAACGTCTCACCGTCAACGAACAGACCGGAATTTCCCTTCGACGGATATAATGGAGAGAGTCGAGGACGAGAGGACTTGGCACCGACGCTTTTTCGGTTGAAGATGACACGGGTATTCGCTTGGAATAAATCCAATTGACGTGATTGATATAAAACTACTTAGGTACCTACCGTTTTATCCATCACCCTGGGTTCAATTTTCGCGTCAGCTCCGATTGCCGGTAAAATGGTTACCCTGACCTAGTCGTTCCTCGGTCCGGACCGAAACTCACCCCTTTTCTTCACCCTCGCAGCTTGGAGAGCGTTATTTTTTATTTTCTGCTTCTCGCGATAAAACTTGACATTTATTTACACAAGTCCGTTCCAAAATCATGACGATTCGCTGCTCTTTACCATTTATCACCAAAGCGTCGTGAGTTTATTTCGAACTGTATTTTCTACCGATTATTCCCCTTTTCTCTCTGATATCTCTGAACAAGGTACGATATCGCTCTCCGTAGTAACGAGTGGAAGAGATGCTTGACTGCAAGAAAAAACCTGCTCTTTAATCTTAAATTATAACTCTAGTTTAACCCTAATCGGGAAATCCGGCTGTTCTTTGACAGGAATCGACAATCGACTCTCTTCGGGTACATTTAGGTGAGAATAAATCGCAACGGGTTTATGAAACGGGGGCTTGGAAGCTGTGCGAAAGTTGCACGTGTGTGTGTTTAGAGTGCGAGGCGGGTAGATAAAGTAATTTTCCCGGTTTTCATTTGCCTTTCGTTGATTCGGCCGCATTTTAAATCGGAGTTACAGCTAACGAGATGTGTGTATATATTTTTTTTACGCTACCTGAAAGCTTCGTTAGACCGACGGAAGCTCGGCCGGTTTACGCGTTGACCTGAATTAATATTTCACTGGAAACAACAACGGGGCCTTAATAATTTTCAGGACTCTCACCAGGCTCGGTTATATTTGTGCTTCGCGTTGCTTTTTCAGAAATATACTTTTACACTTCGCATCCCTGACACGTCAGTGATTGTTAGAAAAAGCTCTTTCGTGAAAATTTCACCGGCACTGTACAATTTCACTCAAGACAGCTTCTGATGCAGTCTATAAATTATCGGTTTCCGCGGGAATTCAACTTACTTAAGAGAAAAATCAACGAATTAGGTATAATTAAACATCATTCCGGAGATATCGTAACTTCCGTTTGATCCTCCGACTTTCACAGTATAAGGTTAAGAACTTCGAGAGCTGTGCTTGAAACTTACTGATTAGCTCAGTGACAATTTGAACAAAGAAATAAATGAACAAAATTTTAGTTGTAGAATCCTAAAGATATTTCGTTGCAGGATTATTCATAAAACTACTTGCTCAATGAATAATCACCGAATGAAATCAGTTTCGCATCGTGGAAAATGCGTCGCGTTAAAACGATCGCGTAACCGGCGATAAAAAAAACGATCGATTTTAAATCAAGTTGGGACAGAAAGTATCCCCGAATTCATTCCATATCGGGTATGAATAACGTTCCGAAACTTCGTTGGAAACTCGGTTACACGTCCATCGATAAATGATTTTCCGGGCTTTGGGTGCTTACAAAGATTTTCCGGGAGGATTCGCGGCAGATGCCCATCAATCACGCCTCACTCCGCAAGCTTCGATGCCTGCAAGCTCAGCTGAGAATTCGGAACGAAGCCGTCCAAATTCTATGTCAATTGGCCCCTGCATGACCGGCGAAATATTTATCGCCTCTGCACAGAGACAGCCGGCGATAAAATCCCGGCCTGCTTCGGAGGAAGCTTTAATCATTGGGCCAATTGAGCCTCGCCTCGGGACGAGACGGGAACGACCGAATTCTCCTGTTATACGCAGGCAAAGTCAACGAGCTTACCGTGCTTCGCGTAAGTCGTGTAGTGCGGATGATGCCCGTGCTGGGTTCCCCCAATTTCCGTTTCCTCCTCGCCGAGGTCCATCTTCATGCGGCTACGGGATACGATCACTGGACAATTCCCTGGGGAGGAACCTGCTGCCGCCTTTCGGGATGCGTGTCTCTGCTTTTAAAACACACTTCTTTTTCGCCGGCAATTAATTTCGGCGCACACTCAACTCGTTATGCAGCAAAACCACTCCTTGCACTGTGAAAACTTTTTGAAGCTCTCTTTTTCTTTTTATTTTATCTAACCGGTAAAATTCACCGAAGTTTCGAGAAATCCTTGCGGTACTCGACGCTTTGTCATTTAGAATAAAAATTTCAATTCCCGCACGTTTTACATAAGCTTTATATTATTTTATTGTTACTTAGGCTCGATTCATGGGCAACGAATTTTGCTTTCAATTATTTCTTCCATCCACTCGGTTTACAGACGATTTTTTCAAATATTTCTTACGTATAATATCTTTTCCTTCTCTTTCACCGTGTGATTAATTATTATATTTTCAATAAATACTGGATTGTCATCGCGTGCAGCACACGGCGTTAATTATAACGATAGTTACAACCGGCCGGTATTATAGGCAACAGATATTTTATATTATACTTCGATTTATTACATCGATATATTATAACAAGTTGTAAAAATTTTAAGTCTTTATTTTTTTAATATCTCTCCCCTCGCAATGGTGCGATTTTATTTTTTTAATTTTTTATCTTTCTCGGGTGTATTTGGTTTTCTTTTTATCTCCTGTGCGATTGAAAAAATAAAAAAAAAAAACACACACACAAACACCCTCCGTTTTATCGGACGCACTTACGGTTATCGGACCGTTGAAAAGTTATTGCGGCGGTGGCGAGAAGAGGGGCGAAGGTGAGAGGGGATGAAAACTTTCTCGTCACAATTGTACAAGCTCGCTGCCGAGAAGCGGATGGTTAAAAAAACGAGACGTTTTTGGTGAACGTGTGTAACGAACGAGCTTGACGGATCAGATACAGAAAAAATGTAGAAATTGTCGCTTGTTTTAAAGAAAAGAAAAACTTTCGTCGTATATTATTGCTCGTTAAATAAATGCCGGCAATGTCAATAACGCAGGTACAGCAGTGGAGGATAAATTTCCGTCAACATGCGTCGCGACGCCTGTACGTCGTCGCAGGCGTCGGAGGGACAGAGCGCTGATTCGGCGCAACGATTTAACGGCGTCGTGTCCGACGTTGAACCAAGAGCGCCGAGCTTTCGGTCGAGACTGAAGCGTCGCGGCGCCCGGCGTCCCCTGCTCGAATCAACGGCGCCACTATCGTCTCTTTGACGACGGTGAACACACGCACACGCAGTCTCGCCGTCAAGGGTGTAACGGCAGGAGGCGTTGATGACAGCAGGTGAGAAGCGGAATTCTCCTCCGATGCGCGAGAGGAATTTCGCTCTTTTTCTCCTCACCCATAATCTGCATTCGCGAATTCCGCGGCTGCCGGCCGAGCTTTATTTTCCACGGACCGTAATTTGTCAGGTATCACAGGCGCGGTTTTCCCCAGGCCGCGCTTCGGAGGTGTTTATTATCGTTCGAAAGCTCGAGCCCTGCTGCAGCCTTGAATTCGTCGTTTTTCTTCCGACGCCTATTACCGTGCAGCAATGTTATTCCCCGATATCCGGTAATTCCGAGCTCTTCAAACATCGTAAATTCTCCGGACCCCTTGCAATGTTCGGGTTATTTCTGACTGTGAAATCGCACTCATTGTCAAACAATAGATCGACGATGAGCAATCCGGATCCCTGCTTTTTCCATTTTCAATGGAACTTGCCGTCCAATCGCTTTGTTCACAGATATACGTATAATACCGTCCGGACTGAATTCATAGCCGTTTCTAATTACCCACAGACAATACACCTTCGTTTCGACGATCGGCCAACGCTTCGTTTCAACGTGCTTATGACGTTAGCTCTCAGCGAGAGTGACGTGGACTGTAATTGTTACGGAAAGCCTGCTGCAGCGGGTATCGAAGATTTTTCAACGGGTTTCGATTGAGGAATTATTTCCAATCACCAATCAACGCGCCAAATTGAATCGAGCGACGATTCAAAGCTCGGAATTTCCAATATCACGTTTCGCGAAAATTTCATAAACAATCTGAATACCAGCTTCCTCCTCGTCCTGTAAAACCGTTTCTTCATTCGTTCGCCTTTGAAACTTACGAAAAGCCCGCAAGCTGCCGTATTATCACAGTGCCGAGCATCGCCACTTCCCTACTCGTGCTAAAAGTTGAAAACTTGCAGGACGTGCGGAAATCAAGTCGGTACCTTTTTATTCTACATTCTGCTGTACTCGAACTATTCAGAGTGTCCTTACAGCGACAGTTTAAACCGTTTCAAGCAGTTTTATGTAAACGGCACGCCTCAACGCTCCTTAAAAAATGGAGTTCAGACGTCTTTGCCTATCTTGGTGAAAAATAATGACGAGACAACGCAGACCGATCAAATTGGGCGACGATATTGGTATAAAATTTATAAAAATTGGGTATATATCGCCAAGGATTGGTAAAACATGTCGAGTATACATATTCAAATTTGAGTGTGAAATGAAATCTGACAGAGCGAAACAGGATGGAATCAGATTTGGAATTTTGCTGAGACGACCAATAAGATTGCTGCGGTGAAATTGCAGCGTTGTGAAAATCGGATAAAAAATGATGGAATTCCATTTTCCAACTTTTCCGCCCCCTCGGTTGGAACATAAAGCAATTGCGAGGTTTGAACGAATGGCGACATATTTGGAACGAAAAGTTCGGGCTCTTCATTCACGCGCGGTTATAAACTTTACCTTTTTTTGTTATTGGTTTTGGGTTTACAAACGCGACAACGCTATCGGGAATGATTTTGCTTGATCGCGGATGAAAGAGCTGGTACAAAGTACATTGGCCCCGAGGATTTTCCGTAACTGAAAATACCGGGGGAGGGGGGAGGGGGGGCCACTTTATTATAGTCCAAGGCGTTAAAAGGGCGCTAATGAGCGTTAAAATGGAAAGGAAAGTTACGGGAAGGAATTCGTGTCTTCGTCGTCGTTTCGCATTTAATTTTCCTCGTTTTTTCCTCCCCCGCGCGTTCTTGTCCGTAATCGCCTAATGGAGCTGAAAACATCCAGGAACCGCAAGACGGTAATTAACCGATGATTTCTGGCGAAAGTATTCCCCTTGGAACGCATTGTTGCCTGCCGTTTATTACTACCCGGTTGATAAATATTTATCAAACGAATATAACGAAACTGCGGGGAGATAATTTTGCGGCAGCTTTAAGCTTCCGCGCGAACGCTTTCGTTTGTAACAATGGCAAAAAATAAAAGCTCCGACGCAACGAGCGACCGCGACGCGACGACTCGCTCGTTACTCGCAACACGTAGCCGTAGTCGTATAAAGCGTCCATGCCGCGGTAATACCGCGAGGTATTTCAGCCCTCCGCTATCGTATTTCGAACAATGGAGAGGAGCGAACAACTTGTAAGTCCCTTAATACTGAAAGGCTTTTAAAGTGAGCCGGTGGTGGAAAGTTTTGAATAATCAGCACCGCTGAACTTAACATCTGCGCGAGATTCGTCATATTACGCCGACTGCGACGAAGATTAACTTCCGTCGAATGACGTTTAATTGAATTTCAAATCGACCTCTGTCATCCGCGGGATTTATACGTCGCGAAATTTGACGTTTTTGATATTTCAAACCGCCGTGGAGAATTTCGGAAATTTGCAAACATTTTCCCGCGTTTGTCGTGCTTGGGTATGTCTTATTTTTATGACGCTTGACAAAATCTCGGTGCGAACCGTGTAAATTCGCGAAACGTCAGGTCAACTTCGGAAATCCGATTTTCATGAAACTTCGGACCACATCGTCGAAAATATTGAAATTTTCAATAATTTTAGACACCTGTCGACAAAATGGGTCTGGCATCTACCGCATGCCGTAAACTTACAAAGCGTGATATAAGCTTTGGAAACTTATTATCCGTGAAAAATAAAACAAATTAAAAAAGCACACACACACACACACACACACACATATACACACGTTACACCTGCGGGAGAGGAATAAAAAAGGGATGAAATTCCGCAGGGGCTGATTTAAATCTAAACAACGAATCTTTCCCGTGTTTCGAGGTGGGCCAGAAAATATCCCCGAAATACCTCGAGGGAGCTGCATCTTAATCATTACGAGGTTTGTTCTGATTTTCGTTCCGCTTTCATCCCCGTACCCGCGGCTCATTTATAATCCTGATTAGATTCCGCCTCTCATTTCTTTCGCGTATAAAGTCCCTGAGCAGTGACTCGCCGTACCTTATTCCGGATCCCCTCGGTGTTTTTCGCCACATTAATCGGGGAAGCTGGTCGAACCCTGGCCCTTATTTTGACGGGGATTCAGCGCGTGACGCGGGTCAAAGGAGAAAAATGTCACGGTCGGGGGTTTCGAGGGTCGGAAGAAGAAAAGAATACCAAGCCGCAGGCTGCGCCGTGAAAGAAGGCCGAGGGTTCCGAATCAAAAATTAGGGCGAAGAATCGGACCGCCGATGAAATATTTCAGGGCTGACGATCGCGTGTGTAACGAGACCCGGACCCACGAAAGATTTTCGAACCCTCGATAATTTCTTCTAACGAAAGCAAACCTTTTTCCGCGGAGGTGAAAGTCGGAAAATAATCGGCCATCGGCTATCGCGCCTGTTTTCGGCCGTGTTGGATGTCATAATTTCGGTAAACAGCCGAACCGCTCTAACCGCCAAATATCCACACTGCACGCCACCAGTTGAGTGCCATAATCATGGCAGAAGGAGCAATATGACGCGCGACATGAAACGCTATATGAACGTCCGCCTGGGGCAGGGTAGGATAAGAGCCGGGTTATTAAATGCGGCGAAGCTAATGCGCGTCGTTTCACTCCCTCGCCTCTCTCCTCCCCCTCATCCGCCACCATTTTCACCCTGCACGAGAGATGATCGTCGACCTCAAGGTGCCCTCAAGGTCGGCGATTGCAGCCGACGGAATGAAACGATCGACGAGTGAACCGCTTTGCAAAATCTCACCCCTGCTTTCCTCGATTTAATTCCCTTCGTTCTTCGCATATAATTATTATAATTATTCTGGTTTCGAGAGGGGCGAACAATTTCGGATTCGAAACGCCGCCGGAATCGGATGTTCTTTACCTTTTTACCAAGGGCTTTGGAAAAAATCTTGGAGGAGTGAATTTTTCAACGCTGCCGTATTTCAAGAGTATTTTATAATAACGCGCTGGTTTACTATCGACGTTTCAGGTTCGATTCGGGTCTGTGAATCCCCGGTCTCGCGACTCGATGCAGCTGGAATGAGCCGGGTTCTCTTTTTCCGAGCCGCGGATGACGACTTTCGTAAAAAGCGGCCGTGAGCTACACCGGAAATACGATAATCACTTGCCGCAATTTCCTTAACGCGACGAAATTGCAGCGTAAGCGATTTTTGTCCACCGATTAGCGATGCAAATACGATCTAATTCACGAATCCGAAATTACCTGCAGGAAAGTCAGTTCCGAGAGTGTAGAAATTACGCAAAAGACAAAAAAACCGCCGAGCTCTGATCCGAAACCCGCGGCTTAAGTGAATCAAAAAACGCAGACGCAATCCTTTCGCCCTGAGGATAAATTGGCATCGATTCAAATCGTCGCTCCAGACCGCGTCGTGTCCTTCTCCTCTTTAATTCTCTCTCCTTATCCTCTTTGCGAAGGGTTGGACGGAGCCCTCAGCGGCCGAAAGTAAATCCTGTTTATCGAGGAGTCTGAGCTTTTTCTTCTCCTCTCCTCCCTCCTTTCCTCCACGGCGTCGAGGTCGCTGTTTGAAAAAAATGTATATTCTCTTCTCGAACCTTCTGTCGGATAATATTTTTCCACGCCAAAAAATTCTTACGTCCTACAAGCGTGTACCTTTTCCCCGCAGGAGAATTTCCCGCCTCCATCGGCCGGCTCTGAATTATCTCACCCTCAGCCTGCCATGCAAGTCCTCTGAGGAATCTTTATCCATCCGTCTGTTCGTTCATACGCGCGGACTCTAAGCGGCGAGAGTTATCCCTAATTTGTAGCGGAAAACTCCGAGACTCCTTGGAGCCTTCTCACTTTTTAACAGGATTTCTCCCCCTTTTTCACCTCATTCAACTTCCTCTCCGACCGTCGTTTGTTCCAGTCGACTTTATTCAAACAACCGGATCCCGACCTTTTTCTTTCCTGCTTAAAAACTAAACCGTTCCCTCAGACTCCCCGTCCTGCAGGATAATCGTACTCGGATTAAATATACCTTAGGGTGAAAAAATTAATCATTGCATCTCGCGCGAGGCTCGGAGCGACGCAAAACCGTTCTCAAATTAATTTCAACCCGGAATTTAATTTCAATAATTTAAATCCTTGGACGATACCAGTTCTCAACCATTATCCGAGCATCTTTAACGATGCTCAGCTTTCAGCCGTTTCACAAAAATTCATCCAGATTTCCACCATAGTTTGTCGTAAATATATAACATTACCGGAGTTTTTTTTATTTTTTAAGCAGTCTTTTCTCTCGTCAGACGATCCTACATTCCATTCATTCCGAACAAATGGCAGGAAAATATGATAAAGCGTGAATTTCCGGAGCATCAAGTCAGAATACGAGGTTACGTCGTAGTTCGGTGGTGGCTGCAACGGAGTCAAAGTGCCTACCCTGCACCTTCGGCCAGAACAAAGCAGTTAGTTTCCCCGAGTACAACGCGGTTGTTACCGACGAGGTTACTTAGCAACAGGAGTTTTCCCTTTTGGTCTTCCCCAACAATTGTCTTCTGCACTGTTGACGACTACGTCGTTAGGCGAGTAGACACAGAAAGAGAAGAATGGCGCAGAGTCAAAGCTTCACTCCGTTTCCAAGCCGGACTTTCAGTCCTGTTCTCGCAATTCACAACATCTGCAGCGGCGAAGAGAACTTTGCCGAGGTTTCTCATTCACTCTGAAATCGGATTGAGCTGCGAGGTTGCGGAACTGCCGGCGGAACGCGGTATTGTGAAATTTTTGCACCAGAACGAGGAATGCGGTTCTTATCTAGGAAATTGCCGTCTGACGAATCCTTCCGATGACCGCGGCCTTCCTACTCGAGGATACGTCCATACTTCGTCCCGACGCTTCGCGGTCTTATTTTCTGTCGCTTATTGTTTTCCGCGTCGTTGGATCTTCGGCGCTGCAGACAGTATTCGCGAATTCGCATTCAACGACGACGTCCAGTAGTTCGGAATGTCGAGGCGTGAAGATCTTATCAGCCACGGATGTTCCTCGCGACCTGACGTAATGCTCCCCAGTTTAATCACGACGCTCTCTTTCCCCCATTACAGACTGAAATATGTGACGTTGCTCATAATTGCAGTTTACCCGCAGCTTAAGAGCACTTTAAACAAACTTCCTTGCTGCACGCCGTCCGATATTATTACCGCCTGCAGTTTCTGAGCACACCTTGTAAATGTTTAACGGAACCTGCACGGAGATGCGAAATTTCCGCACTTGGGGTAAAAATGACCAGAGTTAACGAATGATTCTTTCATCGATCGGTAACCCGATTCGACGTCGAATCGGAACGTTGAATTTCTCGAAAATGTTGTCCGGAGCGTTGTAATAATTGTTATACCACTAATTATTCATCGATTTGAAACCGAGAACGAACCCGTCAAGTTCGCATGTACTTGAAGATTTTACTCCAAGATTCACAAGGTTCTGGTTTCAACAAGCACTCGAGATGTGCGATTAAAGATTTATTCCCGACTCCTCCCGACGGATGAACCGAGCTAAACGCGATTCTCCGGTTTCGACTGTCTGATTGGGGGCTGGAAGTGAAATAAATGCCGGATACGTGTGTCCATCGAACGACTGCGCCTTACAATCGGGGATTTATGATTCCAGCGCGTGACCGATCGGCAACTCCATCGATAATGTCACCCTCTTGTAATTTCGCGAGGGTTAGGCGCGGTGCAAACCGTCTTTGCAGACTCGACCTGGTTATTCATCACCCGAAATGGGGACCGGATACGTGATCTATTTCAAAACGCCATTAATTCCGCCACCTGCAGACCTTCGCACCGAAGTTGGCGCATTAATTAAGACACGAGATGTCGTTAAGCTGCGAATTCGTTAACAATTCTCAAGTTGAGAATTAACGCTTGACGTGAGAAGGACTTCTGGCGTGATCAGGAGTTGTTCCTCGGTTGTGATAACTTGGACGACTATTGTCGTTTCGCATTATCGCTGAAGGAGCGACGAATTTTTGCCGGATGACGGGGTTCGACGCTTTCCGATTGTTTCGACAGAAACGAGAAATGGAAGTTCGGAAAGCGAACGAAAACACGAAGTCGAGTTCCGAGTATAAGTACCGTGCGATTCGGTATTTTTCTACCCTTACAGCTATCCGCGTAGCAAACCTGCCGTGACAAAAACCTCGGACGAAGATATTGGACCCACAGTCAGAGAAACGTCTGACCGCAGTTGCAGGTATGTTGTGATATTCACTGCGCGGCTAATAAATTCTCGGAACCTATTTTTCATCAGAGTATGAAGTTAATACGAGGATCTGCGTGTATTTTATTGCGTGACAGATTTGCATGTTTCGGATTACGGTACGAAAATCGTCGTCTGATCGACTGCGAACAATCTTGTATTTTCTACAGCATGTTCTTCTCGCGCGTCGCAAAGGTGTCGATTAAATTTAACAATCTTGGCACACCGAGATTAGCCTTTACGTGTGTTTCACCTCACTGGTGGAGTAATTAATCTCCGAAAGCTGCTGGCTTTGCTCGTCGCTCGTATGACAGACGTGTCACTGTGTCCGCTCCTGATTACACCTAATTCATATATAAAACGTGTCGTGTGGAAGATTTTAAAAATTACAAATTCTTAGTTTGTTGTTATTTTTCTTTTCTACCGTCTTCAGAAACAAAAATATAAACGGTATACAAACAAGAGTCAATTGTACTCATTAATTACTTAATATTTTGCTTCATTTGGAATAGAATTTAAAAGTATCGCACTCGCAAGGCGGTCGAATATCCTTAGTCCTTCAAAGCTCTCGTACAAATATTGAGAAATAATACGACTTGAAAAATTTACTTGAAATTGGCTATAAAATGTGGTAAGTAAATTGAGATCAAATCCTTAACGATAATCCTATACATCTAACCTTGAAAAACCCAAAGTAGTAACTCCAGTGATGAATTTCGTAACTTTTAGGGGCAAATTAATCGGATCAAAACGAAACTAGACACCGGAGTTTTCGCTGCCCTTCTAGCCTGGCAAAGAGCAAAAATAAAAGCCTGGTTCTCGGAGTACTCGTGTGTATCAGGGAGGTATTTAATGTTTAACGGTCAAGTTTCAGTTCCCACTCCAAGCTGAACCAACGCAAGCTCTGCCGACATCCGTTACGGGAATAAATGCGTACGTGTGCACGCGTGTGAGTGGCGGGGGAAAAAGCTGCTGTTCATAAACCAGTTTTAGCACATAATTAGCGAATCCCATTCGGTGCCGGGGAGAGACTTTCGAGATAGGGGATAATTAGAGAGCGGGCAATGACGGTTGCGTGGTTATCGCGTTATTCGCTGGGCGAGGTTCGGATGGAAGGCGATAGATAACGAGGCGGGGGAAACGGAGGGAAAAGGCGGACCGATTGACGGCATTTTTCAAACTTTCCGAGGACCGCGTCCCCCAGCTTATGCGATGTAAAACAGTCGGTTAAACCCCGGAAGTCGATCGATCAACGCGTCTTTAATCTTCAGGCGAGCGTGCTTTTAGCTTGTATCCGCGGAGTCGCGACGCTGTGCATTTTTTTATACCTAAAACCGATCGCGATACGCGTTGCGAAACTTTTCATAACTAATAGCGCGAGACGCGTTTTGAATTTCGCTCAAAATTAACATCGACAAAGTTTTTACCCCCTTGTCTTTTTTTTTCTACCTTATACCGCACAAAAAATTACGCCTTCCAAAAGGGTATCGACAGCCTGAGTGAAAAATTACTCGAACATCCTGCGGGAAATCACGTTCGTACGAAAGTTGTAAAAAAAAGAAAAAAACAACGCGTAGCAATATGCAAACCCGAATGAACTGTGTAAACTTTGCTCGCGCACGTATAATATTCATCATGAGCTGCAGCCTCCTGATCGAATTCTCATGCGAAACGTTTTACCATTTTCATGATCACCTGTATATTTTACGAATTTGTCACATGCTTCACGGTTCAGTTGGAATTGTTTTAAATTCTTTTTCATTTCTTTGCTTCCCCCCCCCCCCCCCCCCCCCCCGCCCCATATTAATTATTTTCGTCAACGTAATCTGCACACACGCCATGTTTTACATTCGTATAGAAACGAAGGCAAAATTTTACTAAAATATTCACGAATTCGCAAAGTTCCAAATTTCATAAATTCAGTTTCATAATTTCAAAATAATTAATTTTACACGAACATATCGTTGGTCATCTCGTAATTCGTATTGCGAATACTTTCAGTGATCTCTTTCACGTACGTTTTGAAAAATGAAAAAGGAGAAACGGACTTAGAAAAATGGGTATCGATTAATCAAACTGTGTGTAATATAAGCACAGGTGAATTATTATTGTAAACTGAATTCGAAACGGTTAAATTTGCCAGGTATCGAATATTTCCATGCGAAATTTCGAACCCGCAGTTCAGTCGCATCTAATACTCCACGGACAGATAAGGAGATTAAAAGTTGCATTGCATTTAGTAAGTTTCCAGTCAAATCTTATTCTCCTTATGTAAATTACCCTCGTGCAAAGCTTGATTGTAGAAATCTGTTCCGTTTTCTTCTTGCGTGAAAAGTGTAAGCCACGAGATGTGAAAAAAATGCAGCGTGTCTTAAAAGCCCTGATGGATAAATGGGAGGTTTGTGCGGAGTTGAATTAGGTTTTTATAAGCTCGTTTCAAAACTGTCCAAAAGTTGCCCTGCTAATTCTCCCGGAGCCGAAGCTCTCAAGTGCAGAGACGCCGCGTCGCAAAACATTAAAAATATCAGTATCGCCGAGAATTTCCTCGTAGTTGGAAAAATCGGAGGAGTTATTTCACCTCGACAAACAAGCCCGCGGATTTCCGTGCAGAATATGACATTATATAGCCGTTGTATACCTGCGGTACTTTATACACGTACCGGATTATGAGGTAATTGATTTATGTCACCCGGAGTTATACACGCAAGTCACACAAAACTCGCTGCCAAAGCTAAATCTAATTTGTCGTCTGAGAAAGCCTCTATATGCCGACTTTTAACTTCGCGAGTAAATCTTTGCTCGGTAAACCGCGCAAGTTTCCGGACTTTCTTGGTTAATTCTTTATCGCTCAAAGGCAAAAATTCCACCGCAATCAGGTGTACATACGACTCTCCCATAGTCGTTGGCAAACAGAATTACACTCCGTACCGTTTACCCAGAAATTGACGCAATTTTCTTTTCCCCGATTCTCTCAAGCGGCATCTGCGTCATTTCGCACTCTAATACTTATTCGATTCGCACGAACATGCATTATGCACACTCCGTGAACGATCGCCGGCTTTTTTTCTCTTCTGCCCTCGTAAAACTGACACGATTGATTTTACTCGCTCTCTCCTATATTCATTTCAATTTCTTTTCGTCATTCTGCAGCGCAGATATTTCGCTAGGGTAGAAAAATTCCCCGGGTGATTCGAAAATTCGCTCAAGGATTACACCGGGCTTCTCTTTCGCTTCGAGGACAAACGATGTGATTCATGTGTCGGGTGGATTTTGGCGTCGGTAATACCGGGTAACAGATGTACTCGGGCTGAGTATCACGCGGGTAGAGAGAAGGAAGGAGAAAATGCCCGATACAGCGCCATCAGCTTTGCCAAAATGATATTAATTATTACCTAGTGTAAAGGAAACGCTTCTTCCGTCGGGCGATGTCGCACAATTATATAACAAAGGCAACGTTTTCATGCTCGCCGAATTTATAAACTCTGGTCGCGTGCCTAGCCGCTGATATTATCCCGGTTCCAGCTGCGGCGAAATCTCGTATTGAAAGAGAATTGCATTTTTCTATTCGCCTATGAAAACGTGACGTGAATTGAAAACGCTTCTAAGCTACGTCGGAACCGGAAGAGAATTGAAAATTAAAAATCCGCGCATTCGCAAATTGTGAAGATTTATGGTGAACGTATTTTTTTTTTTTTTTTTTCATCACCTACGCTTCTTTCCGGTGATCGTGCAGATAGGGCGCACAAATTTTACAATGCTTTAGGTTGAGACTCTCCACTTTGTAAAAGCCGAAGATAACGACCACGATATGATACGCGAATGACAATTGGAACGCTCTTATTGTTCAGCGGAAGACGGAAATCAGCTTTTAGTACCCTTACTGCGCGCGTATAATAAAATTCGTAACGAGATGGAAGATAAAACAACGAGCATAAAAATCCAAGAATTTCCTTACGTTTCAGCTACTTTAACTATGAGTACGAGAGCACTTTCATCCTGCGGGACTTTCAGCGAAACTTTCATAGTGGGTTCAAAGCGCACGACGCGACGTGGAATGACTTATAGGCTTCCGCTGATCCACGTGTCTTGCTTTTAAAATTACTGAAGTTTTTTGTCGTGTAAAAGAAAAAAGAAATGTGCCGCCTATCTCTGCGAGCTGTGAAACAGTTATTTAAAATCCAGGATTTTTGAAGAAGAATTGATCGCAAAGGTCATAGACGTATTATACCAAGGTTGAGAGATGTGCGTTGAAATTTTCAAGACTTTAAATGGTTCGGTATGTTATATATAACCTTTATAATCGAAAAGAATCGCGGGGATTTTCACTACTCTAAACCTTTTGTACGAAAAAATAGGTTCCGCTAAAACCTCCAAGCACGGAATTGGATTTCTTTATTCCACCACGACTAGCCGGACCAACTAATCAAAAACTTTGCAACCGTTACATCGAACCTCGTCGAGTAATCCCAGTAAAAATAAACCACACCTACATCAATGGTGAAAAGGAGCGGAATTTCCCTTCCGCTCTAGGAAATACACTCTTTATTTTCTTCTACATTCCGCACTCTTGTTTATCGAGAGATCAACATCACCTTCCACCGCGATCCACGCCCTGGGAGATTCTTTAACACACCTTTGCAGGTGAATAGTTCGGACGCAGGTATTCGGCGCTCCGCGAAAGCTGCCGAGAAAGTAAGCAAGGGTGTGTTCCGGTGATGGAACGCCGTTTGATTACGAGTTTCGCGTCGGAGGGTGGTAAAGATTTCGGCGTGAGGGTTGCGGCAGGATCAGGATTCCCGTCGAACGAATATTCCCTGGTGATATAACGGAATACGGCCATCGGGATATCCAATGACCAAATATTTGCGGGTCCACCACGAATTGTTCCGTAGTCCGCGTGGATGTCGACCCTAATTGCGTACCGCGAACTACGTGAGGGTATTTCTTGATCGAGTAACCCCCCCCCCCCTCCGCGAAATATCAGACGCGATATGATGGGCGTCCAGCTACGCGTCACGGCGCCCTTTATTCGATATGCCCACTTCCGCGCCGAACGGATTAAGTCCACCGTTTTATGACCCCCTCCCCCCCGTTGCACCCCGTACTTTACGTCGCGCGTATTACGTTACCGGCATGCTAACGCGCCTCGAGGCTGCACTTGGAGAATACGCGAAATGGAGCATATTCCTGGACGAATGGATATGGGCACTGTTTCACTGCAGCATTTTACCGTGGCGGCTGTGGCCGTATTAAATCTAGAAGGTACGATTTTCGATAAACTTTTAGAGCCACTTCGCCTCTCGACATGGCATCGATACTCTACCTACCTGCAGTGTGAATCAATTTATACCTACGTATTTTGTCTGGAAGAGAGCTTTACCACCACCACCTGGAAGAGTGTTGAGGAGACCGTATTTTTGAAACACCGGCAATTTTCCGGAACTCTCTTAACGAGATTCGAAATCACGAAATCGAACGGAAGCGAATTTTAAGATGAAATAAAAAATTTATGCCGCAGAAACAACGCTTTCAAGGCGGTGAAAACCCGCGGTGTAGAAACGAGCCCGTGGTGACAGTTAATTTTAACGCTTCATTCAAGCGAGCTTGCGTGACTCACATAAAATTGTAATTGTTTTTGGATTTTTATCACTTTTGGTATTACTCGGGGCTGCGGGCAATTGCCAACGCATCGGTATACTTGAATTCGTTCAACTTATGGCGGAAAATGAATTTCAACCAAGGTTCGTTTACGCGCAATTTATGGTAGAACTGATTTAACATTTGTCGTTAATTTCTTCCGGCTTAATGCGTCCGTGTACAAAAAAGTAGGGAGTTATATTTAAGCCTGAACCGAACTCGCGGAATCTCGAGGGCATGAAGGAGCCGTCCTCCATTTCCTAAATCACTCGTTATTGTATATAACCTGCATTCACGTCACAAGCACGGTACCATTAATCAAAATTGACCATCGTCGAGGACAAGGGTGAAGAGGGCTTTGTCAAGCGGCGCTCGTGATGGCTCCGAGAGCGTTGTTTACAGCACACACACAGACACAGACACACACACACACTCGCAAACACGCTTGCGCGCCTATGCGCGAGCCCTAAAAGCGGGGTAAACAAGCTGTACACACAGTTTTATGTCCCAGCATCCAAACATAACTTGTTCAACAAATCCGGGATGGACCCGAACCCCGAAAAATCGTTGGCGACATCTGGCACGGGGATTAAAAGAGTAGGGCGGCAAAAATTTTCCACCCTTCTCCGTTGCTGGAAGCAAATTATCGCGTTCCTTACGCGAATGCTTTGCTTCGTTCGGGTAGCATCCAAACGGTATCATTAGCCAGCCGGACCTGTAGCTCGTTTCATCTGCAGCGTGGGGGGAGGGGGGAGAAAAGCAGCCCGGTGAAGGAAAAGACTCGTGCGTTTCAGCAATAGCAGCTATAGGTGGTGCGGGAGAGTTTGCTAACGGTAATGAGAACGAACCCGGTTTAATCCGGCCAAGGTTTAATCCGGACTTCAGTAAATTAATCCTTCCGGAATAAAATCACGTCGAAGAAACTTGTACCGTGGTCGGAACGAATCGAGTAGAACGATTTTTTAGGACTTGAAAAGCCCCCCTCTCGGTAGGCATCTCGCTGACTGCAGTCGCGTTTCATCAAACCTGGCAAAACCGTGGATCCGTGTCACAAATGATAATGATTGAAACGTAGGGATTCGGTTGGAACTCTAAAAGACAGTTTACGGCTCAATTCAGGGCTGAGTTGACGGAGTCGCCCCGTTTTATATCCTTTACCCGAGGGGTGAGGGGAGGTGATCAAATAAATATACATTAATTAGGCCTTCCAGATGCTTCCGCGATTGAAAAAGAGGGCAAGGTTGACTCGTTCCTGCAGCAGTAGAAACTTTTCACGACTTCCATCCAGAACTGTTGCAAGCTTAATGCGCCTTTCTCTGGTCTCGTAAAGTCAGGAGAGAAATTGCCAGGCTCGTCCACCGTGAAGGCGAGTTGTTCCGTAGGCACACTGTCCCTCCAAACTTAGACGCAGTAGGTAAAACCCTCGCCAGTGTTTGCCAGGGACAAGTACTGCACGTGTGCACGATGTACACCTATGTCCACACAGGCACGCTCCACGCACGCACCCTTGACGAGAAAACTTGACCCTCTTAACTTCAGCCACGCGAAATTCTTTCCCTCTCTCTCTCCTCCACTCTGAATCCGAACCGTTTTGTCCCAAGCAGCAAAGCTGCAGGCTTACGTGCAGCTGCGAGCTTCTGCAGTAATCTGATACTCGGCGTGAAATCTTGAATAAACTATCGATCACCCGAATTGTAGGGTGAAGATATTAACTAGCATCTAAAAGCGAGTAAATCCTGCGCCGAGCAAAGAGTGCTTCGAATGAAATGACAATTCGCAATCTCGGAGAGTCGAGGGTGGAAAATTCCCAGGTCTGAACGTGTATCACGGTACAAACTAGCTATCGGAAGACTATAGAGACCTATGATAAATGTTTAGCTTGGTTGATGTGAAACGATTTATCCAACGAAGGCGAACAACGACTCGTCGACCTTTAACCTTTGAGAATTATGCGAGGGATCCTGGGGGGATGAAAAGGAGTGAAACCCGAGTCTGATCCAAATGTCGCCCAAAGTCTCGCTAACGATAATTCGTAACGACGTTTTGTTCCTCGTCCCAAACCGTGGCAGCGATGTTTCCTCGCACGAGCGAGCAGACGTACATCTGGCGAGGTTCGCGGCGTCGCTGAAAGCCCGGAATCATCCGAAATCCGATGTCCATCGGGGTGTGGACCTCCGATTTCTTCATAATTTGTAAAGTGCGAGAACTCTGCTAAACGGTAAAATAACGAAGGAAGCTGTCAACTTTCACCGTTTCCAAGTTGCTTCGAACGTCATCCGGACCTTTGAATCCCGGATCAACCTCTTCGACTGTACACCCCCAAACAAAAGACGGCGGCCTCTGTCCTTATCAGATATTCGTTACTGCTGGGCATTCCACGGTTACAAATGCGTCCGTCAACAAATATATCAGGACACAATAGCGAGTCGCGGCTTTCGTGCTGTATAAAATTCCCACGTGCAGAATTATCGCAGAGACCGGTAGGTGATACGTGTAGATTGAACTGATTTTCAAAAATGGCATGGAGTTTTGTGGGAATGTTTTAAAGGGGGATAAAGCTTGGCCGATCTAAAATCATACCTGTTGTTAGGATTTTTTTTTTTTATTTTTAAGAAAATGATAACACTTGGAGCAATTTGAGATTGAGGGCTTTATTAGTTGTAGTTTGAAAAACATTTGGGAATTTTTTCATCAAAATTGATAACAAAATGGCGGCATGGCGCACATAAGTAACGAACGACCACCTTTTCAATCCGGTCGCGCAGATTCCTCGGTCAATTTTTAACCTATCAATTTAAAATTCCGACACAATCTTTGAAACTTGTTTATCGATTCGAGCTTGTTGCTAGATTTTTGAACTTCAATCCCAAAATTCTTTTCTACAAATTTTTGTAACAATTTTTTGGTCGGAAAATGACACTTGTTGTTGATGACTTTCTTTTTTATCTATTGCAAGTTGGACAGTGACGTCAGGAGATGCGCCACCGCAAGAGCCCTCGAGTCCGAGAGCCATTCGCTACTTATACGCGCCATGCCGCCATTTTCTTATTAATTGAAATGAAATTTTTTTTAAATATTCTTGAAATTTTATATAACAAAGCCCTCAAACTGAAATTACCTTGAGTGTTTTCATTTTCTTTAACCCCCCCCCCCCCCCTCACAAGTGAGGCGTCCATACCGACGAGCCGAGATGAAGATACTCACCCCGAGGGCCGAGGGACTCTTTGCGCCTTAAGCCTGCAGCTCCGGTGAGCGAAACCCGTTGCGATAACGGGGGTCACCGTTCACATTCCCATGCATTATTCATTCCGGCGCGGCTGAGGAAAAACAATCCATCTGCGTCCGTTTGCCTGATCCCGCTAGCGCTGATGCTCGTCGAGCCCTTAAAAAGTCGGATGAAGCGAGCCTTGGGAAAGGAGTTCCAAGAATCCGCGCTGGAAGTATCCTGTTTTTCGGGAATTAATTTTTATCAAACGGGACGGAAACAGAAATGCCTACATCTGGACTTCGCGTGGGTTGAAATGCCGGAGAAAATTTTCACGAACAAGAAGATAACGTTTCTCTCTCTGCTCATTCATTCTTCCACTCGCATACTTGACGATTCGCGTCTTTCTCTCTCGGTTGAGTGGACCGATTTTGCTGTCACCTGCACGACATCTTCGTCATCTGTCAGCCACTGAAATTAACGCGCCGCAATTTCTTAGACTGCGTAAGAAGAATCAATACGGTTCGACACTACGAAACGTAGGTTTACGCTTTACTCGAAATTTTGATGATTCTCAGTCCCGATGGGTAAATTTATAATTCATCACGTCGATACGAAGTCATAAGCCTTTTTTCAAACAAATATATTTTCATTTCTCATAATACATTTGGATTCCATTGAATTACGTGTATAATCGTAACAAATGTTCGCACGGCAAGCATCGAAATGTACCGGTTTGATCGAATTGCGTGATGAACGCCGATAAACGAATCATCAAATCCTGCGATTAACCTATTACTTTTATTTTCTTCTTTAATTGTAAGACACTGCAAAGCTTGCATGTACTTGACAACTCAGGTCTGAAGCTTGTTCCTGACATAACACGAACAAATCGGGGCTCTGATTTGCAAAAAGTTTACGCCGATAGACGTACGTAACCCAACGATAACAGAATTTGGAACGATACGAGCGTCCCTGACGGCTTTGGAGTTCCCGGCCTGTTATCATCATCATCATCGTTATCTCGACATTATTTTCATTATCTCTCGCGTGCGTGTAATCGGGGAAAAAGTTGGGATAACAGAGGAGAGACGGGAGAGTGCGTAAAATGCGGAGTAAAAACAGTCGTTAACATCGGCTAGAGGTCGGCCGTCCCGTTTTATCCTCTTCCGTGGGGTCGGTCAGAGTCGACGAAGTCTTCTCACGCCCTGTATATCGATATACTCGGTATTTTGAATGAAAATTGATTTTCACGAGCCGCTGCACACATCGATGCGTGATTGATCGAGAGGGAAAAACACGGGATAAAATATACCGACATAAATTTGATCCAGGAGAAGCTGTTGTTCGGCTGTATCTGCAGCATGTGGCCTCCGTGTGTAAATATGCATACGTTTCGAGCCTCGCTACGCGAACCCGAAGCTCGACTTCGACGCCTATCAAACACCTGCCGCCATTGAGATGTCGTCGAAAGCGAAACAAAAAGGTACAATGACCTCTCGATATAATACCGCTTAAAAATTGAAACTCCGTGAAAAGATACGCAGAATTATGGAAGGGTGGGATTGACATTAACCCGGATGTAATCTCCGATTTGAATCGACCGTTTCAGGTTCGAATATTAACAGAGGAAAAACATTTTGGCGAGAGAAGGTGGAACGACTTTGAAGGTTTAATCGTAATTTTTGTTTGCTTTTCATTCTCTTATCAAACCGCTTACTTTTTTTCTTCCAACCTCGTTAGTCCCACTTTGTATTAGAACTTTGTGTATTAGGGGATGACCGGGATTACCGTTAGAGTAACCTTGACTGTTAACGAGTGAGATAAAAACAGGGACAAGGGTGGTAGGATAAGGACGTAACTTTGGAAAAGTTTTTACCCGCTTTAATTAAGGGCAGACAAGTTCAGAGGTATCACCCTGCGCCCGAATTAAACTATGACAATATCTCCGACGACGCCGAGATGAAGGAGAGAGAGAAGTAAAAACAAAAAAAAAAGAAAAGAAACAAGAGCAGGAACGAAACGTCAGGAATGATAGCTCGCGCTGCCAGAATTGTCGAGCGTCAAATTTATTCCGAGCTCTCCTCTTCTCTCGCTGTATAATATCAATGTATATATTACATATATATATATATACACACACCTCAATTCCGAAAGTTCTAATTCGAGTTTAAACGAGCACTGAATAATTAGGGACGGCTTCTAGAGTCGTAAATAACGAACTCAATCCATGCCGTGTCCTCGTCAATTACCTAATTAATTAGCCATCGACGAGATTTAATCCCATATTCAATTACCCGAAATTCGTGTAGCGGCAAACTGATGAAAAACACAACAGGTAGACGGTGTGTACCTATATTACTTTATCAAAGTTTCGACGAGACTCGACGAATCCGCGAAGCCAAATGATCTCCCGCAACAGTTTAAAGGATGAGCTCATCTCCGAACACCTTCTTGTGTGTATAACAATATAATCATATCGGAAGTTTGAACGGGTGTTGAATATAATTAGAAACAACTTCTTGAGCGATGACTCGGTAAATTGATCGGACGTTTTTTCCCCTTCTTCTTCACTCGCTGATTATAAGTACATACATAGTTAGCGCGAAGCTGATGAGAATTGATCGGAATTCAAATTGACGTGTCTTAGAATTAATCCGAAAACTTGGTCGGATGAGGAGGAAAATTTTCATCAACCGCTTTCGAGGATCGCCGGTGTGAATGTGAATTATTTTCAACGAGAAGGTTTCCTCCGTTGCAATTGTTGGGTCAAGTCCGAGCTGCAGAACTATCCGAGAAATGCGAACGGAAGCATCCGGACAACTCGGCCGCGAGTTCCATGAAAGTTTTGCAAAATGACCCGGACGCGAAATCGTTACCGATAGAAGGTTCCTTCGCTTCTTTACGGACACGGAGAAGAACTAAAAGGAACTGGTAGATTAGCAGATCGTGTTTTCTATGGACAAGAGAAGAAGAAAAGGGTAAGAGACAAGAATGTACCCCGGGTAATCCAGCGAAGTAGGTTTTCGCGGAGGTGTTCAAGGCACTCCAAAGTAGGTACGGATAGAAGATGCGCTCCGGTCTATTGTTAGCAGGGAGTAGAACCGTCTTTCGTTTGCAATTTTAACGTCACCGTACGTCTGAGATTCTCGCGTCAGTTCGCAGAAAGATTCACTCCGGGAAAACGTTACCGCAATCTTTTATCACGCCACTATCTGACTCGCGATACCTGCTGTGTGTAAAATCGACTTATCTCATTGATTATTCGGAGGTTGGATCCGGAGAATTGGCTTTCAGGAAACCGACGAGGTTCGGTTTGAGAGAATAGATTCTATACCGCAGATCGGACGAAAGAAGCCTCTCTAAATTTTCGAAGATGTAACGGCAAAGATTTTTCCAAAATCCAGCGATGAAAACAACGAGAGATGCACTTGATAAGCCTTCCTTATTTCAAGATTATAAAAAAAGGATAATTAGCGTCGAAGTATGAAACAGTGTTCTGCAGTTTCCGGTATAAGATCGGGAAAATGGCGTGCCAAGCGTGTATATATCGGCTCTTTGACCTTCTCGATACATCGCTCGGTTCACCTTGGTCCAAGATAAGGCCGCTCCGCAGAATATCGAAGCCGCGAGTTTCCACCGACCTAATTCTAAGCTATATTTAACCCTTCCAAGAGGGAGCGAGAGAGAGAGAGTTGAGCCTATTGCCGCTAACAATGGATTCGGTCAATACGCGAAGATCAGCAATTCGGCGATCAAGGGCTTACTAAAACGTCGGATAATCACATCAACGGAGAGAATACGGGGAGCGCAATTAAGCCGTTGGCGTAAACAACGCTGCAGAATTAACCGTGCGAATTCTGGCGCAGAAGCGCCGCGAAAATCCTCGATTCATTTTTCAATTCTCCGGATTGGTTTTT
The DNA here is from genome assembly GCF_021901455.1 of Neodiprion lecontei. NCBI lineage: Eukaryota > Metazoa > Arthropoda > Insecta > Hymenoptera > Diprionidae > Neodiprion > Neodiprion lecontei. The sequence continues at coordinate 37,208,029 of NC_060262.1, forward strand.
ATTTAAATTCCGTTTCATGTCGACCCTCGCCGCTGATTATGCGCATAACGATACATGCTCGACGGGATTTTCATTATTTCCTAGGAGAATAATTATTAACTACGGCGGATAATTATTAATCTCGCGACTATGCTGTGAGCTGCTTCCACCCTTAATTTTTCCTCCCCCTCTCCGTATCATGCTTAATTTTTATTCGCAAATAACAGCTTCATTAACCCGCAACCTGCTCACGACGCGCAGCGTAGGTTAATTCCTTTTTAATTCCTCCCAACTAGACCGTGAAAGCACAACTTTTTATAGCCGATAAACAGATGTTGAACGTGCATCGCGATTATCCGTTACGATAATTGCCGAGATAATTCAACCGCCGTTCACGCCGCCGAGTTTCGATCCTGCAAATTTTGGCACTTCCACTCACACTCATCGGTTATACACTTGCGTTGAAGTAATATAAATAAAACGGTCGTTCGGTACTGAATTAAGCCCAAATATACAGACACCCCGGAAACGAGCGCTTAATTCCCGTTACGTTGCATTTGCCCCGTATGCATGGTCGAGCTTTCTCTCGGGGTGGAGGCCGGAGGATCGATAACAACCCCAAACGTTCCGATTTCGTATTCCATGTTGTGCAGCGAAAACCGCGTAGGCGGCGGTTGCGTGCATACTCGTATACTTACGTGTATTCAAGTTGAACGCTTTCTGGTCGCAAGCTCTCTTCGAATTTCGACTCCATCGGCCGCTCCTTTGCTTCGGCTACTTTTCCCCGTTTTTTTTTTTTTTCATTTTTTAATCACTTTAATGCACCGTTCGTTCTTCTTGGCAATTTTTCATTGTTACTCGACTGTTCCGCGGAGTCCCCATCAATATTCCGCGCAACATCCTACCCGCCTCCATCGCGGTCTTCCACCACCCCGTAATCATCATTGTGTCGACTGTTTCTTCTCGTTAAGGGACGTGTTCACCCTGAAAGACGTTATTTTTTCAACAACCGGGGTGTCTTAATGGAATTTTCTGGTAGTCAGGATCTGCAAGAAACAAGGTCAGCCAGGCCGCGGTTTAAGGGAAAATCTATCGATTGGCGGGGTGACTAAGGCTGAGTACGTGATTTTCTGGGGAGGGGGAAATTCCCTCGTCAAGAAAATAATAATTAGCAAACTTGAGACGCGCAAGTGCAGAGCAACGATTGATCGTGAGGACCGAACATCCGAAAATATATCTCGACATTTGTATACATACGTATACGATCTATAAATCTTTCGGAGTTCTGCAAACGTGTCATGTCACTTTGCAACCGGTTGACGTGATGCCGATACTAACAAGTTCGGCAAATGGGCTACCGCTGCACATTCGACAGCCCCCGTCATACTTTCATCCGTGCAGTGGTGGGATGCATTGCGATTATACTCGACTCTAAAATCGAAGTGCTTCCAATTTGTTTCGCACTGAAAACTGAAACGGTCCCGCGTGACTCACGTGTCGAATCGACGGACATGCGGTCTGCGGTGAAAACGGTCGTTGCTGTGAAACGAGGCCACCGATCATTCCCTGCAGTTTCGAAGGAAAAGGAGTCTCGGAGGACGAGGAAAAACTAATTTACTCGAGGCTAGCTGGCGTTTAACTTGAGGCAACGACTCTGTCGGAGAGAAAATGTTTTTAAACGTAAACCAGTGATGTCTCCCGACCCCCTGTTTTTAGCGGAGCGAATTCTGCAGTAATAGGTGAGACGGAAACGGCGAATGACATTTCGCGAAAACGTGTGTGTGGCTTTATTTCTCCAAACGCTTGAAATGCTGCTGGACGACAAAAGCGTCGGGCTGTTTGGACAGAGGACAGGTGACAAAGGACCAACGAAGAACGACAGTATATAACAAAAAGCTGAGAGAGCTTACCTTTTGTCCTTTCTCAAGTGACACGTATGCTCAGTGGAGCAAAAAGCCCGCCTTATCACATCGAGCCTTACAGATAAACGCCCAGAGACGTACTACGTGGTACTAAATAAAACAATTTCATCTTGCGGAATTTCTCAAGACCACGTGTATAACATGACCGCTCGGTATTCATCTCGAGGGTGAATTCTGGAACTCTTACGATGTGGAATTCTCGTTGGGATTAGACGAAAAGTGCGGAGAAACTTTCAAGAAGAGTCCCAATTGCCTACGGAAAACTTCAAAAACGCTTGTAACGTCGGACAATCTGCATAAAGTGGATTTAACGAGGGACTGCAATGAACAGAACGACTATGCCTCGGCATTGAGCCGATTGTACGACACGCGAAGGACGGTCGTGGGTGAACGGGCTCGTTTCCGAGGCACGTCTAAGTCATATAATTAGTCGGTAGACAGTTGCAATGTCACCTGTCCGCATTCACCCGCCGGCTAAGTGTTTTACGGTGCAGGCGTGTTCCGAGTTGGGAAAAACGGACGAACTAATTAAGCGAGTCGAGCAAATTGCGGTGGCTGCGCAACTTTCCTCGAGAGTGTGCATAAGGAAGTTCAGTAAACGATAGTCTACGAGCACTTTTGCCGAGTAGCTGGAGGCTATCGGGGCATGCACTACGTGTCCGTTATAACCGGTGTGTCTGTTCAATAATTGATCTCCGTCTGGATAGATTCGAAGCGGCGGTAAAAGCAAGGAAACATATGGAACTCGGGAGGAACGGACGTTCGCTGAAACTTTGCGGGGAGGATCGAACCGACTTCGAGCTTTCTCGTTGCCCGATCCGAAAATATAACCTCGCGTCAAACTCTCCTGCACCGGAACATTTGACCCGGGTAAAAACAGCGCCCGACTATGATTACAGCCACACGCGAAGCAGCGATCCTTGCATGGAGAGGGAGCTTCGAAAGCTCCTGCTCTGTTCGCGTCGAGGAAACCCGCGGTATTTCCATTTTAATCGACAGATTTTTCCGGAAAGCTGTTCGGGAAGTTTTCATTCCAGACTGGAATAACAACCCTGATGCCGTTAGAAGTAAAAGCAGCTCGGCGGCTGGGGTGTATTACGTACGGATAGAGAACTCGGTGTTTGCATAAAAATGAGCATAACCTGGCATCACCGCGACTTTAGGGCTCGGTTCGCGGAAATATAACCTCTTCAGCCGAGAAAAGCTGTTGCTAGAGACTCACGGCTTACTATAAATCAGCCGGGGAGAAAAAAACTCACGGCATATTTTCCTAATAACCTTGGAGAATATACTTCTCGACTTCACTTTATATTCAACGCTCTTTCATCGTTCAAAAAGTTTGCTCATCGGTAGCTCATCTTCATTTTCTTTCACAAAAGCTCGCGGAGTTCAAACGTGTGACAGTTGCCGACTTGTTCACGGTGCGGGAATTGTTGGAATTTGTCAGGACGGAGAAGACATAAAGAGCGGAGAAGAGGACCCGGAGTAAACCCGTCCAATTGCTCGCCGCGATTTGAAAGTTCGTAATTGCTTGGCGGAATGTTCAAAGAGTTCCGTTCACGGTTGTGCCTCTGTACCGAATCAGCGAAGGTGGCGTTGGTCACATTTGAGTGTGCGAGGCCAGCTCGTGGCGCCAGATGAACCGCATCGTTGAATTCTCTTTGATTCCGTGGCTGCAAGTGCTTATCGCATCGAGTCAAGCGGACGGTTAAACGTGTTTTAAATTCTTAAAGGTCTGCACTCGGCACTGGGACGGTCCTTCTTCACCTGACCTTGTCCGTGCGCCAAGAGAATCTCTCCGATTTATAGCCCTGGGACTGTTTTGGGTCCTAGCCAAGTGGATCTGCCCGAAGTATGGACCAGACTAGGACACGGATCGGGTCGAACAGGATTATCGATACCCGGAGGTAACAAATTCTCAGTAATTGAAAGTTGAAACCTCCGAGAGTAAAGTACACCTGGAAAACGGTCCTGATCGGATCTCGCGCGTGCCCGTGGCTTACTTCATGCCGCACCGTCCAATACCGCAGGCTTAAGCGGAGCGGTGATCCTTCGAAAGCCGAGTTCCAGAGCAAGCAACACTCTCGGATGAGTCTCAGAACTTCGTCGAATGGATTCGCGGATTTTCATCGGGGTTGGACGACGTTGATGATAGGTGAAAAAACGGGCGCGGTGACGCGAATGACGCGAATGTCATTCGTAGCAGAGGGAGAGGCACCGCATGTTCACCTGGTGGATGAATTTTACATGGTCTAAGACGGTTACGTGCCGTGCAGGTCGTTCGTCAGAGGAGGCCTACTCTCGCGGGACGGTCGTGAACGCCGCTGCGACAAGACACGAATGTAATTTTTAAGCTCACCAAGGAGTGAAATTTACAACAGCTGCCGCATGGCGTAACGGAGGAGTGGAGTGGCGAGGGTGGCGTGCCTTTCACGAATCATCATCATCGTCTGGGAGGGGAAAGATGACTGCCTTCCTTCCTCGGTTGCGTCCGGCATCCGTCCTCTCACGTGAACCGTCGGTGTCTCGAATCCGCGGCTCTTTGTTCCCGCGACCCCTGCCGTTCGCGCGGATCAACTTCCGGGTAAATAATTGACGCAATCACGCCGGCGGACCGTTCTTGCACCGACTCAAGATGAATAGAGAGAAAATACCAGCTATTGTTATTTTTCCGCCTTCTCCGTCCTTCGTTTGTTGCCCTTTTTCCGCCGCTCCCATTACTCTCGTCGATCCGATTTCCTCCCTCTCTTCCGCAATCTTCATGAATTCCGGGACGAAAGTAAATTGAGGTTAGCTGTTTCCGGGAGTCGGATAAACTCGTGACGGGCCGATAAATATCTCGATCACTTTTTTTACCTCCAAATTATCGCTCAGCTGTCTTTGGTTTCCCGGTCCGGAGCTCGGCTACTTTATCGATTCTTACGAGCAAGGTAATAAGCGCATTGACGGGCTTGTTGCACTATCACTGGATATCGAAGACCCAAAAGGTGGACGATCCGTTTGTGGGATTATCCCTCGGCAGCTTCGGTAGCATGGATCAAACAAGTACCGTCCTTTGACTCTCGATGATACACGCTGAATAATACAGCCGCAGAGCTTTACACGGGAAGCTTGAAAAATCACTGCCTCCGTCCTCTTCCGCTCTTGAAGCCACCCCTGTTAAATCCGGCTCCTGGATCACGGAGTGATCGCCCATTGACCTCCATATATTCCTACCATGGTTCTCGGACTGATTGTGAGGCTGCTAGTTCAACAGTTCTCTATAGCTGCAGTAGAGAATCAATGGGGCGAATTCTCGTCCACAGCCAAACCACTCTGCACCATCCGACATATGTTGAACAGTTTCCTTCTTTATTTTGGTCTCGCGTATCGACGAGATTCGGTCGTCTTTAAAGCTAGAAAACAGCTCAAAACGCTCTGCTCGGGACTAACAAGTAACACATCCCAGGACCATCTCTCCGATTTGATTTCTTTTGCAGCATGATATATAGTTTTGTAATTTTTTATCAATAAACAGAAACGTTGCAGCGTTGGTTTCGTTCAAATTCATCAAACGCATCAAGAATTCAGTCCATTGGGTGCCCATATTTGGGGCTCGTTTTCACCCACTTAAAGTGTTTAATGGTAAATATTTAGTAGTCTACTATAACATATTGCAAAATAAATGAAATCGGAGAGATCGACCAATGGGATACCTTCCTTGCGAGAGTGAAGTACACGTATACGTACCTTCACCCTGAGCTCTATAAACGTTGTACACATGTCATTCTCGTACTTCCGGCTTATAGAATCATACAACCGAACGTGACGAAAATCCGTGATGCGTGCTGTTTTTCCTCGCGGAGCACGACGTAAGTATATGATAAAAATGTAGAATGCATGAACGAAAAAAAAAAAAAACGCGTCGTATCAAGTGATTGAAGAACTCGTCGGATGACCTCGAGAAGCACTATCGAATTGTTCACGTCCACCTTCGGATACCGTGTGACACGACAACCGCTTCTGAAAATGCCTGGATGACTTTCGCAACGACAAATGCCATCTGCACACGACTCACCGAATGACTGACATTCGTCGAAGGATTCGTCAGCTACGATTTCTTGGAGGATTTCGTCCCCGTTTCGATGGCATTCTGCTGCTCCGATCTCCCTTCGAGCCGTGGAGGGCGAGTATCCAGGAAGAGCATAGCTTGTTCGAGAACTTGCCAGATATCGTGAACCATCCACCGCAGCGAATTGCACCGAAGTTCCTTTCCGGCCGCAACTGGGTCCGTCTGCATACGAGGGATGCTGAATTTTTCATACCGCGACCGTAGATCCTCTAGGAACCGAGAATGTGCAGCAGGTTTCCAGTGGCTACAACATTTAGAAGGACAACCCGCCAGACGCCTTGTTGCTCACCCGCATGGCGAGGATCGATGAAATATTGAACATAATATACGAGCCTTCGTGCAGCGCATGGATATTATCAAACGACGCTAAATTCCTCGGCTGTTTCTTCGTCTACGTGCACCGAGTTATCGTGCACAGTTTTGTCAAATTGGTTGTCAGATTTCAGGCCTGGATGTTTAGGTACAACGCGGATTACGAACGTTGTGGATCTCCAGTCGAGAACGAATCTTCGCAAAGGCAGGGGAACTGAGAAACTTGTTCTCATAGGCGAGGCGGAGAAGAATTCATTCACTTTAATTACATATTGGAAAGTTGAGTTTTTAAGTACAGCTTCTTGGACCTTGCAGCGTAATTTTTTCACGACTTTACAGAGCTCCCTTTAAGATATATAATTACTCATAACTTTTCAGCACCTGGCGAACGAGGAGTTTTTACATATGAAATTGAAAGTATAACTGAATCAAACAGCACGTTTTATTATACCTATCTGTAATGATTCTAATTCCTCAAACAGTACATTCATTGATCACTTTTTCTCTACTTACACCCTGATCGAATTATCGAACAATTATTGAATCGTAGTGGGACATGGATTTCTAGTCTACGTTGCTTCGGATGCTCCGATTAAGTTTAAAAATCTTGCTTATCGGTTCAATAATCAGTGGACAACAAGAGGAAATGTTTTCGATCAAGATCCCAAGTTCGCAACTTTAACGGGATAAATTTTCGTCCCGACGACGTTCACCGGGGTATAATAAGAGGCCGGTGTATAGCCGGATGAGGTGGTTCGAAAAGATTGAAAATCGAAACGGGCATATCGACGGGGGTGGATGGCGGACGTAACCCCGTACAGGCGTGCAAAAAATCGAGGCCTGCAGGCCTTCCGTAAAAACGGAAACAACTCCGGCGAACCGTGTCCTAAAGCGCTAAGGGTTCCTTTGTCCTCGTAAACAGTCCGAGGGAGTCCGATCCCGTTCACTTATGTACGCAGCATGCACGTACACACATGTGAAATTGTATTTGTATATACAAAGCCGAGTATGAATGTATGCACGAATGCAACGCGGAAGTGTGTACTTACCCTATGCGAGAGAACGGTGAAGGAAGAAGGTGGATGGCGGAGTTCGTTTGGACCCATAAAACGGTAACGGGTTCGAGTCGAGTCGAGTTCGAATCTGCAGGTCGAGGCTTCGAAACATGCCGCGAGGGAAAAATTCACCGCTGATACCCTTGCCGATTGGGTTTAAATATTGATCGGAGAAATCCACGGTGATTAACGAGCGAGCTACCTTCTTTTTCCATTCTGAAAACCGATGTACGGTTGGATCGAGTGTCGGATTTCAGGATCCTCGGGCGATGGGTGCGAGGAACTCTGCAGGGTGCGCCTGCATTCCGTCGTCATGGGTTAGTCAACGCGTATGTATTATGCCGTGAATATTGCAGCAGAGCTTGTCTGGTAACCCGGTGCTTGGCCGAAAGCTCGCAGCGGTCAACGCGATCAAACTTTTAGGGGAGGCTGGCCCGGTTTTCCATTTCCGTGTTTATCTTCCCCGCAGAACGAGAGCTGCCTGCTCCTTTGGGACACCTGCCCAGGTTAGTGGGTCGCAAGTTTTTTGTCATCCCTGTGATTGCAAACCCTGAATGTATCACTGTTTTGAAGAATGTCGAAACCATCGGTCTTTTCGCTGAATTTAAGGTTCGCCCTGACACGTAACTTTACGCTGCTCGTACGGTATGGTGAAAGTTGGGGCCGGGTTGAAGATCCGAATTTGAAAAGTTCCCAAAGAGCCTAAATCCGAATTATTTTATCGCGAAACTTGAAGAAGAGAAACCAAACTGTTACCAGACAACAAAGTTTCGAATGGTCGGAAACCCGACGGCTCAAAATTCCGAAATGCAACGTTTGGAAAAATAAAGTTTCGATAGAGTAAAATTCCGAAAGTTGAAATATACTGACACAGCGTGGTTTACGCAACGAGTGGGTGTGAAAAATCAGAAAAACCGAAAATCAGAACGACCGGGATTCCGAATAAAAAATATCGAAAATTCAAAACAAAGTGGTGAAATTTCACCAAGCCAGAAAATTCGCAAAGCAGAAAATCTTCGATCATACAGAATTTCGATGTGTCAGAATTTTAAATCCTCTCATTTTCGCAATTTCGGAAATTTGACTTGTCGGAATTATGCCCTTTCGGAACTTTGAACGTCGGGTTTCGGATCATTCGAAACTTTGATGTTTCGTCAAAGTTTCATTTCTTTACTTCAACTTTCGCCACAAAAAAATTTGGAATTTGGCGCTTTCGAACCTTTTCAAATTCGAAATTTCAACCTCGCCCCTGAAAGTTTATTTTCTGAAGAACTTACAGATCGTTGACATCTTACCAGAATCAAATATCAAAGTTTTATCGTTATTTTTCTCTGGCGATCGTCGCAAGTAAACTAAAAAAGGCATCAATACAGTTGATGTTTACGCATTCGGTCTGAAAAGTAGAGTATTTTGAAAAATAATCAGAATCTTACTTGACTCGTCAGATTAAAATCATTTCTCTATCCCTCAAAGATTTTCTGTAAAGTCCTGATAGAATGTGAAAATCGGTAACTTTCTGCACTTGAGCATTAGATCCGGTAACATTGACATGCGAGTATTATTTACGTCAAGCATCGTCAAAGACTTTGATCGATCATCTAACAATAATGCTAAAATTGCGGAAAAATTCATAAACATCAATGATCAATGCAGGATTTTCGAAGCTATACCCCTACAGATATTCAAGCACTCGAATAGATTACTGGAACATGATCGGACGTTCGAATGAAGCTCGAGGTAACTTTGTGTGTACCCGTTAGAATCGGAAGCTTGACATTTTTACGCTCCCTAGGATTAATTTCCCTGATGTAAAACGGGCTCTTGACGCGGCGTCCTTTTAATTTTATATCTTCCTCGCGCCAGCGAGGAGGAAAATTTTTTCCCAGTACTTCCCTCTCGACGTTGGTTGAGGTAGATGTTGTATATTCTATGTACATATAGGATTCCTGAAGAAGGTGAGACGTGACACAAATTCTTCGTTAGACTAAATAAACGCTCTTAATTTAACCGCGAGGTTAATTTTTTCCCGACCAAAATTCACGAATTTTACTAACCACTCCTTGTCTTTGCAATCTTCGGCTCCATCGACGTTCCAACTATCGCGTAAAAATACGCCATCGAATCCCGCCATCCTTACGAACACTCTTCAAATCGTTTTATTCGCGAAAATATCCTGCCAGTTATGAGATATGAATGATTCCGCGTCTGGTGATCACTCTTTGTCATTTTTTTGTTTCTCAGCTCTTCTCGGAGGAATGGAAAAGGCGGAGGAAACTAGTCGATCCCTGCCAGGAGGGAACATCTTTTAATTCAACAACGCGATGCTCGCCGTTTTTCGCACAATCTCACTCGCAATCAGGGTAATGCGATAAAAATCAAGACCGAACTGATCACGAGTCAGAAACAACCTGCTATAGAATTATTCTCTCCTGCATCCGTGAATCCGTTCATATTACTCGTATTATAATTGTAATATATGTATATTAGAGTGTGCCAAAAAAAGACTTTTATTTTTTTCAAACGCGCAACGAAATTTTTGCATAGCATCGTAGACTGTATATCTCATTCAAATATGAGCTCTTAATATTGATGTTTAAAGGTGCCTATTTTGTTTTTTCCATTTTCCATTTAAGTAACGGAAAAACTTTGATTTTTTTTTCTCGTTAACGGCTTGACTTATAAACGATCCGAATGCAGATTCTTATAGGAATTTTCACGCTTCACAAACAAAGTACCGAGTTAAAATTTTCCCAACTCTTATCGACTACGAGATATTCGCCTATAAAAATTGAGTCACATGTGCGAATATCTCTGAATCGGTTAGAGTTAGGAAAATTCTATCTCAGTACTTTTTTATAGACCGTGGAATTTCATATGAGAATCTGTATCTAGATAGTTTATAAGTCAAGCCGTGTACGTGAAAAAAAAATTCATAAATTTTCCGATTTCCTTTACGTGTAATTTGAATGGAATATGGAAAAAAACAGGAGCGTCACACTGCGTGAAATATAATGTTCGTTAGAGTGAGCTAATTAGGTTCGGTTAATTAGATTACGAGGAAAACCGAAAATTTGTTGGGTTCAATTTTTTATACTCAGCTTTCCCAGATCACCGAAACTTGCGGTCGATTTTCCGCAAAGTGGGCTAAACACACACTCGACGTAAAATGACGGTTGGTCAATGAATAAACAAAAAACAAAAAACTAAATGCAATAATTCGAAGTCGGCGCAAATACGCGAACGACAATTTGAATCTGCAGAAGCTCAGGGAAAATTATTTGGGGCCATAAATTTAATGCTATTTTGCGACGAGAGATGCCGGCGAGCTTGCGTAACTTCGTAAGAGAAACGCCGGTTTTTATCACCGCTGTAAACGCGACAAAGACCTTCGAAATGCCCGGAGAGCCTCTCTGGAAGGCACCTAGCCGGAATAATTATTGTAATTAATTTAAGTCGTCTACAATTTGTGCGATATATGTTCTCGTTGTACAATTTAACGGGCGATGCATATTGCTTGTACCAATTCATTCGTGCAGCGAGATCGAGTAATTAGTCGACGCAACAAGCGCGAAGCTCGGATCCCGCGGCACAGATAACAAATTTTTATTCTTACACGCCTTTTTTTCGTTCCCTCGTATTCGCGATTTCTTCGTCACGCGGGAAACAGCGAAAGAGTTCGGAATTCCGAGGCTCGGCGCGTTTGCGGTTTTGCAGTTTGTCGACGGCCGCGAATCGCGGGGAAAACAGCGGGAAGCCCGAGGCGAGCAATCCTTGCCCCGCAGGGTAATTCCATGTTCCGAGCTTTCGTAGGCGGCGCTGGGCGGTCCGCAACCCCGGATGATACACGTCAGAACCCGCGTCCCGTTTGGCTTCGCATCACTGCGGAAAACCCTGTATTTTACTCCTACACGTGATGCCCGAGTCTTCCTTTCCGCGGCAAGTTAGATAAAGCGGAAGACTCGAAACCGGAGAAGCGACCCAAAAAATTATGCTGGCTCGTTGCTCAGGGTATCGTTCCGCTGGATTGTTGTTCTTTATTTTTTGTTTATGTTTTTTTTTTTTTTTTTCTCCTGGTATCTGATATTCACTTCCGTTACCAGTCCAGGTACGAATTTTCTACAATATTCACCGTACGCTCATACACAGGTAATAGGTATAGAGTCAGAAAGTGAAATTAGGAGAAGCGCTTTCATCCGACGTGAATTATTTGAATTTGGCACCGAATTAGAAACGCAAGTACTGTAACAAAGAGGATTAGTTTAAATTATTTTGTGGTCGACTTTGAATGGCATAGTTTTCGCAGAAAATAGAATTATTTATTTCCGAACTAGATTCTGTGATTTATGAATTAAAGGTTTGCTCTAAAATTCGATAAATTCAGTAGGTCCGTTTTTTCATAGTTTTATCAAATTCCAACATGATTTTAATTTATAACGAGCATGGTGTGGTTTTGTCGCGAATAATTCTAGGTTCCCCGAAGACTACTCGTCCCGATAGAACGTGTACCAAATTTCATAAAAATCACGGGCGAATAAGCGTTGAAAATGTAATTCCGAGTAAAACGAGTGCAGCGCTCAGTTATGAGCTCCGCTGCAAATTCCAAATCCAGCCGTACAAACAGTCGTTGATTATTTTATACATACCTTCCTGTATGAGCATCGGTCACTCAAAATCGACTTGAAAGTCAAGGGTGGCCGACCCCCTTAATACAGATACATAATACGTATAATAATTTACCGATCGATCCGGAATGAAATGTCAGGTGTGTTTTATCGGCGTTTACGGCAATTGTGTCGGAGCGTTGTTGCGTAGGTCGTTAAAAGTAGGTAGTGAAAAAAAAAAATAAATAAAATAAAAAACGAGCTGCGCGTTATATTTCAAGAGCCCTCGTATTTTCTATTGCGACGAGCGTTATTGGTGATTGAAGCATTTTTGATGCGGGGTATACGACGGGGGGCGGGGGCGGGGGAGTCGCGGATGCCGCGACGTGCAGAAATATCTCATATCCACTCATTTTTCAACATCCTTATGCCGCTACGGCAGTGAAGAGATGGATATATTTCCCCGGAAGAAATAACCCGGGAGGCTCTAGTCCGCAGCTGCTTCCAGCGTTTACTCCTAATCCTCTATTTTATCCGGGAGAAGAGGTATAAGGTATATATCCTTTACAGAGACGTGTGTGTACGTGCAGCTCGCTGTCCCCGTGAAGCCGAGATTGCTGTACGAATTTTCTCAAGAAATATATGTATATATATATATATATATATATATATATATATATATATATATATATATATATATATGTATGTATGCGTACCTACGTATGGAAAAGTTTACCCAACTTAATCCCGATGCGAATCCTGATAAAGGATTTGCAAACGTCATCCTCTACCAGGTGCAATTCCGGTAAAATCCCTGTAATCTTCTACGAACAAATCGAAGGCAAGAAATTGAATTTAAAATAAAGAAAAGAGAGATCATTCAAGATGAGATAGGAAAAATGCGGTCCACCAAAACGTGCAGATATAATAACTCAGAGAATTTGACACACGAGAGGAAGAGAGAGAAAAAAAAATAAGAGACGAAAAAGAAGATCTTCGCGCAACTCTGACATGTCCTCGGGAATATCGCATGTGGTAACAAATCTCGGTAAGATTTGTTCGAGGTGAGGCGGGGGATATGGATTTAATTTAAAAGTGAAAATGGGATGCCCAAGGATCGGATTTACTGCGGCATCCGATCCAATTTATAACTAGCTACCTGGTAGAAAAGGCGATATGTAGGTGTAAGAAAGAGCGCCGGTTATTTTACGGGAAATTTCACCCTGCGGAACGAAAGGCACGACTGCAGCCTGACGCTTCCATGATTCAGTATCGGCATCGGCGATCAGTCTTTAACCAGCACAGCCTGCCGAATCATTCCCTCTTCCTCGGTCCAATTGCAGATTCGAACTTGAGCAAGATTTTACACTCCCAAGGGCTGCTGCTTCTGCTCTTACCTGCGAGGACACTGAAACTTTGCCACACATTGACGTTTACTGCAGCTGCAGGTGTTGATGCACTAAAAACCTCACGTAAGTACCTACCGAAGGTTGATATTTAATTAAGCTTTCGTGCCCCGTGGATTAGTCGAGAGTTGACTCTGCAGCTGTTAACCGATACCGAGAAACGGGATAAAATTAAACACTACCAATTAACCGACGATACTAATTGGACGGGAGGGAGAATTGTCGAATATTTTTCAATAATAAGCCATGCGTTTTTTCACGGATTGTTCGTGCAACGTATTCCACGCACATGCTGCGATATCGCAGTCATGATTTCTGTTTTACATCCCATCGAACCGCAACGTTTGAGTAATTGTTATTCACGACCGTCATTGGATTGCCTGAAATACTGCGTGTTTTTTTCTCTCCTCGCACATTTTGATTTGATACAGATGAAAAGAAAAAAAAAATACACATTGATGTCCGATATACGGTTATTCACTCTGCAATTATCAGAATCAACGGGGTTTTGGCTGGGATTCTCGAAAAAAAGTTTCTCACGAAGTGTAGTTGACCGACCAATTTACTGGAATTTAAAATATCATCGACATTTGGTACCGGTGAAATATTATTATCTTTCAAATTTCGCAAAATAAATAATAACTCCGCTTCAGTGTTTGACAGAGTTTGACTGGAACTGGTAGGTGAAAAGACGTTATTTCTGTTCGGTGTTTCGTTGACATTCCATCCCGTTCCAACGAATACACATTTTGCATTGATCTGTCATTCCGAGTCGAATTACGACGAAACCTTTCAACGTAATCGAAACTCGTAATTTCCATGAAGTACATTTCGTGGATCTGGGCGTTCGTTACAACTCTGCAGGTAGAATATGTATCAACATGGCGGACGAGGCGGACACTCATTCGCCGAAGTAATTAGCCCGATAAGCTATGAGAGAAGGGAGACTGCACGTCGCGGCGCAGGCGAAGGTTTGTCATGACGAAACCTGAACCTAGAAGCTAACAATAAGTTTGCAACTTAAACCATCCCCACTCTACTTCTCGACGATAAACCGGAGATAACCGAGACACGATACGCGACATTTTTTTCCAAGCTCTCACTCGTCGTTTACTTTGAACATCGTACTTCACAGGCGAATGAATGCGCGGATGAATTAGCACAATTCTACTCTAGAAACGTTGGTACAGCAGTCTTCATCGATGCTTTGGGCCTCCGGCTAGTTTGCTTTTGGTACGAAAAAAGAGTCCGTTCACTTTCACGCCTGGGTGATGATTGAAAAGGGACCAGAAATTTGTATGCCTAAGTTACTCATCCACCGAGTCGGTACGATAATGAGGGATATTTTCCTGAAACGATAGCCGAGAGAAGTGCCGAATGAAAAGAGCAAAACGAAGGGTCAGGAATTTCGAAGTGCCGAAGTGTCTGACAGAGCATTGCCATCTCGATCAGAGAAGCGTTGAGAAAACAATGGAGCTTGAGAGACAAGACATTTTTTACGACTATTCTGGGTTGTGATAATAAACGAATAGACGCGTGGGTGGTGTATTTAGTCTTAAACATGTCATTACGTGCTTTTGGGAAGCACGTAAAGTCAAATTTACTTTTCGGGACTTTGAGCTTTCGATCGAGCTTCCGCAATTCCTCTTACTCACTACTCTAAGGGCATTAGTATCGGGGGTCACGTGCCCAAAAATGGCTTTCTCCGAAGCGGTCCTGCAAGCTTGTTGAAAGTCGCTCGATATCCGAGCCGTCAAATTATCAAGAACCCGGCGGTACTTCGACGAGGTTGGTAGTCACGTGCATAAGTAAGCCCACCTACGCGCAGTTGCCGTGCTACACAAACTCGAAAGCTCTGAGGCACGACTGAGTCTATTTATCAGTCTGCGGGCAAGATGATTGAGAGTTTTGTAATTTATGCCTGTCGGCACACTCGTTGTCATGTTTTTCATCGACGTGATCAGTTCACTTCTCCGCGGACACTGCGATTCCGCTATACTCGTATATTACTGTGGTTACAGTGTAAATACGCGTGATTTGTGTTACCGAGACATTTGCTGTACAGCTTTGCACTGGATTTATACCGAGATATAATACAAGAAAATCAATTCATAAGCTTGTTTTGTGGAAAATTTTTAGAGCTGACATGGGATTTCGTTGCGAAGAATTAATTCTTTTGAGATCGCAAAGAATTATAACTGAATGAGATATAAATTTATTTGCGAAACATCGATATTGATCTGGCGAACTTGATCAAATAATACTTGTTTCATGGTATTATCAAAATAACGAAGCGGTCTCCGGTTAAAGGTTTACATACATGATTTTCAAAATCTTAAGCGTCGTTGATTGGCCATCGCAATGAAACGATATGATTATGTTAAACATCGCATTGTCCTTTGTCGATGTTTGGTTTTGCATTTAATTCGTGTAACATGAATGACTTTCTAAAAATAATTTCTTTCATTAGCTAAAATATTGTGTAAAATCATTTCGCAAACTTCACATAATGATTCCACTTTGTGGATTTGATTTTGCAATCGCAACCAAACTTTTTCCTACAGACAAACTGAAAAGTATCTTCATTTGCGTTGGAAATATTTCTATTAATTTTTGTGGTTGCATTGGTACGATTTTTTTTTCACTTGTACCGACTTATACTGACCCCAAAATTAACTTACGGTAACATAATGTTGACTCTCAAAACTGAATCTTTTTTCGGAGTGTATAATAATATCGTCTCCACGTACGACTCGCAGGGCTATTTTTTTTTCATTTCGTAACCACGTTATTTCAATTAAATCTAAGTGCGTGTGTACGGATGGGTCGGGCACGAGGTATTCCATCGCAGTTCGATTCACCCCTGCAGACTTAAATAAACCTACAGTCTTTTATTTTTATTCAAATTTTAGCACCCTTACATCCCCTTTACCTTAATTTTCCGAATTTCTCCCCTATTACGCAAATAAACAATAAAAGTCGCAGCTGATTGGTAAGTTTAAAAAAACATTCGCTTCTATATTCACCATATTTTATTCTTTAATAAAAATTCTTAAAAAATCTATCGACACGCATATCATGCATAAAAATAACTCTCGACGTGCTGTAAAAATACCAGCGCTGTATTTCAATTCCACGTAACCAAAAATACCTAAAGGAAAAAAACAAACGCGTACTATCTCAAGCGAAAATAAAAAGTTGCATCTCACGGGCCTCCGCTTTTATCAGCACTCGACGCGTGCTTGAAACACATCGAGAGGATCGAGGAGTCAGACGTCGCGGCGTGGCGTCCGTGTTGGAGGGGGAGGCCGAGTATCGGACAGCCGTTGTTGCTCTCGGCATCGGCGTGCGTCGATTGTGGCGCCCCGAGCGGCGGCGTGACAAAGCTCGATTCGTGCCGTTGCGCATCGCGTTCGGCGCTGTCCGCCATTGTGCCGTCCACACAGTTCGTCACCCGTATCACCGCGCCGTGCGTCCCTGGCAATATCGCCGTATTATCGCGTTTAAACTGTCCCGAAAAGCCGACAAAATAAGTAAAATATCTGTAATAATGGCCGACAGATCGAGCAATGGTGAATATAAGTATCAGCGGGAGGACAGCAGCGAGAGCAAGCCGAGGATACCGCTCGAGAAGGAGCGCGAGGAGAAGGACCATCAGGCCGACAAGGCCGGGGAATACGTCAGGGAGCTGCTGCAGGAGAAGTTGGAGCTCGATGGATCCAAGTGGCCCAACGCCCATCGACTCATCGATCAAGGTCAGTCTCGAAACACCCTCTGCGATTTTTACGAACCCTCGGACCTCGCGCCTGCCGGGCATTGTCGAATCGATGTTTTTCGCACGGTTGATACATCCGCCGCTGCCGCCATCTTGTCAGCCGAATGTATGCACGCCTATGTGTGTATGTACACAAATCCTGGCCTTATTCGCCTCACTGCGAGAATTCGTTCATTCGCCCTTTTTGTCCTGTTGTTTGAATCCTCGTCGAGGGTAAGGACGGACCCTGGCTTACCATCGGAGGGATACGTCCCAGGTCCGTTTCGTTCCCTTTAATTATTATTCGCATTTTTAATCCGCGAAGAAGTTTGATGTTAAAAATTTGCTTACAGTTTTTTCTGATCGTCGGTTGATTTCAGGAAAGTTAGTCATTTGACGAAACGTTTGTACAAAATTCATTCCGTATGTTTTTATAGGATAGAATAAACTCTCCGGGGTTTCGTTAGGAGAGTTCATGAAATTATACGGTTTAATTTGTAATCATTGGTGGGTCGATCAATTTCACTCCCTCCTGAAAGTACGACCAAATAATAAAGGATTTGACTGGAAATGCGTCGCGTTGCGTTAAATTTATTGATTTAAACCTCGTGGCGAAGTAATTCATCGACGGACAGACTCCATTTAGTGATATAATACGAAAACGTCGTCTCTGAAGTTGTGCTTTCATCCATGAACAAAAATCTTTCCATCTCCGAAAAATTCGTGCACATTGTGCGTAAAACTTACGAGAGATTTATTTACCTTTACTACAAAAAGAATTAATTGCTGTTCCAAATTCTACGATACAAACAATTTTACGTGCTTGCAGGCGCAGTATAAAATATTCAAGAATATATTCTTGTAGCCTCATATATTATAACAGACCTGTTTGTCTATTTCCACGATGCCATCGAGTCAATGAAGTAGTTCAATGATTCAGAGAGTAGATTAATTAATTATCAACGCAGTATAGTCGTAAGTAGAAAATTAATGTTTCGCAGCGATACCATGAAATTGCAAAAACCCCGGAGGCGCTTCGTATAATGTTTACTTATTTATTTATTTATTAAATTTACACACGGGCAAGGCCGACTTACAGGTAGAAAAGTAAATATCTACCAGCAGACTAGGTAGTTGAAAGAGTCGGAGAAAGAAATATAGAAAAAGTAATAATAATAATGTTAATTACATCCGTGTCGTTGTTGCGTGTATTTAATTTCCAATTTCGGAGCTAGCTGCTTAATGATCCAAAAATCGTCACGACCCGTATAATAATACACGGTAATTACATTCACGTAATCGGTAAACGTGACAATTACAGTTACGTGTTATTCTCACAGTTTTTGGCTATTTTTCGAACTGTGCAATAAATTCCTATCCGTAATTGGAAATTATTGCATTGCGGTTGTATAGAAAACTGATTGACGATAGAGTGATTGAAGAGCGGTTTGCTGCATGACAATTACTTGTTTTCCTATCGGTTAGATAATTTCACCGTGCGTCATCGTGAGGTTCGATCCGATCGCTATAAAGCTCGAGACGCGATTGCAATTGAAATTTTAGTATTCTCACGGCCTGAAAATAAACAAGGCTGAAGTTGGTAACGTTAAAGTAACGAAACGGCATGGAATGAATCGTTGTACAATTTGAGAACGACTTTCAAGGAGTTGGTTTTCTAAAATATGAACATCTTTTCTTTGTTACGATATCCTAGTTGAATTTCAGACAAACCTAAGGGTGCGAACTAATGATTTTCCTGAACATGCATCGTTAAAGTAACGTTTCTAACTTCAACGTCATGAAAATAAAGTTGCATTAGGGTTAAAAATATGCAAATATGCGACTTTGCTCCATACGTTTTTCTTTTTTACACATCTACCCAAAGTTTTATCGTCATCGTTATTATATTAGGTATCTTTTTTCTACCACGATTTTTTCCCATTGAATTCGGTTCAATTTCTACGCCCTACGTGTATACATATATATATACGTATTATGTACAGGGCCAATGTTTTAGTCATGAGTTTGTTTCGCCGAGCACGCAAACGACGAGGAGGAGGAGGAGAGGCGCAACTTCTTCGTGTGATTAAACATTTTTCTTCTCTCTCTTTTGCCATACCTTATAGCTAAGAAAATTTAGTCAAATTAATGCAGCCCGTAAAAAATGGCTAAGACAAAAAAATTTCAATTTCAAAATAGGCCCATCGAAATGCCGCGACTCGTATACTTTTTACAGTAACACACTTCATGCACGTACATACAGCTTATTATATAATATTATCTCGAATCCATGTCTTGAATCCTAAAAAATCTTATTTCCATCGTTGCAAATAGGTATCGCGTAATAATGAATCAATGAAAAACAATTTTTTTTTTTATTTGTATTCGTAAAATAACGTCAGGTTTGACAAAAACTTGGTAATTGCATCCGTAATCTAGTGATACATAGTAACGGGTAAATTTTTCTCTGCGAATTTCCGTATTTCCTTTCACCTTTGCAGTATAATTCTCTGACTTCCGCCCAATTCGCCAAAGTTCAAGAAGCACGCGAGAATTCAAGAGCCGCCGCTGTGCACACGCTGCCTTTTTTTTTTAAATATACGAAGCAAGCAAGTCATGGGAAAGCCTTATGCTTAGATATGAGTACATACGCAACACGTAACGTACGTGAATTGTGCTTATACGTCCGAATTATAACGCTGAATTAAGTGTATTTAAAAGGGCTTATACTGCACGAGGACGTCGAGACGAGGCCGGAGAATGACACTGTTTATATGGTAAATTCTGTCGTGTCTTCCTCCTCTTGCCTTCGTTTGCACGAGCAAGCAGAAGAATAAACTCTCTTCTTGCTACTTTTATTATTACACGTATATATATATATATAGTAACACATATACATAAATGTATATACGTATGTAAGGTGTATGTGCATCACTTTTACATAACATTATTACGTACACACACACACACACACACACACACACAAACACGCATTATCCCGGCGACGGTTGTGTTATTCTCTGAAATTACGAAACTGAGAGATGAGATGTGGGTGACACGTATTTGTTTTTTCCCCCTTTCTCTTATATACTTATACGGATTAGACTGCGTGAAAAGCGAAAAAATAAAAAAAAAATAAAAAATCGAAAAAAAGGAACAATATGTAACGGAAAAATATGATATCCTTGCGAAAGAATATTCTTTATGTCACAATTTTGAACTCTGGCGGCGGAAATCCGTCCCGCGATGGAACGCCAGAAACAGTATCGTAATAACTTTGGGCTTTTCACTTGTTCGATATCATCCAATAATTGTATTTGTTTATATCTATTTTATATTTATTTTTTTTTCATCCTTTTCGCTCCAATCTAACTGCCCGCACGCAGTCGTGTCGTAAATTTCTATAGCTTCCTATTACCGTGGAGCCAACAGTCATCATCATCATCACCATCATCATCACCATTATCATCATCGGTACCTGCAAAAAGTTTCCATTATAATCCGCGCGGCGCGGCGCAGCCTCGCTTAGGGGAGGCCTAACCCTTTGATAATTGTTACGAGAATTACTCTTCACTAATGAAGGAAAACAATTGTTAATGTGTTAATTCTGAAAATACTACCCCACCAACTGTAATAATTCTGGAAATGGCCGCCATAGGAAAATTCAACGGGCTTTTTTAAGCCTGACGCTGGATGAGATGCACTCTAAGTAACTGGGTTTTGTTATTTTTATTTGTTTCGCTTGGTTTCACTTTCCCTTTTTTTTTTTTTTTTTTTTTTTTTACACAGACCCACACACACCGGTTACTTTATATTTTCATTTCCAAAATTGGCGACATTGTATCGTTAACGCATTTCGTCTCAATTCTTTCTCAAAAGCTTACGTTGTAACTGGTCCAGGTAATAAAATACTGGAATAGATATTATATCATATATTATGCATTTTTTTTTCACTCTTCTACTTCGAGATTCGATACGTATCGAATTAATGCGTGATGTGACAGCAGGTTCAACATTTTACATTCCTGTATATGTATACATATATGTCGATGCTTTTACGATGATCGAAGAGGAAATTATTATGATATCAATATTGAATGTGAAACAAAGTGGTGATTTTATGTCCCAAATGATTAGCGGAGTGAATTTCTGTCATTTGAACTTCCGGTAGGCTTTGGTGAATATGAATTTATCGGCAGTAAAACAAGTACCTCCTATCAATCAGAGTACATATTTCAATTTGTCAACGTTACTCACTTATTGTTGATACGGTCAATTTTACCCATCGATTACTGCACGGCTTGCTGAGATCTCGCAGATTATAGTCAAGATCACGGCCAGCTGATTTTGACTTTTTCGCATCCTCCTTGGAAGTATTTGAATTATTGATTAAAACACGGTACACCGCGCTTTCGTCGTATATTAAATCGACACATCGAATCGGACGGCTGCGGCATCCTGATAATAATAGTTATATATATATATATAAGCCTTAACGCAACGTGTAAATGTCACATTGAATCTGAGGATTTCACCGCAACCGAGTCCTCGCTGCCCAAAGCTTTTGCACGTAAGCTTGTATAAGCCCAGGTCTAATTGTCAATATGACAAGGGGTGGAGGGGGATGAACCCATGCGGTTTGCTTGCAAATACCACGGACGCAATCTAAGTTTCTTGAAGAAGATCTTGCGAATAATTAACCAACCGATTATTAGGTACACATGAGTTATGAAAATTCACATCATGTCTGTACTCTAGAAATGTGGTTGTATGTATATGCATATGGGACTTTCCACGCCAACTCAGTAAACGGTTGACTATGACATTTTTTAATTTCACCAAGGATTTCTTCTACGTTAGTACGGCGCCTGAAAAGTTTTCAAAATTTTTTTCAAATTCTTTGAATCAGTCGTTTTAACCATGTGATGTTTTGAAAACTCGTGTCAAAAATACCCAAATTGATTTTCATGAAACAAGAGAAAAAAACATTTGGTTTCCGAAATGAAACATTTTCATCCAAGATTCAGAGTGAGTCCTCGTTTTTCTATATTATTTTTAAAATCCCTTTTCTATTTTATGAATAGTTTTTTTTTTTTTTTTTTTTTTTCTGTTTTCGTACCTGTTGAAGATCCGTTATGATACATACCGTATCTCCGATTTGATTACTAATTGTTTTTATTTGCTTCTCTGGTTGTAAAATACACTCAAAATTTGTTTAAAATTTTTCAAATAGATTTTCAATAGGCATGATAATAGAAAAAATGATAAGGAAAATAAAAAAATTGATAAAAAAATTAGTTCCCATTCTGAAATCTTGGGTGAAAATGTTTCATCGTAGAGTAAAGACAAGTGATTCAAAAAATTTGAAGAAAATTCTTGGAAGCTCTTCAAGGGTCGTAAATTAAAAAATATCGTGATCGACCGTTTACTAAGTTGACGTGGAAAGTCCCATGTATATCTTATAAAGATTGCAGTGATAAATCAATTAGTAAAAAAACCTGTTTTTCATTCCAAATATTCGCACGTTGTGCGTTGGATTTCCCGTACAACAGAAGAGAACCTGAAAACAAATGTTGGTACGACTGTTATTTAATTCGTGTATCGGAACGGGTTCTATGATTATTATTTTTTTTTTTCTTCTCTCGATGTTCTTTTAAGGAGGATTCTTGTAGATAATTCTGTAAAATCAGTCAGGCGCGAAGAGGGGCGAAAGAGACTCGTTAATCTGGAGTCGAAGACTGTACATTGTGAGTAGACGGGCCAAAAGCGACTATGAATCCCCCCCAAGGGAAAAGGGTTTCTTGATTCGGAGACACGGACGATCAGCGACTCGCGACCTTTTCCTTTGGGGGGGCAAACGAAGACGAAGATGTGATCCTGCAATGGTCCGTGCGAACGAAACGTTCCTCCATTCGTCAGGTTTAACGACAAGGTTATTCATCCCTTCCTTATCCTGATCAAGTAGGTTACACGGGTACTCCAGCCCTACTTTAATACAAACGCAATCGTTATAGGCGGCCAATAATTCGCCCGACGAAATACGCGGCAGCTGAGTTGGACATGCAGGTCTCTTCTTTATGCGATACATGTACATTTGCCTTTGGTGTGCGTACGTGAGAAAAGTAGCAAAGCAACCGAGTATAGAAGACGAATAAGACGAGGAATAAGAATAAGATGAAAAGACGATTGTAGACCATTCCGAGGAAATGGGAATCGGTTCAACAAAGATACTCGAAAGACCGAGGAATAAAAGACTGCAGGCAGGGTTTTGGACGTATAATCTCTGTACGGGCGTACATATGGATGTATTTATCGATCTGTTTCACTTTTTTTCTTTTTCTTCCTTTTTCCTCCTCCGCCGCTTCTTCTTCTTCTCCTTCTACTTAACAGACCGCTATCTCGTCTCCCGCAATCTGCGATCTTTGCCGGATACGACGCGGTGCAATGTAGATACATCTTGTACCTACACGGCCCTTCCTTTTCCTGTTTACAGAACTTTATCAAGATGTGCAGGAAATTAAATTTTCTCTCCTTCGAACGACTGCAGGTGTATCCATTTCCGCTTCGTGATCTGTTTTTGTTTTTTATTTATTTATTTTTTTAAATCTATACCATCGCTTTTTTACCGCACACGATTTTCACACCGCATTTTCTAACTTCCCGTTCATCGTAGCGGTGTCTTCCTTAATCTTCATCAATTTTCTACCACCAGGCAATTTTATATTCATCGCAGATTTTTCAACGCGTCGTCATGATTGCGATAAAATTGGAATTTTGGAACACCGTTGTAAAAATGGTTCCTCTTTGTTGCTCTGTTCGCGATCTTCTCTCGTCATCTTTTTCTCTTTTCCACTTCCAGTTATTACTGCGTACTCCACTAATTACTGCTTTCAAGTTGAGGTACTTAAGTAGGTACTTACATTCTGCTCTTTCATGTTTGGACGCGTAACGTGTTTCGGAATATGTGATGCGGTTTTATTGAACGCTTTTATACTTCTAGTAAATGACATTAATCGAGTTTAAATCACGCGTATATGTGGTAATCAATTTTACTACTAGTGTAACATACAAACCTACCCTACGCTTGAAGAAGTAGTAGAAAAAAGATGCGTAGAAATTACGTGAAACTAAATAACGAAACATTCGAATTTCTCCCGAAGAAAATAATCAGGTTAAAAAAATAAAACGGACGTATAAAACGTGGAAGAACGAGAATTACAAGTCGCGTATAAACGAATTTGACCGAAACGATCTATTTTTTTAATCGAAATTGAGGAATAAAATAATATCATAGATTCTGTAATAAGTATAACACTTTCTTTATGCGAAGCGAATCAATGAGTTTTATTTAGCGTATATTTGTGTTGCACTTTGTGGTACATATACATGATACATATATACAAGTTTTTGCGAGCAAGGCTTCTTACACTCTAGTACTGTAATAATTATCGAGAAAATGGGTAATTTCACCTCTCGAACCGCTCCAGGCTCGACTCATGTTTCAAAATCCATTTTAATTTTCCGGGGTTGCACGAGTAGTGCTGCATAAATGCATCTACGGCAGTCGCGTATTTATAATGCAAGCGAGCGTATACATATTTATATATAAATATATATATGTATATATATATTTACGTATACATATAATAATTATAATTTGCACTTTGATCTACGCTGCATGAATTTCTCGGTTCGCCGACCGCTTCGTGATACGCGCTAGTATATCGTAAGAAAAAGAGCCTAGTACACCTGGAATAACATTTAAGTGGTAAAATGTAGTTTGCGAAATAAAATAAAGTCGTTGCAAGTGCAAAAAGTTGGCCAACAAGTAAATAGAAAAGAGGGAACTGCAGTGTTGTGTAAATTGATGATAGGGTTGGATTACGATGACAATTACGTAAACTTAACCGATCGATAGATTTACACAGAGATTCTCCGCACTTACGGAGAAATTTGGTGATCTGCACTTGCGTAATTCGCAATAATTGCGACGGACGTGCGACATATATATGTGTGTGTGTATAAATGACGGACAATATTTGTTTATGTAACGATGTACGTGTTTGAATTCGGTAACAAATTAACAATCGTTTCGCTGATGTCACACGATTATGAAGTGTAAATTATCAACTGACGTCGTACCCTTCCCAAAACACTCGCGTAACAGCTACTGTAGGGATGGTGGTTCGGTAACGAAATTATCAAAAGGTATAAGAGGAGAAGCATTGCGTAGGCCTATTTTCCTGCGAATTGGTAAATATTTCGTACTTAGGTACAAGGATTACGCAATCTGCTTTTGCGACGAAACCTGAGTTTAGACGCGGCATTATATACGCACCGAGAAAGTCTGGTGTGTATGAGGCATTCCGACCCAAACTGACCTAGCTCTGACTTTCACCATCGGCAATTTTTTATTTTAATTCTAAGGATCATATATTACAAAAAAAAAACGTTTTTTACCGA
Organism: Neodiprion lecontei; assembly: GCF_021901455.1. Lineage (NCBI taxonomy): Eukaryota > Metazoa > Arthropoda > Insecta > Hymenoptera > Diprionidae > Neodiprion > Neodiprion lecontei. Next base: position 37,233,632 of record NC_060262.1, read on the forward strand.
GATGTAAATTTTTTGCCCCAGGGGTTTGATTTTATTCCTCAATAATTTGATAGACTCGATAGATCGGCGTCAAATTTTTTCTCACACATTCTTTGGTTTAGAAACTAAAAACGAGACAAACAATTGAAAAGTCTTGTGAAAAATTTCATTAAATATGAATTTGTATTTTTTTAAATTACAATCAATTCGGGTTTTTTCACTTCTCGTGTTATTTTTCATTATGGCTACTCGTAGTTTATTTATTTATTTTTTTTTTCTGTTTCTATAGCGATTTAGGTAATTATTTTAACAGTGATTGATCAATCTCAACGCCTTATTTTTTAACTGATAAAATTCAGTTGACCGAACGAACAAATTTAACGTTACAATAACTAGAAAATTTAGTATCGACAACTGTGATCACATTGAATAGTTACTCGTAACCACATTTTCTTATATGTATAACTTCAATAATCTTCGAACCGTTATTTCAACGACGCTCATTTTACTAGAATTTTCTAGTAACCATGAGAAACGAAATTTTTCACAGCGTGTGCATTCGGTTCCCGTGTACACTGGTGGCAGATCTGTGATAATCTGCATCAGGGGAAATTATGTTTGAGTATAAGGTACACGACGTGTTCATCATTTTCGTATCGTTAGGTCACCTCGTAGTGCACCAAAGGTTGCGTAGTAGTCCTACCCTAACCGACCGAGCAAACTCACTCTTTTTCTTCCCATATTACATAAACAAACGAACGGAAATGTGAGACTAGTCAACAAACCACATATTTTTGTTTCACGATTTTTGGGATGTGAGTATTTTTTCTGACTTTCGCTTTTACAAAAGAGCGATGCACAGTCGAAATTTGAAACCTTTCCGCTCGTTTGTTTGTGTAACACAGGACGAAAAAAAAGGTGAGTTTTCTCGGTCGGTAAGGGTAGGAGTACTGCATTACTTTAAACGGGTCCATCCGAATAGTCGTGCAGCCACCTCGGATATCCTCTATTCTCTCAGATATGTGTCACTGCACGTTCAGTAATGTAATATTTTTATTTTATTACATACCGTTATCGTAGCGTGGCTACAAAAATATTACCCACTCGATGCCCCGAGGTATTTACAATTTTTTTTTTTTCCCATCGATATAACGTACGAGCGCAATTTTTATTTACTTTTTTTTTTTTTGTCTTTCAAACAAAAATTCCTCACGTTTTACGTGATAATATACAATTATTTTATGTATTTTCAATATTATTGAGACAATGAGAAAACACGAGTAATACTGTATCATATAAATTAAACATTTTTATATTGAGCCTGAAGTTGAGCATTTTGTGCTTTTGAATAGCTTGACTTAAATTTCATTCACTGTAAATTACATTATTGTTAAAGATCGATCGGTCGAAATTCCGAGTCGATAAAATAACGTGGAAGCAATATTTTTCTAGAGCGTTATAACCGTCGAGAAATATCGATTATTCAAAGTAACGTTCCAACACTGCGCTTCCATTGAACCAAAGTTAATCAACCATTGGTCCGTTTGAAACGATAATTCAACTGCACGACTTCAGTGATTATGACGTACCTACAGTCCTTTTGAATTTTAACAATACAATCAATTTTTTCTTCAATTAAATTTTCTTCAATTTTTTTTTTTTTTTTTTTTATCAACTGCCGGATCTACATTCATATTATCAATGATTAACGTCGTTGCGTTAATTTTTCTGATTCCGTGTAATCGATAAGCGGGAATCTCGCACTCATGTATATCCATGACACGTTATTACAGACCTCGCTCGCTTATTATACGTTCATGGCAGCGAGTTTCGTACAGTTTAATGCTTTAATGCAGTGCTGGCCCTATTCGGGCCAGTTATCGCCTCTTCGTAGCTATGCTAGGAGGGTGTTCGTTGCACAAGTACGAGTGACGTAAACCGGACCCTTCCGGACTAATTTTCAAGTTTCAGTACTATCAAACCAATATGCATGCTTGAGATGACATTTTGAATCGGAAAAAAAAACCAAACGACATGAAATTGCTGTGCGTAGTGTTTCAAATCTGTCAGCACTTAGCCGATTGTTCTGTGGTATTTTTTGACGAAATTTATCGTCATAAAGTCACAATACGTTATACTTACGTGCATGTGTAAACGTGATTTGTAGCATTATATGGAAAAAATTTTACGGGCAGATTCGGTTTTCGTCACATGCACAGAGACAGTGTTTATTCTGTATATTGTGAAGCAAATTTTAGCAGACGACGGATCGTGCAGTCGATAGCAATTCACTCTGTATAGTATTAAATAAACTGCTGCATAAATTTCTTCAAATCAACACTTACAACCAACTTATCACGTCCTTAAAAATTGATAAGAGAATCGAATTATTGTCCTGGAATTTGTCGGTTAATCGTTTCTGAAACTCTTGGATCAATAGTCCTGGAATCTAAATTCTGAATTGCAGCAGACGCCCTGTAAATTCCTCGTTTGTTACATACGTTACATAAATGTATACGTATATGAGATTTAACGGCGCATAAACATTGTTCATATTTTATAATTTTCCACATGCTTCTCTATTCTCCATATTGCTAGAATGCCTCGTAGGGTCCGTACGAGCCGGAATATCCCCCGGCAACATTACAAGGGGACGAGTAATTTAGTTTATTTATTATATACCTTGCCTAGTTGCGTGTCTGAGGTAATTGCAACGTCACGCGAATGATGATACTGACAATGAATTCGTCGCCGCACACATCCAACGTAAGTTATTAGTAATAATAACACGAGTTACGTTATTACACATGTAACAGTTGGAGACAATTTAATTGCCGTAAGGAAAAACGATTCGTATAAACGTCACCGCGTCGCTGCGATTACGATATGAAAGTAATAATAATAACAAGAACAAGAGTAATTGCCAGACAACTTTTGAGCAATTTTTCTTCTTCTTTTTCATCTCCTATAATCCTACACTCTTTACGCCTGGGATGTTTCGCGATTCGCGAATTAAAATTGTTTTTTTTTCTCTTTTCTTCGTCTCTTCTTCTTTCTTTCTTTCTTTCTTTTTGTTGCTAAGTTGGCACGTATATACATACACACTAGGCACTCGTGATTACACGTACACAAAATACTAGCCTCCGGCGGTGCTTTTGCCGCAGAAACGGTTGGCGTGTAATAACACAGAGCATAAACGCGAGATGAAATGTGAATTACATTTTACGTTTCGCGTATTATTGTTTTTGTTAGACAAAATTGATAATTGAGGCACGTGTGTGATGACATTGTGTGGATTGTTGTACGTGTAACTCGAGTCGCGTTGTGTTAGATATGTATGGGAGATTACATGGAAAATTAGCAGCCCAAGTACCTCACCTCCCACTTCGATTCTGATCATATTTTAGTATAATGTTCTTACCAACCTAAAAGGGTCTCGGGAATTTCTTTAAATTTTCTCTTCAGCCACTGGTGAAATTTATACAAAATTGAAAAACCAATTACGGAAACGCTATTTGTTTTTTAAATCTCAATAAGTTTACACCGATTTTATGATTCAAAATGTGATTTTTGAACAACATACGATAATCGAATCTCAATATTTACGGTTTTCCCATGTCGGAATTGTTTTTGTTTTTTTATTTTTCATATGCCTCGATCTAAATAAATTGCAGAATCACATTATTTTCATGATTCCATGATCTATTTTGATCCAGGAATATTAAAAAATAAGGAAACAAAAAGAAAACAATTCACGAGATATTTTCGGAGCAGTGCGAACATGATACTGAAAAATGATTGAAATCAAAGAGAATGAGGTACATGAGCTACTAATTTGGCGTGGAATGCTCCATATATAGTATAGTGTTATTTGTAAGTTGTAACTAAGTAGACACGTCGTTGGATTCGTGGGGATTATTTGACACCTTGATAAAACGGATAGAAAAAGTGGACGAAAGAAGCATGCATGTATAATTGCATATTTTAATTTCGGTTGTGCAATTGTTGAAATTTCATTATTGTTGATTAATTCCCAGTCGAATATTAAAGTTTCATAGATAAATAAATAAACCGAACGAATTCGTGTAATACAGAACGTTTATCTCGTCTCGTGACGCGCATAATTTTCATTTTGTTTTTCTCCATTCCTTTTTTTGGCGAGGCGATTCTTATCGTCGAAGAGAATTGCGCTAGAGATACTCGAGAGAGGTTTGCGAATGGGCTCGTCGTCGTTCTACGCACGCGAAGAAGTGCTGACCGAGTGTCCGTACCCTCCATAATCGTATATCATAGAACAAAGGTACCTGAAAACGGCTTTACGTAATGGAGAAATTCTTTCGCTTAGGACCGTGATGCACGGCCACTCGGTGAAAAAGAAATTTCATTTTGTTTCTAAAACTATTCGTGATACGATGGGATACGAAAATCGATGAAAATATCTGTAAATTTAACAATATTACATTGTTTTTTGTTTGTTTTTTTGACAAATTTTATAATCGAAATTATTTTTACTTGAGAATCCATTAAAAACGAATTAAACAACGATTAATTCGTTACAATTATATTATACTTTACAACATGAATTCCGTAATTTTACGTAACAATTTTCTCTACGTTCTTATTATCGGTTAAAAAATTAAAAATAAATCAGCAACGGCACTGAAATATAATAAAATTGTAAATAATTGGTCTCTTCCTGTGTTCTGCTTCGTGTACGTTTATTTATTTATTTATTTATTTTTTTCGGAACGACTTCTGACCGCAATCGCAAAACTATATAAGAGACAATATTTACTGTCCCTCGGTATAAAAGTTGCAGGGTTAAATCTTGAACGCTATTCGAGCTCGACGATAGAAGAGACACGCTTCTCGTTACCTCGGCTGCTTGGAAGTTTTCCTTTTAAATATTTAAAAGTCTCCGTGCCGTTGTTCTTATACTATTCGCCTGATCGTCTAAGATACCGTAATATTGTCGGTTCACAGATTTTCTTGAAAAATTGATCAAAACGCGTGCCTTGCGGGTTTCTCATGATATTCCCATGCATTCCTCGTACATTATTCAATCGTTATTATGTATCTGGTCTATACATATATATACATATATATATATGTGTGTGTACAGAGGGAAATTGTTTATTGCATTCGTCGCTGCTGCTTTTATGATACCCACCAGACCTATTATCTATACGCGTATATAATACACCTGTACGTTCGTATGTGCGGGATTATATAGCCGACGATCCGGCTGCGCTTCTCAAGAATTCTCATACACGATCTGCAATCGACATGATGAAAAATACCGTCGCGTTTATACGGTTATTTGGTTTAACTGTAAATGGCACAAGTGAAATAGCAGAATTAGAAAATAAATTTAACCAAAGGTGGCGTATTAATGTAAATACATAAAAAAATCGACTTTTATAACCGATCGAGCAATTATCTCACTGTTTGTATCGCATTGTACGTTTACACGGTTCGATGAGAAACGTGAAAATTATTCTTTTTCCCTGTGTGAAATGCGCTGATTATGGTTTTTTAGCGTTGAATTATAACTACGAAAATTAAGCAACGTGTAAAGTTGAAATTTATTACCATGCAGAAAAAAGATCTGTTCAAATTTTTGGATACATGAAACCTATATTAGAATACTAACATGTACAGCTTACTAAAATGGTAGAAAATTATCTACCCGGTGGAATAATATTCGAATATAAAATCCACACTTTCTTTTCAAATGTCAATTATTAATTCATGCATTTTTCTTTCTAATTTCTATATTTTTGCATTATCGAGAAAGCACGGTGACGAATATTCCTACATAGTATTTACGCATTGCAAATCGCTTATCGTCGCCATTTTTCACAAGTATCCGAGAAGTCGAGAAAGTCGCACGAATTGCATTCGAGCAAATACGCTTCCTCACCCTCGTCGTTGTCCCCCCGTGTTCTTGCCGCTGTCTCTCGGATATTACAACGTACGCGTCGTGTACAAGCAGACAGGCTTGAGGACGATGATACGTCCCTTCAGGAAGTGCGTTAATGCGACGCGGCATCGTTAGCCGATGGATTGATTGATTGATCGATCTATCGACGGGGGTCTAGTGCTAATAATTATTCCTCGATCAACTATGCGAAGCTCGAACTATTATCTTATAGACGAACAAAAATTGAGATTGTCGCTTAATGTAATAACGCGCTTTTACTTACTGCGTTACAATTGTACTTAATTTTTTACACTTCGAAAGTCTAGTTCTGATTACTACCTGTACATCATACACGGGGAAAAGAGCTTTTGTATCGTAGCTTCTTCTTCTTTTCCCTCTATTTCTTTTTTTTTTCACTTTTCTCAGTTATCATGGAAAATTAGATTCCGAGAGGAGCGCGGAAACTAACTTGGTCGTGCTGCTCTTTGTCATCCGAAACGCGTAAGCTTGGTAGTGAAAATAGCGTAGAAAAGAACGCTTAATTCGATTGAACATAAAAATTCTTTCTACCGTCTTTCGGTATACAATACGATAAAGAAACAGAGAAAAACAAAACCGTTGGTGAAAAACTTTGCGACACGATTGGCTTAGCATGAAAAGTTTTTCCAAACCATATTTTTCCACGTATACCAGCTGCGTTAGTATAAAAACGCGGCAAACACACAAACATAAGTACGGAAATGAGATTAGAAGGAATCCCGTCTATAAGCAAATTATTCAACGAGTAAACTTTACAATTACGTGTTGTATTATCAAATCAAATGAAATACAATAAGCATCTTTTACCTCGATAACTGTAGATAATTATTTTATTGGAGATATCGTAGCATAATTTTTGTTCGGGGAAGCGCAAATTTTATCAAAGAGGTAAAACGGCGAAAAAATCGGACGAAAGGCAAAATCTCGTAAAAATCTCTCAACGAAAGTTCGCATTCGGGAATGGGAGGAAAATAAGTTCTGTCAATCAGGAAATTTAGCCGTAACGTCTTTCATCTTTTTTTTTCCTCCTCCTTACGAGCTTAATTTTATCACTGTATTATACGGATTTGAGCGAGTATTTTATTAATGCTAACAGTTTTACGACGTGCCAAAAGATGATCGTAATTCTTATAAGGATTGCAATTAGTAATTTATCGCGTGTAAAAGAATTGCTGCCGATAATCGGCCGTATGTTATTTTACTACTGTGAGTTTCGCCCTCCGATGTCTAACTTTCTTAGTACACCCTCTTTGATGTAGAAAGATAAAATCTTTACATCCCCGTTATTTATGTATACAGGTAAATATATCGATGGTTCTTACATTTGTTCCGATTTTTCATACTAAGCTCACATACACAAGCTAAGTAAGCTTTTATCATCATTTACTTTTGTAACAGTCCCTGTCTTTTTGAACTAAGTCAAACATCGAGACTTAATTCATAATGTTGTCACAAACTGACCATCTTGAATCCAATAAGCGTCAAGATCTTACAGAAATTTTGAAGAAGACAATTTTTAATTTAAAAAAAAAAAAACAAAAAAAACCGTACATTTCGTAACCGAAGATTTTCACTTCATTTCTTTTCCGGTTGTTTCACAGGTCTTGAAAAGTTTTGCTCTTTCTCTCGCAATTCTAGAAATACGTGCCTTTCGTACGGAAAGTTCGATGGATTCTTGCGTCTGTCTCATAGGTTTTCACACTTGACGTGTTCGGTGTTTCATGTTTCCCTCTCTTTCAACTACACGCACAAATCTATTGTACACGGTTGGCAGGCAATCCAATCCGTATCGCTCTTGTAAAGTCGTTTTCTCAAGTTTAGCAATTCATCTAGTTTCCGAGTAAATGAATTCTCTCAATTTCCCTGCAAGGATTCCCTTCTATATTGCACATTGTTTTATATAATTATGCCGGTAATATCTCGAAAGTTATTTCTATTCAATACGTATAACGAATTGCTTTCAAGCCTTGCCGAAGCGTGAAAGAAGAAAAAACGAAACATCAACGTGAACTTTTTTTTTTATTAATATATGTTTCCGAGAAGAAGTGAAAAACAATTACAGCGACTTGTCGAATATTTAAAAAAAAAAAAAAAAGAAATAACTCTCCGTCTCGGTAACCGATATTTTCTTACTAATTTCCGAACCAGTTTCTTCCCCATCTCACTTCATTTTTCCATCTCATTTCGTTCGTGGTTAAGGATGCGGATGAATTTGAATAGCGGTTGCAAGAGATATTCTCCCGTAGATTTTTCTAAAGTGTATAACATCGGAGAAGGATCACGCAGCCTGGCGGGCTGAAGGAGAAAAGGAGAAAGAAGACGAGGTATGAAAATCAAAAAAAAAAAAAATAAATAAAAAAAAAAATGAAAAAAGGGGGGAAAAAGACGGGTCGTGGATAACCCGGTTGTTATTAACTCGTGATGCAAGGAATCAAGCTCGGCCCCTAGGCTTTCGAAAGCTCGAGGGCCTCCATCGATCGGCATCCTCGCCTCGCACAGCAGTCTCTCATGATTATTCGCTTCATTTAAAGCTCGTTAATCATCCGCGGCCAAGTGCCGCGCGTTAATCTGTAAACCAGGCTCGAAAATTATTTGTCCCATTATAGGCGTGTATGACAGGTCGATGTATGTATAGTTATATAGAAATATTTATGCAACGTAATATAATGCAGAGGCGCGTCTTGCGTATATCGGTCAATTCAATTCCGATATCCTCACCGCTTTTGCCGATGGAGCAAGAAACTTTTCCGGAAGAAACTCCGCGACGCTGAACTTTCGAAAGTTTGTTGCGAACTGGTTTTACTACGTAATGCTGTGGATATATCGACACTTTTTCGATCAAACTTCGAACTTTATTTATATTGCTAACGATCTCGCGATCTTTCGTTTAACTTTGAATAATGCGTGTGATAAATTAGGCGTCGAGTGATGTTGGGTGAGAAAATTAAGGGTTATCCTTCTTGAGGTTAAACTGTTCAACCTATCCTTCTTCCTACGTATATTCAGCGCAAAGGCTTTTCGTGTCCCCTTAACCAAAGCTTATGGCAACGTCTCGTTACAAAGATGACTGATTTATAGGGATTATGTGTCTGTGCGTGTGCGCGCGAATTTACGCCCAAGATTTCTGTTGCTCGCCTAACTTCAGACGTTGATGTCGGATGGTATCCGATCCTTGATTTTGACACGAACGCGCCCATAATTATTCTGCACGAAGTCAAGGAGATTAAATTTCCTTTGAAATTCAATACAACGTCGTAATTGTATTGATGTAGACTTCACCGCATGTTACAGAGCTTTTGTGCAAATTAATAGATCAAATTTTGACACGGCTTTGCGATTATAAATCTGGATATTTAATACGTGTATCGTACTTGATTTTTTTTTTTTATTTTTTTTATTTTTATTTTTTTTTTATTTTGCTTCTAATTATATTAATAGAAAATGATATTTCGACGCTCGCGTTTCGTGGCATTAAATTCCGCATTATTCACGGTTACTTTGTAGCCAGAGAGATTTGTGCAGCGGATAGAAATGACGCGTGTAAGTATGTTTTATTGTTAGTTCAAAGTACCCTGCACGCTACTGTCACGAATTATACCGCACACGCTGCACCCGAGCAGTTGAAAACAGAAACGCGATATCGCGTAGCGAATAATTTTCACTTTGCGTTGCTACCGGTGAGAAGTACAAATGTTAATTCAACTAAATCGCACTCTCGTTTAATCCAAACACCCCCTAAGGCTACGACGCGTATCGCTATTTCGACGCAATTTATCGTTGTTTGGGTTATCTCGACATTTTACGGTCGTTCATCTTGAAATGTGACGCTGAATTATTTGTTTATCGGTATTAAGAGAAGAAGAAGAGAAGAAAAAAATTGATTGTTACAAGCAAATTGATCGATCGATTCTAATTGATTTCTCAAGCATCCGTATGTACACACCTTACAATTATATTCAAATTTGCTCATCAATTTTATTCAATTTGACGTTTACCGTTCAATAGAAATTAAAAAAAAGAAAAATGTTTGCCCAGTTATTGAAATAATTTTTTCTCACGTGTCGTGTTACAAGTGTTAAGAAGCTAGTCAAAGATTATCATATTTCCAAAACAGCTTTTTAATATTGCACCTTATTAATTAATGTTATACCTACTTATTGGTAAATTTTTTCTATCTACTCGAAATGGAAATTTACGAAAATCATTTATGATTACACCTTGAATTGTCTAAACTATTCGAGATCGTTTCAAGGCTCGAAGCACATTCGGTTCGCATATCGTAGTAATTTATCCCGTTTAATAGCTCGGTATGTTATGCGAGGAGGTTTTAGTTTGTTCCTTCTTGGAAGGTTCACTTGGTTAAATTAATCGACAGCGCCGTGGCGGTTAAAAGTGAACGCCAAAGCAGAAGATTTTAACCCATGTTTATCTCGCCAAGTTTCGATTATCGATAATTAACTAAGTACCGGGCTGCTGCAGATGAGAAACCGATCGTCGGATAAACAAGGCGAGGAGCTGACTGGTAGAGTTACTCGGGCGTTAAGATGAAGATGATTAAGACTGAATTTTAAATACCTGAACCGTCATTTCGATGTGTTGAATAATTTTCGAAGGGTATCCGTAGGTACTGAGATGAAATTCTTTTGTGAAATTAACCCGCAACAATAATAATGATAATAATAATACTAATAATAGTAATAATAATGGTAATAATGGTAATAATCGTCTTACGATGGAAAGTTCTTTGAGAAAAGTTCTGGAATTCTATGTAAGGTTATTCCCTGAAAATTCTTATACAACAGCAACAATCTTTCTCAATGATAGGTTTCTTCCGAATATTTATTGGCTCGAAAAACATGTTTGGTAAAAAACGTGAAAAAGATGAATACGTATTATATGCCGACAGGTAAGAAAAAAAGACACAAATACGCGTGTAGAATTTTATGTCACTTCCTTGATTGTTTGTAAAAAAAACATATTCTGAAAAGGTGCGCATATATATGCTGAAATTTCGTACCTACGTAATCGATGGACACTGGACACCCTTAACTTATACCTACAATCCTTTTTTAACGAGGACGCGAATTTTTCCTTTCAAAATCGCGAAAGGGTTCCGATTGTCGGGACAACGAAGGGAAAGCGGGTTCAACTACTAAAAAATCATCTAATGTTGTTTTTTCTTCTTTTTTTTTTTTTGTTTTCATCTTCTCCGTTGCTTTTTGTTGCGCCCGACGCCAGAGAGCCCGGCGGCTTGTTTCCAACTTTAATATGTAGCTACCGTAGGAATATTCTATATTTACCTGTTCAGATGTAAGCTCGAAGAATATAAAGCCGGGGTTTCGAGGAATGATAAATCTATCTAAGGCCGCGACGAGAAGGCACGAAATGCATATTCACGTGGCTACTGATGAAGAAAGCACTCCATCTCGTTTCCCTTTTGATAACCTTTAATATCTCTGTGTCTTGTTCCAAAAGTTCGTTATGCGTATTATGTATGTGATGGCAATAAAAATTAGACGCTTTTGGTAATATATATATATATATATATATATATATATATATTAGAGTGTCCCAAAAAAACCGACTATTTTTTTTTTTCAAAGAACATTGAAAAATCGTCAGAGTATCTCTAGAAAATGACCCTGTGAAAATATAAGCTCTTAATATTAATATTTAGAGGTGGCGATTTGTAATTTTCTATTTCCCATTTAAATAACATGGGAAAAATTTTTTTTGAACTTTGGAATCTTGTGATGGGATAACGAGCTACTTCATAAGTATGACAAAATCAGGTCTTATAGGAAATTTGATGCTCTACAAAAAAGGTCTGATTGACATTTTGCGTAAATCCAGCCGTTTCAAAAATATCGAGCCTCAAACTTCGGACTGTTTAAAATTATGCTTTTTTTTTCGTAAATACAACAAAAATTAATTTATATGTGTTATAAACCCAGAATTATCAACTGAACAATAAATATATGCATATATTTGACGGAATGCAGATCCGAAATTATTAATAATTTGACAAATGATAATTTTTATTGATTTTTAGCGAAAAATATTTACATCCGTTTTTCATTATCTGTATATACGTAACACACTGTGTCTGACATTATCTCTGAAATTTCACACCGATATCAAATACCTTAGTACATAATTATAAATCACAAGCTCACGCAGGAAATATTGAATCGATGCGATTTTAGGGCATCTCTTGCGACTATATCATAACCACAAATATGTGTAACGACGTGAAATGTACGTATCGGCTCTCGGAAATACAAAATAGTCTTCACCTTCAATTATTACGGGTACAATAAATACGTAACGTGTATTTAAGTAGTTACGCAGGAGTATTTTTTTCAGTACAAGTATATAATTTTTTAAACTATATATATACTCTGGCATTGGATCAACAGCTGCGAATTTCGCTGATATACGTATAACGCATAATATGTGAAATCGCACACGCACGTGAGAAAAAACCGCATGGCAGACGCCGTTTAAAGCTGAGAGAAAAGTCGCTGGTATTGCGATGCAGGATTATTTTTGTCAGATGGCGGATTTTGACGGCTGCGTGAGAAGAGAGGAGGGAGAGGAGAGGAGACGAGAGGTGGAAAGAGGCATCGGGACGTCGGGCGTCATTAGAACGTCAATTAATAATACTCAAGACGCGAGGGGATATCGTTAATTTCATCCTCATCTCGCACCCTCTAATTCTTTTTTCCCCTGATTCATTTCCCAGCCGAATCGTGTCGGCTCTTGATCCAAGTTCCTGTTATGTTATCCCTTATTTTTTTTTTTTTTTTCTTTTCTCCCCGATTCTCTTTCTTCGGTCAGTTTACTCTCTCATTCTCTCATCTCGAAACGTTGCAGGCATAACAACAGGAATCATTGTACCAATAATATAAAGCCGAGTTGTTTCGCGTGTATAGTGAAATAATACCTAATACCGTGTTAAAAGTTTCTATGGTAAAAACTTGTTCTGTGGTATAACAAGAAATTGAATTAAATTAAGTTCATTTCATTGTTTTTCGCGGTAACTTTAACACGCGAGGCGTCCGGACGGAAACTTTATTGTTCGAAACGAAGAGATAAAATTGACTTGACGTGACGTCGGCTTTCCACTTGCCCACACATCGTCGCAAGGAATCTATTTTAAAAACTTTAAAGAAAATCTTACCCGCCTCGTTTCTTCGACTTGCTATTTTCCCCGTCTGTTCATCGCGAGAAACGGTTAGATATCACGGAATATCGACCGACGGACAACGTCGCCGACTATTGGACACTTCACAGTATAAATATCCTTGTTATAATTAGTCACATTCAATTTGAGATTTTTTGAATTCCTTTCAAAATTTAACAAGATGTGTAATATAGTTATTTTTACTGTATAATAGTAGATTTAAGTAAAATGTTCAAAATATTTATTATCGTTATAAATTTAAAAGTACTCGAAAGCCACGTGCCATTTAGGGGGGGGGGGGGGGGGGGGTGATTAAAATACAGTGAAAATAGAACCACGTAGAGTTTCTGAACGTTCCCTAACTATGTGTGTGTAACCTCGGCTCTGGGTATCTATCAACTTTAATTTCGGCGATTGATCAGCTTGTTTATACAGTCGTGTCACAGTATTTTCAAATTTCACAAACGTACAACGTATGTCGACGTTGCTCCGCCATTTTTTGTTTTTTTTTTCTGCACTTGCTTTCGCTCATAAATCATTAATTATATATCGAAATGTTAATTTGGATCGAGAATTCACAGTACAAGGAATAATAATATTTTACAGATATTTTATGCTGGCTACTTCTTTTCGTCGTGTAAGTTTATTGTATTCGCAATAGTTGGCGAAACGTTGATGCGTGTTGTAACTTAATGCGCAGGCCAGCTACACTGCAGTTAACAATCATCAAAACTCAATTTATAACGATATATTTCTCTGTCGTGGAATTTTGAAACCATAAAAATTCTAATCTTGTTTAAATATGAAAAATAATGTCTGCCAAAGCGTCTTATTTCATTATTCTAATCAACTCAATCTACAACAATGAATCTAAATCTTATAATCATTCATTTATTCCGCGAGCTTGAATTTAGATTAGGAATTCTTTTCGAAATATATATATATATATAAATATATACATAGACTCAGATTCTGTTACTGTATAAGGAGAAAAAAAAGCACCGTATAAGCTGTTGGCTTCAGGCTTGGGTTTTTTTTTCTTTTTTCTTCTTTCTTTTTCCTGTTTCTACCCATAAAAATCATCCGCGATTGACGGGGAGAGCGATATGTTATCTCAAAACAATGGACGCCTTTTATTACGTATGCCGCAAGTTTCGTCGGATAGCTATTTCGATTTCTATCAACTTCATTCTTAGTGCAGATTATTTTCCTGCTGCAGAGTTCGGACCCGTTTATTGGAAACGGTCCAGCAATAATTGTTTACAGTGGATCTCTTGCTGTCAGCCTGCGTTAAAGAATTCCCTGTTTATTGTTTTTCTCTACTCTATCTCGGTGTCTCCTCGTATTTTCCCTCTTTCTCTCTACACCCACCCACGGTGTGTATATATATATATATATATATACAGTGTGGGTGTAGAGAGAAAGAGGGAAAATACGAGAAGACACCGAGATAGAGTAGAGAAAATGTACAAAATATAATATATATATATATATATATATATGTATACTATCTACGTTCTTCTCTTCTTATCTCACCCTGTTCTCTTTTTCTCCCTCCCTCTCCCTCCCTCTCCCTCTATATATTTATATGTGTGTACACACGTGTCTATCTTGTTATATCTCCGCGGTTGTACACAAGTACACCTATACTGTATACATATACGTACATATGTATGTATTTACTCGGGGGCGGAACATTCATTTTTATAGAACAGATCCCATGCGTCGGTTCTTTCCCCACCCGCCCATCTTATTATATCCGAAAGCTTAAGTTAGGGTTGTTTTGGCCGATCTCGCGAAGCCCGTATAACCAGTGTGCGGATGAAGATACAGTTATATAGTAACGTGAAAAAATCTCTACCTTTCATTGCTTTTTTCTCCTTTTACAAGCTTCGGCTTTATACACCGTTTTATTTAATTTTTCATTTTTTTTTCTTTTTTTCCTGCTTCGCGTATTCCTTTCCAAGCACTATAGTAACATCCTGAGGGATTTGTGAAATTTTTTCTTATCTTTCCACCGACCACTTGCGAATACAAGAAAATGAAGGAAAATCATCTAAATTTAGATGTGGAAACGCGTTATCTGCAACACTGGCTAGATATGTAAACGTAACTTTACCAGCGTTTGCATAACACCGAACTTGCCGACTAAAATGTGATCGACTCTAAGACTGCGAGCACAGTATTAACGTATAACTCAATTGCGAATCGGTCTCGTTAATCAATAAACCAATTAGCAAATCGTCGTTGCTACGCCGCTGCCGTTAGGATTATTATAACTGAATATAATCTGCACGTTTATGTTTAATATTACTTAAACAAGCGTCGATGAGAGGATGAAAATTTATATAGATATATTTTTTATCCTAACTACGAACAGGCGAGAGTAAACGGGAAAATAAATTTTCAGCGAATGA
Source organism: Neodiprion lecontei (assembly GCF_021901455.1). NCBI lineage: Eukaryota > Metazoa > Arthropoda > Insecta > Hymenoptera > Diprionidae > Neodiprion > Neodiprion lecontei. The sequence continues at coordinate 37,249,176 of NC_060262.1, forward strand.
TCTCGGTCAATGAATAATATAATAGTTGGTAATACTATAACAACAATCTTGTAGTAAAAAATACAAATGAGAAAAAAAATAAAAAAATTAGAAGCGGGAGGTTAGAATGAATTGATGATTAGAAAAATGTCTTGTTTGTTTGTTTAATTTACTTATATAACTACTTTTTTATTCCCAGGCATATATTTATGGTAGTCTATATTAATGGGAGATAAATTTATACGTATATGTATTGGAGGGAAACAAACGCGATGTTAGTGTCGCTTACACACGTGCCACTATTTGGCAAGTAATAGTATACCTATATAACAGACTATAGAGCGTTGGGATTTTGGTTAATGGGAACTGGCCTGATTCCTTAGCGACGCGTCGCGACGCCGTCCGTCTCTCACGAATGTCGCCTGTAATATACACAAACCTATATTTGTCGCCGGCTGAGATTCACTGCCTGCATCCATCAAACGAATCCGACCATCCCGATCTCCGCTCACAATTAGTGTCTCGTAAAATCTAAAATCGTATCCCATCCCCTTCCTCCTCCCCCCATTCGTCTAATATTCGTTAGTTACAGACGTTATTGTGCTAGTTTTAAAAACTCTGACCGTAAAATGAAGGAGTTCGGAAGAAGGTAAAAAATAAATGAAATAAAAAATATGTATCAGTGCCGATGTACACGGACATTTTACATTCGTCGAACATCCGGTTTAACATGAAATATCAGCTACGTAAGAGAAAATGAGATCTTACGACGGACAACCTCGGGGGAAAAAAAATTAGAGACTGAAATAATGTCTTCTCTCGTTACAAAGCCGCTCGATTTAATAACCGGGATTCCCGCGTTGGGATCGATGACCTTTGAAATTTATTAATCGAAAAATCAGCTGGATTTTCGAGCGGAATCTCTCGTTCCAAAGTCGATTGAACACATATAAAGTAGATAGTGAAATTTTTCATAAACTGTGTATTGTTAAAACTCTGAACAGGTAATGAACACAGTTTATCTTTTCTTTTCTTTTGAAATTTAAACAATATCGAACGATGTTGAGGCTAAACTTGGAATACGAAGAAACGGACTCTGATTTCACCTACTTTTCGACTCTATTTCGTTACGCGTATCCTGTGTCGGCGGTGTCTTTTCTTAAAGTTTGATTTACATCCCACGTACGCGACGTCGTTCGTCTTTTTCACGCAGAGAGAGAGATAAAAAAAAAAAGAAGAAGAAATCGCAAGTGAATAAGTTCTAATGGCAATGTAGACATTTAGATGAGAATGATGGCGGTTATCACGCATGTAAGATCGGTGAGTTATGACCGTGGGGTTGTAATATATGAGAGAATGATTTTCGAAAGAAAGGGAAAAAAAAGGAAAAAAAAAAAAAAAAGAAAACCAAGGAAGGAAAGAAGAAGACAAGATACCAAAGCGTCTCGTCTAGTACAAATTGTCGGTGTCAGGTGTCGTACCCAAGCTTCTGTTTCTTTCAACTTCGATGTCTGAATATTTTTACCACCAATTTTTCATAGGATATGAAAAAGAGGTCGCGGTGTCCTCCCAAAGTTCGTTGCGCGTTAAAAGCTTCGGGCTATAGATTAAAGGATTACTTAGCTCCTCTTAACTTGTCCATTTCTGACAGTGGAGAGAATTTTCATCAATAAGATAGAACGGAACAACAATAGTAAATACCTACCTGAAACAATTGGTGAAACGTTGAGAAATGGCGAGATGTTGGGACGATAGTGAAAAAGTATATCGTGTCAGGCTTTGGATGTAAAAATATTTAACTTCGGGGGAAAGTCAAGCTTTTTACGGTTGCGGTAAATTTAAAAATGATGACGGGAACGGGTTCGCAAAGCTCCCTGGCACTCCTCGTCGTCGTCGTCGTCGTCGTCGACGAACGGCGGACGTGAAGTACGGACGCGGTGCTATTTTCAAGTTACTAAAAATATCGGAGACACTCTGCCCCCTGCAGTGTATATGCGAGTGTATTTTTCTTATTCTCTTTTTATTCTTATTCTTATTATTATTATTATTTCTCTCCTCTTCCTTCCTCTGTATTTTCAATTTTTTCTGTCATCTTTCCTGCGACGTACGAGCAGTATATCATACACGTATTACGTATTATACTTTATTTATCTTTCGTCAAAAAAATGACTCGCTGCGACGACCAGATAACAGAATATTTGGATATTATGTAAAACGTACGTATTTACGTTGTGCTCATTAATAGTACCGGAAAAAATTTTTCTTCGTCCTTCCTGTAACACATCATCGCAGATATGATACATTCGATGCTGTGAACAGTTTTGTGATCTCAAAAGAAACGGGGAACATCGTAAAATTCTTCGATTCGCATAATTTTATCATATGTAGGAACTGTACGCGTATTCGAAAGAAAGAAACAGTTTCTAGGCAGGACATTTCTCTGTCTGCGAAAAACTATTTACATGTGACACGCGACTATGTTGTTTACATTGATAATTTGTCCATCCTCAAGCATGCTTTATTGCACGTACTTCATTCATCATTTTATACACCGACTCGTTGAACATAAATCTGTCACCAGACGTTTCCTGATTTTTTTTAAATTACTGAAATAAAATTTTCACCGTGTACAGTTTCGTTCCCTTAATTTGTATAAAACGAAAATAATTCCTGTTCCATTTAATAAGACTGCAACTTGTACAATATCAAAGCTTAACGAAGTAACTTTGATCAGCAATCCCCCTACCAATAAAACGCCATCAGCCATTAGTAGTTTAACGTTCTTTTTAACAGCTTCTTTCTTGGTGTAAGCTTATAATAACCTCCCCCGAATGAATTCGGCGGGAGCACCTTGGGTCGTAAAGATGGTCGTGAAACTTGCGGGAAGGTAAATTTTATGCACTTATTTAACGCGTACATCGGTTTTCGGTCTGGAATATATGGGTTGTTTTTCGTCAGTCACGTTTCAACCGACCTTTTCGTACGTCGCAATCACATCTTTGCCAAAACATTAAACAAAAACTGCGCCCCCGATCTTTGTGGGTCATTATGTATCATTGTACGGCCTTAGTTTGAGGGGATGTTTTGTGCGGCTGCAGGCTGGTGGCTTATTACTTTTATTTTTTTTTTTTTTTCCACCAACTAGAATGGAATAAAAAATCAATTTGATTTTTGAGATCAATGTTTATTCTCCCAATTTAACGCGGGTACAAAAAAAAAATACATTGAATCTCAACACTCTGTTATATATGTACATGTACATCACAAAACCATGATTTTTACGGTTCAATCGAGTGTCGTTATCTACGAAACACGTGCGCTCATCGCAAATTATTTTCTTTCTACATTTAGTTGAAAATATAAACATCGTTCTCAAGCATCAAATTGATTTTTGCAGTCCTTTTTAGTTTATAAGAAACAAACGATTTTTAAAAAAATCGAAAATTTCAATGTATTTTCGAAATTTCAACGAACCCTCCGGCACGTGTTAATAATATTCGAAATTTTTCATACGTACAGGGGTTGCTGGGGTGCATTTGAAAAAGTTTCAAAACCACCAAAGTAACGTTCACCCTAGCGTGTACCTAATTTTGCACTATTCGGTATCAGTGCTGTGAGAAAATATTGAAATCCTAATATCCCCTTATTCTTTGAAGCCTGTTATTTTAACACAGCGAGAATGTAGATCGCAAGGTAAACCGTCACGGTTTGAGGAAGATTAAACGAGCCACTGTACGGCTGATATACCTGCACCCAACCCTAACTTTGAGAATTTTCCGAAAGAGAGAAGGATAGAGATTAGAAGGAAATTTTCGTCGTTCTTCACCTTCTGCGAGGAGATAATATTATTATTCTCTCCGTATTATCGGCTTCGACAAGTTTCATTCAAAAGTTTGCTTTCAAGCTTATACCGTCTTATCTCTTCTTTTGCTCACAGGCGCATATAAAGTAGAGCGGAGAGGAGGACGATGATCGTTCCGATGCGACCGCGTATCGAAAGTACAACCCTTTGATAATGATGAAACGACGGTTCTGCAGTCAGAGTGTTTGGTTTAATTTATGGACTGGAAATAATAGTTTGGGATTGGTTGTTTCGTCGGTCTGCAGGTTGCGAAATATGTAATTCAGGCTAGCCAAACACCTGAAATAACTGAAAAACCTCGAATTTTCAGAGGATTTTTAATTTGGTCGTGAAAAAAATTGGAAATATCAATTTTCTATCATGGAAATTAGAAATGATTTTTTAAGGTAAATATTTTCCTTTCTTTCGTCGAGAAAACAAAATTTGCTTAAACTGAATTTTTTTTGTACATTACATTTTTCTTTAATTCGAATTGAATTTGAACCGAATGTATAGAATTAATAAGCTAAACGATTTAGGTCTTAGTAACTTATTAGAACTGGGAAAAGGTCGTGGAAAATTATGGAAAATCTATAAATGTCATGGAATTTTATTTTTACAAAAATCTGTGCCCACCCTGGTAATTTCCTTGGTAATTCAACCCACAAGCTTGTACACAACAGTTACGCAGAGGTGCAAGGTATTATTGTACATTTCATGTTATTACCACTCATTGCATTTATAGAGTTGTGACGTGACGCAAAGTACCGGTGATCTCTTCACAGCAAACGGGTTCGCTCGTGAATCATATTTCAAACGCGCGCTTGCAGAGCTTTCATTTCGCGGTTGAAAATTGATGCTAGCAAAATGGTGATTACATTTGTCACTATACGACCGCTATCCATCTTCTACGGCCTGCGTAATATTCAATGAAACGTTCAGAACAGCGCGGTGAACCAGCTTCTCCGCAAGCTGGCCAGTTGCTTTGCACGGGAGCTTTCTAACTTATATCCTACAGCCTCATCTCATCCACAACCCGGGTTAATATAGGTACCTGCACACACGCCGTGCTCCACAGCTGCGAAGAAGAAGGAGAAGAAGAAAACGACGTTGGCATTATGCAACAATGTTCCTTGGCATCGTTCCCTAGCAACTTTAAAATACCTATTATTATATATTTACGTACACGAATAACGTTACGCGAGTTCGTTACGAAGCTGATACCTTTTTGGATAGCGTTTCGTTGGATCGTTGATCTCTCGTCTTTTTTATTCCAATTCGTTCATTTGCCCCGGTTTCAACAGATTTCAAAGAGCAGTCATCGTATCATTGACTTCTGTTGCGGTGGAACGGATTTCCCGAGAATCGAGTCAGCCAAATTGTAGCTACAACAAACAAACAAACGAACGAGGATCGTTCTACCGTTCGTGGTGTCTGCTAAACTTGTGCCAAGAAAGAGCCAAGGGCTCTTCTTCTCAAGGGGAAGAAATCGGACGGACAAGTGCGCGTCTCTTGTCTCGGAAATTCCTGCAGCAGCTGCCGCTTGCTCTAATGTCACAGAGCAAAGACCGAACGACAAGGCGCTGTTGCTGCTGCATCTAGTTACCCTCGTTCTATTTCAGATTCGAGTTGACCGTGACACTAGACGTTAATCGATCTAACCGGTTATCCGTTCCTTTTGCTTTTTCAGATAGTCGAGCGATCATTGGACTTCAATGATTACTAGGGAATTGTTTGATCGTTACTGTAGGCGTGCATCACGCAGCGTATCTACCGTCTTACCATCGAACGATACTGACAAGTTTATTCCTCACGTAAATATCGTTTGGTTCTTTCGAAACTTCGTCATCACTTCACTGCTTCGTATATTATACCGCAGAATTTACGAAATGTTTCAGAGTTGAGAAAGACGTATAAATCGGAATAATTACGAGGCAAAAATTATCTTCAGTACCACCAACGTGTTTTGACGTAAATGTGGGAACCACCATGAATTGCCTGCGTATTAAGTCGAAGTAAACAGGGACGAAAGTCAAACAACGTATCAAACCCAATTAATTGGGTGGAGTTGGGTCTTTTTCAACTCTGGCATCACCGTGGAGATCATTAGGTACCAGCTACCGAGTGTTATTAAATATGGTCGCGATAAATTGGTATTATTACGCGACTAGTCGGCAGAAAACTTCTTACGGTTCTAAATATAACACCGAACTGGAATAGCTGCGGTATAAGTTCGCAGACCCAACATCGACTTACCGCGTCTGTTTCATTCGCCTGGCAAGAAGCCTCAATGCCTCACCTATCGTATCAGGGCGGCCACTTGACTCGCAGATTTTCTTTACTCCCGTCAATGCGCTCTTCTTTATTCACCTCGGTATTGCAGACGATATGCGTACACATTTTTTCGGTCTTTCGGCGCCGCTTTTATCCACCCTCTTCTTTTAGCCCGTTCTCTTCTCTTCTCTCAATTTTCAAGCCGAACACTCTCGTCTTACGGTCTCTAAACGTAAACTCGCAATCAGTCGTTCTTTTTCCTCTTGAGGGGGGATTGAGAAAAGGGCTGCTGCTGCCGCTGCTTCTTCTTCTTCTTCTTCGTCTTCTTCTTCTTCGTCTTCTTCTGCTTGCCACCTCACTACGCCCCCTCTCACATGCCTATATTTTTGCCCGATTGGTCGATCTTGGCGCAGCGGGGGCTCTCCGGCTCACTTTAGAAGGTAAGGTTGTTCACTCTGCTCCGACGTAAGTGTGCCAACAAATAACACCCTTAAGGCTTATGTCTTCGTTGGTATATATACAACGACGGTTATGTTGTATGAAATACCTTTCCCCAAAGTTACGCTTATACGCCATCCTCGGTTATGTACCGAAAATTAATTCAAGATATACGGTATGCCTGTGTTGAGATATGGATTCGAGAGGATATCGATTTCGCGATATTGGATGTTTAAATAACAATCTTCCGAGTACGTTATACCGTGTCCGCCTTTCCTTTCAAACTTTCGGAAATCTGATGAAATATGTATCTCGTTGAAATTTTTCCCCAAGTTTGAAGTATTTTGAAACTTGTGTATCGGACGGCTGGATACGAGAATTCAATTTACGAATCTTTTTTCAACCGCTCACACTTTTTTTTGCAACGATCACGCGACGCGATACAGAGAACGAGCAAAGAGAACGATTAGTTGTCTGTACTCGTAATCAACTAATTAACCATCAAAAAACGAAAAACTGAAAACAAAAAAAATGTCTTCTCCGTAAGACGGGGAGCATAAGTGAAGATATCGGCAATTTCTCGAGCGTGGGTGGAGTAATATAACATGTAAGACGGCTGCTAGAATTATACCGTGTAGCATGAAGCTCTGTAGCGGTTTCGTTGCCAGATATAAAAGTCGTTTAACAAACGTTCTGGGAATGATTAAGAGCGCGTTCTCGAATAATTTATACACTGCACATTGGTTGAAATATATACGGTGCGTATTTGAATGACAAACCGTTCTAGTTAAACGTCCGGTAACTAGATTCACCCTAGCCCCGTTTTCTCGTAACGCGCGGGCTGCTGCGGTAACTATTCTTGACTCTGTGTTTAGGATCTTTTAATAGTTAACCTAGATACGAGAAAGCCCGATCTAATTATTACATCCGGAAACATCTGGGTGCTCTCAAGTCCCAGCAACACCAGCAGCCAAACAATTCGGACACGGTTTCTCCTTCGCAATCGCCCGATGCACTTTCCTCTCGTCCTGCATCCTGCAGATGCGTTGCAATTTATTGCAACCATAAGAGACGATTTAAGAATCGGCACCTGTTCGCCTTACTTTCAAACGAAATCGAGCGTGGAGCGAAAATAAACCCAGAACGAACCTCTCTTTACTATATTTCTCTCCTCGTACGTGCGCCGTTGCGATCTGGACAATGTCCAAATCGATTAACAACACTGATCAATGGACACGGTAATTGTACCGAACAGTTACGAATCGGAGATATCTTTGAAGAGTTCGTTTCTGCCGATATCAAGGATAATTAGTTTGGCCTCGATATTTATCGATGATTTTTTGCGGTTCTCTTTCGATTTTTCAATTCAACTTGCTATTTACTCTACGGAAAGGATCTATGATCTCTTTACATATATATACCTTACATCGGCCAGGAGTGTATCAAAGTTTTACAACTCTGGCGCTACCGAGTACTTGCAATTTACGTATAGCAGAGCAGGGAAAGCTGAAAAAAAAAACTTTCATGCACTTTTTCACATGATCATCTAGTCTGCGCTCACCGCGATCTAATTTTCCGCATTACGGTACAAGTATTTTCATCTGTTTGTCTCCGGATACTTTTCGTCACGTTCCGTTGCAGTGGCGATATGTTATGATCTTCATGCACAAGTACAATAAGCGTGTCTTGTCAAATTTTGAATAAATTAACGGAATAGTAGAAATTCCGCTTTGTCTGCACAGCCAAGATTGATAGCCATTGTGTTTGATACGTTTGTTCGTTTACACGTAATATTTGCTGGCGCGAGTATGTGTTTATAATAAAATGGGCCGATGCAGGCTGTTGGATGCCGTTGGATGCTCCAACGGTTTTTGACGTACGTGTACACGGTTGTATCCACGATAAGTTGGAATGCGGTTATGCATCTCGCGAGAGACAAGAACCACGAAACTAGAGTCCCCTCTTGAAAGAGGCGACGGACACGGAATTAATTACGAAGCTCGTACGTCAACTCGTGCATAGAGGAAAGCTCCTGTCAACCGTAAAGACCCGCCGAGTTTATTCGAAATTCCTGCAACACGAACTGCCAGCAGCCCGCGAATCTATGCTAACTTATTATCATTGTTTTTTCATATTTGAAAAAAAAAAAAAAATTTTTTTTTTCCTTACATCTACACAATATCTACGCGCACGTCGCTGTTCCTGCCTACCAATCCAAATTTCTCGGCACGGATACATCTTTTTTTTTTTTTTTTTATCGAAAATTGAAAACTGATTTTAATCCAGCAAAACCGTTTCATTTTGAAGCGCTCGGCTCGAGAGCTACTCGACAATCGGTTAGATCTCACCACCGAAAACATTGTCGACGATGCGATACTACAAGTACGGTGAATCCACGGTGAATCGTCCAGACCCGAAGACTTTATCAATCTTGTCGCTTGTTAGATTCTCGTCTTGTTCTCCGACAAACAAGCGCAAGTAGTTTTGCCCGTCCGTATAATCGCGTGACATGGCGGGACAGCGAGCCTGACTACAGCGTTACACCCTGACACCCATACCCGTAAACCACCGTAGAGTTATAAGATGCACAGGGAAAGGGCTGGGCGTTAATCACTTTTGACGAACGTTTCATCAACGTCGGCAACGGTCCTCCGGCGTCTGTATTCCAACAAAGCTAAACGATGCGCGTAACAAACATTGTCGAAAATTTATCGCAATTTTGCGACAGCTTGGTATTTTCCATGAAGTATCCGCAAGGAAAAAGTAAATATATCGTACAGGCACAGTATATACATTGTGGGGAGGAGAGCCGAGGAGAGTTTAACACGAAACGTTTAACGTTTTGCCCAAAGGGAAAAAGGAAAAAGGGATTACCCTTCGGTGAATATATCCATCCTTCTTTCCCTCCGTAAGTAGGCCGAGTGTTTTCATTACTCGAAATTTGTAATTTAAATTCTAACTCGTCATTGTCCCGCGATGCTCGGATGATCCTTTCCAATTTATTCTCTGACTTTTGCCCGGAGTCTTTGTTTCGAGACTCTTTCCCGATCGATGTTTCTACAGCTCCATCCAATTGCCGAAAGGTTAATCACTCTCGAAGCAAGGCACTGGGTTTTTCTTGTTTATATATACGAATTGGACAAAGCGTCGCGTAATTACTTGTAATCGTTAGCCAATTCGTGCAGAAAACGAGAATGAGAAACTTGATACAGCCTGGGAAACAACGTTCTACCCAGGCTTGTTCGTATCTCTACACTACGTACTTTATCGACTGGCATAAAATCGCGCATCTTCCCAGAAAACCATTGAATACGAACCCCTGGTAATTAGGAGTTCTCTCTACCCCGAATCTCACCTAGAACGAATTACTTACCCGCGCTTCGACTTCTCCTGCTTTAACTAGAGGAGAAGAAGAATCGTCCAATTACCAAAGAGACTTGGTAAATTACTTTGTCTGATCAGCTGGCGATCATTTTTCTTTTATCGCTATTGTTTTACAGCAATATCAGCGAAGGACGAATTTTGACAGGTTTTGTTATTACTCTGAATGCACAATAGATGATTTTTTTCAGGCTCTTTCTCTTTTGAGACAAAAATGTCGAAAGTGTCGAAGCGAATGACGAGTCTATTTTTGATCGAGATTGCCGTTCCGTCTACTAGAGGTATTCGGAACCTCGTGTCAGTTTTTTTTTTTTTTTCCATCGTTTCTTTTTCTTTCATCTCGGAGAAAAATGAACTCCGAGAGAAGACGCGCAGCGTCGAGAAAGCTGTCGCGTTTTTTGAACCAACGAAATTCCTCGCGAGTCTTAAAAATAACTCGTATGCAGTCCCGGTGTGATTCTTATTCGACGTGTCGTTTTAAGAATATTGACAAAAATTCCACAAGCCACACACCGCATCCCGACAGACTCGTTTTTTAACCATTTTATTTTATCTACCCCGTACAAAGAACGTCGGCCGGCCGTAAATTGGCCCTTTCGACGGGCGCCGAGACGACGTATCTCTTAACTTGACGGTACCCGCGTATCTTTGCCTTTTCGGGGGGTTGAATTCAACGATACATTTATGGCAGCACGGTATGGTGAAAAGAGTCTTCAGTTCCACAGGTTGTTCTTCTCCCTATTTCGCGCGGTATCATCCGCGTTATATACAACGCTAATCTTTGTTACCCGAGGCTTTTTAGCCACCGTGAAAGCCCCGGGTCATGAGGGATTACTCGCAGAGCTGGAATAGAGGGAAGATCTGTGTCCTGTGTCGCGGAATATATGACTCGCAGATAGCGCGGTTGCTGCCCTATTCTGTTGAGTTCGGTGAAAAGAAGAGGAGGCGGCGAGAAGAGTAAGCGAGGAGAAGGGAGGAGAGGAGAGGAGGAGAGGAGGAGAGGAGGAGAGGAGGAGATATACACACCCAGGGCCCTCGGACCCTCGTATTTCAAATTCGGGAGCCAATAAAACACTCGAGGAACTATCATTATTCTCGATTTCCAGCTTTCCAGCTTTCCCCGATCTCGTGGCGACCCCAGACACCCGGTAACGCCGATATCTTCCGTGCCCCCTGTGGCCCCGACGTCCACGTCTCGCCGACCTCTGGGAAACGCGAAACGCGGAACATATTTATCAATAATTGAGTAGACAATACAGACCGCGTATATCTCGGCATCACCTTTCTATCGGCCCCATCGACTTCGGATGCCCACCGGAAGTCCGATACTCGCCGCCGTTCGTCGACCGGCGCGCCGGCTCATGAGAATCTATAGTCCGTGTGAAAATCTACCCTGAAATCTCTCGGCGAGCTTGGGGTTGAGGTAGGTTCACCTACAGCCTTTCGAGCCAGCCCTTCTTCATGCCGCTGTCTCAACCTTACGACCCAATATCGCACGGTTTGAAGCACCCTGAGAAAAATGATAGCGTTCCAAGTACCTTTCTTATGCGGAATCGGTGGATACATAGATATTTTATAACGATGTTTACAGTACGTCAAGCATATTTGAGCAACTCGTGATGCAGACCAGAAAAAGGTGAAACACTGTGTTCTGTTTCGGATTGAACATTCCGTTTGAGTTCGTTGTATAGTATTGATTTTGGCTTTTCGGAACAGTTATTATTCAGTTACGTGTTGGGCGTAAAAGCGGTTACGCATATCGTTCAATTAGCTGCAAAGCTTTTTATACGGCTGTTAATGGTTTCCCGTAACTACTTTACGATGTATAGTTCGTTTGAATAATTGGCTTATTAATTATTGTATACGTGTGGTATAGCTTTAAGGTTAAATTTGTTTTTTCTTTCTTTCTTCAAACAATTTCCGAAATCTACATAATCTTTTTCTGAATCTTTTCGTAAAAACTAATATCGCATACGGATGCCTTTGGGCGTCGTGAAAAAGTTTGACTCGAGATTTTACATTTATATTATTTTGAACCGTCGTATGCGTGACAAATTGCTTCTTCAGCAGGTACCTGTATAACTATACAAGGAAAACCTCTGAGAGATAACAAGATATGAAATAAAAAAGAGACGAATTGTTTCGGTCTAAACTCGTGTTCGAGAAAAAGGTTCGAAACATCGTTTTGAGGGAAAGAGGAACTTTGTTTTTTTCGGGGATTTTCTTTTGATATGTGTGTGTGTGTGTGTGTGTGTGTGTGCGCGTGCGTGTGTCTATATATATATTCATTACATCCGCGAATAAATATATATATATATATATATATATATATATATTTACACCTTGTTAGGTACATTTTGTTTAGCGCGAACCTCGAACGAGTTTCGGTATTTTGTTGTCCCATGCCTGAAGAGAATTTTACATCCTACGACATTCGCGCGATCGAGAAGCGTTCGCTGATATGATCAAAAGAATGTTAAACTTTTTCACCCTTATTTAACTTTTTTAACAAAATTTCACTGCTCGAAATTTGATGACTTCGCCGAAATTCTTCGGTTACAGCCTCGCTGAAATTGTGAATTGGCTCGTTTCCTTTCTTTTCTTGCTGCTCCTTCTTTTTCTCTGCAAAACGAGACAATTATAAGTTGACGACGTGCTGGCCGCTCGAATGATTTAATTAAACGGTATAATTCATGATATTGTAACTGAAAAAAGCGATAACGTGAAAGCCTGTCGAATCACGTACGTGAAGCATTCTACTTTTATACTTAACGTCAGAATTTATATCATCGAGAAAAAGTAAAGAAGAAGAACATCAGCTGCTGATAAGATTTATTTCATAAGCCTGACATTTTTCGGTAAGTCGATCAGACGTTTAGAAGTCGGGGCGTTTTTTCTTTCTTCTTCTTCTTCTTCTTATTCCGATCGGGTTATCTCGTTACCCGTAATGATCCCCCGATTTCTGATCGGTTAACAGCATGGCGAGCGGTAAATCGATTAATGAGAATTCCGGAGTCTTTTCACCCATGATGATATAAGTATAATGCAAAATAATCGACGCCACGTACGCTCCGTCATGTTCGACGTTGCGTCGTTAAAGGGTCACATTAACGCCGAGTTCAGAAGAAATAGTTTAATCAAAACGTGACGAGGAAAAACTATAAATCGATGTATCGGAGGACGGTGAAAAAGTTTTTCTTCCGCAATTTCGTGCATCGAATTACATGCGATCTTATATCACAATGCGATCTCGACTTTTTCCAACTTTCGATCATGCCGTAAGCTACCTGGCCCTTCTATTTATTTCGAACCGTTTGCCTTGGCCAGCCAAAGTCGAGGATGAGAAGGCGGCGGCGAACGAAACGACGGGATGCGAAGCGGGTGGCGTCGGATGCTTGATAATACGGCAAAGATATATCAGGAACACAATGCAATACCAAGGTGTGGCGGGGGAGGAAAGAAGGGGGAAGAGAAGCGAGTCGAATCTTGGCTCGGCCTCACGTTCGCTGCAAAACATGAGCCTTTCACAAAGTTTTATCGAGGATGCTACCAACGGGAGCGAACCACCGTCACCATCACCATCACCACCACCTAGATATCCTGACGTACGTCTGCAGGGGTATCCTCTTCGCTAAAGCGAACCTTTTGTGCCTGATCAACCATTGTCGTGTTGCATGGATAGTATTCGAGGCTGTTGGTTGGTCACTTTTTAGCCTTCCATCCCTGATCCCCCGGCGGAATGTGCCGTGCAGTATCACCGAATACACTCCATACCGATGCCCACTATCCGCCGGTGGGTAAGAATCTCGCGATTCGGTTTTTGATACTCTGAAACGATCCAGGGAAACCTCCTCGCTTCGTACGTAACGTGGTTTTGAATTCCATACTTCTATATTTTCGGTCACGTGAACGTCGTGAGGATTTTTCAATCTCCAAGTCAGTTTCAAAAACGTTACTCAGGCCTCGGCGGGAGTTTATCCTGATCGTATTACGACCGCGCATGATTTTCTTTCTGATCTTCGTGATTTGGATTGAATTTATCGCAGAGATTATAGAAAACCACGCTGCAGGTAATCTCGTTTTCCGGATCACCATTGCCGTCCATGGATTGAAATTACATTCGTGGTGTAACAATTCGATTCGACAATATTTTTCCGGTTGCCGGTGATGGTATATATCACGCATGAAAAGTTGTATTCAGAGTTCGATTACGTGCCTCATACTGCGTGTTTTCGTGAGAAATCTTTTTAATTGCTATTACGGAGGAATTCTGGTGCGAAATGTAGAAAATTAATTAAATTATATATACACACGGTTTCTGGGCACACTGTACGGCGGAGAAAAAGCGAGAAAAGAGAGCGAGAGAGAAGGAGATATTCGGTGTCGTCCGGTTACCCGACTATAAATCTACCTCGAAGGAAACAAACGACCAGCCAAGGTAACAAACTCGAAAGATAAACAGGTAAACCGCACGAACGGGACGCGGGAAAATTGTCGACATTTTATATCTACCAGAGCTGCCTGTAAGGTATTCGTATGGTACACACGTAAGGTAAACCGGATTCGCACCGAGAAAGGTAGCGAACCGTGTAAGAGAATCGCGTATCGATAGCCGGGCACGGATCTCTTGGGAATAAATAATATTTGTTTGCCCCTCTTTGTTCCAGAAATTCAAAAGACACAAGCTATTGGGAAACCGTTGAGAGACCCGAAGTACGTTGACATTTATCGAGAAAAACCGATAAGGGTTGCGGTCAAGGTCCTGGTGCCTGTTCGTGAGCATCCAAAGGTAAGAATATTCTATTAATCCTCTATCGCAATCAGCTCGAATCCCTCATCGCTTTTCCAACTTTCGTTATGTTCCGTGTGCATAGGTATAATGGTGATAAGGTACCTTTAATCATCCGTTTTACGAGATATGCGCGAATTGACGATTTATAATACCCGAGCCCGAATAATCCTGTACTTGAACTTTGTCTGTAGGCATCTGTAATTTGTACAATGTTGTATATCGTACGTAAGCATGAAAATCGCAGTATTCGGAAACAGCGACTTAATTGTCAGTGAAGACTCGCGCTAGCGCTATCGGAATATTTTTTTTTTTCTTTTTTTTTCCCCTTGTCTTCTCATCTTCATCTCTGCAGGATTTTTGCCAACTCGGTGACATTCGTCCGCGTTGAAATTAAGGATTAACTCGTCTCGAAGAGTTCGTTAAACGTCTCGTCGGTAACGAGATTGGGCTGAGAAGGAAATATTACCCGGGGATTTTTGTATGCTCGTAAGAAAATTGCTACTTTATGCACAGGCAGTAACAAGGTACGCTGAAAAAGTCTTGAATATCACAGTATCCTTTTATTATTTCACATTATTATTATTGTTATTATCGTAACGTCGTTTCGCGTCGTCGAATGGAATGAAAAAATGTTTGTCGAATTGAAGGTGAAATTTTCTATTTTTTTTCTTTCAATTTTAGTGTCCGTTCCGAATGGTTTCACATCATTGAGCGACGATGGAACTGCTTTAAAAATATTATATCATTCCGTGAACGGGATTGAATCGAAATAAAAAAAAAAAAAAAAAAAACCCTTACCAACCGTAAAGGTGGAATGATTTCAAATTCATCGATCGATCGATCTTTTCATATGAATTATTCCTATTCGCACGTAAATTATTGTATTGATCGAATTCTATCCACCTCTGGATTCTCTGCGGTTATTTTCTTCTTTTCTTCTTCTGCCTTCGATCGCTCCAAGCCGTTACTGTACCTCTCGCATGACTGATTCGCTTCGCCCTTGCCGAGCTTTTAGACGTTAATAATATCTTACGGTATACAATATATCTGATTTGACCGATCGACACACGTGTGAAATTGTTGTCTGCTGTTGCCGGGCAACTTTCTGGATACGTGCTCAAAAATTCTTCGCAAAGTTTTACCCCTTTTCATACATGAGCGTTTACCGCTCTTTTTTTCTGCTATAGAGATTACGAGCTTCTTCTTTGTGTATGGAGAAGTTATCAAATTTTTGAGAGATCGTTTTACTTTGTGAAGATATCGAATTGTCGACGATGAATAGACTTTTGTAAAACTACGTCATCGTAATGTTATGATCGAAACACTCGTCATGATTTATTATCTTTGCTACGTTTGATATAATTTTTTTAAAAGTATATAATCTATATCTAATGGCTACCCGAAAGTTTTCATTCGCTATTCTGCTCGTTAGCTGCGATGCAGAGTTCGTTCATTTATTTTTGTCTCTTTCGTGTATGAAAGTTGATTCGTCGTTTGGTTTCAATATCTCGTGCAACCGTTATAGTCAAGAATTATTATTAAGTAAATTTCTACACGCAGACGTGGATCGAGACGAGCGGATATTCCCATCCAATTATATTTTTCGTTATGATAATACCTGATATACTACAATGGGATGAAAGCTGCAGGAGCTTACAAGTTATATATCGTAAAAATTTCTTGCTCCTACGTTTTGAGCAATCGATTTATTTCAAGCTTGTATTAATATTACGTTATTAAATGTAGTATGTTACTTATAGCGATGTCTTTGTCATTGTGAAAAATCTCTCCCGCTGATACCTATATTTCTCTCGAGCATAGGTATATATGCACTACTCCGTGTCTAACAAGAGATTAAATTAATTGAGAGAGGGAGAGATAGAAAGTGGGAAGAGAACGAGAACGAACGCAAAAAAAGGCGTATTTCACGATTTGCTCAAGTCTGAAATTTATGATACATACTCGTATATATATATATATCTAACTACTTCGAAACTCAAACGAATTTCCCTCGAAATTCTTATTTCTATAGGGATCTCATTGTTTGTCTTCTTTTTATTATCTTTTCATATTTCTTCTTTACCTGCATACAAACCTGATAAATAGAAAATGCAGACGCTAGATTTGCAAATACTTCATTTTATTCGGCGAACGAGAATATGTATATAAACGGAACGTCTATTCCCTAGGGATACCTGAAAAACACCTGGAGTAGATACTCTGATAAATAAGGTTAGTAAACGCGTTTTCAACTTGCCAACTAATCGCTTCCGCTCTAATTGAAGGCAACCGAAGCTCTTTAATTTAACTGTAACTTTGGCAATATTGCACATCCCGTTTCCAGAATTTTGCACTCTGCAGGTCTCCGTAGATTCGACGGTGGTAATTATTCGCACGTTATCGTTATCTGGTGTTAGCTGCACACCGTTTGCAGTAGTGCAGAATGGATATCATATGTAGCAAGAGAATTGCGCGTTTCGATTCACCCTAATTGGTGACACCTCAATAGAATCGCGTAACTCACACTGGGTGAAATTCACTCTAGCTCCAAAAAAATGATATCTTGCTTCAACAATGAATTCTAAAGTTATAAAAAAAATATCTACGTATCGTTTAAAGACGCATGAAAAAGCTCTCTCAGTTTTCCTAACCAAAATTGATTGTTTAAATATTTTAAAACATCGGCAAAGTTGAGGCAAAACGGAAAAAAAATGTCGCGGAATTTTTTTTTCTACAGAATTGATTTTGAGCAAGAAAAAAAAACTTTTGTGAAACTCTATTCCTGAACCCACGAAGAGTTTGAATGACAAATCTTTGGTGTTAAATTCACCCAGAGTGACCACACTGAGAAAAATTTCGTTAAAGTACCTAGAAAAATTGAGCAAAACAAGTATCGTTGAAAAAACTGTTTGAATATTGTTGGAATTACGAAAAACGAGGTACGCGTAACCATTTTGCGCTATGATCGATCCTCTTTTGGTAATTGCACGCAAAATCAGTTTGTTCGGTTTACTCTACTTTTTTAGTTAAACAAGGCTTTAACGTCAATTTATCGTTGCACAAGCATTAAATTTTCGCAACAGTTGCAAGAAAATATAGTAACAGTGATCGTAATGAGAAAGAATAGTAACGGATACCAGACTTTCCCGTAACAGCTAGAAAATTAATGTTCATTTTGTACCAAGAACTATATTTTTCGATTGTGGTAAAAAATGAAAATAGTCAAGGACTGAGCGGTAACCGGAACTAAAAATTTCTCTCAGTGCAATTAGGGTTAATCGCTGTGAACTGCGCTTCAAATTTTACACTCAATGCTTATTTTTTGTATTGACATTTCACTCGTAGATATGATTAAAAACAGACCATATAAAAAGTACAGTGTTTTTATATACATCAATATCGTTATACGTACAAACTTGTAACGTTTAAATTATACTCAAGCAACGACGAGGAGCAACTGTTCTGATTTTTCATAATATAATACAAAGTTAATTTTCTTGTCAATCCGATCTTTTATATTATTTCATTCATACGTACACAGGGATAGATAGAAATGGAGAAAGGGAAGGAGAAAACGTGTTTTATTCCGCGCCTTCGGATGCATCGGATTCGATCACACGCTTCGCTTCGTCCACTCGTTCGCAATTCACATTATATTATTCGGTTCGTAAATTGAAAATCTCTCCTCTCATATGCATAAATCTACATCGCATTTCACCGCGGAGAGAGACTTGTATGTACCTGCATAACTACCTATATAAATTGTGCTCCGGTGTACGTCGAAATTTTAATTATACCGTCCACCGCGCGTATGACGTTCAAGGTGCTTGTATCGTGCGGGTACAGGGGGTCAGTTTAACAAGTATAAAGTACGAAGGTTAAAACGGGAATTCCTTAATCTCCTGGATCCCGCTCAACTGTCTTCAATTTGGATATCCACACAGAGAGAAATTTTTAGTTCCGGTTACCGCTCAGTCCTTAACTATTTTCATTGTTTACCACAATCGAAAAATATAGTTTGAGGTAGAAAATTAAAATTACTTTTCTAGCTGTTACCGGAAAGTCTGGTATCCGTTACTATTCATTCTCATTACGATCACTGTTGCTATATTTTCTTGCAACTGTTGCGAAAATTTAATGCTTGTGCAACGATAAATTGACGTTAAAGCCTTGTTTAACTAAAAAAGCAGAGTAAGCCTCAGAAACTGATTTTGCGTTGCGGTTAACAAAAAAGGATCGACAATAGCGCAAGATGGTTAGGCGTACCTCGTTTTTCGTAATTCCAACAATATTCCAACACCTTTTTCAAGGATATCTGTTTTATTGAATTTTTCTAGTTACTGTAAACAAATGAAATATTTCTAAGTGCATTAATTTTTGGATTTAATATGCTGTTTGGGAGACACTTTGCACACTTTTCTCTCTTCGATGGATTCTATCGGTGATAAACTTCAGATCTAACGGAACGACGAATACCCTTGATTGATCTCTGAAAGGTGAATTTTATTCCCGATCTTATCTTTTCGCGCCACCGAATCCAGAGACGGGGAAGAGTTGATACGTAAGCTCGTATTCCGATCACGTGATCAATCCAATAATTATTTCTACGTGACTCTCTTGCCTCTCTTACTACTCGGCTTATTGTTAGATTGGTTGGTTTGGTGATGATAGTACGGTGTGTGTGTGTGTGCGTGTATTTTTATCTATATCTATATATATCTATATATATTTTATCTATACATATATATTTATACTCGTACATTGTCTGTCGGTTCGCGTAGCGTTTAGGTAGTAATATACCGGTTTTCTCCCTGATCCCAGACAATCAGTGGGTGCCTATCGATGCCGCTATACTAGACTTTCCACGTATTCGCTCGTGGGAAATGAATCTTTGGTAAATAAAACTAGAGGGAATATAGATAGCAAATAATATGGTTATGATTGTCCCGATAATAACGGAGATATTTCTAATAGTTTTTATCGCCTGTGACCAGTAAAAATGACGTGCATCTTCACTCGTGGATCTGATCAGTGCAGCGAACCATCGCGAACGAAATTTTAGGTGACGTGAAATTGGTTCACCGGGAACTTATCGCGGAATCTAAAAACAACACAATTAGTCATCATCCGAGGTTGCTGCTCTCACTAATTGCAAGTTACGCCCGAATCGTGAAAGATCTTGGCGTCCGATCTCGAGAAGAAAAAACTTGTTGTACTAGAAATGAAATCGAAAGATGCCAAGCTTTCGTCTCAATCATGCTTTGTAGCAGTAGCAGCAGCAGCAACAGCAGCGGCGGCGAATTGCTCGAGGAAAGATTTTGATCCGGTATTATAGTGTCGAATGTTCTCTCGAACAGAGAGCTGTATAAGCGATGATGGATAGCCGGTCAGAAAGCAGCGTATATAGTATATGGTAACAGGTATACATGTGTATAGCAATATGAGAATAAACGAACGAAAGCTTTTCCTAAATTCCTTCAAATACCGCAATCAGCAATAAATCAAGAACGTTTTTGCCGAAGTGGCAAGGGTCTTTATATGTCCGCAGGTATCTGTCTATCTATTTATCCACGTGTGTAGGTATAGCTGTATAAAGATGTGTCGGGTAACAACGCTGAGATAGAACCCTGCAAGCCTTGCGCGATGTAATCTGCCCGATACAGCCGGATATAGCTGGGCGAGCGCGGCGAAGGCAACCCTCTATCTTCTCCTCGAAAATTTATGATTAACACTATTCTTATCGTTCTCGTCATACTGCGGCGAGTCTACCGTAAGATACAAATTTCATTCCACGTAGCACAACTTGCTGTAATATTGAAAGTCTCCCGTGTTTCAGATTTTATTATACTTACACGCACCTTGACTAATTTAGCACTGTTTTTATGACATTTTATCGCAACTCGAATCGTGAATAACGAATGATTCGTCGAATCAAGCCCTATATTATCAAGCTTCTGAATATTTTTATCGGTATTCTAGGCGCTATTTCCTTGATTTTTATTTTTTTTTTTTAAATCATCACTTCCATGATTGTGAATAATAAAAGATCCTGTTTTTTAATAACGTAATATTTTTATTACTGAACAATTAGATTTTATTCTTCGTTAGGTGTGTGTTATAGTCACACATTGGCTGAGTATGATAAAAAATTCTGAAACACCTTTTCATTTCACTCGTACTGATCTTGTAACCTCGAGAAGGGGAGAAATAATTAAAGATATAAAGTATTTATAAAATTTGATTTTACAATCTGCAAGGTACACAAGGTACACGCGTTTGTTAAATTTAACCTGGGCGCGAGGATTGGGAATAATATGTGCGAAGGAATACCGCACTCTTCGGCGTGTATCAAATTCTCTTTTGGAACGGAGGATTCCATTCGAATCGTCGTTGTCTTCGCTCGTCGTACGAGGATGCATGTACACCTGTACGGCTCGGGCATATGTGTATATTTTATACGTTTGTACAGATGGGGAAGTAAGTAAATATTTCAACGGAGCACTCTGCAAAGAGTCGTCGTCGTCTTCTCTTCGCGGTTTCTTAGAGCGTCAACTTCTATTTTCACACGGTTTTGCGTAATGGATGCAGGCTGCCTGCCTGCGAATATATACCTATGCATATACGATGGTGAGATTTCCTTTCCCCTTTCTTCACATAGAGATATACCTAAGGAATAACGCTGCGCGGTAATTTAATACACCCATGGTGAAATAAATCCACCTTTGCGAGTTACGCGAAACCGTCGTTTCACTCGAGTCAATTTATTTTCAACCCCCGACGCGTCTCTAGACCTCGATGTAACAATATCGTTATAATAAAGGCCGACTATTTCATCCGCCCCGGGTAATGCTCGAAAGTGGTTTCTCGATGCTCTTCGCGCGTAGCATAAGTCAGGGGGAAGGAAATATTATGGCATCGTCTCGACGGTGCCGAGGAGGTGATGCCGATATCATTGATGTAATATAGAAGCTTTACTCTTGTGGAAAAGTATGTAAAAACGCTTTGGAGACCGTTAAACCTTGCTAATAGCAGATGTGAAAAATTTGTTTACAATTAGCTGAATGGCTATTAAATACTAATTCATTACAGTTCTGGACAGACTTTGTACCGAACTTTCCGTAGAATAAAAAAATAACTCGTATTTAAATGATGGAATTTCCCAAATTCATACAACAGCATATTTGAGAGAATTCGTACGTTACTGTAAATTTTTCATTATTGAATTTTAAACGCCGTTTTACAACCAGTGATTTACTAAAAATAAAATTATGACTTTTTAAAAATAATAATAATTATCATTATTATATCCCATTATATATATATGAAATTTACACCTTGAGACAAATGATTGATACGCAGTCAATTGAACCGTAAAGGTGATGATAAATATATACTGTAGGGTAAATTAATATTAATGATGCCATAGTTTCGGAAACATCGTTTTCTGGTATTTAGTCCTGAAAATTTTCATTTTCCCAGCTCATTATCGTAACAATAATTCCATCTGTAAGTATCGAAACTTAATGCAGAATTACTCAATTGTATGTCGATTATATGCGTAACCATGCAGTTATTTAAGGTGTTATACGTACCCAAAAATCTGTTGTGAAATAATGGAATACTATGTATAAAATTACTCGTTATCAATGTTTTACCAGATGACACAGGTGTAGGGGAGATTGGGGCACGACGGACTCCCCAAAACATTCTGGCATTTGCTTTGTATTTGTGCATGTGACGCAAACCGAAACTGCCCGTAAGATTGTTTCTATATAACGCTACAAATCACGTTTACACATGCACATAAGTATAACGTATTGTGATTTTATGACAATAAATTTCGTCAAAAAATACCACGGAACAATCGGCTAAGTGCTGACAGATTTGAAACACTACGCACAGCAAATTTAGCTGTAATTGAACGATGTATGATATTTATGGAAGAAACACCGTGTCCGTATATTATAAGCATCAGCATAAAAGTTATGACCGTTATTATAGACGTGTAAACAGATTTGCAGTTGATGTTCTCTTTCCCAAGTGGAAGAAGGGTAAGGATATCATTGAAGCGAATACGTATTAAGACCGTGGTGTAGGTATAATATACATTATATATGCCTATAAACGTGAGGCACGGGCTATAAAGAAAATAAACCACACTGTAATTAAACTCGTTGGAAACTTGATCGGAACCGCAAAAAGTACCCAAATGCTAAAGAAGAGAAAGAAGAAGAAACGGAAGAAACATGACGTGAGCTGTGAATGGTACAGGATGATATATACTCAAACGTTCATTTAGTTTAAAATGAAAATTTAATAACAGAAACGGAGGAATTAATTTTCGCGTCATTATTTGACTTATATATAAATTGTTGGATAATGAAAGACTACACGAATTCCTGCGAAGTATTTAGGTGTACGAATTTAATTGTAAGCTTTATAGATAAATTTCTTGAATATATATACCTGATCCGCGTAGTCGACGCAGAACTGAATACGAACAATGAAACAAGACGCGCCTAATAAGATTTCAAAGACGTTTTATTAAAACGAAATAATTATAGGTAGAAGGAAAACGGGAAAGGCGAAATAATTGAAACAACTAATGGCGTATTTTACTTCGAGCGGTTTCCTCCGCGTTGGATGGACGAACGAGGGTGAAATCACAGCCCGAGTCGGGTAGTAGTCGTGAATTTACGCCTTTAAATAATCGTGTATATATACGAATATTGTACATATCTACAATGCAGGCTCCGACAGAGAGCCGGTTTTCTTGACAAAAGATCTTGATTACCGCGAAAGATAATTCCGTATCGCTGTCGAGCTGACGGCATTAATTAGCAGGCGAGATGAATTCAATCTTCCTCGAAAATCTTGATTAATTATAACTTTTACTCCGACGACTGTGAGAATCGCCGCTGTAGGTATGCGTGTGCATTCTAAAGCGGGCACTGCAGGATTCTGCAAACCGTTTCATATCGTTTTAATTATTATACCACGAAATATATGTACGTTGTATAACGTTATAAAATACGTAAGCGTTGTAATCTTGTATCAAAAAGCAGCCATGCCGGTTACCCTCAACCAACCCTCTGTAATATGAATATTTTAATACTAATTCGACTGGATGAAGAATCATTTCACGTCTTTGAAGAAGACGCCGCTGCTTTTACAGCTCTGTCTTAAACTTTGAAGCGCCACAACTTTTCCTTGTCTTCCTTTATAATTAATCATTGTTATACACGTATACTCGTACGTAGTAGCTTTCTTTCGCGCGAAAATCTCTGATACATATATATATTATATATACCCGATCTCCACGTGATCGAGAACATAAGTCGTACAATTTCAGCGAACCAAGCACCGAATAATTTTACATCGTTATTCTTGACGATCAAAATACAATTTTATCAGAGGAATTACAGAGGAAATTATTGTTAAACTTGTGGTAGAATTTATACAGGTATTATTATGTTAACTCGAATAACGCAGAGACTGCACTCGATTCGTTCTTTTTTTTTTTTTTTATCACGTTAGCGATGATTATTTCGGATAAATCAATAACCAATTTTTTATATCGCGACTGTGGTAGTTTTTGTGCTTCCGGCTTTTTGAAAAAAAAAAAAAAAAAAAGAGTGAAAAAAGATACTATCCAATTTAACCAGATCACGAGAATTTACGAGCGTTTGTTCAAAATTCCTCCACTCTAGACTTTTTAACCTATAAATCAACTCTGGTGTACTAGATCGTATTTCAAATAAAAGAGTTCGCGTTTTCGAATTACGTTTGAAACTGTGACAAAAATTTCGTATTATTCCTATGCTAAATGGAATTTTGGAACGCCGTTTTATCGATTTTTCTGAGTTTTAAATAGTTATTATTAAATTTTAATATCATGTAGCTAGCCCATCGTCATTACCCTTACAATTTCTACATTACGTGCTTATCAACGATGAATATCAACGCAAATCAAATATGTTATCACAAAATTATTGCAAATAACCTACAGTACAGGAGCTCGTTTCAGAGGTCATTGTGAGTGAGTTAACCTCTTTTATGGAAACTTTTACGGATGACCGTGATTTTTTGAAATCGCATACATGTAACAATAATGGCCGAAATAAAACCAGTCTTTTAATATATCGTTTATAATATAAATATTAGTTAATTGATTTGACGAGAAAGCGTAATAATAGATTACCTTTGCATCTGCAGTAATAATTGAAATAACGAGAACTAAAAATTATTCCCAGAATCTAATTCGTGTCTTGTGAACAGAATTAGAACTGCGGTGATCAATTGCTGTCCCGAAAGAACACAGACAATTCTTTGTTTCATCGCCAAAGTGCGGAGCAACGATGAATCACATGTCAAAGATCATTTGTTCGGGAAACATTTTTCCAATAAACGTATATCGCAACCCCGTTTACGTCCTGACAGGAAAACTGAAGGCGAAAAATACGTCAGCCTCCAACTCGCCCGGTCAGCTTAAGTGAAACAAGCAACGCTGTGGTCAGCCAGTCGTTACCAATTCCTCTTCGCTTTTCCTACCA